>NC_084866.1:9968765-12368765 GCF_951802175.1 Populus nigra | reverse complement strand
TAAGATAATTGCATAGAAATAAATTAAAAATAAATAAATCTTAATTCATAACAAATAAAATGACCAACAACAAATTTAAAAAGAAAACATTAAAAAAAAAATTTACCTAGCTATGTATGATCCATCACATAGGTAGATGAATTCTTAAATATATTCCGAAAGATTTGTATAAGATAATTTTTAATTATTTGGCTTGAGCTAAAATTAAACCAAATCTATAACCTATTTATGATATTAAAATAACTCCATAGAAAATAGACTGAATAAAATAATAAAGCTTAATTTTTTAACCAATCTAATATTGAAAGATGAAATTAAAAAAACAAAAAAACTCTGAGTCAAACTTGATAAACCTACTTAATTCATTACCTGAGACATGATATTGAGATAATTCTATAGAAAAAAAAGATAAGTAAATAAAGAATATAAATTTCCAACGAGCCTAACAATGATGAATGAAATTTAAAAAATAAAAATAAAAATGATGAGAACCAACTTTGTCCAATCTTAGAGCATGGGTCGGGTAGCATCCACTTGTTAGCATGTGTAAGGCACATGCCAGCCACTTTTTAATTTAAATAATATTTTGTAAATATCAGAAAACTTAATTACTTTCTATCCACATGATAATAACAAAAAAATTATAATAAAATAACTAAATTTTCATTGCATCCAAAACTAAGAAAGAATTTTTTAGAAGTATTTAAGTAATTGTACTATACAAAAAAATTAAAAACCCCAAAAAAAACCCCTTAACCTAAAAGGAATATTTTTTTTTAATGATAATTTAATAATTACACTATATATATCAAAGATATAAAAATATTGACTTGCCCCTTTATTTTTTATAATGAATAATGATTCATATTAAAAAAATAAAATAATAATTTTATTGTACGAATTCACAATGAAATGTGACTGTGTGTATAGTTAATCCTTGAGTTTTTTAAGTTTTTATATAATAGATATAAAAAATAAAAATAAAAAGTTAATTAATTTTTTTTTAAGATTAGATATGATATAATAATGAAGAAATTTACACGTGAAGAAAAAAAGAAGAAATTTTCAAATGACCATGGCTGGTGCTTTTATTTTTTATTTATTTGGGTTCTGACCTTCGATATATTTGGGCTTTTGTAAATTGGGTGAAGATGTTCCAAACTCTTCGATTCAACTTTTTTTTCTTTTTGGTAAGTTTCGTTAATGTTATTTAAATTATACCATCTTTTGGGCCTAATAATTTACGACCAACCATATTACCGGTTCGAGCAAAAGGTCACTTCATGCAAGAATTCACCCCCAAAACCTTACACGAGCTCCTGCTTAATTTGTGAAAATCAAGGTTTAAGAATAGTTATTAAATTCAGTTTGGTGACTTGTCGTCCACGATTTGAGGTTGGGACTTCTTTTGGACCGGGATAAAAGATTTTTATTCAATTTTTACATTCCATATTGAATTGATGATAAATTATTATTTTTTTGTATTTTTATAATAAACTAGTTTAAGATGGCGTAGATGAAGAAATCCCCAGCATCATTAAACTTTACATGGCTTTCTTCTGCAGCAGAGGTAATAATAATAATAATAATAAAAAAAAACTAATCATGGCTTTAGAGCACACGTACTGTCGGTGCCCCAATTCCAGCTGGGAATGACAACCAAACACGCTTGACAATGGTGTCTTTTTTTTATATTATTATTATTATTAAAAAGATATTCAAACCAGCTTTCATATAATTTGATTAATTTTATAACTTCTAAAATTAATAATTATATAAACCTTTAATAACTACTATATTAATAATTACAAGAATCCAACCTAATATCACATTAAAGCAAAACCATGATATCCTTTTAAAAACCGCATGACAGGGGGCAGTTAAATGATGGACCTTCGGACTATCAATGAAATGCAAGTGTAATATGAAATGGGTTGGAAGATGGTAAAATTCAGGCCAAATCATGGGAATTGAAAAGGCAAATCCCAATGAATCTTTTAACAATCACAGTGATAAAGTTGTATAAAAACTTCACCTTTAAAAGGATTTTTTTTTATTATTATCGTGGGTGTTCGGCCAGCTTACGCGTACCACAATTATTCTTTACATTCCATTGAGCATCCTGCAAGTCTAATGAGCAGGTAAGATACCACAAAGATGACAAACATATACATAGAGGATCGAACTTTGAACAAGAACGGAACAAGTCACACGGATTTTTCTTGGCTGAGTTTTGGGCTTCAGTTATACTTGCAAAAACAAGTTACTTAAAAGAACGAGAAAAGCTCCATTGCTTAAATAAGTTTGAGTTTGATTCATCAAGCGACAAACAAAGTATGTAAAAAATTAAGAAGATGAAAATTATGTTTTATAGAGAAGAGATTTTTATGTGAAAAGATCCGTTTATTCTCTAGTAGAATACCATGTTTATTCAAGCAAGTTTGCCTCCTTAGTTTTTAGGTTTAGGCTTTACTCATTACAACTTGTGTTCTTAACAAAATACCTCATGCTTCTCTTAGCTTTCAAATTCCTTTTCAAGTGCTTCATGGGTCCATTCCTCCAGTTGCTTGTTTCTAAATCTTTGGTTGTTCATGTTATTCGTACCGTATGGGTCTAACTACATCTGAATTATCATCTTGTTCTTAGTTATATTTGTTTTTGGGTTATGTGAATTGCTATAAAGGATATTGTTGTTGTGATCCTTTGTCCAAAAAAGTTATTATTTCTCTCTGCATGTTATTTTTAAGGAAGATCATTTTCCATATAATTCTCTCATGGAATAATTTGTTTCCAATTCATACAAGGCACAAGATTTTTCACATCTTAAGGTTGATTTAGTCACATCGTCTTCTTCGCTGCCTTCCCTTGTTCCTCTACCCCCATTTATTGTTGTTTTTTACTCTTCATATGTTGAACCATCTTCATTCAATGAAGTTGGCAAGCATCAATGCTGGTGCGATGCTCTATGATAACTGAATATCAAGCTCTGCTCTCCAATCAGACTTGGACTCTTGTTCCTCCTCCTTCCACACTTGTAATATAATTGGTTGTCGATGGGTTTATAAGCAGAAACTAGGGGCAGATGGCTCTCTTGAGAGATACGAGGCTCGGTTAGTTGGCCAATGATATAACCAGCAAGCTGGGGTTGATTTTGATGAAACTTTTAGTCCTGTAATTAAGCCTGTTACCATTCGTACTATTCTTAGTCTTACACTCTATCATGGCTGGGCAATCCACCGGTTGAATGTTAAAAATACCTTTCTTCATGGTCTTCTTATTCAAACTATCTTCATACGGTAACCATCTGGGTTTGTTCATCTTGGTCATCCCAATTATCCTTTTCACCTTAATCATGTCATCTATGGTCTCAAATAGGCACCGAGAGCATGATTCACTCGTTTTACTATGTTCTTATACGTACGCTCATGGTTTTACTTGTAGCCGTGCTGATTATTCCATGTTTGTTTATCGCATGACCACTGATATGACAATCTTGTTTTTTTATATGGATAACATTATTCTTACAGCTTCCTCTTCACTCTTCTTAAGTTTGAATTTGCCATGAATGATTCGAGGGGCTCCATTATTTCTTGGACATTGAAGTCTATAAGAATATTGGTGATCTGTTTTTATCTCAATCCAAGTATGCCACTGATTACTCTCTCATGCTTCCATTGGAAATTCCAAACCTATTTATATTCTAATTACTTCCATATGTTATTTGTCTCTTTTTGAATGGCTCTTCATTTAAAGACCCAACACTCTTTCGAAGCATTGTTGGTGGTCTTTAGTACCTTACCTTCACACGTCCTGATATTGCTTCTGTTGTTAATACAACTTGTTAGTTCATGCATGCTCCTCATGATGTTCATTGGCATGCCGTTAAAAGGATTTTACGTTATATCAAAGGTACATATTTTGGCTTACAATTATACCATTATGATCCTTCTTCATTACTTGCTTATAGTGATGCATCTTGGGCTGGATGTCCTGATACTTGATGATCTACTGCTGGGTTTTGTGTTTTTCTTGGTCTTAATCTGGTCTCCTGGGCAGCCAAAAAACAACATATGGTTTCAAGAAGTAGTACAGAATCCTAGTATCATGTCCTTGTTGTTGCTGTTGCTGCCGAATTATGTTGGTTTCGTTCTTTGCTTAGTGACTCGTATGTTTCACCTTGTCTACCCATTGAAGTATTTTGTGATAATATCTTGTTGTCAATCCTGATAATCATGCCCAGACTAAGCATTTAGAGGTTGATTTGCATTTTGTTTGCGAACGGGTTGCTTGGGGAGATATCAAAGTGAATTTTGTTTCCAGCAGTGATCAAGTGGCTGATATTTTTACCAGAGGGCTCTCTTCTGCTCCATTTGCCTGATTATGTGCCAATATATATGAGCATTCTAGCATCTCATGCTCAAATTGCCAAGGGGGTTGTAATGGACAATAGCAATTTGTTATCCTTAATTTCATGTTAGCTATATATGGTAGTCTTGTATTTTATGTCATACAATATATTGTAATTAAGGTAAGATTATATATTGGTTGTATGGTCGTCTAATGATAATATATACACTGAGATAGCCCTCATATGGAGGTCATCTCCTTCCAAAACTCTTTAATATAATGGGGCATGGCCTGCCTGTTATAGCTATTGAGAGTGAGAGATTGTTAGTTGCTTATGTTGGATCCTAGACTCGCCCAGCTTGTCATTATTGAAGTTTCAAAGCATAGATTCGCAGAGATGCAAGCAATTGTATGATTTCCCTTTTTTTAAAATTATAGGCATATCACGGGACCGCATCATGTTGCTACATACACTTGTAAATTGAAGCACACATTTTGTAACGCTAATGGCAGTTCCCTAGTTGACTACAAATGCTTCCTTCTCATTGTCCGCTTTAAATCTGGATAATACTGGTCTATCCATCCCTGAATGATCTCAACTTCCTGTCTCCTCAGCTCTTTAAGCCATTCCGGGTCATCTTTCGTTGCAGATCGAAAATCGACATGATGAGCTCCTTTAAAAAACAATGACATGAGTTTTAAGTTGCAGCACATAAAAGCATGCTGTAAGAAGGAAGAAGAAGAAGAGGGATTCACATTATCACATACCCTTTTCTGTGACAAGGGCAATGATGCTGGAAGATATATTTTTCAGCACACTGAAGATCCAAAGATACTAAGTTAGATCTTTGCAGCAGCATCAGCAATAAGAGGTATAAATAAGCAAAAAAGTAGTCAAGAGATAATCTTTAGAGGATGCCTTGTGTGCCAACAATTGAGGGTGAACCCTAGCTGTTGTTGTGACGAAGAAATCCACAATATATACCATTAATGGTTAGCTGAAAACTAAACAGGATGCCAAAGAGAAATAGAAGAACTAACCCTCCTCTGCTCCAGGGGTCTTGCATTCCATTTGAAAATATGATGTTGCCACCTGATCTCTTCAGAACAAGATCAATTCTCTACACAGAAGTCAGACATTTTCTAAAATAATAAACATGTCTACTCCCTTTATCTCTTGATGGCTTAGGAAATTATGACAGGAATTTGATACATAAAAGAAGGGAAAATGAAGAAAACTCACTTTGCCACCGAATTCAGTAGTGATCCAATGTGGTCGAGGTTTAACCCCAAACGTTTTCATACAATCTTCTGCAAACTCTTTGTAACTAAAGCCGGATGTGGGAAACATGCTCTTTTCAGAGCATGTCATTGGCATGACCATCTCTGTGCATGCCTGCATGATTTTTAGATGAAAGGTTTAGTCTTGTAATCAAGCAACTCACAAATTTGGGTTATTGGCTATCTATTGGTGTGCTTCAAATTCGAGGCCAAGTAGTAAAGAACGGATCAGTTTCATAATTTATGCTACATGATTTCTTCTGAATTAATAATGTCTTATACAGGCCTAAAAACTTTTCAAATATACCTTCAGATTAGCCATGTAAAGCCTTAAATAATTACTTGATTTTTTTTTCTTACTCAAATTAAATCAGCAAATCAACAATAAGGAATTGGAAGGATTATGGTCATAAACATGTACCTGCCAATTCCAACCATGTAGACCATGAGCATCAGGTCCATGTTCCAACTTAAAGCATTTTTCTGCCCGAGAATAGTTGTAATATAAGCTTGCAGCTGCGAACGCCCTGGTGATCTTGGAAGCCCCCGATGGAAATCCATCGATAATCTTGCACATCTTCATCAGAGACAACAATTTTCCAGAGTATATAATCAGTCGGAGATATTCAAAATAGTTTTTTTATATATGAATTCTTATGCGTTTCTACCTGCATTAGAAAGCAAATCTTACCGCTTGCACAGGGTAGGCAGGCAATGGCATCATAAAATTAGCTTCATTTGGGTAATTCACCATGGCTGTGTAAACAAATGCTGACCATAACCATTCCCAGACTGAATCTAGTGAATGAAGGTCTCTGAACAAGGAAACCAATAAATTAATTTTGGGATTTGAGGTTAGAAAATCCACTCAGAAATGTGCATTAAACATTTTCTTTGGTGGAAACTAACTTATCTTCAATTATTTGCTGATCTTCTATAACCAAAGTGGGGTTGACATGAAGTGAAAATGGCCTTATGAGTCTTGTAAGCGTGTGTGTGTGGTGAAGTTGCTAAGAGCATTACTCATACATGTTTTCAACCAAAAGATAGATTTTATCATCAAAAGGATTAACAGTATTCTCAATTACTATTGTGTCCCAATATCACAAAATCTCCTGGCCATGGAAAAATGTCAAGAAATTCTTTTGACTGTATATGACTATCTATCTCCATATTCTGTCATGCATTTTGCAATATCCTATGTGAGAAATATGGGCATTTTCTTCTGCAAGTACTTCATCGTTGGCCATATCCTCTTTCAAAAGTCATAGCATTAGTTTTCTGCCAAATCCTCTCATGCATTTAGGCAGGTATCGTGTCTATTCTCTTCTTTTTTATCCCAGCCTTATAACTAGTTGATTATTGTATTGATAAATTAAATTGAAGAGGTAGCCAGTAGGATTGTCTTGCCTCCCAAATGAAAGGTCAAGGTTCTGTCTCACCATTGATGTATCAAAGGCAGAGTCTGTACATGAAACACAATTTCATAAAACAGAATTATACTTTCTTTTTTTAATTCTCTGTGGATTGTATGAATAAAAGGTGAGGCTTACTGGCAAGCTCTGAAAGTTCTGCTCAGTTCAGCCAAACCTTCGTTCTGAGCTGATAGTGCCTCCAGCTCTGCCCAGCTCCCTTTTATCACTTCATAGCAATTCAAGCTTGCTTCCTGCCCATATTAATAAAATTATCTTTCAATACAAGAAAAAAGGAGTCTGAGAAAAAATTGAACCGAAATGACACCCTCTCCAACACACACAGAAGAAGACGGAGAAAGAAAAGGAGACCTTGAAATCCTGGGAGACAGCATCATAAAAGCTTGACCATGGAGTGATGTCATCAAACTGCAAAATAGGGGCTGAAGATGCCAATGCACCAATGGCTATGTGTGGGTATTTCAGTCTGAACCAGGCTGCCAGCACTGAGAGAGAGAGGAGGAAACCTTTTCATTAAAAACAAGAAATAAAGAGACTAATTTCACCGGTGACAAGAAAATTAAAACAGCTGTCCCACCATCTAGACCATTTTTCTACGAGTCAACTGAAACAACTAGCAGTCCCCCACTATAAAGAGGCATTAGCATCTACCATCCTACTACACCATTGATGACTATTTTTTCAATTACTACATTTGGCTACTATCCCATTGATCTTAATTTCCTAGGCAAAGTCATCTAGTTTGATGTTAAATGAATTTATCTTAGCCATTTACTACAGCCATTAAGCATCAAAAGCTGAGAGGGGATTTTGAGCCTACTTCCACCATAAGAGCCACCAAAAACCACCACAGGAGATGCTTCAGAGGAAAGATTATGCTTCAAACTCCTTATCAGAAGTGCAAAATCAGCCAATGCTTGTTGTGAATTCAAGTATCCCAATGTCTCTGCAGACTTGTATGATTTGTTTCCAAATGGCATTGACTCCCCATAAAATCTGTGCTGAAAAATAACACTAAAACAAATCAATCATAAATGTTAATGTTGAATGACAGTCAAGTTCACAGCTGGTTTTTAATCAATAGCTAATGTTGTGGAGCTTTTTTAGAAACAATACTTCAATGAAAACCAGAAGAGCTCTGAACTTGGGAGCAATGTCAAGCAAGAAGCCAGTATTGGCAGCAAACCACTCAATGTCACCTTCATTTCCAGTGTAGACGAAGATAGGAGCTCCTCTGTGCCAGTAATGGCTGTTGACAAGGTACTTTTGGTAGAAAATTTTTGAGCTTTTGGCCTGAAATGTGAAGTGGTCCAGGACTTGCGGGAAGTAGTGAGTCTTGTATGGGATCTTTGGTTTTGAGGCCTTCGGTTGTTTGGCTAAAGATTGATCATAACTTGGTCTTGGAAAAAATGTGGGCACTGATTGTATTATTGGTAGTGTTGCAAGAATGGCAAAGACTGGAAGCAGAAGAGATGCACAAGGAGCCATTCTCACTCAGGAAGAGATGGGGCTAGTCCTGGATGATTTTTTATAGCAGGCGTCCACCTTTGCTCGTGACTTACCTTTCGTTATTTTGGAGTCTTGCTGAAGGCAGAGGATAAGGATTTCAATTTACTGTCCATTATTGAGTGTGAATCTTTTTTACTTGAGCTGTAGCATTGTACAATACTTGTTGTCAGCTAGATGCAAAGTATGCCAACTGAGAATAACAGCAGGTGGCATGAGAGATTGTCAAAATTAGCATCACTGCAACAAAACAGGCATAAAGTAGTATCAGACTATCAGGTCAATTTCTCCTTCTCTTTCTACTTCTTACTCTTAAGAGATGAAGTCTCATTTACACATGTATACTTAGCACTATTATTATGACAGAGTTACCATTGTTAAGTTTTCCTTTGGGGAGAGGGAAGGTTCTCCATGGTATTAGAGGGTCCTCTTCAAGTTTGGGCGGTAGGGTTTTGCCCATTTACAGCAGTTATTACGAATACGTTGGCATTTCATGCTATGTTGCTTCACTTTCATGGCTTACATTAACTTTACCAAGTAAGCCTCTACTGTCATGCTTGCAGAAGTGGTCCTACTCATTGTTGAAGGAATCAGACCTGAGAAGTAAAAACATGTATCCTGGCAAAAACAAAACATCTGTTTCTCACAGTCTCACTCACTTAAGCTCAATTTGAACTGTTCAAAGCAAATTCTAGAGTACTACCTTCATGCCTCAAGCATCTTTGCTGATGCATGTAGTGTTGCTGCAGTGTGTCACATGACATGCATGAAGTTAGATCCAAATCCCAAACTGTGAGCCAAAGAGCAAAGGCTGTTTCATGGCAGTTAAAAGCAGATGGGGTCACTGTATAAACAGGGCTGACAAGGTAGTGCGAGAGATCCATTGCTTTGCTGCCACAAGCGTGACATAAGTGATGGGCCAAGGCTGAGCAGAGCCGTTTGCTCTACCATCAGTACAAGGGATAAACTACCGAAGTTTTAACCTCTTATCCCACATTTCTACGTTTCTGGGGCTTTGATTCTTTGAAGATTTCAGTTAATATCTTTAAACATTATGTTCTGATTAATTTCCATTTTTGGAGTGAATTCTGCTTTGTGTTGATAAGAATTCTGCGTTGTGTGGATAAGATGAGATAAGACTATTCCAAAATATCAATCAATAATTGATTGTTGATTACAAGTTCTTATCAGTATAATTCTAATAAATTGCTTTCAAATTCTTCCTTTCGAACTTGCGTGTGTGTGTGGGTGTATTATGATCTGTTCATGGATGGACTGGGTCGGGTTTTGATGGAAACACCTCAAATCTTCACATCTCGAGGCTCGGTCACCTGGCCACACATCAAGGCCCCAGCCTGACAAGGCTCTTCGTATGTGCTGTGATATGATAAATGTTGATAATGAATGCCGACAGTATTGAGTTAGTTTACTCCTCGGAACATCTTCTATCATATGATAAATGTTGATAATTAAATGTTGATAATTAATGCCGACATCAAATTAATATGCTTTTATGACCAATCAAACATTCCACCTCACAATTGCATTTTGCTTTAGCAAAAAAAAAAAAAGCAACATATGTATGCATTTATTTATTTATTTATTGACAAATATTTTCCTTTTATTTTTATAAAAAAATAAATTATTTTATGATATTTGATAGTATCTATAAAAATATTTTTCAAGACTATACTATGAAAAATAATCTAAAAAATCACTTATTAATGTATTAGTTTTTTTTCAAGTTTATCTAACATATATATAGAACATTAAATGTAATTATTTAACCACTTATAAATTACAATAAAAAAATGAGATTTAAGAAATGTGAAGAAGAAAAAAGATTTATTTTATCATATATTTATAAATAGTTTATTTTATAAAATATAACTATACATATAATATAAATATTTTAAATATAATATTATAGATATATAATTATTATTTTTTGTGTTTGGAGAACATTAAAAATTGAAAAGAGTAAAATTCTTTTTTATGGTATCCTAATTTTATAACATAATTTATACGATTTAAAATTCATAATTATTATATAATATAACATGTTTTGTATTCGAATGTATTTTCTAGCAATATTATCTAAATTAAAGTATTATATGCACTAATTTATCAAATTAACATGCTTTTATATTGTATGTTATCTCCTATATAAATATATTGGTAATTTATTATTTTTTAATAATATTTTATTTTAAAGTATTTTATTAATATATATATATATAATTAAATAATGAAGTATTTTAGTATTTTAATTTTCTTATCCTTTATAGAAAGTGTTTTTCAATTTTTTAAATAGGAAAACACTTTTCTCCATCTAAATTTTATGTTTTTTATTAAAAAATAATTTTTTTGATTATTTTTCTATGATGAAGTTAGATATAAAAAAAATCAAGAAAATTATTTTCCAACAAATAATATCTTTTCTCAAGAAGAAATCATTAACGATCCAAAAGAAAAGGAAAGGAGAAGAGATATTGCATTAAAAATCAGAAAAGAATGTGTTCTTTCTCAGCAACAAAAACTAAGAAAACACATCAATTAAGCTACTAATCAAGTAGCCTTAAATACTTTAATCAACTAAACTAATTATATTGAGATTAAAAGATTGATTTCCTTAGTCTTGAAAAATAGACTCAAATCATATAAAATCCAAACCCAATTTTTATCCAATTAGATGATAATCTCATCTTAATTAATCTTGATTATTTCTTCCTCACCAAGTTCCATTCCTTCCTCGCCAAGTTTGCCACTCTTCCAAGTCACATTCACAACATGTTCCAAAATGAAGACATTTGCCAAAAAGATCCTAGAAGCTCCCATGATCATCCAGCACATTTCACACCCACCACATGCAAGGTCATTAGCCCTCCACATCTACACCTCAAATATCCAGCCCACCAAACCCTTCCTAGATATGCCTTATAAAGAAGTATTCAAAGTCCAAGATGCATAACTTGTAAAGCGATAAAAGCAAGGCGATAAAACCCTCTCCATCAAAGCTTTGAAACAATGGCTACCAAAAAAGAAATGGAAGTGGTGAAAGGACTAGACTTGAAGAGGTACATGGGAAGATGGTACGAAATTGCTTCATTTCCATCAAGATTCCAACCCAAGAACGGAGTGAACACAAGGGCCACTTATACGCTGAATGAGGATGGCACTGTCCATGTGCTTAATGAGACGTGGAATGATGGCAAGAGAGGGTACATAGAGGGTTCTGCATATAAGGCTGATCCTAACAGTGATGAGGCTAAACTCAAGGTCAAGTTTTATGTCCCGCCATTCTTGCCCATCATTCCTGTTGTTGGAGATTACTGGGTTCTGTCTCTTGATGAGGATTATCAGTATGCTTTGATTGGCCAGCCTAGCAGGAAATATCTCTGGGTATGTATGAATGCAATTTCTTTTTCTTCGCTTTGTTTATTTGTCTTGATTATGCTCCTTCTTTCTGGACTAATTTCTTGAATCAGTTTATTGATTAATGATTTGCTCCAAATCTATACTAGTGACGTTGGTTGATTTGATTATGTTATGATTGATAATTAAAATTAAAAACTGCAAATTGGTGAGAAGAAAATTGTTTGGTGGATAAAATCTTGGGGAAGGCATGCAAGTTGTCCTCTCGATTGCAGGCCCTTTCTTGTTTCGTTGTCCTCTTTGAAAATTGTTGTTTTCTCCGCAGTTTTCCCCTTACACCATCTTTCCTTCCATTAGTAGTGAAAACCAGACAAGAATGGAGGGTTTCAGCCCCATTCTTCTCTGCCCTACCCCTCCTAAACAAACACGGTGTTAAAGTTTGAAGCTTGTAGGGCTTTGTGCTCTTTAAATCCACAAACAGGATGGTGCATGTATAGTTTATGCAGCGTGCTTAGCTTCTGGTCTCAGCATTATATGTTCTGTGCTGCTTTCAGATACTATGCAGGAAGACCCATATGGAGGATGAGATCTATAATCAGCTAGTGGAGAAGGCCAAGGAAGAGGGATATGACGTGGAGAAGCTCCACAAGACTCCACAGACGGACCCACCACCGGAAGAAGAAGGGCCCAAGGATACCAAAGGCATCTGGTGGTTCAAATCCATTCTAGGAATGTAAAGTAGAAAATAAGAAAGATTATCAAGCAGAGGGTTAAGCACATGCACAACATAGAGCAGTACTACTGTGTTTTAATACCCCATTGTGCCTTTATTTCTGTAAAGAAGGTTCTTGTTTTTGAATAGTCTGTTCCTAAATTATATAGAAAGTGCAGAACTTTTTCTAAATAATTTTGATTTAGGCTTTTGAATTTGATTGATAAGGCTCGGATTGTTGTTTGTCTTGTGGGGTACGATTTGTGTTTTGGGTAATAATATCACGCCAACAGTTTGCAAAAGGAATCACAATGCCAAACTAGAATCCAAGGAAGAACATCTATGACCTTATCTTTGATGAGTGTCGTCTGGATTTGTATCTTGAAACCAGCTCGAGGTGGGGTCAAATTGTCTGTCGTGATAGCGATGGCAATGCACTCATGCCAAGATTCTTGCTTATCTTGCAATCCTGTGTTGTTTTTTCAGGGCTCACGGGCATTTCATGAAGCGATTCAAATGGTAAGATACTCGGAATGCTTGAAATTTGAGAATAACGATGGCCTCTGCATTCAAGGTTCCGTGCTAATAATACTCAGAATGGAACGCTGAAGTGGGAATTATTTTCATTTTGGAAGCATTAAGCTGCCGTTTTATTCAGCAATGCATCGATCAGTTTCGTTTTTCTCCATGAACCCTAGCAGTAATATACTATAAATGTTCCTGGTACTCTATTAGGAATCAGGATTCGTTAACAAAGATTCACATGGATTTGAACAAATCAATGAGTTTCCGACACCATCTCTAAAACGTCTGGCAACAAAACCCAAAGAGATTTTCCAGTCTCACAACTTTGACTAACAACTCGTTAAGCCTTCCATTCCTAGATCCGACGATCAGAGTGTAAAATAGCAAGCGAAAAGCAAAGAACAACGTTTCATGAGGAATGTTGTGTGCATCATCACTAGTATGGTAAAACTCAGTGAGATAATTAGGGGTTTGCCCTGCGAGAATGGACAGTAGGAAACGATTGAACAAATTATATATTAGTTTTAAGATTCAAACGTAAGAGAATTGCATACAACACTGGTGCATGCGAGCTATGATATTGCTAGTTAACACGAGGTGTATAAAGCTATGATAAGAAACTTGATGATCAATATCTGGTTTCCTTTCTTTTCGATCCAACACAAATATCCAGAAGGAGAAATTCCACTCAGCCACACAAATTTGATAAATGATATGGACATATTACAATCACAATTTACCATCCACCAGCTTCAACAGCATGACAAATGAGTGGCCATTGCAGCTACAGTATGGTACAACATTGATTGGTTTTCTTCGCCTGCTTGTAGAACATCTGTTTCAACAATCAACCAAAGTTTATGCGTTAATAATCTCCACAAATTGCCATTAGAAAAAGCATAGCTGAGTTTAAGACTTATAGAAATTAACAGAGGAGCTAAAGTTCCATTTTGAAATCATAGCTCCCAGATTTTTCCTTGCAGTTTCTGACATTGTACAACGTAGCACTTAGAAATTATAGATAGAAGGCCAATTCATTTGGCAAGCAAATAAATAAGATCAAAGGAAAACAATAGAAAAACAGTTCTGTTCTGTTTTTTAAAAACAAAGTAAAACATAGTTCAAAGGTTTCTAATACAAGTACAACATCAACCTTGGATGCGTAGTGCCTTCATGGTAAAACCCTTGTCAAATTGTGTGATAATTTTGGACTCAGATGGGCAAGTTTTCCTGCTTTTAATTACCAGAGGTTTGTTGCTGAAGGGAGTGGATGGGAAAGGGAAAGTTTATAAAGGATCTTAATCCTAAAATCGTTTTTCCAATACTGAAAATTTTTGTATAGTGAACACGAGCCAATAATATAGAAGTTCAAAATACATCAACCCAAGTGGTGGGAAATGGAAACAGCAGAACATCCTATCAAAAATTTTAAAAGCGAGCAAAACAAATAAATGATGTATTCATAAAATTTCTTTTAAGGGACAATTAACTACAGCTGAACACAGACCACAACAACAATGGTGAGAAGTATGACAAAATGCAAGTTTAATCAGCATGTGGATAGTGTCATTGCTAGCACTACACTAAACTGAAAAAATAACTGCACTTGGAAAACTTTTGAGTGTCCCTTGGAATTTAGAAATGAAAGAATTCATAGCATCTGATTCCCCCAAAAGGTTCCATGCCCCTTTTGCAATACAAAATGGTTTTATTTAACGCATTCTTGAGATGTTATCAAAATCCCAACATAAACAATCATGTAGTAAAGTTGTACACTTTTGTCAATAAACTTCTACAGAGACTCTAACGTCAACTTCTCCAACTGTGAAACATACACATACATGGAATGATGGTGTAATGAAGCAACAAAAACACAATTAGATGACTCTTGCACAATTAAGGTAGGAAAAACAATAAACACACATACAAGAGTTGCACATGTTATTTTTCAGATACCTGTGCACTAGAGAGAGAAAAAAAACATAACAAATTTGTGCACATTTACCTGTGATGCAGCACTCAGATCAGAACTCTTCTCAACTAAACTGTCAAGTTTCTCACCTCGTGCAAGCACGCTGTCAATGGTCTTATGCTGTACCAAAGAAAAACACACAAACATGTCACAGGGCGAGTAATTTAGGAAATTAAGTTATAATGATCATGTTCAGTAGATTAGTATGAATCACCAGAAGGTAATCTATGTCTAAACTTTCAGCTTTTAATTACTTTGGCATGAGATTTCTTTCAACGGATAGTGAAAAAACCAAAAAGAAAATTCATGCACAGCACAAAACTCAGGAAACAAAGGCAAATCAGAAGGCCAGCTACCGAGACTTAAAATTGGACATCACAAGCCTGTAATGTCAAAATCATTTAATAAGTGATGTATTGAGCGAGCAAATCTCATGACAAGTGCTGCACTGAGATGAAGATTCCAGCTTCTAAGCAAAGCAAGCATGGTGTGCATATTGCACTGACACATTCTGCAAAAGGGATTAGGGCTATGTAGGTCCAAATGGGATTAAAGATGCCATTTGGTTCCGTGATATGTTAATACTGAATTAAGATATACCACAAATATAGGTTACTGTATACAAATGAGATAACAATCCACAGACTCAAAAAGAACCAGCATGTGGATCATTTTCCAGGGATGGAATTCAAGCTACTCCTAGTTTTACTGCAACTTAGTCAACCCTTTTTCTGTTTGTAAGCTTTTAAACTTTGATTTTTGCAGGAGATAGTTTCTCACACCCGGGTCTATCCAAAGAACATGCCATTACAGTTTGTTCAACCAATTTCCATATGGGCCCAAGGAAAAAAAGCACAGATCACGTAGATGAAGAATGAATCAGCTTTTTGCTTAAGTTGATTACAGTAGTATTTCATTCTCTAATTGATAGGTTCCAAAATAGCTATTCCAATATGGTAGAACCACGAGACAAAAATACCTCCAACCAAAAGCTAAGGATGGAAACAGGAAAGGGAAGAATAGCAGATTTGACCAGGCATTTTAACTGGAAGAGGATAGGTAAGAATACAGAATTGCAAAACTAAATGCATCTAATCAACAGCTACTCACAAGGATAATTTTTGTCTCGTCCAACTCCCTCTGGATTTTCAACAATTTGTCTGCCTCTGCAGGATCCTGAAAATTTAAAAATTAAAAAGTAAGGTAAAATGAAAAACAAAGAGGCTTTTAAATTCATGATATTTGTGAATAGAAAACTACAAAATACTTTTCATTAAATTAAAAAAAAAATAAGCATCACGTCCAGGAATGAGACTAAGAAAAAAAAGTCTTACTTGGAACTTGGTCAAAGCTTCATTCAAATAGGGCCAAGGTTGACTACTATCTGCTTGTGCAGTCCTCCAAGATTCACCGAAATTCTTTTGATACTCTTCAATCACCTTAAAGATTACAATATAACATCTTAAAATGAAACCCATGAGATGGCAAGTACAATTAAGTTTAATCCACCAAATATACTACTTAAAAAACAACCTATATTTTAAATTTTGGGCAGAATCAATGTTATCCTTCACATAAATTATATGATTTCAGCTTTCAACCAAAAAAAAGTCCCATCTAGTTATAGTATCACATCAGGAGGTCACTCAAGCAAACATAGCATTGCATCATAGGAACACAAAGAAACTTCAAGCAAACCTAACTATGAAATCTATTTCCTTTACATGATTTCATATTGCAAAATTCTAAAATCTTGATGAGACACAAAAATACAAAACTTTATTCCAAAACGAGAGAGAATATCCGACACCCTTAACAAAAGCTATCAAACATCATACAAAATCCTAAAGACAGCTGCATTCCAAAGCTCTTACTGATCTCTTTTCACAATAGTTATACATCAATTTATTTATGTATTATTATTGTCCATTCAATCAACAAACTAACAACATAAACACCAAATAAAACCCAAACTACACCGTAACAAGCGCGGAAACAAGTATTACCTTATCGAGAAGGGAAAATGAGCTGCGAACCGGATAATGATCGTCCATAAACCCCAACGCACAAAGTCCATTTCGGTTATAAGCATGCACTTTGTACTCTGCATAATTCAATTCCAATCCAAAAACACAAAATTCAGTTACACTAATCCAGCATCCCAAAAATCACCACATAAACTAGCGAAATTACAAAGAATTAGACATCAAATTAAGTATAAAAAATTCCCTAACTTGACCAATTCATCAAATCTCAAAATTACAAAAATCCAATTCGACGGAACGGTAAAACAAGATCTCTAACAAAAACTCAGAATTAATTGAAACGGACCTTCGTGCTGGACGGATTGGCGTTGTCCGGGTGGGGTGCGTTTAGCGACAGTTCGACCGACGAAAACGATGAATTCCCTAACACTAGACCGCTGGAAATACCCGAAATGACTCACATCGCAAGCGTTAGCTAAAATAACCGGATCCGATCCTTCCGGGTTGACCTTCAATACCAATAACGCCGTGATCTTCATCTCTATTTAGGAATCTTTTTCAAAACTAATTCTCTCTCCTTAAAACTCTGCTCGGTTTCGTCTTATGAAACTGTTCTGTTCTTTCTTTCTTTTCTCAATTTTAGATATCTCTCTAATGGAATCGTCAAAGAGGAGTGGAATTTTGATTAGGTGCGGGTGAGTTTATGTTTAGGTATTAGAGTTGCCCACTGGGGATAAAGTGTTTGCTTAGCCGACGCAGAGGAATGGATCTGGACCGTTTGTACAGTTTAGATAAAAGTAAGGTTGTGTTGTTGGCCGGTGATGTATCATTGTGGCCGGGTCCACGGAACTTATTCTCGTTCCTCCGCCAAAGAAAGTGGAGGGATTTTATTTTTTTTGCCTTATTCTGCTTTTATAATTTATACGGGATGATAATGATTTATTTTTATTTTATTTTAATTAGTATATTGTTTTCTAATGTTTTCTTTATATAGCATTTGTTTTTTCCTTACAACATACTTTTCAAATAATTTTTTAATTAAAAAGATTAAATTATTTTTTAAAATGTTTTCAGATGATTTTAATAAGGTGATATTAAGAGAATTTAAAAATATTTTAAAAAAAACACTACAACATAATATTAAACACTTATTAAATAAGAACTTTTCTTTTATTTACATGGAGAGAAAAGGGACTAAAACATTATCAATAAAAATATAAAATTATTACTTTTTTCCTATCTTAATTTTACTTCTACCGAAGCAATAGAGATATCACATTTTAATAGTTAATGTTTATCTTGATTTTTTTTAATTTTAAGATAAATATCAATTTAATATTATTTTTTAACACATTATCTGTTATCACGTATTTTGATAAAAATTTATGCTGAATGAAATTAGATGCCCATTTACAGCTTCTCCTTTTATCCAATCCAGTGCAGCTTTAGGATAAAACTAATTTTTTGGTCTGCTGCATATTGGATAAAACATTTATTGAATCTAAATAAATTTTAGTGTATTAAAAAATTATTTAATATTTTTATTAAACTTGATTTTATAATTAATTTTAAATTTTCTTAACTTTTTTTCTAGTTTAAATTAATCTTGTAAGAATTTTCATGGTATGACTTAGTTAACTTGATAGATCCAAAAATAATTTGGATTGCCATAAAAAAACATGGTTTGTTTTTTAAAAAAATTCAAGATAAAATTTTATTTTTAATATTGAGACAATGATATATCATATCAACTTGAGCTTTACGACTTAATCCACCAAACTTACTACCCAAATCACGGACTCTATTGAATTTAACCACTTTGTTTTTTAAAATTAATTTTTAATCAATAATACGATAATAAAAATAAGCAATCATATAATTGAGCACTAAACAAATGTCAGGATGATTATTTAAGATTGCGATAATATCATAAAAAATAAATCAAAAAAATTATGAACATAAATTCAAAATTAATTAAATATTGAAAAATGCAATTGATAAAAAAAACCAAAGAGGATTCAATTGATAAAAAAAATGGAAGATGAAATTATTTTTTTAAAAAAAATTATTTGGTTTATTATTAAATCGGACCCAATGGTTCAACCTTAAAACCTCCATACTAAACTTTTTGTCCAACTTGAATTTAAAATTAACTCACATGAAAATTGGCTCTACATGTCCGAGTTTACTTAGCGAGTTATAAGACAATTCAGATGATTGTTAAAAACATGATTTGATTTAAAAAAAAATTAAGAAGATATTTTTTTTATTAATACTAGAATGGCAACACATTAGATTGACTCGAACTTTACGGTTTAACTCACAAATCCACAACCTGAATCATGGACTCCACTGTATTTAAAAAATTCAATTATCTTTCATTTAATGATATGAGAACAAAAACATATGCTTGTAAAAACTAAGTATCAATCAAATATTGAAATATTTATTTGAGATTACAATAATTTCATAAATATAAAACTGAAACAAATTATAACAACCAATTAAAAATCATTAAATATGGAAGAATGTGATTGAAAGAAAGAATTTTGGAAGGTAGGGTTTTTTTAAAAAAAAGTTTGAAAAAATTAAAAATAATACCAAGATGACGACATATTTGGACTTTATGATTTAACTCACAAAACCCATGACCTAGGTCATGAACTCCATTGTTTTTAATTTTTTTTTCAAATATTTTTTATTTAATGATATAATAACAAAAATGAATGATTGCAAAAATTGAGTACAAATCAAATACAAAGATGTTTGTTTTAAACCGCAATAACTTCATAAAAAAAAATTAAAACAAATTATGAAGACCTATTTAAAAATAATAAAGTGTTGAAGGATAAAATTAAAAAAAAAATTTGAAAGGTGGAATTTAAACAAAAATAACTCATTTGTAATCTTAACATTTAATCCGTCCAAAAACAAAAGATTAACTCGAATTGAAAAAACTTCTTGAGCCCCAATCTATTTTTTTCAGGGAGTGTGAAGAGCAAAAAATACTTCATTGCAACTCCTTTAATCAAATATAACTCGTTGACACTAAGAACTACTTGTTTAGTGGTTGAAATATAACAAACAAACAACTTTTTCTTTCCTCGTAATTTTAGAATAACTTTCTCTTTTCTATCTCAAACCAGGAACTACAAGTGAGAATAATGAAGTTTGGGACCAGAACGTTCAATAGAAAATCTAAGAGATCAAATATTAACTTTGCTATACTCAGAAAAGGTGTGAGAAATATTTTGATTTATTTTATAAAAGGTTTGACATTTTGATTGATTCTCAATTTTAATTCTCTAATTCTCAATCTTCAATAAAATCATATTATTTAATGCAAAATGAAGCACTAGCTTATTGCTGATATATATTTTTAGGTCGTGATAATTCTATAAAAAATAAATACAAATAAATTATAAAATTTAATTTTTAATATAGACAATGTTAAAGGATTAAAGGATTAAATTAAAAAAAACTACCATGTGAATCCACATGAACTTAATTGTGAGTGGGTGGAAAAAAAATCAAGATGGGATTTAATTTGTTTTCTTAATTTTAATTTGAATAGAAGACAAAACAAGCCCTTAAAATAAAAAATAAAGATAACTTAAAGATGGACACATCAAAATTTAAAATTAGCAGGCAGGGGTTTCAAAAAACAGTTAAGTCGTTGGACTTTTAGCTGTGAAATCTTTCCGCGAAAGATGGACAAAAAAAATTCAACAACAAAAAGGCTTCTAAATATTAGGAATCAAAAATAGTAAATAATTCTCAAGTTCATAAATAAAACCATAAAATCAAAGCAGCAAACTGCTTACTGGTTTCTTGACCAGCCATTAATGCGATAAAAACGAGTAGGAGTTAATTTAGCATCGCAAAAAAAGAAAAAAAAAATTGATTCTTGGTCATTGCTTTAATTGTCAGACCAATTTCTCTCCCCTTTTTTTCTTGAATTTTTATTCCATTTCCTTGAAGAGTTTCATTCATTCCCAATTGAAACTTGCAAGGGAACTAATTAATGCTTCCCATGTTCTAAGCCTAATCCTTAAAAATTCATGTAAGTTCATCAATGGGTTTTTTTCTTTTCGAATTTGATTTGTTATGGTTCGTTGAATTTGGATACCAACCATTGTTTAACAGATTAACAGGATTAGAAGAAAATGATCAAGAATGTGCTTTTAGTTTTTCTGGTAATCCATGCGACGTTGGCGAATTCAGAATCTGCTTCAAAGAAATGGCTGACTCTAAATGGTAGCAGCATTTTACTTTTGCTTATATTTTAAAATCCAACTGGAAACCTTGTCTGATGGAAGACAACATGATTTTGCATCGTGCATGCAGGCCGGAGACCTTCTGTGATAGCCCGAGGAGGGTTTTCGGGGCTCTTCCCTGAATCCAGTGACTTTGCAAATCAGATGGCGCTTGCGACAAGCTTGAGTGATGTGGCTGTGCTCTGCAATTTACAACTAACAAAAGACGGGGTTGGGATTTGCCAGGGAGATATCAGGCTTGACAACACAACAAATATAGCAATGGTATTTGAAAAGGGATCAAAAACCTACAAGGTAAATGGGCAGGATATAACCGGGTGGTTCGCCATAGATTTTACAGCTGATCAACTCCTTGCCAATGTGTCCTGTAAGTCTCAGAAACTACATTTTGGTTTAATAGAGAGACCTTCTTGTGTTACCATAATCTAGCGGAAATCAGATACAAGGTCTTGAACGAAAATAGCAGTTTCATGGTTGCAAGATCTTATTATTCATGGCATAGATAGGAAGGGTAATAAGCTTCAGCAAATTATTTTGTGCCTTGAAATGACTAAAATTCCTCTTCGGCGTTGTCATGTTGCTCGTATGCAGTGGTGCAAAATATTTTCTCCCGGCCAAGTGCATTCGACGCGATGCTGCCCATATCAACTGTTGATGATGTCAGAAGTTCCAATCCCCCTGCATTCTGGTTGAATGTTCAGGTGTCCCTCTCTCTTTCTGACAACTTTGTTTAAATATTCCTTTCAAGGTTTACGGTGTCGACAGGTTCCATGCCCAGAAATCTATATGAATTTACTTCCTAATTAACATACAAGTGTGTGCAGTACTAATGCCTTTGCTTTCTATATTTTCTTGGTTTGCAGTATGATGCATTCTATACGGAAAACAAACTAAGTGTGACAAATTACATTCAAAAGGCAACGAGACTTCAGGGTGTGAATTACATTTCTTCTCCTGAGATTGGTTTTTTAAAGAAAATCAATGGATTGGTGAACAAGGCTAAGACCAAGCTCGTCTTTGTGCTCCTAGACAAAAATGCAACTGAACCCACAACCAAGCAAACTTATGGTTCAATTTTGGGAAATCTTGCCACAATCAAGGCATTCGCATCTGGGATTGTTGTCCCAAAAGATTACATATGGCCTGTTAATGCAGCTAACTATTTAGAAGCTCCCACTAGCCTTGTAAACGATGCTCATAAACTTGGTCTTGAAGTATATGCTTCTGGATTTGCAAATGACTTCACTACAAGTTATAATTATAGTTATGATCCATCAGCTGAGTACCTGCAATTCATTGATAATTCCCAATTCTCTGTTGATGGGTTGATTACAGATTTTCCTCCCACAGCATCAGAGGCTGTTGGTAAGTCAATACATTCTCATGCCCTCTCTCTGTGTTCATTTTCGGCCAACATGTGATAGAAACAACATTGAAAGAAAGGATTTTGTCATCAAAGTGTTTTTCTTTTCAGAAAGCATCTTAACTGTACTATGAAGATGAATGTGTAAAATATAACCCTACAATTTTATCTTTCTTATGCAGCATGTTTTGCTCAGTACACCGATAACAAACCTACAAAAGGTATATGCTTTTCTTATATTCGACGTACATTCCACAAGAGCGACAGATTAACAATGCATGTCTATATGCAGAACAAGCTTTGATCATAAGTCACAATGGAGCAAGTGGAGTTTATGCTGGGAGCACCGATCTTGCTTATCAGCAAGCTGTAGAGGATGGAGCTAACATAATAGATTGCTCAGTTCAAATGTCAAAGGATGGAGTGGCTTTCTGCTTGGATTCTGTGGATGTTACAAGAGATACAACTGCAGCAGCTTCCTTCATGTCTCTATCCACCACTATCCCTGAAATTCAAGAGTCAGCTGGAATTTTTTCCTTTGACCTTTCTTGGAGCGATATCCAAACACTGCAACGTAAGCTTTGTTGCTACTTTCCTGCTTACAATTTTGTTCAAGCAATCTTTTGAAATCCCTGACTGTAAACTTTTCTTATTCCAGCTCAATTGACAAGCCCTTTCGAGAATAAGGGTGGCTTGCCAAGAAACCCTGCAAACAAGAGCAAGGGTAAATTTCTTACTCTTGCTGAATTTCTGGAATTGGCTAAAGTAAAGGCGGTTACTGGGATTTTAATCAACATTGAGGTGAGCATTTCTCTTTCACAAATTTTAACTGTGTTCTAGAATGTGTCAGCTTCATGGTCAAAATCATTCACTTCATTGAAAATTCTCCACGCTATCATAGTTTGTATTTGCTATAAACGTCTACCCACGATACAAATTTCTAAAGCACGTCCTTGGTCTTCAGAATGCCGCTTACCTAGCATCACAGAAGGGTCTTGATATAGTATCTGCTGTTAACACTGCCTTTGGCAATGCCACATTTGGCATGCAATCCACACAAAAAGTCCTAATCCAGTCAGACGACACATCAGTGTTGTCCAAGTTTAAGAACGTCCCAGCATACAGTAGAGTACTATATCTTAAAGATGAAATCAGTGATGCGCCCAGGACACCAGTGGAGGAGATCAAAAAATATGCTGATGCAGTAACTCTGCCAAGATTCTCCATCGTACCCACGGTTAATGGCTTCACTACAGGAACCACCAAAGTCGTAAACGAAATGCAAGCAGCGAATATCTCAGTATTTGTCTCAGTCTTAAGGAATGAATTTATTACCCTTCCATTTGATTACTTTTCGGATCCTACAATAGAGATTGCAACTTACACTTCTGGAATAGGCGTTGATGGAATCATAACCGAGTATCCAGCAACTGCAAGCAGATATTTGAGTAAGTACCAGCCTTACCAAAACCATAAATTCTTATACAAAAGCTCATGCTTAACAAAAGACGCCTAGACTTTACTCCTCTAGTTTGTACACTAACATACTAACATTGATCCCCTTCAGGAAATCCATGTTCTTCCAATTCCATGCCCGATAGCTCATACAGCATCATTCCAGCTGAAGCTGGTAGTCTACTGAGGACAGTTCCTGAAGAAACACAGCCACCAGCAAGTTCCCCAACACCAGCCTTGGATGTTGCAGATGTTGTAGACCCACCACTCCCTGCCGTAACCAAACCTGCATCCCCCCCTCCTGCAACTTCACCTCATTCAAATGCCTTACAAAACATTGCTAACGTGGGCCTTTCTTTAGTAGCCATCATGGCGTTTACCTTGCTATCTTTGATGTGTAATTAGTTAACATGGCAAGGATATGTGGCTGATTTTTTTTTACCTGTCTACTAGCAGCTTAATCAAATCTCTGGACGAGTTTGTATTTATAACTCGTTAAACACAAGCTGAATGGCCCATTAGTGTCAGGTTTTTACCTAAATAGAAACAATAACTGGGCAAAGTAAATTATGTCTCATCTTTCATGTCTAAGTTTCAAACCTCATAGAATGAGATCTGTAGCTCACTATCACTTAAATTTGTTCAAAAGAAGACCCTTTCTTTACCCAAATTTTAGCTTGACATGCAATTCAACAGCCCATTTGAATAATTCGGGGCATTAAAGACACGAAACATGGTACAGGATCTGATCACAGAAAGAGTTCCGGTGTCTCTAAGAAAAACAATGAAAATGCTAAAAATTGATTCGAAAATACTGAGCCCATTTGAAATTTTTCAGGAAAAAAAACATTTGTGAAAAAAGTTTAGAACAAGCTGTAGAGAGTGATTAGGAAGAAGAGGGAGGGAAGGAGGCTCAGATTCGCCTTTGGTCAGACACGAAAAGGAACACTGGCAATCAATGGCTGCAACAATGATCTCCTCAAAGTTACCCTGCCAAAGATCACATCTTCCTTTCCATCTGATTTTCTATTTAGAAAAAAATCATCACGGCCGATTGTGTGTGAGAGAGAGAAAGAGAGAGAGATTGAATTGTTTTTTATTTATTTATTTTTATTTGAGAGAGAGGGAAAGAGAGGGAAAGGCTCAAATCCATACTAATCACCAGACAATAAAAAAGAAACACAAAAACACCATGGCTGCAAGAGAAGAATCTCAGGACAAAAGAGTCATTTTCTGAGCGAAATCCTAACTTGCCTTGCCAAATGATTGAAGGGTTTCTTTAAAATGACTGATGTTTTCGCTGGGAAATATCATCACAGCCTCTACCAGGAGAAGAGAAGGAGCATAAGCAAAGGCATTCTCATCAGCAAGAGAACCGCCAGAGCATACACACACACATACATACATATATATACACATACACACAAACTCAGGGCGGTTGATTGATTATCAGATGGTGAAATCATAGGCTTCGCAGACATTCACAGAGAGAGAGAGAGAGGCAACCACCCTGAGAAAATCCATTCCCATGTCTCTCTCTGAGAGCAAAACCTCATTCTTCACTGATTTCTTGCTCTAGAGTAGGTATCTCTACGATTTAAGGGGACTGGTTCTATATTCCGTTAATTCCTTTGCTGCCCTTCCTCTTGCGGTCTTAAGGAGTGATGAGGTGGCGGGCATTTTAGTAATTGGATTTCGGGCCCATAAAGAGTTGGGCTAATCCATATATACGCCCTTGAACTGTAGGCTGTTGAGGATGACCGTCCCTAAATTATTCTTTTTTCTGATTTCAACCTCCGAATCAAAAAAGATTTTGATCGACAAACATTCACATGCATCCCATTCATTTTTCTATTTTTTTTAAATATCATTAAGAAAAAATTTAGTCAGAAAATTGAACCCATCAATATTATGATAAAAGCATTGTTTACAATATGATAAAATTATTATTATTAAGAAATAATTCTTCCTAGTTTTATGACTTGTTAAAAAAAAATTTCTAATTCCTAGTTTTTTATATATTTTTATGACTTATTAAAAAAAAAATTAAGGGCTCAGGCTGCATGGACATAAAAGTTATATTCTTTTTTTAAAATTCAAATCTTGTAATGGTTAATTGGTTTTTTAGATTAACATAGGTGTCCGGGTTAATTTACATGTATCTCGATTAATCTCACGGATTCTAAAATTAACAAACATATAAGTTTTTAATGACCTTAAGATTTGCATGACTCAAACTGGTAATTTTTAAAAAGCAAATTCAAGACTTGACCAGTTTAATTATATTCTTGGAGGTGTTCGTAACGTTTAAATCTTTTTTTTTAGTTTAACGTGGATGTCCGCGCAAGTTTACGTGTATCTCAACTAATCCCACGACCCTAAAGTTAACAATTATCCCTGAAGTTAACAATTATATAAGCCTCTAGTGGCCATCATATGAGCAACCACAGGATTCAAACCTGAAACCACAAAGAAAACAAACCTCTTGATCTCAAATTCTTACTACTGGACCATCACCTAAATAGTTCGGAAGGTTAAAACATTAGGTGGTCATGAGAGATAAGTTCTCAGGATTTTATTAAATTTCTAGATGTTCTTAAAAAAAATTAAAATTAATTTTAATGAATAATATGATTTAATTTACATGTACTTTAACAAAATTTTGAAACATTAAATTTATTTGATCAAGGTTGAGCAAGGATGGTGATGTTCTCTCTGGACTGGTTTACCCTTCAGCTTATTTTCGTTTTCGTGCTGGGCTGGAACATTGCATGCTTCTTGCTCTGCAGAAAAAGTGAGCACACATCTCTCAAAAATTGTTCAGAATCAAACCTGATGTTTTTGGAATATACACCCTTCGATTCAACCATCTATTTTTTACTTGCCACCTGATTTACTTGAGGGAGTCCAATGTCTAATCTTTCAACCAAGTTTAGTTCAAGAAAACAATCTACAAGCCATAGCCATTAGAGATTAACTTAAGCGGTTCTTGAATTTGGCCCGTAACCTCTACAGGGAAGACAGCATTTACTGGATATGTAAATTAATTGATTTCCCGTAGATGGCTTTCATAAATTCAAGCTCTTTCAAAAAGAAGAATCCAATGATCCGTTATCACACATTATTTTATTTAATAAAATTTGTAAGAGTTCAAAAAATCCAGCAGTAATTGATTTCTATCCGAAATTGAGAGAATAAATTAAAAGGACAAGCAACTTGTAGAAAAATAAATTTGGTAAACAAGAATAACACAAGGATACAATTAAATGGAGCCCAGATGGGGGTTTTAAGAAAAAATTGGGGAGGAGGGGACTGGAGGCTCAGATTCGCAGTTTGTCAGACAAGAAGCGGAACGCAACCATGGCTGCAACAGAGCCTGTGAAAGAATGATGTTTCGTCTTCCTACTGGCTTACAAAACACTCATTTCATTTCACAGACCTAACAATATCGCCCTGCCAAAAATTGCATGTCCCTTTCTATCTGATTCTTCATTTCGAAGATCATCACTGCCTCGTAGATAGATAGAGTCATAGAGAGATAGAGAGGTTCAGAGAGAGAGAGAGAGAGAGATCGCATTTTTTTTTTCTTTCTTTTGTTTTGGAGTGTTACGAGAGCAGAATATATCGGCTTTTCAGGAGGCTCAGATTCGCTTTTTGTAGTCTGAATCAATTCAAACCTCAACCCGCAAAAGCTACCACAAAGCCAAACACATAAAAAAGAAACACAAAAACCACGGCTGCAATGAGGAGAGTTTTCTCTGTGAAAATGGACACAACAGTCAATTTGACAGAGAAACCCTAACTTGCCATGCCAAATGATTGAAGGGTTTCTTTAAAATTTACTGATTTATTACTGGTAAATACATCACAGCCTCGAAGCAGAAGCACAAGAAGCAGAAGAAGAAGAAGAAGAAGAAGAAGGAAATATTAACATGGGGAACGAAAGGATTATAATACACACACACACACACATACATATGTGAAGAGGGCGATGGTGAAATCATCGGCTTCGCAGTCTTTCAGAGGGAGAGGGAGGCAACCACCGTAGCGCAACCAGTCCACCTCTCTGAGAGCAAAACCTCATTCTATGATTGCTCTTTGACTGCCTGCAATTTTCTCTCTTCTTTATGGTAGATGGTTGTTGCTTTTCATTCCCGTAATTGCCCTTCGTGTTGCGTGGCATGTCAGGTATTGTTTGATAACGTGTTATTAAAAATTTTGAATTTTTTTTATTTAAAATTAATATTTTTTTAATGTTTTTAAATTATTTTGATAGGTTAATACTAAAAATAATTTTTAAAAAATAATAAAATATTATTTTAATATATTTATAAATTAAAAATATTTTAAAAAAACAATTATAATTACACTTCTACACCCACTCTAAGTGCAGCCTGAGCGGGTTGATGAGTGATTGGCTGATTGAATGCGGTGGCATGAGGCTGTTTTGGTCATTGGGATTTCAGGTGAAATAAGAAGATAAATATGAGGAGGGTAATTTTATTTTATTTTTTTTGAAAAATATGAGGAGGGTAATTGGATGAATGGAATCGAGGAATTATTAGTTACATTTTTTTACCGGTCACGAATCAAGATTAACCATGGTTAAATATGGTTATCCCGGCTTTCCAGGTGTACTGCGCGCGTGATAATAAAAAGCGACCCCATTAACTTTGTGGTCTGTTCGTATTTGCTGTGAAAATCTCAAGATACATTAATTACTCAACCTCCACTGGGGCTTGCTTTCGCACTTTCCTTGTTCTAGAATAAATCAAGTTTAAAAAAGACTCGATCCGAAACCAGTTTATCATCTATTTTTAAGAACTGTATTGTTACCGCGGTTGATTTTTTTAATTTTTTAATTTTTTTTAATTATTAATATTAAAAATATTTTAAAAAAAATTATCATAATATATTTAAAAATAAAAAATATTTTAAAAAAATAATTATTACGTAACTTGCTAAAAGAAGCGCAACCGCAAACATTGCTGCAAAAAAGAGCTTATCGCATGAAGTGTTATGACCTCTGTCCTGCATATTTGATAAGTTCTTTTTTTATGATATTTTTATCTTTTAAATTGAAAAATTTTAATGAAATTTTTTTATTATTTCTAATAGAGAAAATATAATTTTTTTTATGAACATGTATTGTGTGTGTCTATTAATGAGCTTTTAGTCTTGCATTAAAAAAAAATAAAATAATATTTATAACAGTTATATAATTAACTTTAATATAAACTAGTAGCTAATAAGAAAATAGTGATAGACTCGTGCATATAGAGAGAGTTGGGTCGAGCACGAGGAAAACTCTGAATTATCCCACGCAAAGCAATACCTATTCCTTTTATCTTAAGTGATAATTTGTTTTTTCCTTTAAACTGAAATGACTCATGCACTCGCTTTTTTACCTGTAAATACTTGTTCTACATGGAAAATTAAGAGACATACAGCAAAAAACAATATGAGGCTAGACGTTCATAAATTAGTTTCTTGGTGTATTACAAAATATATATATATATATATATATATATGATATAAAAAAGATCTTTTTAAATAAAGTTCGTAATTTTATTTTTTAATATGAAATGTCATTCAGATTTTACCAGGCTAATTAAAAACTCGAGTTTTATCTATTTTAAACTCGGCTAAAGCACTAAATTACTTGAATTCCATATCAACCCATTAATTCAGACCAGTTTAATAAGAATGGGTGATTCTAATTTGGTAATACAACTTTGGTGGGTAACAAAGAAATCACTGTACTAAATAATATGTTTTCTCGTGAAAGAAAGAGCAATGGATGCCTCATTTCTTGTACAACTTCTTCTATCCCATAAACCGAATAAAAAAAAAATTACCTCCTCCTTTCTCTTGAAAAAAATAAATTATTTCTCGCACGTGTTTAGTATTATAATATAGGATATTTTTTTAAGTATTTTTTTTAAAAAATTAAAATAAATGTTTAATAGGGTGAACTCTCATCCAATGTTTAAAATAAATGGAAAAAAAAAAGAGGAATATATAATATTTGCAATTCAATTATCTCCCAAAGTGATATTTTTAATCCATTTAGCATTTTTCCATCTCACGGTAACATTACCATAAATCTTCTAACCTTTTTTGTCTGAAAGTTCTGCCCTCTTATTAATTCACTTTTGTTTTTCGATTTTTGAACGTTCACATCCACCTTGACTGACAAGTGAGGAAACCAGTGCACTTTATGTTTCTACAGCGCAGTAATCAACATGGTTTGTCTTTCCACGCGTGGTTTTTCACTTTCCATTTGTAGTAATCCGGACAATGATAGCTGTTTTTTTTTAATTATTCTTTTTAAATAAATTAATTAAAATATTTTATTTTTATTTTTAAAATTTATTTTTGATACAATAACGATTAATTACAATAATTACTCCTGTATTCTAATAAATTCTATTTTTTATAATTTTTTCACTTTCCATTTGTAGTAATCCGGACAATGATAGCTGTTTTTTTTTAATTATTCTTTTTAAATAAATTAATTAAAATATTTTATTTTCATTTTTAAAATTTATTTTTGATACAATAACGATTAAAATAATTTAAAATTATAAAAAATAGAATTTATTAGAATACAGGAGTAATTTATTATTAAAAATTATTTTTAACAATAACATAACATGAAAACAAAATAAAATTAATTTAAAATAATTATTTTTTTAAAAAAAAACTTTTAAAAAAGAAGAAGCAAAGTTTCTCACTGTCTATCAAACTTAAAAGGAGAAATTGTTTTACCAAACCCAAATTTACCATGTTCATGGACTGGCTCCACTTTGCTGAAGGTCATCGTGATATACGCGCACCTAGTCAGATTTCTCAAGAGCTTGAGAAATCTGGCTAGTTTTTCAGACCCAGAATCAACCGAACTTTTGAAAAGGTTTTTTACAGATGAAACATTCGAACAAATTAAAATTAAACCAATACCCAGATAAGGTTTGAAGAGAAAAACAGGAGGGAAAGGGATTGGAGGCTCAGATTCGCCTTTCTTTCTCAGACATAAAATGAAACACAGCTGCAATCATGGCTGCAACAATGATCCGTCCATGGAAAAACAGAGGATGTCTTCAACACTCTCATCTCGTCGTTTCAAGGACTCCTCAAAGTCACCCTGCCAAAAATTGCATGCTTCTTTCCATCTTATTTTTCATTTTCGAAACATCATCATCGCCTCGTAGAGAGAGACAGAGCGAGAGAGAGAGAGAGGAAATAAATTGTAATTAATTTAGCACTCTGTAGTAGCAGAAGAAGGACAAATAGGACCGTGCACCCTTTCTTCTAGCATTACAATTTAACTATTTTTTAAAAAATTAAATTGATAATTAATATATTATTTTAATTATATTTTTAATAAAAAAAAATATAATTATTCTCAAATTAAAATAAATAATTAAAAATAAATTTTAAATATATCACTTTATATTTTTATTAATATCAACTACCATTATTATTTCCTCTCAATTTTATCAAAAATAACAATATAAATAAAAAATTATTTTTCTTAACCCATATCAAAAACATAAAATAACAAAAAAATAAAAATCATCACAAATATCAAATTAACAACAAAAAATCTACAAAATCAAGAGATATTAAAGAGAAAATAGAAAAAGCCTTTAAATAAACATACCTTTTAATTTCAGCTAATTAACACAATCGATGTTATTAATTAACCAAAGAATAATTGATTCTTGTTTTTTTAAATTTAAAAAAAGGATGAAGCACAATACAAGATTTAAAAAAAAAACAAATTTCTTTCTTTCTGCTTTAAAAAAAAACTGTTGACCAACGACTATAAAAATAGTTGTTGACAACAATAACTTTATTTTAGTTATTTCTACGTAAACATATAGAAATAGCTTTTCACATATTAAATAGTCATTTGGCTATTTTTTTCTTTACTGTGTTGGAGTTGTGAAAAAAAAATAAAAATACATATATTTAAATTTAACTCTTCATTTGGCTCTCAGTTAAAAATGCTCTTATGTAACATTCGACTAGATGATTGGCCAGTATTGTATTTCACTTGTTGTTAAAAAAAATATACATAAATATTGTACACATGTTTTCTAGAAAAATGATCAATAATAAATTCAAAATGTGATCTTAACTTTAATTTCAAAAAATCTATTCCAATCATGATATTTAAATTAAAAAAGTTCAAGAAAATAATTAATAGACTTCTTAATAATATATAGACTAATATGAACTTAGAAAAAATATCAAAAAATAAAGAATAAGTCTTAATTAATTTTATTTAAATTCAAGAAAATCTAGACATTACATAAAAAACTATAATGAAAAAATTCAAATATGTCAGTCTTCTCCTCTAGCTTCTTCTTTTTTTGCCACAATTGAAGTTACATGATGAATTTTTATATAATTTTAGTTATATTGAAAAATAGTTATTTATGTATTTTTATTGATAAATGGAAAATGTTCTATTTCTTCACGGAGAACCATCTATTTAAAATTAAATTTTGATTTATTAAATTTAACTTTAATCTTGTTTTGATTAATCTAAATATTTTTTATTTATTTAATTTATCACATTGATTATAGAAAGAAATTGTTTTTTTTTCAAATATCAGATGAAAAAAAAATCAATTATTTAACATTAAATTAATTAAGAATTAAATTTCACAATTTATTTTATTTAACTTATTCTATAATTTATTTTATTTAACTTAATCTATATAAGGTTATTTTAATTTTAAAATTTAAATCAATGATTTAATTTAATATTTTTATATTTTTAATTATATTTTTAATTTTATTATTCAATTAATTAAGAATTAGATTTTATATTTATTTTTTTTGTTTTATAAAAATCATCATGATCTCATTTATTTTATTATGACTTGAATATAGATTTAATATATAAAAAAAAACTTCGTTCAACATGCAATATTTTTATCTTGAAATTTTTAATTAAATATTATTTTATATTTTTAAAATATCATCTTGAATTTTTTTAATTAAATCATCCCTTGCAAAGTTTTTTTTTTCTAATAGCAAAATGTTATAAACTCTTGAATATTTTTCATGTTTAAAAAATTTGCAATCCGACCACAATCTAGTAAATAAGCAATTACAATCCTTTGAACTCACAGGGCTCCCCATGTCTCTCATCATTTGCCTCCCACATACAGACCTCCGTCTTCTTCCACTCTCCAAAGCACAGCAAAGGGCGGGCACGACACAAACGCTTCATTTCAATAAATAAATCTCTCCTCGCAAGTCTTCAAGTGCAAATTCAAGCACGACCCATTATTATTCGAATGATCGTTTAACGAATTTTTCCCCAAACTTCCTCCTCATATTTATCAAACAGAAGAGTGGGCGCTAATTCAGAAGACAAATTTAGATCTACAAGGTGGAATGCATATACACACACCCATTAATAATTAGACAAAAAAGTTATCCAGATCTAGCAGAGAAAAAAAATTAAAGATAAATCCCATATTGACCCAGAAAACAAAACAAAAAAGAATCAGGGAGGTAAGCGACGAGGCTCAGATCAGAAGTGTTTCTCAACCAGACAAGAAAAGAAAACCCCTTCTTGGCTGCAACAATGAACGAGCTGCAAAATGACAGGAATATCCCTCAAGTTTCACAGCAACCATTCAGAGTCACCATGCCAACGGAAGGGTGTTCCTCTTCCTGCCTGATTTCTGCACAGCGAAGATATCATCACCGCCCCTTTGCATACAGTTTCAGAGAGAGAGTGAGAGAGAGAGAGAGAGAGATGTGAATATATATATATACATGTATGTGTGAAGGGCTGTTGATTATGTATAGAAGTAATCATCGGCTACGCTAAACAACCAAAGAGAGGGGGCAACCGCCCTCTGAAACCTTCCGTCTCTCTTTGAGAGCACAGCCTCGTACTTTTAAACCAAAGCTACCAGTCTACCACAGTACCGAAGAAACTCTCCCTAATAAGGAGAGCTGAAAACGTTTGCTTTGCTAGTCCATTTATGTTGTTATTGTTTAGGATTTCTTCCATTTTTACCCTCCTGTATTCCTTTCATTAAAAGGCCCGGACGAATTGAAACAGCATATGGGCTTAAACCCAGTTGCTGGCACTGTTGGTGCATGAATTTAGGGTATTTGTTGTTTTTTTAAATATATTTTATTTGAAAATATATTAAAATAATATATATTTTTTATTTTAAAAAATTTATTTTTAATATTAGTATATTAAAATAATCTGAAAATACAAAAAAAATTCATCTGAAATAAATAAAAAACTAAAATTAAATTAAAAATTTTTAATAACACTTTTGATATGCAAAAATAAATAGCTTCTAAGATAAACGTGTGTTAAAATATTATAGTAGTCTATATGTCCTCTATTATTATTTTTTTCAAAAATAGCCTTACGTGCCTAATTTAAATAACAAAGAGCAAGGAGTGAAACAATGAGAAAAAACATAGCAAATCTAAAATTTATGTAAAAAGTTCTTTTTTCTTCTCCTACTTTTCTCTACGGTCCTTGCTTTTCTTTTAATTTTTGCCTAAAATTTTGTTTTATTTGAATTTTAATATTTGATTTAGATAAAGGGGAGAAAGTTGCTCGAAAATAAGTAAAAAGAAGAAAGCTGTTGGTCTGTTTTTTGTATTCATGAGTTTCATTCAACAAAGAAAGTTTGGTGATAATGATTTTTCTTCTTAAACATAAAAGAAATCGAGTTTGATTTAGGTTTTTTTTATTCGATTGAAATTTTTTTGACTGATTTTTAGGCTTTTTAGGGTTATTAGGTAATTTAGATAGGGTTTCATGGTGTTTTTGCAATGATTCTAGGTGAAACCAGCTTTAAAAATGAATTTTTAACCCATAAAACATATTCATTTAGTTTCTAGTCATCTCTATGATGGGAAAATTATGAATAGTAGACGACCGGTGATCTTTATTTTTTTTCAAAAATAAAAGGACTAGAAAAAATAAATAATAATTGGCCTTTTGTTTTATTTTTTAGTAAAATTTTAAAGTTTCTTGTTTTTTTATGTTTTTCTTGAAGAATAATTTCTATTTTGGTGATTAAAGGGACATTTTTATATAAAACAAAAATGTGGATATATAAGCACAAAGAAGTTCATCTAAAAATAATTATTTCATTATATATTTGAATAGCTAATCTAGATTTATTTTTAGTTTTCCTTAAAAAAATAGTAACAACAAAATACACAACCTAATTTATATGTGCTATCAAATTAATAATTAAAAACATGCGAGTTGTATATATATTTTAATCTTAATCTTTAACATTGAGTTTTTGTTGATTTTTTTTAATTGATTTTTATATTTTTTAATCATATAACTAATTTTTTTAAAAATATCACGGACCTTGTTGAGTCTGTGAAGTAGATTATAGGGTATAACATGTTAACTCGGATTAACTCGAATTAATCTAATAATTATCATTTAAACATTTTTTTCAAAGGTTCATCTTGAACTTTTTTAACAATAAAAAAATTTGATCCAAGCAGTGAGAGCAAACTAGTAAGAACCAATCTCCTATACCCTTTTTTATATCTTATTTAGCATTTAGTTTTTTTTTACCAGATCAATGAGGCGTGTAGCCTCAGTAAGAACTAGAGATTTCTGTACTAAAGTTGGATCAAAGAAAGATTACCACAGCCAGATAAGGTACAAAGAAAGCAACTCTTAAGCATGGCTGCGACAAAAAGATCATCATAGCCTCCTGTTGATAACCTAATAGTCTTCCTCTTCTTTTTCGTTTGCAGACCTGTTTATTCTTTTATAGTTTTATTCCATTGATGCCTTTCTTTTATGCTCCGGTCTAAATAGAGATTTAGTAAATTTTAATTTAATTATTTTTTTTTTAGATTTTTAGATTTTTTTAATGTGTTTTTAATATGCTAATGTCCAAATAAATTTAAAAAATATATAAAAATATTATTTTAATAATTTTTTAGTAAAATATATTTTAAAAAGCTATCACTATTATATTTCCAAACATGAGCAGTCAGAATTTTTTTTTTTTCAAAAAACTCTTAAAGCAAGTTGAGTAATTTTGAAGATATTTTACTGTACTAAAAGAAAAGAGATGAAAACACCCATGGATACAAGCTTAATATTTTTTACTCTTAAAAATAATTAAGTTATTTTATTGTGTTTAAATATGTAAAAATATTATTTTATCCATGATTAATTTGACAATAATAAATAAACCCTTATAAAAATACTTTTTTATTCCTAGGACCAAGGTTATTGTCGAGGGTGAAATGATAATTTCATTGTTAAAATTCATTTTAACTTGAGTTTGTATGTACAATAAAACCTTAATCCCTTTTAGTATTGTTATTATTTAACATAAAATAAAATAAAATAATAATATTTATGTTATTTAGTTTCATTAGCAAGAGCTAATTGTTTTTTAAAAAACACTATATACACAAATTCTAATTGAAATAGTAATATTTTATTTGTTTTCAATCTAATCTTTCGATTCTAATTTGTATTATATTTTTTTTTCAATTTCAATCCTGTTTTTTTTAATTTTTTAGAGCCTTTTGTTAAATTGATTTTTCTTTTCAAATACACCTTTCAAATAAAAGATTATCTGTATTTATTATTTCAATTGCAATCCTTATTAATTTGATTTTTTGGTTATTTTGTTAAATTAATTTTTATTTTCAATTTAAATCTTCAATCTTCAATCAAATTTATTTTATATTTTAATTTTGACCCGTATTATTTTAATTGTTATTTTTTTAATCATAATGTATAATTGAAATTATTTGTTCAATTTAATCTTTTAATATTTGTTTGATTGAGAATTGAGTTTTATAATTCTTCAAGTCAAGGTATTTCTAGTTTAATGACGTGAGTTATATATTTGAAAAGTTGACATAGATTAATATTATAATTTTTTCATTGGGTTTTGTGATTTCATTGTTTTCTTTTCTATTAAGTTATTATTATTTTATTACTTGAATCGTAAGTTTGACATGATAATCCGAGTTGACTCAATCTTCATCACCAAAGTTACATAATTGTTATGCTAAGTTAAATTCACTTAGATGGATTTTTTTAATCCAAACTTATGCTTTTATATTTAATATGCTAAAAATTAAGCTATATTATTTATTTATTTTTAAAAAATATTTTTCTCCTGTTATAGTGATATGTTTTTTAAAAATGGATCAATCTACTACTACTATTTATTTTTTTATTATATAATTAAAATAAAATCAATTTATTTATCTATAATTTTGAATAACAGGTTTATCTTACTTCATTTATTACATTGGGCATATATATATATATAGCCCCGCATCTTAGCGCGAGTGGGGGCTAATCTTTTTTTTTCTTTATAAGTTTTTCTACATGGATTATCCCTCCAACACGTCATCCTAGAATTGATGTTTCTCAGACGACTTCGCCAGTCTAAATTCTCATATAAAAACTCAGCCATCACCACCTAAAACTCCAATCTTTTCTGGTATAAAACTCATCAAACCCCTAATCTATTTTGCATCTTGATTAAATCCCTAATATAAATTAGATTATCAATTTGACCCTTGAGTCAGTTTCAATTAAGAAAATTATCAAAGAATCACATTTTCCATACAAACCTCAAAGATCATTCCTTTTGATTCATCTGTGAAAAGAATCTTAGTAAATTCAAAGATATCATTTGCCAAACATGCAAGGATGTTTTCAAACTATTGAGACAATCAGTTCCAAATCTTAATTAAAAGTAAAGAATCCTTAATCAGTGAGGCTCAGATTCGTCATTTGTTAGTTATTAAAAGGAACACATAGCAACAACCATCCATGGCTGCAATAAAAAAAGCTCACTGGGAGAAACGAACAACAGTCATTTCATCACAGAAGCCCTGAATCGCCCCGCCATGTAATTGCAAGGTTCCTTAAACTAACTGATTCTTTTCACCTGAAAATATCATCACAGCCCCAGAGAAGAGAAGAAGAAGAAGAAAAGCAGGAAACGAACAATTGAGATCGATGATGACGATGACGATGAAGATGACGATGACGAAGACGAAGATGACAGGGATCTTATTTAGCAGGCCAAACCCAAAAACAAACAGTGATTTTTAGTAGTACACCGAGAGATACAGTGCGTGCACAGACAGGGCTGTTGATATTTTACAAGATGATGAAGTCATTGGCTTCGCAGACATTCAGAGAGGGAGGCAACAACCCTGCCAAAAAACCATTCCAGCCTCTCTGAGAGCAAAGCCTCATTCTTCTACCCATCTGTACTTCCTGTCAACTATGATGATGGAGGATTTGCCTTTTCGCCTTCTTTCCGCGCTTGCCCTTCGGGTGACAAGAAGCTTGATGAGTATAGGAGACGGGGAAGAGGGTATTATGGTCATTGTAAGTTCGGGATGTGTTTTGGAAAGTACGAAGGTAAAATAAATATTAACCATGGTTTGATGAGCTCTGTTGAGTCATCCACGTGATCTTGAAGCACTAGGACTAGGAGTGTTCAGGAGAGAGTTTTATTTTTTTTTTAAAAAATTGATTTTTTAAAATTATTTTAATGTAAAAATATTAAAAATAAATTTTAAAAAATAAAAAAAATATTATTTTAATAATTTTCTAAACAAAAAACACTTCAAAAAAACATATTGCTTTTTTAAATAAAAAAACATCATAATAATTATAAATATAACTATAAGATTTGGACTGTGGGAATCAAATAAATTTTTTTAACATTAAAAAACATTTAGGATTTGTTAACATATTTTTTTAGTTAAAAAAATAAAATATACATAATGTGATTCGATTAATTTGAATAATTTAAAAAATTATATGGACAACCAATAAAAAAATTTTTTGATTAAAAAATATTTCAAAATGATTTTTTTTTAGATATTGAGTTGGAAATAAATTGGACATATTAGATCAATCAACCAAATTCACCACCTAAATTATTAAATCAGGATAACCCGATGAAAAATAAATTAAAATAAATTATAAAACTTAAATTTTAATTAATTCAGTATTAAAAGATAAAATAAAAAAAATTTAAAAAAAATAGTTTGATTTAACGTGTTAAGCCTACAATTCAGATTATGTGATTTGAACAACCCTATAGAAAGCAAATCCAAATAAATTGTAATGCTCAATTCCTAATTAATCATGTAGAAGGATATAATTAAAAAAAATATTAAAAAAACAAAAAAATTAATCCCAATCAACCAAGTAATAAAATAAAAATAACTTTGTAAAAATTAAAAAAATAATTATAAAACCTAATATTAAAATCAATAAAATATTCATCTAAAAAATAAAAAATTAATAATTAAACCCATAACCTATGGCAAGACAAAAATAACCAAACTTAATATTTAGGTAATTTTTTTAAAAAAATTTCTTTTAAGAAAAACAAATCACTGTTCATGTGGATAAATTACTATGCTATGCTAGGAGAGGAACACTGAATTCCCTTTCTTATTAGTTTATGTTAATAATTAAAACTTATGGTGATGAGTTAACTCGGAAGATTGATTACTCAAAGCTGGATTTGAGGTGGGTTTTAGATGTTTTTAAAATGAAAAAATAGGTTAAAATGGTATTTTTTTATCCATGGAGTCGCTGTCCAATTTTCCAGCAGACTGTGATCGATGAAATCTGGAACAACAAGTGTTTTTTTAATGAAAGGGCAAAAGACATGTCCCTCGAACGAAAAAGAAAAGGAACAAATCCAGGTCCAGAAGCATGAGTTGCCCTATGCCCGAGTTTCTTCTTCTTCTTTTTAATTTATTTTCCCCTAATTTTATCATTTCCAATTGAATCTTCATTGATTTTTCTTGGTGACCTTTAATATTTGGTCGGCTTTTACTGGTAACTATTTTTTTTCATTATATAATTAAATAAAAAATAACTTAAAAAAATTCATTCATAACACAGCTTGAGGATTAGGCTGTTCAACACCCATTAATTAGTAAAAAAGGTTGTCCAGATCTAGCAGGAAAAAGAAATAAAATTAAAGATAAATCCCATACTGACCCAGAAAACAAAACAAAAAAGAATCAGGGAGGGAAGCGACGAGGCTCAGATCAGAAGTGTTTCTCAACCAGACAAGAAAAGAAAACCCCTTCTTGGCTGCAACAATGAATGAGCTGCAAAATGACAGGAATATCCCTCAGATTTCACAGCCACCATTCAGAATCACCATGCCAACGGAAGGGTGTTCCTCTTCCTGCCTGATTTCTGCACAGCGAAGATATCATCACCGCCCCTTTGCATACAGTTTCTGAGAGAGAGAGGCAGGTAGAGAGAGAGAGACAGAGAGGGAAGTGTGTGTTCATATATATGTATGAATGTGTGTATGAAGGGCTGTTGATTATGTAAAGAAGTAATCATCGGCTACGCTAAACAATCAAAGAGAGGGGGCAACCGCCCTCTGAAACCAGCCTTCTCTCCGAGAGCACAGCCTCATACTTAAACTAATGATGAGAGTTAAAAACTTCAGCTTTGCCAATCTTTTGATGTTGCCATTGTTTAGGTTTTCTTCCATGTTTACCCTCCTGTCGTATTCTTTCCAGCTTCATGCGAAAAGGCCCAGACGAATTAAAACAACATATGGGCTTAAGCCCAGTTTCTAGCATCGTGATGCCCGGAATTCAAGGTGTTTGGTGCTCGAGAATTGACTAAGGGATTGTTTGGATTCTAGTCAATGATCAGTTTGCCCCTTTGTAGATAGATGCTGGGCAATGGGCATTACAATTATAATTGCAAGAATATATTATAATGAGTAAAACTAAATATTTGAAATACCTTCACTCAATGTTGTTAAAAATATTTTTTCAACATGACACAAAATATATAATATAAATTTGGATTGTAAACTTAAATTATAAAACCATAAAATTACAAGAAAAATATTTTAACTAATTATAATTACAGAAATATACTATAATGAGTAAAACTAAATATTTGAAATACCTTTCCTTACACAATTACAAATGTTTTTTAAAATATTTTTATTTTAAAATATATTAAAATAATATTTTTTAATATCACTATATTAAAATAACCTTAAGATATAAAAAAATAATTTTAAATAATATATTTCTTTTTTAAATATTAGCATATTTAAGAAAAGATAAACATCAAAATAAAAAAATTGTTGTTAAGCATGTATTCCTTAGATTTGTTAAGTGCTATAAAATTTTGAGCTTATTTATAATTTAAAAAACTTGTGCTAGTTTTTAAAATAAAATATTTAATCAGTTTTAATAAATTTAAGACATTATTTTTTTTATAATTATTTTAAAAATATAAATATTATTCAATATATTTTTTTTTCATATATTTGAGGGTTTTCAAGTTGAAAATTTAATATTAGTCTCTAAAATAGAGATTTTGTTAATTTGAGAAGTGAAAATTAGATACTTTAATTTTTTTAAAAAAAAACAAACTAGAAATTTAAAAATCAAACCAAAACCTATTCAAACTAACCTATTTCGATTCAGTTATTTTAAAACAAAAATTAGTTTAAACTGACTTGGCTCGGTTTGGCTCGTTTTTCTTAATTGGCTTGATTTTTTCCAGTTTAACTTGATTTTTTTATTCGAGCTCGGTTTTTCTAGTTTCAGACTTATAAAACCGAACCAAACCGATTAATTTTTCAAAAATTTTAATTAATTAATCAGTTTTTTTTTCACGTTTCAATGTCTTTAATTATTTTTTTTATTTTTTTGATTTAATCAATTTTTCAGTTTTGTTTACTATAGGAACTAACCCAAAATTAATGTTCCAAAAATACAGATCCATTAATGCTAAAGCTCTAATGCTCTAGCTCCACATCCAGTTAATGCCACAAAAAGAATTTACTCTTCGGATTTGTAAATTTCAAAATGTTTTTTTTTTCAGGAATACATCAAAATATTTTGAATATCATCATATCAAATTAATAAAATAAATATAAAAAATTACACTTTTTAAAAAACTCCATTACCAAACAACATCAAATTCATTTCCAATTAACTTGACTAATGAATTGAAAAGATAAAATTCTACTAAAGCAAGCAAGGTCTCAAAATTTATCACTAAGCTACCAAGCCAAAGCTAATTAATCCCAAATCTCGATTTCCCATCTCAGGACTGCCAAATAGTACAGTAAAACAGACTCCTCCAGCCCTCCTTTAAACCCTAATGTTCCAGTGTCAAACAAAGCAATGTATTTATCCTAATGTCGTAATCTTTTTCCCAATTCTTGTCTTCCTCCTTAACCCAGCTGCATCCAAACATTGTAATTGATAAAAAAGAACACAAAAACAGGGACACAGTAAAAGACAGATAGAGAGAAAAGTGAGGCTCAGATCAGCATATGATAATCAGACATTGAGAAGTGAGACACCACCATGGCTGCAACAACCGGTTGCCCGTTAAAAAAACACCCATAAAAAGGTCATTTTCACATACCATCCGGGTCACCCCGCCAAGATAAACGGGCACCCACCTTCTCCATTTGCCTGATTAGACATTCCCGGAAAAGAAAGCTTTTTTTTTTTTTTTTATATCATCACAGCCTCATTTTATTGAGAGAAGAAGAGCAGAGAAGAAATGACGGGAAAAAAAAAGAAATAAATAAAGAAAAAGAAATGAAGCACGGTTGATTTTCTCTTAACGGTAAGAAATCATCGGCTCTATAATGCAAGCAAGGGGCAGGAAGAAAAGAGGGCCTCATTCTTTCCTTCTTTTCCAGGGAGTGTCCAAACCTAACTGGCAGGATTTGCTAGGGTTTTATAGTGGCCTGGTTTTGCGAATCTTACCGTTTTGGCCTTGATTCTGGGGGTGATATTGGGTGAGTGGAGCTACTCTAGAGGGTGTCTTGGTCATTTACAAATATGGGATTGATTCATTCAAAAATGCCCTTGTTCTGTGACTTGGAAGCCAATGGAGAAAATATAAAATATTATTGATTTCATTTTTTTTCTTAGAAATTAGAGTTCTACCGTTTAAATCCCGGCAACCCATAGAACTCGTTTGTTTTTCTATTTTTAAAATATTTTAAAATCATTTTAATACATTAATATCAAAAACAATTTAAAAAAATTAAATAATATTATTTTAATATATTAAAAAAAAAACACTTTAAAAATTAATTAATAAATAACACATTTTCAAAAACATCAATGTATTCTATCTTTTCCGCTTCAATGAATTGGAAGTTTGGAGGGAACAAGAGGCGAACAATCACCTATCCAAGATGGCCAAAATGTTGGAGGCTAGTTTAAACACGATGAAGTTTACACCCAAAAAACCCAGTTCTGGCAAAAGGAATGGTTGACGAAGCAAATGCACCAGACTTCAACAATGGACGAAGCTTGGTCCTCAAAATTTTTAATTTACACGACCTCCTTACCGTGCTGTGTGATTACAGCTTCGTTCACGATCTCCCCTGCTGAGCTCACAAAATAGGTTGTCTGCCATGGAAAAATGAACAGGCTCAGGCTTCCTCAAGAGAAGACGGGCATAATTCTATTTAATAGATAATAAATTAGTCAATCATGAAACACAAAGTGCATCTCAAGGGACTGTAGATGAGGGTTATAATTCATGTTATAAATTATGACTAGTTAAAATCATCAGGATTTGTCCAGGACCAGCAAGTTATTCCAAATGAACTCTAATCCACTGCAAAAGTGATGGAATACATACAATCTCGAGGGAGCTAACTCTATGGAGAAGAAACCCATCATTAATCATCTCTCTGTGGAAGTTGAAAAACAAAATGAAAATGTCAGCTCAACTAGCATGGGTGAGATAAATGTAACATAATGTACCAAGAGCAAGGTGCTCACTTTTGAATAGCCAATCTTCCATTTAAATTAACCAAAGGTTCACTACCAGTTGGATCCGCAATGCCTATGTGTGCCACTCCACCTTGAACGGTGCGACTAGTGCAGCCCTGGCTGCTCATGTACACATTCTAGAGAGCAAAAGAAAGAAATACAAATTATTTTCATAAATAGGACACAAGCAAGTTATTGATTTTTACAATATTCGATTTAATCTAGTTTACTGCAAGTTCATTCTTCAGAAAAATATATACAAAAGCAAAGATATATGGAGCAATTTCAGTTCGTGTTAGTAGCATTTTCTATTGATGTGATCCAGTATTTAAAACCATAAAAATAGGAGATTTTCTCATAGATGTCAAAGTTTGTAGACCTTCACTTCTTACCACTCCATGTTTCATAAAGATATTATGCAGAGGGCCATTAATTTGCTTTGCTTCCAGTTGCTCCTTGTCACAAATAACCACAGGGTGAAATCCAGAAACTATGATCCTGCATGAATGTGAAAGATTTACTAAAAAGGATTAGGGTTCCATTCCTTTCTGAAATCATAATTCAAGTTATTGCAGCTAAAGGCTTTAACATGAATGTTAAAATGACAAACATCCAAATCTTCAAATTCTGTTCCACTTTACAGCCTGCTGGTGCTTGGGCTGAAAAGGCTAGATAAGCTATTAATAAACAGTAAGGTATAGACTGATTTTACCAGTTGTCAGTGGTTGCTTCTAGTGATTGTGTCAGCCAATTTAACTGCCTATTCTTAAAGTCACTCGTTGATCCCATGAGCATCGAATCCTTGAAGTTCAAAATAGGCCTCCATCAGGAAGAGATGAGGAAACACTAAAAGAAAAATAAGAACTAGGAATCTACGAAGGTACTCTTCCAAAAACATCAAAAGTACATCTGCACTTTCGTTGAAGAGAAATTAGCCAAGTGAATGTTCTAACAAAAGGCATGCAGTAAAAGAAGTAAATAAAGCAGTTGAAATGCAGAGCCCTGATGACTTAATAAAAAACCTTTGCAAATTTCCCTGACAAATTTCGTGTTAAGTCTGTAAAATCAATAACCATGTCTCTACTTCTACTTTAAATCCAACTTCAAAAAGAAATCTACATAATCCGTAACCTGATATGATCTATTTGATTATGCGTCAGGACCCAAGAGAATTGGGTATTTTCACCCTCAGCCTTGCCATGAACCTCATTGCTGAAGGTAAAATGTGATACATTAGACAAGACTAATGGAATCCTGCATTTGCAAATAACATTTTATCTGTTTTTTTTTTTAAAAAAAAAAATGCATGGTACATCAAATGTAGTTTTCCAAGTCCTCTGTTGAACCAATCTTTAGTTACAACATTCACCAAGCAGGCCCTTAATAAAGCTACAAATATCTAAAGAACGGAACACATAATCATGATGAACTGCTTTCTGCTCTAATAAAATCACCTAATGCTGTCAGTTCATACAGACATATAGTTTCCATCGTCCTCGTATGGGAAATAAGATGGGAAACTAGCATTCTAGCATGTTTTACGCTTCTAGCATATCTCATAAAGAGCTCATGCAGGTGTACAAATTTATTCAATCCAAATTGCATGTCGTCTTTATAAGACTGCTCAGATTTAAACAGCCCCAACTTGTTGCTGCAAATATTTTGCAGCGAGCCAATGACGTGTAGATTGGGCAAATTGGTCCACTTCCAATTCCACGCAAACATCCCAACTTGGTTTTGTTGGACTTAAGTTAGAAACTTGTACCACAATAGTTAATCAATCTAAAGAAGGGGATGGGGGATTGAAGAGGATATGCCAACAAACAAAACCTAACTATCAAAATATTAACCAAACAACATCGCAGAGATGCAGATTCTAAGGGCATCAACAATTGACACTGCATCTTCATTGTTGTGAAGATATATATGTCTCAAAGACTTATGCAGACTAATACATATTTATGTCATAGAAAATTCAAATAGAGTGCGCTTTTACAAGCAAGTTTATACCTGAAACGACCCAGTGTCCAAACCAACAACTGTTAGCATTTTTCCACTAGTAATGTTGACATGCTCCAGGAAGCATCCAACTTTCCCATCATTTGAGACTTTAGTAGAGTACCTACAAGCACTATTTTTATCATCCCCGCTTACCAGTTATTTGAAGAAGTAGTTTAAAAATGTTTATCATCAACCGCAATTCAAGATAAGGACCCAAAAAAAAAACCAGATTGCATGCAAAGCAAATGTATTGACAATTGAAGACAGGTACCAATTTCAAGAGTATGGTATACCAGGGAACTTTCTGTGGTGGGAAGAGCCTGCTTGCCTGCAAAAGATATTTGCAGGATTGTTGCTAGCTCTTTATGTCAATGAAATGTATTAAACTCGCGAGAAATCATTTCAAAGTTGAAATGTATTTACACTTGATTCTATCACAAAGAGTCCCACAGTAAACTTTTTGCAAAACATTTTGATTTTCAAATTAACAAGAGCTTAGGATTGGATCACAAGAAATCCATTTGACAAGAATAGAAAAGGTGTACCAAAGAAAGAGATTACAGATTACAATAGAAGGGGGAAAAAGAAAGAGATCTTACATTCTGTGTGAGTGGATCATCTTCTCCCAGCTCACTAACGTTCACAACAAACCTAGCTCTGTAAAAGCTTGCCACTCTCTCCATCTTCATCAATAACAGTATCTCCAATCAAAATTAGGAACATAAAATGAAACATCAAATGGAAATACACTGTGGTGATTTGACTAATTCTGGGTGAAGTTAATGAGATGTAAACTCAAAAGCATTAACACCGAGTACTTCCTATCACAACAAATATGGATACACACCGAATCTCTTTACCACAAACAGAACCAAACCAGCAATGCCAACACAAATGAGACAACTGAGAAAAATGCAAAGAAACCCTTTGAAGAAATCAACTTGATTAGTTGAAACTATAAATTCGATTTCAAAATATTTGGAAAATGAAGCCACAAACATGAAACCAGATCATTAACTTATAGAACAGGGAAATATAACAGAAAAAATGAGGTGGTTGGATTTCCAGCCTCAGTTAGTAACATTAGGAATTAATAATTATGATCAAATCTTAGATATAAAGAAGCGTGCTTCAATCTTCAATGAAGAAAAGAGTGGAAATTGACCACCTGTTTGAGAAGATGGTTTTGCTGTTTAAGGGGTCTATATCCTCCTCTAACGCTGAGAAAGTAAACATCAAGAGGTCTTCTGCTACTGCTAGTGCCATTTCTGTTTTGAAAAATGGACTTCTGAGGCTGACCCAAGTTGAGAGCAAGGTAGAAGGCAATCAAGAGAGAGACTTGCAGAACAAAAGTACAAGCCCAGGATCGCCTTTTCTTTTCCATTCTCCACAAATTTCCTCTATAAAATCCCACTTCTATTCGAAAGCTTGTAGCCAATGATAAGGAAAAGCTAGAGAAATCTATCTGTTATAATAATAAATAAAGCTAAAAGGTGTGGGATAACTAAAGAAATCTATCTATTATAGTAAATAAAGCTAAAAGATTTGGGATAACAACGTCCATTAGCACTGTCGATTACAGTAATTCAAAGTGTTGGTTTTTTTTTTTTGGCATTTTGGCATTTTTTTATATGTATATTTGGCTATTTATTTTTTTAATTTATTTCTTATATGATATATTTATGGAAATTTAAAATAGATAAGTTAGTTTAATTTATTTTTATATGGCTATTGCAGTATAAAAAAAAATCAAATTGATATAAAAAAAATATCGTAATATTGTAGTATAGTCCATTTTTAAAAACTTTAGTTGAATAAAAAATATAATTTTTAAAAAACCAGATTATTAAACTTTATAGAGTCAATAGCTTGGTTTGTAAGTTTGACGAGATAATCCTAATTGTTTATATTTACAAGTTTAACATGGTATTTTTTCTTCTTTTTTTGTTTCTAATTGAACTTGATTATGTGATCGTTTATTTTTTTTCATCATATAGTTAATAAAATAATTTTGAAAAAAAAATATTATTAAGTTTAAGAAAGTTCATGAGCATGTTGATGTATATAAGGGGCTGAACTTTTTTTTCATACATTTAATTTTTTTTAATTTTATCCCTTGATATTAGATTGATTGAAAATTGAGTTTTATAATATGTTTTGTTTTGTTTTCTATGAGGTTATTATAATTCTAAAAAAAATCTAAGTATTAGTTTGACACTCGATTTTGCGTTTATTTATTCTTGTTATCATATAGTTAAATAAACAATAGTTAAAAAATAAGTTATTAATCCCAATAAAGTCCATTACCCGGTTTGTGGGTTTAACGTGTTGACCCAGGATATCCAATTCATGAGTTTAGTGAGTTTACCCATCAAACCTAATATTATTTTTATTTTTATTTTATTTCATTTTTATTCAATATTGGATTGGTTGAGAAATAAAATTCATGATTTATTTTTTTATACTTTCTATAGAATTATTATGATCTCAAATAAATATTAATGCTTGATTTTGAAATATAATGTTATCATAAAATTAAATAAAACTTTTTTTAAAAAATAACAAAGTTATTAAATCCATTGAGATCCGTGATCCTAGTCGTAGGGTGATTGATGTCGATCCAATCTTGCATTATCTCAAAATAAAAAAAATTATCTTAATTTTTTTTAAAAGTTATGTCATGTTTTTATTAATTATCAAAATTATTTTTGAAGTCATTAAATTAAATATTTATTTTAAAATTAATTTCTATGAGATTTAATTTAAAACTTTAACTATATAAAAAGTAAATTAATAAATTTTAAGATTAAATTGCTTGATTAAACAATACTGTAAAAAAAAATCTTCATATTTAATATTTTTTAAAATTTAGAAAAAAATAATAATCAGCGATACTCCTTGTTCATTTGCAAAAACAGAGCTCAGGCTTAACAGTACTTTCTTTCATCTACCGAAAAAACAAGACGTTTTTCCTTCACGAAAATGAAAATGGAAGTTGATTATTGATTACCATCGTCGTGGTGCAATGTTTGTGCATAAGCAACTAGGATTTACCAAACGAGTTGAATTTTTTAGATTTTTAGATTTAGTTTATTTTTATATTTTAAAAATATTTTTGTATTTTTTATATTTTAAATTAATTTTTTTATTTTTTAATCATCCTGATATTAAAAATAAAAAATATTTTAAAAACCCATCCAAACACATCATTAATAATTTTGAGATGTAATGTCAGCTTCGTAATCATAATCATCAGCCAAGTGTCATGTCAGCCATAGATTGAGCCACGAAAATCATGTCACATCTTCATGACACGTCATGTCCATCACTCATTCTTACTTAATCTTATTATTAGATGTTGAAATAAGTTAATGACTTTCCCGGATCCAAAATGCAAGTCTATTTATTTAATTTTAAAATCTTGAATTAAAAAGATTAGGTATTTTATTTTTATTAAATATTAATAATAAATATATTTCTTAAAAATTATAAATATTAGTTTCATATATTAACATTAAAAAAATAAAAACCTTTTGATTAGTTAAAAAAACACCGGTGTTCAAGAGCCCGTATCCAACCGAGCTGGGAGATTCAAATTAAAATAAAAACCGGTTCAAATTGAACCGGATCGATTCACTCATGTCGGTTTCTTTACATTAAAAACCAGTAAATTAATAGACGCATCTGCATCTGCGTCTGCATATTAGCGCTTGAAACCCACAGCTCCCCATTGTTCAAATTAATAGACGCATCTGCATCTGCATTGTTCTTGGAAAGGTCATTAAAGAACTTCTCTTGAGGTTTCACTGAATCACTTCTTTGAGATCCAGTACTTAATCCTGCTTTTGGGTATTACCATGAAGAAAACTTTTAAAATAATCTACCACTTCGTTGTCTCTATCAACTTCTTCTGGCCTGGTATCGGAAGAGCTGCCACTTTAACCTTTGGATCTGGCAGATGATCCACCATAACCTAGACCCAAGCTAAGCTCAAGCCCGTTCTCATCATCCATGTTCATGAACGAAAGATGCCGATCTGACCAAGTTACGTCATTTTCCAATAATCTGTAGAGACAGAAATAGAAAGATGTGCTTTTTGAAAAAAATTAAATTTTTTTATTATTTTTTTTAAATTAATATATTTTCAAATCAATATACTATGCCAAAAATAGTTTTTAAATAATAAAAAAATAAAAAATTTTGCAATAATTTGAACAACAGTAAAACAATAACAATAACAAGAGCCACAATAAATGCAAAAGTGAAATGCTATGCGTTTTTTTTTTTTTTTATTAATTTAAATTTGTTTGCTGTATCTTGAGAATTCAAAGCAGCAGCAGAGACAAGGACGTTTATTTTGCACAATTAGTTTTCCCTTAATTAATTGTACGAGCACATACCAATGCAACTAGTCTTAATAATTGTTTGATTCTCATATATATATATATATATATATATATATATATATATGTTTGGACTCGAGCCCTTTTGTCCAATATCTTTCCAAATTCAACATTATTTTGGAAAAAAACTAGCTGTGTGACTTCTCATTCCTCATTTCTCCTCAAGGATCCGAAATTACAAAGGGAAAATAAAAGAAAAATATATGCTCCTTGTGTCACTGATGAAATCTAAGTAAGAATCACAACACTAATTTCAGGCAATTAGAAAAGACGGAAGACTTCACTCATCTGCCTTGCATCAACTGGCATGTACTATTTTGGAATAACTCACCAGAAGCTCAACTAGTCAAATGAAGACAACTAGTTCGGATGGAATGAAAAAAATCAATGCGCAGCAGAGCAGAAATATACATCTCCTGTTTTATGAGATTTCTGCACGATCGAGCATATCTACCAAGGTCATCCTTCTGGGGAACCTTGGTGGCAGCCTCAAGTACATGGCATCCTCAATGTTAATTGGTAGATGAGTCGCAACAAACACAATCCCTCCCTTCTTTCTATGCTCTGCGATAATGTACTCAAGCAACCTCACCCCATCATCATCTAATGCAACAGACGGCTCATCCAACAACCAAATTGGCCTGTCAATCGCCAGTAACCTTGCAAGCTGCAGCCTTTTTCGCTGACCCATGGACAACATTCTTGCCTTATCCTTTGCTAATCTTCCAAGCCCCATCAACTCAAGAGCAGGCAGAGAATTCCCTTGCTTGCCTTCAAGAAGCTCAAACCACTGAACATTGTCGAGTACAGTAAACTTTTCCTTGATGGCATCTTTCAGGGAGAGCCAGTTGAGCTGAAGCTTGTACTGATGGAACACTCCAGATTCAGTCACATCATGACCATTCCAAAGTATCTGACCCGCAGAAGGCTTAGAAAAACCAGCTAACATTCGCAAAAAGGTGCTCTTGCCCGAACCGTTGCTGCCTGTCAGTACAAGCGCCCCACCATCATGAACAGAGACATTTACATGCCGCAAGATTTGCTGGGCATTTCTCATGCACGATACATTGTCGAGAAGGATCCGAGGGAGGGGTGCTTTCCGAAGCGACATTGAGGCTTAAAAAATTGAAAGTGTGCTGTCGTTCAGGATTTTGCACACAAACTTTCACCTGTTTGAAATCCAAAAGAAACTTTAGAATCTAGCCAACCAGTGCTCAACAAGAAGTTAACAAAAAAGAAATTTTGAAAAATTATCCCATTTATCATTAAAGTGCAGGATAACATCAAGATGGATAGAGAAAGAAGTCAACAACCAAAAGGAAAATATAATTAAGGATTAACCAAAGCCACAGAAGCACACAACTGCATATGTTAACAAGAAGTTTTCATTTAGGTCATCTAAGAAGCACGAAATTATGCAAGTTGAGTTTGGCCTTAACACACAGTCATTAATGACACCTGAAGACGACAGCATCATCCAGTACAAATAAAACCCAAATTATCACCAAAAACCATCCCAAATAGTTTTTTTAAAAATAATGTAAAGACCACTTCCAATCGTATGAAATCTTTTATCATCGCATCCCATCATGGAACCAACATAAAAACTGGCCAGTATTCACAAGAACTATTGTATCACTAAAACATTAACAACCCAAAACTAAGATTCAAAATTTAATCAACATATCCAAATGAAAAAAGAACAAAAATCACTTGACTTCTTCCATAAAGAAACCAAATCAATATCAACAACTACACTGAGGCAAATGATCAAACACCTTGTATGCTATTTGCGTGCACTTTCTTTTTACATACAACATTTACAAAATGTTGGGTAAAAGTTCGGGATAATTACAAAAAAAACACTTATAGTTTGCTCTAAATTTCACTTTCCCTCCATACTTTCATAAATTACACTTTACATCCTAAGGTTTACATGTTCAATAACATTTTACATCCTCAACAAAAAAAAGTCAAAAAAATCTGAATATTTAAGTTTGCCATTATCCAAAAACACAGATGATTTCACATCACAGTCACCGATCCATAATATTCAATGCATGGTAGTTTGGGTAGATTGTCGAGAAGAGAAAATGCCAGCACCGCTCTGCAATTTCAAAAACCATTGTTTAGTAATTGCACAATTTATAAACTAATTGGACTAGCTTGAACATTTAAAAGACCAACCTGTGTCTATTTTATTTTATTTCTGGGTTGGTGGGGGTATTCGTCCCCATTGTTACTAACTACAAGCACAGAGGAAGCTATACTCCACGAAATAAATGAACAAATCAAAACGAAAACGAGGATGATCTTCTACCCATATTTATATGTAAGCAAGATTCAACCACGCTCAGAAGAGAACAAAAGTTAAATGCTAACATAAACATAGATTCATTGAGAAACTAAAGATAAATGTAACGCCAGTGCCTATATCATATCCTAGTTCAACAGGAAAGCACACACTGATAATATGCGATGCATGTGTTGTCTTGAAATTCAAACCTTAAAATTCATACACACCTTAAAATTCAAACCTCTATTTTGGATTCTAAAAAAATACGAACAGACAAAGCCTTCACACAATTCATGAGCATCCATTAACCAGACAAACGCAGACACAATTTCAAAGCTATTCAACTTCAAGTTCCATATTCAGAAACCATCCATGAAGGACAACAAAGGCAGGAATCGTATTTATGGTTCTGTGAACAGTAACCCCAGAAATTGAGGGTTTTGATTTATTTCCATATAAACATGCCTAGTTAGGTTATATAATGGTAAAAACATTTCCTAAACCCATTATTCAAAGTCTCGATCGAAAATAAAACTCTTACCTGTGTTCTTGAGTTCCAGGAGAGAGAGAGAGAGAGAGGGAGACCAAGATTGTTAAGTTCCAGACACAAAAAGGAATCAACACGAGAGGAAATCAGAGCAAGCAGATGATTTGTTGATTTCGACTTCAGTTCTTCGTTTTAGTCAGAGAAAGTAGAAAACAGGGAGAGAGTGCCGAGCGCTGAGAGAGGGAGGAAGAGAGAGTGATCGTGTGCGATGATTAATTCATAATATATGAGGCTATTTTGGTCATTTCATCCTTTTTATTTTTTGTTTAATGTAATTTAGAAGAGTTTAGAAAGAAAACCTAATAACAAATCATAGGTTTTTTTTATTTTTTTGTAATTATCACTAAAAGTAAATAAAATCGAGGTTGTCAGTTACATTTAAATAGGTATTTTATTTTTTAAATTGGAATGAAATGTTGAAGTTTTGAAGTGTTTTGATGTGTTGTTTTAAGGTTGTATTGTTTATATATATATATTCAATAAATATAATTTAAATTTAAGATAAATTAATTATAAATTATGCAATACAAACACAATGCCAAACAAATATAATTTTAAAATTTAAAATATTTCTAAATAGTCAAGATTAAATAGATTTTTAATTTAAAGTAATTCAACTTAAACAAAATATCAAAATATTATGAGAGTAAAATGTTTTAACACAAATATTTTAAATATAAAATTAGATCAATGTTATCAAGACTAATGGAATCTAAAACATCCTTTATTTTGCTCAAATTCCTATAAAGTATAAACATGAAAAAAAACAACTTGAATATAAACCATATATAATAGTGATAAATTTAATTTTAAAAAATTAATATCATTGTTAATGAAAATAATAACAATAATTTTCAATATTATTATTAATATCATTGTTATTGAAAATAGTAATGAAAAAAAGCTTTTTATAATTGAGTGATTTAATTAATTAAATTGAAAAGGTTCAATTTAATTCAATGGCTTTTCAAGAGCGGAACGAAACATGTGGAATGAAATCAGAACATTCCGGGTGAAATTTAGCCAAAAAATCCAAAAAAAACTAAGATTTAAAATGAGATAAAATTTATTTTATTTTATTTTATATTTTAAATTGATATAGAATATTTTGACCATCCCAAATAAAAGAATTGACAATAAAACAGACCACTTCCCTTACCTGTAGGAAAATTAAGATTCTTCCTCATGGGAAAAAGATATTAGCAGAGAAGCGGATTCTTACCAATTGGGAGGTTACTGTTTACTTTGAATTTATTATTATTTATTTTTTACATTTTAAAAATATTTTTTAAAAAATAATTTTATTTTTATAACTTCAAATTAATATTTTTAGTATTTTTAGATGATTTTAATATAAGGTTTCAAAAATAATTTTTAAAAAATAAAAAAATATATTATTTTAATACATTTCCAAACAAAAAAATATATTTTAAAAAGTAATTATTACCACACTTAGTAGCTTTTATAATTCTAGATTTAAACAGTAAATTTAAAGAAAATTATAAATTGTATTTTTTTCTAAACTAAGACTTTAAGAGAATATTAACTTTTTTATTATTATTTTGAATTATATTGATAATAAAAATAAAATTTTAAAAATAAAAAATATTATTTTAATATATTTCTAAAATAATTACTTTAAAAATCAAAATTTCCCAGTTAACATTGGCTCCATAAAGATAACACTTGCTACAAATAGACATAATTTGAAATATTTTTAAAGATAGATCAAAGTGGTAATCTCAACCTGAAACACGCGCTACTTGCTAAATCTTTTTGTTTTTATATTTTTAAAATACTTTTAAAAAAATTGAATTTTTTTTTACTATAAATTTAATTTTTTAGATGTTTTTTAAATAATTTTAATATATTAATATCAAAAATAATTTTAAAAAATAAAAAATATTATCTTAAAATATTTAACAATACAAATACCCAAACACACTCGCGGTATCCTTAACACAACATCGATCCATGTTGTGTTTAGCTACCGGGATTCTAGCAAGATGCACGTACAAGCAGGATTGAGCCTATTTAAAAATATGATTGCGATTGTTTTTCAAAATACATTTTACTTGGAAATACATCAAAATAATATATATTTTTTATTTTTAAAAAATTATTTTTGATATCAAAATAATTTAAAAATATTAATTTAAAATACAAAAAAAAATTAAACTTTTTCAAAAACACTTAAAATAAAAGTACACATATGAAACACCAAGTCATTAAAGGTGAAAGACATCTACTCATATTTTATTTCTCCTCTCCTTCGATCATCTCCTATAACTCAATTCCTATAATACAAAAACGGATCTCTGATCGCATTCCCAGTTCCTGCCCCCAAATAGAAAAGCTGGGAATGATTAATCAACATACAAGATGCAGGTAATAGTAATATCACCAGTTCGTGAAAATCCCTACCAGCATACAAAAGTGCTGCCCCAGTGCTCCATACAAATTTCTTTCAAACCCATAGCCATATCCAGAAGATTCCCAACATTGAACTAGTGCCTCGTCTCAAGGGCAATGGCTTCCGCAAGGGCCATCGTGTTAACAGCATTTGTGGATCTGGTATTTGACCCTCACACCGCTGCAGGTTAAATCTGAGTAATGCAGTTCAAATTGATACTATAAAGTAATTCGTGGGCCAGTATCAGTGAGTGACCAGTTTAAGGGTACATCTATCAGTATGTACACATAAATGTCAAATAAGTATGGAACCAAAGCATGGTTACAGAGATTTTAGCAGAGTCGCAGAGGCACATGGCCATCCCTGGAAGCCATCTTAAATCACTGGCAGAAGACATCATGACAGGATCTTCAAGGTCATTAAACAAGGCCCTCAAAATTAATAAAGCAATGCACTTGAACATGTATTCTCAAACTTCGCTTTCAATTGCTGATCCACCTTCGTTTTCGAGGAGGCCGCTCTGGTTTAATCTCTGAATCTGCAGGGGTCTCGGGTTTGACAGAAGGTAGTGCCTCATTCTCCATCTTTTTTATTGCAAGGGCATCTTTCTCACCTGGCATCGGAAGCTTGAACCTCTCGCTCCGCTTCTTCAACTTCTCAACCGTGTCCAGGTGCCGGTCCTCTGATGGCTTCATATCAGAATCCTTATTTACCACTTCAGCAACATCTTTCTCTTCGCTCACAGGATGCTTCTCAACTGTCTCGACTTTGGTACGCTTCTCAACAACCTCAACTTTCTTGGGAAGTTCGTTGGGATGTTTACTGCCTTCTAAGGATCCGCCATTGCTATTGCTATTCCTATGAATCTCTTTAAACTTTAAGGAAGCTGACAACTTGCTGATGTTGTAATCCCTCTCTTTATGGCTTGTCCAACGTTCCAATTTTGAGCGTCCTCTCCTTAAATCTTGTTGTTCATCATCTGAGGAAGCATCTTCCTTGTGCCTTTTGGAAGAGTTCCGTTGGATCAAGATCCCAGTGTCTCCATTTCCTGGCGCACGAGAGCGTTTTAAAATCTAGCAAAAGTAAAAGATGAACAGCACCAGCTCAGCTCAAGGCACTTTCTAAATCAATCAGCAAGAGGCCAACTAGTCGACAACCGAATGAGTTGCTATGGGACAGGGTACATATACTAAAGGAAATCTGAGAGTAAACAAAAATAGTTTCCTTAAAGAAAATGAAACCCCTGTCTAAGCTCTCATTGTGAACTAATTTCAAGAATCTAAAAATAAATAAGTTTCCATAAAGAAAATCAAATCTGAATCTAGCACAACATTGTGAACTAATTTCAAGAAATCTTAACAGTCAAAACGGCTCGACATGCCTAAGCATAACCCTAAGAATTTGCAGCACTACCTGCCCATGTACCTTGATCTCCCCTATACCTGCATTGGTAAGATGAGATACTGAAGCATGTGTAAGACTATAACCCGATAACACATACATATATCTTAAGAGTATTTTTGCATATGCTGGATATCAGTTCATATATCATCAGAGTTGCTTCAAGTGATATGGCCTCACGAGGTTTTTCTCTCCTTAGTATGTGCTTCAGTAACAGGCAGACTATTTTTTTTTTTTTTGCATGGTTATGGCATGGGATATGTGGAACAGGCTTTACTTGATTAGAGAGAATTAGGTTATTTTGTGGAGGGTGGGGGTCATTCTGATCCACCTGAAGGGTTTAGGGCATGAAAGGATGAGAAAACATTGTGGACATGTGGTATCTGTGGGATTGTTTAGCAGTTGGAGATACAGCAGTCTAGAGAATTGGTATCTACTAAGCAGCTGTTGTGCATTTTATTTAAGGGCTCTTGGGAGGGAGAAGCTCCTGTTTGGATAGTTCCTAGTTGGTTCCTGTTAGCTCAGTTTTGTCATTAGAAGGACACCATGTCCTCGTATTAATGTTTTTACCTTCACTAATACAATTTTCTTCTAAGACGTTTTTTTATATTACTTCATTTATCAATGACCTGACATCTTAAGGAGGATTTCCCTATCTGCTACTCCATTTCATTATGTTTTCTAGAGCTAAGCATGAAAAATACCATTTCATCACTGTGACCACTCTGGTCTTCTTGGTTTCTTCTGGAAGGGCCCAAAGTGCCATGATCTCCACCATCAGATTCTTTGTTCTTCCTTGTGTTTTCTTTATGCTTCTTCTCATGCACCCTCTGGTTATCAGAAGTATCCAGAGTGCGATCGGTGCGAGTGCTTGACCTTTCCTGCCTGGATCTTCTCTCATCACTACTAAACTGATTTCCTCGTGCATAAACACCATCCCGCACCCTATGATGTGAAAGACTTTCATCCTCCATCCGGTCCCTTCTTTTCTGGTGTTCACTGCTTCGAACAGCATCTTTAAGCTGGTAGTCTTTATCAGAAACTTTATATTCATCTTTCCCCCTAGGATGGCCAGCCCATGCTTTGTCATCCACACCACGCCCACTCCTCGCAGAAGCTCGTCCTTCTTCTCTCTCCCGTCTTGGTAAGTTTTCTTCATTGGATTGTTTTAGCCTATACAAATCCTCCCTTTCCCTCGGCCTCTCACCCCTCTCTCTTTGGAACCAGACCTCATCTTTATGCCTAACAGAGTGATAGTCATCAAGATTGTCTCTAATCCATTGCTGATCGTCTCTTTCACGCCTGCGGCGACTGGTATTTTCTCTGTGGCCATGCAGGATCTCCTCCTTATCAGCATTTTCTCTTTTCATATATTCCTCATCTTTCCTCCGTTTGCTGTGGTAGTCATCTACCATTTCAAATCTACTCTTCAAACTGTCATCTCTTTCCCTGAGTTGTGAACTACCATCCTTGTCATGATGAATCCTGTAGCTGCCATTCTCTAACTGTTTTCTTGGATGAAGATGTTCATCTTTGTCACTCCTCTCAGTCTCCCGAATCTTACTCCGGTGCCTAGATCCCATTTCATCTCCAAGTTCCCTCTTCCTGTCTTCAGTTCTATGTTTGCTACTATGTGGATCTTCATCTCTTTGTTGCCAAGAGATGTCAGAATTTTCTCGCTCCTTTCTCCTATCATAGCCCTCATGTTTCATATGCAAATGATGGGGCAAGCTAGGATCCAAGTCTCTGCGAGGATAAGAATCCTCCCTCCCTCTTATTATGACACGACTTCTTTCCATCTCGTGTCTCACATCATGATCCTTTCTCCGAAAATTCTGTTCATTTTCATCAAGGTGCCTTCTGATGCTACCTGAGCGTGTAGAACGTCCACCTTGAACAACCTCCTCCTCAACACCATCCTTCCATTTTTGATAATCTTTGCTACTGCCTGATCTTGCTTTGCTATTTTCACTGCTTCTTGCAGCCTTTGAGTCTTCCTCATCATCAAGCTGTTGCAATGCAGGCTGTTCTACATGAGAACTTACTTTTTGTTTCCTAGTAGAATGGTGCATATTTCCATCCTTGGGAGTATCATTAGTGGTTTCTTCATTCTCACTCATTTCATCCCTTCCCAATCTAGAGCTTCCTTCAGCTTGCAAAGGCTCAGCATCATCTTTTTTCTCAGAACTCAACTCTCTTGTATCCTGAACTGTGATGGGAGATGATACCCGCAGACTGTGTTTACCAACCATACTTTCAGTTGATTCTTCCTCCGCGTTATCAATAAATTTCTTGTCATGTGAGCTTTGAGCAGGAGTTAAATGAGGTGATCTGTCACGGGATCTTCCCTGCATTTGCCTGTGAAGAAGAGGAAAGAATTAAATTTTTTTCAGCAGTGCAGGTGCAGTTTTAACAAGTGAAAGCTAAACCAACATCAAAACTAATAGAAAACTTCGACTTATAATTTCTTGACCCATAAAACATTCACAACAGCCAGTCTGTGGTCTGTTAGACATTTACAACTTAAAAGAAATTATCCAACAAAAAAAAAACCATCACAAAAAACAATTTATAACTGAATAGGTTAAAGACAAAAATATCCATGGTCCATGAAGCAATCCAAATTATGGGGCAGACAAATATGAGTTTTCATATTGACAAGTAATTGACAACTACTAGCAGCATCACGCAACAGTGTCATTGTGATCATGGAAATGTCCAAATAAATGACTATAACTAGCAGCATCCCACAGCAGTGTCATTATGACCATAGAAATGTGCATATTCCTGGTTTTTCTAATAAAAAATCATTAACTCAGTTTACATCTATTCATGACTCAGTCTACATCTAATTCACAATTCAAAATTTTTTGTGATCTTTTTGAATCCTCCAACCATGTTTCACTAAAGCATATAAGGTGGCCAAGCTGCTCCTGCTAGCACCACTACTCATTATTTATGGTATCCTAAGTGCATTCTCTAAAAGCAAGATTATAATCTCTTTAAGATGCTTTCAAATGTCCAAATTCCAATCTCTTGTTATCTGAAATATAAAGACTAAAACAAATAGAGAAAATGAGCAGATGCTTAATACATACAGCACAAGATAGATCAAGAGTATCTGGTTTAGTGGAAGGCATTCCTATGAGATTTCTCTCCTTTGGTTTTGAACACTTATTCTTCTCTGAATTCTGCCACTACCATAATTATTGTACAGCCCCCAACATTCCTCTGGTTGCCACCCTACCAATCATTACACCAGTGCAACCCTAATTTTCACCCTAATACTCACCTTTGCCGCAACTCTTTCTCAACTCTGTACCCATTAAACCACTCAAAAGAAACCCTAAATCTATTAACATTTAACCACCATACCGAAACACCTGCAGCTTATTTTTTCCATTTTGCCACCAAGCTCCATTGTTCTCCAACCATTTGCATAACCCTAAACAATTATACATTCCACATCAATCTGAAACCCTAAATTTCCCAGTTTAACAAACCCCAGCCCAGCCCATCACAAAACAAACAAATACACATTCCTTGAACATATCCTACACTGCCATAATGGAATTATTGAATATGATATAGCCTTATTCATACCTCTCCTCACGTGGAGTGCCAAAGTCCCTACCAGGGTACGAAGGAGGGTGACCCCTAGAACCAGCATGGGGGTATGGAGCTGATGCTTCGGGATGGAAGGGCGAAACCCCATCTCCCTCAGGCATGTTGCGGGCAGAATTCATGCGAGGTGTTCTCCCACCCTTTCGATCATTGTAAGCCTGTGGAAAATCACCAGCATATTCATTTTCTGTCTCCGCCATGTCATCTTCGGCTACATCGCTTCCTCTAAAGTCATCTCTTTGAGGTTCATCGTTTGCTGCATCCTGGACGCCATCTCCTGTGGAGGAATCATCTAGAGAGTCCTGGCAGATAATCTGTTCAAAGAAACTTTCAGTTACTCTACACTGCACATGTAGTGCGCAGATATCAGTCATAGGAATACAGTTATATCAGAGCAATTAGAGACAGAAATGTTTGTTTACCTCAATAATTGCATCAGAATCACGAAGTCGAGGAGCTCGGCCTTCAATGGAAGGGATGCGTTCACCATGACCAGTTTCAACCTGTATTGCTCTGCCAGTTGGCTAAAGTAAATAAAGTCAGCCAGTGAATCCTCAAAGCAATATGGAACTGACAACAGATCTGAGGATCTGATATCTTTAAAACATTTACAGAAAGCAATGTTTTTTTGGTTCATTGGGAGGCCAAAGGGCCTGGGACTACAGAATAAATATAGCCCTACTCCAATTCCTAAGTCCCCACTCGAAGACACCCCTCCCAATATTTGATCTGAGATCTCCAAATGAAAATCCCAGGTCTTAACAGCATGCCCCACTGGGAACAATAGAAAACTAAGTTTGATCATTTGGACAATAAGGAAGAACCAAATCATTTAAAGGAACAAAAGTTAAATAAATCCCTGGCCACACAACAAGAACAGATCCAATTAAGTTGCAGGCAATAGATGAATGATAAAAGAGAGCCTTCTCAAAAAGACACAGAATTTCATCTCTGGTTATGAAAATAAATAGTCAAATCTTTATGCTAAATACGTGGAAAAGGAGAATAGAAGTCAAAGCTTACTATTTGGGCCCGGAAACGAGCAGATCCTTTAGTCCAATCACTCTGTGCGTTGTCTGACTTTCCAGCATTTGAATTGTCAGCTGGAGCATCACGGAAACCTGTTGCTGCTGCTAATTCTGGTGGCAAATCAGGATCAAACTCCTAAAGTGAATCCAATAGAAAATCAGAAACTTTCCTCTTCATCAAGTTAAAGCTGAAATACCATTCATTTCACATGCATGGATATCAATAGGCCACAGCATGCATATAATAAGCACATGATGCCTAAGCATACAATAACCTGCTCTGCCCGCCCACTTTCATAAACACGAATTTTGCTTTGCATTGTAGTCTCCAGTCGGTATTGTTCCTGCACAATTGAAATCAAATTGTCTTACATATTCATTTAATTAATACATAATATAGTTAAAATATGTTACATACCAGCTGTTTGCAATAATCTTTCCAGCTCTCTTCATTCAAACCAAAGTTGAAATAGTCTGATACGTCCACACCCGAATATTTCCATGGCTTTTCTTCAAAGCCATCAATGTCAACATCAAATATCATCCTGAAAATAATATTTAAATTTTATAATCATTCAACAGGAGTCAGGATAAACACTATACCTCAATTGGACAATGCATGGTAGTCCCATACTGAATGGACAATTCACAAATTCAAGAGCAAACAACAGGTTTGCCATGACATGCAAACACAGCATATCTTGGGAATCAGCTCACAAGTATAGGGATTTGAACTCGCTAAAAAAGACATCGGCATGACAAGGCCAAGGATTTTAAAAGCATATTAGGTGAAGATTGACGAGCAGGATCATTCTGTAGCGGCCATTCCACAAAGAAATTTATGCAATTATAGACCAAACAAACAGCCTGCTGAGGTAAAAACTCAGGCAGTACAGTACATGCACAGATGGCAATTAGAAGGTGTCAAATCTCAAACATCTCCAAATTTCCAGGCAGCATCCGATTTATTAATCTATCTAATTAGTGAATCTGGATTAACCAAAGTACAAATTTAAAATTAATATCTTTTGCAGTTAATGGTATTTCACAAACATAAATGTAGGAAAACAACTCATCTTAGCAGCCTTAACAGATTTTAAAAATAAATTATTTTATTCAAAAAAAATTTATCTTGAGGAAGGACAACATCAACAGCCTTTTAGGCTGGAGCCATACTAAAAACAAAATTTCTTTTATTTATAAAATTTTCATTTTGAGGAAGGGCAATGTCAACAGCCTTTCAGGCTATGTAAACAGCACCTGCATTTTGTACCATCTCAAAAGGTTGTGTGTCTCATGCAAAAGGAGCTGATTTGAAATCCAATTTCCTGCATATTATTATAGGGTACAGAGTTCCTCAGCAGTGTTTCATAAAGGTTTTACGAGGCGGTGCATTAATCAGTTTGAAAATATTATGTTCCACAAAGATGAATGTTAAGTTCAATTTCCACTATATTCAAGAAACATCATCAAGATCATACTTGATCTAATAGAGAGCATGTGGGAAAAACAACAGGCTGTTTTGGAATGGGGAAACCCTCCAAAAATCCAATTTTATGGTTGATGTTATCTACAAACCCATGACAGGTCTCATATGACAACCATAAATCTGTCTAGTACTTACTGCAAGAATGCCTTGGAACTTGCTCCAGCTCACCTGATTTTATGGAACTTAGGGAAATGAAAAATACTTCAAAAATCATTCATCTAAATTAGTCTCTCTTTTGTGAAGGCTTTAGTAAAACATATATCTAAACCAAACCCAAGGTAGAATCTATAGCACGAGAATTATTCAACAAATGATAAACTCTGCAATCAGCTGTTAGAACCAATAGGTCTTCCAATCGTTCATTTGTATTAGCTTATTTGGCTGTACCCAATGCATCCTACCTTCCATCAATGGGACCGATGTAGGGCCCAAAAGATCAAATGATGAACACTACATGTTACCGACACAGAACCATGTAAAGATGTAAGGCTTTGATCTATTGCCGACGATGTTGTCATTTGTTACTCTTATAACATGAAATTTTGAACCTCTCTAGCAAATAGTAAGCCAGAACACCAATGAAACATGGTAACAGACAATGAAGTAACAGCTCATAGAGATGCTTCTCTTACAATAAAAATTAGAGAGGAAAGAGGGTTAAACACAGAGAAAGAGAGATGAGAAGATGAAACAACTGATCCCTAATAAAAAAGAATTCTTGGCTCAGTGCTTTTCTTTTGACCACAGGTCCATAGCATTGCCTATGTTATCCAAATATGCAGGTAAGACAGAAAAAAGAAGCTGACAATAGAGATTGTAAGGAAAGCAATGAAAGCCCAGGATGGTACTGCAGAGATCATACAGGGCATTGACTAATACAACCAGTACTGACATTACAAAAATCCAGTAAATGAAGCAAATATTTAGCAAACAAATTAATGCAAGAGATTCATAAAAACAAAACAATGTAACGAAACTTAGTGGTAAAAAGAAACCAGCAGCAGAATTTAAGTGAAAATTACTTGTGGGAAGGAAGCATGAATTCCAGTCCACTGCCAAAACCCCGCCCTGCACCCCAAGCAGGGCCTCCAAATCCTGGATGGAAGTTCTTTTGAGGACCACCTTTTATTCCTACTGGTCGCCAGTCACCTCTACCACGACCAGCTATAGCACTCATGTTCATGGGAGGACGAACTTGACCTGGAGTTCCTCCAGGACCAACAATAGGAGCTGCAGGCATTGGAGCTGCCCCAGGTCTCACATACTGCATGAAAAAAGAAAATAAACCATAGTGTTAACAAGGAAATGAAATGAAATAAGTGGCAAGCCCACCAAGTTAAAAACAAAAGTAACCATAGGCATCAAACAATTGCGGGTGAAGAAAACTTTTCATACACAATTAACTTCTCAACAGTGATTGTTATTTTCATGGAGAAACTACAAGCTGGCAAAAGTTAAGCATGGCTCACAAAAATCAACCTTTCAATTCATGATTATAAACCATATCAAAATTAAAGTCTAACTTTCCATCACGCTAGCAACAAATAACAGAATTAACCCAAATCAAAACATTTGAAAAGGTCAGCCAATTCATCTTTTTAGAATTTGTATGGCATTAAAGAACACATCCTGCTTACAAGAAACAAAAAAACTCTGAGGCTAAGCATGCCATCTCGTAGAATTAATTGTGAAATTCAAGCCCGGGATAGAATCCATAACAGCGAAGAAGTTATATTCTACCCTCTTCCTTTGCAAGAATATGAAAAAAATTGCACAAAGAGACAGGCAAGATGGGAAACTGAAGGTAAGGGAGGCACCTTTACAGCTTGGAATCAAGGAGGAAGTGAACAGTAAGAGCAAAGATGGCAAGGATAGTTTCAAAAAGACCAAGCAAGAAACCACACATTGATTTGACCGCTGGGGCTATTACAAGTTTTCAAATCAATCACTAAGCAGGTTCAACAGAATGGCTCCCGAAACTTATGGATTCCAATTTCAAAATGTAACAGATGTCAGTGGAATTGTTGAATTTAAGTTAGACAATTCAATGACCAAGGAGGAATAACTGTGTTTAGCTCAATATGGCTCATGACTACATGACCAACTAATACGAGAAATAAAAGCATTTCTATGTCGTTGCTAGATGCATCACTTATTTTGCGGGGGGGACTCACACGACATGAACAATAGGCTGCATGCCATTTGTTTGCAAAATTATACGCACATCTTATTGGCTATAACCAAATGGTGCAAAATTATCCAAATATCCCCAGCAATTACTTACCTTCTCGACTGTTCATGTAACAGCAGTACCCCTATCATACACATGCAATAGATCAACCCAGATAAAAGTTACAACTATGAGCTTAATTGACACGTTCAAGCATTGAAAAACATGCTTAGCTATAAGAGCTCTCCATGCATCAACAATAAAGATATCTCGATCATTTTCATCCTTGTAAGAATCCACCCCTTCCAACTGATAATCACAAAGACCAGAGATTGTTATTGTGATCCACAGGGAACAAAAAAATCTGACTTCAGGGCATTCTGACATGATGCAGCAAAAGATCCCATCGTAATCAAACGCTTCACACATGTATAGGGGAGGTAAAAAGAAAATCATGAAATCTTGGAAGAACCGATGCCAAAGTTTGTTGGCATCCCAAAATTGACCGCGGGATGTAATCTTTGTGCTAGCGTTATTATGCATTGCATCTGTTCCCAGGCATTAATGCTATTGCAGGAGCATCCGAGGAGTAGTTACAATTAGAAAAAACTTGTCGAATTTCTCATCATTTGCATTTAAACTAAGAATTTAGCGAGTGATTATTTATAAAAAATCCCAGAGATGTTTCACCCCGGACAATCAGGTTGCACAGTTGACTACACAATTCTTCTCAAGTGTAGGCTGCCCTGGCACCAAAACTTAGGTGAGAAAGATCAACAATTGGATTGAGTGAAGAAGCCAATTAAATACTCAAACTGCTCGCAATATTTAGGAAATCCCTAACCTTGAAGCCAGATAACACATCTAGTCAGCTGAAAGAAGTAATGCGATGAAAAAACCACATAAAATTCATAAGCATAATCAAGTAAATTCAAGAATTCTCATTCAACTTTTTCAAGTAATCATACATTTGTAAGAAAAAAAGTATAAAAGCCACTCATATCATATGTACAAGAGTTACAAAAGTCCTATCTTGCTTTTCTTCTTTCTTTCTTTTAAAGCTCAACATATAACATCAACAACTACAACACTGACCTTAAACTGAGAATGAAACGGATGATGATGATACCCATGATTGTTATACCCAATCTTCGGTCCCACCACTGCATTCCCTTTCCCTGTCGCCTCTCCTCCTTCCTTCCTCTCCCCTTCCGCCCCACCTCCTACAGCAGCAACCCCATCCTCGCCGCCACCCCAATCCTTCTCCTCGATGGCTTGATTCGGTCCATCCCCATCCGTAACAATCACAAGCGGGTCCCCATCCTCATCATCATCGTCGTCATCACCAATCTCTCTGTCAATCCCCATGGGCCCACCAGGATGACTATTATCATTCAACACTATCTGCAAATCATCCTCGCTGTCACTCTCCTCGTCCTCCTCCCAATCCCCTCCGCCGCCGCCGCCCACAGCAGAAGCTTCAATCTTTGTAGAATCATCCTCCATCAATCCAGGTATAATCGGTCGCGAATCTTCAAGAATCCCAGTATTAACATCCTCGATATCAAAATTTAAATCTCTGTCCTCGGGAATCGAACCTTTAATCGGAGATTCTGCATCTCCCAAAACCCTAACTTGAGGAGCTGAAAAGGCGGTGATTTCGATTGGATTTTGGTTGGAGGGAGCAGAGGGGTTACGGTGGGAAACAACGTGGAGGATCTCGTCGTCATCGTCCTTGATTGCGTCGTTGAGATCGATCGGACGGTGGAGAGAAGAGGTAGCGGAGAGAGGTTGGGGAGCAGAGGATAGAGACGAAGAGAATGGACGTAAGACGTCGGTGTAGAGATCTCCAAACTCGTCGTCGTCTTCCATTGTAGAGAGATAAGTGAGGAAAAGAGAGAGTTTGTTTGGATTTTTAGATAGAGAAGTAAAGAGAAGAAGGGTTTTGAGGGTTGGAGGGCGTGTTTGTTTGTTTCGTGTTTTATGCGTGAAGTGAAATGTATGAGAGAGTGGGTTCGGGTTCGGGTTCGGGTTCGGGTTCGGTTTCGGTTTCGGGTTCGGGTTCGGGTTCGGGTTCGGGTTTTTGACATTTACCTAAAGGGGAAGGGCGTGGTTTTATTTTGAGGTAAGGCTGTGGTCAGTTTTGGACGAGGGGGTTTAACGCTCAATCGTCATACACTGGTCATGAGATGCATGCTCGGCAGCAGATTAGATATTTTTATCTTTTATAAAAACAATAATATATATACAAAATTTTTTAACATATTTTTTTAACTAAAAGGTTTTTTTTAAGTGTAAATAAAAATTATATATATATATAATTAAATAAATCAAAAAATATGTATGCTAATAAATAATTTTTTTATTAATAATAACTAAAAATAAAATTAAAAAAATAGAAAGAAAGATATATATCAAGATATGTAATCCCACAAAATTGAATATTTACTCGGTTGTATTTACTTAATATTTTTATTCAATCATTAAATTATGCAAGATTAAATTGTTATATGAAATAAAAAGAAAAAAATATATTATACAAGATTGTGCATATTAAAAATATTATATAAAAATGAATATTTTTTTATTTTTAAAAATAAAATTCATCCATACAAAAAAAAAATTAATCAGAAAAATAACTTCAAAAATTAAACATACACAAGATAATTTTAAAAATATATATATATCCAAAAAAAGGTTAAATAAGTAAATAACAAATTCATATATAAGTTATATTAATTGAAACATAAATTTACCCAGTTATATTTGCTAAATATTTTTATTCAATATGATAATAGAAATTGACACATATTAAATTATTTGAATAAAATAAAATAAAATAAATAATATTCAAGGTTGAGCATTTTATAAATATTATGTGAAAATAATTTTTTTTTATTTTTTTAAATAAATTTTATCTATACAAAATATAGATTAATCAGAAAAATCAATTCAAAAATTAAACAACCACAAAATTATTTAAAAAGATATATATCCAAAAAAGGTTAAATAAGCAAATAACAAATTTATATATGAATGATATTAATTGAAATATAAATTTAATAATTATTTAAAAAGTTATCAATAAAAACAAGCAAATTTTTTTAAAGAAAATAGTCTAAGTATTGTGGTTTAACTTGTCAAACTTATGATCCGGATCATAGACTTCAACAAATCAAATAATTTTTTTCTTTAAAATATAAATTTAACTTGTATACACACACTGAAGAAAAAAAACCCAAAAATAGATTCAGCCAAGAAAAAGCACAGGCATGTGGGAGGGTATTCAAGCCCAAGCCCAGGCACTTGGTTCTTATTTTTATTTTATTCTTGAAAAAAAAATATCTAGGTCATCTGTAAGCTTTAATTTTGTGTGCCACTATGCTGGCCAGAAAATTAGGGCAGCGTCTTTTTTGGTAAAAAAACTTAATTTTCAAGTCATTTCAACTCAAAAACACTTCATTAAAATTCACGGAACACTCATAAATCAGTCAATCAACTCAAAATATCCAAAAAAGGGTCAAAAAACTTAAAATCAAACCGAGTTTGATTTATCTTTCTCTGCTTAAATCTATCTTTTTAGGAAATATTAAGGTTCTAAAAAACCATCATCTCACGGAACCGTTGACACAAAAAAAAAAATCATTTTGGTGGTTGAAAATGGCTTGAACGGGACTAAAGCGTATTTTTCTTGAAATTTTTGGCACGTCACCATGTTTAATATTTTTTTTATTATAGTCCATCTTCTTCTAATTTCATAATTGACTTATAAATAAAAAATAATTCATCTTCAACTAGGATTAAATCATTCAAAATTAAATTTTTATAGCCAAATGAATTATTAAAAAATACAAAATAGGTCACCGACTCGATGGTAAAAATCTCGCACCTCTTAGATTTTTACTTAACGGTTCGATGCCTGGAGGAGTGAAGAATTTTGCTGTGGACCATGGTCCGTGCTGGTCAGTTTACTTCCACTGCCGCATATCATATCAAAAGTTAATTCCTAACACTAAAAATATATTTGCAGGTGCCATTAATTTTCACGCGCGCGCAACACACACACACACACACACACACACACACACACACACACACACACACACACACACACACACACACACATATATATATATATATATATATATATATATATATATATATATATTATTGCTATGTACAAACCGTAAGAAAATCCACGAACATGCAATAGCTTAGTGAGAGTTAACAAAAGTATAATGTCATAATAAAGTTTAGCATTGCTTAAATGTGAGGCATTTAAATTACATGGGGATTACTAAATTACATGTCCCTTCACTTAATAAAATAAATCCCTGAATAGCTATCCTTCGCGTGCAGCCTTGAGATACCTGAAATTAAATTGATTTATTATGCATTATAAATACAACTATATTATAAATTATATTGTCATTAAAACAATTAAAGATACATTTCGATCTTAATTCATCATTTTCGATTAATTTTCTTCTCGTGGTTTTTATCCATCCATCGTGATAAATTATATTTTCTGGTCATCGTCGAGCTAATGTCTATTTTCGTGCATAATTTCCTCTGTTCGGATATCCTGACATCGATTGGATTTCCCTTTATCCATTACCTGGCATTAGTTTCATTATCAAAGAACTAGTTACTCCACTTATTACTTGATACTGATCTCATTACCTTATTAACAGATGAATTTTAGTTTCAAGTATAAGAGTGTGATGAATAACGGAAAACAACTTTCCTTTTTTTTTAATTTTCTTTACCTTTTTTAGTAAAAAAATGAAAAATATATTCATTTATTGAAAACAAAGGTGAATTTTTCATTTTTTCCACTAAAAAAAAATAGAAGTCCATCAAGATCACAACTATTATTTATAAGAAAATCAAAACCATAATTTATAATATTTATCTTAATATTTTATGTTTGTGAAAATCTAACGGTAGAATATTAATCTTATTTAATTCAAATAAAAAATTATCATGAAAAAGTTATACTTGTCAACTAAAAAAAATTATATTAGATTTATAATAAAAATTAAAATATGGCACTAATTAAATATGAAAATATATAAAAAAATAATTTTAATATTTTATATTGTTAAAAAGTATTTGTACATAAAAAAATTGTATTGCTCGTGTTTTTGCTTCATTTGAAAAATATTGAAAAAACTCTGAATGTGTTTTCTAAACTTTCAAAAAAAATTATAATGTCATCATAAAGAGAAATCATTATTGTTACCAGATATTTTTATTTTCATTCTTGTGAAACCTCATATCTAGATAATCTAGGATCTTGATCGAGTTTTAAATAGGTAAAGTTCAAGTTTATAATTGACCTGATCTAAACTTTCAAAAAAATATATAATGTCATCATAAAGAGAAATCATTATTGTTACCATATATTGTTATTTCCATTCTTGTGAGACCTCAGATCTAGATAATCTAGAATCTTGATCGAGTTTTAAATAGGTAAAGTTCAGGTTTATAATTGACCTGATTAAATTTAGATACCATATCAGGTCAATCTAAATTTTAAGTGACTTAGCATAATTCAGATGAGATCTAATTTTTTTTAATAAACATAAAAATATAAAATTAATCTATGAACACCTAGCCTCGTATATTTTTTTACAAACCACACGTACATAAAATATTTCTTGACTTTTTGATGTGGTATATCCATGTATAACCTACACCCATATAAAATATTACTTATCTTTTAAATATAAGATATATATATATATATATATATATATATATATATATATAAAAGTATTATTTCTTAACTTTTCAATGTGAGATAGCTAATATATAGCTTATATTCACATAAAATGTTTTTTAATTTTTCTATGTGAAATAACTAATATATAGTCTACATCTACATATATTATTTATTGACTTTTCTATATGAAATAACTACATATAACTTACATCTATATGAATTGTTTATTAACTTTTTAATGTGGGATATTACAACCTTAAATATTTTTTTAAAAATTTTTTCGGGCTAACCCTGGTCAACCCATGTTACCTAAGAGCTCGACCCCTTGACTGGATCAACCCCTAACTCGGGTTTAATAACTATAATTATTTCACTAAAATCATATTTCTCACATCATTTTATTTATATATAAATTATGTATGTGAAATATTTTCCAAATAAGTTTATCAATATAGATATATATATGAGATGGCAACTTGATGTAATTTACTATTTACCAAATCAACTAAAAATCTAAATCTTGTGTCCTTTTTAATGTAGCCCAGTCCATAATAAAATGTGTATTGGGTTACAATAAAATTATTATTTTATCCTTAATCTTTTTATACATGAAGCTTTGTTTGAGGATAGAATAATACTTTTTATGTTGATTATAATGTAATTATCATTTTATTCTTCACTATTTTATTTATGAAGCTTTGCTTGAGGGTATATGCATCTTTTTTTTGTCACACGGTAAAAATACTCCTTTACCTCCGGACTCAATAAAATTTAGAATTGTTGACTAATGATTTTCTTAACCTTTCACAAATTTCTTAACAATCAAAATACTTCTTTGCCTTTAAGATCAAAAAAATTCATGGCTTGCTAGGCAAGGGTTTTTTCAGTTTTTTATTGTTTATGTCCAATGTAAATACAAATTTAACCTTGGATGAGACAAAAAAAAAAAGCTTTGCATTTAAGGGTATTTTTGTACTTTCACGTGATTTTTTTTGTGCAGTTAACATGGTCTTGGGGGTGTTTTGGTATTTTTACATTGACTTTTGAATATTTAAATCGAAAAACTGTGGGCACGTGTTGAACACGCACCAACGCGTGAGTGACGTTTGTGCCATTTAGGTAGTGCGTCCAACACCATTTAGTGGCAAAATTTGGACTTCTGTAATCTTCCTGGATGCGAAACCATGTCCTATGTCGTGAAGTGGCGTGTGGAGGAGGATGGTGGTCAGATTGTCATTAATAATCATTTTTTTTGTTCCTTTTCTTTTCTCTTTCCTGACAGTTAAAGTACACTATTATTCTCTCTCTCTTTTTTTTTTTTGTCAATTTCAATTCTCATTCTTTTCATTTCTTATTCATTTTATATAAGTTTTTTTTTTTTCAATTTAGTCATTCAATCACACTTACTCATGTGTTTTATTTTTAGCTTTATTCCTTGTTTTTTTAACTTCTAATTTCGTTCTTATTTTTTTATAGTTTAATTCCTCATTATTTTAATTTCTTATTTCATTCTCATTCCCTTTAAAGAGAATTTTTGTTTTTCAATTTAGTCCTCCAATTACAATTTATTATTTGTTTTGTTTTTAATTCTAGTCCTCGTTCTTTTAATTTCTTATTTTCTTCTTATTCCCTTTACATCTAGTCCCTCGATTATAATTTCTTGAATGTTTTGTTTTTCATTTTGGTTTTTATTTTTTAAATTTTAATTTTTTTCCTTGGCCCTTTTGTTGGATTTTTTTATTTCAATATCATCCTTCAATCAATTTTTTTTTCCAGTTTAACCCTCATTCTTTTGATTTGTTGTTCTTTTGTTAAACTTATTTTTCAATTCAATTTAACCATCCAACTGAAAATTTTTATGTACCCTCTAATTAATTTTTTTTTCAATCTTAATTTTTTTAGATCCTTTTGTATAATTGATTTTTTTTAGTTTCATCTTTTGACATTTGATTTGTCGGGGATTCGGGTTCTTGCGATTTTATCGTTATGCATTATTTTTTAAAAAATATTAGTTATATGATTATTTTCAATTTCTTTCCTATGAGTTTATTACGATTTCATGACCTAAATCATGGGTTTTACATGTCATTTTTTAATATAAGTTTTTTGAGAATTGTTTTGTTTGTACTAGATTTTCTAAGATATTATTTTAACTCATTTGTGTTTTTTTTGAGTTTTATACAAATGAACTTTATTTCTCAAAATAAAAAAAATCATTTTTAAATAATATTGTTGATGTGTTGGGTCTTGCATAATATTTTTTTTAGACCATGAGTTTATTCAATTAGTTTCATTTGTGTTTATCTTTTGTTCACAAGTTTTTTAGGATATGAATTTATCTTTTATTGAGTTAAATAAACAAGTTCAATAAACACAATCAGATGAATATTTTATTTTTTTAATTGAATATTTTAATCTTCATTTGTCTCTAATTTTTTAATTTCTTTTTTGGTTATATCAACTTTTTTTTTTATTTATTAATGTAAATAATTATCAATTTATTTATTTAAATGATTGTATAAACTCTTCAATTCCCATTTAGAATTTTTTTATATAAAAAAACACATTAAAACTGCACGCATAACTTGTATATATTTTTTAAAAATTTATAACCCGAGGTGAAGCGAGGCTTGGTTTAAATGTATATAATGTCAGTCCACCCAAATAGTCCAACAAGCCCGAACATGTCAGCCCAAATCCATAAAATACCAGTTGTCCACTCATCTAGTTCAGTACGGTTCAAAAGTTAACCAGGGCCATGTTTGTTTTCCGGAATTTACTTTCCGGAAAACCACTTTCCAAACTTTTCTGTATTTGTTTGCCATTAGAAAAGTTGGTCAACGAAAAACACTTTCCGGTCAACGGAAAACACTTTCCAGTCAAAGAAAAATTTGGTTTAGTTTTTAGAAAAGTGTTTTTCCTTTTGGCTGTGTTTGTTTTCCGGAAAGTGGTTTCCGGGAAACCACTTTCCATACTTTCCTGTGTTTGTTTGCCATTAGAAAAGTTGGTCAATGAAAAACACTTTCCAGTCAAAGGAAAATTTGGCTTGGTTTTCAGGAAAGTGTTTTCCTGGAAAATTTGGGAGGAAAACACTTTCCGGAAGTTATGAAAAATTTAGAAATGTCATTATTTACTGATTATATCAAATTTAATCCCCAAACTTTTGATTGCTATATATAATTTGTTTTGAATATTTATTTTTTAATTCCATCTCTTAAAATTTAATTTTTATATTAATTTTGCTCTTTATTTTTATAACTGCAATTTGCTTTTTTCTTATCATTTTTTTATTGAAATTTTTTATCTATCAAATTTGGTTCTCATTCTTTTGATTGTTACTTATTTTATTTAAAATAATTTATGAAATGTTCATTATTATTATTTTAATTTCTTCACTTTTTTATTTTTTTTAATTTTTTTAATTTAATTTTTTTAATTTTAATTATTATTTATTTTATTTAAAATAATTTATAAAATTATATATTTTTTTCAATTTCATTCTCATTCAACTTATGAGATTTCTCTCCTTCCAAACAGACCATAATAAATTTTCCCGGATTCGATCCAAAAGAAGATCCATAGAAAGGAAATTAAACCCTAAAAAACATGATCGGAGCAGGCAAGATCAAGCAATACTCTAATGTCCTCGATAAACCCCTCAGCAAGGGCAAACAAGAGGTAACCTTGTAGTTGTTCGATCTCTCACTAACTCAATTCACTGGTTTAGCTTTGAAGTTTTGATCTTTAGGGTTCTGGTTTTGCAGGTGAGTTCGAGTGCGTTTGCATTTTTGTTTTCGGAGCTTGTTCAGTATAATCAAACACAGGTTGATAACATTGCTGAATTAGAGCGAAGGTGAGCTCTGCCGTTTTCGCTATATTGCTTGATTTGCATTTGTTCATTTGGATCATTTTGATGATAAATTTAGAGACATTAGCAAGGAAGAATCTATACTGGATATTTAAAGCGATAAATTTTAGTGTTATTCTTGGCAGGATAGATCAAGAAATTCAAGAGAATTGAAATGAACAAACTAAAAAAAGGAGGAATCTTTGGAAATAGTATAATTACGGGTTTTGACTCGATAAACTTGTGACGTGACTGTACATGGTCTCATTTTTTTTAAAATTTTTTGATATCAAGTATTCGGGGTGTTGTCATTTGTACTAATGATCTTTGCGGGAAATATGGAGCAGGCTAGAGGATGCAGGCTATGCTGTTGGGGCTCGAGTTCTGGAACTTCTTTGCCACAGGGATAAGGTGATGCATTGTTAAGAATTCTCCTTGGAATTCCTGTCATTTTTAAAATTTATTGGTTATGTCTAGGTTGATGCAATTTTGTTTTTGCCATTCTCTATGGAATGATCATACTCGCGAACCAGGAGTAGATAAGTTTCTTCAGAAGCTTTTTAGTTCTTTCTTTGGCAGTAAGTAGCATGGGGATTATATGTTAATATCATGTGTATGCTGAGTTTTCTTCCCCCCACCCCATATGTTATGTGGCAGTTCTCATTCAGAGGCAGCAGGAATATAGGCATTGTCTGATCAAAGTTTCTGTGCATGATTGCATATGATTGGGTTTTTGAAATAGGTGTGTGAAGCATGTGAGATGACTTTCAGTTTTAACTTATGGGCTAGTTGTGAATAATGAAGTACTCAATCAATGTTCCTATGCTAGAATTGCTGGCAGCGAAGTCTCAGTCCAATCTCTTTTTCAGTGCAGGAAAACGTGCCTAGATCGCTGAAATTAGAGTAGCTTTCTATTATTTTATTCTCCAGTCCACATCTGATGCCTTTAATAGCTGTGTGTTTTGCTGTCTGGATACTTATAATTTTATGCTGCCCACAGAATTGATGCCTTGTTTATGCAGAATGGATATACTTATGAAACAACTTTTAACATGTTATATCTAGATCATGTATCAATCCAGGAAATTGCATTGTTAGCTATCCTAATGTCATCAACCTGTAATTTTTGACTGTGGATTATTTGACTTGCTAAACTTTGAGGCTTGTAATACATGTTTATATTCAGTCAAATGCCACGAAGGTACTTTCATACATCGAGTCAAAGGCATGGTATGGGCTTTCACTGTGGTTTAGTTGCATTTCTCCAAGAACCTCGTTTTGCTGTTCCCTTCGCTCTCTCACCCTTGTGGCAATTAGCTTGTCATCATACAAGGGGTGTGATATAAGTTGTCTAGAACTCTGGCTATTTTTCTCCAGGAGGATTATTTTCTATGTTGAGTAAACTTGTGCCAACTATGGTTTGACAAATATGATTTGTCTTGGCTCTGAAGAAGGCCTATAGGCTTGCTTCATTAACATTTATTTTGCATTGCATTTTGGTTCTACAAGTTCTATAACAATGCTTCTTTTGATGCCACAGGGCAACAGAAGGGAAACACGGTTGTTGGGTATTTTGTCTTTTGTACACAGCACAGTGTGGAAAGTGTTATTTGGAAAGGTAAGTTTATTTGCAGTGTTTGAAAGTTCAGTAACTTCTTAAACTACATTTTATGCGAAAATGGAAAGTCATACTAGGTGTATTCTTTTTTATTTCATTTCCATTCCTAACATGCAATTCAGCATGTTTTACCCATTTTGTTTTCTCAAACAATATTTATTCGTGTACCTTTTTTCTTTCCTGTTTGTATATAGGTTTGAAATGCATGGATTAAGTAAAGGTTCATGTAAAACTCATATTGGATCTTACCAGCTCCTTTCCTGTGAATATGTTAGGTAGTCGATTCCCTAGAGAAATGCATTGAACATGAAGATGAATACATGATCAGTGAGAATGGAAAGTCATTTTATGTGAAAATGGAAAGTCATACTAGGTGTATTCTTTTTTATTTCATTTCCATTTTGAACCTGCAATTCAGCATGTTTTACCCATCTTGTCTTCTCGAAAACATTTATTTGTGTACCTTTTTTTCTTACCTGTTTATATATATGTTTGAAATGCATGGAGCAAGTAAAGGTTAATGTAAAACTCAAAGATGTATCTCACCAGCCCCTTTCCTGCTATTATGTTAGGTAGCCGATTCCCTTGAAAAAGGCACTGAACATGAAGATGAATACATGATCAGTGAGAAGGAGCTCCTTGTCAATAGGTCATAATTATCTCCCTGGCCTTTTTTAGTTCATAATATGACAATTGCTGTCAAATGTAGCTGGGTTTGTTTTTTTAAGTAATGATCTAGGTGCTGAACTGTCTTTGTGCTGTAGATTCATTTCAATTCCGAAGGATATGGGGACATTTAACTGCGGGGCATTTGTTGCTGGAATAGTAAGGGTAAGTACTAAATTTAATTCATACCAGTAAACTGACCTTTCAGTGGTTGGAATCTCTAATTACTTCCCCCCCTCCTTTTCCCATTTGTAGGGTGTTTTGGATGGTGCAGGTTTTCCAGCTGTAGTAACAGCTCATTTTGTGCCTATGGAGGGCCAGCATCGACCTAGGACAACCATTTTGATAAAATTTGGTGAGGAGGTAAGGATTTTTTGTTTCCTTTCCCATTCACTTTTTGCAAATGGATCAAACGAAGATTGATTTTTCTATTAAATACTGCCTATTCTATTCCAGTTCTTGCATGCTCTGCCATCCCAGCTGTCTTGAATCTTTGTCATGTTATATGATAATTCCTTCAACTTTGGTTCTCACTTCTCAACATGCTCACCTGGTGACAAGCCATTTCAGTTAAACCATCTGCATATAACCTGTCATGAAATTGGATTGACATTTGCACATTACTACTGCAAGTATATTAGGAGTTCTGTAGAACTGGACCGAAGATTGCAGATAACCTGTCATGAAATTGGATTGACATTTGCATATTACTAATGCAAGTGTATGCATTAGGAGTTCTGTAGAATTGTCCTTTTTGTTCAATTTATGAAAGAAGAAGTACTGATATAGGGACATTGCATTTACTGGTCACTCTACCCATGCATTTTCTGGTTGCCGACATCTCTGTGCCCATCGTTATTGTCCTTGTGACGACCACCATGGTTTATCTGTCTGCATGTGCCTTCTGGGCTAAGTTGGATGCTTATAGGCTTCCTGCCAGAAATAAAAATTTGATCCTTTTCCCCTTCAAAACTTAGACGTCTGTTGCAGCCACTGCCAAATTCATGTCTGATAAGGAGTTACCAAGTAATGCCACTCATTTTATTACATATTCTTGTCCAGAAGATATTTTCCACGTGCTCTGAAAAGGGCCCTGAATATTCAATTCATTCCCATTAAATTACTTTTCTGCATTATCTTGCTAAGTATTTGTGTGATTTAGCATAATGTTTTCTGCTGCTGTTTGCAAGGGTGACATGTCGTTGAGCTTGTTGTTCACGGCCTAAAAAATCTGCTCTTTCGTGTGGAGTGTGAGCCATTCCTGCAATATTTTTCACCTGATTATTGTCGTGGCCTTTTTCCCATTTCTCTTCCCTTTTTTGCCAGGTTCTAAGAAGAGAAGCAAGACTAGGTTAATGCTTGTTTGAATATGTCATCATGCAACCTTCGGTCTTCAGCAACACGGTGAAGAGTAGTGAACTCTTCAGCTGGAATCCTGTCAGCTATACTTTGTGACATTATTGGATCCTGTTTGATTTTTGTGTCTGCTCATCAGAGCATGGAAATTTTAATGATCTTGTAAAAGCAATTATTGCCACTCCAGTTGATGTAAAGTATACGATTTCCCTTCTTCTCAGCTCATATGATCTTAGTCAGGATGAGCTGAGTTGAATATTTTCATGAATACATTTTTGTCGGACTTACTCAACTCCACTAAGCTTTTCATCCTCTCGAAGCCTTCCCTTTTCCTTGCGGTATAAATTCCAGAAGAGGTTAAATAATCAAGGTGCTCTCAAAGTCTAGTCTCATTCCTTATTAATGACGCGAAACAATCCAAATATAGCTACACGCCATCACCGCCGCACTTCTCCCTTCTTCCTCATCTGACCGAACCCTATCTTTCTTTCCTGTTACAACTCTCAAACCTGAAATGAACAGCCCCACATCCCAGCCAGAAACCATAACCTGTTCATCCCCGAAATGAGCCAGAAACCACCTCTTTCCTCCCATAAACCAAGTCGTTTGCTACTGTTTTCACAGGTTCAGCGCCGAGGCGTGAAGCATCTCTACACCCACCACCACTGCCCGGTTCACTCCCCAGTAAAGTTTTGGATTAAAATATATATTATAATCTATATTCAAAACATTAGAATATGGATATTATTGTTATTATAACATGTTATTCCATCAATTTTAATGTCAATTAAATTTAAAATACAATAATTATTCAATCTAGTTCAATATACATCAAACACAAAATAAAATAATTTTATGCAGTCCTATCTAGTTCAACCCAATCTGATTCAACCTAATTTAATTAATACTGTTCAGCATACTAAATATTACTTTAATACAATTATTTTTGGTAGTTATGGTGTGAAAGTGATCCTCTTATTTCCTAACTTTTTAAATTTAAAATTAACATAAAAAATCTCTACATGTATAATTAGCTAGATCAGCGAGGAAGTTGCATTTTTAAAAATGTTTGAATAAAATATAGTCTAATAATATATTAATACATAATATTGCATCTACATAATCCTACAAGATTTCTGTCGATTGTAAAAGCTGATGTAATGCATAACTTGCCTTTGTTGATCACTCCCTCTTCCTTGACCAACGGACCCTCCTTCACGAGTCATTCAGGCACAAGTCCTGCCTTTCCTCCCATGCGCTTGAAAACCTGAAGAACTCGGCAAAATGTCATGTGTTCTTCAGGAACTGAAAACATTTATTATTTGGATTGATAGGGAAAAAACCTTTCTCTTCCTTTTATTTCTTAAGGGTGCTAATGGACTCTCCTTATGATCTGACCTTTCCAGGGAACTACTAGACTCACGAAAAAATCATTTCAACAACTATCTTCTACATGTCTTCAATTCTTACTCTCTTAAGAAGCATGGCCTTTAAATACAGCTGATTATGGCGTTTCTTTAGCAACTCACACTCTTCGATTTTTCTGTCGAATCTTGTATTGTCAAAAAATGGTGGTGACCATCAAGAGCTCTCATGTAGTGAAACCAGCCAAACCAACATGGACTGGCCGCGTTTCCCTTTCTGAATGGGATCAAATAGGAACAATAACTCATGTTCCCACTATCTACTTCTACAAATCATCACCGAAATGGCCTACGCAATCCAATGCTATTATCAATAACCTAAAAGACTCATTGAGCCATGCCTTGGTGCCATTTTATCTACTAGCCGGCCGTTTACACTGGATAGGTCGTGGGCGCCTCGAGCTTGAGTGCAATGCCATGGGTGTTACACTCACTGAGGCTGAATCTGAATCCAAGCTTGAAGATCTTGGCGACTTACCATCTCCAGAGTACCAATACCTAATCCCAAATGTTGACTACACTGTTCCATTACATGAACTGCCTCTATTGCTAGTGCAACTCACCATTTTCCAATGTGGTGGTATTAGCCTAGGTTTGAGAATATCCCATGCTGTTGTTGATGGGAAAAGTGCACTTCAATTTATGTCTGAGTGGGCAAGAATCAGCCGTGGTGAGCCATTAGGCACGCTTCCTTTTCTTGACCGTAAGGTCTTGCGAGCTGGGGATCCCCCTGTGGCTCGGCCACAGTTTGATCATGCGGAGTTCGGTCTTCCACCGCTACTGTTGGGGGAGTTGAGTAATGCTGAAGAGAGGAAAAAGAAGACAACTATAGCCATGCTGAGGCTGACCAAAATTCAGGTTGAGAAATTAAAGAATATGGCTAACGAGGGAAGAAGTATAGATAGTGGCCGTGGTTATACTAGTTATGAGACCTTGACTGGACATGTTTGGAGGTCTGCTTGTAAAGCTCGTCGACACAAACCTGAGCAACCAACTGCTTTAGGTGTCTGTGTTGATTCACGTGGACGTATGCAGCCACCTTTGCCTGATGGTTACTTTGGCAATGCTTCTCTTGATGTCATTGCAGTTAGTCAAGCCGGCGAACTCTTGTCAAAACCTTTGGGATATGCTGCAAGTAAAATAAGGGAAGCAATTGAAACGGTGACAAATGAGTATGTGATATCTGCAATTGATTTCTTGAAGAATCAACCAGACTTGACCAGGTTTCAAGACATCCACGCACTGGGAGGTGCTGAAGGGCCCTTTTATGGGAACCCAAATATTGCGGTTGTTAGCTGGTTAACCCTGCCTATTTATGGCCTTGATTTTGGGTGGGGAGAGGAGATTTATATGGGACCAGGAACTCATGATTTTGATGGGGACTCATTGCTTCTGCCAAGTCCTAATGAAGATGGGTCAGTGATTCTTGCAATATGTTTGCAGGTGGCTCATATGGAAGCTTTTAAGAAATGCTTCTATGAAGATATCTTGTCTAACAGCCTGCAGGCATAGATAGTATAAAACAGGACCCAGCTGTCCAAGGCCAAGAAATAAGAATCAGTAACCAGAGATAATTAAAAAAGAAATATGTGATCAAGACAAAGAAAACTAATGAATATGTTTACTTTTATTAATATCAATCGATTCTCACATTCATTCTATGAAAGAAGAAGAAGAAGAAGAAGATACTCATCTCATGACATGCCTACCATCATATCATATGTCTGCTATATATCACCATGATCTTTCCTAGAGAAACTCAGTTAGAGTATAGAGTGGGAAGAAAGAGATGGCAAGCCATAGTCATGCAAGAATATCTTTAATAAGCTAGCAGGACAGGAACGGCAAAGGTTTAAGAATAACGAAGTAAAGCATCAGAACTTACACAGAGCCGAATCAAGCAACTTGAACATGTCCCGAACTGAGAATCAATGATTTCATATATTTATACAGGTAAACTTATCCTAACTTTTGAATTCAACACACCTTCCTCTACTTTTCCTTACACCCAAATAACCAACTTAAAAGAAAAAGAAAAAAAAGAGAGAAGCACTTTGATAAGTTACAACTTGAAAATGCTAGAAATCATGAGAAGATGCAAGAGCACTATAAATTCAGAGATGCACATCAGAGGTAAATACATTATATAATTTCAACATAAATAAAAAATTTCAAAGGACATATTTAGCAATGCTAAGCCTATTCCTATTGGAAAACTTCTATGGTTAATAACATTGAACACCTCATGAGTGTTTTTACATATTTTAGATGAGAGAAATACATTTTTCTTTTCTTTTCTTTTTTCATAAATAGCGGGTGGATTTATCCTCTAATTAGAAGGGAAAAAAAATAAAATCCTACAATAGTACTAACAAAATAATATCACAACATCCTATGACGTCATAATATTTCACCAAATTGACGTGACAAAGTCATTTCCTTCCCTTCAAAAGCAAGGCTGGAGATGGGAGTGCCCTGTTATTATTATTATTGTTATTGAATAAAAACCATAGAGCATGCGGCAGATAAGCTTTCATAGCTCAGTTGGTTAGAGCACCCGTTTAGTAAGCGGGAGGTCTTGAGTTCGACTCTCAATGAAAGCAGATAACAAATTATATATACATATATATATATTGTTTTTTTTTCAGTTCGACTCTCAATGGAAGCCCAATGTCAATGTGCTATATGCAGTGATTTAGCATTTGTTAGCTGCTGAGAATCCGAGGAAGAAGAAACAAGTCTCGAACCACTCCTGCAAATTCTTCTACATGATTATCCAAATTTATTGCACATTACTAGCAGTTGCTTTGCAGCTACCATTTGCAATACAAATTAATCCTGTCCCTGCACATTTGTTCTTCCCCCCAGACAAGTCTGCACCGATCTACCATCTGCCTTCCCCACCCTTAGCAGACTTCAGCCTATCAATGTTATCACTATCAAACTTAATCCACTGATTTGGCAGGTGATACATACAAACCATGCAAAAGCATGATCTCCCTCATGAGAAACAGATCCTCGACCTTTACTTATTTGGATTGGGGATGGTAAAAGATGAACTGTGTTGAGAAAGGGAGGACACGAAGTCGAGTCTTGAGAAATTATAAAGTTTGAGCAACAAAGCTTTTCAATTGCTTTGCACATCTGCTCAAGAGATGTATCTCTAAGACCAGCTGTGGCTTAAGAACCATTAAGAGGCCAGAAAGAAATGGCAGATGCCTGTCCTGAAATATTCTAGAGTTTCAATTGCTTTGCACATCTGCTCAAGAGATGTATCTCTAAGACCAGCTGTGGCTTAAGAACCATTAAGAGGCCAGAAAGAAATGGCAGATGCCTGTCCTGAAATATTCTAGAGTTCCTCTCACACCACACGCCAAATCATTGCCAAAAAAATCATACATCTCCACAACACTTTCACCTCCCTCGGAATATACTGAACCCACAAACCTGATAGAAAACAACTCCCAAGTTTTGTGCAATACCAAACACTAAAAGAGACAGAAACGAAGGCCGTAAAAATATTTGAAATCCAGGAAAGGATGCACAACCAGTAGCCCAGAGGTGTTGGCATAAACTATACCTTAATTTGAAGGAATTTCCAACAAGAGCAGGCTACTTTATGAGAAGTTTACGGTGTGAGCTTAGGAACACACATACAGACACCCAGGCACAAAATATATCCTCAAATTTAAGTAAATATCACTTTTAATCATGAACCCCACATTAATGCGAGTATAAAAGGTCTATATATGGGAGATATTCAATAAATATTTCCCACTAACATACATGTACAAAAAATGATAGAATATACTATCCAATTTTAAAAAACTGGCACTTCAAAGTTATTCCAAAAAAAATATTTAATGATCCTGATTCCTGGCTGAAAAAGAAGAAAACCTAGCATGCTACACCCTTACTGAAATCTAATACATTTTTTCCCTACATAGACAAATACTTCAAACTACAGTTTCAGTTCACCGGTGTTATACAAAGTCAAGACAAATTCTGATAAGATTTCTTGATATGGCTTGGTAAATGTTTTATTAATCCAACTTTCTTTTCGTTGCTCCTTTCGGAATCTGTATAACTAATTTTGGCTCTCTGATTTCAGCAACAAAAAGAACCACTTAAGCAAATGCCTAATCAAAATAACCTGAAATCTACCAACAGCACTTGTAATCAACACTTCATGACAAAAAAAATAAAAAAATGACATACACTGCAAATTTTATTTGGAGGCACGCAATCAAGTGCATATATATTAGTCGCAACATATCAAGAGTCCAAACCAACCTTTTTTCTAGGTTATACCATGAGTCCATGACCTTCGGCCCAGTAATGGCATCACAATTGAACTTAATCCATCCAGATCATCAATAAACTACAAACCATAAACAGAAATCTGCCAACAACATTTATGTTCTGCAACACTTTACTATGAAAAACACAATGTACACAGCACGTTTGATTTGGAAGCAACCAATCAAGGTAAATTCCAGGGAATACCAGTCTCAGTACATGACTACTTTACGTTCATAACATGAAACTCTATGCAAATTAACTAAGAAGAACAAAGAATCACGTCATAGAGGAGGCACCATGCCCTCATGCACCTTCAACAATTAGTTCCTACCAAGAGGAAGAGATCTACAACTATACGTCTCCTTGAAACTTTGCTTCTTTGACGAAGTAAATATGGATGCATATACCTCCTTAGTGGCATTAGTTGGTACCATATCAGTAGCCTTAAACCGCTTCACCGAACCACCATGACTAACCCCTTTCACATTCTCAACCTTCCCATTTCCTTTCACTTTCCCAACAACCTTATCCACTCCCTTAACATCAACAATCCCATGCTTTTTACCACTCAACTGCGACACCTCCGCACCCTGACCTGAAAACTCCTCTCCATTAGCCCCCACTTCCCCATTCTTCACCTTCTTCATTTTCTTCTCCTTCATTTTCGATCTCTCCTCCTCCATTCTCTCCCTTAAAACTGACACCTCCTCGTCACTCCCATTTATCACAATCTTATCACACTCCTCAAACTCTTTATAACAAACCAGACACTCCGATGACTTTACCTCCTTCAATGCCTTAGCACTCAAAACATGCCCGCAATTCTTTAAAGCAAAAAACTTATACTTCCCATTAAACTCTAACCCCGTTACCGGACATTGAAACCGTGCATTACCAGACCCCTCACCCGGAACCACCTCTAACTGTATATCAATCATATCTTTCAAACCCTTTATATAACCAAACTCCTTAGGCAATTTTTTACCAATCAAAGCCTCAACTAAAGCTTCCTTATTATACATATTACCGAGTCGATCAATTACGCAAGGTTGCCTCAAGGGCTCATTCGAAAGTGAGCAATTAAGCCATTTCGATAGGCGCAGTTCATGTGGATCCACTTTATCAGGCTTTTTATCAGCATACATGTTGAGATAACAGTCTCTGGACTCCGCCCCCGTGGCACCGCCATCTCCACCGCCGCCGGATAGCCGGGCTTGTAAGATTAGGGTGCAGAGAGGGGTAATTTGTGGGTTTGGTAAACAGGTGGAGTCTTTTAAAGGTTTTCCGTTGAGGGTGAAGTAGAAAGAAGAGGGATTTTGATTGTTGGTTATAAGAGAGAGCTTGAGATTGTAGAGGGTTAGGGTTTGAGTTGCGTCTAGAGTTAGGGTTTGGGTTTTGAATTGGGGATTCTGAGATTGGATGAAAATTTGATGGCTTTTTGTGTGCATTTTGTAGATGAGGCAATTAGGGTTTCTGGGATTTTCTAGGAATTTTATTTTGATGATTTGGGGATTTTTTTGAGATTCTGGGAAGAGAGAGAGGTAGTGAATTGGGGATTTTATTGGTTGCCAGAATGAGAGACACCGACTTGATGTCGTCGTTGAATTGATACATGTCGTTTGAATGACTGTTGGATTCGATGGGCTATCGTTTATCGGGCCTGGATTTTTTTATCCTGAGCATTTGCTGGACTAATTCGGTTCTGTCTTTAATGGGCTTTCCCCCCCTTCAAAAGCAAATATAATTTAAATTTGTTAAAATACTTATTTAGACACAAATTAATACTCTAATCTAAGAAGAATATAATAAAAAGGAGAAAAACTGAAAATTTATATTAATATATAGATATTTCTCTATTCATAAAATTAAAAAATTACAGCAACCACCTTTTGGAGATGTAAAGTATTAAAATTATTATTTATCATTTAGTTATTGTCATAAATAGAACTTTATTATATATTTTTTAATTAACAATATAATTTTTTTATATAATTTTAATTTAAGTAAAATAAAATAAATACTAAATAACTAGAATATAAAAAATATAAAAATATTTAGATGAGAATTATAAATTTTGATTTTGATATTTTATGAAAAACATTTATCTTTGTTTTAAAAAAACAAACATATTTTCTATTTTTTTTATTGGAGAAAAGAATCACTGTACTGAACCACTGTTAATTTGAATAATTTTTTATTTTACTTGGCTATAGCATGGTTTGAGAGGATATGGACCCCACATGTATATATAATTCCATATTGTTGGTAGCTAGCTAGGGCGTGGACAGGCAAGTCTCTTCTTTGTCCATCCTCCACAAAAAGGACGGGAAAAGGATTTGAATTGCAAGTTTTGTTTTAAAGCAAAACGACATTGATTTCGTAAAAAAAAAAAAAAAAACTTATTTTGACATGGAACATGAAGTGGTATGGGCTCTAGATTAATAAATCACTTTGTTAATCTCCGAGTTTCATAATTATGGATAAATAATTTAAGGCTAACATTTTTTAAATTTTGAATATTGATACTGAAAGAACATTAATTCCAAACGGTTGAAAAAGGAATATTGAAATATTCTCTCCAAGACTAAAAAATAAAAATAAAAAATAAAAATAGTTATTAATATTTACATAATAGGTGAGAGAGGTACAAGAATGAGAAAAAAAAGCTATCAATATTTATATATATATATATATAATAGTTTTATGACCGTTAAGTTAATGACCATATAAGTTTTTAATGGTCTTGAAGGGATTCAAACTTGTGATTATTAAAAAACAAATATAAGATCTGACCAATTAAGCTACGCTTCAAGGTTGTTATCAATGCTTATTTAATAGAAAAGAAAGACACGAAAATAAAAAAAATTACATTTTGTACCATCAAAAATTGGTAAGAAAATAAGAATATATACTCAAAATTAATTTTTTATAACTCCCTTTTTTCATGTTCTCTCTCTCTTTTATAAATAGTCTTTCTTCTCTTTTCTGGACTAATTGTAACTTTGAGCATTGTAAAACTTCTAGTGATTGGGATAATAACTCCCATATGGGTTCTTAACATTTTTGGAGCTTAATCTTGGCACCCACTGAAAGCTTGATGAAGTCTCAAGCAAGGGGTTGGTGCCAAGCAGTGAGAAGTCCATTTCGAGGGTAATGTCAATCGGATTTATGTCATATAATGCAATGTGGTCCATAAATGCCAATGAAGTGCTCTTTACGATGCCTCCAACCTGTTTTTTTATAAAAAAGAATTATTTTTTTTATTTTTTTTAAATATTTTAATGTATTAATATTAAAAATAAATTTTAAAAAATAAAAAAATATTATTTTAATGTATTTCAAAAAAAAAAATACTTTGAATAATAACTGAAAATGATGCATCTACTTTATATCTATATACAAGTTGTGGTCCAAATCCAAAAGATGATGGACATTTATCACGCTTGCAAGATTTGTGGTTCTGCAGAACCCGCAAGAACTCATGGCTCCCCATTCTTCACCAGACAACTGAGTCCAACAAACCCCATCTTCTTTTGAGCTAGCATTCTTTCGAGTTTCAACAAACTCTTTTTTGGTTTGGATTCAAGCTACTGGTCTTTGTTTTAAAAAGATTTGTTCGATTTTATTCTCTAAAATAAAAATAAAAGATATGAACATGCAGTTATTTGCTGAAGTAAAATTATATATTAAAAAAAAAAAAAGAGTGTATTAAGAGCAGCTTGCACTGATGCTGTTTTCCATACCTGAAGGGAGTGCCCAAGGCATGCAGCCTTGCAAAATATACAAGTGATCTGCTGTTAAAACTGGCCGGAGAAGATTTAAAGCCGCATTTTTCAGGCTTCAACTCCCAAAAAAACCTTAACTGCGATTAAGCTTTCATGCTGTGGTCCAGGAAAAACTTGGCCAAACTTACCGAAGAGTTGTACTGTTGGACTGCTAGTGCTTAATATATTTATTTAAACATATGAGAAACCGTTAAGTAATTAAAAAAAATCAAAATTGAATGATGAGAATTTTTGGACCGGTTCTTGATGAGTGCCCATACTGATAATCTGATACAAATCATTATGTCCGGTATGATCATGTCTTGATGGATAACATTCATAGGCATATGTACGTAGGAAAGAAGTTCCTACACATTGAAGATCAGAGATGATAAGGAGTTGGAAACTCTGCAAAATCGGTTTATTTACAGCAAAATTTATCATTGAATCTATAATCATACAGCATGAAAGCGTTTCTTAGTTTTTCACGTAATAACCTGTGGACTTAATAGATCAAGCAATTTCTTGATCTCAAGAGCCATTTTTCATACGAAATAACAAAGAAGTAGCAATCCTTTTCTTTTCTACTGATTGAGGGTAGAAAAAGATATAGAAAAATTATGTAAAATGTTTTACAAGGTAAAAAATGAATACAAAAAATCAAAGAAAAAATGAATATAAAAAATATTCCATATGCCATGTAGAAAATCAATGTGGTCAATTCTTCTTCTTTTTTTACAGAACAAAAGTAGTTAGAGAAAAATCCAAGTGTAATTCGCAAATAAATAATTCATCAATGAAAATAGAAACTGCCCTTGGTATTGACAAAGTTGGCAATTAAATGCTCACTTGGCACTCTTTGAATCACCTAACCAACTCTTTTGGATCAGGTAGCTGCCATGCCAAAACGTGGCTGTGGCTCCTCTTCTCCTTATATATAGATACCATCAAAAGCAAGCCACACATTCACCCAACTCACACTAGACACTCACTCTCCTACCTCCATCACTCTTTCTGCAGAGGAAGAGAGAGTTCAAAGAAGAGGGCACTGCTGCTGCTGCTGCTGAAGTTGGATAGTTACTAGCTAAAAGTAGCATTTTTGGGGTGTACAAAAAATGGCTGGGACTGGAGTGTTTTCAGAAATATTGGATGGTGATGCGTACAAGTACTACTCTGATGGAGAATGGAAGAAGTCTTCTTCAGGCAAAACTGTTGCTATTGTCAACCCAACTACAAGAAAGACTCAGTACAAGGTTCAAGGTATAGTTGATTAATCCCATATTGTTGTTCTTTGGACAATAATGCATGGCCCCTGATCAGCACCAGGTTAACCTCAGCTTATTTGACGAGGCTACTGTTGTTTTTGGATTTTTTTTTGTGATAAATGTTCCTTTGAAAATTACCTAGTGATGAAAGAATGTGCACGAATGCATAGCAACGAAATTACAACCATTAATTTCTCTCACCATTTTTGATGATATATAGATGTTCATGTTGAATCATGGATGACACTACTCCACTGTAGTCTTGCCTAATAATCTTTGGAGAAAGAGAGACTCCTTAATGTTGATGCTTGTTTTATATTCAAGCAATTACCTCTATTTATGAATTGAGGGGATGAGGACAAAATCATTTTTATACCTGTAAGAAACTTATCATGCAATAAAGGGAGAGAAGGATGTATAATTAAGAATTAGTAAATTTGATCTAGGGACTATTGAATTGGTTTGAAATGATGGAGAGAGGAGAGTGTATAATCTTGTCTATCTACCTGAAGTTTGTTTTCTTATCAAAATTTGGTACGGGTTTGAAACAGCTTGTAATCAGGAAGAGGTTAACAAAGTGATGGAACTAGCCAAAAGTGCACAGAAAACATGGGCCAAAACTCCACTATGGAAGAGAGCAGAGCTCCTTCACAAGGCAGCTGCTATCCTGAAAGAGCACAAAGCCCCAATTGCTGAGTGCCTGATAAAAGAAATTGCAAAACCAGCTAAAGATTCGGTCACTGAGGTATTTAAGTATTTTCCATTTTCACGTTTGAACTTGAACATGCACATTAATCACAAGAAGGGAGTAATTTATCTGATTTTCTTATTTGAATGGATGAAGGTTGTGAGGTCAGGGGATCTTATTTCCTACACTGCTGAAGAAGGTGTTAGAATCCTTGGAGAGGGAAAATTCTTGGTCTCTGATAGTTTCCCTGGGAATGAAAGGACCAAGTACTGCCTCACTTCTAAGGTATATTTCTTAGCTCACATTCACTAATCGCATACCTTCATTTCTTATTACCTGTATAATTTATGGTTGTGAGGGTGAGAATAAGGAAACAAAATTGAGTTCTGATCAAAGTTGACTCCCATATCTTTTCATGGGATTTATATTTTTGACCAACAGAAAATGCAGACAAAAAGTTTGTTTGATGATGTCAACCTAACAAAACTTTCAACTAAAATTTTATAAACTGGAGAGGAGTTTGAATATAAATAAGAACAGTATGTGTCATGTATGAATATGATGTAAGAATACTTGACAGAACAATCCATACATATTTGAGAGTAGGCACAGAGTAAGGAGCTTGTTTAGACGGATTTTGGTGTCATTTGTCTGATACGATTACATTAAAGAGATAATAGGTGGGAGAAATTAACTAAATGGCAATTGTTCGAAACTGTAGCTAGCGTTTGGTTATTGTAAAAAGACGAGACATTTGGGATGAAGAGTATATGCATGAAGGATTTCTTTCCATAACTTTTACCATGATAATTGTTTTCAAAAGTTTTCATATTGGTTAGCTAATTCGTTAACACTAAAATTGCAGATTCCCCTTGGGGTGGTTCTAGCCATTCCACCCTTTAACTATCCTGTCAACTTAGCTGTGTCAAAGATCGGTCCTGCATTGATTGCTGGAAACTCCCTTGTGCTCAAGCCTCCAACTCAGGTACATGAATTTCTCCTTTTACTCTTTATAATGTTTTCCATCAAGCCATTGTATTGAAAATTCAAGGATCATTTATGTTGGTTAAGGGCTTGAGGTTGCACCTAAATGAATGGTTCAGTTGTATGCAATTGAAGGACCTGGTTCTCTATACGGTTTTACATAAGGAAACAAAACATAAATTCTTTTCAAACACTAGAAAAGTAAAACAATTATGCCTCTAATATTTCCTCTAATTTTAATCATAGAGGAAGGTTTCATCCTCTTAGTCTCACCTTTAAATTTTATTACAGGGTGCTGTATCTTGCTTGCATATGGTGCACTGTTTTCACTTGGCTGGTTTTCCCAAAGGCCTAATCAGCTGCGTCACTGGGAAAGGGTCTGAGATTGGTGACTTCCTTACCATGCATCCTGGTGTGAACTGTATAAGGTAATCAATCATTCATTGATCCTCTTTTGAAACTTCATTAGGTCCTTACTTTCAATTGATTGATGCATAACGTGTGAATCATAAGTTGCGTTGTTTTCCCTTAGCTTCACTGGTGGAGATACTGGTATTTCAATTTCAAAGAAGGCAGGCATGATCCCTCTTCAGATGGAATTAGGAGGGAAAGATGCCTGCATAGTGCTTGAAGATGCTGACCTAGATTTGGTAGCGGCAAACATAATTAAAGGAGGATTTTCTTACAGGTATGAGAATTTTCCATAACTCTCGTTAAGGTTGCACTTTGCATAGATATTGTTCCATAAAGCCTAAAAAAGTATGAGCATGTCAATGTGTTACACAAGATGAATAAAAATGTGTATAGATAGTAATCTATCTGTTTCTGCCTTAGCCCTTATTATGCAATGAATAAGTTTTTTCTTTTCTCTTATACCTCATCTATAACAGTGGTCAAAGATGCACCGCAATTAAGGTTGTCTTGGTGATGGAATCCGTAGCTGATGCTCTAGTTGAAAAGGTGAAAGCAAGAGTTGCAAAATTAAGAGTTGGGCCACCGGAGGACGATTGTGATATCACTCCTGTAGTCACAGAGTCATCTGCCAATTTCATTGAAGGGCTGGTTATGGATGCCAAAGAGAAAGGAGCAACATTTTGCCAGCAGTACAAGAGAGAGGGTAACCTCATCTGGCCCTTGTTGTTAGATAATGTGAGGCCTGATATGAGGATTGCATGGGAAGAGCCGTTTGGGCCAATTTTGCCAGTGATAAGGATCAACTCTGTGGAAGAAGGAATTCACCATTGCAATGCTAGCAATTTCGGACTCCAAGTATAGCTCACCTTCCCTTATAACATTGTTGTTTTAGTTAATAAAGCTGAAGCATCTCAAGTGGATTGCCTTCCACCACTCTGTCCATGGTTTATATCGATGCTTGTTTCTGAAACATAGGGTTGCGTATTTACAAAGGACATCAACAAAGCAGTGTTGATCAGTGATGCAATGGAAACCGGGACAGTTCAGATCAACTCGGCACCAGCTCGTGGGCCAGATCATTTCCCTTTCCAGGTGAACAAGAAATTTCTGAAAATGCTAACAAACTTATTACTTTATATTTTGCTTCAGGCCCAGGACATTAGCTTAAGGAATAAAAAATGCGTTGTTGACAGGGTTTGAAGGATAGCGGTATTGGATCTCAAGGCATCACCAACAGCATTGACATGATGACAAAAGTCAAGACCACTGTTATCAACTTACCAAGCCCTTCTTACTCCATGGGTTAGTATCATCTATTAGGGAACCAATAATCACAACTAGATTGTGTGCTACTAGATTGCTAGTCGTTGTTCTGCTGCAGTAAATCTGGGCTCTGGTGTGCTCCTATTTTCTGATTTGGTTGAAAATGTTTGAACATTACTCGATAAAAAAGAAGAATAAGAATTGTATCTGTTGCTATCATATTTATTTGAAGCATTCGTAGTGTAAGCAATTGCATATGAACTAGTTTGCATTAGCTCGTTAATTTCTGAACTCATTGTTAAGCAAGTGATCAGAGTAAAGATACTCTGTTGTAACCTAAATACTTGTTGCTAAGCTGAAATCTTTTGACGAAACAAGCGTATTAAGTTGGCCTCGACAAGCTGATTGGAATTTGACAAGGAAGAATGTTTCTTGTTGGGAAGGCCATTAACCAACTGGTTTATGAAATGAAGATGCTTGTGTTGATCATTTCTGTTCTCCAGTTGGTCTTCTTCTTGTTTTGCCGTAGAATTTAGACATAATTTTCTTTCTCCAGGCTCTTCAGGATCCTCCATTAGAAGTAGAATTTGAGGAGTAGCAAAGAGGGTCAAAGGAACTGCGGCTGTTAGGCATTTTTAATAAATCACATGGTGCAGGTAAAGCAAGTCGTTGTCCTGTAACAAAAAAGAAGAAGAAAAAAGAGTCATTTCCCAGCTTCATCATGTAACTCAAAACTGTTCGTTCATTAAATCATTTGAAAATAAAGTGAACCAATGCGAACTGGAAGTTGAATCCCAGAGAACTAATATTCGGTGATGAGAATAGATCAGTGGATTCTTTGAATCCATGGTTATTTCTGGATTTTTAGCAGTGCACTTCCAAGCTATAGAAATCAAAATTTTTAGTTCTGTAAAACCGGTTTAGACCAAGTTTCGATTAAGTTTTTCAATATCCAATCTAATTCAACTAAAAACTCACCTTGTATCATATTTTAATTACATTATTATTCTAACTCCACCTTAATTACCTTCGTACCAAATTCACTGTGACGAAATTTCTTGTATGGTTCTCTTCCACTAAGAATTTCTGCAATCCCTTGGAATTCAAAGTCAAGACGAGGCACCTTATCAATTACCATAAATTGTCCTGCTAAGCTAAGGAAAATGATTTTCAATTTGAGAAGGCAAAAGGAATTGTGGGCTTCAAATGATTGTTCTCATGGCTTGCTTTTCCAGCCCAAACAAGCCCTATCAAAGCCTGACTGGAATTTTTCCTTCTTCCTTCTATTTTCTTCTTGTTTTCTAATTATGTAACGTCAAGACATTCCTGTTTTGATCTTAAAAGAAGACTCATTTGGCTTGTCCCTAGCAGAAAATCCTGAATTTTTGTCTTCTTAACCTTAAAAGCGATCTTTGGTTTCAATTTCTACTGTTGCTAGTTTATAATTATGTCCATCTCCTCGTGTTTCTCTTCTTGAAGAACTAAAAGAACAAAATCAACATGAAAGAACTTCAGCATTTTTGCCCCCATCTTACTTGGAGTATTAGAAAGACTATAGTTTAGTGAAGCAGGGGAGAATTTTATTTTATTTTCTTGGGTTTTGGGGAAACATGGTCAGATAAGATGAAGGCTTGAAGAGGATATCATGGTAGCTACCATTATGCTTCTTTCGCCTCCATCTACTTCATCACAACTTCTGTTTTTGCTTGATGTAATTTTTCTTTACCTTTTTTTTGTTAGTTCTTGTTTGTGTGCTTCATTTTTTTTTGTTTATATTAACATGGATGTCCGGGTTAGTTTGCGTGCACCTCGACTAATCACACAGGTCCTGAAGTTAACGATCATATAAATCTTTAGTGGCTCTGAGATTTATGAGACTCGAATTAGTGATCTTTAAGGACCAAACCTAGAACTTAATCAGTTGAACTATACCTTTCAAAATTATATGCTTCATTTCTTGAAAGTTAAGTAATTGGATAATTTAAGGAAAATTGGATGGATGTTTATTATAGAATATATTCTACGCTATTTTAGGATTTGTTTATTCAATTTAAAAGGATTTTGCCTTGAAATTTCAGTTATTCTTATGATTTTTAACTCGGTATAAAAGATTATTTCAAAAACCTTTCTTTTTTTAAGATTAAAACTGCATGTAATAAAAAGAGATTTTACCTTAATTTATTGCAAGTTTTGGATATTTGTATATCCTTTCTTTTGAGTTAATAAAAGGTTAAAATTGCTTTAATTTATGTATTTTTACATGTTTTATTTTTTTTATTTGTATATTTCATTTATTTTGTAAAAGAAGAGAATATGAGAAAATCTCTTAATAAAAAAACACACTTAGTTTTTAAATAAACATGAATTGGCGGATAAAAACAAGGTTGTGTCTTATAGGAGAGTTGGAAAATTTTAACAAGAAAATCCAACAACATCACAATTAAAGTTAGATCCTTGCATTTAACACAATTCCAAAAGATTTTCTTGCAAAATGCCTTGTATAAACTAAAAGGGGTTTTGATTTGAAGTTTCCGTCACAATCTATGTTGGGTTGGCTATATGGATGTCCTTGCATCTAGTTATGTTTTAGACTATACTAACTTTAGTTTCATGGATTTAAATGTTATTTTTTATCAGTATTAATTAAAATGAGGTTTCTAAAATAAATTTGGTTGAAAGTAAACAATCCATCTTTCTTCACGTTGAGGATTAGCGTAATATAGTTTTTAGATCCGGTGACCGGCCCAGTTCAAGATCCGGGTTCCGGGTTTTGACCGGATCATTGAGTTGTCTGGGTTATTTTTTTAAAAAAATCAAAACGATATTATTTTATTAAAAAACAAAAGTTAACGGGTTGCAACCGGGTTGCTGAGTCAACCCGCCGGGTCACACCAGATTTTTCCTTCCTCTGTTTTTTTATTCCGGTCTGATTTCATTCCTGAATCAGCTGGATCCTAAATTAACCTACCAGACTGCATCGGATTTTAAAAGTATATAGCTTACACTTCTTTATTTGGTAAGAAGATGATTATAAAACCAAGTTCATTTATGTTTGAAAATATGGCTGCAATTATTTTTAAAAATATTTTTTATTTTAAAATATGTTAAAATAATTTTTTTTAATTTTTTAAAAATTATTTTTGATATCACCATATTAAAATGAAATGAAAATATATAAAAAAAATGGTAATTTAAAAAAAAATTTAAAACTTTTCACGTTTTCAAAAAGCCAAACATACTCAGTACTCACACCACTCATGTTACCGAGGCCCACCTGTGCTCATATAGGCTCGCTCAGGCTCACTTAGGCCACCTTCTATCGGGTTAAGTTTTATAACCATGTTTATGTTTAATATAAACTATAAAGTAATAAATATAAAATCGTTTTTAATAACTCACCTAACAGAAGACCCCTAACTTTCGATCCAAGGTCCGGAATGCCATGTTTTGCTCTTTTAATTATTTTTTTATTCAACTTTGGGTTTTTTTTTATTATGTAAGTTTTTATGTATTATTCGTTTAATTATTCTATTGAATTACGAATTTTCAAAATTTTCTCCACTTATTTTTAGAATTGAATATTAGGCATATACTTAATTTCTAATCCGAGATATACAAATACAATCATCGTACAACACCTGTATGAAATTCAAGGAATCTCTGTACCTTTTCTTCGGTCTTGATTAAAACCTTCTCCGCTGAAAATGAATAAGAGAGCTCTTTACTTGGAAACCTGAGAATTGTTTTTAGCCTTAAAGAGACACAGTGATTCTGATAACACTTGCCCTGTCAACTGCTAAAAGGGTTAGTTTTGAGAGACTGGAAAAAAAATATGGAAAGGGAGGATAAAGAGCTGGAAGATGAAATCAAGGTAGCTGGAAATGCACTTCTTTCACCTCCATCTTCTGTTTCACAGCTCCTTCTTTTGCTTGAGGTACTTCTTTATCATCTCACACGTTCTCCATTGAATTCATCTTGAACAAGCTCATGCTGCAAATTTTTATTTTTTTTTGTGAATTGAATGATTTAGGTTTAGGACTTATGTGTGACTAAATTAAATTACTTTGATTGGCACCTTCTGAAAGCTTTAGAGTGGTTGAAATGCTTCCGATTCTGGTCAATTCTGCACTGCCCTTCTTTTAAATTTACTTGGGTCTTTTAGGTGCTGTAGGTTGATGTTGCATGTTCCTTTGCTTCTGGGTTTTAATGTTCAACTTGAATTAAAAGAAATTTGTTGAAATGGAATTGGTTGAAGTTCGTCTCGTGTGGTTATTCAATATCCCATTTGAATGAAATCTAGTTAGAATTCTTTTTGGGCTTCTATCGGTCATTTGACTGTCAATAATTTTTCTTAACGTGAGGATCCTTTTGAACTTATTGATTATCTAATTTGTACATGGAATGGCAGTCAATACTTCAAGTTAAATGTCACAACCTCTGAGGTGAAGATGTTGATTGAAGTGTTATAATGTATTATCCTCTATTTTCTGTTTGTTAAGCTCAATTTTTCTTGTCTCTCTCTGTTTAAATGCAGATGCAAATGCATTGTCTCATTCCTTTCCTTTTCTTTCTTTGTTTTCTTTCCTTAGAAACTTGAGAATTGTCTAATGAGAATGGATCAATCTCCTTCCAACTCAATGCAAAGGGCAGTAGACCTTGCAATGAAAGCACTTATGACCAAAGAACTTCTGAGTCATTCGGATGTTGATGTGAAAGTTTCTGTTGCTTTGTGCTTCAGTCAGATTTTGAGAATAACAGCACCAATTTTTTCATATGATGATGAACAAATGCAGGTACATACCCCTTTTAAGTGTCTCATATGTTTTTATTTACAGAGGAGCTAAGAATTTTAGTTGGCACATGATTGTACTTGCATAGTCTTGTGCATAAGCCAAGATACTTTAACCTGCCTGTGTTTTCAATTTCATATTCTTGCGTGTGTATTTTGGTTTACTCATAAATGTTCTCTCTAACATTGGATTGCTTCGCAGGTAATTTTACAGCTGATTGTAGCATCATTTGAAAATATATCCGACACCTCAAGCCCTTCATACCATAAAAGAGTCTTGATTCTAGAAAAGTTTGCAAATGTCAGATCATGCCTTTTGATGGTGGATCGTAAATGTTATTCCTTGATTATGGAGATGTTTAAGCATTTTTTGACAAATATAAGGTGAGATATTGACTGAGTGAAATTGTTTTTTCTTTTACAATCAACTTCTCTCAGCTAATTCTCAAGTAAATTAGTTTTTGTTAGTTTTTCAACTTTTGTTCAGGTGTTCTTCCATCTTCTTTTATATAGTCACATGTAGTTGGTTTTAAATGATGAGGACTTTGATGTTTAACAGACTAAGTGATTCCCCCATGATGCGCATTTTGTTGGCAAGGATTAATATTCCAACGCATCTTTTGTTTTCTTCACACACTCTGTCTTATTTCATGCTCCATTTTTACTTTTATTTTTGAGAGGGGGGAGGTGTTCAAAACTGAAAGTTCCCATTAGTTTCACAAAGGTTGGTCATTTGTCACACACAGCTGTATCCTTAACTATAAACCTCTTGTTTTGTCATTCAGCTGTATTACGTTTTCTGGAGCCAAAAAAGGGCAGATATGCAGATTTTTAAAAGTATCATTGTGTTTTCCCCCCTTCTATGGACAATAATGTAACAGTTGCTTATGCTTGATTTTCTTCAAGTATGATAGTACAGCTATAAACCCGAGCGTTTTCATGGAAAAGATTGCAACTCGCAAGTGTATGTTGCATTTCTTTTTAATAGAATGGATTGTAATTGTTGAACTGAATGTGCACAATTTTCAGGGAACACCATCCTGACATTGTATTTTCATCTATGGGATTAATTATGATAATAATCTTAGATGAAATTAAAGAGATCCCATTGGAGATTGTCAACCTCTTTTTGGACTTTATAAGAAATAGAAACCAGGTGAATGTACAACCAACCATTTTCCCTTCGAACTCTTCTAAATTCTTTGTTATCTAAATGATAAGATTTTTTCTTTTTTCCTTTTCTTTTTCACCAGGATGTTTTGCCTATTGCACAAAAGCTAGGAGAGAGAATATTTGAAAACTGTGGATCAAAGCTTGCTCCCTACGTGCCTCAGGCAAATTATTGTGGCCAGAAGCGTAGTAGGGACAAGCTGCAGGATTCAAGAAGTCATACCGAGGTTGCTGTATGTCTCATTTTACATTAAAATGGGATCTCTTTATTCAGTTGGATTCACCATATATTCACCTTGCAGCTAGTTGTGAAGAAGGAAAGTGATAGAAAAGAAGGCTGTGGATATCAGGGTTTTGAAGAGGAGAATAGAGAGGAAGACAAAAACACCAAAGAGAAGGATTTTAAAGAGAAAATACTTCAAGAGGAAGATGAAAATTTCCAAAGGGAGATTATGAAACAGAAGAGAAGCAGAAAACTGGTCAAACCAAACAACAAGGTTAGTGTTCCACAATTTTTTCCTTGCCTCTTGTGTACCTTGATTTTGTAACACAACCATTTTGTAGTTGTGGGAAAAGTTTTTCTGGTTGCATGATTTTTCTGTTAAATTACTTGATAAGTATCAAGCAAGGAATTTGAGTTGCAAAGTTCAGTTGGATTTACAATGCATTTACCTCACAGCCTGTTGTAAAGGAGAAAAATGATGGAGAAGAAGGCAGCAGAAAGCAGGTTTTTGGAGAGGACAATAGTGGGGAAAGTAGAAAGGAGAAAATTGATAGAGAAGAGGGCTGTAAAGAACAGGGTTTTCAGGAGGAATACCACAATGAGGAAGGCCAGAAGGTCAGAAGGAAGGCTTTCAACAAGAAGAAACGTCAAAAGGAAGGTATAGTTTTCCAAGGGGAGGAGATTGTGAAAGAGAAGGGAACCAGAGAAAGAGTAAGAAAAGACCAAATAGTTAGTATTCCAATTGACATTGCCATCTTGTCCTCTTGTTTAACCTTAATTTTGTAATGTGATTTCTTAGTTACCGGAAAAGTTTCTCTTGCTTCATGATTCACAGGGATAGTTCTTTTTTGCTGATTTTCTTGGCTAATAAAGCTCTGTTCTTTTCTTTTTCTGCTTTTTGTTAACAGAGACGAAAACTTAAATACGAGGGAAAACAAGCCATGGACACTAAATGCAGTGCACGGAAAATGCATGAGTTTCTTTCAAACTTAAAAGGGAAGAAGAGAAGCATAATTGAAAATTCAATCTTCTCTGCTTACCTTGATATTCCTAGATGCCCCATTAATCGCAATCTGGCAGCTGCTCTTATTGAATGCTATGATGCTAAAATGGATGCATTTATTGTAGCAGGCCGTCCACTCAAGTTCTGTGGCAAAGAAATTGAGAAATGCATCGGCCTCCGCTTTGAAGGGAAAAGGGTGGACATGAAATTTTTGGGAGCGCGGATTTCTCCACAAATTGTGCAGAGGTACTTTGAAATAGTGATTGGAAATGAAAGAACCAAAAAGAAGTCAACAGGTGCCAGTAAGGAAAAGAAAGATGGAGAAATGAGAAGTTCCATTAAAAAATCTAGCTGTTTGCTTCTGCAAAAACTAAACCTGATGAGGGTTGATGGAAAAGGTGAAGCTGAGGACTTCCTTCGCCTATCCATTGTATACATGTTCAATGTCTATTTCTTTCCAACCCATTCTAAATATATATCTTGGTGGCCACTCAAATTCCTGGAAAATCTAAATGATTTCGGCTCGTATGCCTGGGGACGGGCAGTATATGACTATTTACTCACATCTCTGGAAAAAGCAGCAAGCAAGTTGGCTGGCCAGAACAAATTTTATGCATTCTTGAATGGATGTGTTCCATTGTTGCAGGTAAATGGCATTATTGATTAAAAATCCTGCTTACTGATATTTTATTTGCATTTCACATTTTTCTTTTTTAATTTCTTTTAGACACTAGCTTCGGAACGAATTAGCAAGTTGCAAGTCCTACATCCTTCGACAAATCCAAATCCCTCTGTGCTCTATTATAATATGGATAGTAGGTCATTCGATGCATTTCAAAAGGTGTTGGCCAATCTGCAACCTGATGAGGTAATATGGCATCAAAACCAATAATGATTTGTCAAACAAACCTGTTATAATATGCAACAATAAGACAATTACATATATGATTGCGAGTCCTAGCACCTCTAACAAATCTAAATCCCTCTGCTCAATTATATGTCGAATAGTTAATTGTTGAATTCTCTTTTCAACTTATCAATTACTAGAAAATCGCAGTTTTGATTGTTTCTTTCTTGTTAATATATATAGATCAAGGAATGCAAAGAATGTGAAGTTGTAGTCAAAAGTTGCAAGGCCAAGGTGAAGAGCACGGAAGGGCAGAAAATGTCACAATGAAGAAAAGTAAGATGAGTTAGAAATGATGATACAGCTCCTGTGGTTCATGATGATATCAAAATGCAATATTTTGATGGAACTTTTTATCACTAGAGATAGATAACATGTCTTGTTTATTATTAATATTAATAATTTTTTTAACGATTGTGCTTTTTTATACTTTGTTATGTGTGTTAAATTAAATGAGATGTATCTGCTGTGCTATCACCAGATTGCAGTTCGTGTTTCATCTTCTCCAGTGCACCAAAAAAAAAAGTTGATTGGATAAATTCTGATTTGGAATGAACATTTTTCCGTTGTTGTGTAACTAAGCATTTATGGTTTTTGTATGCATCTCTCCATTGTTGTGTAACTAAGCATTTATGGTTTGTATTTGTAACTTCACTGTCACTGACATTCTCTTCTTGCTCCAACTATGAAAGGCTAACATTCTCTTCATTAATGGAAGATGTGTACTTAATCATTTTTAACTAGGAAAGGTAAACTACGTCGGTATAACCCCAACTTGAAATTTGACCTGAAAAAAAATAGGGTTTGAGATCAGTTCTGAATGAGCGTCAGAGATGATTCTGCTAGTCTTTTCGTTGGTGAACTTTTGTGGAAGTTTGAGCTAAAATCCTGATTAAATCCAATTATAAAAGAATTAAGCTTTACTATGGCCGTGAACCTGGTGATATCAAATGACATGATTATGTTATACGTTCCTTTGTTATGCACGTTTTGAGTTAATAATTCTATCAGCCTCTCGCTTCCACATGATTCCCCTTTTGAGACATTCAGTTGATTGCCACACTAATTCATTTGCTACTTGCTTTTCTCCAAAAACTTTTCTTGGAACAGTTCTGATTTTTCCTCCTTCCCATGATGATAAATGTTTTAGCAGCTTATATATAGTTGAACAAACACTTGTAGAACCTCCATTAATGTAAGTGCTGAGGATTTCCTAGGTTATAGCCATAGAATAAAATGTTCAAGGCAAACTTGTAGTGGCCTTTACTTTTTTTACCATCTCTTCCTCTGATAATTTCTGAAAATGTGATCATGCAAGGAGAAGGAGACTGGGGCGAAAAAGAAAAGGTAGCAAAGCTAAACAAGGTTTTCCAAGTTCTCCTTTAGTCCCAATAGAGTTTGTCAAGTAATGATGTGAAAAATGGCGAAGCCCCACAGCCTAAGAATGCCCTTTCGGAAAATCAATCTGAAGGCAGAAAGTGTTCCGAAAGGCAAAAGATCAAGTAAAAAGGTTCATTCTGAAAGCAAAGGTGATGAGAAGAACTTAGTCCTCAGAGATGCAGTGTTGAATGGAGCTGGTGTAATTAGTGAATCAGGAGGCAAACTACTTGAGGTAATTTGTGGAGTTAGTACTTATGAAGATTAGCATGGAGGATAACTCATCAGTAAAACAGTGGCTCTGCAAAGAAAGGCGGCGGTGCAAGGGTGGAGCTAATGTTCCGAGGAGCTAAACCCCGGTGGTATGCTAAGGTCTCATTTTGTTTTCAGTGGTCTTTTGAAACTTCGCTGATCACACTTACATGCGAGAGTGGATGAGTAGCATGTTGAACATAAGCCAATAGGAGAAACTATTCTCACTTCAACTACTTTGATTGTTTGAGAAGTTTTAACTTTTAAAAGATGTTTGAAAGTAGGGTTAGGTTATTTTTTAAATAACTATTTTTTATATTAATATATTAAAATAATCTAGATGTTTTTTAAAGTATTTTTTCTTAAAAATACAATAAAATAATATTTTTTAAAAAATATATTATTTTTAACATATCTTATTAAAATTATTCAAAAACATAAAAAAAATATTTTTTTATAAATTTCTATTTAGACCGCGTTTCTAAATTGAAAAATTTATATATAACTAAATTTTCAAATAACTAAAATTAATGAACAGTATATTAAAAAATATACATGCGTGATAAACGCTCGATCGGATTTCAAATATCCTTTATCAATGATTTGCTAGTTTGAAATGTATGATATATAAGCAAAGGTGGTAGTTGGAAGTCCAAATTTCCGAGAATATGAGAAAAATTCTACGACAATCTCTTGAAAATTGCAAGACATGAATGCATCCTTTAGGGGTTTCTGGGAAAGCGTTTAAAATTGTGTTTTTTATTTTATTTTATTTTAAATTTTTTATATATTTTTTTATATTATTTTCGTATACTAATATGAAAAATAATTTTTTTAAAATAAAAAAACATCAACTACTCCATCACTCTTTTAGTTCACACATCTAGTCAGAGCCCAATATCATTAATCCAAGCCAGCCTACAACTCTACTTGATATGTTCAAATTCGTCCAAACCAAAACCCTTTTCTTCTGCTCTCCTTGTAAAAAGTTGTTGCTGTATTATCACTACATAGACAAATTGTAAGAGTTCAGAATGGTGACTAATTGTTTTTTGTAATAAAAGTTATCAAAACCTTGTCCGATCCCAACTTGTTTTCTTAATTGCAAAACCTCCTAACACGTTGTGTAACTCCTTCACTGTCTTGGTTGAAAGTTGCCCAGAAGCTCATAGTTTATAGTAGGTCAAATTTGTGGAGCCCAAGGCAAAGTTCGTCGACGATTTTATAATTATTATCCGTCCAATTGAATCCCAACTCCCTTTCCTTAAAGGCCCTCTTGAAGTCGGCTTCATGTGTCGGCTTTCTATATCATCCACAGCTTCAAAAGCTATTTAATTTAAAAGAATTCACCTCAAACCAGGATAAGAACAAAAGTTTAATAAAATCATAAGAACTATGCCATTTCTTTTCTAGAGAGAAGATGAGTTAATATTTTAAAATATCATTTGCAATTATTAAGACAGCTTCCAACATTTATATATCCTTGACTTTATCAATGAACAAGTGTTTTGTATAAGTTATTTTACTATATTATATAATCTATTATGTTTGCTTGTTTCTGAACCGTTGATGATATTCCCATCTTTTTCTTTTTCTTTTGTAGTATTTTATTCTCTCTTATAGTAATATAAATATAAGATTTGGAAATGATTATATGGAATATAATATAAGATTGGGATGATCTTTTGCCTCGTAACAACTATTAAGTGGGGCTTTAATTATAACTTTACAAGGTTGTGTGTCTTTTATGGAATAAGCTGCTCGTCCGATCTAGCTAGGAGGTCTTCTTCAAATTCTTCCCTTTCTTTCTCATCACTGATCCCAACCGAACAAAAAAGAAGAAGAAAACCCTAGAGTTGACCAATACATATACTACTTTGCTTATTTTAATGGTAAGAAATTAAATGTCTTGATTGACAGAAAATGTTTTACTCTCTTATTTTTCAAATTTAAATGGAATATTATCTAGGATTTTGAATTACACAATTAAAAATAACCCTCCTCGATCCTTGAGAGAATTTCTCGATGATGCCTGATTACCACTCAAATCTAGAATAATGGCTCCATGAATGTCTGGTATTTCTGACTTTTGTAATGGAAAGAAATTAATCGGGTACTCCTGATCTCCAAAATGGGGTAATGATTACGTGCAGGCAGCTTCATTAACAAGATAGAAGCATGAGGTGCCATAAATTCTCTTTCAAGAAATACTTTTCAGGGAGAAGAAATGCCAAACAAACACAGGAGACATCACCAAGTGAAATGTAATTAAGGATATGATTTTTGTTTATCTTTGTGATCAATAGCTAGGAAAGCTGGCGGACATCCGGTCATTTCAGAGAATTTTGTCGTTGATAATGTAAGATCAATAGCCTGCAAGGGTTGGTCTTTACAGATACAAGCTAACATGGGGCACGAAAAGGAGGTCTGACTTAGCAAGCATATATGTTTGATTAGAGATGAAATTAGATACCAATTCTGATTCTACCTTTGCCGAATTTGGAATTGGCATAAAATATTGCTTTTCTATGTGATTGATTGACTAGAATGGAATTGGAATTTAAGATTTCAGTCTTTGATAAAGAAGCTCATGATGCAATTGTTTGTTTTTTAATTTTCTCTTGATTTGATCAGTCGCGATTAATACAGCACCAGATTTAATCTCAACCTCCATGAAAACAGATTTTGGTTAAACGAAACAATGTTTAAATCATAATTAATTGGTGATTCAAGCAATGACGTCTAATAATTAATTAATTAGTTTCTTTATGATAATCAAAGAAAGGTGACGGAAGTCTTTTGCCCAGGTCTACTCTCCTGTGTCAAAGTTGGTCGAAACGATTTTGACAGCACAATTAATAGCATGGGAGATCCCTAGTGATTTACAACTAGTATTGCTTTGAATGATTAAAGCTGGATTCTGTGTCAATTTAAGTGGCCTTTAACATTTCTATCTCATTTTTGTGGATAACTACGCCTGTTTTTCTCTAAATAAGAGACTTTACATGTAGATTATATATGATGTCAATCTCAGTACATCTAAAGTATCTAGGCATATGAGCTTGCTAGGGATAGGATATATATATCACAAAAGCAGAGGAGAATAGCTTACCTATAATTACAACCCCTCTAAATATACAAACAAGTTGTTTACGCCTTGACTAATGGATTGTCAAGGCATGCATGGATGTAGTGTCATGGGTGTGTTGAGGTGTAAAGAGAGCCTAGCTATGATCATCTGAAGAAAACTAGATATATAGATAGGTATACGATGGAGATTGGCGCAAGACAAAGACATACATACATACATACAGGTAGTCTCTTGCCCTTGCCAAGGTGCCTTTGCTAAACACCTTTTCCACTTCATTTTGAAGTTAGTTTTGTATTCAATCCCATCAAATCAGTTCACTCTCTCGTGGAAAAGAATATGACGTGTAGCCCATCTTAATCACATTAATTTCAAAGATGTGGACTCTAATCATGTCTTGACAGAAATAATGCGAGCTAATCCTGCTTAACAACCTAGTTAATCCTAAACATCTTGTTCGCTTTATGGTGCTGATACAAGAAAGCAAATTAATCACTGCGTACTGTCAAAGGTGATAGCTAGGGAAGTTGATTGGCAGAAGTGGGAATTTTCATGGTGAGGAAAAAATGCACTTCTGTAACTTCGTCAAAAGTCAGTAGTGACTTTGAACAGGAAAAAAAAAAGAGCTGAAATTCTAGGAATACAATAAATCTTTCATTGACTTTAACTAGATCGAACACAAAGAAATTAAGAGGTTACTCGATGCCGTGTGAATTAGGTGATATGGCCTGTGTAAAGTACTATCCACAATTATATTTCTACAGTTACCTCTCTCTGATAGTAGAATTGCATAATGCATATATATATATTCGCTAGCTATTTAACTTTTTTACTTTAATCTGCTCCTTCCAGAAAAAATAAATACATACCACAAAAAAGATCTTGTCAGCCCGTGAAGAATTTATATATGTCATTTTTATTTATTGTGACATATATATATATATATATATATATATATATATATATATATATATATATAGGAAGAGGTCTACTGTTAGGAGTGCGCGCCTCTGATCCTGCACACTAGGGCAGCTATATATGACCACATTCATATTCTCACAACATAGAAGAAACAATCACTCGCTATATCTTACGAAAATCCTCTCAAAATTCAAGCTTCTATATATATTATGGAATATATCGCGTTAATTATACTTAAGCCACCAAAAAAATATATTAAAAACAAGATCACATCTTATAAAGTTATTAATTTGATTAGCTTGAACACTTGAAAAATTAACTCGTTTCAATGCAATAGAGATCGATCGTGCCTTTTACACCGGATATTGAAGAGTTACAAAGCTTTGCTTTTCTTGAAAGTAAGAATATCCCATATGTTAAACAATCTCAGCTCATCAATACATGATCCAGAATCCATTAAGAAAGCACAAGATATTGCACTTTTAAAGTACTTTCGTAATGAGTAAAGAGTTGTTAATTAGGGTTTGATAAATTTGAGAGAATATTCAAAAGGATTATTTTTCTTGAAAGCTTCTCATGGGCATGCACGAACTGGTGTATAGTAGCATATATGTGTTTAAAATTCCCATTTAGTTGAATTGAGACGAACTTGTGGACGTTGTTTGTGATGCATTGAATTGATCTTTTGGAGCTTGTTCATTATTTTCAGAGATTTCCCTGCCTTGTAATCCAAGATACGATGCAATGAACATGGGTTCTGAACAGCTAAGATCGCATGAAAAATGGAAATGGTAACATATATATCGTAGGAGCAGCACTTGGATCTTTCTGTGATCATGAACCCTCCAACAATCTAAATATCACAATCTATTTCTTTTGATTTAGTCGTATCTTCATTTAAGCATGCATGTGCATGCAATTGCATTGGTAATTTAGGAATATATATATATATATATTCATTCTTGCATTCAAGAGTACTGGGATGTGATCAATGCATAAATTAATTATATATATATTTCGATTCCTTTTTTAGTTTTAATAATGTGTTCTCGGGTTTGCATCCTTTTCTTTTCAGTTTTCTGGACAGGGAGGGTGAAACCGATCCTTGCTATTTTTTCTTTAAAATCTACATATTAGTTTTGGGACAATGAAAACTCAAATTTCAGTTTGTTTTAACATAATAACAACTCCAAAACATCCTCAAAACCTCTTTGAAGATATTCCTAAACCTAAACATATATTTTAATCTGTTTAAAAAACATAAATCAAACCGAGTTAAAATATAAATAACGAATTTCGATTTATTTTTTCTGACATGCATAAAGGGCAAAATCACTACACCACCTACATTAAACTTTCCTCTCTAAAACAAATTCAATGACACTGAGATCAGTCTTGTTATGGTTGAAATGTTGTTGACTAAACACACACTCTCTTTTTTATTATTTGTTGGTAACTTTCTCTCTCTTTTTTTAATATTTTATGACTAAAATATAATAAAAATAAAGATTTTATAAAAATTTAAAAGAAGATGGATCAAATAACAAAAACCAAAACTTGAGAAACCATTTTAAAAAAAAATTGCCTATGATTTCTCCACCTCTAATTGTCAAACCAAATTGAACTAAAAGAGGGATCAATTTTTTTAAAATTAAATTTGTTACTTAGTTTTTCAATTTTTTTTAACAATAACCTCATATTTTATTTCATAAAATCAAAGTTTAATTTAACATCAGAATATTTTACAGCACATTTGACACGGAGACCGAAGGATCAACAGAATTTCACAAAAATTTCTAGAGCTGTGGAGATTTTGATGGATGGAAAATGCCTACTCCTTTACCTTTATTTTTTTGTTGTTGTTGTATCAGAGGAGCTATGTTATTTGTCATTTTCAGTAATTAAAACAAAATTTATTTATATTTAACTACTCATCTTCGATTAATTACTACTCGATCGAAACATAATGTGAGATTACATCCACTTAATTATAATCTTTGAGCACGACCCATAGATTTATACATCCATAAAAATGATTATTTTTTTTTGGTATCAAGAAATATAATTTGCTTATTCTTGTTTGTAAATAAACATCTGGACTATTAATAAAAATAAATATAATTAGGGATCTAAGAGCTCTTAGTCCCATAATTATAATTTTTATTTTTATTAATGGTTTATTTTTTTTATAATTTCAAGTTTGAGTTTTGTGATTGTTAATATAATGGTTGGTCAATAACCTTGAATTAATTTGAGATGAAACTGAGGAAAAAAAAATAAAAAATAGACATGAGAAATAATTTTTAAAAAAAAAAAACTGAATGTGGCGGCTAAATACGAGGGAAATGGAAAAGAAGAAAGGCCGCTACTCGCAGGATAGGCTATATATAGTCATGAAATCACTGTTATTTAATCGTGTTTAAAAAATAAAAAAATTAGTTTAAAATTAATCTTTTTATTCGTTTTAATATGATAATATTAAAAATAAATTTAAAAAATATTATTTTAATATATTTTACAATAATTTTTTTAAAAAAAAAACCAATCTTAACCACCCTGTCAAATAGGCTATAAATAATCAACTCACCATTACTTGATCAACACTTCATTCATACAAGAATGTTGTCATGATTAAAAAAACCAGCTTGAGTAACGAAACTTAGTGATTTACCGATGTAAAACTTGGCTTTTATATATATATATATATCTTTGAATTATTATTTTTTTATTAAAATAATATTATTTTAGTTTTTTATAAAAATATTTTTATAAAAAAATATCATTTAAAAAAATATATAATAATATTCATTCTCAATCCACAGATCAACTTATTTAACTTACAACTAAAATATTAGATGGGATCTGAGTGGAAGCTGGGTCGCGTCAGCTCAGAGGATGGTTCTTGTAAATATGTCTGTGCTTAGATGGTAATTAATGGCGGGGGGTTGTTTGGAGGTGTCATTACGATATTGATTAGCAGTAGCTACTAGCTAGTTGCTTGTGATGTCACCTTTTCCATAAATGACAAAAAGGGTAAATTAATTAGCATCGAGCAACGCGGTTGAAAGCGAACCGTATTGAACTGGCCGACCACGCGGGACTTGTAGCACGTTTATTTATTTTTATGTTTTAAAGTTTAAAAAAAAATTAAACATTTTAATTTTTTACTTTAAATTATTTTTTATATTTTAAAATTATTTTAATATACTGATGTCAAAAATAAAATTTTAAAAATAAAAAAAATATTATTTCAATATATTTCCAAACAAAATACTCTTTAAAAACAATTATTATTATGATATCAAATAAACTTCTAAAGAGTGAATGTGCAAAGTACAGTTCACCTGAGCAATGAAAGCTTAGAATTCAATTAAAGCCTTATTTAGTATTGTAGTTTAACAGTATTTCTGAAAAATTTTATTGTTTTTAATTTTAAATTAATTTTTTTTAGTGTCTTAAAATCATTTTAATATGTTAATATCAAAAGTGAATTTTAAAAAAATAAAAAATAAATTTTGATGCATTTTTATATAAAAAAACACTTTAAAAAATAATAACTACTAGAGTATAATTTTTACTACTATTTATAAATTAAAAAACTACTAAGTCCATGGTTATTGCATAAAATAGGTTAAAATTTGGTGTTATTCCAGCATGAGTCATCCTCCAAGACATGTATGTTAAGAAATTAAGTGAGCTCAGAGTAAAAATAAAATAAAATAAATGGAGCAATCTAATTTATATGATCATTGACATTGAATTAAGGACTGAGATTTTACTCAATTATATAAACCAATCATATAAGTTAAATCTTCTATATCACGTGCTATTAGACTATATTAGAAAATTTTGAAATAAAATTGGAAGGACTATAATGTATGTGTTTAAATTTACACTAATAAATAAATCATCACATCATAAATGTATCTAAATAAAACATGTATATCATAACCATCTAGTAGGTAGTTCATTGATAAAAATTTAGAATTAAAAAGTTTGTTTTTTTTATGGTCTCAGGTTCGAATCTTGTGATTGTTATATTATGACCACTAGAGATGTGTATGGTCATTAACTTATAACCCTTATTTTATTTTAACTGTCAATAATACATATACATAAGTAAAAAAAATTAAATAAATGATAATTATAAACACAACACCTCTACGCACATGAATTCTTATGATAAGAAGTTTCAATTAACACCTCATGTGAAAAGGGGGAAAAGGGTCCTTTTTAGAAAGGAAAAAAAATAAAGGAAAAGAAACGGTCTTCGGCTCCTGGCCTCTAATAAAGAAAGAGTGGAACTCACGCGTTATCATCGACAGTGGCCATTCGACAAAGCTGTTTGGTGTTGGTGTTTGGTATTTTGTTAAAAGTTGTTTTTTTAAAGTATTTTTTAATTAAAGATGTATTAAAATATTTTATTATTATTATTATTTAAAATTAATACCTCAAAATAAATAAAAATTTTAAAAAAAAAATTAAAAAGAATGTTTGGCCCGCAAAAACAAATAATGTCTTGGTATGCTGCTTTTTTTAATTAATAATATATTAAAATAATATTTTTTTAGAAGAAAGTTAAAAAAGAAAAAATTAAAAATATAAACAAACATTCTATCCACAGTTAACCCTACCATGGCTAACACACCAGCTAAACCCCCAAAGGATATATAGATGAAACAAAAGATAGCTAATCAAAACCCAAACAAAGAAGCTTCCCTCTTGCTATTTAATATCCTCCAATCCCTAACATACAAGGAGGAGGAGGAAGAAGAAGAAGAAGAAGAAGAAGGGAATTAGTGGAAGAGATCTCTTCTCTCTTCAGTCTTGGCCTAATAAACATTATTCGGAAACCCAAATGCCCTCTTCACTCCTGTTTCCTTCTCGTTTTCCATCCCCTTGAAGCAAACCAAACCCAAAACCCATCTCAACTATATATATATATATCACACAAAACCCCAAAACCCTCAAGCTCTTACGAAATCTATCCATTCTGTTTCAAAAAGATGCAGCCTTGTAGTAGAGAAATGCAAGGGATTAACTCGCTCTTAAACCCATCATCACAAATCCCTCTACAAGACCTTCAAAACCAACAGAACCCTTCACAGATCCAAAACTCTCACTTTGATCCCAATTCATCCTCGAATGATGATTTTCTTGAACAAATGCTGTCTACTATTCCTCCTTGTTCATGGCCTGACCTCAAGTCTCCTTGGGACCTCACCATGCCCATTAATAACAACGACAGCAGCAACTCTATACCCAAACCTAGAGACTTGTCGGATGAAACCGCACCATCTAATACCGACAATAGTAATCTTGGGTTTCATAATAACTTTGACGAGTCTGTAATTTTGGCTTCTAAGCTGAGACAACACCAGATCAGTGGTGGTGGTGCCGCTGCCGCTGCCGCCGCTAAAATGATGATACAACAGCAGCTTCTGATGGCTGCTGCTCGCGGCGGCCTCCCTCAAAACGACGTCATTGATGGCTCCTCCTTTAAGGTGGTTTTCGTCTTCGTTGTTTTAAATTATTTTTCATTTTCATTTTTAGTTTTTCGAAACAGAGCAGCTGGGACTCATGACTATTAAACTGCCAGCTTATTATTTGTGTTTTTTCCCCTCGTTCAGGGAGGAGATGGTTCAATGCAAGGATTGTTTAATGGGTTTGGTGCTGGATCTATGAACGGAACTGGTCAGGCGTCGAACCAGTCCATGCAACATTTTAACCATCCCCAGGTATGTATTCAGATTTTCTACTCATATTTTCTACACGTTTATTTTATTAATCTTGTGTGATTGTACAGGGAGGGGCTATGCAGGCACAGAATTTTGGGGCTCAAGGGGCAGCCACCACGGCTGTGATGAACCAACCTCAAGCGAGTGGCTCCAATGGTGGTGCACCAGCTCAACCTAGACAAAGGGTTAGGGCTAGAAGAGGTCAAGCAACGGACCCACATAGCATAGCTGAAAGGGTATTGTTCTTATCCCTCCTTGTCACTGACTCTCACTTGATGCCATTAATTAGTACGAAAATAAACGTAGATTGATTGATTTTTTTATGTGGGCAGTTACGAAGGGAGAGAATTGCAGAAAGAATGAAAGCTCTGCAAGAGTTGGTGCCTAATGCCAACAAGGTAAAACAAGAATAAGACATGAACTACTAATTTATATCTCTTTAAAATCGTTTGTGGCCACTGCTCAATTTGATTGACCAAGAAACCAGAAGAAAAACTGAACTGATTCTTCTTCTTCTTCTTCATCATCTTCTTCTAGTAACTGGCCAGTCAGGTTTTTATCAGTTTCTACGTGTATTCCTTGAAATTTCGGGTGGTTCTATTTTTTGGATAGACAGGTGTCGATAGTATAGTGGGTTGTTTCTGAATTAGGTGTCTTGTGCTGTTCTTTTTAGACTGTTTGTTAGTTGGTCCCAGAACTGTTCTCCAATCAGCACCCGCAATGGCTGGCGAATGGATCGGGATTTCTGTTTTACACCGCTTCTTCATCTGTGTTTACTTCTTCTTCAAGATTGTTTTTTAACTGAATTTTTTTTATTATGTATTAATATTAAAAATATATATATATATATATATATATATATATTTTTTAACGTAAAAACCATTTTTATAAGGGGCAATCTCGAAGAGCTAATTATTACTTGTAATTAATTAATATGTAATTAAATTAAGAATTGTGTACCTAAGAGGTTTTGTGTGAAACAGCTCTAAGGGGATAACCATAATAATTATTACTTGTAATTAATTAATATGTAATTAAATTAAGGATTAAGAATTCTGTACTGAAGAGGTTTTGTGGAATGACAGACAGACAAGGCTTCAATGCTTGATGAGATCATCGACTATGTTAAATTCCTGCAGCTCCAAGTCAAGGTTCTCATCTTTCTCTCACTGAACTTTATTTTTTTTTTACTTTAAATTTTATAATAATTCAAGTGATTCCCATGTTTGGTTGACATATTATTTTTTTAAGATATGGTTTTTAAATCTTCTTTTATGGTATGTATCTACTTACTGGCTTATTACCAAACTAATATTCCCTCACTCATTGTCTCCTTTTTATAATTAATTAACAGTAATGAAGTGCTCTTTGCTGGCTAATTATTGTCTCTTGTTTTCCTGCGTACAAGCAGGTCTTGAGCATGAGCAGATTAGGCGGTGCAGCTGCCGTTGCCCCCCTTGTTGCTGACATGTCCTCTGAGGTAATCTCTTGAACATGCGCTACAGTAACTTCAACTGAGGATAATTTCACCCTTTTTTTTTAAATTAAAAGAATTAGTTTTATTTACCCAATTCAATTAAAAAAGGGACCCTAGAAAACCAACTAGTTTTCCATGTAGTGAAAAACACACAAAGCCTATCACCGCCCCACCAGTCCCAATCCAAAGTCCCCAGAACCCCCGCAATCACAACAACACGACAAGAACAAAAGTAGCACGCGTGCTCTCTTTTCTCTCAGATTCCTCTTTAAAAGAGAAACAATCATAGACAACATTTCCTGATTTTTTTTTTCCTGTCTCTGTAGGCTGGTGGTGACTGTATCCAGGCCAGTGCCGATGGTGGGTCCCTCTCCCGTACCTCTAACGGCAACCAAACGGCCAGAACTAACGACAGCAGCTTGACGGTGACAGAGCACCAGGTGGCTAAGTTGATGGAAGAGGATATGGGCTCAGCCATGCAGTATTTACAAGGGAAAGGGCTTTGTCTGATGCCCATCTCGCTCGCAACCGCTATCTCAACAGCCACGTGTCACAACAGGAGCCCCGCGATCAACAACAACCACCACGCTTTGCTCCAATCCAACGGCGAAGGGCCAGCCTCACCCAGCATGTCTGTTTTGACCGTCCAGTCGGCTACAATGGGTAACGTTGGAGGTGATGGTGGCGCTGTTAAAGATGCTGCTTCCGTTTCCAAACCGTGATCAAACGGCGTTGACTGACTTTCGGGATTTACTTTTTTAGAGTAAATAATAAAAAAGTTGAGGGAGAAAAAAGTCAAAGTGAGAAGAGAGAGTGTGTGACGTGTAGGATTCATCTTCCGTTTCAAAGTCTACTAAAATAAGGGTCTGGTGTATTAGCGGATGACACGACGCCGTATTTACGTAGACTTTGGCTTAAGCTAACCCCAACTACACCACCAAGTACCAAAAAACAAGAACAAAGTAACAAGACCGTCCAAGTCCCAATAACAACTTACTGCTGTTGTTTGTGTGTCTTAAGAAAGGGGTTAGGTTTTGTTACATTTTTTTATTTTATTATTTGCAACTTTAATATTATTATTACTATTTTTTTCCTGTCCCAGTTTGGATCTCCCTCCCATGATGTCACCACCACCAGTAGTATTTAATATTTTTATTTCTAGAAATAGCTTTTTCTATAATTATGGAATAATTATGCCGAGAGAAAATGAAAAAGCAATGGCAGCTTTCATTATGACTTTTTTTTTATTTTACGGTTTTTGTTTCTGCTTGTCATAAGCTTTTGCTTTAGTTGGACTTTTGGCTAGAGATGATAGGTTAAAGAATCGTGTGGATTACATTGTAAGTCAAACGGCGTGTCGCTTTTCTTTCTTATGATTATAAAAGGCAAGAAAATCGAAGAGAGAGAGAGAGAGAGAGAGGCTGATGAGCCCTCCCCTCCAATCGAGGCAAAGATGGGCCTTTTGGTGCTGATGGGAACCTCCCGAAAGGCCAGTGTTTGCACAATTAACATTTCTTAACCATCTAGACAATGGACCACTAGATTATCGTTATCGGCAGTAACTTTAATGGAGGGTTTTGTCTTTGATTAATTAGCTGATGAAGAACATCAATTTTGTTTTTATAGTGAATAGTAAATGGCTTTTAATTGAAAATATATTTCAAATAATTAATAGTAACATACTAAAACATTCAAAAACACCTAAAAATACATTATTTTAATGCTTTTCAAATGAACAATAATTTAAAAAATAAGTCGTAATGTAAAAACACTTAGTATGTGTTTGGTATTACGGTGTAGGGTGCTTCTTGAAAATATATTTCAATTGAAAATGCATTCAAATAATATTTTTTATATTTATTTTTTAAATTTCTTCAAAGAAATTCTAGTGACACGATAAGATTGACCAATTCAACTCTCATGAGTTGATACCTATTAAAATTTTAGTGGGTATTTGGTATTATAAAGTATAGTATTTTTCCAATTAAAAGTACCTTCAAGTAATCTTTTTAGATTTTTCTTTTGCTTTAACACTGAATCATCTAGAAACAATTAAATAAATCAATTTAATACCTTCTTTTTAAATCAAAAACAGTTTGAAAAAGATACCAAAAGCACTTTTAGTAGTCAATCATCTTCATCTTAAACGCTACTTTGACCTCGTGGCATATAAAATTAAGCATGCCATTGATTGTGTGATGTCCCCATCCCTCGATAAATTAATATTGGACTTGCCTGGTGACAAAGTATTTCGAGGAGGGCAAGGGGTGGCGTGAGTCCTCGTGGGACTCGAGGGTTGGTCCACGTCTCTGTAGCTTCTTCTTGATGATTTGTGTTAAGAATTCGTGTATTAAAAACAAATCATAGAAGCCACTAAAATATTAATCAAGTGTGTTATATAATATAAACAATAAATCAGAGTTAGGTACAAAAACATCATGGCCATAACTTCTTCGAACTAGAAGAGACTAAAAAGAAGTGGGCAGCGACTAAGGATGGACTGACATGATGCGTCACTGTTTCATCTTTCCACGTGTGAAGTGTTTGTCTGTGGAGACCATATTATCTCAAGCACACCAGATTTAATAGGGTGTTTGTAAATACGATTCAAATTATATTTTTTAAAATTTTTAAAAAATATTATTAAAAAATATATTTTTATATTTTTAGATCTTTTTAATATACTGATGTTAAAATATTATTTTAAAATATTTTAAAATAAAAAATATTTTAAAGCAATCTAAACAATAAAAAACCATTGTTGAGAAGATATCTTAGCCATTAATCAAGTGGTTGGGTGATCTATTTCCTACCTTATTTTTGAAGATTTGATTCAATAATAAATTGAAGATTTTTTTTTCAAATGTATTTGCCTCGATAAACCTAAAACCCGGTCCAAAAACGAGTTAAATATCTTGGCTATGAGGTTTTCTAAGTAAAAAAAATTCAGCCTAAAACTTATTTCTGTAAAAACCCAAAACATTGTTTGTGGGTTGAAAATTTAGGAGAACGGTTTGTTCTCAAGATGTTTTTTACTTAAAAATATATCAAAATAATATTTTTTATTTTTTAAAATTTATTTTTAACATTATCAAATCACAATGATATAAAAATACCAAAAAATTAATTTAAAAAGAATTATAAAACAATAATTTGATAGCAATACCAAACACAATCTTAATATTGTTATTGTAAAGGCCATTTAAAGGAAGTTCCGAAGGAAATATCAACAATGAGTTAAGATTGATACTAGCTAGTATTTCCTCTTCTTCAAGATTATTTTTAAGGAGTTTATAGGAGGTATATTCTTCTCTTCATTATTATTATTATTATCTCATGAGTTCAAATCTCGAGAGCATCATATAAAATTTTTTTTATTAAATTCTTCTATAACGATGTGAGAGGAACACATTTAATTCTAAAATATCCATGAACTAACGTGGAACAAAAATAATTGCATATTCAAGCATTTGAAAATACTCTTAAGAACACAGAAATTGGAGCTGAAATCTGAGAATTCAGACGTTGGAACTGAAACCAAGCAGAGATCTAATAATGATATTAAATATAATTACAAGTTATTGGCATACAGTGCACATGGGAGTGTTGAGAGACTTGTAGCCCACTACGTTTTGTCAAAGCAACACACCATCGTGCATCAGCATATAATAATAAATAGCATTTTTTTTTTAATTATTATTACTTTAAATATCCGCATCAGAGTTTATGTATATCTTAATTAATTTTATGAGTTTTAAAATTAATAATCATATAAATTTTTAATAACTATAAAAAGACTTGAATTCATAACCTTTCCAATATAAACTTAAAACCTAACCGGTTGAGTTAAATCTTACTCGTAGAGTTATGTGCTTATGTCCAGGGCAGTCCAAGCAAGATTGCTCGGAGAGGAATTGAACAAAGAAGTTAGCTCAGATTTCTTCTGACTGAGTTCTGTCCTGAATTTAATCCCAATATTTAAATTACATATATAAATGTGTTCTTGCTGCTGTATATTCTTTGAAATATATTTAATAGTATTCTCACACTTGTTGGTGGATGGGTCTTGTTCAAATGAGTTACTCTTTTTTTCTTGGTGTGTTTCATTTAGAAAAATATTAAATTATATATTTTTAGTATTTTTCAATAATTTTAATATGTTCATGCCAAAAATTATAAAAAAAACTATTTTAATATATTTTTAGGTAGAAAATATTTTTCAAAACCGCTCCAAGTATTCTTTTGTAAAAAGAATACTATATAGAGTAAAACAAAATTGATAGTTTAAGATTTCTCCAGTATTGTATCGGGATCAATCAAGAAAAACACTATAAATTAATTTACATAATATAAGATATAATTAGTAGTATATTTCGGGAGTTGAGAGGGTTCAATTGACCCCTCAACTATAAACATGGCCTGGCCATTGTCTGTCATCAATTTTCTTGGTCTGATGACTGCGGGGTCTGTTTTAAGAGGTATTTAAAATTATGGTAGTAGTTATTTTTTAAAATGTATTTTGTTTGGAAATGTATCAAAATAATTTTTTTAAAAAAATTATTTTTGATATTAGCACATCAAAATTATCTAAAAATATCAAAAAAAAAATATTAATTTGAAGTAAAGAAAAAAATAAAAATTTTTCAAATTTTTTTATAAATATTTTTGAAACACAAAATAAATAATACCTTTAGATTACTATTAGCTACTGTTGAAAAACAAATCATTTTGGCATGGTGATTGTATACCATGTTATAAGTTGTTTTTTAAAATATTTTTCTATTAAAAATATATTAAAATAATATTTTTTAATTATTAAAAAATAATTAACATCAATTCACCAAAACCATTCGAAAATAGTGACTGAAAAATGATCATCTTGACACGGCAACGACGGCATGTGCAGAGAACCAGCCACCACCAAACTCTTGCTGAAAGAATAGTAATCTTGGTATGATAATCGTATATTGATCATCTTAATATAGTGATTACTGTGCTAGGGTTTGATAACTCTGACATGAGAACAAAGCTTCGTAAATTCTGATATTACGAGGTTTAACAACCTTGACATGACAGGGCTTGATTATGTACTTCTAATGACCGGTTTTTTACTTTAATTGTTCGAATTGAATGCCAATTATTTGAGCTCTTAATCGCAACAAAAATAAATCCAAGCCCAGATAAAGCATATTAGGCTATAGTCCAGCATCAAAAACTCGAAAAAACTAGCTGGATTTTGGGACCAGTGCCTCTCGAGTCTAGCCCACAGCTCTTAACATTCATAGCTTTCTCAGATTACCAGCAACCACCGCAAGCCAGCCAGCAGGCCCAGTATACTAATTAATTATTAATTAAAAGAAACTAAAACATTTCATGATTTCACTGTGGCTGGCAATGTGGATTATAATAGTATTTATTTTTCTTTGATTTGATCTTTTCACACTAGGTGTAGTTTACACGGGGTTGGACTTATGATTTTTTTCTATTGGTTTCGTGCTGGCTTCTTGAAATGTTGTGAAAAAGACTTGACATAGATTCTATACTCGGTTTGTTTATATTTTATATATTTTTTTAATTTGCTCTAAGTAAGTATTTTTATCTCAAAACTCAAGTTGTAATTTTAAAAAATTAACATGAGTTGATTTTGATTATTTAAAAAAAAAATTTAATTTTATCTTTTTTAATATTTAATTAGTTGAGAGTTATGATTCACAATTGGTTTTTCAATATATTTTATATAAAATTATCTTGTTCTCATTATTTAAATTATGAATTTAATAAATTTATCTGAATTGATTTGAATTGTTTTTTTTGTTATTTTTTTAAATGATATTTATTTCTCATTTATATTGACTATCTTGGATTATTAAAATCTCATGACTATCATGGATTTTCCAATGTCACTATTTAAATATTTTTTAAAAAGTATATCATCCAAATATGTTCATATAGCATACATTAAATTTTGAATTTATAATTATTATTATTATTATTTCTCCTACCAGAAAATACACCAGCAACGCCTTGATTTTTTTTACATTTTGAAAAACATAAGTATCCCAGACTCGGAGCAAAACACGGCTAAGGATATAGTATATACATGCTACATATGGTTTACTTGTTCGAAAAATAATTTAGGTGTAAATATATATTTCTTGTCTTTCCTTATTTAATATCTTGTTAAATAAGTAAGGCTGCACGTATTCCAATTTAATTAACAAATCAAGAAATCATGATTAATCCTTTCAAAGATATTGCTTCTTCAGGATTAATGATCTATTCTACAACATTCCCTCTCGTGATTAAGCAAGAAAACAATGGCATTGCAAGAAACTGGAATTAAATGCATGTAAAAACATCCACTTAATTGTCTATTTTTTTCAGCAACCTCGATTCAGTTCACATGGGTAAAGCTTTGAGAAACAAGTATGGCGCAGAGAGTCAAGCTTGCTGCAAGCAACAAACAATGGCTAATAATATATTATGAAGCATGCTATCATTATTATAGCTAGTTTGCTGTCAGCTAGCTTCCCAGGAATCCTAGCAGGTAGCTCTCGAGTGCTTTTCAGCTATTGATTCATAGAATAGTACCAGGACATGAAAGCATATGTAAGTATTTTGGAAAACTGTTTGCCGAGCTTTCCTAACCGTTGTATTTCAATATAAAACACTATCAAAACCTTATGGAGATTTCTAATCCCTTGACTCCAAAACTTGCTGGTGTCTAAGCACCTAAGACTATAGCCATTAACGCACATGACTGTCAGCCATGCCTTGCTTCTTTGTTATTCCATCTAGAAAAAGGGACAACATTAACCTCGTGAACAAAGTGATCATCAATAAAGGAGTTGGTTCTCGATGAAAAGTAGATGAACACATGCATGCATGAAGCAAAACACTTGTCTCACAACCACGCTCAAGTCCTTGATGAAAGAAGATCAACAAAGGCATGCAACAATCTCAAGTAGTTCCACTGAAAGTAGAAGGTAACAAATTATATCTAGATCAATCATGAAACTTCATGTAAGCAAAACACTTTAACAGCAACCCCCGGAATCCTTAAGCTCCCCGCTCCTGGAGCCATTCCTATACACTTTAACAGCAACCCCCGGAATCCTTAAGCTCCCCACTCCTGGAGCCATTCCTATATTATCCGTCAGTCTAACATATCACTCTAAGCTTCTTTCCTTTCCATGAACAGCTTGCCTCACAGCTCGTCTCCCTTTTCCTTGTAGTTCTAACAAAACAAACCATGCTGGAATTTTGAAATGGTGTCCCCTATTCCACTACATCTCACCACATTATTGGCTTAACCATCAATTTAATAAGGTTTTGGGTTCCAGTAAAGTATCTACTTGTAGAACACATCAAATTATGGATGCATAAAAGGTAACATATTCTAAATGCAAATGCACAGGCATGGGCCGGCAACATCAACATAGTATTGCATGTGTTTACATAAACCAGTTATAGTCATCAAAGATCAGTGACAACCATTTGAAAACAGGAAACTCACATCTTTTAATCCCAACAGCACACAAAAATGAAATTTATAGAGGAAAAAATACCAAGTATTTGAGCATTGAAGCCTAACAACGTACTCAAGTTTGAATTTTATCCCGTTTTCAACATCCACGATATCTTGACAGATAACAATACATCCTTTCTTTGAAATTTATTTGCTAATGCTAACCATAGACTTGGCAACATTGCCTCAAGTCATAAACTCATTCTACAATCCTTGGTCTCACTTCAAATGGGGCATATGAATTCACCAAGACATTGACCAACAGACTGCTTCCATCTTCCTAAATGGCCATGTCAAGCATATTTATAACCCTGCCAAAAATGATAAAATTGATCTAACGAGGGCACTATCATCAAATACATTTTCTTCATCTGTTTTCAATTACCAATTTTGCTGCATGCAATCATTTGGTAGTATCAAAATAGCATGATTTCAAGTAACCATGGAACAAAATTCGAAAAAGAAAACAACGCAATCATTAATAACCTTAAAAACACAGAAATTCAAGTTTATTTATTTATCATATGTTCAAAATTTAGCCATCACTACATAACTAATCAGGCTAATAACTAGTAACTCTCAATGCCATCACTGTACATTTACCAAATCAATCAAAACACCCCCCACCAGAGATAAAATTTAAACAAAACCCATAGAGGAAACCTTTAAAAAGATAAGGGTGCTCAAATTAAGTACTAGAAGTAGGCTTGAAAGTGTAAGGCTGAGGAAGCAACAACGGACCTCTCTTGGTTTCCTTGTCCTCCAACAACCTCTGCGATGTCTTGTTCCTACAGTGTAGCCTATCAAAATGCTTCACCTATTAAAAAAATCAAATCATTAAGAAAAACCAATAAAATCGAGATTATTAATAATAACAATAATGGGAATTTATCATTTTAATCAAAGATTACCCAAGCAGGTCTACAATTCTTCTCAAACTCAGCCCTCGAGTTTTTACATTCAGCTGGATATTGAAGCCCCACGGACCCAATTTCTGTAGGTTTCTTGCCTGATTCTTTCTCCAAACAAGCGAAAAAAGCATCTCGCGCCTGATATTATTAAATGCAACAAACATCTAACCCTTTTGTTGTCTTTACCAAGAAAAGCAATTTTCTTGATTTTTCTATTTTAAACAAGCAAAATAAAAAAGGACAGGAGAAATAGAAAGATAAGAAATGACCTTGTAGCAAGCTTGTCTTGATTGAGAGAGGACATCTGTGTGAATTCTGTCAATATTTCTTGATGCATAGTTTTCCATAGCCATGGCTTCCAAGAAGAGGCAGCAGCTGGTTTGGTTTGGTTTGGTTGGTTTCTCGTAGTTCGAGTCCGAGTACTAACCTGCTCTTGAGAAAGAATCTAAGGACTGGCCCGTAAATTGACAGAGGATATTGAATCGAAGCTGTATCCAGTGAGCTGGGCTGAGTCTTGAGCTGCATATCTTCTATATGCATATGGGTATGGGCTTACGGCTCAATACAGACATGTTTATGACACAGGATATTTTTTAAGCATAATGATGATATGCTTCTTTTTCATGCTTTTCCAATTTATTTTTTTACATGGATCTTTATTTTTGAATTAACTATAAGCAGTTGTGATTTGTTTTTAATTTTTTTTTTTTTGGAAATCAAGCTGGTTTAAGCCTCGGGTTTCTTAATCATGAGTAAGCTCTTCAAGACGAGCACGGTTTTAAAATAATATATTTTAATTATGATTTATTTTTTTAAATTGAATCCTCACTCTCTTGATTTTTATTTTTATTTTTATTTTAAATTCTTTTTGTAAAGTTGTGGCCTTAAAAATTTTTAATTTTGCATTTCAATTCAATATCCGAGGTTTTGACTCTTAATATTTTGATTTTTAATTTTTATTCTTTATCTTTTTATCAAATTTTAACTTATTTTTAATTTTATTATTGGATTTATAATTTTAATTTTCATCACTTAGGTGTACTGGTATTTATTTTTTATTTTTTTTGTTCATTACTGTTTTTTAGTTCATTGTTTTTATTATCAAGGATTGATTGTCGTTCTTCTATTTTTAGTTCTTTTTTTATTAAATACACTTACAACGCTTAAGCATTGTTTTCTATATTGATTTTTTTTTCTTTAATTTCAACATTTAATAATGGATTTATTGAAAATTAAGGTTCATAATTTGATTTAATTTACTTTCCACGAGATTATCACAGTCTCGTGAACTTGGTCGTAGGTTTGGCATGTCAAATCAAGTTGACTCGTGCCATTTTTTTAATTACTTTTTATAAAATTTATTTTGATCTCATAACTCGGGTCAAATTTTAACTTGTTTTTAATTTTATTATTGGATTTATAATTTTAATTTTCATCACTTAAGTGTACTGGTATTTATTTTTTAATTTTTTGTTCATTACTGTTTTTTAGTTCATTGTTTTTATTATCAAGGATTGATTGTCGTTCTTCTATTTTTAGTTCTTTTTTTATTAAATACACTTACAACGCTTAAGCATTGTTTTCTATATTGATTTTTTTTTCTTTAATTTCAACATTTAACAATGGATTTATTGAAAATTAAGGTTCATAATTTGATTTGATTTACTTTCCACGAGATTATCACAGTCTCGTGAACTTGGTCATAGGTTTGGCATGTCAAATCAAGTTGACTCGTGCCATTTTTTTAATTACTTTTTATAAAATTTATTTTGATCTCATAACTCGGGTCACAAGTTTGACATATTAACTTAAGTCTATTTTTTTTAATTTATCTATTTTTTAATTTTATCCTTTAATATTTAATTGTGGAAATAGGCTTTAGAAAAAAAAAATTCATTTGCTTTGTATAAAGTTATCTTAGTCTCGTTATTTGGGTCATGGGTTTAGCGAGTTTATATGGGTTGACTCGGGTCATTTTTTATCATTTTTTATTTCATCCTTCAGCATTGAGTTTGCTTATCTCAGGTCGCGGGTTAACTCGGGTTTTTTTCTTCTGTTGGTTGATTTTTTTTCTTCAATTTCATCCTTTAGTATTTTGTTGATTTGGAATTAGACTTTGTTTTTTTTTTCTTTTTTCTTTCTACAGGGTTATCCTGATTTCATTACTTAGTAATCTGGCAAGTTTACCAGAGTTAACTCGAGTCTTTTCTTATTTTTTTTCTTATTTATATTTTTTTTTCAATTCCATCATTCAAAATTGAATTTACTAGGAATTGAGATTCATAATTTGTTTTGATTTGTTTTTTTTTTTGAAGTTATCCTGGTCTCATTATTCGAGTCACGGGTTTGGCGAGGTAACCCGAGATGACTCGGGTTATTTTTTTATTTTTTTTTAATTTTATCCTTCAATATTGGATTTGCCTATCCTAGGTCGCGAGTTAACTCTGGGTATTTTTTGTTGATTTTTGTTGATTTGTTTTCTTCAATTCCATCCTTCAACATTGGATTGATTGTGAATTGAGCTTCATAATTTGTTTCGATTCGTTTCTCATGAAGTTATTCCAGTCGCATAACACAGGTTGCAACTTTGACAAGTTAGCCCGAGTTGACTCGAGTTGTTTGTTTTTTAATTGATTTTTTTACAATTTTATCATTCAATATTGGTTTAATTAGGAGTCGAGTTTCATGTTCGGTTTTGATTTGCTTTCTTTGAGGTTATTTCGGTCTCATGATCCAGGTTGTGGATTTTAAAGATTAATTTAAATTAAACCACATCAATCCAATTTGTTTTTATTTTAATATATTAAAAAACACACCATCTTTATTTTTTCTAGCAGAATATTTTTCAACAATCTAGTTGTAACTAATTTTGTTTCCATTATTGGGCTATACATGTAGTAGGTTTAGAGTAGAGGTGAACAGTTAGCGGATGAGGTTGCAACTTTGAGCAGACTTCCTCCTTCCTCCTTTTGTATTTTGCCATTATTGGACAGGGCCTCCGCCTACGGAGTAGCCCTGCAGCTTGCTCATCGGAAAGGGGGAACAGGGAGGCGTGGGTACTCTTATGTCTACTCAATTTATATTTATGACGATTCCCACCTACGAGGTAGCAAATACATCCAAACATCATCAAGTCAATCGGCTATGATTTTCACTACTTAATATTCGTACGAATTCTCAACACATAGTAGGTCTGCACAGTCTTTCCCTAGAAAATATTATTTTAATAATGTTTATAGAAATCTTGAATTATCAAACAAATATTATGTCACTTTGTTAATTTTTAATTTAACAAGATAAAATTTAATTTTATTAATTTAAAATAATTAGAATTTAAAGATTAAAAATGTTAAGTCTTTTTTTTTCAACATCATGGATTAATTTTGACAGCCATGAGGAATTTTGTGTCCTTTTTTTTATTTTTTTTAATTTGTCTCTTCACAATGATTTTATTTGGGATTTGACTTGATGGTTAGTTTTGTTTCCTTTATATAGATATCTTGCAACATCAAAGAATATTTTTTATGCTCAGTTGATGTTTAATTTTACAAAAAAAAATCAACTGATTTAGAACAATTAAGTGTTTGATTTATGTTTTTCCCTTTCATTTCCATCATTTTATGTCATTTTTATATATATATTTTTTTCATTGTTGTTTTCTTATTATTTTCTGGTTTTTTTATTTTGTCCTTCAAAATTCTATTTCATTTAATTTTTTATCTGATTTCGGTCCTCGTTATTTTGATTACTATTTTTTAATCATTTTTCTTAATTTATTTTGTTTTTCAATTTTATCCATAATTTAATCATTTTTCTTAATATTATAATTTGGCATTAGATTATTGACCCCTGAGCTTTGTGGTTTTTTTGTGGGGTTATCTCAAGTGCGGGTTAGTAAGTTAGCCCAGGTTAACTTGGGTTTATCTTTTCAATGCTTTTCTTTATTTAACTTCAGTCTCTTTTGCTAGGTTTTTTTTAATCTAATTTTTTTATCCCGTTTTCATATTGTGAGTTGACTTGAATTTTTTTTAAAATATTATTTTTTAAAAATTAATTTTTTTTATTTTTTTACAATGAATTATCTTGATCTCAAATCTCAGATAGAATGTTAGTTAAATTAACCCGAGTTAAGTTGTCTTATATTATTTAGATATTTTTGTTGTATCGAAAATAATTGAACACAATCCGTAGTACGTCTAGCAGATCCCACATTTATATTCTTATCTTTTTGCTTAATGGCATTCACCCTCGCCGTATGGTTTTTCTTCCAATCGCTTTGCCACGTGTCGTATCAATTTCTCCTTCGCCGTGGACACCCTTCGCTCCATTCGCCAACAATGCCGTATTTTACCTTCTTCTTCACCGTGGAGTCTCGTTCCTTGGAAAAACCAAATCATTGCCTCGCGAGAGTTCTTGGTAAGTGACAGGAACCGAACCTATCTATTACAAGGCTGAAATCTAAGATATATTTTCATGAATTTTGCTAAGTAAAAACAGCCAAGCCTGTTATTAGCTGATGCCTCTTTTTAATGCAGAAGGACACCATGTATTTGATGGTTTATAATAATTTAAAATGCCTTGATAATCATTAAAAAATGGCTTAGGGAATCAATAGTACTTTCCCACTTTTTAAGATAATAAAATACCTCTTTCTTTGCATCATTGTTGTACTATGTCAATCATTGTTACCATAATTACTGTTAAATTATAGAGTGTTCAATGGATTTTTTTTTTGAAAAATAAAATAGTTTGGTAAATTTTTTGGAAGAATAATGTAAGTTTGAACAATGCTTCGTTTATGAATATTGATTTTGTTATTTCTAATTGCTTGTTTAGTCATGTTTTAAAAAACATTTGTTTTGTAAATTAATTAATTTTAAGAAAAGCCAACTCAAAATTTTATACAGATTCAATTGATAAAAGATAAAATTAAAAAATAACGGTCAAGAAAGAAAGATGAGATAAGGTGATGTGACAAGAGAGATAGATCATAAAAAAAAAAAATTATAAGAAAACATAAGTTATTGAGGACACACCAAATATTTGTTTTTGACATATTTGATACCATTAAAAATAACTTAACGAGATGATTCTAATTACACCTTAAAAGACCACCAAGTGAGCTTGTGATTAACCCCGAACAAAACCCCTAACCGCTTATAACATCATTTGATAGTTTTTCAAGGTGTGATTAAATTTTTTTAATACAATACTAAATATGTGAAAATAGAGTCCTAGTATGTCTTTGATCATTTTTCTTTCTCTCACATCACATCAGCTTCTTTCTCGTGCAATTAAATTTTCATAAATTTGTGATATTTTTCTAACACTTTTCAGAGATATATTATTTTCTATGTGTCATGATAACAAAATACCCATGCTAAATTAATACATTATGGGTGCTCTTGGTATTGAATTTCAGCTTCTTTTTTAATTTTTTGGATAAAAAAGGATTAATGCTATCCAACATTCATTTTATCCAAAGAAAAGGAGTTAAAGTTGAATATCAAATAGGCTTTAAGTGCTAGTTTCAAGCCATTTAATTTCACTTTTGAGCAGTTATATTTTTTCTAAAAATCCTGATAATTATTTTATTTCAATCTTGTCAAACATGATAATATGTATTTTTTTAACTTTTTTTATAATTTAATTGTTTTTATTAAAATTCTTATAATTTTTTGAATAATTGGACACAATTATTAGACTCTCAGAATTTGTTGTAAAATAACAAGTGGTAAAAAGGCTTTGGTTAGCTCTTGGGATAGTGCTCAACACCAAAACAACATTTTCATAAATAAATAAATAAAAACTCAAAATCTAATTCTCATTTACGATGTTGATTCAGTTATGTAAAAAAATTCGTTGTTTTGTTCAAAAAAAAATATTTTACAAGGTTTTCTATTAAAATGATATCATATTAATTAGCTGTATTTATATCAATAATATTTACATTATACGTACTACTGTATTGTATTATCGCACATATAGTTTGGTAATTATGTTTTTAAATCCCCGCAACATATTTAATTATTGATGTTTGACTGATCATATCATTGAATATATATATCAATACTATGTAAATGCTGCGCAAATTCTCTCCTAATTTTTAATGCTTTCTTGAAAATGTACATTATAATTTTTGTTTTATTTTTCACCCAATATTTATGTTTAATTTGTTGTTATTTATTTTAATTTGATGGTCTCTAATCTATGTACTCGTTTTGCTTGAGAAATTTAATTTATTTTAAAGGGCTTAAATGGACAGCTTTTTGCTAATCTTAATGTGTTTCACTTTGTTTTTTGCATCTTTTTATATATATATATATATATATATATATATATATATATATATAGGCGCGTGATGTGATATTGATTGTAATTGCAATTTCGGTCTCACAATTATTTGTGACCTTTAATGTCAAATTTTTTATCAAAAAAGTTGCATAGATTATTTGTAATTATAACATCAATAAGATTTAGCAGATTAAGTGATTAATTCAAGTTTTTTAATCTCTTTTTTAATTTGGTTTTTTTTTAAATTCATCCTTCAACATCTTCAATATTGAGTTGATTATTAATTGAACTTGTCATTTATTTTGGTTTGTTTTCTACGAGGTTATCCTGATCTTATGACTCGGGTCGTGAGTTTTGCGGGTTAACCCGGGTATACTCATGTTGTTTTTATTGTATCCTTTTTATATATTGAATTTTTTTTATATAGTTTCATCATTTAACAATGAATTTATTAGGAATTGAGCTTTACGTTTGATTTGTTTTTTATGAGGTTATTTTAATCTTATGACTGAAGTTGAGGGCTTGATATGTTAAATTGGGTTGACTCAAGTTTTTTTTTTAGTTTTTTTTATGATGTTGCCTTAGTCTCATGATTTAGGTCATGAGTTTGGTGGGTTAACTCGAGTTGAATCATTTTTTTATTTTTTTTAATTGATTTGTTTTTCAATTTCATCCTCTAACTTTGAGTTGGTTGATGATTAGACTTCATAATTTATTTTGATCTACTTTTTATGAGGTTATCTTGATCTCATATCTAGGGCTGACATGAGTTGTTTTTGTGGATCCATCATTTAATTTTTTTAAAAAAATTCATCATTCAACATTGGGTTGACTAGAAATTAGGCTTCTTAATTTGTATTGATTTGTTTTGTATAGGGCTGTCATGCTCTCATAACTCGAGTTGTGGATTTGAAAAGTTAACCCAGATGGACCCGGGTCGATCCAATATGTTGCCATCTTAATATTTTTTTTTAAATATATCGTCTTGATTTTTTGAGTTAAACTATGGTTTTACCAGTCATCCAAGTTATTTTTGGATCCGTTAAGTCGATCAGGTCATATCGGGTCAATTCATACATGGTTCAATTTTTTTTATACTTGAAAACATTAGCAATGTCTGGATGTTTCTTTTTACAAAATAATTTGATCTTAACCGTAGCGTAGCACGAGCCAACAATCTAGTATGATCCAATCCAAGATTGTAAAAAATGTATTTTTTATACAACATGGAAAATACAGTGTAAAATCAGATTGTAAAAAAAGACCATGAAATTGTAAAATCGTTAGTATTTTTTTCATACGTAGTCCAAACACCTTAAAATACATGGTTCAAGTAAAAATTCATATATAGTTTAAGTAACTTAAAAATACAATACAATTATTCATATCCATAGACTTCATCATAGTCCAAACAATATTAACAATGCCAACCCTTTATTATCACCTCTTATCATTCATTACTTTAAAATAAAAATCACATAACAAAATCTAAACAATAATAACAATTTTTAATTTCTTAAATAATATCTCGTCATTCACTTCATTCAGTCACTAATTTCAAATTTAGTAACTTTTTTTTTAATAAAGTCAACATGTAAACAAATAAAATCATTAACAACTTATTCTACAAGGATCAACCACGATCATATTCATTATATCATGTTTGTTTCTTTAATTTGAAGAACAAAAACAAGTTTCATTAAAACCATAATCACACAAGTAAAATTGTTTTTCATCTAATTCACAAACTAAAACTTTCACTAACATCACAAACAATTAATTTAATCAACTCAAAGCATTTTAACATCACAAATCATACTCACAAATTACATCCAAACAATTAAATCAACCGAACAAGTTTATTACTTTTTAATCCAAATGCAATGTCCAATTAAACTACAAACCAAACATAAAAATACGGTTAACATGTTACTGTTTAGGATCTTGAAAATCTACCTTCAATGATGGAGTAGGAGGTTACCAAAACAGTTAGAAGCTAGTGGTAACAGTGGTGGCGCGTCAGCTTCACTCGCAGGAGAACCACTGTAATTGTTGATGCATTTTCCCATATACTAGTGAGGTATGGAGATGCATGAAAACCTCTCCGTGATATACCAACCTTTCCTCCTTGTACAAGTATCGACGATGTAGTGCACTGTCACCAGAGATAGGAGATCAAACGAGTTTAAGTTTTAAAATTTCAAAGCAATTTTGTACACTTGTGAAATTGTATAATTTTACAAATCAACTCGTAATTTTAACAATATTAATCTAGTCCAAATCTACATCCAATGTATGAGCAAATGGCTAGTTTGGTTTAATATTTGCCATTACTAAATTAATAAAAATTAATTTTAAAAATATTATCTTGTAATTAAAGAGGTATACTCATTTCTTTGCTGATATGGACAACATTTACTTGGAATTAAAAAGAAAACTTATCATTGAATAAAAATGTGTGTCTACCTATCTTTCCATCTATATAACAGCTTGTGTCAGCTAAACGTAAAATTATTAATTTTATTGGTTGATGCATTCAGCCATGACTATAATTAACCAGTAGAGTAAAATGTAATTAGCTTCTATTTTTTAAATTATTTTTTATTTTAAAGAATATTAAATTAATATTTTTATATGATTTTTTAATGGCTTTGACATAGTAACATGAAAAATAAAAAATTCTATAAAAAAATATTTTAATATATTTTTAATTTAAAAAACTGTTAGAAGTCACCATTATATTTATATCTGCAACACAAGCAGAAAATTTCTTCCATCAATCTAATCCATTATATTTATAGTACCAAAAATTCAATTGTGCTGTAGCGAGTTAATTGGTTCATCCCTAATTTACTCGAGGACCGAGCAAGTCATGTCAAAACAAAACACCCCATTTTTTTTTTCTCAACGACGCTCTCCCTCTGCATCTCTCTCTCTCTCTCTCTCTCTCAAGCTCTTCATTGTATTTGTACCCACCCCAAGTGAACTGCAAAGGTTTGTGTGACAAAAAGTACTGCTTTTGCTGCATTGAGTGGAGCAAGAAAATAAAGAAGAAAAGAGGAAGGCGAGGGTTTCTCCTTTGCTGGTTGAGCAAACCCTAGCTAGCTTGTTTATGGTGCAGCAAAATTCTCTTGGTATCCAATGTATACGGGTGGGGATTGGTTACAGTACTTCAGGTGTGCTGCTGTGGTTTCAGATCTGAGTACTCACAAAGAGGTGATGACCTCATGGGGTACTTAATTTTGCCAGTTCAATTCATCAGTTTCCTAGTTCAGAAAGAGGGTCACAAGAGAAAGACTGACAGAAGAGAGTGAGCACACACGAAAGCTAATTGTATGAAAGCATACCATTGCAGGGTGTGTGCTCACTTCTCTTCTGTCAGCTTACATTTGCCAGTGTTTCCTCGTGCACCCCCACTACGCCCACTACCCCTCCTTTCAATTCTTTCTTGTTCCTTTAAGTTAATCTCCACTTGGAACTGATCGTTCTTATCTTCTAGAACTATGCGCTTCTTCTCTCTCTCTCTGCAGCTTTTTTTATCACCACACACTCACACGCTTGTTTGCTTTGTGCATCCACAACCAAATGTCTTTCTCCCCTCGGTTATTAGTCAAAGGGCAGCTGAAGAGCTACTGGACATAAAGTAACCCCAAGCGCAGGATTGACACATCATCCATAAAAATCTCTGCTCCCATATGACAAATCTTTCTTTTCTTTTAGGCAATGGTATTATTTTATAATATTCGACTGCTGCTTTAGAGTCCAGACTTGTCAAAATGGAACGAAGGTTTTGGTAAGATGATCTCGAAATATCAGAAGGTTATAGCTTTTTTCCTTTTCTTCTTTAAGAAAAGAATCTTCCTTTACAATTTTCATCCAGATTATATGTATTCTTATGTACTTCAAAAAAAAAATTTAAAAAAATTAGTGATGGTGTTTGAAAGCGTGGCTTTTCATGGTCCTCTAGGAGAGGACGATTTGTGCTCTTTGGAGTACTTGTTTACTGTTCAAAATTTAACGGAAAACTGTATTTTCGAATCTCAAAACTCTCCTGCCTTTCTTCCCTCTTTAATCCTTCGTGTTTTTCTTAGAAGCCATGCAGGGTAAAAGAAGGAATAAGGGGTATGTTTGGTTACTATTATCTCTTAATCTGGGTCTGATTATGTTTTTTTCTCTCTTAAACTTTCTAATCAATTTTTTTCTGTTTTTAGTGATGTTTAACCTAACTAATCGATGCAGTTTTTACTCGCTTTAATTTTGGGTAACCTGGACTGGGGATTTTTGGTACCTAGAACTTGTGTGTGCTTGCAGTAGGAGAAAAGGGAGCGTCCTGAAAATGGGTCAATGAGGGTGCCAAATATGGGAGAGTGTTTTTGTTTCCTCTTCTGGGTAGATATGCACTATTTTGCTGCCATGAGGTAAGTAATTTCATGAATGGAAATTTCTTTATTTTTATTTGCTGAATGTCAAGGGAAATTTCCATTTACAGTGGCTAGTAATTAATTTTACCAGATGATTTTTCTCGATCTTTATTTTGCTTCCTTACATGGAAGATCTTTCTCATTTTCCAAGGCCTTTGCTTTTATTATTTGAAGAAGTAAATCACCCATTGTTGTTTTCACAGCACCTGTTTGGTTTTAAGGGGGCAACGGACGGCTTCTGTTTCCTGCACTCAGGTAACATTCCTTTTCTCTTACATGTTAGTTTTTACTTTCTTGATGCACGTAGCAGTGTTGTTTCTTCTGATTTTATGTGTTTTCCTTAGTGATTTTTTTTGTTAGATTTGGAAATAATCTGTCTCTATTTGCTTCTTTTGGGGTTTTGGGGTTCTTTGACTGCAAATTAGTTTGCTTTAAAGGAAGATATGTGAGCATTATAGTAGGGTTAAGAAACTGTTTCAACATAAAAATTAACAGGAAAAAGGATTCCTCTTTAATATAAATCCGTGATGTTTTAATGACAATTCAATATGAAGGCAGTCCCGCTATATAATCTCTAAATGAAGTAATAGATAGTTTGTTATTATTAATTTTATGCTTCTTAATTAATGATCAATTTACAATCCACATCCTGAGGAGTAAATTAATGATATATTAATGGGTTTTTGTTTGTGGATTAACTAGTGGATCAAAGACTTTGTTTAGTCCTCATATGGTCATTCTTGAAGATCTTATGTTCTATAGCTTGGCTGTCTATACTTGAAATACTTTTCCTGTCACAATAATCTTAAAGATTTTGTTGTCCCTTTTAGTCGTGCAGTGAAAGGAACTCAGGAACTCTTCAAGATTCCTCTCTATAGGATTCTTGACTTGTATTGTCCTTGAACAGATGCTATATTCCATAACTGGACTTATTTCCTTTTGAAGTAATTCCATATACACAGCGTAAGCCAAGACATGAGTTCCTGTAGAATTTGATATTTAATTCCTACTATTTGATGATAGAGACCCAATTAAGAAAAAGAAACAATGTAGATCGATTAGACATCCAATGATCTGTCTTGCAATGGATGTGCGTGGGCTAATTGCATGAATAGTGATGATGTTAACTAATACTAGCCCTGTGTTTTGTTTTGGGCCAGCTGGCGTATGATAGGGCGAAGGACCACAAGTGTAGATTTTGAGCAAGTTGACTTGATAACACTCGAAATAATGAAAGTTATGAAGGGTTTCAGATTAGAATTTAGGTTTTAAAGGTATTGTATTAATGAAATTGATAGAAGTTGATTGGTTTGGTTGTTGGGCATGATATTCTAACATCAAGATACAACCATGAGTAGTGTTTGTTTTTGTTCATATAGTAAATTGTGTTCATAAACCACGAGAGGAGAATGAATTCTATGAATACGCGCGACAAAATATTATAACATTACCATAATCTCTGTCAAGTGCATCAGTGTAGTTCTTTATTATGTTGTTTGATCTTATATGCCAATGATCTGATGTCTTTTGTTTTGAAAACAAAGCTGGGTTAAGATAAAAAGATTGATTGTTGATGTTCTTCTATCATAATACCAAACCAAATTCATTCTTCAATGAATTGTGAGCCCTAATCGCATTTTTAGATATCATCTATGCAGAATTACATCTCATCCTTAGTTTTTCTTGTTGATTGAGCTTGTTCGAGTAGCTGGAGTTTTGAATCACATGATAATTTCTGAAGTTAAGCAGATTCATAATCAGGTTCCAGATTTCTGTGTTTCAGGTTCCTGTTAGATACCTTAGGTTTATCTGTGTTGTGACATAGGGTTCTAATTTGTAAATCAGGGTAAGGCATGCGGTTTTCCTATTTAAAGAGGTTTTACCGTGCATTGTTTTTGGATTTAGCAAGTCATCCAAGATTAATATTAGGCTTCTTGTAGAAGTTCACTTTAGTGGTAGGGCTTGTATTCTACCTACATAAAGAGGTTTTATCATGCTTTTCTTTTTGTCTTTGTGCATTCATTCAAGATTAACACTAGGCTTCCCCTCAAAGTTTATTGCAGTAATCCATTGCATGAGCAATCTAAGTGATATATGAGCCTTTTTAGATGGGGGAATTAGCTCCAATCATCCTTATATTTTATACTTAACCTCTAATCTATTCTACAAGTCTAATTGGTTTTATCTTGTACTTGAATACAAGATAAAACACACGAAAATACCCTCATGTCATAAACTCAAACCTAGCAGAATTTATGGGGAAAAAAACCATGGAAAAGAAAGGATTTTAACACCACTTCGACATTTCTTTTTTCTTTTTTTTAATTTAACTTTTTAATAGATGGGGTGAGCTTTGAGTTTCTCAAGTGAGATTATTATTTTCAGTTTACAAGAAAATATTGAGTTGAAGAGAATCACCTAAAATACAAAGATGGATTAGGAGCAATCGGACTTGTAAGAACAGATTGAAGACTAAACCTAACATACGAGGACAAGTTGAGCTAATTCCACTTTTCGGATGCTGCTAAAGTTTTATTGAAACTAAAATTGTGTTTTGATGGAGTGTGGTCATTGCATTGGGTTTTTGGCTTAGTTCCATTTAGTTCCCTGGTTTGTGCCTAAAATCCAACACTTTTGAATTTCCTCATCCATTGTCAATGCTGTGAAGTTAATTTGTGTGATAGTAAATATAATATGACTGAGAAATTGAGCATCAACCTTTTTAATGTATCCCTCTCATGATCATAATACATGTTAGATATGCAGATCATAATTTTTTTTTTTTTGAGTTTTTATCTTTATTTAGTTTTAACTTTGCAAAACTCTGCCTGAGTAATATCTAGATGATTTAAGAATCGAGACGTGCTATCGTCTATTTATCAGTTGATGTTCTTCTAAAGATTCACTTTTTCTCTGTTTTATAATCCCGAAGTTTGGTTGTTTTAGTTTCTTATGCCACTTGTAATTCCATCTATCCAACAATAGTAGGTAGCTGTTCATTTCGTGTTATAACAGAAGAGGCAATGGACCAGGGACATTTCCTCCCTTAGATGTAAAAATTTAGATGGTATGACATTTCGACGTGGTGTATAAAGCCGATACAAACTATAGTTCTCAAGCTCTAAATTATAAACTTAAACTATAAAGAAATTTAGAGAATGAACTCTAGAATTTTATAAAAATCTGAATAATCTGAATTTGAATATTCTCAAAATAAACTAGACATACATATTTATAGTTAGACCTAAAATTCTTATAGGAAATAATTTTTAATTAAAACTAAAATCCTTTATATAAAAGGATTCATAATTAAAGTTTAACTAACTAATAGAATTAATCTAGCATTAGGATTCCAAACTAGTATGTTAATTAAATTAAAAGTGCTAATCTAAATAGAAAAAAGAATCCAAATACAACAAGTTAAATAAAGATAATCCCGTACAATAATTTATAAACCTTATTTGAAGGCCTTCCCGATCTCTGATCATCATTAAAGTTTAATCTAATAGGTAACATGACTTTAAGAATATTTTGTCAAAATTTTAGCTCGATCTAATGACCGGATTAAGAGTTATACTTGTTTTCCCAAATTGTATCTTTAAATTTTCTTAAACTTCTAAAAACCTAAAAAATCTTAACAATTGACATTATTAATAGGTTTGATTGTCCTTTTTTTTATATAATATAGAGAAGGCATCTTACGGATAGTTCAAATCGAAGTTCCAAGAATAATGAAGAAAGTTTTGAACATCAGTTCCTATACTTTTGAAAAACTCACCCTGGAGTTATTTATCAAGAACTGAACTCTTCTACTTCAAAGAAACAAATACTTTAAATATAGCATTGTAGTTAACATATTCATGAAGTAGCATATTTTTGACTTGTGAACTTCAAAATTTATTCTATTATATATGTATGCTAAAGAAAAATTCAAACTTATTGTTATGCTTGTAGTTCTTTCACACATTAATTTACTTCAAACTTGATCTCTTCATCATTTATGACTTCAATACTTTAACCGTTATATCTAAAAAACCTTCAAGATAATCTTTCATATCATCTTTAAAAGAATTATTAAGAATAATCATGTCCTCCATGTTCTTGTTTGCAAGATCTTGAGAATCATTACAAGGTACTAATTTAGGAGCTTTCTTGATTTCTTCTTCGCCATTAGTAGATGAAACATCGACAAGTAGAATAATATTTGAAGTAGTGTTGTTGTCATTGTTGTGACGTTGAAAATGTCTATTTTGATAGAGATGACACCTTTTTGCTATTTTAAAAAGTTGAACAAAAAGCAAATAATAACAATTTAATTGCTTATCTACCAAATATAAAATTCCTTCATAATCATCTTGTATAAACTCCAAAATTAATGATTGTCTCAACTTGTCAAAAAACTTAAAGGCATACCAATACGAGTTCTATAGTCTAGAAATTCAAACCACCATTCTCATAAGAAAGTTTGTATGCGACAAATCCTACTTTTTGATGATAAGGAATGTCGTTAACTAAACTAAGAACATTATTATGTTTTCTTAACTAAATTACGTCTTAAACTCTTTTTAATCTTTTCAAAACCTAGAAAATCTTAATAATTAAGGAAATAATACAATGAACATTATTATACCAAGAATAAGGAAGAAAGTTTCCACGCCACATTTACAATGCACCAGAACAAAATTTGAATTAAATCTTAGAAATAATTGTTTTGAGCTTGTTTGGATATTGATGCATTGGGTTTTCATCATTTTTCTGAATGAACAAATTTTCTTAATCAAACTACGCTGGCTCAGGATAGAATAGAAATAATTTCAACACTTTCAGCTAGATAGAACAAGGGTCGATGTTTGCTGGACAGCATATATAAAATAGGATGTTGAGTTGAAATCTGGATTTATGACCGTTGGGATTAAGCTTCACTCACACCCTCCCCTCTATAACACAGCTTTGTTTCTTCCTTTTTTTGATCAGATCACTATTTCCCAAAGATGCATTTACTTGAACAATTCTTCATCTTACTAATATCTTGGGGGCAATGAACAAAGCATCTCTTTAATTTGTGTTCATTTCGATTGCATGTATTTACAAGTTTCCTATTAGAGAAGGAGAAGAGGGTTATTACATTAGTAACTGAATAGGTCGGTAATGCATATTTGTGCTTCCGTACTAATATTGATCAGTCATTGGAGCTCAGCAGAACAAAAAATGTGGATCTGGTGTATCTAAAAATGTGTACTTGGTGATTAATGTCTAAGCTGGTCTATCATGTTTTTAACATGATTGTGGCAGCTGAAGGGATAGTCATTTCTTTTTTCCCTCAATTTTTGTGGAAAATAGAGGATTAAAAAATGAGTTTGGGATGATAGAAGAAATTTTGTTGTCCTGAGGAGGATTTCCAGAACTCGCGTAATTATTTTCCGTGTCTATGAATGTGTTAATGCTGCAAGAAAGCTACCTATTCAGAATATTGTAATCATACTAACTTGACACTTGGATTTTGTTAGAGGCTCCTTCCTTCCAAGACCATATACTAGCTGAATCTCGTATCTATATTTTTGTTTTTGTTTGCAAGTTTTGCTTTATCTTCCCAAGATTTCTTATTGGTAATTTCCTGGTGGCTTACACACACCTTTTAGCTTCTGGCAAATGCTGTGTTTGGGTGGTTTGTATGAACTTCTGAAAGTACACGTAACTTTTTCCTCAACCAAGACAATGTCATTGTTTGTGAAGCAACTGTGAAAGACATAAGATTTTAGGGGTGGTTTTCAAATTTATTATCATTTCTGTTGATCCGATTGAAAATGTAACAGTCTTTTGTTGCTGATATGAATTTGTAATCATTTTATCGACGAGGAACAACAACAACCAAGTCTCAATCCCAAACTAATTGTAGAGGAATACAATTTCTAAATTTTTAGATGATTTTTTTTTTCAATTTATTGTGATTATTGGCATTGTTGTCTCTGACATTCAGCTGATTCGTTATGAAAAACACAACACACTGTTGTTGGAGATTGAAATTTATCTAATTTTGTAGGAATAGATAATTTTTTGTAGAATCAGGTGCCATGCATAACCTTGTTTCTTGCTGTTTGAATGAAATATATATTGTCTTTTGTATTCTATTCTGCGTTGATTGTTTTATGTGTTAAAGGATGCTAATTTAAAGAAGTTTGTTGTCTTCTGCTATTTGAGGTGGTTTAGGCAATGAAAAGGTCAAAATTAATTTGGTTCCTTAAGACATGCCCCTAATGAATCGAGTCCATAGGGGACTTTGAGCCCACTTTATGCTGTTGCTTTTGGAAATCTTTATTTGTTCTTGTAGTAACTTCCATTAAACGCAGAATAAAGGATGAGTTATGGAGTACAAAATATGCTATATCAACTTGCACATGCTCAAAACATACAAGGATTGGCTTGTGTTTATTGTTTTTAAAATGATACTCTTGTTCTTTATATCAACTTTCGCACTTCACTAACCTTCAACTGCGATGAGTTTTCGTTCAGGAATTCAATGGAAGAAGAAACTTTGAGCTCGATTTCAAATGGAGAAACATCTGTAGTTGAAGAATTTTCAGATTCAAATAGCAGCACTCATCCTTTTCCAGCAAGCAAGCGTGCAAGGTCTGGCAGTAATATCAGCGCTTCAAAATTCAAAGGGGTTGTGCCACTGCCAAATGGTCACTGGGGTTGTCAAATATATGCCAACCACCAACGGATTTGGCTTGGAACCTTTAAATCTGAAAAGGAGGCAGCTATGGCTTATGATAGTGCAGCAATAAAACTCCGGAGTGGCGATTCCCGGAGAAATTTCCCCCTAACTGATGTAACTGTTGAAGAGCCAAAATTTCAAAGTTATTTCAGTACTAAAGTCGTGCTTAATATGATAAAGGATGGTAGCTACCAATGCAAGTTTGCTAATTTTACAAGGACATGCTCCCAAAGTGTTGAGACTGAACTTAGCCTTAAGCTTATGATGCCACAGAGCAATCAAGGCCTAACATGTAAGCAACTGTTTCAAACTGTTTCAAAAGGAGCTAACACCAAGTGATGTTGGTAAACTAAATAGGATTGTCATCCCTAAGAAGTACGCTATCAAGTACTTCCCACATATTTCTGAAAGTGCTGAAGAAGTTGACGGTGTGATGCTTGCTTTCTATGACAAGTCTATGAAGTTGTGGAAATTTCGGTATTGTTATTGGAAGAGCAGTCAGAGTTATGTCTTCACGAGGGGTTGGAACCGATTCGTGAAGGAGAAAAAGTTGAAGGCAAATGACACTATTTCTTTCAGTTTATGTGAGAGAGGAGAAACTGTAGATTCTGCTGCTCAAACATTCAATATGAGTGATGTAAACAGCAGTAGCATCGCAGAGTTGTCCAGCCAAAGCATTGCGTCTAAAGTAGAGCTGCAGCTTAACCCAGGCCCTCTCATCGCCCGTGATAGTACTGTCAAGAAGAAAGAGAGAATGAGGGGCGCAAACAAGCGAACGCAAAATGCTGAGAAAGTGGGCTTTAAACTCTTTGGCATACAAATTATCTGAAATGGCATGATTTCTTAGGTTCTCTCTTCTTCCTTTTAGTGTGTTACAAAGTACATACTGATGGCTCAGCTTTTTATTTGAGCTATTTTAATTATCACAGATTACCCTGTATGGAACTCCTAAATGGCAGGGATGCTAACATTTCGGCTAAAATTTTAGTGCATGACCAAATTATGGATGAAAGCAGTTATTGCCATTATAATTCACAAACAGGGAAGAAAACAATGTGTGTTCTTCTCCCACGACACACTGTAAGGTGCTGATGCTGAGGGTATATATCATGTTTCTTGCTTTCAGTTCCTTTGTATGGTGACAAACAAGGTGATCTCATTGGTTGGTCTTTTTTATCCTTTTATCCGGTGGGAGACTCTTCCATTGCTGTGAAGTCCATTTTTCTTAGACTATTAATGTAGTTGTTAGATTAGGGGTGTTTATTATTGTGGAAGCGGCGTGGCCAGCCGCGTTGATGTTATTGCCAAACGGGTTATAAAAGGAACCGGGTTTTCAGATGATGCCTTGAAGCACCTCCTCTCTTTTTTGGTTCACCGTTGAAAATGGTCGTAGCCTCCAAATTACCACTCTCAAATCTTAAAATTTAAATCCCCGCACCCTTAGTTTTCAAGAACGGCGTCACCAACTCTAACAGTGGTGAGGGCGACTGATCGGCTGGAGAAGAGGAGACCACCGGCGAACATCGTTATCGTAGCAGTTGGATCCTATCGGCGGAGTCTGTTGATGATGGTGCCGACAACACTACCACTAGAAAATCTTGATTTCATTCCTCTTTACCCTAACCCTATTCGCCTTACCTTTTGTCCCCTCCCGCTCCATTCCTCTCTTTCGCCGAATTAGGGTTTCAAGAATTGAAACGTGGAGGCAAATGGAAAAACAAATGGAATCACCAATTCCACTTCATAATGAAATCCCTCAATTAGGGTTTGCAATCTTCCTCTTCCCCTCCCCCTCCATCCTGATCAAACGGTCGAGTATGACAACAACCATCTTCATCAAGAGCTCCAAAACCAGTTTGATTTGAAGGAGCAGTTTCCAAATTCGAATGATTCTCATGAAGAAGAAGAGGAGGAGCAGGAGGCGGATGGGAAGGGGGGGATTTCAAGAGTGAAGAGAATGATCAAAAGAGTGAGAATTTTCATGAGAACGATAGCAGTGAGGAGGTAGGTGATGGTTTAGATAAGAAGAAATGAGAGAAGTAATGGCAATGTGAATAATTATAAAAGGTTGTCTCATCAGTATCATGTGAGACCTGAAGCGAAGGATCGTGCTTCTTATATGAATATTGGGACCTACAAATTTGGGGCTAATTGCAAGTTTAATCATCCTATAAGAAGGAAAAATCAGGCACAACTTCTTCTTCTTCTTCTTCTTCTTCTTGAATTATTATTTAGGTTTGTGTTTTCACGTGTGTATATTTTGTTGGTTTACTGTTGTTGGTGTAAATCTAGTGTTTCTAGACAAGGACAGCATAAATAATTCCTCAAACGACCAAATTTCTTATTGTTTTTATGGTTTGCAGGACACTCACTAATTAATCCAGTGGATCTCCTCGTGTGCTTGCGTGCCATCAAGAACAGTGCTTTTCAAGCATCTGAATATCCAGTTGTGATAACCTTGGTAAGACCACCCACCTGCAAATCTTCAAGCCAAGGTTGCAGAGGTGAGAGTCAACTTTTGTCCTGGATTTTTATTATGAACATGATTTTGACTGTACTCTTGCGTGAGCAAAATCTATTTGTCTGTAGATGGTCACTAAAACAGTAGGAGGCATGCTGTACTGTCCCAAGATAGATCAATTACAAGAATTTCGATATCACTAGTCATTGAAGAACAATGTTGTGATTTTGACCAAACCACCAAATGAGTATCTTGAAACTCAAAGCAGTAAGTTTCCCGAAAGGTCAAAAAATGTTCAAAAAATGAACTTGACTAACCAACGTGTCTGGTATGTGAAAAGGATAGTTCTATAATAATAATAATAAAAAAAATCATTAAGTTTATGGCTTATTTATTCAATATTAAATGATAAAATTAAAAAATAATATATTTTTAAAAAGAACTTTAAAAAAATAAACTTAAACCGGGCTAATCTTTGAAACCCGTGTCTTAGATCATGAAATCAAGATTACTATGTAGAAGACACATAAAAAAATAACAAAGCAAAACTCTCAATTATAAAAAGTTAAAAATAGAAATAAATAGCAACCAAAACAATGAGGATCAAATTTTGTACAATAAATAAATAAAAAATAATAATTAGGGATTGAATTAAAAAACAAAATAAATGAAGAGAAGGTTAAAAACTTGGTAATAAAAAATGACGATAAAAATTAAATAAAATATTGAAAGATAAAATTGAAAATAAATAAATAAATCAAGCAAAAGATAATAAAATAGAAATAAAAAGAATGAAGATCAAATCGAATATAAAAATAAAATAAAATAAAATGTTTAGGGATGAAATTGAAAAAATAATAAATTTCAAAAAGTATTAAAATTAAAACAAAAAAGAAAGAAACAAATATGAAATAAATAAAATCTGAAGGATATATTTGAATTTTTGATGGCTCCGTGTGAATATCAAGGACCGAGAGAGAGAAAATATAAAGAGAAGAAAAAACACCATGCCACCGAACCACCGTGAATTCGATTACATGTGTCATCCTATCAGTTGTGTTGTTACTGGATGCGTCGGATGGCATGATAATTAGTTTTTATTATTATTATTATTATTGTATAGCTCCCCACGTGTCGCTAGAAAACTGTTAGGGACAATCATGCATAGACTCCTGCAAAACACAAGTCTACAATTTCTGTTTTTAATATGTGTAATCACTAAACAGCCTTAAGGGCATTTGAGTATTACAGAAAAAACATATTATAAGAACAAAAATGTCCTTTCAGACTAGCTTAATGTATTTTCTTTTTATTTTAAGGTTAAATTTGTCATTTCATGGTGCTAATATATATATATATATATATATATATATATATATAAACAACCCTCCATCAAAGTTTGGATTTTTTTTCTTAACTCTTAATGGCACGTATATCTTTTTACTACTGTGCAAAAAAAAAAAAAACCTCGAACAAAAACACAGCCAAGTCTTTCAGTGAAAAAAAGTAAACAGCCGGATCCTCCAGCTAAGCAATTGTGTTTTGCAGAGAAGGATAAAAAAGTAAATACAATGTGTTAATCCAGTCTCTTGGGCTAAAGTGCATCATTGATTTTTTGTAGATTGTTTTTTTAATTGATTAGTATATTATGCACGTGCACAACTGCTGGTCTGTAGAAACTCAAATATAACTCCCAAGCGATGGAGCCCATTGATTATGCTGCTGTAAGCCCACTCCAAGCCCTCTTACAGATCCAGCCTCAGAATGAAAGTGGCTCAGTTCATGGCAAAACTCATGGACTGGGATTTATAGCTTAGGCCCAGACTCTAATGGATTTCTGCTTGCAGTAACCTTTCTAATCTATAGAGCTACAAGGTTCAGCCACAAGGGCCCATGTATACTGACAAAGGTGGGCCCCAATAGTCCAATCTAGAATCATATCTTCGGGCCCATGGTTACCTACTTTAAATCGGCATGGTCTGCAAGGTTTCTGTTCTTGCTAATTATTTTGTAAAACCATCAACTTTAAATCAAACCATTGGCTTATACCATAAACTAGTCTCGATTCAGCAAGAAGAAGAAGAGGCGGTGGCGCCCACTGCAGTATAATCAATAATGCTTTACCAAATCTTGTCTTCTTTACTAATGATTAAAGCTTATAATTAAATTGAAAACTGGCTCATAATTCCTGTTAGTTATGCTAAACCATCAATAATCATGGAGATTAGTGGGGACTACAGGTGTAATGAGTTCGGAAGTCATTTGCTGGACAAATATGAATCCTCCATCACCAGCTTCTTGAGGCCCACGCCACCATAATGCTTGTAAATTAATCAAAATCAATAATGATGTTGTTAATTAAATAATTAGTATTCAGTCGCTAACCTGGGCTGAATCTAAAACTAATACCTTCCCCGCATAGATGCAAAGGACAGGAAACAATGCCATTTGCCATGTTTTTTTCTGTCTTTTTTGGTGTTAGTTTGTGATTTCATGGTATATGTTATAACATGCATGAATCATTATGTGTTGTGTTCATCAGTACGAGGTATATATATATACTGATTAAAATAGGCTTGAAGATCTAGATTGTTAATTAAATAGATTAATATATATATTATTAGTGTTAATCATTTTCTTGGACAGTTTGACTTGAACAAGAATCATGCATGTGACTTTGCACTTGCAACAAGAACACGAGGATAGTTTCTGGAGGAACCCTAGCTCGCAGACACCTGGGATTTTGATTAGCTTAAAACTCAGAAAAGATGGAGAGATGATCATCATGCGGTTAAAACCCTAGCTGTTAAACTTCTTAATTATGAATTCAAGAATCCAGCTTGTTCGAAACTCAGCCCAGTATGACGAGCTTGACTGTTCAGCCACAAGAACGTGTAGAAAAAGGTATGAGAACCCGAAAGAGGGGGGAAAACAGCAACAAAGAGAAATTAGATTCCTCTAGACATGCTTATTACGTAACTCTGTCAGTAAATTATGATTGGGTGACCAAACTCATCATGTCAAATTGTCAATTGTGAGATAAGATAAAGCAATGAGTCACAAAGCTATCAACGCTCCTTGAAGAACGTTAAAGCTCACCTAATTCAGAACCGTCTCCATTTCCTGTCCTATAGTGTGTATTTCATATTGTAGCACAATAATTTTTATCAGCGCATTAAAATTGATAAATAAAGATTTATCAGAAATTATTATATTAGATATGGATATAACTCGTTAATATGAATCTATAAGTTACTAGATATATTATAATCTAGTTGAGTTAAAATATGAGCCAACTCCCCCTTAAACATAATAAATAGACCAGTTTTTATCAGCATGATCAAGAAAAGTGTTTAGCTCTTTAAAAAAAATTAGAGCTTTTCAATTTATTTTTTCAAGATGATTTCCACGAGTTTTGCAAATCAACCCTAGTTAACTCAGGTATATTAAATGTTTTTCCATCTAATATTACATAAAAATATATTTCAATTCACTATTAAAATCATTATTTTTTTTAGAAGAGACATTACTACTACCTAGGCATCTTTTTTCGAACATTTTTTTTTTAACTCCAACCCATGGAGTAGCACTGGCTAACAAGCTAGTTTATTCTTCAATTAAATGTCCTACTATACACGACCTCACATCAATACCTAGAATTATATTTATAAAGGCTTTGACTTGCAAAGTACATAATCTATTAGATAATTGTCAAAGTTTACTTGAGAGACCTTGCCTAGTAATCAAAGAGGTTGTGAGAAATATATTTCTTATAAATTCCATGATTTTGGAATGAATAGTCTATATATATTAAATTTAAAAGGATTGGGAATATAATCTTATTGTTGATAAGGTAAAGGTGTTAAAATTTGAACAATAATAATGGTGGAAGAGAGTATAAATTAGTAAATAGTTGGCAAAACAAATCTCAAAGGGATCATCCAATATCGCTTGGGATTTTCATTTGGACTCTCGTTAATATCTATAATATTATATAGAGGAATTATTTAGTGTATACCGTGTAGAGAATTTAGTTTTGAAGAAAAAGCTTCATGTTATTATTGGATTCACATCCATATACACTATTTACAAAAGAGATGATTGTTTCCTTTAGCATGATCCTTGGAGAAGAATTTGGAGACTAATCAGAGATAGGAGAATAACTAGGGAAACACAAGGATATACAGAGATATATTATAAATACGCAGCTGCATTTGTCCAAGCATGGAAAGATAATAGCTGAAGTTGGAGCACGTAAATTTATAATGCCCAATTTGTTGAGAAGTAAATGGAATTGGTCCCTTACTAGAGCTTCGGTAAAGATTTCAGCAAGTTGATGTTTTGAGAAAATATGAGCAGTTTGAATATATGCCACTGCCCACTAGCTTGAATGTGCTCACAAATAAAGAGACAGCACATCCTTTTTTTAGTTCATGAAAGTCGGGATTCGCAGCTATATGAATTGCTCAAATCGTGGTTTTATTGAGTGAGAGCAATGCCTTTGGGAGAGCGAGCCATTTCATGGCCAAGGTCCAAGGTCTTTGATGTGGAATTGGTTGTGAAGATGAGCTTTTAAGTTCACTAATACGTTGTGAATCATCGCTTATAATGATAACATCATCCATGTAAATAAGGACTGCAAGTAGCATGAGGTAAAGTAAACAGGGAGTTGTCAGCACTTCATAGTTTAAAACCAAGGGCTAGTAAAAACGATGTAAATTTCTCAGACCACTGTCGAGAGGCCTGCTTGAGGCTATCTTGAGGCCATTGAGAGATTTTCGTAAAAAGGTGTTGTTGACGTCTCGTTGGTGTGATTCCTTATTACGGATGACAGCAACAGCTAGTATACAACGATAGTGGTGAGCTTTAAGAAGCAAAGGTTTCTATATAGTCTAGTATCCCTTCGGTTTGTGTAAAACCTTCGGCAACAAGACAAGATTTGAATCAGTCAATGGTGCCATCAGCCTTGTATTTTACTGTTATGGACCCACTTGGAGCCCATAGTTCTCTTTCCTGGAGGTAAGTGCTCAAGTGCTCAGGTATTATTGCTTCAAGTGCCTAAATTTCTGCTTGCACAGCCTCTTGCCTAGAAAGAGCTTTAATTTTCCGCGAGAAAGAAGACGACTCATCTGTGGAAGAGATGGCCTCGAGATAAGCTTCATGTAAAGGGGAAAAGGAATATATGAGATGATTGAAGCAATAATATAAGAAATGCCAGAGTTGGCTGATGCAGGTGTTGTCGTGGGTGGGGCTAAAGCTGTCGGGATATTAAAGGAGAAGCTTTGAATTATTGTAGAAAGTTGGCGAACAAGAAAATTTAAATCATATACTTTATATCCTTTTTCGCCATAAGGATAAACAAGGAATACCCAACAGAGCGAACAAGAAAATTTCTTATCTCTAGAGACAGAGTAATTATAAACATAAGGAACCAAAAAATGTGAAGGTGGTCATATGTACTAGAAGAACAAGGAGTTGATTTATTCTGGGGGAGAGGGGCATGGCGTAAACGCATATGCCACAGACAAGCCCTTGCTGTATGGGATGCAGAATAGGCAACTGAACGGCGGTGGAAGGTGCATCGATGAACTCCATCTTGTAGTTTACCCAATTCAATCATTTTAAGGGCATGCATCATTAAGTATATCTTGTGATCCAACCATGTGATGAGAAGCAGTGCCACAATCAACAGTCCGTGTAGTTGGTCGGTCAAGTTTAAAGATTGTCGTTGCTGGGTCCAACTACATTAGCTCAATGATTTTGATTGGATGAAGGTTTGTTTATGTTCTGTTCATTTTTGCGCCTTAACTTCCAGGATGTACAAATCCTTCCTGGGGTGATCATGAACGTGGATGGCATTGCCTTGTGAGAAACGCTCGTCTAGGTCCAACCATAATTTGCGTATTGTTTCGGCAAAAGCCACTCTCATGATGATCACAGGGAAGAAAGTTGAAAACTCATGAGATTGCCATGGAATTGCGCTTGGTCCAGGCCAAGTAATCCGAATAATGTGAATATGGTTTGTTGACAAAAAAAAAAAAAAACAAAAACAAAAACAACGTTTTGAATGTAGATTTCAAAATTAATTTCAACATCCTTGATCATCTTACATTGCTCTTCTCAGGGGCAAATTTTTTCTTCAATTCAGAACACATGATATGATAGAGGTTCCCAGAGCAATAAGGTGAGTTTGGATTTACAGAGATTATGCAAATCCGAACCCTGTAGATTGGAATGATTGTGAACCGGAGCTCCTTTCCTCCGCTATGGTTCTCTGATACAGGCATATCCTTATGTACTATTTACAAAAGAGATGATTGTTGCCTTTAGCACGATTCTTTGGAGAAGCATTGGGAAAGAAATCAAAGATAGGATAATAATTACGAACACGCAAGTGAGTGACTGTTTAGAACTGTACTAGCTTCTGTTTTTTTTATATTTTACTTTTAAAAAAATTATTTTAATATATTTTTTCAATGAAATTCACTTTACACTATCAAACACAATAAAAAACAGAGGAAAAAGTTTATAAATTTTGCGGTCCAATTTTTCTTTCTTTTTAACCTTTTCCACTTGAAAATCTGACGTTTTAGACACTCCTCCATCTGCACATTCTTTTGAGCCAATACAGAAGAACACGTAATACCTTGTCAATTTTCATGGCAACATTCATCTTTACCAAGAAAGCCTAGCAGTATCAATACGAGAAGGAACAAACAAATAAAATATCAGAAAGCCACTCGAGCGGGTTGGGTATACAGGAGCAGAGATGAGAAGCGAAGAGAAGAGAAGAGGGGACAATAATTGAGAAGAACAGTCAAGTCACTTTATGCTATACGACATTAAGTTTTTTATCTCCAGCATATACGTACTTCTTTACAAGGTTAGACGCGCTACTCCTCTGCGTGTGCCCAACAATATTAAGGTTTTTTCATCTCAAAATAGTTTCTTAAAGTCACCATATACATGGATCGACTTTATATACGTATACATATACGATAGATTCTTGGGGATTCTTGATGATAAATGAACTAGAAAAGGCTTATAATTGTTACTCCAAAATCATTAATCATATATGCGTAAATGATTTCTGATGAAGAAAAAGAGCCTGTGGCTATCGCCCAAGGCCTCTATATCTGTGTAACGTGTGAGCTATATCGGAATAAAAAGCTATATTCAACTCAAATAACAATGATGGTTTCACTGAGAGCAACCATGCTTTGCAGGCATTCAATGGTAGAACAAAGTTATGGTCTTTGAAAATGATAAGACAAAAAGGAGAATGAATACCAACTTTCAATTTACATCATCATAGCTCAAAAGGGAAAAAGGGACACAAAAGTTAATAAAAAAAGAAAGAACTTCAAGATCAGAGACTAATCCTCTTCATCCTTTTTGGATCAAGAAAGAAACTGATCCTCTTCTTGGTATCATCGGGGAGCTTTCCTGGTCCGACCAGGAGACTAATCCCCTTCATGGTATCATCGGCTACTGGTGAGGATTTCTGGTGAATGAATCACAGGTCGTTTTGCTCTGTCACCAACGCCAAAAATAAACATAGATAGATTGACGGCACCACAAAAAGTTATTGAAAGAGCATTTTTTTCTGATTACTTTCAATTCCAACTTCAATTAAAATACCAATACAAACAATAACAACAATAACAAGAACAATCGATCTAATCAAATACTCTTTCAATTTGCACCTCCGCCTCCATGTCCCAATCTCTCGTATTCAAGCAAGAGTTGAATTCTCAGCAGGAGATATCCACACAATGTCCTTAAGGGCTGGTCTCAGCGCTTTACTGCAGAATTGATTAAACTCCAAAGTGTCTCCGTTATCTTTCTTCACCTCCACCACCAAAAACGATGGTGTGACAGCAAAAATATCAGCTGCAATAGCCAACTTCCCTTTCCTACCCCTCTCCTGCCCTTGCAATCTCACTTTGGAATCGCTCTTCTTGACACTGAAATTCCCTGCCTTGCCCACCTCCTCGAGTCTTGAAATGACACTGCTTGCTGGCCTTGTTGTGGCAAATCTCAGCTCCTCTTTTTCCTCCCTTTTCCTCTCCTCAAAGAGTGGTGACAAATCAAATCCCTGGGATAAAGATATTATGTGAAACGCGTTTAACGTTTCGAGTTGCTTTGATTTGTCTCCATTGGCATCTTCATCTCCATTGAAAGCTTCAAATTCCATCTCTTCTTTGCTTTTTACGGTCTTTGGCACTGATTTCTTGAACCAGGTTGAATCCATGACCTTGGATATCGTGATTCGAGTGCTTGGATTTGGATCAAGAAGCTTGGTAATCAGCCGTCGAGCTTCAGAGGAGAACCATGGAGGGCATTTGAAGTCACCTCTATAAATCTTTCTATACATAGCCACAATATTATCATCTTGAAATGGCAAGAACCCAGCAAGAAGCACATAGAGAATAACACCACAAGACCAGAGATCTGCTTTGGCACCATCATACCCTTGCTTCCCAATTACTTCAGGTGCAACATAAGCTGGTGTCCCACAAGTTGTATGCAACAACCCATCTTGCTTCAAATGCTCAGTGAAAGCACTCAGCCCAAAATCTGTAACCTTCAACTTCCCATCTTCGTCAAGCAGCAAGTTCTCAGGCTTCAAATCACGATGATAAACACCGCGACTGTGACAAAAATCGATCGCAGATATTAACTGCTGAAAATAAACTCTAGCCACATCTTCTCTTAACCGACCTTTCTCAATCTTGGAGAACAACTCGCCACCTCGAACAAGTTCCATGGCGAAATAGATCTTGGACTTGCTAGCCATGACTTCATGTAACTCAACAATATTGGGGTGCTTCACCATCTTCATAACTGAGATTTCTCTCTTGATTTGCTCCATCATCCCCACCTTTATCACCTTCTCTTTACCAACTACCTTCATGGCCACACTTTTGCCGCTCTGCAAGTTACGCGCGTGGTAGACTTTAGCGAAGGTGCCATGGCCTAGTAACCGACCTAGTTCATATTTCCCATGAAGCAAGGTCGGGTGACCATCACATGTTGTTTCTGCCATCGAAAGAAAGATTTTTCTAAAACTTAAGAGATGTACAATATACAGAGAGATTTAGGATTTGTGAAGGTGAAAACTACAAGATTTGAGAAGAAGAGAACGACTAGTAAGAATACACTATGGATCACCCGTCTTCAACGTGTTTTCGGTGGCAGTTTCTGCCGCCGATGCACTTCTTGGCACGGGAAGAAAACTCAGACTTAGTTAACAACACTCCTCTCATCTCTCTGCATTCCCTAACACTCTCTTGACAAGGGTTATTTTGGTTTTTGGCAGAGAATTTGAAGCTTCTATAGAACAAGAAACGAAGGAGATTTCTTTCTTTCCTTTTTCCTTCTCTTTTTTTCTCCTAAGGGAGAGGTTTCTTCCCGTCTTTATAGCAGCATTCGGGTCCTGATTTACTCTTTTGTCCTCCAACGGCGCTCTCCGCCAAGAGTTCAATCTGACGGTTATAAACATGGTTTGGGTGACACTTGTCCTGATCTGACGGTTATAAACATGGTTTGGGTGACACTTGTCCTGATCTGACGGTTTTGTTTGGACAACGTAATCAGTCCCGAGCACGTGTGAAGGTTCCATTGGGATCTGACGGGTTGCAGTTTCGAAACGCGTAGGTTTCGACGATCATGTCATGGCTATTCCCAAGGTATCCTTATCTAGGTTCTCAACAATAATTCCTACGTGGGCTCCAGTGTGAGTGAGAAATTTCTTTGTCTTTTTTCATGGAAAATCATGATTAGTGATAAGTTATTACGTGTAAACCGCAACGGAGGGATGATAGCCATGGCGATTCCAGGCAGTACAACCGCATCGGAGGAAAAGGATCTCCCGGCCCGCCCGTAAACCTGCTGATAATTACTGTGACCGCGTTAGAGCGTGTTTGACAGTGTGGTTGCGGGTGCTTTTCAAATAACTTTTCGTGTCAAAATGCATGCTAACAATGTTTTTTCATTTTTTAAAAATCATTTTTTACATCAGCACATCAAAACGATCCAAAACGTACAAACCATATTAAATTTTAGTAAAAAAAAAAATTCAATTTTTTTGGGAACGCAGCCACGTTCCCAAACGGGACCTTAGTCTTTCCTAGCAAGAAAAAAAATAAATCATCCAATTAGATCTTCAATGGTAAAAAATCATATTAAAATCCTATAATTTCATGTTCAAGTATTATAATTATTAATATAATTTATATAGTTATTAATTTTAAAATCTGTAGAATTAGTTAAGATGCGTGTAAACTGATCCAAAAATCAATGTTAATAAAAAAAATAAAAAATAAAAACAAATTCTATCTTAGATTATATTTATTTTTTAAAAAAACCGATTTGAGTAATTTTATGAGCCATTTCATGATAAAAAAAAAAAAAGAGCACAATCAATTTTAATGGTGATAAATTATTTTATATTTTCTAATAACACATTTGCAATCACATAAAAAAATACCTAGGAGTTGTTAAAATAGTCACCATCTATTTGAATAAAAAGGTATTCATGTATTTAAAACATCTTCAATACACACACGCACACGAATAAATGCGAGAGTGCATACGGCAGACGAGGGAACTAGGATTTGTTTCGAGGGCCATGGCCCCAAAGTCTTGAAAATTGACAATTTCACACCGTTTTTTTTTTTTCTTTTTCTTAAAATAGTTTGAAAATGTTTATGTTCCTTCCTCCTTAATTTCTTTTTTCTAGCGTTTCTAAGTCATTTTCAAATTTATTCCATGACAAATGATGATAATCTCTTTGAATATCATGAAATCATAAGGATATATTGTTAAGAGATTAATAAGAGTATTTATATATTGAAGAAATTATTAAATAAATTCTTTTTATAATTAAAATATCCTTTATTATTATTTAGAAAAATAGTTAAATTAGAAAAGCAGAAAACTAGAAAATAAATATAAAAATTGGGCATGATTACTATTATTTTTGTAGATTAACAATATTTAATTTAATATTTAATTTTTTCAATATTATTTCTTTAATTTTTTAATTTTTTATTATTTTACCCAAGTATTTTTAAATAGTTATTAAAGGTATTTTGATTAATTTTTTTTTATCAAGTCTTCAGACTTTTAGATGATTTTTATAATTTTATATTTCTCTACTGTAATAAAAATATTTTGTTTTTATTATTCTACAACCCTCATTTGTGAGATTCTAATGCTATTTACGAGATTGACACAGCCAACCTTTTAATCTCTATAAATCCGCACTCCATTTCTCTTAAAATTGGGATTAAAAAATATTTATTAGGATTTAAAAGCTTTTTAATTAAAGATAGTATTATTCCATGAATAAAAAAAGAAATTATACTACTGATTAAGCGTCTGTTTGTGAGTGTAATTATAATTATTTTTTAAAGTATTTTTTATTTTAAAATATATTAAAAATTATTTTTAAAATTAGCCCATAAAAATAATTTAAAATATATAAAAAATTAATTTTTAATAAAAAAAAATGAAACGGTTCCTAAACTAAATTATTGATGAGTTTCAATAATAATTAACTCACAGTTTTGTCATTATTTTTCTTGCATTAATCAAATGAAAATTAATATAGTTGTAGAAGAAAGAATTTAAAGGATTGTACTGATTCTATCATCACAGCACTTTAAAAAAAAAGACATTTAAATATCTTGATTTTTAATTTACCATAAAGAAAAAAAAAAGATAGCTGAAAATTGCTAAAAACAAATGTATTAAAAAAGGTTGAAATTGCGAAGAAGGCGGTAACAGGTTGCTGTCATCATGCAGATGCAGTGGGCCCGCCTAATACTCCAATTTGTCAGTTGGCGTGGCAAGTGATTAGTCAGCAGTGAAAGATGACTTGAAAGGCTCACAGCCCTTCCCAGCGTGATTGACCCCTGACCCACCTAACCCCTTTACTTCACCGTGCCTTGCATTGTAGGATAAAATACCTCACATTTATCTGCCGCTTTCTGATTATAACTGTCCCGTAAAAGAACTTGTTTTACTGAATCGGTGGATCAACTAGTGAGTCAGCAAGTGCAGTAAATTCAGACCAATTATTATTTTTTATTAAAATAATAATATTATTATTATTTTTAATTTTTTTTTTACTCTGATCCATTTAGGTTTCATTCATGGCTATAAAATATAACGTGGTGTGAAGCAAGGTTTTACTCGGAGATCCGGAGAGATCAATTAATTTGATTTTTAAGATTATATTGTTTTGATTTAATATTTTTTTGAAAAAATTAAAAAGTTAGTTTGACCAACTATTTGACTCATTTTTTCGTTTAAAAGTCTAGTATTAATTAGATATAAATCTGTTTAATTGGACAGGTGTTTTTGTCATCACTTTGAATAAAATTACAGATAATTTTTTATTGATGATATATTATATTTATTAATGGATATATAGATAGAATAAAATGGATAAAATTGTTTTTTACACATTTTATCTGTCTGTAAATCTACTGGTATATTTATTATCGACGGACTTACAGATAATTCATAAACTACCGACGAGAGTTTTTTTGATAAACTATTTATATATGTGAGTTTATCGGTAATATACGCATTAACATACTACTAGTGTAAATACCGATAAAAATTCTTATCGGTAAAACTATTAGATGTAGTACTGTAAATAATCAATATACCCATTTGCTTTGATTAATACAAGGAAACAAACCATAGCTTTTCGGACATGTTCATGCTATTGAGATGCAATTTGGCCCTGAGAATGACCTTCATAACAATTGACGAGTCACACATTCGATAGCTTTTTTCACATGCTAACGCTCGAATAATTAATGGATACCTGATCAACGTTGTCGTCAAAGTAACATAAACCAGATCTTAAACAGCTGTCTGTGCATGTAATCCGGCCGCTGCAGGACCAGTTAAAGACACAAATAAAAGATGTCAGAAAATGAAGGCAAATCAAATTGAAACAATGCCACTAGACGTTCACAGCCTCAGTTGAAATAATCAACATTTATATGTTGTCTGGAGCAAGAAAGCATAGGATCCAAAACTAGACTTGTGGACCTCCTTTATTTCTCTTTTTCTTTCACTCAGGTGGCCAGCTCTTCCATAATTTCTCATTAAATCTTATCGATAAACTGAACTTTATCTAGTCTTAATATATAAATAACATGGACATACAAACTTGAGTTCTCACATACAAACTATTAATATATAAATAAATTTCAGATTAGGTGAATGAATTAACTAGTATGAATAGTGTAGCAACGACAAGCAAAAATACAAAAAGTACGAGAGAGGTACGAATACAATGAAAAATATGAAATTTTAGTTTCAACAAAATAGCATTTTCAACATAAATAATGGTAGGGTCTATATATAAAAATTACAATTAATTTTATAATCAAACATTTCAATGTAATTATTACACACTAATACAGCTGCAAACACTTAGCTAAACACCACTATTCTAATTATCTTTTTAAATTTAATTTGAAATGACCTGAATAATAACTATTTATAAAATATTCAACGGTGAACAGAAATCCATGCTCGGAAAATGAGACGCTGGGCGGCTGTTAACGGAAGACTCGCAGGCTGTTTAACTTTGAAGAGGGACTCGTAGGCGAGAGGAAGCTGCAAGATGACAAAGCAGCCCACCTCGTTTTTGGCGGCCACAAATTGACAAAATGGCCACTGTTATAGTTAGAATTAGTCCACCTTCACTAATCTGTCATCACGAGCAGCAATTAATTTAATGGTTGTAAATTCTGTTTCGGGAAGTATTTTATTTTTTTAATTAAAATAAAATGTTTTAATTTTAAAGTATTTTAGCATGCTGTTTCGAGGTTGTACTGTTTATATATATATATATATATATTCAACAAATATAATTCAAATTCAAGATAAATTAATTATAAACTATACAATACAAACACAATGCCAAACAAATTTAATTTTAAAATTTAAAATATTTCTAAATAGTCAAGATTAAATAGATCTTTAACTTAAAGTTATTCAACTTAAACAAAATATCAAAATATTATGAAAGTAAAATATTTTAACAAAAATATTTAAATATAAAGTTAGGTCAATGTTATGAAGTGGCTAATGGAATCTAAAGCATCCCTTGTTTTGCTCAAATTCCTACAAAGTATAAACATGAAAAAAAAAAACATGAATATAAACCATATATATTAGTGATAAATCTAATTTTAAAAAATTAATATCATTGTTAATGAAAATAGTAATAATAATTTTCAATATTATTATTAATATCATTGCTATTGAAAATAGTAATCAAAAAGAGCTTTTTATAATCGGGTGGTTTAATTAATGAAATTGAGCAAGGTTCAATTTGATTCATTGGCTTTTTAAGAGCGGAACGGAACATGTGGAATGAAACCGGAACGTTTCGAGCGGAATTTAGCAGAAAAATCCGGAACGGACCGAGATTTAAAATGAGATAAAATTTATTCCATTTTGTTCCGTTTTTTGAATTGGTATAAAATGTTTCGGTCATTCCAGGCGGAACGAAACGGAATTGACAACCTGGATTAATTTAGCGTACTACTCATTATTATATGCTTCAACGCCATCATGTCGAGAAAATAAAGGGAAAAAATAATATTACTCTAAAATCCATATGCTTTTTAGTATTCAAAATAAAGGGAAAAATTTTCATTATTTATCAATTGATATAATTACTTGAAATTCTAGGATAAAAAATTTGTTTATAAATTATTTTTATTTATCTAATAAAAAAAATACCAAGTTGGACTCCTTTTAATTAGCACGAGACAATTCACTTAATTGACAATTGATAGCGTGAGAAATTCAGTGACAACCTTTTTTGTCAAGTTGCGAAAGGAGACGTATACAGGTAAGACGCCAACATATTAATTAGTTGTATAATTAAACAATATTTAGCTGCTTAATTTATTAACAAATGATTGAGCAAAAAACAACAACAAAAGGCAGAGAAAAGACTACGAGGAAACAAAAATCATATGCCGATATTATAAAAATAAAATTCCATTGGAGAGACAAGGAAAAGGAAATGAAGAGAAAAGAGACAGAAAAGTATGCTGCCCGGTTGTTTCTGGTCCAGGTTCTGCCTGTTATTGGTGTGTCTAGCGTAGGGTAATGACTTCTTTTTTAAGAATTTTTTATTTTAAAAATATATTAAAAATATTTTTGATATCAATATATTAAATTAATATAAAAATAATTTTAAAAAATAATTTATGTGCATCTTTTTGTTTATCTGGGCTGATCCCCAAATCTTTCGACAATTTTTATTTAATATTTGGACAAACAAAGAGGGGAAAAAAACAAGTTTGGAAGACAAAATATAAAAAATAAAGATAGGTTTTTTATTTATTTTGGAAGGATAAAATTTTACTCTAAAAAATATAAAAAATATTTCTATCCTTCTATATATGTCCTTTTTTTTAATTTTCAGAGATTAACGAAACTAACCAATCAAAATGTTATTAAATTGGATTGAATTATTGTACTTTTTAATCATAATAAAGATATTATTTAATATTCACATTGCTCCTTTTTCCATAACATGATTTGACATCCACAATGATTTCCCTCTCTCAATAAACAGCATCTTCTTCTTCGTATTCTTTTGTTAACATGTCATTAGAATTATTAAGCATAGCTAGCTACAATGTCTTTTTATCAGTCATTTGTTTATTTTTGTATTTTAAATATGTTTTTAAAAAATTTAATTTTTTTACTTTAAATTAATACCACCCTAAATATCATATTCAAAGAAAAAATTGATTAATTATTGAGAGTCAAAGGACGTGCATAAACACACCCTGCTAGCCTGGGTGCTGAGACGTTGGATTAATTAACTAATTTTATATAGATTTCGATTGGTTTTATTCCTCATGCACTGAACCAAGGCTACTTAACATTGATTCATTAATATATATATATATATATATATATATATATATATATATATATATATGTAAATTGAAAATTTTCCATCAGTACTTTCTCATGTGTTATATATATATAGAAGAAAGGATATGTCTTGGGAGATTTGGAGCAACCTAAAGTTGAGCATACATAATCAAGAAATAATTAATTAATTAATTAATACACTAGTTACTAGAAAAAGATGTCGTAAATAAGTTCTCTTTGTCCATCTTATCACCTTGCTTATAATTGCCCATAAGATGAGTCATCATTCAATCACAACAACATTTCATAGTAAAAAAGCAATTTGACTTTTACCCAAAATATATTAATTAGTCCATCAAGGTGGAATCTTAGTGTAGAAGATCGAAGTTATGAAAAATCCATCTCTTTTGGTACTTTGTTTTTATTTGCCTGAGGTGTCCGGGCCAGCTTGCGTGTACTACAACTATTTCCCACGGCCCACTGGACATCCTGCAAGTCCAGGAGCAGGTAAGGCACCGCGGGAGTGACAGACGTGCACATAGAGGGTCGAACCCGAGACGGGAACGGAAGCAGCTAAACCCTCAATTGCCTCTTTTGGTACTTTAACGAGTCGTTTCCCTCACGTATGGGATTAAATTATTATTTAAAAAATAAAAAATATTATAAAAATAAATATTTATAACCCTGTGATGACTTACACAGCAACAATCTTGACGTCATTTCCATCTCTTGTTTAGCAAGAAAATACAAATTAAATTGAAAAAAGAATCCCATTGGTTCTTCAAGTTCTTCGAAGAACTAGAAAATCACCATGCATGGCATATTTAAAATTATATCGGTTCCCTTCATCCGATATCGGGAAGATAATTGATTTTTCACATGGGTACTGAGGGATCTTGATCTGTGAATTTCTGGGTAGCTCCTGCCACCCATATTGACCTAATCGCAACAGGCGATCTTGATTGGAGATAAAGAAGCTATAAATATGACTGAGACGATAACATAATCTGATGAGAAGAAAGACAGTCCACTGGTTTCCTTTGTTCTGCGACAAACCAGAGGCGTTTTAATTTGTTTGTTTTCTTGTCCTTGTCTTCAATGGCAGAGACCGGCACACCTAGCATGCATGTGGCACGTGCCTCTCTTGTCAATTTATTATGCATCTTTGGTGCAGGCCTGCGCAGTTGAGGTCAGGTGTTCTTCGGCTCTAAGGTTCTCATGCATCATGGAGTGGCTTGAATTTGAATGAAATCAAGTGGGTGGCATTTTTTAGATTTTAATTAAGTTGAAGATCTCGTGCTTGATTCCTAAGGGCACGTTTATTTGAGGTTAAAGTAGTGGCTGTGGTGTAAAATATTTTTTAATTAAAATTATTTAAAAATAATATTTTTTTATTATATAAAAATTATTTTTAAGATCAACATATCTAAAAAAAAATTAAATTTTAAAGAAACTGTAAAAAAAATTTGAGGTACTTTTTGGTTTTATCATGTTTCTTTTATTTGAGTATGAGAGAGAAGTGGAAGAAAGAATTCTTTTTCTTCTAATTTAGAATTAAATTGAATTAGAAGTTGCTTGATTTATAAAAAGAACAGCATCAAATAGATCTTGAAGACGAGGAAGGCAAATTCTTGTTGAGATCCAAGCTCGTTTCAATGAATAAAAAAAAATGATTGATTTAAAGAATTAAGTGATAAAACACACAAATATAATTTATAAGTTATTAATCTAGAAAGATTATTACATTTTTTCATTAAGCTAAATCAATATAAAGAATGTATCTTTCATATAATTCAGGAGAAAAAAATTTAGTCTCGATGGGTTGATGCGCACGATAGCATAAAAACACTCCTTCCCATCGACAAAAAAATATTATTATTTCGTTTTCTTGTAAAAAATGAAATCGTTAGCATCCTTTTTGTTGAAAAAAAAAAACATGCAAACAAAATATAACTCATTTTTCACTTTATTATACAGTGTAATCTAGGGGTGAGGAAAAAATCAAAAAAACTGATTAAACCAAGAAAACTAAAAAAAAAAACCAAATAATGAAAAAAACCGATTAGAATTTTTAAAAAACCGACCGGTTCGGTTTTATAAGTCTGGAACTGAAAAAACCGAATCGAACTCAAACAAAAAAAATCAAGCCAAATCGATTTGAACCAATTTTTGTTCTAAAAAACCAAACCAAATTGAAACTGGTCGGTTTGAATCGATTTTGATTTTTTTAAATAAAAAAATTTAATTTAATTTTTTTTTTATAAAAACTAAACCAAACAAAAAATAATTATCCCTGAAAACCATAGAGAAAAGAAAGGAGAGCAAGGGACCGATGGTCCCACCAGCTCTTACAAAATTCAAAGAATAAATAAAAAAAGTTTATGAAATTACTTAATTAAATAAATGAATAATTATTTATATAAATAATTAAAACTTAAGTTATTAATAATAACTAAAAAATTAAAAATAGATATAATTAAGATATTTACTCATAAGATATTTAACCGGTCTGTTTTTAATTATTTAATGAAGAGAAATCTATTTATAGTAGAATTAAAGCTGTAATTTATAGAATTTATCTAGATATTATAAAGTTGTGGGACCAATTTTATCATGGGTTCATGTGACACACCATGCTCAAGTACTTGAGTTCCCTGCCCGTTTATTTTGTACTCATTGCGCGCTCTCGGGGGCCATGTTCATGTGCGCTCAGCCCTCTTTGAGCCTAGAAGGAAAAGATCTCGATGAGGCTACATTCGAGACCTGACATGAAATGCTTTTTTTTTTAAATTCTGACGAGTCAAATAAATTTTTTTGATAAAAATTAATATAAATTTTAATCTGATTATAAACTAAATTAAAATTTTACGAGTATATCTTAATTGATAAGGACCAATCAAAATTGGAATTATATCTAAATTACGTTTGAAAGTTAATGTTTTGATTTTTTATTTATTTTTCTTGTTATATTCTAATTCCTTTTCAAGTTAAGTTAGAATTTTATTTAATTCAGATCTTAATTAGTTATTCTGGTTTAATCTGATCGTATTCGGAACAATTAAGATTTTATCAATTCAAATTTTTGTCTATAATTTAGCTGCGATTTAAGAGTTTATGGAGCTCTAGCATTTTTAGAGTTTGTGATTCTTCCATACCCTATATCAAGATTATATTCTGAATTTAGACCAGATAAAAAAAAAGTTATGAATTTAAAATTCATAAAATTATTGACATTGTAGTAGTTAACCTGACAGATCATTGGTGATCATATTGGTGTAGCATGATGGATCCATATATAATTTTTTAATATGGATAAATATAATTGCAGAACACTATTTCCGATTATATATATATATATATTTGGAATAGCTCATATATCCATTAATTTAAAAAATAGAATAAGTTGGAATAAATTTTATCTTCCTTAGAATCTCGACATGTTCTATAAATTCCATTTAAATTCTGGTTGAAATATTCTAGTTCTGTTCTGGTAATTTCATTCTGATCAAATAATGTTTTTTTTTTAGTATTGTCTAGTTTTACAGTATAAATCATATATTTTAATCCAACTGTTGGTTCATGTTGAAATTTTTTGAGGAATGATCTCATGATATATTATTATATTTCATGTTAAAATTTTAAGGTAATCAGAGTTTAGAAATACCTTGCGAGATTGCTGATGATATTTTTATAATTTTGTTCAAATTCATAATTTTTTTTTGAAATGTTATTTTTTGCGTCATTTTTTTTCATCATTAAACAATAAATTTATTGAAAAATAAACTTTATAATTTATTTTGATTTGTTTTATTTGAAGTTATTATGATCTTATAATCCGGTTTATGAATTTTGATGATTAATCCAGGTGGATCAAGATCTATCCAATATATTATCATCTCAATATTTTTTTAAAAAAATATGTCATCTTGAATTATTTTTTAATTAAACTATATTTTTATTTGTTGTTCAGGTTGTTTTTGAACTAATCGAGTCGAACGGGTCATATATCAATTCAACTGGTCATATAATTTTTTTTATATATTCAATAAATATTTTTACTTGTGTTTGAGATTTGAATTATATAATCTCAAGTTAATTTATCATTGGATTTGAATTGAGATTATATTTATTGAATATATAAAAAAATAAAAATAAAACATTAATTTGATTCTTTTGATGAAATTTTTTTTATAAAACATTTAAAAAAACATATTGTAACGTGAAAATAAACACTTACTACGCTCATGCCAGTGATGCATGCATACTACTGAGAAGAAGAAGAAGAAGAAAGAAACACTAGTGTTAATTATAAAATCTCAAACCCCGTCACTTATTGCGTAAATCAATCAACAGACAAAGTAGCTTGCAAATCGTGTGCCAAAAAGCAATATAATTTTACTCAGATTGATCATATCAAATATTTTGCTGGAATGTTTTTCGTAGGAGCCCAGGTTTTAGATTTTTCTCATTGATGCGTGACATACAGCTCTGAAAATGTGAAGATGGTGACAAAGTTTTTTCGCAGATTTCGCAGGCAGAACACATGCATGTCTATGATCTTAGCATGGTCCCCCGTGATCAGAAACGCAAAAAAGAAAGTAACATGGCTCGAGTCTGCGAGCTAGAATTATTGCAGCCTGTTTTCGGCCTATGAATTATGATGTTTCAATGATCATAGCTCGACTGGTGTGTAGCTCGCTTGAGATCTTCTGGTGACTTTGGTGAAAGTGTAGTTGGACATGCACATTTAGTTTCACCATGTGAAGAGATCCCTCAATTTTATTAGTATTTTTTTTTATGGCTACGTTATTATCGAAGTATAGATTGAAGATCATTTTTGCTCTTATTTTCACAAGTTCGGTTGCTTGCTATTGCATTGTTGTCGCGATCAATTTCTATATTTTGAAAATTTCCTCTCTAAGCCATTTATGTTGATAGGACCAACGACGGTGAAATGTGCCAAGTCATCATTACTGCAAATTATTGCGTTGAATGCTAGAGTGTAGGCTGAAGAGGACCACAAATCATGAAGGGCAAGCATGCCATTGCCAGCCAATTTGAATAAATTGAAATTAATGGTGCTGAGCTTCTAATTATTTCGAGTTTTTATGATCGCTAGCTGCCCAATAGTGGGATCAGCTAGCCATTGAGGATTTATTTTGTTGATGCAGCAGTTTTTCATCTTTTTATACCTAAGGAGGAAGGTGATCAGCCTCTCTTATGCTTCCATTATTTTTTCCTCTCTTAAAAAAGTGATGCTCGGTGTGAGAAATGATGTCTTAATTTCACGAAGAAATGGAAGAATATGAGCTAATTCATCCAAATTTAGAGGATTAATTGATTAAGATTTATAAATAAGGAAGGATTAGAGGGATTCTTCTTAATTTCATATCTTAATTTCTTACAAATTCTTTTTTTTTTTCCAATTCCTTTCGTCTCATCCACCAATTCCTCCAATCCCTAGCTCGTAATAAATATTGATGCGACTCCTTGAAATCACTTGAAAAGAAAGGTGAGAATGGTTGTTGTTACGTAATATGTATTCATTAATAAATGAAATTTGCCGCTGCCGTGAAACGAGTACTCCAGTTCACGTGGATAATTTCCAGCCTTGTTAAAGATGGAGTTATATCCTTGAAGGAAGTGGGTCGCGTGTGCCATTAAAATGTTGATCCAGCATGTTTCAATGGCGAAAAAGTTTTAGAAAACCCACCGAGAAAGGAGGTCGAGGAAGGACCTCACCAGCCGTTGAATGAGACAAAATGATTGAATCGACTCTATAGTACTGTATAGTTAATTGTTTCAGCACTCATCAACTTTAATTCTCACACAGAGGAACAGACGTTCATCGACAGTGATGCAATTAGGGCTACAAATCAGCCAGCAAATTGAAAGAGAACCAACCTTTTGATGATATTAAAATATATTTGGACAGTTTCCATCTTCCACGTTTGCCTGCTTATGCTAATGAAATCCTATCGATAAACGAATAGAAGAAAGGGATCAACAAACACAGAAAAAGAAAGCAATTCTTGTATGGTCTAACACGGTTCCTTGTAAAATTCTACTAGCAAATGAATCTAGGCCAATAGAGAAGCTGGCCGATGGATACCATTACAGGGACGTCGTCTGTTCCTTCATGAACTTGAAAGATGGAACTCTAGGTTTTATCTAGCAGTCAAACCTCTACAAGAAGCTAGCTACGTGCCATTTGTATCTAGAAAACGCCATTGTATTTGGAATTAACTACAAATTAATTGCTGCAAACACCTGTCAAGCTTTACTTTTAGTTTGAAGTGGATGTTATGGATTTAATATTCTTGTGAACGGGAATTCGTCAAGTCATCACACGCATGCCAAATTACCAACGGTTTGAGGTGACCCAGATGTAAGTAGGAGCAAGAACCATCATGTTTTATTATAGATTGTCAGGATTGCAAGTTGACAATGGCACTAAAAGTTGCTTGGTGCAAATTTTCCAATTCACATGTGGACTTTTGAGTACTAATTTGCACATATATAGTCCTGAATGCTAGCTAATCAACGAGTACATACCTTATCTTCGTTCTTAAAAGATAGGTTATCGATTGACTATTCAATCACCTCGATCGAATATATATCAGCTAAACTGTGCTCATCGATAATGAAGCCGAAAATGGTGATAACAACATCTACTTACCAGTTCAATGTTGAATTGTGTGTACCAAGTCTCAATTTCAATCACGAGACAGAAGAAATAATTTACTGTATTTACCGACAGATTTTCTTCTCATTATTTATACTCACAGCCCATCAACACTAATTTTCTCGCTGGCTCATGACCGGCAATTCTCCGTCGAAAAAACTCTTGGGTGATTTATGATCTATCAATGTATTTATTGGTGATAATTTTATTAATAAATTTACTAAAGATAAAAGCATGTACAGAAAATTTTACATGTTCGATTCTATTAGTATTTTTATCGATAAATATAACATATTATCGATAAAAAAACAATATGTAATTTCATTAATTTTTTTTATTGGTCAACCAGTGCAACCTAGAACTCGGCTTCTTGGTCGGGTCAATCCTTGAATCGGGTTTGATAACTATATTCAGATGGCCACAACTGTTTCAACTCATCAATCTACGGACGAAGACAAACTTCTATTATCTCACTCAAACTATTAGAATCAGGTATAATTGTAGATAAAAACATGAATTTCGGTCTCAATCATATCTCCGATGGCAAGTTGTAAATCATGAATATTGCCGGCCAATAAGAATAAAGAGCAACAAATTACGATTAAATCTAATTGTATATAACCCAAGATACACGTTTTTTTACAATTATAATCCCTCAGTATATACCAATAGAATATTTTTATCGATATTTATCGATGGATATTGTAAGAACATATATAGTTGGAAAAACTCATCGCAATCTACCGAATTTTTTTTTTTTGTCAATATTGCCCTTTACATTTACCAATTTTCTAGTAATATTTATGCTCGCATGTAAGAATACTGATTATATTGATGGCTAACAACTTAAACCTAAAATAGCTTAATTATTGGATTATGGTTTTATTTTAATTTATAACATCTTTATTTTCTTGTTAGTCTTACCCAGTGTATGATTAACTATTCATATTAATAATATATTACTTTCTAGTCAATTTATTAGTGTCACCGACAAGAGTAATTAAGATGTTTGAAAATCAAGCCATCATATTAGTTAAAGTTAAATTGCATGTAAGTTAACCTGAATATACACGTTAATAAAAATAATTCTCATTAAAAATCTCTAGATATCTCTTATTATGGTTGTAAGTCTTTAACACTATTCTTTTGTTTTCAACTATACCTTCACGTACATAAGTTCTAATGCCATTGTCTATGTCCTTATTAGGTTAGACAAAATTAACGACTTCACGATACCATGTATTTGCCCACCATATTGTTATTTCAGGTTTCAATTTGGGATCTCTTAGAAACATTAAATATAGTGTCGGCAAATTAGTGGAGACATTATACCTCGGAAGACAACAAATCTTGATAACATTCGGTTAATCGATGATTTGGATATTCTTAATGCAATATATCATATTTATCTTTGATTTATGAAGAGTCTAATCCTCCTACAAGACTCGCTTAATTCCAATTGTCATTAACAAGTAAAAATCCTGACTGCAACGCTATTCTAATTCAAACTTCGGTGGCTCGTTATTTCAGTCGAGTTTCAGGCAATCAGCCAAACCACCAACTTGGGACTTTAAAGATTCCAGGCAGCGATAGCCAATAGACGAAGTAACCTGGGCTAGTCCGCCAGTTCACCCAAAATCTCTGAGAAGATTTTGAGGCCCCTAGCAGATAGCTTTCCGATCTCATCAGAAATTATCAGAGTGGAAATGATGAACGAAGTGGCGTTTTCCCACCTGCGTCAAAAGTTTCTGCGTAAATATAAAGGATGCACATTGACAAACAATCATTTCGTACACTTACAAGATGCTGCTCAATGATCTAACCAAAGAATATATACAAGTCGGCAAAAGTTTGTGCATCTACAAAATCTATCATCGCGGGTTAGTGTTTCAGTAGTCAGACAATAACATTGACTATGATATCACCCCTCACCCACCTGCCAAGAGTAATTAACGTCTACTTCTGGGTTTTAACTCTAGCATCACCCTAACCTCGCTCCAAACCTTCAGCATCCAAAGGGTGAATCTTAATGCTTCAACATTCAATTCATCGTAGGAGCTTTGACAAATATTTGAAAACTTGTGATGTGATTGGCATGTTTCTATGTAAAGTTCAAGTAATTATGAAGTGTTTGCAAAATGCAGTGCCCAGATACTAGTTAGATTCTGACCAGACAGGTTGAAGATGGTGGTAATCAATTCTTAATTTGGTTGACAGAGAAATTCTCTTCGGGCTGCCTCTGCCAGAAATAATTGGCAGCTTCGATCCACCCTGGCTGGACCAAGAACTTGTTGTGCTTCAAGGCCCAATGTGACTTCTCAGTCCCAGAATCTTTTGAGACCACATGAGTTACCGAGGGATCAAGTTCTGTTGAGCATGTAGCTCCCAACTGCTCAGCCATCCTCCAAAGGTGGTGATTATCAGCCTGGGATTGGGTAGGGAAAACTCTGCTGAATACAATTTTGCATCCCTTCAGGACATCCTTGCGAACCGTTTTGAGCACCTGCAGGGCAAGAGAGAGACTGTGATCCTGATGATGCACAAACCTGGTACCAAAAGGCAGCGCATAGCTAATGTTGGAGTCCGTGTCAAAAACAAAAACAAGAAAATCGTTTTGAATTTGTTAAAAAACGTGACCAGTTGGAAACACAAAATAGTTCCAGTACGACAATTTAAAGTAAAAAATATATGCATACAACAAATACAAGATGGCTTTTTCAATGGCCTACATCTACAATTAATCTACCTAGGAAATAGAGGATGAAAAGAAAGGAATACTGACATCTACTAAAAGGCTGACAAAACTCAGTTTAGTACTGGACGAGAACCAATTGATTAGTAGCACAATCTTATAGAGCAAAAGTCGTCCATATATCCTGAAGATATCCATTACATGAGCATGTATTCCAAACTTGATGCAGATACAGGTTCCCTCAAATTGGGAAGCAAGACAACAAAGAAAATGCGCTCAACAAGATCAATTTTCATTAGCCTTTTTACCTGTCTCACATCTCTGCCATCCATATTTTCTTCCAATTCCTGCAACAAGGTTCCCTATCAATAACACTTTGAAAAGAAACAAGCAATAAGAATTTTATTAAGAAAAGCAAGGGATAAAATGATATACCTCAAAAAAGATCTGGTGAATTTTCCGTAGAACCTTAAGAATGGATGCAAGTGCACCTTCAGACTCGCTCTCGTCCGTCTTCTGCTCCGAAAGGGATTTGCAATTAAATCCAAATTGATGACAGCTTGAAGCAAAAAAGTGATATCTTTCCATCAATATCAAGTTGTCTTTATGCTTCATCCAAGCCTAAATTGATTGAAACTAATCATGTTCAGAAACATACAGCCAAAATTCACATGACAGCTCTTCAATTTTAATTACAAAGGCAACTCTCCAATTAATATTAGCCACATGAACTCACATTTTCTGTATCGTCAAGGATTAGAACAGCACTTTCTTGCCCCAAGACCACATCAAGACCCTTTTGATGTCTTTGGGTTCCATCATCACGTGAAATGACTTTAGCATTAAAGTATTCTCTTCCAGGGTCAAGCAGTTTGGCCATTTCCAATGCATAGGCCCGATCACCCATAGTGTATATATACATCTCAAACATCTGACTTGCTTCTTTGAGAAACGTACGCACAAAAGGCCTCAACTTAGTCATCATTTGCATGGAGCTCAACATAAAGAGACTGCCTTTTGAAACATCTATTCATTTGGCATGAATACAAATTCAGTAAAATGCACTGACTTTCAAAAGAGGAAAGCATATTCAGCCAAATTTGTCTAAAAATGAGATGGCCAAGTTACAAGCATAAGATATGAAAACAAAGAATGCATATTCAATCAAATTTGTCCAAAAATGAGATGGCCAAGTTACAAGCATAAGATATGAAAACAAAAATTAATAACGCACAATGGTGAAAGTAAATAAAAAAAATGGCTAAAAACAAAGTAATGAGCACTCTAATTATTTCAAGGACAGCATGGACATGAAAAACCGTTTTTCAAGTGGCAATATTCCATTATCTATCTTACATCTCATAAAGGATTGGCAAAAGTATATCTACAATAATATCCCCAACAGGAAAACACTATTCTTAAAAGGAGACTCTTTGTCACGATACAATTAAATTAAATGCAATGACTATAAAATTTCCCTCTGGCACAATTTTAGCCATCAGGGGAATTCAGAAACTTGTTGACAGAGACACAATCGAAGGCATAATCAATTATAATAATATATATTCAACATCTACAAATTCAAAGTGGAAACATACAGAAATTACAAAAAAGCTTGACATAAGCCACTGGCCCATGGATATTCATTTCTGGACATGTGGTCTCAGTTGTCATTGGCTCATCATAAACAGCTTTGGATAGGTTTAGCTGGTCAAAGTTCCAATCTCACCACAATTTTTGGTACTGAGATTAGCAGCCCATGCATAGCAAAGGTTACCCTCTCGATTCAATAAGGATTAAAGGAATGGAATTTTATGGATCTTGTACCTTTTCCTTTTTTTGGACATTTGAAAAGATTGAAATTTTTAGGACCCTGCTAAGACCTTATATTATAAAGGCATGATAAATTGCATTTGATAAGACCTTAAATTATGAGACCTTTCATCTGCTTGACTTGCATTAGAAGGGCATCTTCATTTAAAGACCCCTTATATTAAATCATCTTCTAAAGACACAAAGAAAATTATCTTCTTCTACAGCACCACCTTCTCCAATTTTCTTGCATATTTTTTTCTTATTTGATAAAAGAAAAAAATCTTATTTCAGAGATTAATAGATAAACATGATAGGCAAGGCAAGGCAAGGCATCATGAGCCTGCCAATGACATGAAGCATCTGTTAGAGAAACTCCACATAGAACCCCTGCAGCTTTGGTCCTTAGTGCGGTTAAAAAACAATTCTTTCTTACAAACAGATACCTCTAGTAGAGAAATATGGAAACACTCCAGAGCTCCCCCTTCATCCAAAGACTCCATACTCCCATTTACATTGCACAAGTCCACAAATGTCCATGGTCCCTCCCTTACCATAACCCTAGTAATATATCAATCGCATGCTCTCCATTTTCCATAGACTAACAAAAGCTCATCCAAAACTACAAACAACCTACTCTACATATCACAGAGCATTGGACAAGACAAAAGGCAACGATTCAGTCTCTCCCAGCTAACTTGTTCTACTCTTGATTCTTTTCAGTCTCCCCCCTTTCTAAAGGAGCTCATAAACATTAAGAGTTCCTAACTTGTTCTATTCTTGATTCTTTTCAGTCTCCCCCTTTCTAAAAGAGCTCATAAACATTAAGAGTTCCTAAGATTAGTTACTATGCAACCAAGGGAAAAAATTCAATAATCAGGTAACAGAAAAAACCTTGCAGTGAATCCGTTTGACCGTTTAGATATTCCTCGTCTAAGGTCATATGCATAAGCTGGGTAGAATTAAGCAGTGTATGATCTAGATCAAGAATCAAGTAGAGTTTCTTATGACGTAACAAATTCTTCATATCAGTGTTGCGCAATCGAACAATTTCATCATTACCAAGCCTTAATCCCTGCAAGAGCAACTTTTATAATCCCAATGAGAATGTAATAGAGAAAAATTCAAGATAACAAATGGGCAGTTATAATATTATGAAAACTCTCCCAGCTACGTCAAGGATGGATAGTATTCAAAGAGCAAGAACTTGAAGATTCTAGATGTTACTTTCAGTATTTCAACTAATGTGCACCTTGTGTATATACCCAAATGTCACACCAGATTCTCCATCCAACAATTGCCCACAGACAATACACATAGTTCCAAATGATCCTGGATGTGTGCATATTTCCTTGCTGATTGACGCCTCTGCATGAAATAGGTTAAAAGTCATGATGCCTCTTTATAATAATAGGCTAAGCACAATAAAATGGTTGTAAAATGAAATTGAAACTCAAAGCAAAAACAGATATTTATGCCAACTTTTTTTACCTTATCATTTGAGCTTGGAGAAGAAAATGAGAGACAAGAAAATGCTAGCAAACATGTGTATATGGTTTCATCTTTATCAGAAATTTATACCAAAAAAACATAAGCTATCCGGATTTCAGTACAAGGAAAGAAACTAAAATAAAATTTGAAGCCACATCCATGCAGAGACTTCCTTCTCCTATATATACTGTGATTTTGTGTCTGTGTGAGCAAAAAATAAACATGCTCTATTCCTATTCATAATTCTGATTGCATACAAACCAGTGAAATATTAGTGCAAGTTCACGATTTACATTTAATTTTTCAAGCAATTAGGATAACAAAAAATTAAATCAACCCTTACTAGAAAAGCTGAAAACAGCTCCACAAGTTGTTGATATATAATATTGAAAACTTGCTACTATTCCCAAAGAAAAACAATTAGTTCTGATTACTGGACCTGAGAATTCCAGGTCCAACAAACAAACAAAAACTTTACCTGAGTTGTGCTTTAGAGACGCAAAAGAAGTAGTTCCCCCGTCATCCTCCACAATTTCCAGAGTCTCCACCTTAGACCTTTTTACCCTGTATATCATCAATTAATATAAATCAAATTAATTAAGAAGTTACAACTAAATCCAGCTTCAGGTAATTTGGAAATAAACCCTAAAAAGCCACGAACAAAGCATAAAAGTGTTGTTTCCTTTCTAAACCCTAAAAACTCCAAAATGGCTTACCTCTTGCTTTGAAAGTCGGAGTCATCATCTTCTTCAGCTTCTTTATCTTGATCTGGTGAAGAGGAGGCAGCAGAGTCAGAATGGCGTTGATTGGGAGTTTCTTCATCACTAGCCGAAGAGGCAGAGGATTTGGAATCAAGCTCCGTGTCAAGAAAAGCAGCGAAATCATCACTACTAGAAGAGTGAACTGGAGAATCCGTTACCAGACTCATCTGTTTAAGTATATAAATAACAAATTTAATTAATAATATTATTATTAGCCAAAACTAAACTCTAAGTAGATATAATAAAATTAAGGAACATTGATAAAAATAAATTAATGAAAATGTGGAAACAGAAAAAAAAAAAAAAAAGCATTATCCAGTTCAGTACCAACTTGAACAAAAAACAGCCTGCAGTGAATCTATTGTTCACTAATTCAAATCACCATTTTTTCCTCACCAGCACAAGTTTCCTTCTTTTCTAAAAATTCCAAATTACATGTAGAAACCACTCAACTTAATCATGAAAATAAAACCAAATAATCAATCATAATACAAAAACACAGTGATCATTCACAATACCAACTCTAGGGCATCCAACCTGAAAAAAAAAGTTCCAGAACCAACACCAATACTTCCAGCTTAAAAAAACAGTTCCAATGATCAACCATGACAGTTTATCTACACTGACAAAATGCCTAATTCCCCAAATTTTATTTGGCTGAAATTAATGCAATCAAGAAAGTCTTTAAGAACACTTATGAGATCAAGATGAATGGGACTAAGGTAAAATACTGTGCTGTTAGATTTTGCAATATCCCAATGAATATAAATTGGATTTTACAGCAATCCTTTTTTTATTAATGAAAAGGTCTCATTGATAAAAAAAGGAACGGGTAGGAGATGTCATGGACCAAACATCACTGTACCTAGATCCTAAATTGCAACGGAAAATCTCTAAATTTTGTGAACATGCCATTAAAAATAAAACCCTAAATGTCATCATGTCACTCAATTAAGTAGATAAAAAAACGGAATACAGAGATACCATAGATCAAGTAGTATCAACTCATGTATATATATACACACACACACACACAATAAAACTAGGGCTTTAAGCCTTTAACAAAACAAACTGAAAATCTATGTGTAGAAACTGTGTGTTGAAACCTGTGGAGAGAATAAGAAATGAGAGGTTAACTTGCCTGAAATTGAATGTAATAAAAGCTTCTATTGAAGGTCAGTACTCAGTTGGAGTTGATTAGGAAGAAGCAGCAGATTGGGCGAAGGGAAGCAGGGAAGACGGGATGAGAGGAATTTTGGCTTCCGTTCTGCGTGCTTTGGGAATTAAATAATAGCCGTTATATAGCCAAAAAAAAACTAAAACCCAAGGCAAAAAACTTTACTATTTGCCGCTACACTATAATTACTTTTTTTGTCCTTTAAATTAAAAAAACAACGACTTGGTGTTAGGGTTTAGTTCTTTTACACTGTTCGTGAGTTATTATAAGATTGATCGGAAATATTTTTTATTTATTTTCATAATAAAAATATTACATTATTTTAAAAGTGAAATTTTCTAAAATTTACGTTGAGATTTTTTTTTTTTGTCTTTCTACACGAAGCATAGTAAAAATAATTGATTTATCTTTAATGATAAAAAAAAAGGTTGTATTTAAGGGCTTTTTAATCTTTCTAACTTGATTTTTATATTATTATTAAGTTGTTTGAAGCCTATTTGATCTTGGAATAAAAAAAATATTTAAATTAAAAAATTATTGGTATGTGAGAGGCACGTGGTAGTATAAAAAAGATATTTATAGCTTTGTAATAGTGTATACAATACTTCTCGAAGGCCTAAAAGCCTTTTTATCATAATATTAGAATCTTCATGGCATCTTCTTTTTATTGGGGTAGTGCATAATGGTGATTGCGGGATGGATTGTCACCAACAAAGCTTTTTTTTTTTTATTTTCTCTCTCCTTTCCTTGCAAAATCACACTAACCATTTAAAAATTCAATGTTCTTAATTATTTATATTTCAACTTTGGCTCTTATTCCTTTTATTTTTAATTTTTGTTATTGGTTATTTTATAAAAAAAAATTTTATTTTCAATTATATCCTTCAATCCCAATTTATGATCTATTATTTTGAATTCTATTTTTTTCTTAACCTTTTTGTACCATTTTTATTTGTTTCTTATTTTATCATTCAATTCAGTTTTATGATATATAATTTTTTCTAATTTGATTCTCATTCTTTTTATTTTTTGTCCTTTTTGTTCAAGTGGTTCTTCTTTTCAATTTCACCCTTCAATCAAAATTTTATATTTGTCCTCTAATTTATTTATTATTTCAATTTTGATCCTTTAATTGTTAATTTTAGTTTTTGATCCTTCAATATAATTGAAATTTTTTTTCGATTTTATCCTTCAATATTTGATTTATTGGAGAATAAGCTTTGTGATTTTTCCATGTGTAGTATTTCTAATCTAACCCAGGTCACGGGTTTAAAAGGTTAATGCAAGTTGACATCCTTTTTTCTTTGCTTTTTTTACTTATTTTATTCTCCAATCTCATCTTTTGACATTGAGTTTTTTTTTAAATGACTTTTATTTTTCTTAGATTTATTTTCTATTAAGTTATCACAATTTCATGACATAAATGATGAGTTTAATAGGTTAATTTGAGTTGGTTTGCCCTTTATTACCAAGATTATATGTCTGTCATCCTAACCCGGGTTAACTTGGGTTGTGTTTTTTTTATTGTTTTTTTAATCCAATTTCATGAAAAATTGAATTTCATTATTTTTTTTCTTTTGTATAATTGATTTTTTTTTTATAATTTCATCATGCAACATTTGATTTATTAAAGATTGAGTTTTAAAGTTTTTCCATGTACTGTGCTTCTAGTCTAGTAAATTGGGTCACGAGTTTAAAAAGTTAATGCAGGTTAATTTTTTTTACTTATTTTTATTTTCAATTTCATCATTCGATATTGATATTTTTTTAATGGGCTTTGTGATTTTCTTCAATTTATTTTTTATTTGATTATCTCGATTTCATGACATGGATCGTAAGTTTGGTGGATTAAGCCGAGTTAGCTCGCTTTTTATTACCCAAGTTACATGTTTGTCATGCTAGCTCGGGTTGACTCAGGCTATTGTTTTTTTTTTTTACCCAATTTCATCATTCAATATTTAATTAGCTGAAAATTGAATTACATTATTTTTTTCTTTTGAAAAAGTGTTTTTTTACAAAGTTATACTAATCACTATTTTTTATTCTTTTAATATCATTGTCTTTTTTTTATCATCTAATTAAAATAAAACTAGCTTATTTGACTCACTCGAGTCTATAACTTGAATTGTTATTTTTTTAAATATGCTCACAGCACCTAAACATTATTTTTTATAAAAAAAATTATATGGTCTCTCGGTGTAGCGCGGGCTCATATATATATATAGTACAGCTAAAAAATATTAATAGCTAGGTCTCCCCTAGATTTTTTTATATATTGGCTGTATATATTTACTGAGAAAGAAAAGGTAAGTGTCGGGTCTCACCCGGTTCTTGGGTCACCACAATGGCTTTGACCGGGCAAATTTTTGAGGTGGTTTTTGATAAACTCATACCGGTTTGGGTTTTATTTTGTTTGTTGGAATAGAGGGATTCAAACTCTATTTGGCATTATATTGCGGGTGCAGGTTGACCATAATTTTAAAAGTTAATTTATTTTCATTATTTAAATTTAATTTTTATTTTAAATTGTGATAAAAACTTGAGTTTAAAAAAATATTATGATTTATAACTTTTTTTTAAAATTTATTATTTTAAAAACATAACCACAAAAACTACTGTAATATAAAAATATAAAAAATACACTCATGCTGATATTTTTTAGAGTTTTGCTTTTCTGCCGGAGTAGAATGAAAACAAAGACAAAAGGGCTTAGGAGAGTTTAGTTTTTTATATAGTGCTTGGGGGGCCATCTTCTTGCTTATCTAAAGACGTGAAGGCAAGGCCCGCGTCCATTACACTGTTAAAATACTGTCATAATTTATTTATTTATTTTTCATTTTAATTTAGAAGGTCGTTGCCGTTTTAATTATAGCTTGTTTTGTACGCTTGTGGTTATATTTTTTCATATAAAAGAAACAGATTAACAATAAACAAAAACTATTATCATATATGATATATATTAAATGCTTAACTTTTTTTTTTTTTTGATAACCCGAGGTGTCCGGATCAGCTTACGCGCATCACGACTAATCCCCGGACCCATTGAACACCCTGCAAGCCCAGTAGACAGGTAAGAAACCGCGGGGATGATAGACGTACACGCTGAGACTTGAACTCGAGATACATAGATAGAAAAACCCTGCCAAGACTGCTGGGTTAGAAGCCTCGGTGCAATACTTAACTTTTCTTAAACTATGCAATGAAGGTTTAGTCCGACTAAGGAAGAGGGTATTCAAAATTGTTGTAGTAGTTAATTTTTAAAAAATTAAATAAAAATTTTAATTTTTTTAAAAATTATTTAAAAATGTTAAAATAAACAGGCTTTATATAAATTAAAGTTTTTAGTACCCAAACCTGTTTCATTAATATTTTTTTCACCGGATACATAATTACCAAGTTGCTTGCTTGTTAATGTATAATTTTTTTAAGCACGCTAAGTATATATTCTATGTTTCAGCACAAGAGAGAGAGAGATTTTTATCTCAACAATTAAAAAAACTACATCCGAAAAAAAACTCTAAATTAACTTTAGTATCATAGAATTGTTTTGCAAGTAACACCTACCACCAAACTTGTAATTATCCACGACATGAAGTTTTTTCAAGCTTTATTAGTAATGTTGTTAGTGAAAACCTCGACAAAAGCCTTATTCATTCCTTTTTATTCTCTTCCAACGAAATTAATCTATGCTCAATAAATTATGTGTATTTAAAAATTATAGTATTTTATTGAACAGTAAATATGAAATTAATAATTATTTATTGGATATTTTATATAATTTATGACAAATCTGAAATGAACCAAGAAAGATAATTACTCGCTAACTTGCCATTAAGGCTTGTTTAGTCATGTCCAAAAGCAACATATTTACAGTAAAATATTGAGCTATATCAAAATAATAATACTAATTATTATTATTATTATTATTATTTTCGTATCACGCCACATCGATTAATACAATATTACAACCAATCTTCTTAGGATCCCTTTTTCACTTTATTCACTTCCACCGAAGTGGGACCACTCCCTTGTCTTTGTCCTGCAATGTCTCCATGCCACGTTCCATCAGCTTCTGTGTCCACCTCCTCCTCCACCACCCAATCATCTCTCTCCATCGTCTGTTGATAATATCGGACGGCCACGAACATCATGAACACTGCAAAAACAATGCATCAGCATTGCATGGAAACAAAGTGTAGTTTAATTTCTTGCATCGTGGCCAATAAAAAAAGTAAAAGAAGATGAGAGAGAGGGTTGCTTTTACCTGCCCAGATGCGAGCCACCATTGAAGAGAGGTTCCATACGAGGGTGAAGATGCACAAGGCCACGGCTTTCTTGTGCGAGCATGATTCCCAAGCATCACGAAATCGTCGAATCCAGAATTTACCTTCAATTGGGTTTTATTTTTAAGAAAATCAAGATCCATATCTGGAATAATTTACAACAATCTTATATTGTCGAATAAAAAAACGCAAGTGATGACAGAGGAGCCATGCTCTCTGATGGCCCTACAAGAAAGGGAAGATGATATTATGAGGATGGCCCTACACTTTAATCTCCTCTGTACCTTATGGCTGGCCAAATTAGCATCCAGTACTAGAGATAAATGATATTATGATGGAGATGGTCAGAAATGGATTCTAAGACGCTCTTCATTTCCTTTCTCGAGATCCTCCAATGGAGGAGACAGCATCAATCAATAGAGCCGTTACAGGATAAAAACGAAGATCTGCCAGGCACTACAACTCTACAAGGTCAACCCAAGTAGGGTAAACTATGACCAGTGCAAGTGTGGAGTGATCTAGTGAGGTAATAATTCAAGGATTTACCATAAGCAGTTAACTGTGTGGAGTAGGAAGAGCAGACTTTTGGTACAGTGAAGACTCCAAAAAAGCCTGCACGAGCATAGTTTCAGTAAGCGAAAAAAAAGTGAAACAACATGCAGGGAATTTAGCAGTTCTCCTTGTGTTTTGCTGCCAACAAGAAGCTTCAATAATTAGAGCAGACTGTAGAAATTAATGTATGTTTCCTTTAGCATGTGTTACCGAAGGAACCCTTTTGGTTTATGCTTGGTAAATAGCCACGTTATTAAGGGGTGTTTACAATTTTGATAAAAAATGATTTTTTAAATAGTTTTTTTATTTTAAAATATATTAAAATAATATTTTTTTAATTTTTTATATAAATACATTAAAATCATAAAAAATATCAATTTAATATTTTTTTAAAGCCAAATATACTTTTAAAAAGCTTTTAAAAATAAAAATAAAAATTATACCAAATACTCTTTTAACCTATCCCTGCCACCAACCACTTAAAAATATTGAAAAGACAGCTTTACACTTGTAAAAATGGAATTGATAATTATGTCAAAACTATCGTCCCAATCCCAAAAGTATCTTCCGAATCCCAAAAAAATGCTAATGAAGAGTGAACGGTTATTTTTTAAATATATTAAAATAATTATTTTATTTATAAAAAATTATTTTTAATATTCCCATATCAAAACATTTTAAAAATATAAAAAATTAATTTTAAATAAAAATAAAAATTGTTGAAATTATAGTAATTATAGTGCAAACGCAGCCCCACGGATTCTTTACAAAAACTGTTCATTCTCTTATAATTTCTAAATTTCTGAAATTAGACAAATGAAAGGAAACCTACCCAATCTTGCCATCTTCCAAATGGTGATGGAGCTGCCACACCTGGCAAAAACAAAGAGCAACACAGCCATCTGCCATAGTTCACAGACTCATTATTCATAACTATTTGAATATTTCTCGAGGTCCAAACAAGATCCAGCTAATTAAACTCAAATGAGGGAACTTACCTTCATTGTAGTTGCTGGATCACCAGAAAAAAGGGCTCTAATTTTCAACAAGCACTCATTCAAGTATGGCAGAACCAATTTTAACAACCAAATCGCCTCACCCTCACCCAGCACATAGCTTCCATCATCATCTATATCTATGACTCCCCTGAATTTCAAGGAAAAAAAGAAATATAAATAAAACCAATGCTTGGGACTACCTAATCGGCTGCTCTTTTTAATCTTAATTTGTTGACTACCTGCAAATAAGCGATCTATACAGAAAAATGGTGGCAAGATAAACAAGTCCCAGATAGGACATCACAGAAATGAAACTGCAAAAGAAATGATCAAGCAGAGTTTAGTATATAGGCCTCTGTTTTAAAGCAGAGGAAATACAGTAAACAAAGGCCAACATTGAATTCAGTGTTCTTGTTTTATTTGCACCTGACATTGAGGTCTTTAGTATAGGAGGATGAGATTATGATAAATGTACCCATTCCAAAGGCTAATGTAGATCTTGATACGTCTCTCCACATTACTAGATCCACTGAAAATTCTCAAAGATAGCCAAAATTGAGAGAATTTCAATAAACAAATTGATTAAGAAAATAATAAAAAGAAACTAACTTTCCCAAGAAATGAAAACTCACCTAGATTTTCAAGCTTGCTATGTCTACGAGTTTCTTTGAAATTCTGGTATTCATTAGCAACTGGAATTGCTGGCAGAAGACATGGTAAAACAATCAGATCATACCAGAAAAAAAATGAAGCAATCCCAACAAGCGCAATAACTTAATGAATCAATAAAGCATACTTACATGGATTAGGAGCAGCCTTTGCAAGATTTTGATAAAGAGTTGCTCTCTTTATTACAGGAGGAGGTTGTTTATTCACAATCGAAGAAGCTGGTGCTGTTCTGTTGTTAAATTGCTGAACTTTTTTCACTTCACTCACTACTTTCTTAGGCTTCTGTTCTGCTATACAAATCTCCACCTTCTTGGGCTTTTGTTCTGCTACATTTGTTTCCACCTTCTTAGGCTTTTGTTCCGCTACATTTGATACCACCTTCTTAGGCTTTTGTTCCGCTACATTTGTTTCCACCTTCTTAAGCTTCTCTTCTGCTATGTTAATCTCCTTAATATCTAAGCTTTTCTTTTCAATCTGAATCTCAATTTCTTCTTCGATTTCTTCCTCATCTTCATCTCCCTCAATATCTTCATCACCATCAATAACAACATCATCGTCATCTTCATGAGGAGGAGGATTATCTACCAAAAGCTTGGGAGGTGGTTTCTCTACTGACTCATTGGTTTCACTGATAGAAATGACCTTTTCCTGGCACACACCAGACTCTTTACAATTTTCCTCAGATCCAGTCTCCTCAATTTCAGGCGGGCTCTTCTCAATTCCATTAACAGATTCATCCAGTACCTTGTCAGCTTCTGACTTCGCCATCCTTAACTGAACTGAATTCTTTTCAACCCCACCATCAAGAACAGGATCTTTAACTATTTCAGACTGCTCTGCAACCTTAACAGAATCAGATTTTACTTTCCTCAATTCTACATCATATTCAACAACCTCTTTTATATCAGATCTTTGCTTCCTTATCTGCCTCGGGCTTTTCTCATTTCCATCAACAGAAACACTAACCTCCTTCTTTGGTTCAGATCTTCCTTTCTTGACCTGAATTGGACTTCTTACAATCCCATCAAGCTCTTTACTTCCTTTCTTGACCTGAATTGAGCTTTTATCAATACCATCAACTGACAAGCTAAGCTCCTTATTACTCCCTTCAGATCTTCCCTTTCTTGCCTGAACTGGATTTTTCTTGATTCCATCAACCGAAACACTCAATTCTTTACAGAGCTGATCAGTATTTTTTCCCTTTGCAATCTGAATTGGACCATCAAAGCTCTCAGATTTCCAAGTCTTTCTCTTGCCACTCATAGCCACACTAGCACTTGTACCAGTCTGTCCTCTCTTTACCATCTTTTTTCCAACATCTCCATTACTACTTCTACTCTCTTCAACATTCTCTTCTCCATTAAATACCTTAATTCCACCTTTAACTTCATCAAGTTTCATTCTGTTCTCCCACACAGAACCTGCTACTACACTAGTTTTAACCCCAGCTCTTCCCCTACTCACATCCATTTTGGACCCTTTTTATCCTATCTACCCTTCGCAAAGGTAACCATGTGCAACTGGGTCATGATAGATAATAATGATTATGAGTCTTTAAGCTCAAGAAATATCACTTGTTGGTGATGTTAGATAGATACATTGGGATCCCTTTAGCTTTTGCAAAGAGAAAGAGAAGACAGAGAGAGAAAGGAAGAAGATTGTCTTCTAAGAGACGATAAAAGGTGGTGGGGGTTGGTTGCTACTACTAAGCTTTTTCTCACTAGTGTACAATTTTGTTGGGTCTCTCTGTATACTAATGGAAAAGGGAAGAGAAAGAGAGTAAAATCGGTGGGGTTAAATGATTTGGGTGTTAAGGACGATCGCCTCTCTCTCCTTTTTGCTGCTTTTCCTTTCTTTCTTCGAGGAGTACTTATTCTTTCACTTTTTTTGTCAAAGGATCTAAGTGAAGAGCACTGTAACCGAGGCTTAAAACCCTCGAACTCATTGGTCTCACATGCAAATAGAGACGCTGCCATTAAATCTGTGTCAAAGCTGTCCTGTTAGGTGTAATTCAGCTAGTTTGTCCGGAAGCTAAAGGCAAAAGAAAAATTCATGTGGTGTTGAAAGCTACAATTTGTTAAAGCATTAGTCATCTGCCGAAGTAAACAACGTATACCCCTAAATTCGAAAATTCAAGTGTTTTAACTGGTTATTAATGTGAAGTATAGAGCCTGCACTAAACTATGATTTTGCTTTGACACATTCTTGAACTAATACCTACTACCTCATCGAAAAACGATTCTGGACTCTGTGACTGTCACGACCTGCAATTTGGCATATAAACGTTTATCTGATAGGTGAAATTGGTGTGAAAACTGAAAGGGCCTTGACTGCTAAGTGGTGTGAAAACTGAAAACTACCGCAAAATTCTTCAAACCCAATCCGATAGGTGAAAATGGTCTTTCTATGGAATAAATGTCAATTTATTATCGGTGGTTTTTTCCCATTTATTTAACCATATAGTATGGTACCATATAAAACAACAACAACAACTATTCAATTGCCGGTGGTAGTCAAACGTTGAGTAGTTTACCTAATGAATAAACTACAATAAAGTAGCCCTAAAATCACATGTTCGTTACCACTTTTAACCCCAAAACAAGTGTTTTTTATTCTCTTACAAACTTTTTTTTTATTAACCGTACTTTGATACGGTTTGTAATGTTTTTTAAAAGTTTTTTTATTTAAAAATATATTAAAATATTTATTTTATTTTATTTTTTACATTAATATAATATCATAACCATTAAAAAAACATCAGTATCATATTTTGGAGAACATTGATGGAGAAAAAAACAGGAATATGAAGCCGATTCATTTATCTCTTTGCTTGCAATTGCATGGTGTCCCAAGCTGCCTGCGGCAACAAATAGCTGGTAACTTAAGGGGGCGCCCTAGCACTATCCAGGGTGATCATTATGCAAAACTAACCAGCTGTTAGGTTGAAAATGTCTCAATCACTGTTGTTTTTTGGGAAAATAGTTCTACATTTGTGCGGTCATTTTAGGGCATATGAAATGAATGTGGCTGCCAATTTCCTTCAATGGTTAACAAACAAATAAACTATGCTACTACATGTGAGTCTGAACTCACTCGTTCGGATTTTCTCATATTGGAAAGGGAATATATATATATTATTGATGGATCAATATATGATACTGAGAAATGAATTTTGACTTTAAATCCTTTTAGAAAGTTCAAAATAAGGTTGTGATTTATTGACAGGTCGGTGAGGTTTACGTGCATGTCTAATATTTATAGGCTTAGCAAAATATTAGGCTCAAATAACATGTGTTTAGCTCATTTTCAAGCTCAACATCTTTAGATATGATAACGAGCTAAATTCAAGTAGGCATAGATATATATGACATATTACCGGATTTAGTGTTTTTGAATTTGACTTTATATAGAGCCTAATTAAATATAAATTATTAGATCTAATATTTTTGAACTCAACTACATGTCGCCGAGTCCAAGATTGATACAAGGCTAGGGTGTTGCTAATGCCTTCAGGTCTGGCTGTGTGCCAAGTAAATAAAAACATTTTTATTTTTATTTTATGAATGAAACCAAATCTTGTATCGGACTGAGTCGAGTATGGGTCTAATAACAGCATGAAAAAGGCTAGCGCATTGGGGAAGAAAATGTTTGGCGTAAGATTGAGTGCATGAATCCAAAGGGAAAGCAAGACCTGCTGGCAACAGGAGGGGAGGGGTGCCCTGCCAACCTTTTCCCCTTCTTTTAAGATGCTATGATCATGCGAGTCCAAAGCATACGTATGGTTGTCTTTATGCGACGACAATGCCAAGCTTCTCTCTCACCGACACAAATTTCCTGCTTCTGCATTGTAAATAATTGTTTCAGAGGGTGAGAATAGTAATTTTTTAAAGTATATTTTTTTATTTGAAAGTATATTAAATAATATTTTTTATTTATTAAAAATTATTTTTAATATCAACACAACAAAATAATTTAAAAGCGCTAAAAAATAAAATAAAATAAAATAATTTTAATTTTTTTCAAAAACACTTTTGAAATGCAAAAACAAATATACATAATCTAACTTTTTTTAACATATATATAACTATTTGAAGCACACGCTATCACATGTCGTAAATTTTTCTTTTAAAAAAGTTCTAGGTATACAACTTGTTTTCTAAAAAAATTCAAAGAATAAATTAAAAAAACTCATACAAGCATCTAATCAAATAGACCAATAATCATTTATGTAAATAAAAAAATCATTAACAATAACCAAAAGAGAAACTGAAAAAATTAAAAGATGAGTATAGGCCAACATATTTAATATCACAATACGAGTTGTTTACATAATTGTGTCTAATAAATTTATTTATAAAAATCAATCCATAACAGAAATCGATACACACATAAAATTTATTGAATAAAATAAAAGGGAAAATTTTTATGCAAGGCTGCATAAATTAAAAATTTTGTAAAAATAATAAAATTTTTTATTTTAATAATAAATTTAATCTATATAAAATATAAAAAAAATTATAGATGAATCATACCAACCTCATAAGAAAATTAAAAACGCTCTATATAATTAAAAAATAATTGTTATTTCAAAAAGACTAAATAAATAAAAAAAATCACTGAGAATTGATATTAATCAAAACACAAATGTAAAAAATATTTTGAAAAATACACATATAAAAGTAGTAATTTTTTTTAAAAAAAGTATATAAAAAAAGAATAGAAAAGAGTGAGGCCTTGTGCTATGGGCCTTGTAAGACAGGCTCAACGCTATAAGAAGGACCCCACACGTGGGCTTACAAGTCTAGGCCCACATGCACATGTTTTTTTTTTTAAGTGAATGGGATAAACAATGCATCGTCCGCCCTATTCTTTGTCAAAATAAAAAAGATGACGCGTCGTTTGTTAATTTCAAAATCCAGCCACTAGTGTAGTTGAAAAAACAAGGTTCTTTCTTTATTACACAAGAACTCATTTTAAACCTATTTTCGACCAAAAATATCTAAAAAACACCATAGAAGCCTTGTTAAATCAATCCATAACTTCAAAAAACACAAAAAAACCGTCATAAAATCAACCTGAATCTAAAAAACTTCTCGAGCTCACATATGTTTTTATAGGTGTTTTTAAGGTACAAAACACTCAATCTTAATCCCCCTCATCACATATAACATTTTGATTTAAAAACAGACTATTTTGGTAGCCTAAATATTTTCCAACGACAATTTTTTTTCTGATCTAGAATCTGGCAAATTCTTCTCTCACCTCCACTCATAAAATGAAAAAAAAAAATCTGATATCAAAATGCATGTTTTTAAAATTATAGGGATTAGTTACCTTATAGCTAAAAAACCAAGGAGAAAAAATGAAATTCTTAAAAAAATTTAAAGCCACGACCTATATTACAATTGTTTCTCACTTCAGTCTTTTATTTTTCAATTCAACTCTCATCCCTAAAAAAATATGTAAGTGAGCTTTAATTTGGGTTTAAAATGGCTCAATTATACAAATAAAAAGTTAAAGAATCAAATTAAATTGTTTCAAAAAACTCATTATTATAATATGAGAGGAGCAACAACAAACACATCTATAGTAAAAGAGTCATGCCTTTTATATTACAGGCAATATTATGGGGGTAAAAAAAGAAGAAAGATTCTTCTTGGTATAATCTTTTATTGAATTATTTTACTTCTACACACACAACTAAGCTTAAATATTACAACTTGTTGTCGTGTACTCGATCTCTTAAATAATATTTTCCTTTTTAATAATTGTTCAATGTAAATTATACTTACGTGCATTCATGATTTGATTTCATCTTTCCGATTAAATACAGAATCTTGGGATTTATTCGATAATTCAAAGTAATGTAATTGGGGGAAGCGGTGGCGGAGACAGGTGGCGACGGCTGACATGAGAGTCGTGGAAGGAGGTCTTTTTTCCTGGGGATGTGCATTGGGACTTGTTAAAATCCTATAGACAGCTCAGCTGTGTATAATTTGGGATTTCATCTGTGGCAGGCAGCACGTGCCGTTTAAGGCACGTGATCTTCGTTCTACTGATTTGTCCATGCCCCCGAAAAATCGTGTCTACCACGATCCAATATTCTTCCCCGTAAAATGTCTCCATATTTCTGTACAGTACACAGATGACAGCCCAGCTGAACGACTGTTTTTTTTCCCCTTCTAATTTCCAATTATTTGCTTTTATTTATAAATTACTGGAATATACTGAAATGATCGGGTAAAACACTGTAGCAGTAAATAATGACTGATTTTTCTTTCACTTTTTATCCTCGATCTTTTACAATTGCAACTTTATATGTCTAATTTGATGACAAGGGTAGACAAAATTCAAAAGGGGGGCCAACGAGTAAAAAAGAAAAAAAAAACATGGTTTATCTCGAAAAAAGTTCTTTTTATCCCTCACACTTTCCTTTCTCTTTCTTCTCTACATTCCCTAGTTTTTTAAATTTCAATTTTAATTCAAAAGTTTACTTTCTTTGCATTTCAATCTTTAAGTTAGAAAAAAAATATAGAGAAAGTTGCCTGGAAATATTAAAAGAGAAAAAATTGTTGGTTTGACTATTTTTCATTATAAAAATTACTGTTATTGATGTAAATGAATTTTATTTGATAAGAAAATTTTAATGATAGTGGTTTTTATTTCTAAACATCCAAGAAAAAGAAGATCGGTTATTGTTTATGTTTTTTTTTATTTGGTTGATTGTGATATTTTTTAGTGTTTTTTTTTTATGTTTTCTAGGGTTATTAGGATTTAGGTGGTTTTAAAAAAATTATGGTGTTTCTAAGCTGTTTTTAAATAAAAATAGCTTGAAAAATAAAAATTTTAACCCCAAAAACATATATGATCAGCTTTATAATTGTTGGATTATGAGTGATAAATAATAAATTTACATATTTTTTTTTAAAAAACAAACTGATTCAAGTGCACGAGCTTGGGAGGCCCACACACACTAGCTTCTCTTTTTAAAAGCCTGCTTGGACATTTGTTTTCATCAATGCATTGATTTTTTTGGCTTTATTTGTGTTTTTCAAGTGTTTTAATTATTTAATTTCTTAAAAATTATAAATTTTTATTTGAGTGATATTTTTATTAAAAAATGACATGCAAGAGAAAATGTGAATATGCTAAAGAAAATGACATTTTCTTTCAAAAATAATGTTGAGATGTAGTAATCAATATATTCACCACATGAAATGCATGAGCATAAAACTGATTAAAGTATCATTTAATTAATTTAATTATTATCATTTAATAATTTTAAGGAATTGTAAAAACTTTTACATCCATTTTATTTCAAAATACAAAACTTTGCCTAATGGCTATCTGTGTAATATATTCTAATATTTAATCAACATTTAATTTCATTTCGTTTTCACAGGTATGCTTGACTTTGAATGCTATTTTGTTTTTAAATTTTATTCTTCAAAATTTATTTGATTTTGAATTTATTTTTACATTTTTTTATCATTTAACTAAATTAAAAAAATATTATTGAATCTAATTAATTTTATCATCTGAATTACAAGTTGATAAAACAATTTAAATTATCTAAATAAATTCAATATATCAATATCTTAATATTCTTATAAAAAACTCATCTTAAATTTTTTTTACACCAAAACCAATGTGTAATGCGAGAAGTAACCTAGTTTCACAAGAAATGCTGCAATGATATAACTAGTAATAGGAACTCTTTGTATACCAACGTGATACCTTGATGTATAATCGTTTACTATTCGAATCTATAACAAGAGCTGAGATTCATTCAAAGACATGACATGGAGATTCCCATTAGCGTCGCTGGGAAATATAACTGAATTTCATTAAAAGACATAATGGTGACCATGTTTAATCGTTTACTATAAAGGATTGTGACCATTAAAGTGTTTGTAACGTGAGCATCTCTGGCTGGCAGGCATCGTAGTTTAATAATCACTTGCAAGTTCTTCGACATCGTCGGCCATTCCATTGTTACCGTTATGTTCTTGAGGGTGGCCACTGGCCGGTATTTTTCAAACGCAAAGGAAGTCAAGTCCCAGGAAAAAGACTGTTCTAAGCTCAGTCTCCGACTTACAGATATATACAATCGAACAGAATGTCTGTACATACACAGGAGGTGGGTATTAGAAAAAAACAATTCAGTACCTAATCCGTCTGTAAGGACCAAAATTGTAACGGGAAAAGGTCCCGAACTCCTGGCTTTAATATCTACAAGAAGAAATTTTGCTAATGGACACTTTACAGGTTGCCTTCGACAAGAACAGGATTCTGCAGACTCCTCTGATCTGTACCAAAGATAGCAGTAGTGTTTGCGTTGGTTACTTCAGTAGGAGTGAGAAAGGGCAAAATGCATTATAGGGAGAGTGGGGTAGAGACTGACCTTTAAAAAGACGAACTCAATCTCAGTTTGCAGCACATTGTCACTTTATATGATATACCTACATTTCTGACTTAATCTACCAGCCAAATTTACCCTTTTTTTTTTCCCCGACAGCGACAAGATATCCCTATCTGTCTTCTCAATCAACTGTATCGGATGCCGCTGCTACGCCAGAGTTCTCCCTAGAAATGAAATTATTAGTTGATCTCACTTGACACTGCCACTCTCTATTCGAGCATGTAACTCCTTGTGAGCACCTATCTTTGACTTCTCACTTTCTGCTAATTTCTTCATTTCTATCTCTAGCTGCTTGCAGTTCTCCACGTGGGCTTTGTGGAACAGTCTCACAAAATCGAACAGAGTTGATACAACTGCAGAAGTATTTTAAAGACTCAAGAGATGGAAATTACTATGAAAATGAATGCATTGCCAGCTACTCAAATTAGGCACTAACGGCCATTTATGTAGATGGAATAAAACTGATGAACTTTCAGATGAAGCTTTGTCACATAACAAAAAATTTGCATCAAGTCTTCGGTGCATAAAACAGTGTAAAATTTATTGATCCAAAGGTGGTAGCAATCAGGATCAATACAAACTACAAAGATAACAAGACTGGGTTTAGAAGTATCCTTCAGATAAATTGACCTGACAGATGATACAATTATGATTAGATCACATAAAGGGTCAGCTTTTGAGCTTCCTATCACTTCACATCGATGATGGGTGGATCGGCTAGACACATAGACAATGAGGTTTATGCTGGATACTGGACCAATCAATTTAGCACAAAATATGGCATCTAGGTCGTGCTTGGTTCGGAGTTAAAAATTGGATTTTGGTGTCAGGAGTGTAAAAAAGTAGTTGAAGGATGAAGCGTTACGGATGTTTGGCAGGTGTGCAAAATTGTGTAATGGTGGAGCTCAATAAATTTAAATTCAATAGCCCACTCAAAAGTTAACACTTAAATCCTTTCAGGGGTTGCTTGTTAACCCCCTTAAAAATCTCCATCCCCAAAGCTTGCCAAAGAGAGTTAAGGGAGTTCGCAGTTACGTGTTAACCCCCTTTAACCCAAACCAAACACGACCCTGATGCAGTCCATAAAGACTTCCATTCAAGTATCAAAACCCAAATAGACAGGACCAATTTTGGTATTCTAAAAAACAGCAAGTTTGAGCCAGTATGTTCATTAAATAGAATTAACTAACAATAATCTACTGCACTAGAATGGATCATGATAAAGAACAAGCGCTGCCATATTATGAAGATTTCTTAGGCAAAGATTTCAATTTTTGTTCATCAGAAATAAAAAGAACGATGTCACAAAACTGTTGCAGGTAACAAATACCTTGTTCGAAGGGACAGCGAGCTGGATCTTCTCCAAAATAAAGAATCAATGCATCCACATTTTTCCCCTGAAATAACATCAAATTCCAGATTCAAAAAAATAAAAATAAAAAATCGAGAGTACTAAACACTAAATTAGCACCACTCTCCAAGCAAAGTTTTAAAACCTACCACTCCAGAGTACAAAGAAGCCAAAGACCTTACTTCAGCTTCGGCAAAACAAAGGAACTCCTTTAAAGTCTGAACAATGGAAGATAAGCTACATGAGAAAATTTGTATGGAAATGCTCACACAAATGTGTGCAGGCATGCCTGTGTTAACCAACACAAGTAGATATGCTTGCGCTTGTATAAGGACTAGCAAACACACACACACACACACAAAGAGCTTCTAAGAAATCTATAAGATCACTATTTGGGTGCGGTGCAAATCATTCCCACAAATTCACCTGTAGTTTTTAGCTACCTTACATCTTCAGTGTTAGAAATTCTGACATTTAATCATTCAAAATCAAAGCTATATTCTCTCTTTAGAGAATCTGAATACAACATTCTGTCCTCTATGCACCATGGTTTCATTAATTTCCCATTACCAGTACCCGAATCAGTTCTAATTTGGAGTTCATTTTAACATCACATTAGATTATGTTATTCTACAATCAGTTACAGAAACTGGAGCACAATCTAAAATCACCATATGAATGGATCACTAAGGGTAAATCTTTGCTAGGATTAGGTTTATTACCTGATCTAGTAACACAATAAATTATGTCTGGCAGCCATATAATAACCATCTCAATGTGTACATCTTATATAATAAAAAATATATCCCTCCTCAACGCACAACTGACCAAAAGAGGAGGATCTTTCCCTCCAGATATGTATCTACCAAATTCTATAGGATTGTTCCTCCTTTTCATCCTTAACATTTCCAAATTGCCTATTATTATATCTAAGGAAAAAGTTTGCTTGCATTGAGGCACATATATTATCTGAATAGATAATGTAAAGTCCAAAGCTTGGTTTAAGAAAAACAAGTGATCATAGCAGCAATTTTTTTAAGCTCGAATAATGGCAAAGGGATAGTAATCTACTTAGACAGAAGAATTAAGAATTGCAATTGATAAACAAGTAATAATGGAAAGTTTTGTTTTCTCCTATATGCATGACAAAAAACATCAGCTGATTTGCAGTACCTTACAGAATGTGTCTGATATAGGACCATCACTTTCCGAGGCAGACAGTTCCTGTACAACTTTTTCCAGTCCTTTGCTTATGGCTTGCATTTCCTCCGCCAAAAATTTCAATTGTATCTAGATGGAAATCCAACATGTTAGTCACAAGATACTGGCTCTTCCGAATACATTGAAATGATCAACAAAACCAACAGTTGTACCTTTGATGCAGGTTCCAAACTGGCAAGGTCTTTCGAAAAATCTAGAAGTTCTGGTAGCTTGTCAGCAAGTACCTACAACATATCAAGCAGAATGTATATGATTTGCAGAAAATTCTCTGTGAAATAAGAAATAGAAGCTTCAATCCTCAGTATGGCAGTAAAGATAACATCTATAAATTTGATGCACATAACATAATCTCATTTCCATTGACAAGCCTCTGTAAACAAAAATTAGAAGCCATGTCTGCTTTGAGCTCAAATAAAATAATAAGAGCAGAACAGACCTCTTGGTTTTGGAAAAATGGGAATCAAAACTGGACCAGAAAAACAAAGAGAACAGGAACGAATTATTGGGCCAGTTGAGTTCCATGGATAGTTGGCAACTTGACATTGTTCAAAACCATGTACTGACTTCATAACATAAACAACAGCATACACTTGTACAACTTTGTACAATCATATAAAGCAAACATACAAATACATTAAGTTTTAGATCTGTCATGTTATGTTATACATTACTAGTACGGAAATATATGCTATGAAAAGTCATGCACAAAAGAACAAGATGAGAAAATGACAGCAGGTCTCCATAGAATTCTCAAATCATTATATTAAAAGTTAGTAGAAGTTAGTTTCTTAGGAAACTCATGAAAGTAGGAATTTGTACCTTGCAAAGATAATGCATGAGAGTCATCTTGTTGTTCCTTGCCCGTGTATCCGTTAGTTTAAGAAGGCTATCCAATCTAAATCCAATAGCCGAACCTAAAAGAAAAGGGAAAAAACTTTCTATTCAACTTAAGGAATAAAATGCAGTTACCAGCTGAAAGGGAAAAACAGAGCTACAAAATGAAAATTAGGTCATATGACAAGATTTGATAACCCAAGGCGTCTCAACTCTCAAATAATTTCTAAGAAAATAAACAAATAGAAAGAATTCTCAAGTGATGACAGGGTAAGAGGTTGAGGAAATCTGTACACAGAATGTAAAATACGACTTTGGTATCTTCAGATAAGGAATTCTAATCTTGTGAGTAAATGAAAAATACCAAAAGTTCGATCTCCAATCATTATAATCCATGGACTCTGCAAAAGTAATCCAAAACCTAATTGATAAGCATGTTGCCAGTGTTCTCATAGAGGACTTTTCATAATGGCTGTGAATGGTTGCTCTTTGAATAAGGCTTAGATAATCTTAGTACCAGTAGTCAAAGCGAACAATTATAACTTATCTGATGAGTGGTAAATTGCTGGTCATGCATGTATTTCTCTCATTTTCATCCAGTAAATAACAATCAATAAGCAAAGGTTAGAAGAAATGACTAATCATTCACAACAATAATGACAAACATGCCATCATAAACTATTTTAAAGAAATAGATACTGCTTCAAGGTGCTATTGAAAGTGTGGGATGAAGTAACAAAATTTCATGAATAGTGTCAAAAGAATACCAATTAGCAACCTTCCTATTTTATGGAAATGACTTAAGACTATAAGAGATAGGAAAGAGTTTTCTCTGATCAAAGAAGAAATATTTATCGAGAAAGGAGGAATGCAGAAGTATGACAATAGGGAGATTTTATAAGAAATCCTTCTAGATAAAAAAAAAAATTACAAAAATGAAAGGGCTTTTCAAATCAAATTCAATATCAGCTAAAAGAGTTCGTCCAGGAATAAAAAAAAAATAAAAAAACAGAACAACACCACCTCAATAAAAAAGAGGAAACCCCTCTATTTAACATTAGTTTCTTACAAAATAGCGGATCTCAAAAAATTAAATTACTCTTTGTCCAAATACACCAAATCACAAAATCAGCGCGCATGTTTCCAAGAAATCTACAATTTTTCTCCATTTCAAAATCCATTAATGACTGCATGAAAAATATTTAAGAGCTTGTATCATTCATCAGAAAGTCCAGATGATGGAGGACACGCTAAGGATCTCATTATTTTTATGCTAGAAAGCAAATGCATGAATTGGATATTAATTATATATTTTTCAAAGCATCTCATGTTATGTTTTGAGGCAGCTTTGGATGTTATTGAAATTTAGCTCTCTCATTCTCTATTGCTAATCCTTTCTCCCTCATCTTCTCTCTTTTCTCTCTCTCTCTCTTGTCCCTTTCTTGTTCATGATCAGCAGAAAGACTATTCCACATGTTCTAAAAAGATAATTCCAAATGCTCAGAAAAAAATCAGGTGCATAATTGACCACCTAAAACTAGGAAATGAAGTGAAGTCCTTTAAAATTTTCTACATGCAGAGGAAAGCCCTCACAAGTCTACGATTTCCCATGAACATAATGTTCCCGCAGGCAATCATGGAAGCAGCAGATTTTTTTATAGCTCCAAGTATACAAGAAACTACACCACAGCAAGATAGTAGAGCAATAAAAGTTTCTGCTTACCCCTAGCAGTTCCCTGATTCAAAGCATTTCCTAGCGAAAGAATAGTCTGCATGATTCTCTTCAATTTGGCAGAATTCTTTATCTGATAAAGCACCAGAAACAATGATTCCAATACTTAGAACATGTGAATTAGTACCCAAAACACTAACACAAATTAAAAGAGTGAGTAATATAGTCTAACTTGCCTCTTCTGCTGCAGAGTTCACAACATTAAGGCTTTTTCTGAGGTCAGAGACCTAAAATTGCAAACATAAAATGACAGGCTCAAATCTAACACAAAACCAAGCATAATAAGTAGCAAACATTTGAATGCATTTCCTAACCTGGGAATGAAACTGCATCTTGAATGAGAAAACTCTGAGTTTAGATTCTACTCTTGGCACCTTCATTAACTCTAAGAAGAACTGCCAAAGAGATCCATAAACTTATAAAATAAGAAATAGATGCCAAAAACAGATCATTTCAATTAACACAAACTCTCTCTTTCTTAGTCGACCCTTTCTAAGGAAAAATGCTGGGTGCCCTCTTTATCCATGCTAATTAAGAAAATGAAGATGGGTTTGAATCATAGGAATTATGTCAACACTGCAACTTCAGACTTGCATGAATGTTTGGTTTGACATAACGAAGAACAAATATACATCTAAAACATACCCAGTTTACCTTCTCATACATCTAACCATTGTTGACAAAAGATGTGATATCAATATACAAAAAGAAAAAAAACCCCGAGTCCATCCAAAGTTCAACCAAAAGAGGTAGCAATTTTGAAGTATCATAAATATCCATGTGTAAGCTGTGTAGTTTTGAGAAATACTTCAATTTTTCTACAAAAGACAATAACAAACAATTGTAAAGACAAAAACTACATCTACTGACCTGTTCACATTTCCCTAACTTTTCCTTTTCTCCAGTGTATCCCTGGACAAAGAAATGAAATGGCAATTATAGCCCAAAACACATGAAACTATCATCTTGAAGCTCCTGACTGAAATCAATTAGAGCCCATGAGATAACAGGACAAAATTACTGAGTTGAAAACTATAAACATAAAATACAGAGCAAAAGAAAGGGCTATCTCCCAGTTATGAACCCACCAAAATGGAGTCATAGAAAGAAGAAGTTGAGAAAATCCCACTGTTGAACATTTTTTTAATAGAGTGGCTGGCCCAAGATTTGAATATGCACCATTATGGTTGCAAGTGCAAGATATCATAACATCATACCTAGCAATAGCCCCAAATGATACATGATAGAGCATAATACTAACTTAAAAAAAGAAGAAGGAATCACCTTAAGCAGTTCCATCTCCTCTTTTGTTGGACAGAACTTTATGAGGTTGTCAACCTGATCAACGTCTAATGCTGAATCCTCAAGGGAAAGTACTAAACTCTGTCAATGCATCATGCAATGGAATGAGGGTAGCAAGTTATAAAATATTAGCCATATGGGCTGTGACTGAAAGCGATAAATAACAGAAAATAAATAAAATCATAGCAGACACGGAAATATTTTATAGAAAGTGCAAGATGGAAAGAACAAAAAAGGACAGGAAAGGAAATTTCAAAAATGCTTCTTATGTGATTTACAATTCCTAGACCTCAATAACGTAATCTGACTTTCATTGCAAGGGATGAGATTTCTTTTCAAAAACTATAAAATATAGGGCCTCTAAATAGATGTACTGGCATAACTATTGAGATGACAATGAGCAGGATGACATTAATGTAAGCTACAGAAATGCTTGTATTGGCATCAGGGGTATCATGATTGTTTAAGAAAACATGCTGATGCAGACAACAAAAGAAGCAAGATTGATAACTTTCTTTAGACAAGGGCATTTCTGTAATTTCCAGATCTGCTGAAAATTCTGGAAAATTTGTCTAGGTTTTGATTTTATATTTAGCATTCTATTATTATAAAGTAATTAGCTTTATTAGGTTTTTCCTATTCTAAATAGATTTCTTATATGGGAAAACAAGTCCTTGGACTAGAAGTACTAACATCTCTATAAAACGGCCATGCAATCTTTCAATATTTTAATTACAGTTTATGAATAAAAATTCTAGCAAATTGCTTTTGATTGTGTGACTCCTACGAACCCTAGGTGTGGAGCATAGGTTTTTCTATCCTCTAGGTGTGACTCCTAGAATCTTATCCCGCCCACATCCTTCCTCAAATTCCAGCTGAAATCCACATAAATACAGCTCTAAACAGCCCTATAACAGCATCTAAAAGTCAGATTAGAACAGCCCATAGGCTGTCCTGCATCACATGCTTTTGATTGCTCTATATATTACCTGTAAGGTGTTCTTATGGCTGCAAGAGAAAACAAAAAAACTGTAGCTACAGTAGTTAGGATATGTTTGGTATTGTGGTCTTGTTCCACAAAAGCCAATTGTGGTGGTGTCCCAAAGCATTAATTGCAATGCTTTCCCCGAAACACCTAAACTGCATTCATGGTCTTGGAGTATGCCAAACACAACTTCAGAGAAGGACATGATTCCCAAAAATTATCCTAGATATGATAAAGTATTTGTGCTGCCGCGCTTATACAGGTAGATAAAGGGACAGTGAAGTTGGCTTCTGTATTCATCTAAACTAGGAGGCTTTGCTCTGAACATTAATTATAGCTTACCATTAATTCATGTAGTGGCACTTTCACCTTTGAAAGCATGATTTCACAATTGTATGCCCGTCTGTGGTCAACCTGCAAGAAAATAATAATGAGGAGAACATACAAATACTTAGACACACACATATTATATAATTTCTCAGTTTCATTCCCATAATATAAAAGCTGAAATGCTGAAATTTTTCATAAAATAGTATGTTATCAATTAGCAAAATAATGTATTACTCATATTGTCTTAAGATCCATGACAGGAGATTGCTTAGTTTAGCCTTTAAACTGTGATGCTTGAAACACTAGAATGACTAAGATGGTAATTTTTGAATTGACATTTACAACAAAATTCCCCAGAAGTCTGAATGATAAAAGAAGAGGTAAATGTAGACAATTTCAAGAAACAAAATAAATTGCAGCAGTCATGCATTACAGTTATGGGTTTGAAGTATTAAATTTGATCCCGTGACTGTCAAAAAAGATAACAGCAGCAGTCTGAGGGTTGGAAGGAAAGGATTTATGCACACTTCTTCAACTGAGAGAAAAATGGCAGCAATCTAGCATTGCATCAATTAGGACAACATATTCATTTACCAGTTGCACTTTGTCAACTTTAGGTCCCCGTGAGCCACGCACACTTGATTTCCCGCCATGATCTGTATTTGAAACTGCTGCGGAAAAAAGATTCTCAAGTTCTGACATGTCAATCTCTGGGGCCCTATGTGAAGAGGTCACAAAAGAAAAGGCATATGAGACTTAAAAGAATATGAGAGCATGGTATGGCAGAATGTTTGGAAAGCAGCACATACTTGGAGGCTTCACCAGACTTTTGCGCCTCAGCCCACAAGCTTCCTTGTACAGCTCTTGTTAACTTCAACCAATGCAATGGCTTCAGCTTTTTAGTTTGATTGTTCCGTGAACTTATAGTACGCGACAAACGTCCCTTGGAGATGGAAGGAGAACCTAAGGGAGGTGCAGGAGTAGGTGGTGCAAGAGATGGAGACCCAGGCGATTTAATATTTCTATTGTTGCCTGTCTTTAAAGTGCCCTTACCAGAAGGAGGAGGAGGTGCAGAAGGGGCATGGGAGGAATTGGTTGACATAATGGGAGGAGGCGGCGGCGCTGGTGGCATCGGAGATGAAACAGTTAGGCTGGTTGTTGGCCCTGAATGAAGAGGAGGGGGAGGAGGGGGAGGTGGACGAGGTCCAGATCCAATAACATGATTCTCCTTCAAAGGCGGAGGTGGTGGTGGTGGAGGAGGAGGTCCAACTCCAATTTTGTTATTCTCCTTCAAAGGTGGCATTGGAGGAGGTGGTGGTGGAGGAGGTCCAGCTGCAATGGTGTTATTCTCCTTTAAAGGTGGTGTTGGAGGAGGTGGTGGTGGTGGAGGAGGTCCAGCTGCAATGGTGTTATTCTCCTTTAAAGGTGGTGGTGGAGGAGGTGGTGGTGGTGGAGGAGGTCCAGCTCCTATGGTGTTATTCTCCTTCACGGGTGGCGTCGGAGGAGGTGGAGAAGGTCCGGCTCTAGAGGTGCGAATCTCCTTCATAGGTGGCGTTGGAGGAGGAGGTGGGGTTGGGCATTCAGTTTTGAAAGTGGAATTATCCTCCTTAAAAGGTGGATGCGGTGGTGTTGTTGGAGTAGTAGGTTGAAGGCCAACTGATAATGACTTACCTCTGCTCTCTAAATAGGTTTCATTCTCTTTGATTGATGAATGATCTACTGATTCTGAAGCTGAAAGATCAAGAGTTGGTAGTGGATGAGGAAAAACTTTTACAGCACTAGATGTCACAGCAGGCCGCAATGGTGGAGGCTGTGCAGGTGTTGATGGTGAGATAGAACCACCTTTGGGTTCCATGAGTTCAATTCCAGCTGAAACTGTCAAAGCTTGTTCTGAGGAGACTGTAGATACAGTGGTGTGAGTGACCATAGATTGGCTGGCAAGTTCCTTTCTAGGACTCATTTCTTGCTTTTGAGTGCTAATCTCTACTCTGTGCTGCAAATCTGCATTTGAGTCTTCCTGAGCAATATTCGATGCACTAATTTGTTGGAGCAAATGAAGTGCAGCATCTGAGTTGGGATCAGACCAGTCAACAGAGCTAAAGATCTCTTTAACCTTAGCAAATGCTTCCACAGGAAGGCCTTCCTTCTCCTCAAAGCCAGTGAAATCTTCTGCAACAACGGATGCGGCTGCATCCATTTCAGAGAAAAGAATCTTCATCCAAAGAATAAACTCCGTGTTAGAAGGAGAATAAAAATATCAACAAGCAGCTATGCCAAATGAAATATGGTGAAATATTAAACCTCTGCCCTGAAGTCCTTTGGAAATCGATCTTTTGCATCCCATAACATGTCAATTTCATCACGGTTAAGCATCAAGATATTTGACCTAATAAAAGCTGTGTTAAACACAGCTCGAAACATCATCTCTTCATGTTCCATGTCATCATTTAAACTGATACACTCCAGCACAACATCACCTTGTATATGGCAATTAATGTCAACTTTAACAAGTTCACATTCTATCTGCAATAAATTATAAGGGGTTCAGAAAATCATATATGTAAAGACACCAGTTTCAGTGTTTGTGGAGAGCATATGCCAAAATAAATAGCAAATAGAACATATGAAGAAAAGTGAATCTTACAACAGAAAGAATAGGAAATGTGTTGAAACACAACCAAATTTCTCATGCAACTTTAATGTCACTGGAACAAAACTTAAACGTAACAGACTCAAGCTCACTGCAGATTAAGCCTCTGAAAAATGAGCTCGAGAAAGAGTAGCTCATGAATTAATCATAATCCTTTGTCCACAACAGATCAGTATAGGGACTGACAAAAAACATATTCTTCTGGTTAACATCAACCATATTGTGTCAATTCTAGATTCAAAAGCCACTCAAACTTTCACCTTGTGCTGCTCATTATTAAATTCTCACACTATTAGGTTTCCTGCACTTAAAATAACCAGACTGATAATCAGGGTGTCTACTATCATCTTGGGACAGTAGATAAATACATTCCACTAGTGGGAAGGTGTCATTGAACAAAAGATCCCAGGATATAAGTGCTTAATCATAAATGGCCTATTTTTTCCCCTAAGGATAAGCCTCTTAAGAACACCTCCAGAAAGATTCAAGAAAATATTTGCTCGCCAGTAAAAAGATTGAACCATAAAAATGTCTGGCTCTAAATATTCAGAAAAGAAAGGTCTTACTTAGTGATTAATGTTCCCAAGAATCAGGTTCATCAGAAACACAAGTGTCTTGTGATATTTTGGTTTTCTCCATCCATTCTGACAGCTTTCATGGGGAAATTACCTTGTTGAGATGAACACTGCTTGTTCAATTGAGCAATTATGAGGCTATTTTGGTTCAAGTTTATTTCTTTGAAAATCTTAGTTGGTGGCCAAAGCTATTCCTTTTCTATTAAATTTTACAATCCAAAGACACCATCACCATCTAAGAGTGCAAAGTGAAGAAATAATTGGAATATAAATGCTGTCACATGATGTTTCAACAGTTGACTAGCACAGATTAATAGATCTTTGTGGGAAATGGCTTGACGATGAAGAATATACAAAATACAAAAGCAAGTATATACAACATAGAATTACAAAGTTACCTGCTTATAAGCCCGAGGAATTTTTCCTTCCTTTTGAGTTGAGTACAGAAGTTTGGAAGTTCGATCAGAAACAAGAAAAGGGTCCTGCCCGTATACCCGAAATAGTGGACGGCAGCCCCCCTCCCCATCAAAATTAGGAATAGATCTTAGAATGACACAATCCAATGTGAGAGCTCTATCCAATGGAGGCCAATATGAGGCCACATTCCTCCTTGAGACATATTGTAGATACCTCAGTTGAGAAGGTACGGGATTCAATGCTGAGAACAACTGCAAAAGCTCTCGGGGAGCCTGCCTATGAATCATGTCCAAGGTCTTCTGCTCTCCACTATACTGTTTCCTATAAATCAACAGTCCAGCCAGCATGAAAGCGAGAACCGGCCAACCACCATGTTCACAGTGCATTAACAGAATATTCTGCTGTCCAAGGGAGAGCCAACTTTCACCTGATCTTAGAAAATGGTGAATCATCTCCATCGTGAGCAATGGGGAACCCTCGTATTGCCAAGGGTACTCCATTAAGGTCATATCATACTTGAATAAAGCATCAGCAATCTGGGTTTGTTTCTCTCCCTCACGGAAATTAAACACCAAGAATGAAGCATCAGGGAAATGTTCTTTAAGTTGACCAACTGTTCGACCAATGTAACCTTCATAATCTTCTTGCCAAGCATCAATGTTAAAGCAGCAATCAAACACTGCATTCACACAGAATGTGTAAATGTCAGCCATCAAATTAATACTTAACCCAGTTGTTGTTTTAAGTCACAACCCCCCCACAAGGCAGCAAAAAATTATTTCTTTTCTAAACGATCCCAAACATAATCCTCTTGACTCAAGCCACCAGGCCCCAAAAATTTTCAAATTTCAAAATCCCTACGATATACAAATGAATTCATTACTTTTTAACTTACTGCTGTAATTAAGCTAATGAGTTTCTAATAGACGTCTAAAACTGAGCACAACTCAAGTAATAATCAAAATCCACAACCCCGAATTGCATTCTCCACAATACATTTTCTTACCATCCTAACACAAAAAGAAATTTTTTGAATCAAACCCACTTCAAAACATGACTCAATTATTCAAACACAATCAACCAATTCTCTCCCTAGATAAAAAATGAACTTAAAATTCAAAAAGAAAAGAAAAATTGCAATCTTTCTTAAAAATGAAAGAAAACTGACCATAAACACGCTCGGAGATCTCAAGAAGACCATCAGGAGGTTTCCTATAAAACAATTTGCGAAACAACGACATCTTTTAATGATTCCTCTATCTCTCCTTCAAATTTCCAAACTTTTTTCTTGCAACACAACCTTTTACGTAACAAGGAGGAGTTCGGTTGGGTAGTAACTAAGAAAGAAATGAAAAAGTTGGCTTCAAGGGAAAGAAAAGTGGAAGTCTTTGGTTGTTAGTTTTGTTTGTTACCATAAAAAAGCCAAGCTCAATTGAATCAACCATCCATCCGGTAGCTGTTGCCCCTCGGCATGAAATTTATTTTATTACTATTACCTAACTGATAAGAGGGGATGGCATGACGGGTTGCTTGGTCTTACGTGGATGCCATTAACTATCGACATCGAGGAAATAGTTGAAGTCATCATGCATGATCCTTACGACTTTTTCAGTGACTTGGGTTTTTTATTGTTATTGTCAGTATGACAAAAGATTTGATTGGATAAAGTTGAATAGTTTACAAATGGGCTACTTTCTGTTGACTTCTAGCAGTGGGCTAATAGCCGAATATCATCTGCTTAGGCCCCAGATTATCTATGGGCCCTCTTGAAGATAACGTGTCCCTCACAATAATTTGAAGTAATTTTGCAAAAATTGGATGTATTTTGGGTATAAAAGAAGTTTTTTCTTCTTCTTCTTCTTTATGATTTGGGAAAAATCACATCGGCGAGGCCTTCAAGCGCACCCCTAGTTATAAACTCAAGGACCCATAAGTTGAACTCATGGAAGAAGGGTGTTCTGCCTAAATGATATTTGTCATTTCTATATCAAAAGTTGGTGTAAACTCAAAAAGTTATTTTAAAAAATTTTCAAGTTAATTTTAGATTTTTCATCTGGTTTTTTAGATTATTTGAGATTATTTCTTTTCAAGAATATATATATATTCCCGATATTTTGAATAAAAAACATATTGAGAAACTTTTTAGCAAAAAAAAAAAAACTTATGACTTGAATTTTCAATCACCCCTTACCTGAAATTGGTCCAGCAAGAGATGCATTATCTTTTTTTAAAAAAAATAAAGGGAGAACAAACTTAAAAAAAAAAAAGAAAAAAAAAGTCAGCTCAGGTACATGGGGTTACACTTAAAGAGCCCATGGCTGGGTTTTTTTTTTTCCATTGGTTTTTTTCCTTCCAATTCATTCTTTAGATTGTTTTATTGGATGTTTTTTTTTCAAATTTTTTTGCATAATTTTATCAAATTTTTATGATGTTATTTAATTGAATATGAATTAATATTTATTTAGTTTATAAATATAATTTCAAATATTTTTTTTATATTGAAAGGCATTTTTTATGTGCAACCCTACTTAAAATATTTTTTCTTCAATTTTATTCAATTGTTTTTCTATAAGTTTTTTTTTTGTTTTATTAAATAAAATATTGGTTTCAAAGAATCAATGTTATTAAAACAATTGGATTTATGCCCATGTTTCGGGATTAAATATCTACTTCAACATCTATTTCTTTATTTTTTTCAATTTAGTATTTGGTTAAATATCATTTAGTTTTTACTTGGTTTTCATATAAAATGATAATATATTTTTTTTTAATATGTGTAACATTGCTTAATATTATTTTTATTTTATTTTATTCAATCTCTTTTATACATACATGTTTATTTTTATTATTATTTGATTAAATAGAAGATTGATTCTAATAAATAATGTTATAGCACGCAACTTGGCTTAAATAAAGAACAAAAAAAGAAAATTAGGAATGGGCAAGCACAAGTGCTGTCACAGGACACCTCGAATATGGCCGTCGATCTAATAAATCACATCTTTACAATTGGTTCTCACCAAGATTTGTGTCTGAGTCTGCTCAAGCTTCTGCAGCACTTCTTCCATGTTAGGTCTTTCGCGTTCACTTGGATTTGTACAATGAACAGCTATTGACATTGCATTTTGAAATGCAGCTGAATCGTAAGCTCCATTTAGCCGAGGATCTGCCAAGTCACTCAAGCTTTCTTTTCTCAAAACTGCATCCCTTGCCTGTAGAGCATCAATTATACCCTTTTGTCATGATAAATGAAAGGTAGTTTATAGTGCAAATCATGAGCAAACCTCAGCAATAGACGCGGACTTTCTTCCTGTCATGATTTGAAGCAGTAAAATCCCAAAATTGAAAACATCATTCGCAATCTTCTCCTGTCCCGTTTTCTCCTTGGATTTGTAACGTGACAGATTGAAGTCTGAAATCTTGGCTTCTAGTTTCTCATTCAGTAATATTTTTGTTAGCTGAGACACAATAGACTATAGTGTTAGGAGATTCATGAAAAATTATATTGTCAAGGAAGTATTGACCCTCAACCTAATTAATAGCCAATCACCTTCATGTCTCCATGGCATATCTTCTTCAATGGATTGTGATGGAGATACCACAAGCCCCTAGCGATGCCTATAGATATATTCATCCTTTTCTGCCATGTCAAGATTGATGTCAAGCGATCACCTGGAGGATATTAATATAGATAATGAGTGTTCATTAAAAAAACACCACTTGAAACTCAAAGCCATATGAAAAACACCGTAGCCTGGAAAGAAAAAATTGTGGATAGCAACGATGTTTTTCTTTTTCCTTTTTTTTTGTTCCTGGGATTTTTTACGCTTTGGTTCTTTAATTTCTTCCGGAACCGGTACAGAAATGGGTGCTTTTTTCACGAATTCCTTTTGTTTTCAAACTCATGAGCGTAGCCCGGAGCTCCTTCGTCCGTGTTAAAAGCAAAAGGCATACTAGAACAAAAGTCATTTAAGTTGATGGGATTGGCTTGCCTTTACCTGTACAAGACCCGACGAACTCCTATCTTCCTTAATTAAGAGAGACTGGCCAGAGCCGTGAGATAGGTGACTATCCAGCTCGGTTCGGAGAGCAATTTTTGTTTAGTCTGCGCTGGTGAATGGAAGCGAGAGTAGGCAAGTAAAAGCAAGGTCACTCTAAAGAGGTGGTCGAGTTGAGTTGAAGACCGCGTTCTTACCGTGATTCCACAAGATCCAGCACACAACAGGGAAAACAGAACAACAAAAGATTCGGTCCAATTTAGGTGCCCTTTTAGACCGAGCTGGTTAAATTACACCTGATATGCCAACCGAACTGCTTCTTCGAATTCGTGTCGAGCTTACATTAACCCAATCGACGAGGTAGGGATCGGGAGTGTGCCCAAGAAGTGCAGGGGTGCTGCAGAAAACATTAGCTCCTTGATCCATCGCGGGGCGCCTGATCAAATAATTGAACAAATCCTACTTGTTCAATCCCGAAAATTAAACACCAATCTTGTTATCCTACTATATGATATGGTTGCATGGGCTAGTAATTGAACATCAGTGTGAGCTGTCCCGAAATTAAGGGATGCGGAATGGTTAAAACTTTGAGATTTCTATTTGGAGTCTTATGTTCATTCTTGAAAAAGAGAAGATGAGGATTTAAGTTTACAGAGAGTTACCCTACTATATGGTTAAAATTATAATTATTAAACCTGTTTTCAATTTATAAATTAACCTAATAACATGGAATATAGCTTGAGTTAGGTTTATTTTTAAACCATCTAGAAAATTGACCAAATCAATATGAATGGGATAATCAATAATTTAGGTAACTTGTTAATCTGAGCAAGGCTTGATCAACGATTTTTTTAACTTTTATTTAAAATAATATTATTTTATTAAAATATTAATAAATCTAGATTAACTTACTCAACTTGCAATCCAGGCCTTAGCTGCACGGAGTTACATTTTATAATTATGGATAGATGCTATTTGAGAAAGAAAAGAAAAGAAAAAAAAGGAAAAGAACAAAACAAGATTGATGTGTGCAATTAATGACGAAGAAAACTTACCTAGAAGCCATGTTGCTAAATCACCATTAAGGCAATATTCATAGACCAAAGATTGATCTCCTTTATTGCAATAGCCAATAATGCCGACCAAATTTGGATGCCTTATTTTTGCTTTTTCACATATCTCATCAAGAAAATGACAAACTTCAACCCCTTCTTTAAGTCTCTTGACTGCCACTCTCATCCCACTAGGCATCATTCCAATATAGGTTTTCCCTGAACAAAATTTGTAAATCAAATGCGTTAGGTGTTATTTTAATTTTTGGGCTTTTGTGACTGCTAATTATTATTTAAAATGCATAAAAATAAAGTGTGGATCATACCTAGAACGCCTTCTCCAATAAAATTTGAATTACCAAATGAATTGGTAGCTTTTGCTACTTCATCTTGTGAGAAAACGTAGAGATCACAACAGTTTAAGTAACTTACAGATTCTTCCTCCTGTTTTTTCTTAAGAACTATAATATCATGCAGAATTTAGTTCTGTTTGGCCTCATAAAAAAACAGGACTAGTGGAGATACCATCTATGGACATACCAAGCACTCACCTGATAAATTTTCACCAATGTCTTTGTCACGTGCATGCTGTAGTTGCTTCCTTGTTAACTTGTAGAGAATTGGGGCTAAGAGGACAAAGATTGCTGCTACTATTATCGCAGAAAGGAGTTTCTTTGATTCCAGGAGATTCCCTTCTTGAAATTCATCAACCAAATAGGCCATATAAATTGCATTATAAGTGAAGGACAAAAAATTTGCGTTATGTAAAATTGGAAATAAGAAAGTTCACCTCTTTTGCTAGTATTTTTAGGCCATGATGACACTGAAATGTAGTAACAGGGGGGGAAATGTGAATTATATATAAATAAAAAATCCTCCATGTATATAGTAGAAAAACATTGAGAAATCTTACCTATTTCACCCCATAAACAAGAAAAAATTCTTGGGATCGAGTTTGCAGAATCTGTAGCAGTGCTCGAAAGACTAAGAAGAAGAGCTTCCCCACAGTACTCTCCATTTGGGCTATCACCACTTTGTTTCAAGGCTTGCAAAGAACTTCTAAATGACATGACAGAACTGTAACAAGCATCATCATTGTAATTACTAGTTGATAAGTTATTGCAATTGGATTGAAGGGCACCGAATCTCTCAACCCCAAGAAGATTTATGAGTGAATCAACATCTTTTGAGCATAAGTTTGGTGTCTTTGAAGAAGAGATAAAATCTTGCAGTTCACATGTCGAGAGGTTGGTCCTGTTGTGAAGATTTTGGAATGTTTTGGTGCAATCTTGAGCCTCGTTTAATTCAAGAAATATTGACCCAGACTTGTTAGCTCTTATAGCCATTGCTTGGAACAGAGATTGTAAAGCCGAGTGGCAGCACGACTGCATGGCTGAATCTTTGACGTTGGCTACGCCTAAGCACTCACTGTGTGCTTCATACGGGAACTTGTTGAAATCCAGGGAACAAGCACCTGAAAAAACAACAATGGAAAACTCATAAACCAATTAAAGATAATTTCTTTTCATCCTTTTGTTTTGGCTTACTTGTATAGCTAGTGTGAGGATTGCATAGAAACATGAAGATGAATAACAACAGATAGGAGATGGCCATTAGCTGCTTGCAATTGAGAGCTCTCTGGCTATCTTCTTTGCACTAAATATGTTTTGTGAATTGTGATTATACCTTCTTTCCTTTACAGAATGTCAGTCAAATAGTAACACTCTCTAAGAGTTTCTGATGAATTCATTTTTTGTACTTTACTAGTCAGGAATGAATGTTTGTCGCTATTCATAATCTGTCTACAACTAGGCAAAAACAATGTGCAATTGACCTAGTCATCCAAATTAATTCTTTGTTGGAATAAGTTTTTCCTGCATCTGTGAAACGCAGGTCTGTTAATGTGTGTTTGGTAATTTGATATACAAAATGATTTATTTTTTAAGATTTTTTTTACATCAATATCATGATCATAAAAAATATAAATCAATGCTTTTCTAGATGAAAAGTAATTTAAAAAATATTTTGAAAAATAAAAGCTACTGCAGTGACTTATAATCAAGAAAATCTGTTCTTTAATTCCAAAATTATGATTTAGTCTCCTCATCTTTAACATGGGAATGCTGCCCATCAACAACTTCTAGGTAAACAAGCTTAAGATTTGATCTAATCCAGCATTTAAGCTTGAGCAGCATCAGGCTGCACACAATGATTTGGTCTTAAACAGTGCCTTAATCTTGTATTTAAGTACTACCTTTTAACCAGAAAATATATAAAAAAAAAACGATCTGTGATGAAGCCATTTGTTTCGAAAATAGGATATAAGGCGGCACGTACATGCCGTCCTAGAATATAATATCACAACTAAGAAATTCCCAGAAGCTGCATGCAAGCGCAAATGCTAGCCTACCCTACTGTTTTAAAGTTCATTCATTAGAGGAAATATCAACCCTTGCATTTCACAATTTCCTTGGAAGATAACAATACATGCCAAATGCTACTGGTTAATCACAAAATTAGTATAGCTGTTGTGCACTCTAAGTACTTTTGTTGGATTCTCGAGCACTCTGCTTGACTCATTCTGTAGCTCTTCTGCTACTGGCCAAACAACTAAATGCCATTAATCAAGTAAATCAAGGAGGAAGACCGGGCTTAATTCAACTTTATAACATCTGAAACAGCACTGGTATGATGATATACAAATGGTATAACGAAAAGAAAGCTTCCAAATTTTAGTTTTGTAATATTGTTTTCTAAAAGATATCCTTTTATTTTTTTTTTTTTTTTTGCGTGGGGTGTCCGGGCCAGCTTGCGCGTACCACGAGTATTCCTCACGGCCCACTGGACATCTTGCAAGTCCAGGAGCAGGTAAGGCACCGCGGGGGTGACAGGCGTGCATATAGAGGGTCGAATCCGGAACGGGAACAGAATAAGTCATACGATTGACTATTTATTTTTAATTTACTGAGTCACGGAGGCTCGATCTCAACCCAGAATTTTTCCCATCAATTTTTTTTTTAGAGTATAAAAAAGGATGTTATCACCATGGTACGTACCATAGTACTTCTGTCAATAATGAACGTTATCTATAGGCTCGAATTTAAAAGTATGTGGTGCAATATTATTTGATTTGCTATGAAATAATTTAAATAAGTAGAATATTGTTAATGATATTAAGATTCAAGTAAATTATTTCTTATTACTATTAACTCTAACACTTCTTTTTCTTACATCTACACATGCTAAAAACTACATAAATAGAGTAAATTACATTAATTAGTATAAATCTTTAGATGAAAAGTAAAATAGTTAGCAAATTAAATTCACAAATTATATATAATTATAGCATAAGACTAGGCATGGGCCCGCATTACATTGCGGTTTTGCTTACGACATCTTGGTGCCGTAAGCACATTTTAAGAAAATAACAGAAATCAACAATTAGGGTTATAACACCAACTGTGTTTAATAAATTAGTTTTATTTTAATCAAATGATAAAAAAAAAAGCAATAATAATAAATGGATAATTGTTCTTTAAAAAAATCATGATAACTTGGAAAAAAAAACTATGGAAGTACAAAACTGGATTAAAAAAATAAAAAAAATAAAAAAATAGCTCAAGTCAACTTGAGGTAGTGCGATAGACATGTAACATAGGTAATAAAAGGCGAATTAACCCAGGTTAGCCCATAAAATTTATGACCTAGGTCATGAGATTGGGATAACCTAATAGAAAAAAATTAAAGAAAACCACAAAGATATTTTTTCTAAATAAATAAATAAATGTCGAACAATGAAATTATAAAAAAATAAGTAAAAAAAATAATAACCTGAATTAATTTTTCAAACTTATAACCTGGATCATTAAACCGAAAGCACCATACATGAAAAAAATAGTATAGCATAATCCCAAGCAAATTAAACTCTAAAGAATGAAACGGGAATAACAATTAACTACACAAAAGGATTTTAAAAAATGATAATTAAAAAAAATAAGGGTGAAAATTGAAACAAAAAATAAATTAGAGAGCAATTAAAAATTTCTGATTTGAGGGCTAAATTGAAAAGAAAAATAATTTTAACAAAAAGGAAAAAATAAATGAATGAGAACCAAATTGAAAACAATAAGACATCATAAACTTGAATTGGTGAAATTGAAAACCAATAAAACTTTTATAAAATGAATAAGAAAAAAAATAAAAATAAAAAGAATAAGAACCAAATTGAAAAGAAAACAAATATATGACAAATTAGAATTGAAGGACTAAATTGAAAAGAAAGAAAACTTTTCCAAAAGGGCCAAGGATAAAAATAAAAAATTAAAAGAGAAGGGATCAAAGTAGAAATATATATATAAAAAACAAAGAGTATCAATCTATAATTTCATGGGGAGAAGAGAGAAAAGAAAAATGAAATGCTCATCGATGACAAATCTCTCTACTGCTACCGACATGAGCCACACTAAAGGAAGAGGACATGATTGTATATCTAAAACACAATGGAAGAGTATTTTTTACCACAAGGGAGGTGCCGCACTCGCAGCCCAAAGTGGATGGTGCCTCTAACATGATGCACATACAAATAACTCTTTTTTAAATAATATTATTTAATATTGGTTAAAAGACTATATAATGTTCTTGAAAAAAATAGCAAATAACCCAAAAAGCAACTTGAAAAGACAAAAATAACCATTTTACTAAATGCTTTTTTTTTCTTACTTCAAAGGCATTTAAGTAATCTACCTATGTATTCAAAATTAAAAAAACCAAAACTACACCTGATCTCATCTGGATTTTGTTTGGGTTACGAGTTAATACATTGAATCTATTGAGTTTGATCGATTTAACTTCTATCTAATTTAATATAGAATCTAACCCAAGTTAAATTTCATATCATCAAATCATATGGTTAAACAATGAGTCTCAAATAGATTTAGTGCATGTTTGATAATGTGTTTTTAACCGTGTGTAAGTGTGTTTGCTTTAAAAAAAATGTTAATTTAATATATATTTTTAGTGTTTTATAATGATTTTAATATATTATTATAAAAAAATTATTTTAATATATTTTTAAATAAAAAATACATTTAAAAATACAGGTAAAGCATGATTCCACTCGATCGCGTTTAATAACGCCGGCAAAAACAGTAAAAGGAAGACACGAGATACTGAGGCAAAGGGACGACGGAAAAATTAAAGCAAACGCATTGATTAGTCCGGTTGAAGCCTTCCTCGAAAATGATTAGGCATTTGAGAGAGAGAACATGCCCCTAACAACCTCTCATTGTTTGTCACCTTTCCCCGTGAAAGATCAATGGTGCCTGTTAGCTTTATTTTCTTGTTTTTTTTAATTTCATTCTTTAAATCCTCCTTTTCTCTCTGTAGGATGGAGACAAGATCAATTATGGGATTCACCCCACATTTCCAAAAGATAGTTATGGCACTTGCTACAACAACTGCTATTAATATACAAATCATTGCTGACACTTTTAGAACTGGGAATTCCACCGGCGCTAGTCCCTTTTTTTTTAAGGTTGTGCCTGTACTCCAACGCCACCTGCTCGAACACTTCCACCTCGAACATGTTTAACTTGAGCTTCGGTTTCATACGATCTCTAACGTACGCAAAGGGCAGTTGGTCTCTCGGGTTAAAAGCTTCCAGCTCGTTGAATACAAGGCAAGAGAATAGATTGCTATTCAGTCCATGCTTCCTCAGGATAAGAGCACTGTCTGGTACATCTGCCAAGAAGAACAGAAGGAGGGAAGGAAATGCATCTTCTTTTTTATTAATAGATTGGTTCAGAACCCCAAAACGAATGCCAATTAAATTATTGAATTTAAATAAAAGAATAAAAAGAATCCATTTTAAATTTAATCTCTATGGTTTTGACTATTTATCAAGAAGGTACGGTATTTTTTATGAATAAAAGAATTGCTTTGACATTTTAACGGGTACAATTTGTGCAAGATGATCATACTTGGGGTCAAGGACTCGTAATCACATGCACTAAAACAAGCAATATTTATTTATTTACAGAGCTCCATATATATGATGATGGGATTTTACGGCATGCGCAAGCATTTTAATTCTTAGGCGATTTCTTCTATTGCTTGAACGACAAAGTGCCTTCTTATAAATGATGCAAGTGTAAATATTACTCTTTTTTCACCTAACACACTTTTAACTTCAAGTCAAAATTCATTGAGTTAATGTAGGACTCGCCAGCTTCTTCTTCTTTATCTGGTTGTCTTACGCCAGGTTGCCAACTCGCATATATATAAAAATTGTCTTTTGTACCAAAAGAAAGCAAGGAACTCTACTTTAATTTCATTTTTTAAACCCACTTGCTAGATATGATGCCCTATAATGTCACAGTATAAAGAATGAAAATGACAAGGTAGAGATCACGAAATACTAATGACAAAGCCCGACGTCCCACCTTGGCCAGCTTCTTTCCTTGTTGTCATTCAAGGGATTGACAAGGTGGACAGGAGCTACAAATTCCATAAATGCATGGCGGGCCTGCTTGTTTCCCTATTTTTGTAATTACTTATTTCTCTTATCAAGGCTATCCAATCGAATTGACACGGCGAAACCTTTTAAATTCGCAGGTATATATTATCTTCCCTTCCTTAGATCACACCTCAACCATTAGTTTCATCAATATTTAATTAACCTCAGATGAGAAATCCATACGCAGGTGGTCATTATTTGTTTCATAAGAACATTTGGTGTAGGCGGCACCTACCTCTCAATTAATGACCCTCTACAGGGAAGACATTAATTATGAAGCTTATTTCTAACGAGTATTTTTCGAAAGCTATAAAGGATCAGAAGCTTCAAGCCTAATTTTCCTCCGCACTTTAAAAAGCCATAAAGGGTCTTAAACGTTATGATGCATTGATATGATATTTCGTAATGGCATTTGCAAAAAAAAATGACGAAGCAAAGAAAAAAAATAACTTATGACGTTAAGAGTATGGAGTTTGTTTTGGTACCTGAGGGGTAGGGTTTCTTCGGTGTCCATGGCTGCAATCCGTTCTCACAATAAGTCTCCATTTGATTTCTCAAACCATCAACATCCTTCCATTTCTTCCACCTAGCGGTTGCCAGCGCCTCTTCCATGGTATGAATAAAGAATGGATGTTTTGAAATAGCCATGTCCACTTTCTCTGACACGACCAAAGCATGGATCAATATCAACGGATCTACCATTAGTTGCAGCTTTGCATCAACCCAAATGCTAAATTTTGAGTTTGAAAAGAGTCTATGAACTAAATATTTGGGGATCACCCCATTCATAGCTGGATTATCGTACAAATCCTTGCTTGAGACCTTAATAATTCTCCATACACCTACATTGTATTCATGGGAGTTTCTTGATATGACTTCGTGATGGTCCAGTCCTTTTAGGGTAATATCATCCACAAACATGAAGAAACACACATTATCTAGAGTTTTGGATCCAAGGCTTTTCGGCTGCCTTATTTTGTCATGGTCATTGAAGATTGCCGAGACTACAACAACTCCGTGACAACTCTCCATCGCCATTCTATCTGAATCACACACAAAAAAAATCAAGATAACAAATCCCATTAATCGAAATTGATCACTCAAGAAATTGAATTTAACAAGAAATGAAATTTAGAACGAGAATCTTAATCCATTAGTCTTTAAAGGTTCATCCTTTATTTAATTTAACTCATTCCAAACAAAAATGAGCTCTTGAAAAAGATGCTAATTAAAGAACAACTGACCAGAATCACTGACCGGGAACCTCTTAAAGAACCCACAAGGAACCTCTACACTGTCATTTAAAAGATCGAAATAGGAAATCCTTTTCTGGGTACCGAAATTCCCACCAAAATTCTTACTGTTTCCTTTCATATACCGCAATGCATGGGATGAAACTGATGAATTCTGACACAATTGTAGGATCTCCTTCAAAACCATCCAATAATCTAACAACAAAAACTACAACCCATTAATCAAAACATTATCACCTACCATGAAAACACATAACTCAATACAAGAAGAGCAAAACAAAACAAGATATGATGCAGTACCAGAGAAATAAATAGGGGAGGAGCAAGAAGAGCGATGTGTGGGAATCACGTACTTGTGTTCGCCATAAGAAGAAGGGTAAGAGAAGAAAGGAGTCTGAATTGGATCGAAAGGAGAGGATCTGAAGAGACATTTGGTTGGATAGATGGAGGTGTAGAGAGCTAGAAAGAGGGTGGTGATGAGGTATAACAAAGAGATACAGAGAAGTTTTGATTGGAAGATGAGAGGTTTTGACAACTTTGCTTTCCCCATAACCATAGCCGTCTTGAGGGCCAACCGACTCAAACAATGACTGCCCTTTATAGAATTAACTACGCAGCCTTCTCCCGTACCTTTGGAGTCACCACTTAAAAGGTTTACATGATATAGAATATTAGGCCATTTTCCCCCGATCATTTGATAAATAACGATAAATTATAAATAAACAGAGAATGATCTAAAGCCAATTCTAGTATAAGAAAAAAAAATTCATTTAGATAGTGGTCAGTGATAAAAATTTAGGACTAAAAAATTTGTTCTCTTTGTAGTCTCATGTTCGAGTTCTGTGATTGTTCATATGCTGATCACTGGAGGCTTACATAGTCGTTAACTTCCGAACCCGTGAAATTAATCAAAGTACACGCAAGCTGACCCGAACACTCACATTAAACTAAAACAAATAAAAACAAAACATGCGGGTTTTTGTTTTCATAAAATGAAAATTGAAAATCAACTCTTGTGTTTAATAAAATTAGTCTATTATCACAAGCATTAATAAATACTAAAAAAAAACATTAATGATAAAAAAAATAAACCGGAATATTAAGAGATATATGTAAATAGAAAAGCATGACCTTGTGCCACATCATGTTATTTAACATCTTTATTTAATTATATGATTTAAAAAAAAATTAACCAAAACAAAATAATTTGATAGTATAGCTGGTTTGCTTTTTATTGATTCGGCTTTGTCCTATGATATGTGGTCCCCTGCATGGCATGTTCAATTTAGCACATCCAAACCAGTCACTCCACTCAAATCCAATGTGGCTCTTAAAAAGTTTTTAAGTAGTTATTTTTTTAACATTTTCCTAATCCAATAAGATATAATTAAAAAAATTAAAAAATATATAATATTAAATCAAACCTCGTACACTCAAGTTAACTCATTAAATTTATAATCTAGAATAATGAGATAACTGGATTAAAATATTATTTTCTTTTTTTATTTTTTTCTTCTCCTCTCTAGTTGGGCCAGCATTGAGCTTGGATAGGATAAAATCTAGGATTAAAATTGAAGACAAAATAATTAGAAACAAAGAAAAATTGGTGATGGTGACTTTTTTTAAGGGGCGGAGCGAGGCGGTCGATAAGATCCAACTTGGCTCCGGCAACCCATTCTTCCCTCGGCCTCCACATGTGATTCCTTCTCCACTTACCTATAGAAGGACTTAATTTTTTTCTCAACATCAAATTAGTTCCTTGTTTTTCAATTTCTTTTCAAGCAACAAGAACCATTTTTTTTCAAGAGCATGAAGCAAAGTTTAGGTCATGCATGTTACAACCACCCCCAAACAATTAATAATAAGCAAATTAAAATAATTCATAAGACTCGGTGCCAAAAAAAAGAATGAAAAATAGTTATTCAAGGATAATTTTTTTGAAAATGTTCAAAATTTGAAATAAAAAAATATGAGAAAACTTAAAAAAAACAAAAAAATTATTGTGGCTGACCATGTTTTGTGAGAGGCTCTACATAGAAACGCCATGCAGTTTAGTTTTTTTTTTTTCTTCTTCTTAATCTTAATCCCTTGATGCATGAAAAACTTAGCTGCTTGCGGAGAGCTATTAGGTGCATCATACATGCCAAATGCGCCTGCAATGAATAATGAAACAAAAGTGATCCATACATTACAAGCCTTTATATGAAACTAAGTACTTATAATGTATTAATTTTTTTAAAAAAAATGGCCAAAATAATGACAGAGAACTTGGAATTCACAACAAAGTCCAATTTCAACATTGTGTGGTCTAAAGAACAAAAAAAAGGACCAAAACAATGACTAATTATAAAGTAACCATCGATCTAGGAACCTTAAAAGGAACCAAATTATCACTTTTGACCAAAACAATTTAATCCGTGAACCAATTGGACGTTGTTGTGCAAAAAAGGTGCACCAAATAGCAGCAGCTAGCACAGTACCTAATAAGGTTTATTTTTCCAGGACCTGCTGCTGTATATATTTCCCTCAAATTATGCAGTGCCCTAAAGGTGAATTTCCCAGCATTTGTATAACTTACTTGCACATATTATATGAGCTATGCTTTCCCTCTAGCTATTTAAAGAACTCAATGTGCTATTCATCTCACCCTGAGTGTAAATACGTATCGAATCTTCGAACTTCTATATAATTTTGGGTTTCTTTGACCATTTTATGTCACAGACAATTTCAAGTCAGAAACGAAATTCATAGAAATACTTGAGAGTTTTTATTTATTTATTAATTAATTTATTGGTGGTGGAGGAGGAAAATGAATAAGACATGCTAATTGCTTATTGCATTTAGTTTTGTCGACGTGAGAGATCCATACCAATTTTCCATCAAATTTTATATAAAGATTATTTAAGATTGTATGTATGACGAGGTAATTTAATTACTGCTTAAAATTAATATTTTATTGTTGTTTCTTTGTTTTTTACACTATTAATTTGTTTTTAATTAGTTTATTATTTTTTAATGACACTGACGAAATCTTATTAATATTCTCTCTCGATTACTAAACCAAAAAAAAAAGATCATTTAAGATCTTACAAATTAGAGCATAGAACTAGCTAATTAACAATTTTATTAAGGTTAACAAATTCCTTTAGTTATCAATATTAATTAGAAATATTATCAAAACAAATTTCATGCATCAAAATTACATCCTTCACATTTGAGTATACTCTTGGATTAGTGCAAAAGGATTTTTGCAAATTCCCTGCATGCATGAAAATATATATATAAAGCAAATCTATTTATCAATTAGGTAACTCTTCATGGGTAGACAATGAAAAAATAAATAAGGGATCTGCTTCCTTCTTTTTATCCTTTCAAACTTCTTCTTTTTCAAAAAATAACGTGCTTATGAATCATGTTAGAAATCGAACCATCATTTACATATTTTAAAAAAATATTAAAGCATTAATTTTAATTTATTCTATAACAGTCCGGCCGGCCCAACCTGCCATATATTATCCGTTTTGAACTTTACCATCCTCACGGTTTTATTCCTGGTGACTCGAGTCTATTTCTAAGTCTAATGCTTCAAAATACATATGACAAGTTGGCAACCAATATTCTTAATAAAACTAACTATCACTTCTTCACCTGAAAATATAGGATATTACATATTCCCTTAATGTTTAAAGCAAATCCAGTTTCTCTTTAAGCTAGGTTTTGATGATGGCAATGCCCCTCTTGAAAATTTCAATCATATATCGAAGTTTCCCTTCAGGTTACTTAAACTAACATAACAAAAAAAAATCCCTAAACTCTTAAAATTTAATCAAATAACACCCCTTTAAAATACTTTGATGGGATCAAATATCGTATTCGTATTAAAGGTACAAATAATACCACAGTTATTATTTATATTTAAAAACACAATGATTAACTTAGAATTTATTTTTTCTTCGATGTAGTACGTATAGAGTAAAAACAAAGAAAGATCAAAAATTGATTTGAAAATTATATAAAAAATAATTAATCAGAGAAAGACCACAAAAGATTGAAACCTTAAAATAATAACTAACAAAAAAACAATATATTTGATAAAATCAATTAATGTTGACACACAAGTACATGCAATGCTTAACTCATTTAGGAAAAACATAAAATTATTTATTTATTTATATCTTAATGATAGGTCTATAGTTTAAACCTTTTATTCGCATATAATTTTTTAGTTCGATATATTATGATTTTTTTATTTATATTTTTTAAATATAAATGATGTATGGTATTATTTTGATCTTTTAATCAAACGTCGGGATTTATATCATCAAATGATTTGTAAAATGTTTTATTTGATCAAATTTTAAAAGTTTAGGGCATAAAAAACATAAGAGCTGGAATTAATACAGATTAGGATTCATGCATGGATAGATTATTCCGGAAATTTTTGTGTTTTTATTATAAATACTTGCAAATATCATACACAAATTGCATTATAAGAGATCTTCACTCGTGCAAGAATTTGGTTTGTAGGAATTATCACAGCCACGCATGTGTTAAGGATGGTGCACGAAAGGGAAGAGGAAGAGGAAGAGGAAGAGGAAATGGTAACGAGGAGACAGCGAGGAAGGAACAATAGTCGACAGGTTAGCAGAGCTCCTGAAATTCTACCAGCAACAACAACTGGCAGACTTCTGTTTATTGGCAGTTAGCAGTATAATAACAAGGCCACAGACCGACTCTTGAAACCCTCTTCCATGGTCGGTCCCTTTGTCTTAAAACCAGAGAGGACAGGTAGGATACATCCTTTCTCTCCTCTCTCATCGTTGCATTCATATATAGTCTCAAACCCAGAAGGCAAAGTGCAGATGGTGCCTGGTCAGAGGTAGAGGGGGTTTCTTTTGTGCTGGGATTCTTGCATTTCTGCGAAAACATGGCTTGCAAAATCGCAGACCCTTCTGTTTTCCTCTTCATGTTTTTTTTTTTTTTTTGGTGTGTGTGTGAGTTAATTAAAATGGTTATTTGCTTCTTCTTTTTGGTGTTTTTTTTTTATTGGAATTTCTTGGTTTATTGTCAGGGCCCCCATCAAAGAACAAGGAGCCAAAAGATTGCAACCCGTTACTCTCCATGTATGGTAATGATCCCTCCTTTTATTCTAATCTGGTTTTTTTTATTAATAATTTAGTTGTCTTTGTATTAAATGGGATTTAGGTTTTACTGGCTAATGTACTCGTGTTACAATCTCGGTGGAATTGCAAGGTTATTAAATTGTTTTCTCTTATTCATTTTTTTTTTTTTGTTCCACAATACCATCTTTTTATGATTAGCAGCATGGTTTTCTGGAAAAAAAAAATACTAATGGTAATTAAAAAAAAACATTCATCAAAATTCTAATGACTTGAATAGAAGAGAACAAAGTAATTTTTTAATCAAAAACACTTTTTCCTTGTTAATGTATTTTTTGTATATTTTGGAAAAAATATTTTATTTTATCAAAAAAATGTTTTTTAAATAAAAATTTATTATCATTGTGAAAGTAAGTTTTAATAAAAAATTAATCATGAATTGATTTGTATGTATGTATGTATGTATAAATTTAAAAATACTAAATCTGAGAAAATTATAAATCCAAAATATATAATAATAAAATAAATATTATATTCTTATTGAATATTAATGAGTATATTTTAAAAAAAAGTTCTACATATCAAGTTATATATATATATTTATTAATTAATTATAAATATTATTTTAAAAATCTCTAATATTCTTGAAAACTATGAAATAATTGGATTAATGTCTAAATATCATTTTAATAAATTAATTTTAAAAAAAAATTATTGTACAAAAAAAGAAATAATATAATAACAAACAAAGTAGGCATGCACGAGCTTAAAAGGAGGGGTCCACGCATATGACCCAAACTAATAAGTCTTGCGGCGTATAGGAGGTTAGACTCATGTGTCTGGCTTTTTTTTTTTAATAAAAAGCATACAACATGTCGTTCGTTCTATTTTATTTGTTTTTTTTATTAGAATGGATAATACGTCGTTCACACCGGTTAGAATTCCATCATTTTTAGTAATAAAAAAAGCAAAACCTGAGTTTTTGAATATAAAAAATCTATTTTTCAACTTGTATTCACTTGTAAGCACCTAAGAATCTCAATAACCTTTTGAAACATCATGTTTTTAATATAAAAACATTTTCTAATTAATTTAAAAACTAAGAAAATAAACAAAATAAAAACCTCTTCTTGAGCCTAATCTAATTACTTTTTTAAAAAAATAAAATCTCTAAACCATCTATATAAAACTTCTCTCGTTGATATGAACCATTAATATCACACTAGATCATTTTATTGATGAAAATATGCACAATCGATCTCAATCTCTCTTCTCTCATTATGTGATAATTTTTTCTTTTATCTCTTAATACCCAAGATTAAAACAAGAAAAAAAATGTGTTTTATGACTGAAACATAGAATTTTAAAACTTTAGGGTCAAATAATATAACAGTTGGAAATAGCATAGTGGAATGGACAATCCTTCTCTCTCATCTCTGAACTGAAAAAAAAAGAGTTTGGGATAGAAAAGTAAAATGAGTTTTAGAGAGCAAACAACACAACAACTGAAAATAACACAGTACAATGGAGAACCATGGGGGAAAAAAGCCAAATAAATTAAACACAAACTGAAAATAATTCGGTGCAATGGACAATCGAAAAAAAAGAATTGCATGAATTGGGAAGAAGAACTGAAAATGACCCTTTTTTTTCCAATGTCAGTTTCTTTCCCAATTCATGAAATTCTTCTCTTTTTTTCATGAACAGTGCTGAAAAAAAGGAAGAAAGGGGAAAAAAGTGCGTGAACCAGGAAAAGAAAATTGTGAAGAGTGCAAAAAAAAAAAGTGCATGAACCAGAAAAGAAAAGAAAAAACTTCATTGGTCACCTAAACAATGCAATGAATAGTGAAAACACCCAAATCTTTTAGTTTCGTAAGTAATAGTAACAGTAATTTATCTAGTTGAAGTTCTTTGTAATTCAGTTCTTAACTGCATTGGAATTAAAAAATTCTATAGCTAACAATCTGACAATGTATCTATCTGATGGCTTCCCTTCAGTATCAAGTACTTCCATGTTCATTTATGGTAAATCTTCATCTTATAATTTCCTTCCTGCTGGTTGAGTCATTTCATCCCTGTCCTCTAGTTGAGCTCTGTTGTTCCTTGACTGGGGATCACTTGAATTGAAATCTCTTTCACCCTCGGCTGATGAAAAGAGTGGAAAGGAAATTGCTTAAGCTCAGGAAACTTGAAAGAAAGCTTGAAAAGTAATGAATAGTGGAGGGCTACAAATTAATTCACTTAATTATTGGACTTGAAGTTTTCAGACGTTTTACACATGCTGTGCTTTCAAATTTCATTCAAGTTTGGAGCTGGTGATGTGAATTTTGCAAATGCTCCATGCATGCTCATTTATTCAATTTGGTTACTTTTCTGTGAATCTACGTTTTGTGATTCCTGCATATTTGCTTCCTGTAAAACCAACATATCTTTCGAAAGGTAGAATTTTCTAAGAATCAGCTACATTAATGCATCCAACTTGCCTATGCTGTTTGCTCAGAACATGGTCCACTATTTTAGAAATTTCCATTCTGAGAACCTAGGGGAATTTTGAACTGATATCAGTCTTGCAGACCTGCTATAAGTTTAGCTGTCTCGCTATGTCAATTATCTGCTTAAATAACTGCACTTTACACATGTTCTGGTGACAAGGGATTAGCCATGGAATGTTGAATGATGCTTCACTTTTTGATGCCAAACTTTTTAATGCCAACTTCAAATGTCACTTATAAGATTACAGAGTAATTTAATGAACCCAGAAACCCAGAAAGCTTAGAAGGTTTGCTGATGGGGATGATCTGGATGGCCCTGTCCCTCTCTGCTTCTTACAAGTTCAAAGTTTAAGAGCAGCCATTTCATTCAAAAAGTTGCATTATCAGGGGACTATATCTGCGTTTTCCTGATCTTGATTCTGTTTCTGTGGGGTGTGATATCATCACTGGGTGGTGGCCTTTAATTTCTTTATAGCTAGGCAGTGGCCTCCAATGCCTTTAGGCAAAGAGCTATTGTTGATTCTTTAATGGAAACGAGCTTTGAAAAAAAAAATTGCAACTCTAGTATCAATTTCCTTATTCTTCTCTTTCTATTTCAAATTTTGGTCGTCAGGTGTTTGAGATCGATAATGTGAAAGCATGGAAGGCAGTTCTAAAAACAGTCACTTCATATGCGTTGGGGCTCTTTATGATTTCAAAGGCCCCATGGTATCTACTTCCCTTTGCTTGGGCATGGACAGGGACTGCAGCTACTGGGGTCAGTTCTCTAGCATCTTTTCTTTACATACCCGTAATCTTGTTTCTTTTGCCAACATGTTATAAGTACTATCAGTTCCTCATCTCTGCAAACCTTTCTTAATTTTGCTTCTTTCCCAATGAAGTTCTTTGTTATAGGCCATGATTGTGCTCACAAATCATTTTCAAAGAACAAATTGGTGGAAGACATTGTGGGAACTCTGGCCTTTCTGCCGTTAATCTACCCATATGAGCCATGGAGGTTTAAGCACGACTAGCATCATGCGAAAACAAACATGTATGGTTGATATTCCTTAGTGATTCATTTATATTTGTGGAAGTAAATTCCATTTCGTTTGTCCCAATCATTCCAGTAGCTACCTCTTCGTCATGTTGGGAAGGAATGCTTTATTTGGACGTCACCATTTCTAATGACCGAGTGGCATAAATGAAGAGGAAATGCTCCATTCTCGCTTATCAGTGCTATCTGTTTTTCACGTTCTTTGAAGCATGGAGCAGTGGAAAATGTTGAATTTTTGTTATTGCGTACATGTATTTTGCACCTGGCTTATGATTGTTTCTTTGCTTGGTATCTGTCTGGTTCTTGCTTTTATTAAAATTGTTGACAAAAAAGTTGGTTTCTCGTCTTAGCTTTCTAAATTGCCACTTCTTCTGCTTCATCTTGTACTTATAGGTCAGTGGAAGATACAGCTTGGCATCCTGTTCGGGAAGAGGAGTTTGATTGCTCTCCTGTTTTACGCAAGGCAATTATATTTGGATATGGCCCATTTCGGCCTTGGATGTCTATAGCTCACTGGTATGATATTAATTATCATATCAGAGCCTGTAACTTTTTGAGCTTTATGCACCTTCTCCAATTTTATATTCTGTTCTCCTAAAATCTTTAAGCTTCCAAACAGGTTGATATGGCACTTCGATTTGAAAAAAATCAGACCAAATCAAATCCAAAGGGTGAAGATAAGTTTGGCATGTGTTTTTGGGTTCATGGCAATCGGATGGCCTTTGATTATCTATAAAGCTGGGATCATGGGATGGATCAAGTTCTGGTTAATGCCATGGCTAGGCTATCACTTTTGTGTATGCTAGTTGCTGGGTCTTCGTTGATTGTATGATTCAGCATTGCACTTCTCCAATATCCACCGCAGTTCTTTTAAATTCATTTGCTCTCTTTCCTTCCTTAATCTCGACATGCATTCTATGGTGCTGTCATCATGTTGACATGAAATCATTAACCAGAATGCATTATAGGCATCAAACGCTGAAATTTCAATGCCTAAGCAGGTTACTTCCAACAGGTGTTTCTTAGAAGTTAACAAGTATTGCTTTCCTCACAAAATAACACATGCTTTGTGCAGGGAGTTGCGATAACTCTTCGTTCCCAGCGCATTGCTTTCCTTCACTGCAATTTATGCTCTTGCGCCTGGAACTTCAGGATTGAGTTTGGTGTTACCTTTAACTTGTCAGCCCATTTCGCAATTGAGAAAAATTAGTAGTGCATTATGCATAACTGCAGAGTTTCATGTGTTTTTACTATGGCTCGATGCTTTGACTTAGTGATCTGCTGGGTTTTTTTTCTCTCAAAAAATGATATACTTGATTGATAAATTGTATTTTATCTATCTTTGTGTCATATTAGTTTGGTTTTCTTGACTTCTGTAGATGAGTACTTTCACAATGATGCATCATACGGCTCCTCGCATTCCTTTCAAATCTTCGGACAAGTGGAATGCAGCTCAGGCCCAGCTTAATGGAACAATTCATTGTGATTACCCCTGTAGGTAATATTGTCTTCTCTGCCCTGGTTGTTTCCATTCTTGTTAGTCTCTTGCTCTTGACAGGATGTAGTCTAGGAACTGATGAAATCAGATGGTAGATCGGTTAGATTTAATTTCATAATCTTTCAAACTTTTGAAGACTGTTGTTTGATTCTCCTTCTAAATGCATCCAAATACTTGCTCATCTGGCCTAGAAGTTTTTCAACTATGGGAAGTGGCAGATTTTTTCATCGACTGTCATTTAATAATGTGTTCTTTCTCAATACTACACAAAATGACCTCATGTTAGGAAAGTTCCGAAGCTGTCTTCAAACAAAATGCTTAGCAAATTGATAGAGCTGATGTATAAAATCATTATTTGTGAGCTAAGACTCTATCATAAGCCTGGACTTGCTTCAGATCAATGCAGTTTGCCATGATTTAAAATGTTCCTTGTGTTTATTTCCTGGAGCTGCAGTTTTTAATAAAATAGTTGCCATCGATAGTTGGTTAGTGAAGTGCTGTTCTCCCACTTTACAGGATTGAGATCCTTTGCCATGATATCAATGTGCACATATCCCACCATGTTTCAGCAAGGATACCACAGTATGATCTAAGGTTGGCTCATAAATCTCTTCAAGAAAACTGGGGAAAGGTATGATCAATCAATACACTTTCATATATTTTGTTTATGAGAATCATGAATGAACTTTCTTTCTATTAATAATGGTACTTGTATAGATCACATGCATGAACCTTAACCTAGGTTTTACCCATCATGTTAGCAGTATATGAATGAGGCTACATGGAATTGCGTTTGATGAAGACAATAATGACAGTGTGCCATGTTTATGATAAGGAGGAAAACTAAGTTGCTTTTGACAAGCTTGCCCCAGAAGAATCCCATCCAGTCACATTCCTCAAAAGAGTGATGCCTGATTATGCCTGATTTTTTGTGACTCATCGTGTCTATTGTCGTGGTTCTTTCTTATCTGTTAATTAAGTAGAGGGTAATAATCTCAATGAAGAAGCTCCCTGGAAGTCCACTATTGTCTTTTTCTATGAGATATATCTGTTATAAAGAGGAGTGACGTTTTATTGATAAGTTTTGGTCTTGTCATCCTTTTCCTTCTCGTTGAGGTTAAACATGGTCCTATTGGACAAAGATCATGCTATAAACTGGTTGGCTCTACTTAATAAAATAAAAGACAATTATCTCTTTCTGAAGGATATCTTTCTTTTGTAAAGCAAGTGCGTGTTGCTGACATTGAATTTAAACTTTTAACAATTTGTGACACATGAGGGCTGTCTTCTTTATGGCAATAGAGGGAGAGGGTCAAACTGCGTTTTTCATTCCCTTTTGGAGAATCTAATTTAGAACACTGACACCATGGAGCCAGCCAAAAAAAAAGTTGATTTAGTATCAGAAATTATTGAACAATTCATAGATAATTCATTGGAAAGTCCAGTTCATGAATGGTATTGTAGGTAGGCAGAGTTTGGGTGATGAACCTTAATTTGCATGTTTGGTAAAGCAGAAAAAAGAAAGATCATTGGTACTGAGAACCATAATGCATAACATCATGGGCACTGAAAGTGCACTAAGGTATAGGTTCATCAACTTTATACATAAAAAGCAGGCGGGCGGGCAGCTGAGTAGTTGCAACTGCTCACATGGAAAAAGCTCTGACACATGCATATAAAACTGAAAGATCCCAGTTCTTTTTGTGGTCAGTGGCCTTATTTATTAGGGATTTGTTCCCTCCATGGAATTGAGAAATTTATTCAAGCAGAGAGAGAGAGGAGAAGGCATTCCTGGATTATATTGTAAGATTGAAATGAAGACGAGAATTCATGAAGAAAAGTAGTCGAGACTTCCCAGTGGCAAACAAATAAAAGCTGAGAATTGGATTTGTTGATGCTGGTGTGATGATTAACAGATTTGGTGCACTGAAAAAAGTTAATCGTTCCTTGTACATGATGTTATCATACAATAATATCCTAAGAATCCAAGTAATCAAGCTCACGGTAATAAAGCAATAGGCAATAGCTGAACTTTATGCAAAGTGAACTACTAACTGGCAAACTAACGAGACATTTAGCAGCTGCAGCTGCTCACATGCAAAGAGCATTTCTGTCTCTTCGTCGTGCGCGCGCGCACAGACACATGCATAGCCTGCAATCTTTAATGAGATCTAAAGAGACCTGTGGAGTGTACCGCAACTAAAGAGGAAAGGAACCAAGAACTTGAAGTGAAAGCAGGGGTCAAAAGAACAAAATAGGACAGGGGTCAAAAAGAAAAGAAAATGTAAAAGAGCCTCCGTGGGCAGTTCAAAAATGAGAAAAAAAAAAAAAAAAAAAAGAGGCAATAGTTTGTGGAAATAGATCCTAAATGGTATGTGCACGTCCCTACCAAACAAACAGATGTGTCGTTAGGAATGGATATCAAAGAAAAGTTTAACAAATTCATTTCTGGAAAAACCATCTGATGATTATCCGATCCTCTACAGAGAACCAAGGTGTCCCATTACAGGCTCTACAGCATCTGGACAATCAGTTTCTCTTCTGTAGTAACAAACAATCTGTTTCATTTCTGTGACAATCGTCAAAAACCCATACAAATTCAGCACTCGAGATTATATGATAGTTATAATCTGTACACACACAAAACTATTAGACCTCTCTATACCAAGGTTTCTCTATGCTGTAAATTCTAACAAGATTCATCTTCTATCATTTTCTATAAGTTGACGAGGAAAAGAAAGAAAAACCATTTGTAAGATATATTACGCATGGCTATAAAGCCAAGCAGACCATGACCTGAATCATGAAATTGGTGGGGGTGGAGTCTCCCATACATCAAATACATTTTCCTCACTGTGAAGCGCAAAGAGCCGATCCCCACCAATCGAAAAGTCACAGATTGAACCTCCATAACCCTGACGAAGCCTAGATGTCAAAACCCAGTCAGGACCACAAAACACAGAAATGCAGTCATCCATAGATGAAAACAGCTGCCCCCCATGTAATGCCAGCTTGGGATAACAAGGCTCATCAGACAGTTTCCCCTTCATCATCCGACTTCTTGAGCTCCACCTCACACTCCCTCCATTCATTCTCAAATCCATAAATCCCAAATCCTCGTACTCATTCACCACGCAAATAGCATTACTATCCTCCATAGCTATAGCATCTCGAACTCGCTTCTCGTCCACAGTTATAGGAGCACCAAAATCAGACCAGGACCACACCATTCTCTTATCCCTAAAATCCAACATACTAATGTAACAGTTATCTTTCCTAGGAAACAAAGTGGCCACCAACAAACAATTGCTCCCATTCAACCATTGCAACTTGTCAGCATCGCCTAATGACCAACCTGGACTCTCGTAAAGGAAATCAATCTGTTTTCCAGTAACCTGATCCCAAACTCCAACCCCATACTCATTACTCCTTCCTTTACAACTACTAAATATCTTATAATCTGAACTAGTACTTAAAGCCCCGGCTGTGAAACTCTTCACTTGATTCTCATGGCACACCTGAAACTTATACCTCAATTCTCCTGTACTCTTACTAAACAACCCCATCCCTCCGTCTCCGCGGCCTAATCTCTCACAGGCACTAATAATTATGTTCTCACTATCAACCCAGGCAACATCATTGACTCTTTGATAATCAAGATTCAATGGAGGGTGCTCTTCCATAATCCAATCATAAACATGAACGACGCTTCCATGAGCCACGCAGCACCCACCATCAGGACCAGCACGAATCGCGGTCCCATCCCCTGGTGCCCTCCCCGTAACAGAACGCGAATGGCGGAGCCTGTTGCCATCAAATTGGCCCCATTTCGCTGATCTTACATGGTCTAATAAACCATAAAAGGAGGCCTCTCTGTAGATATGTCTTTCAGAGACGTTAGGAGGGATATTGAGGTCGCCGGTGCGAAGAAGATCAAGGAGAACAGAGAAACAATCAGGGTTTCTGTCAATGAAGAATTCACAATTGGAAAATGAGTCAGTATTTGGTTGTTTTAAGGTCCAGTTTTCACTAAACAATGCACCAAAAAAGGAGTTTCTTCCTGCATTTGCTAACGTTGTTGAGGTCGTCTCAAAGATTCTGCCTCCTACATTGAATCTAACTCTGTCTTTGGGGATTTTCATGGTGAAAATGAGTTTTGAGAGGCAGAATTTTGAAACAGAGAAAGTTAGGAATTCGATATTATTAGAATTATAAGAAAAATGGAGGAGTGCGTGTAGATATAATTTGAAGGAGAGATAAAGTTTCCTAAAACGTTGGAGGGAATCGGGGGATCGTGTTGTGTTAATTGGGATGTAGTTTGGTTGAGCTAAAAATAGGAAAAACTAGCCCTTTTAAAAAAAGAAACCGAAATAGACAAGATCATGAAGAGAACAGAGACAGAAAGCTCATAAACACATGAACCACAAGGCCTGATTCTGGAACTGAGAGAAGTTCAAAAAAACAGAACTTGAACAAAAACAGAGCTTGAGACAGGGGACATACAGATATAGGGGTTCAAAAAGGTAAAGAATTCGATGAAATTAAGGAAAATTAAGATCTGGGTTTTGAAGAGGGAAGGTTTTTAGAGGTGGGTTTTTAATTTTTAAGGAATTTGGTAGGGAGGAATTGGAGACTTGAAGCACTTGGATTTCAAAAAATATTGTTCCATTTTGATTTATTTATATCTGAAATCTCTCTCCCTCTCTCTTTGTTTTTCCACGTCTATCTTTCCCTTGGTCTTCCTTCCAAATGGACCAGACATTGTTGAGCTTTATATAAATACAAGTAAATGGTGGGCTCCATGTCAGCTCTGTTCTCTCTCCATGCGTTTTGTATCAGAGCGATGATCAATGGTGGTGATCTGAACTTATATGAAATGATCTCATGGAATTTTGTTTGCTCAGCGGGTTCCTTGTGAAAATTCAGCTCTTCTATTGACCTTCGGAGAGAGAGAGAGAGAGAGAGAGAGCGTGTACTTGGGGGGTGGGTTCATGTTTCATTGATTGGTTTGAATATGATATGATATATGACACGAAAATTAAGAATTTTTTAATGAGGCTAATTGCTTTAGTTAATCCTTCAAATCATGCATTAATGAAGATTCTTGTTCTGACTTTTTCCTTGAAGTTCATAATGTGGAAAATTCATTCTCGGTTGAAAAAAAGTGCTTTCATTGCCTTCAAATTGGAAAATGATAGGAAGTTGTGCCGGTTTAAGCAATAAAAAGATTTTACTCTCAAATAATCATTTTAGGTCTGTATTAATTCGGGTATTAATAATCAATAATATCGTGTAAGAGAAATTAAGTGGAAGAAAAGTAATGAGAAGGAAATTAATAAGTCATTTACTTTTGAATGTTTGTTTGGAAGTATAGTAGTTGTTATTTTTTAAAATATTTTTTATTAAAATTTAATTAAAATAATATTTTTTTTATTTTTAAAAAAATATTGTTTATATTAATACATAAAAATAAGTTAAAAACATAAAAATAAATTTAAATAAAAAAACAAAACAAAACACCCTTTTAAACCGCAGACCGCCACAAATTTATTTATTTATATTATTTTAGCACGGGACCCTGTGGTGCGATTGCTTTGCGGGTCGTGGACGGCACATCATGACACTTATAAGGGCTCCTCTAAGTACTAAAAGACTAATAATTAGTCGGATTGTAGAATTTACTGCTCTTCTCTGTTCATTCTTTCAAGGCACTCTCTCTCGAAAGGCATTTTTATATCCCTTTTGTTGACTTTCGGACAACTACTGCTTCTCCCATTGACCTCCCTCTAGAACGATTTGAGTGCTTGAGCCACCATACAATCTTTATCTCAATTTACGAGCTAATTATGTTTTTGAATTCCTTTTGAGTGCTTAAGCACCTAACACTTTAGCATTTGGACTCGCAAATGATTTACTTGAATCATTCGTTTAATATGCCATGTCCACTTAAGAGTTGACTATGTTAGGAAGAAATCAGAATGGATATATTGCTAATATATGGTTGTCAAAGTTGTGAAAATGAAGGATAAATCAACGGTGATAATCACTGTTTGACATGGATTATCTGATGTCAAAAACAGTTTTTATTGTTGGAAAATAATACAAGTCAGACCTCACCTAAAATTTCATGTTTTTTTAGTTGAATTGGCTGTTTGATATGATATCAAAGTCTCGATGACCAAACAATCACGAGTTTGAATCTCATCAACCTTGTTTATTTGATAAAAAAAAATAAACACAAAGTAGTGCGAGTCTGTATAAGTTTCAAGTTTAAAGAGCTTTCACTTGAAGAGATGTATTAAAAAATAATATAAATTTTATTTTGAGATTTCACATAAAAACTTAAACTTTTGGTTTAAATTGATTATTTGACAAAGAAAAACATGGTTAACATGGTAGTTTAGGACTTCTAGCCAAACCTAGATGGTATTTGATAGCGTGACAGTAGTTGCTTTTTAAAATAATTTTTATTAGAAAATATATTAAAATAATATTTTTTTATTTTTAAAGATTATTTTTTATATCAATTTGAAAATATCAAAAAATATTAATTTAAAATAAAAATAATATAATTTTTTTATAAAATAAAAAACAAATCTAAAGCATCCAAATAAAAATGCTTAGAAAGAGGGATATGGATCATGATTGATGCTCGCCAAAGGAACTTCTAGGTTTTCTGTCAGAAAATAATCAAGTTGTTGCTTCTGCCTCATGATGCCATTATTAGAAGCTATCTTGAAGCCAAAGATACCAGATGGATCTGAGGTCTTCTACCTTGTCATCTTCTCCCCCGAGTTCGGTGCCCATTGCCTTTCAAGTACACATCATGTAAGTGTTTAAAAAGTATGCACAAAGTACCAAATTAAGCTGTGATGTCAATCGGATCTCGAAATCATGAATGGTGGCTGACCATGGCGAGAAGGGGAAGAAGATATTGCTTGTTTATTTTGGTTCAATTAGCGAAAAACATCGTTTTTTTATATATTGATCGCACACTGCCCCAAACCAATTGTATCAAATATCAATGAATTGGGTTAGTTATTTTTAAGAAAGAATAAATAAATACTTCAAAAAGTATATTTTAATTAATTAGATTCCAGATTTATTTTTTTGAAATCATCAATTTAAGTTTTATAAATCTCAGGGTCATTAAAAATTTATATAGTCATTAATTTCAGGACCCGTAAAATTAATTTAAATATACACAAGTTAGCACGAATATTCATATTAATAATAATAATAAAAAAAGTTACATATATGTTAGTAAAATCTTGTAGTGTTGTAGAGGTTGACTTGGATTAAATTTCTGCTTGAATTATATAAAAAATAATTACTTTGGATGGAATGATCTAATTAAAATTAGTTGTTCTTTTTTAAAAAAAAATATTGTTTTAGTTTTAAAATATATTTTTTTATTAATCTGTCTAATTTCGTGACAGATATTTTACATCATCTCAACTTTGAATCTGGTTTAATAGCTATTTGTTTAATCTTAGATTTTGATTGGTAGAACGAGGAAGAAGTGGTCAAAAAAGAAAGAATATTTTAGCACTGAATCAAACACCTTCTGCCTACTAGTTAATCATGTTTCGAAATTTTTAATTGTTGTTGATGTTTTTTATGAGAATTTATAATATAGTTGATGAGAAAATATTAGTATATACTTGTTGTTTACAGTGAGGGAGGGAGGGAGAGAGGGGTGGCAAGGGCCCCGGCCCCTGCAAAGAAATACCCTATATTTAATAAAAATAAAAATAAAAATTGATCTCTTTAATTTATAATTTGACCCCCCTAATTTTTTTGTCTTGCTTCGCCCCTGCTTGTTTAGTTGAGTTAATTATAACTTAGTTTATTATATAGTTTAGTAAAATTAATTAATTAATTAGTTCTCACGGTTTCAATTATTATTATTATTTTGTCCATTCCATGCTTTTTATTTTAAAAAAAGTTTTGTGTATCTTGAGAAATAGAAAAAATAAGATGAAAAGATTAATGAAAGAAGAAGATATTGTTTTTAAATAAAATAATTACAAGTTAGGTATGATCAGCATTGATCAAAAGACTATTTAATTATTTTTTGTACTATATGGATTAATTAAATTTTTTTGATAAATCACATGGAATAAATTATTAATACTTTTGGGGTTAATTATATATATTTGTGGTTTTGCTTTAAATGGAAACTAAATTTGATATTAGGGTTTTATTTGATTGCTGTTACTCTACGCATATGCACTGAAAAATACCTCGAGGCTTGGGAAAGGCCCTGGCTCGAGAGGGTTTGCTGGACAATGCAGAAGAGAAATCAAGCCCAGTCGTGTAGGTGAATAGAATCTTAAAGGCCCATTAAATTAGCACATAAGATGTGCATAAAAAATTACCACATTAGAGGGTTATAATCATGTAATTTTTCAGAAACCAATTTTTTACTCTCCTCAAATATTCCAAAAAATATATATTTTAATAAAAAAAATTAAAAATATTTCAGAAAAATTAATATTATGATTCAAAATGTATATTTTTTAAAAATATATATTAAATAAAAAGATTTGAAAACAAAATACAAGGGTGTAATTGTGAATCAAATTTGAGAAAAGGGTTGAACCTGGCTCATTGGAAAGCCAATGATTGAAGTAGAAAAGCCAGAGAAGTTGAGGGGACATTTTAATATAGTTAGTGGTGACATTAAGAAGAGATATTGAGAAAATTGTTGAAATTAGCTAAATAATTGAAAGTAAAAGGCCAAGGATTAAATTGTAAAAGGCAGCAACATACAAGATTTTTTTTAATTAACATGGACGAAATTAAAAGAAATATTGAGAAAAAGGTTGTAGTTGGCCAAAAATAAAAGAATTGGCAAATCAAGGACTAAGATGAAAAAAACTTTAAACTTAGAGGACTCATTTAAAAATAAAAAAAATTATCCCCGCCGACATACGATGTGTTTTGAGCAAAACGACACTATTTCACCTAAGTTTTTAATTATTAATGTTGTATTTATTATAGGTTACTTTACTACTTAAAATAACTGTATGGATGTTTTGATTGCCTTAAAAATATAACTTAGTGTGCATTATTTAATTATACAAGATATGTAAATGTTGAATTAGTCTTTTTAAATTTTATTCTTTTTATACATTGATTTGAATTAATTCCATCTTCTTCTTGAATTGTGATATTGAAAGTTGAGGTTGAGAATGATTGTATCATGATTATTGAATTGATTTGTGTTACAATTAAAGATTATTAATAACTCGATGTTATTAAAATACGAGAAAACTTTGTCAAATTTTAGTAAAGTATATATATATATATAAACATTACCCTGATTTTTGTGAAACCAAGAATTCTACGAGCTAATATCATAATATGAAATCGGACTTTATGCAGAATTTGCCCTGGAAATTAAGGGTGTTACATGGGAGGAGTCCTAACAATCCTTCACTTTACATTAAAGCTCAGGAAACTAAAGACATCTTGATTGTCTCTTTATATGTTAATGATATTATTGTTACATTGAAGCAATTATAATATGATCACAATATTTAAGGAAGATATGAAAAAATAATAAAAAATTGATAGATCTTGGCTTTCTGAACTCCTTTTTAGGCATGAAGATCAGTTAAAATAAAGAAGGCATCTTCATTGCCAAAAATCTATTGAAAAAAAATCAAGATGGAGAATTGAAAGGCAATGACTACCCCCACTAGTTCCCAATTACAAATTGGTGAAAAAAACCAGACATCATGTTTCCAACAAGCCTGGTTCATGCAAAAACTAGCTTAATTACATTACAATGCAACTAAAAGATTGCTGAGTGTGTCAAATGTACTATTGATTTTGATATTTCGTACAAGTTAATGATTGGAAATGCAGAATTAATTAATGATTGGGCTAATTCATTGGATAATCCAGTTACATTTTTTTAATTTTTTTTAGGAAATGGTATATTTTTGTGGCTGTCACAGAAACAAGATATATTAGATAAAAGGGTGTTTGTTTTTTTAAATAATTATTTAGATTATTTTGATATGTTAATGTCAAAAATAATTTTTTTAAAAAAATATTATTTTAATGTGTTTTTATATAAAAAAACATTTTAAAAAATAATTATTACCACACTATCAAACACACGCGCAATCTAACTAACGATAAATCAAGCAACATGAGTAAGAAGAATTCTCCCTATTGCGGTAACAAGTTAGCCATTGCTAAAAATCCACTCCAACACATGAAAACAAAGTATATCAATATCAAATATCATTTTCTTAGAGAAACTGAAGGCACAAACAAAGTTATGCTCATCCATTGTGGCACAAACAAGCAAATTGCATGTATTTTAACTTAAACATTGCCCAAAAACAAATTTGAATCTTTGAAAAGCAAACTCGAAGTGTATGGAAAGAGTGTCAATGAGAAGTGTTAAAAGTGCCACTCTTTCAACAAAAATCTATACTATATTTCTAATAAGTGCACTTAATGCTCCACGATCAGTGCTCCATTAATGTTTAATTAATAAAGCTCCACAATCCAGTGCAACATTAATACTTAATGGAAGCTCCGCTAATTAGTGTTTAATGGAAGTTTAAGTGCACATGATTTCTCTTTAATTTCTCTCATTAATTATGCCCACAAATTTGCACTAAACTCCCGACAAATATACACTAAAATTTACGAAAAGTTGTAGAAAAATTAAAATAGAGATTTCTGGGCTACTTTTTGATTTATGGTCTTCAATGGGATGGAGCTGTCATAAATTTTTGCCATGTTGCAAAAATAGCTTTGATAATATGGAATGGATGGATCATGGATCTGGAATTGGGTCGCTTATGGAAAGGTAATGGAAAAACGATTAATTCTCTCTCTATCTCTCTCTCCCCTCTTTTTCTAGCCTGCTCTCCCGAGTCAAAGCTTCCAATCATTTATGTCTAGCCTCAACATGCCATCGATTCGGATTAGGTCTAGGGTTCAGGATTAATCCTTTTAGTCAGAGTATCACATAGTCGATCCAGATCATCTATAAATTGAAATTAGCATTATCATCCACTCCAAATGATATTATTTTTTTATTAATATAAATATTTGGATTATATTTATCTTAACTAATCTCATATATTCTAAAATTAATAACTATATAAATTTTTAGTACCTTTCAAGTTTATGAAACTCAAATTATTAATTTTCAGAAAATAAATTTAGAACTTAATAAATTAAATTTAACTTTTTAAAATTTATATTATTAGTATCGTCATCAAACATAGCTTGCATCAAATTAAAAAATATATAAATTATTGAGACTACAGAAGACTTAGAGCCTTATTATCACAATTGTCTTTTCAATTGTCTTATTATCATATAATCATCATTTCAATTGTCGTCAAGCAATTACATGCAGCTCGAGAATCTCAGGGCTAGGAACGCGTTGATTTTTTAATTTCAATTTTTTTAATTTTTTAATTATTTTAATATATTAATATAAAAAATAATTTTTAAAAAATAAAATAAAAAATATTATTCTAATATGTTTTTAAATAAAAAATATTTTAAATTACAATCACCGTAACAATCTCAAATACTTCCTATGCTGGAAAGCCCCCTGTATGTATATCCTCTTCTCCTTGCTAAGCTTGCCCGCCGACCAGTTGCGACAGAACTAGTTATCGGCATTAATAGTTGTCATTTTCCTTTGCAGTAGTTAATTGTTAATTGTTAATTGTTCATGTTCAATGTAATAAGCATAGCATCATATATTAAAGTAAAATACTATACATTGAGAACCATGCATGTTAAAAAATTCTAGATATAAATTAAAAAGCTTAAGCATATATGTAATCATATACATTGAGAACCATGCATGTTAAAAAATTATTAATGATAAATGGAGATGAAAATTAAAAAATTAAAAGACATATATATATATATATATATATATGTTTAATGAATTTATTTATCAAAATCAAATTTTTATTTAATCAAATAACAATAAAAATAAATACATTTGAGATTGATTGATTAAAATAACAAGAAAAAAATATTTGGAGGGTTAATCATGGAGATAGAGGGAAAAAAGGAAATTAAAGGAAAAAAAAGAGCAATATAGCCAAATCAGAGGTTTATTTATCACGCGTACCTTCCAGGGATGGAAAGGCTATCGAGATGATTCAAACGCCAACCTGAAAGTCACTGTTTGGTAGCCAAATCATCCCACGCACGCCTCCTGAAGGAGCTGAAACAATCCACGCCTTAATGTACGCACTAAAAACTTTTTTTTAATAATATTTATATTTATTCAATTACTAAAGTGTTCACCATTCAAATAATTATTACCAAAAAATCCACTATGAAAATTCTAGAAAGCACATAGATGCTAGTCAAATGATTTTTGCTTGTTAGAGTAATTTAATCATTTTTCTATGCTTTAAAAAGTAAAATACTAGAAAAGCACCTGGATACCAGTTTTAAAAAATCTTGCTTTTAGGTAATTTAATAATTTTATTATGCTCTAAAAATAGTAAAATATTGATGTATCACCAATCGGTTAAACAATGATCAATAAGTCATGTGAAAAAGACCGAATACCCACATCCACAAAGGCTTTTTTTTTTTTGTTAAGAAAGGCAAAAGGCCATAATATTATTCTAATTCATAGTTTTTATGTCTTGATTACAATGTTTACTAAATTGGTGTCTTGCTCGATGCCACGAGCCAGACAAAAAAAAAATTAGAAGACAATTATATTTTTAGAAAAATAAGAGAAATTTGATAACCAAATTAAATATTGATTAATTTAATAATATGATACAAAAAAATAAGGTAACAAAAACAAATAAAAAAAATATTTCACAGGGTAAAGTTGAGCTAACACGTGAAACTCGTGACCTGGACATGAAACATGTTCATATTACATGCCTATTATGCACTCTGAGATTAAGATAATTCAATAGAAAAAAAAATTAATAATAAATAAAAACAAAATTGAGAAAATTGAGAAACAAATGTAGATCACAATATTTTATATCGCAACACAAATTATTTATCCGTTTGTGTTTAGTGAATTTGTTTATTAACATAAATCAACACACGTCAAATTTACTGGGGGAAAAAAAGACTATGCAAGGCCACATACATTAAAAATATTATAAAAAAATAAAATATTTTTAAATTTTTAAAAGTAAATTTAATATATATAAAAAAATAAAAAAATTACATATGAATTATACTAGCCTCCTAAAAATTTAAACACCCATGATATAATTAAAAAATTATCTCCATTTTAAAATTGTTAAATAAGCAAAAAAAGAAATCACATTAGCGTTGATTAAAACATAAACTTAAAAATCATGTAAAAAAATATATAAAAAAGTATTAATTAAAAGAAATAAAAAGAAAAGAAAAGAATGAAGTCAGACATTATTGGACTTGGTAAGTTAGGCCAAGTGCCTCGCTCATTAAAAAATAGCCCACGCGTGAGCTTTTTATTTATTTTTGTTAATGGGTTGGGCGACATGTCATCTATCTCAAATTTTTTTTCAAAAAAATTAACGATGCATCATCTGGATTCCCAGATTCTAGCCATTGAGGTGGTTGAAAATAACAAGGTTCATGTTTTTTCACTCAAAAACTTATTTTCAACTTTTTTTTTTTTTTTACATAAAACACCTGTAAAACACTATAGGAACCATGTTAAACTAATTCATGGCCTAAAAAATACAAAAAAAACCTCAAAATTAGAAATCAACCTTAAACAAAAAATATTCCCGAGCTCATATATATTTTTAGGCACTTTCAAAATTAACAAACACCCAGTTTGAACTCATCTAATCTTCTAGAACTATTTAACACAAAAATCAATTATTTTAGTGGCTGGAATTGTCGCTAATAACAACTTTCTTTTCGAAATCTACCACTACTTCTCTCCCTTCCCATAAAAAAATAACTAAAAAAATAAGAAATATGGATTTTGGTACCAAAATTGATTTTTTTTAAAAAAAATAAAGGAACGGATTAATCAAAGAGCAAAAAAAAAAGCAGTGAAAATAAACTTTTAAAACAAATTTCAAAACTGTCATTTATTTCACCTGTTTTTTTCACTCTAGTCTTTTATCTTTTAATATAACCATCTTTCATTAAAAAAATATATGAAATTGAGTGTTAATTTAGACTCAAAAAATTTAAATAATATAAAATAAAAGTTTAAGAAATAAATTGATTTTTTTAAAAAATGATTACTCTCATCTACAATGATTTACAAGATGGTAAAAAATAATCAGGCTACAATAAAAAGAAAAAGAAAAAGAAAAAAAGGAGCTCTTTTAATACATGTAATAATTTGATCTACTTTGGGTTTTCGCTAATAAAAAAAACCCATAATATCATTTTTAAGAAAACCAAAATCAATGTAGCTAAACAAGGGGCCCCACCCTGTAAGCTAAACAAATGACAATGACCAGAATAATTTCCTGCGGTCCAAATGTCCAAACAAGGGGCCCACCTTGTAGATCTGCCTTCGTAGTTCGTAGAGGGCCCAAGTCCACCCAAATTGACCACAACTGCTTCAACACGACAGGCCACCGCGTGGAACAAGTATAAGTGGGCCCTCCACTCCAGTGGCCAATAGAAAAGCACACAAATTTTATTGAGATATACATGTCAGCCAGTTGATCACCAGCTCATAAACCCCACAGCCTCCACTTGGCAAAAACAAAAAGGGTAAACTACAAAAGAGTCCTTTAACTATACAATTTAATTTAATTCAATTCAATCATGTTTTCATGTTTTAAAATTAAACAATATGATCGCAAGGCGTGAAAGATCAAAGACCGCTTCATTACATGTATACATGGACTCCTCCCAAAAAGGGCCATACATGTTTAAAGCATTTTCATATTTTCTTAAAAAGTCGAACGTTCCTCTCTATAAATTATCTTTTATTTTAAAAACACATAAATTTAAGTATAAACTATCAACAAAAACCTTGTCTATTTATTATCAATTAATGATACTATTTGTTTTTACATTAAAAAAATGTGTTTGGATGCATTTTAAAATTATACATGGCTTGAAAAAATATCAAATTGTTAATCTTTTAATGTTTTCTAAGAATTTTAATGTAATGATATTAAAAATAAAAAAATTATTATGATAATAAATGCATAATTTGCAGTGATGGAACATAATTCAAATTAAAAAAAGACAAATAAAATGCTATATATATATATATATATATATATATAAGTTATCATGGATAAAATAATTTTTTTAAATATTAGAAAAATCATTGCTTGCTTACAATTTTGTTTCCTATACTTTGAACTTACATTTGAATTTTTTAAGTATTCAAACATGCAAAAAAATTGCATAAAATATTAAAATCATCAATTCCAATAAGTTATCATGTCAAATAAAATTAAAATGATAATACCATTCTTGTAAGGATACTGAAAATAAATCCAAAATTTTAATAAATCTTAATATTTTTATTAAATTTAGAGTTATGAATGAGAAATATTTTCATGTGTTGAGATCAATTTTATTAATTAATAATCTTTCTCTCGAATTGCTTCCATCAAAACAACATTTAATTTCTTTTTAGATGATGAAACCAAACTAAATCATTAGAAGAAATTATTTTTTCATAAACCCTAATTCATGGAAAAATGAAAAATTTATATCCTAATTTACCACACAATTTTTTTAAATAAGAAAAAAGTCTTGCAAAAACTGAGGTCAACAATACGATTAGGGAAATCCAAGTCATTGCTATGAGCCTATGACGTTACCTTGTAACTAAATCTCACAATAGTGAGTGCATTGAGGACAAAATCGTTTAAATAAACAATTGAAGAGCCTAATCGAAACAACTTATATAATTGGAGAACTGAGTTGTAAATACCTAACATAATTATAAAAAGAAGGGTCTTGGGTAGGGTTTTAGTCTCTTTCGCTTCCTAGAAGAAGCCGTAACTAGCAGCTTCTTTCCTCTTCTCCCTCCCAATCACCAAACAAACAAAATCCACCGATCAACAACCACCGCTCCCCGCCTCTTCCACCACCCCTCTCTCTAGATAATTACTGTTTTTTTCAATCATCGATTCAATTTTTGTTTTTTAGAAAAAAAAAGAATCGAATTTCGATAATCACTATTACTGATTTTAAAGGCGGCAGCAGAGCACGGAAAATATTGTGATGAGGACTGAAGCGGAGCTGAAAATGGAATCCGGTGGGAACATTGAAAACGGATCCAAGGACGATTCTACTTTGAAACGAAGGATAAAGTTTCAGCTGGCGACTAAACAGTACATTGGGTTTAAGAACAACAATTCTGATTTCAAGATTGAAACTTTAAATCCTGGTTATAATTCGAGAAAGAGGCCCTTCGCTTTTGAGCATCACCATCCGGGTCAGTCCGTGAAGAAAGTTGACGGGTCGGATTTTGTGGAAAATGGGCTTGATCCAGAGCTTTGTTTTGGGATCTCTTTCAGGAAAATTGTGAGTTTTTATATCTTGTGTTTACTGAAGCTAAAATTTTCGCTTGTTTTAGGGTTTAATTTAGACGGTTTTTCATGTCTTTTTAGGCGTTTATCTTTGACCTCTGTTTTTACTGCAAGGCAGGAATTTTTTTTTCAGCTTCGAATGTAGACTTAATGGCCTAATTTTGAGTGGATTTCAAATGTTGAGGATGTTTTTCGATTAAAGTTATTAATTTGAAATTAAGGGGTTCAAATACGGAGGAATTTACTGTGTGGATTCTGCTGCTGTGAATCTGTTGTGGAATTTGAAATTCTAAATTGAAACTAAACATAAATAAATAAATAAAATAACTTCAATCAAATAGAATCCTCAACATTTTAAATTCACTCAAAACTAATCCATATATTAATTGATTTTTATTTTTATTTTTCATTTCACTATGCTTATTGATTTTTCAAGGCTTTTGTAATTTGGTTTAGTTATAACTTTCGTTCGGTCAGGAAGGTGGAACTTGAATTTTTTCTTATTAAGCAAACAGTTGTAAATTAAGATATGGTATCAGCTGCAAACTAATTCTTATTGTGGTTTTTTTTTTTAAAAAAAAACCTGTAACTATTTAGTTTTTTGAAGTACTTCTACGTTATCTAGTTTTCATGTGTTTTATGCGTGGAGAAATCTGTTTCTTTAAGTGGTTATTTTTAAGATTGAGGCTTGGTTGTTGTCGAGTTTTTCTTCAGACACTGTTTATATTAGTTCTTTTCCATTTCTCATTTCTTTTCAATCTATCTTTACAGCTGTTGTTGATTTTGGCTTAGACATTGTCGCTTTTTGTTTGTGATTTCTTTTACTTACAGGCTCTCTCTCTCTCTTTTTTTTGTGTCATTTATATGCTCATTTTTTTTTTTTAAAAAGGTGGGGGAGCGAACCTTTCTGGGTGCTTTCCAACTATTAGGATTTTTTGCATTATTTTTTAGTTCTCTTTTTTGGTGTTTCTAATTTGGTTGGGTTATACCTTTTGGTTTGGTGGGGAGGATGGGAAATGGAGATGAATGAATGCAACTCAAGGTTTCTTTGTTTGGTTGTAAGAGTAGGGAGGAAAAAATTGAAGTTAAGAAGAAAGAGCCATGGCCTTCATCTCACGATCCTTTCAATTTCAAAAACATTTAGGAATGAGAAGTCTTAGTTGGAAGGATTATAAATAATGTGAGGTCTAGAGGAACATACACTTCCTCCCTTCTTTCCCTTTTTCACATCCACCCAATTAAATTAAGTGAGCTCTGCATCCCTCTCACCCTTCCTTCCTTACTCATCTGTCTTTCTTTCCTCCCTAACAACTAAAATATATCTTTCACTTGTCGTCTACTTTTCTTTTGGTGCCTTTTTATCTTCCAATAGAATAACATTTTGATTTTAGCTAAAATATCTCCTTTTGGCTTTCTCATTGAGTGTCATTTTTACATCATTTCGGTGGGAAAATGAAGAAATGATATGATATGACAGAACTATTTCCCGTCCATCTGCCAATTTATGATTGTTTTGCGGTTACCACTTTGAAGAACTCTGGTCTGTATTTAAACTTGGCCAGCAGCTTAACTTGCGGGATCACATGAATTTTTTTCAGGGTGCTGGTCTTGAGAATCTTGGGAACACTTGTTTTCTCAATTCAGTGGTGCAATGTCTGACATACACTGAGCCTTTAGCAGCATACTTGCAAAGTGGCAAGCATCAAAATTCATGTGAGTGGTTCTACTGCACTTTCTCTTGTGAAAGCATGCTGTATATTATTGGGTTCTGGTCCTCTATGACACTCTATATGCTCAAAAACTTTTATTTAATAATGGTTGCCTCCTAGATTCTTGCATTGGAATGTTCTTAGTGGTTCTGATGATTGATTACCTCGTGCTTCTAGTTCATCAAGTAATTCTTCTTCTTAACAATCTTTGCATAAAAGGGAATAGAATACTTTTTTAATTGGTCGATAGCATTGCTCATTGCTGGTGTGGTTTGATTTTTATTAAACTGCTTTTGCCAGTTTTTAGCAATTGTGTAGATGGCTCCACAAAGACCTGTTTTTGAGATGGAAGAAGTGATTAGTCTCTTGCATTCTTCTGTTCCTTATGGCGGTGAACTTTCTTCCCATTGGTTTTACCATTTGAAAAATATTAATTGCATGATTCTGGAAAATCTGGGGAACAGTTGCTTTCTCAATTCAGTAGTGGTTTGACATATACTGAGCCTTTAGCAGCATACTTGCATAGTGTCAAGCATCAGAATTCATGTGAGTGGCTCACCTACACTTTACAGCCATGCTGCTGTCAGGGCTCACCTCTTAAACAATCTATATACTGGTTTAGTTATCTCTGGGTCAAATATGTTTTCATCATATGTGTCATGCATTATTTTCTAGGACTGGACTGTTGATTGTTCCTGGTGGCGCTGAGTGTCAATGACCCCAAGCTAGTTGGCCATCGACTAATTCTTTTTTAACAATCTTTGCATGAACATGGATTTGTTAATTTGATTTTACCAAGTTTTTTGAAAAATTGCACAACATTTCTTCATGGCTGGTGTGCATTGATTTCCAGGTATTACTGGTTTTAACAACTAATTTCAGTACATGTACTGGTTAATTTACATGATGTTTGTAATTAGTTTTTGATGTCCTGTCACCAATGCTTTTACTATGTAACTGCTGTAAATGAAGTGGTGATTATCTATATTTCCTAACATTTGGTTTGATTTATTTATGCAGGTCATGTAGCTGGATTTTGTGCCTTGTGTGCTATCCAAAAACATGTGAGCCGTGCTCTACAATCAAGTGGGAGGTCACTAGTGCCCAAGGATCTTGTCTCAAATTTGCGCTGTATCCTTCTGATGGCCTGTTTCCTTTAATTACCTGATTTTTGATATATGGCAATTTTTGTTTTGTTGGCCAAATCAGCTAGATTAATTTATCCCAATGGGTTGCTATCCAGGTGAAATTAGGAGAAAAATTATGATGGTGACCACACCATATATTACACCCTTATAATCTTGTACTAATTTTTCCTGTGCTTGACTGACAACTGGAGCTGTTGCAAGTGAATTTTTTTCATTTATTAATCCTGGATCTAAAAATTCACACACAAGTAGCTACTAGCTTCCTGGTTCTAAAAATTGACACACAAGTAGCTACTAGCTTCTGCCTCAGAGTTTCCTGTAGAAATTTTCATTTTAAAAATAGCTGTACTGCTTTAGTAGGCTTGTGTCATTTATCGTGTCTGATGGGAGTCCCCAAATGCTATTACTAGGCAAGGGTTTTGCTTGGAGTTCCTATGATTTGGTATTTTTATTTCTTGACCACATAATTAGGCATATCTCGGAACTTCCGCAACGCAAGACAAGAGGATGCACATGAGTATATGGTTAACTTGCTGGAATCAATGCATAAATGCTGCTTACCTTCAGGAGTGCCAAGTGAATCCCCTGCCGCTTATGAGAAGAGTTTGGTACACAAAATCTTTGGTGGTCACCTTCGTAGTCAGGTAAACTTTTATTGCTCTGCTGTGGACCTGCTGGCAATTTTCCGAGGACTGGAGTCCTCTAGGGACATTCCTCTCCATACAAATCTTTGGTCATGGGATTGTGTTCAAGATGTTGAATTAGTCTAGAGAAGTGATTGGATAGACATAAATACTGCCATTTGGAAATGGTTTTGCATGAAAGTTTTAATATCTTGTGATTCAAATATTCTATTTTTCTTTGTCATCTATCCCCCCTCGCAATAAATTATTTATTCAGAATATTGCTATGCTCAAAGTTCTTCCAATTTCTCAAAACTCTAAATGTTTCTTTCATGCATTTTCAGGTGGAATGCCAACAATGTTCTTACTGCTCCAACAAATTTGATCCATTTTTAGATTTAAGCCTCGAAATAGCCAAAGCAGATACCTTGCCAGTTGCACTTCGGAATTTCACTGCTGCAGAGGTGTTAGATGGAGGAGAGAAGCAATACCAGTGTCAGCGATGCAAGCAGAAAGTCAGGGCTAAGAAAAGGCTTACAGTTCACAAGGCACCACATGTGCTTACAATACATCTAAAACGGTTTCATGCACATGATCCTGGACGCAAGGTTGACAAGAAAGTTATATTTGATCGTTCATTGGACATTAAGCCTTTCGTCAGTGGTTCTTATGTGAGTATGCGTATCATTATTGTAAACTTTCATTCTTCCAGACTTGATGAAATATCTTTTTTAGTATATTTGATACCATTCCAAATTAACTCTCTCTCTCTCTCTCTCATTGTCTTTGTAATTTAGGTTCATTTTTGCATGGTTTAATCTATTATATGCCTTTGATGCACTTGTTATGTTTTATTTCATTTGTTAGTTGGTATGTGGTTATGACCAAGAAGGTGTTGCTTCTCTGAAGTATGTTTTTGTTTGGAAAATACCTGATTGTCATTGGTTTGTGTATTAAAATTTCTCATTTGTATACTCTTAGTTGATGAGAAGGAGTTTAAATAGTATCAGAAGGCATTTAATGATAGTGTGCTATTCTTTTTGTTCCAATGGTTGTTTTGGACATGCTTTTTCTCTCTCCAAATGATCTTTTTTTATTTTTGATCATATGAGTGTCTTGCTTTTGATAACACTATTATGAAGAAAATTTCTAGCCTGCATGATTGTAGAATCTGCATGTGGCATTCTGTTTCATTTAACTCTCTATCTTTCATCATCTGCTTATTGAGTTCGTTATTCTTGGCAGGAGGGGGAGTTAAAGTACAGTCTATATGGTGTCCTAGTACATTATGGTCATAATACTCACTCTGGTCATTATGTCTGTTTTGTTCGGACATCAAGTAACATGTGGCACCTCCTCAATGACAATCAGGTATGGTGGACATAAGGAGTCAATTTAGAAAATCTGCTGCATGTAGAGCTGCAAGCTAGGTACAATTTTCATGTCACTGGTTTTTGTGAATAGATCTTTTATCAGTTTAGGTTATTTCAATCAACAGGTTCGTCAGGTTAGCGAGAAGACTGTTTTAGAGCAGAAAGCTTATATGCTGTTCTACGTTCGTGATAGAAAAAATGTTGCTAGAAAACCTGTTGATGTTGCTCAAAAAGAAAGCATGAAAGCAACCTTGGGTAGTAACTTTGCGAATCTGGTTGCCAAGCAATTCTCGAAGGAACACCTGGATAGTGGTTTGATTGGGAATGGATTGGAGTCTACCAACTCTTCTGCTGCTGTGAATAAAAAAGATGCATCAAGCATTGTTCCATCATCAGAGATCTATCCAAAAGACGCACCATTTCAGCAAAACAATAGGCAAAAATTGCCAAAAGTGCATCCTGCATTAGAAACTTCAAGTGCACCATTGATATTCCCATCAAAAGGAGCATATTTGGCAAATTCAGAGCTTAGAGAATGCTTGCCACCTTCAACTCCCTCCATGAAAAGCAATAATGTTGCTCCTAAACCTGAAGAGACTTCTACCATTACTGAGGCCAAAACCAGTGACTGTAATGTGCCATCTAATAGCAGCAGTTGCCTGAAAAACTCTGCTATCGACAAACTTGTCAGAAATGAGATCCCACAAAAGGTAATTGGATGTTTCATGCCCAGCACGGGCCTGTTTCTTCACCTGGGTTAGCATTTTCACTTTGTTTCTAACTTGTGAGTTCATTGTCAATCCAGATTAATGCTGGCCTAAATGTGGGGGTGTCAAGTGAAGTTCCATGTTTGGATTTTTGTGATAAAACATCTGGTGAGGTCCCAAGATTGGCTCCATCCGTGGGATCTACTGACCAGACATTTGACAAAACAGTCACTGTGAAATCACCAAACAAGCCAAGCTGTGAAAGCGATCAGGTAATTACATATATGTGTTCCTTTGGATACTTGTTGATAATGTCATTGTTTGGCCAAGTTTTGATGTATTTCTCTGTTCTCAGGGTGGAGACATCCCCATTAAGAGTTCTTCTGGGAAAACACCTAGTGATAAGGCTGTTGAAGGTGGGCAACAAACTGCACGCCAGCCGGTTGAGGCATCAATGCTGATTGCTTCAATCCCACCTGTCATTCAAAATGAATGTTTACATAGCAAAGCTCCTGCTTGCACACCTAAAAAGAAATTAGAAAAGAAGCTTCTCAAGCGTAGGATGCATCTTGGCTCAAACTTATTCAGGGTATCCTTAGGTGTTCACACAAGGAAAAAACACAAAAAGAGAAAATGCCTTGCTTTGGAGACCAATAATCTCTTCAAAGAAAACTTGCTGGAGCAGCTGGAGAATGATGGCTGTTCATCCCGGTTGGGGCCATCTACATCCAATATCTCTACAGGTTTATTGGCTTCGATGACATCTCAGAGGAAGACAGCTAAATCTGGTTCAAGAAAGGGAAATGATACAAGAAAGTCCAGTGATCCTGGGATGGGTGTCATACATGGAGAATCTATGGAGAGCAATAGTCTGAGTGGCACCTTTCTTACAATGGATAAACAGAGACAAAAGAGTTCTACCTCAATCTCTGAAGTAAATGGAGGAGATGCAACAGAACCTGACTGCACAGAAAATAGCAAAAGAGATGCATCACAGAATGGGATAATGAATGCCCTTAGTGGGGGTGCAAAGGTGACTGGTGAGTACTGTTCTGATTCTTCTTAATTTCTACCTGACCATCTATAGCTTATCAATGTCAGCAATTGTGCAGTAGTCATTGCTATCCAATAGTTTCATTTGTGCACTAGTCATTGCTATTTGGATTATTATTATTTTCTTTTTCTGCACCGTGTATCATGGTGGAAGAAATCTGGAGTTCTAGATAGATTCTCTTCTTTCTTCACAGTTTGAGATCCTATAGTGGCCCTATCATTATTGGATTCAACCCCCCTTTTAGCCTTTCCTGCACTTGTGTCGCTGGTCTGCTTAAGGAGTGCCAATGTCTTACTGAGCTGTTGGCAGATGCCTCCACGCATAAAATAACATGCCCAGGTTGTGCGTTCATGGGGGTGGGTATGGTTTTCGCTCCAGTGCTGAGGCTATAGAGAAAAAAAGCTTATTCTGAATATAAACCTTACGAAGCATATCTGTTCATAGATAAGATTATAATCCCTGGAATGGAAATTCATGCAACTGGGACTTGAAAGTTTGATTTTGTGGCAGTGGCCAGAAAGCTGGATTGAATCGCTTGCTTAGACATTTTAATCCTTAGTGCAATCCTACAATACCATCTTTCTCCACCTACTAATTCCTCGTGAAGGAAAGGCACATCAAACTGAACAGAAGACCATGCGATTTCTTTACATGTAGTTGGGACTAAATTCTTGTTTGGAAATTGAACTCCTTTCAAGCTGAAAGGCTATCTAGCTTGCAAGATCATCTCTGCTGCATTTGATTTACAGTTTGACTTGCTGAAAGTTGCTTTTTGGCCTTGCTTTGTTTGTTACAGTTGCACCATGGGATGGAATAGAGTTGCCACCTCAGATTGTGGAATCCAACGGTGTGGAAAATCTCAGCATTGGTTATGTAGCAAATGAGTGGTGAGTTTGGATTCTACATTTACTCTCCTTTCTTTATTAGAATGAATGGGAAATTAACATAACCTTTTACAGAAGGGTTGTTGCTAAAAAAGTTAGTTTGCTTATTGGACATGCTTTTCTGTAATTTTAATCGTGTTCTCCATGTTGCTACTTCAATTTTCCACAGGGATGAAGAATATGATCGAGGTAAGAGAAAGAAGCTAAGGCAATCTCAGCACAACTTTGACGGGCCAAACCTTTTCCAAGCATTGGCTGCAAAGAAAACTCAAGTTAAGAAGGCGAAGATGGACCGATCTAGGTCTGGAAACCAGCCTTTCAGGATATGAAGCCATCTATATAACTATCAATTTTGTGGGATCATGATTTGTCGACATGCTGTTATATTATATGTAGTAATTGTATTGTTTGGCCAAAATTTTGCCAGGGCGACCTAACATAAAATCTACGATGTTACCAATTTTGTTTCCTATATATATATATATATATATTTTTTGGTTATATTTATTGGGGGAGGGACTTTTGTTATCTGTAACACCTTAGATGACTGAGCTGAAAAAGGCTTTCATGTATTGAGAAATGTATTATCTTCCTCTTAATTGAAGAACTTTACAAGTTTATAATTAGAAAACATAATTTGTTGTGGCAGGCCTTGTTTTTTACACAGTTATCACACGCAGCTTAGTTTCTGGCCAAGTTCAAGGCTTTGGTTGCAGGTTTCCTCTGACTAGGTGAATTTCAAACAATGTTGTTTTGGATAAAATTGAAAAAAAAATATTTGTAGTTGACTCGGGGAGATAAACTGAGTCTTGGGTTGATTTGCTGAGACTGGTCTGGTTTCAGTAACAGGTTCTGAAAAAATGGCCATGAAATTCACCTGTTACATGGATCTGGTTGTCCCGGTGAAAGCTGTACCTAATAAGTTGTTGCCCAGCCTTCAATTTACGTTAATGTATTTTTCTTCTAAATAGCTGAACTGATTTATTTTCATATTTTTTCACAATTTTTTATTGATAACAGTCAGATTGAACAAAGAAAGATCATGTTTTCCAGTGGTCCATGAGGGAGCTCACTAACATAATGTGGATGACACTGAGCACCAGGACACAAATTTAATAAACATATCTTGGGGTGATGGTTTGGAGATGCTCACATGCGTAAAAAAGAATCCTGCATCATGTTAAGAGAGAAGCACAAATGCTGTCAATAATGGGCAAGAGCTTATTTTAATGGAGTGCTTGTGGTGATGATTGATACCATTGCCAGTTTCATGCGGGTTATCAGAAACAACATCATCACTGGCCAGTGGAAGCAAACTTCATTTCTACTCCTATTATGTGCCCCTGATACTCACCGGAGACCTGTTTTAGGTCGGGTTTCATAGTGATTTTGGTTAATACATACACGATCCGATTGACTTGGGCAAAACCCGATAGTTTTTTAATAAAAAAAATCTGTTTTATAACTAAGAATGCATTTGTTGTGCAAATCATAACGCCTGCAGCATGCCTACCGATCACCAAAAGCCCTTGTTTGAACTTTGAACATGTACAAAATGAGCTTTTAATTTCTTCTTTCTGGTTTGTGTAAGGAAATAATGGAAGTTCGCATAATAATTGTACAATGTTGCAGCTCCCTTAAATGGGTTGCCTTGATTGAGAAGTTTGTTTAAATCACTTGTGTGGTTAAAGATACCTGAGGACAGCCTTAAAACAAGGTCTTAGATTGTTCTGAGGTGTTTGGTATTGTTTCAAGAACATCACATCATATTTAATCACTCCATTGGCTATGGTTTATGCAGGTTAATCATTCTTCACCTTCACCTTGTTGCCTGAATGAATTAAATCCTTTTCTTGATAGTAAATATCAACATTAAACTTAGTCTCACTTGAAAAAATAGCCGGTCGAAATATAGATATCAACTAGATAAACACTTCATCAAATAAATTATGAAAAATACATAAGATTTGGATCAACATTAAACTTGTCTAACTTGAAAAAATAACGAGTTAGGAAATAAATATCAACTAAATAAGCGCTTTATCAAATAAACCATGAAAAATATATAAGATTTGGATCATTAATCTTACTGAATTTAATAAACTCATTTAATTTAACACAATTTTTTTTATAATAATTAACTATAAAAAATAAGCTGTCAACATCATACTTAATAAAAGAAAAAAAAAATTCATTGAAGATTCTTCATCGCTCTGTTGTGCATACCGCTCTACCAACATAAAAAAACTCACAAAAATGATTCTAATATCACTACGAAAAAGACTACATAACAACACTAAAACTACACCAGGACGGTGAAGTTTATTTTGTTTTAAAATGTATAATTCCTTTCTGGGTTTTTATTTAATTTCTCTCTTTGTTTCTTCCAGCCCAAGGGAAGCAGCTGTGAAATCAACAGTAGAGAGGTATTCCTTCCAGAGGAATCGTGGACAAGGATGACGGGCATTGAAGAAAGGTTTTCATATTTTGAGCATCAAGACTGCTACTTTATAAGCTGCAGAGACTTTCACTCAAGAAGACATAGGGTAATGGTATCATGCAGCTCGAATTTATTTTTTATTTGATAGAAAAAATGTAATATATATAATATATAAGTTTTTTAAAAAAAAAATTTGAAAAGGTATATGGTGCATGTGACTCCAAGGTGACATAGGATGGATGTGGTAAAAGGACAGTTCTGTGTGAAGTGGGCTGAAGAAGTTCATGAATCATGGTGTTTTCATTATTATTATTATATGAACAATTAATGAAGCCATTGTTTAAAGAATAAGTTTGCTGGCATGAGAGGATATTAATGTTCTTGAAGCTAATAATTAATAACATTGTCGGTTGATTTCTTGTTACTCTTCATCGATCCCTCAATCAATGCAAATCATTAATTAAGGTTGCTTCTTCCTCGTCCTTTCTTTGTCGGATCCTCAAATCTATCACTACTCGGCTCTCATTTCGAGTTTTTTTTTTTCTAACTTGATTGTGTTTTTAATAAAGTTTTTTAATTAAAAAGGTATTTAAAAAATTTAATTTATTTTTAAGATTATTGAAAAACACTTCAGAAATACCTTTTTATAAAAAGAGCATCAAATATATATTAAATAGTATTTTCTTTAATTTATCTTTTTATTTTTTATATTAATACATTAAAATTATTAAAAAACACTTAAAAATATACATTTTCATATAAAACCACTTTATAAGGAAGGTCAAAAAACAGTTTCAACCATAACAACAAACATTTTCTTGATTATTCATGGGAAAAGACAGTATAACCCTTGCAAAATGTATTTTACTTTCGTTATAGCAAGGGTAGTTCAGATATTTAATTCTCCTCGCATACTCTTTACGAGAGAGAACACACAAAGGTGCTAGACCAGCAACACTTCAAGCTGAGAATACAAATTAATTGTTAATCTTAAGATATATATATATATATATATATATATATATATATTTTGAGTAAAAAATATCTTTAAATTTATCTTAAAATAAAACTTAGTTTTATTATCATATAAACTGATTTAAAGATATATTTTTATAATTTTTAAACTTGACCTGATTTTAAATTTGAATTTTAAATTTTAATCAAATCATATTAAATTTTTTATTTATATTTTTTTCAACCCGAACCGGCTAAGTTTTACAATTTCTTTCTAACAGCAAAGTCAAGAACCTACAAAAATCCAACAATCACTCGAAAAGTACTCAAGTTTTGTGGGGGCCTAAACCAACTCGATGTTCATACCATGTTGACGGTCCAAATTATGGTCGATTTTTAATTTAATTTAATTTAATTTTTTGCTGCCAAAATGAAAATGGTCCCGATTGGGCAGCTAAAAAAGAGACTTCGAGATTAGTTCAATAAGTTCAATTTCTATACAGCATAAAGAAGATGATATGAAGTCATTACTGCTCTTCTACTTTACTTATACTTCTTCTGTCACTTATCTTCAACTTTAGCCAATAATGATTAGTATAAGTGAGTGGGCAGTACTAATAATTGCCAGATGTAGGAAGAAAATAGGAGTTGATTTTTAATTTTTTTCATTATTAAAAGTAAGAATTGTGACATTTTTTTCTAATTATTAACATTGTTAAAATTATTTTACTCATTCTATTTCGATGATGTAATTTGTATTGGTTTAATATTTATTTTTATTTAAGTTTTGTTTAGTAAAAACTCAAGAATTTTTACTGGAATATATCTATAATCGTTTTTCTCAATATTTCAATGAAAATATCTTAAATGAATTTTATTTTTTATGAATATGTACTTTTTATTTTTTTCAGTAAATGTTTAATAAAAATATTAATATGAGATAAGTCTATTAATAACTTCTTTAAAATGCCTACATTTCATGTCATTCTAAATAAATATAAGTGTCATTTGAACAAAAAAAAAATTTATATAGGGAAAATAATTTCTAAAGTAAGAGTAGAATAATCAAAGATTATTAATGTAATTCATTTTCACATGTATTCCAAACATTATAATTAAATTTAATTATATAATTTAGTATTTTATTCCAATCATAAAATTATATTAAGTTATAAATTGAATTCAAATATTCTTGTGAATTGAATTCAACATGTGATTTGGTTCCAAACATCATGTTAAAATTATTACTAAAAGTTAGATTGAGGATTCAAAGACTAAGCAAAAATCCTAGTTAAGATCAACTAATTGATTAAAATTTTAGTTTATGATAAATTATCAGGTTGTTTGGAATTGATTTTATTTTTCTATAATTAAATTCAATTATAATATTTAATTTGAATTCAATTAATAAAAAAGTTAAATTCATCTGTTTGAAAGAAATATGATTCAATTTATTTTCATGTTGTTTAGAAAACCACAAACAAAATTCAATTCACGTGGCTAAATCAATTTCTGTATTTATAATTATTTTTAGAAGTATTGATTTGAATTTTAAATGAAATTTAATTCATAAAAAATAACCAAAAAAATTAGAGGGCAAACCCTGGTTTGCTATAAGAATTCAATTCTGGAAATTAATTTCTAAAAATACCTTCCTTTTCATTTATCTAAAAAATCCTACAAAATAACAAAATAAAATAAAATCCCACTCTCTTTCCAGTCTCTTCTTTTCAACACAACTTCTTCAACAAAAAGCTTTGCTCCAAACATAAATTCTTAAATGTTATTGAAACATAAATTAAACTAAGCAGGAGAATGAATGGACTCTTTTGAAATAGTTTTAAATATGAAATTTAATTAAAAATTTTAATTAAATTTAATTTTAATATATTTTTAAATAAAAAATAATTTTAAAAAATATCATGTATTATAATATTAACCACGAACTCTAACATGATTATTATATTTTGTTTTATATCTGAAACATGATTTGGTTCGGATTTTAATTTAAATTATTTAAATAAAATTTGATTAAATTTAAGGGAGACTTGGCTAAATTAATTTTAAAAAGTAAAAATTTCTTTAATAAAATTACTGAAAAATAATTTATAAATTAACTCAATAACTCAGATTATAAATTAAATTAGACCCTCGCTGGTTTTGAAAACTAAAACATTATTATCTGTATTTCTAACTATTACCATAAAAAAAACGAAAAAAATAAATAAATACTAGCCGATTATAAATACATGCAGCAGAAAGTAAGCAGAAAGTAAGCACATAGACAAAAGTGCTTCTTCACTTGGGTTGTTTGTTTGTTCTGCTGGCTTTACCTTTTCTTGCAGAACCAGATAGGGTATGCTCACGTTCTCCCTTTAAACTCCATAATCCTCTGGTACCCTTTTGAAATCTCAATAGTCGCTTTCCATTTTTTGGTCTTTAAGATTCCATTTTTGACCCTTTCTGTGCGTTGCACTATCACCACAAGCTTATAGGTCAGTGGGTTTGGAGAGTTTTAAGCCCAAGTTTTTATCTTTTTGTTTAAAACACCTCAAAACACTCTGTTTAGTGGTGTTTAATGGAGTTGAATGAGCCATAAAGTATTAACTAAGATGGAGTCAGAAGCATAAATGCTGTAGCGGTGGTTTTGTTCTGAAGCACTAGAGAGGTTGAGCTGGTTTTGGGGTTTTGGTTCAAGTTTGGAAGTTTTAGTCTTTGAGTCAAAATGGGTTTTGGTTTCTTTGTCTCTGTATTGATTCTTTCTCTGTTCTTCAAGCCTTTGGCTTGTCAACAACCCAATACAGATGGTTTCTTTCTCTCTGAGTTTTTGAAGAACATGGGCTTAACTTCTTCTCCGCTGTACAACTTTTCTGCTTCTGTTTGTTCATGGCAAGGTGTGTTCTGTGATGCCAAAAAAGAACATGTTGTTAAGTTTCTGGCTTCTGGTTTAGGCCTCTCTGGCTCTATTCCTGATACCACTATTGGTAAACTAAGCAAGCTACAAACCTTGGATCTTAGCAACAACAAAATCACATCTTTTCCTTCAGATTTGTGGAGTTTAGGCTTTCTGAATCTCCTCAATCTCTCTTTGAATAAGATTTCTGGGCCCCTTCCCAGCAACGTTGGTAATTTTGGCGTGCTTGAAACAATTGATCTATCAAGCAACAACTTTTCTGGTGAAATCCCTGCAGCAATAAGCTCTCTTGTTAGTTTGAGGGTGCTTAAACTCGAACGAAATGGATTTGAAGGAAGCATTCCATCGGGAATTCTGAGTTGCCAGTCACTGCATTTTATTGATCTTTCAATGAATAAGCTGGATGGATCCTTACCAGATGGTTTTGGTGCTGCTTTTCCTAAGCTCAAAACCTTAAACCTTGCAGGAAATGGGATTCAAGGGCGGGACTCGGATTTCTCACTAATGAAGTCCATCACTACCCTTAACATCTCCGGGAATTCATTTCAGGGTTCAGTAATGGGTGTGTTTCAGGAGCTGTTGGAGGTGATGGACCTGAGCAAAAACCAGTTTGAAGGTCACATTTCTCAGGTACAATTCAATTCTACCTACAATTGGTCTCGCTTGGTTTATTTGGACTTGTCAGATAATCAGCTCAGTGGAGAAATTTTCCATGATTTCAGTCATGCCTCCAATCTCAAGTACCTTAATCTTGCATTCAATAGATTTACTGAAGAAGAGTTCCCGCGAATTGATATGCTTTCAGAATTAGAATATCTTAATTTGTCTAAAACTAGTCTCAGTGGTCACATTCCGACTGAAATCACACAATTGAGTAATTTGCACACACTTGATCTTTCTCAGAATCATCTCAGTGGCAGAATCCCTCTGCTAACTATCAAAAACCTTCAAGTTCTTGATATGTCACAAAACAATTTGAGTGGTGAAATCCCAGTGTCCCTCTTGGAAAATCTCCCTTGGATGGAGAGCTACAATTTCTCCTACAACAATTTAACCCTTTGTGCTTCAGAATTTTCCCCTGAAACCTTCCAATCACACTTCTCTGGATCATTAGACAGCTGCCCAATTGCTGCAAACCCAGGCCTTTTTCAAAGAAAAGTCTCCAACCACAAGGGATTAAAGCTTTCTCTGGGTTTAGCCCTTTCCGTGGTTTTCATGCTTGCTGGACTGCTATTTCTTGCCTTTGGTTGTAGAAGGAAATCCAAAATGTGGGAAGCAAAGCAAACCTCGTATAAGGAAGAGCAAAATATCTCAGGCCCGTTTTCCTTCCAGACTGATTCGACAACATGGATTGCTGATGTCAAGCAGGCAAATTCAGTTCCAGTAGTGATTTTTGAGAAGCCACTGTCGAATATCACATTTGCAGACCTCTTGTCTGCAACTTCAAATTTTGATAGAGGCACCCTTTTAGCTGAAGGGAAATTTGGGCCTGTATATAGGGGATTTCTTCCTGGAGGAATTCAGGTAGCTGTAAAAGTGTTGGTCCATGGATCCACATTGATAGACCAAGAAGCTGCCAGAGAACTTGAGTACCTTGGTCGAATTAAGCACCCCAATCTTGTACCATTGACTGGTTACTGCTTAGCCGGGGATCAAAGAATTGCAATATACGATTATATGGAGAACGGGAACTTGCAAAATTTGCTCCATGACTTGCCGCTTGGGATCCGAACAACTGAAGAATGGAGCACAGAAACATGGGAGGAAGATCACAATAATGGAATTCAAAATGTTGGCTCTGAAGGGTTATTAACAACCTGGAGATTCAGACACAAAATTGCCCTCGGAACTGCTCGTGCATTGGCATTTCTTCATCATGGCTGCTCGCCTCCAATTATTCATAGAGATGTCAAAGCTAGTAGTGTTTATCTAGATTATAACTTGGAGCCAAGATTATCTGATTTTGGCCTGGCCAAGATCTTTGGCAATGGTTTAGATGAGGAGATTGCTCGTGGCTCACCTGGTTATGTTCCACCTGAGTTTACTGATCCAGACAACGACAGCCCTACTCCAAAATCTGATGTATATTGCTTTGGTGTTGTTTTATTTGAGCTAATTACTGGGAAAAGGCCAATTGGAGATGATTATGCTGAAGAGAAAAACTCCACTCTAGTTAGTTGGGTTAGAGGATTGGTAAGGAAGAGCGAAGGGTCCAGAGCAATTGATCCGAAAATTCGCAATACTGGACCAGAACGTGAAATGGAGGAGGCCCTCAAGATTGGATATCTGTGCACAGCTGATCTCAACTCCAAGCGACCAAGCATGCAACAGATAGTTGGACTTCTCAAAGATATTGAACCAACATGTTATCAATGAAGAAGTGGAAGTTGGTTCCTGTGTTTTTTTTTTCCAACTAAGTTCCACTTTTTTTCTTTGTTGAGTTTTTTTTTAGCAGCCATCGAGGAATGGGAAGGATTGTACAGTAGTCCTCAAAAATCTGTTTAGGGTTTTTGATGTTCTCTTTACCTTTTCCACCATTGATGGCCAAAAAAATTAATTTATACACGAGATTTTGATCGACCCTCGAAAGTTATTCTTCTTCCAAGTTTCCACATGTCCATCTTAGCATTTATTTTTCTTTTTATGGGGAGTACATAGCAGAACACTCACAAGCCTTTTAACTTCCTCATCACTAATATTCACCACTGCCTCCAGGCAGTTGGTTCTGGCTTTTGCTGGTGCACAACAAGAGTGATACATCCTGTAAAATGGATGGATGAAAGCATGAACAGGACCACTGCTGAACCATTAATGGATCATGGGTTCTCTGTGGTTACATTACATATAGAAAACAAAAACTAACATGTTTCTCTTTGATTTAGTTTTATCCCACTAATTCATAAATATTTCTCTTAAACTACTCGTATGGCAGAATCTCCATCTTTCGAACTCCTCAGGCCCGGAGAGAGAGATTCATATGACAACTTTTCTATAGCATATGAAACAAGCATTTTTGTTTAACTAATAGTAAGAGCAGCATGTTCGTTGAGATTTTTTTTATATGCTACTAATTGTTTCCTGCCACATTCTTGCTTAACTAATAGCAAGAACAGTCCATTAATGAATGCTCTGCCTCATCATTATATGCTATGGAACTACATTAATAATATTGTATGCGAGGATATATTCTTGATTGCTCTGGATATGACTGGCATAATTGTTTCCTCTGTTCTCGTGTTTGATTCTTCTGATAATTTTTAAAATGAGATCATTAAAAAATATTTTTATTTAAAAAAAATGTTGTTTTAAGATAAATCTGAATTAATTCATTCACAAATAAATTAATCCGCGATCAAGTTAAACCAAGCCGGATCTCGACCCAGGGTGTCATTCCAAATAAATTAGAGTTTCTTTGATGATGAAGGAGAATAATAAAGAATAACAAGTTGCATTCTTCTATCTTCATCTTGTAAGTGTCCATAACCACAAAGGATCCTGTTCTTGTTTCTAATTCCGAGAGGCAAGGTGGTGTCGATGCCCCTTTTCCCATGCGAGAACACTGATAAAAAATGAATTACAAAAAAATATAGTGCAAGTCAATATTTTTTTTTAATCATACATGTTTATATAAACTTATATATATTTTAACTAATTTTTTAAAATTTTAAAATAATAACCAAATAAACCGCTAACAACACTAAATTTATGGCAATTAAACCGGTGATTGAGTAGAAGGAGACTGTTTGGTAATGAGGTTGCGTCTGTATTTTGTTTAAAATGCAGATACAACCTTTTTGGTAAAAAAAAAACACATTTTACTATTTATAGGTCCCACATGTTTTTGCGTTCGAAAACGCTAGGAAAAGAAAAGCAAGTAATTGCTGCTTCTTGCAACTGTTCATGCTAATTATTAACATGAACAGTGTAGCCAGCTCCACTGTTCCGGTTGGAGCGGTTCCGATTCATAGCTTAAAATGAATTGAATAAAGTCTGACCCAGTAAAATAAAAAATAAAAATTATTTTTTTATTTTTTAATTGTGGTTTATTCGAAAAACTAGTGTTTAATATTAATCAATGATACTACATAAATTAAACAGAAATCGCTTGATGACCTAACATTTACAGAATTTGATCGCAATCCCAATTTTATTCCTGATTATGTTTTACCTGATGTTGTTGCATGCTTAAAAAACCAAAAAACTGTAGTCCTTGTCGAATGTATTTCATACGTGATGGAATTGTAGATATTTTAATGGAACAATAAAAAATATTTTATATAAAGTATTATTTATTTCGTGATGTAATAACAATAATTAAATCTACAATATTTAATTAAAACCATCAATATTAATATATATTTTTTAAAATTATTTTATAACCTCAATTTCAAAAACATTATTAACCAAACACATTAAATTACCTTTTATTCAATCTTAATTTTAACCAAACATACATAAATATTAAATCAACCTCAACCAAAAACACTTTTTATAAAATAATTTTTTTAAAATAACAACTATAACCGTTATCATAATAACACCACAACTATCAATTAAGCTACAGCTCTCATGTTATCATATTTCTTTCCCTTTTTTTTTTATTATTGTGGGGTGTTCGTGCCAGCTTGCGCGTACCACGACTATTTTCCACGGCCCACTGAGCATCCTGCAAGCCCAGTGAGTAGGTAAGGCACCGCGAGGGTGACAGATATACACATAGAGAATCGAACTCGAAACAGGAACAGAACAAGTCACACATTTGACCACTAAACCAGACCCTCAAGTGTTATTATATTTCTTTCATATTATCATATTTATTTCTTGCACAGGATAGTTGTTGCCTGAAAAGCCGGCCCGTACTTCGCAAATGCAAGAATTTCCACAGCCAACTTTGAACCGCAGCATCGTCCGAAGTCCAACATGTTGAAAAGGATGTGTTTTTCGCCCGTGCTTTGTGCCCTAATTGGCGGGGATGACGAGTGTAGCCGACAATCATCATCATGGTCAAATGGCTCAGGTCATGTCTTGAAAGCTTCCTTGCTCCTTGCCCAGATTTGATTACTTTCTACTTTTTCATCGCAAAGAATGGAAGGCAAATGCATCACTTTAATATTCTAGTTAGGCAGATTCATTTAAAGGGATTCTATCACCTACATACATTTATATTATAAAAATATAGTGCTCCTAATTATTACAGGGCTCTAATCCAAACGTTGACTGAGACGTTACCATCCTTCCTAAAGAAATATTTATCAGGTTATTTCTTGTGCCCGCATGATTACCTCCCCATATTTTATTATATTTTTCTTTACAAAAGCCGGAACCTATAGTCTATGTAAATCGGTAGTACATGACTATCCTATCCGCCAATCCAAATCAATTATGTATATATATAATTAATATAGATATACAGGTCAGTTTACGTACACCTTAATTAATTTTATAGGCCTTGAAGTTAACAACTATATAAGTTTCCAGTATCCTTAAAGTTTGTGGGACTCGAATTGATGACTTCCAAGAAGCAAACTTAGAACCTGACCAGTTGAGTTACATCCCTCAGGATTAACTATGTACTCTTGTTATTTACATTTGATTAATAAGTATACTTGGTTTTCAAAGTTTTTTTTATATAAAAATATTAAATTGATATTTTTAAAAATAAAAAATCATTATAATATAGCTTCAAATAAAAAACATTATTACAAACACTTTTATATATAGCTATGAGTGTGGGCTTTAAATACAAGTTGGGTCCAAGATTTAACATGGTTTTTTTTTGTGGTCTAGCTTACATGGGCCATATGGAAAGAAGGGCTGGGGGGTGTGGATACTCTAAACTACAAGCCCAAATCTCCGATTGGGCTTTCATATATACTCCAATCCCCCATTGCTTTTGTTGCATGTCTCCTTCTACCTTTTGGTTTGCTAAATTACAAATATTTAATAATTCCCATTTCACATCAATCTTAATCAAGGCCATTAATCTGAGTAAAATAGACCCTTGCATATGGAATACCATGTTTTTTTCACCGGTATATCGCGTTCAATATTGTTTTTATCGTACGAGTCAAAATCTAGTTAGTATCATGTCACCAGCAACACTATAGCATTAAACTTTTATGTATAGTTTCCAAGATCATTGCATTGATTCTCTCTTATGTAAAAATGTTTCTATGTAAATATTAAATCATGCTTAAAATATTAAGGTAATTATCAAATCTTGTAACATATATTACTGACCATAGTCAACCGATCATATATAGATATTTATTAAATAAGGAACTTCGTTTATATGTACAGAATTAGTGAGCTCTTTTATCTTGATAAAATATTTAGCATACAAACTTTAACTAATTTTGATTTCGACTATTATTTCAACTACTGGTTGAATTTTATTTTTTTTACCTTACAAGACTGTAAGAATATTAGAAAGTCAAAATTCTATGTATACTAATTGAAATAGTTTTAAAAATAATGATGTATTTGATGAAATATATTTTTAGAAAAATATTGAGACAACAGCATATCGGATCGACCCGAACCAACTATGGTTAACCAATGAAACCTGTAATCTAAGATATAAAGTTGCGATAAAATCATGGAACCCATATCGAAACAAATTAGGAAGCTTGATTATAATAAACCAAATACTGAGGGGGAAAAAGGAAATAATTAAATTAAAAAATAAAAAAGACCAAAAACAAGTGACTCAAGTAAACCTATATCAGTGGTTGGCACAATGCTACGGGCCGGAGCAATCTTTCTAAGTGCAAGAAGAAAACATTAAGGGGTCGCTAGGTTTGCTAAAGAAGTGAAAGGTGAGCCTGGTTAATTTAATATGATATAAAATGACAACTTTAAATTAATAACATGAAAAATCAAGCAAGTTCGGGTGAATCTTTTCAATACAAGTTAATCTTTCAAAATTATAACTTGTGAAATTATAGACTCGACCTTAATGAAAAAGTTCAATTCTCAATCAATTTAATATTAAAGGATAAAATATAAAAAATTTGTCAATGTAGGAAAACAACAATAAGAAAAATAAGAATCAAACTTGATAGGAAAAAAAATGGAGGGTGAAATCTAAAAAAAATAAAATTATAAATCATCTTAAATAAAAAAAATGAAAAAAAGGAAACCAAATCCGAGAGATGAAAAAATTTGAGGATGAAATTTAAAATATTTTCCAATTTGAAATAAAATTTTCAAATTAAAATTAAGAAAACATTACCCAAATCTAAAGGAAAAATAAATTGAAGGACTGTTGTGAATTTTTTTAAGGGCACCACACAAATCGAGGTGGAAAAGAGAGAAAAAAAATAGAAAAAATCAAATTAGCCCCAAACTAGATAGAATCGCCATGACGAGCTATCCAGAGAAGAAGAGGATACCGAGACTAATCAAATGAGATAGCAGAATAACAATTTTAACCATAAAAATTAATCGCACGCATTATTCAAAAACAATGGAGCGACTGATACAAGCAACGCAAGCGTCAATAAGTTTTTAGTTTTTATTTATTTATCAAAATACAACATTGCTCCTATATATGACCAAATAATTATTATGAAAAAACTATTATAAAATTAAGAATAATCCCCTACATTCATACTACTTTTAGAATTTTAAATTTAAAGGCAATAAAATCATTAAATTGAAAAAATAAAAAAGCCCTTAAATCATAATTAAATGTTTTTTTCTTTTAAATGTAATCAATTAATTTAACCATGTTAAAAATTATGAAAATATCATATGTCCCTTAACAATTCTAGAATGATAAATGAACCCGTGAAAAAGATCATTTAACCTTCAAAATCCAATGCATCTAATTTTTTTTTATTCCGTTTTCTTTTCTCTTGATTTATGCTTGTGTGAAGAACAAATGATGTTCTACAATTAATAATTTCTCTCTCTTATCCAATTGAAGGTGTGCCATCCATTTTGAGAACGACGAAGCAATTCACCAAAGCGACAGTTTTGGACTCGAGCTCGCATGATTTGACATTTGAAGTGGTGATTGCATGGATGGAATGGAGATTTTAACCAACTAGGCTTGGCTTTCTCTGTACCAAACTGTCTCCACTCTCTATAATAGAGCGTTGTGAAGTGAAATAAAGTAGAAACTGTGGTAAAATATCCTCACCAATGGTGAAATAACTCCAGGGAAAAGGGCCACGCACCCGTTTCTTTTTTCTTGTATGTTTCGCCATGGCTTGTCTATAGCATCAGCGTCGATGACTCCAAATTATTCCTCAATGTTTCCTTTCTTTGTCAATCAACAAAGAAAGGAAAAAGAAAAAAGAAAAGAGCAGAAAAGTTGGGCTCGATTAGTTGTTTGATTGAACTGATCTTAATGCTGGTCGGTTGGTCCAATGGGAATATCTGAAATTTCCTTATTGCCTTTTCTGGTTGCTCTCGAGAGGAAGCAAGCTTAATCATATTCATGGATGGTTGAAGTTGCTGTTGTGGCAGTATTCAGCTCGCATTTCTTTTCTTATTCAGCCCACCTGGAGTTTTTTTCCGGATAAATTGCTAGCAGTATTCTAAAACTACATGCGTGTGTATTTTTGATTAATATGGTTATCCGGGTTATTTTAAAGTTAATGATCATATAAGTATCTAGTACTGGCTTTGAGATTTGTAACACTCAAATTGATAATCTTTTAAAAATAAATCCAGAATCTGACCAATTAAACTACATCACTTGTCCTATAACTATATTTACTGAGATAGTTGGATGTTGCAGCTTTTCCTGTTTTTTTTTTTAATTATTGTTGTAAGATCCAATGACTCTTGATGACATGATCTACTTGTAGAAACATGACTAGTCTAGAGACTCATGGCTCCTGGAAGTGCTTAGCCTCGGTTTACTATGCTGTGTCAGGACGACAAATTCCATGGATCAAAGACATGCATGGCATGCTTGTTATTATAATGAAATTGCTTAAATCAACAAGGGCCTGCCTGTTCATGCTTTTTCTCGGTTCAACTTGTTTGTGGCAGCTGAAACTTTTCATCGTTTGAAGTCGTAAATTTATCATAATCTCATCTTTGCACCTCTCAGATAGCAGACATCTTAAGGAGGTGATTATTCTGAAACTGCTGTTAACATGAAGAATGACAGGTGATAAATTGTACAGGAAAAATAGCAAGTAATTAATGATATCTATTTCCATTTCATCATGGGTTTGATGCGGGTGAATTCCTGGTAAATCCAATATCCAGATCCACCAATGAATTTGGATTAACTAAGCTTGAAGACCTGAGCTCAGTCCGAAGAAGTCGACGAAGCTGAAAATGCTTGTACAGATCCTCAGAAAGTGTGCGTCTGGTTTCCAAAGCATCAACGGTTCAGGATTTGAAGCTTTGTACCAAATGTTATGACCGAATTTTTTTTTTTTAATTATGAATGTACATATTTTTTAAAATTCTCAAATTAACAATTATATAAACTTTTAATAATTAAAAAAAAATATTATAACACTCAAATTAATAAATTTAAAATATAAATTTAAAATCTAATTAATTAAACTATATTTTTTTATTTCTCGTCATCACCAATTTACTTACCAGCACAACCTGCACGTGCATTTAGCATTGCATTTTAAAAATATTTTATGAAAATTTAAATTTGTTTTTATTTTAAATTAATATATTTTTGATATTTTTAAATTATTTTTATATACTGATGTTAAAAATAATTTTTAAAAAATAAAAATTATTATTAACATATTTTTTTAAATAAAAAATATTTTAAAAAACAACAACAAATACACCCCACAGCACTTTCAACAAACATTTAATGGAGCTTTGACAATCTTACATTAGAGTAATTTTTGTTTTATAATATAAAAGGACCCTGCCCTGCTTCTACTTTTTGGAGATTGGCATCATTGATTCTCCATTATCACGTTAATATTATATTTACCATTAAATCCTAATCTTTCCATAAACTATTATTAGCAATGAGTACCATCAATTTTTCATCTTTCCCTTTAGCTATTTCTTTGTCTTCTTATCGACAGCTTTTTGTTGCTAAGCATAATTTCTGTTTCTACTTTTTTTTTCAAGTATTTTCTATTTGAAAAAATATTAAATTAATATTTTTTTTATAATTCTAATGTGCTGATTTTTAAAATAAAAAAATAAAAAATAGCTTTAATATATTTTTAATAAAAACTATTTTACACTGTAATCCCAAAAATCCAAGACATGGGGGTGTCCTTTGATCCTGCCATTAATATCATACTGTGAAGTTTTTAAGAGTGTTTTCTGAAAAATAGCACCTCTCGAACAAGTTTTGGAAAACTAAGCATATTTCTAAGAAGTTTTGAGAAATAGGATATTTCAGTTTCTCAATACTAATTCATTTAAATTCTAATAATTTTTTAAAACTTGTTAAGTTAATTAATCATTAATAATAAAAATAATTAGTTGTAGTTAATTTAAATTTCAATGGAATTCCTTATTTATAATAATTTTTAGTAAAACTTTGAGAATATATATAATAGCAGTTTTGTATGAGTTAGGTTTTAATTCCATATTTTCTTAGTTTAATTTAATCATATCTAATATCAGATGTATTCATCAATAACCAAATGCACCTGGAAAAATAATTAGTTATTTTAAATAAAAATAAATTAAATTATTAAAAAACACCATTTCAATCAAATATATATAAAGTTTATATATTATTTCAATGCTCGGTGTCCTAGAATTTCTGGAATAGTAGCATGTTGGATTCATTCTTATAATAATATTTTTAACTATACTGGTATGAATATGTTATGGAGCAACGAATTTTTTTTAGTTTAATATAGGTGTTTGGGTCAATTTATATATATCTCAATTAATTTTTATTTAGAATAATAGATGCTAGTAATTTTTAGTCTTATTATTTTATTTAATTTAATCATCTTGACGTATGGTCCATTTATTTTGCTGGGTTTTTATGCTAGATGACCACCATGATAAAAGATGTGTATTTTGAGAATATCTGACACGTGGGAATCCTAGCATCTTAGCCTTAGGCACCAGATGCTACTCATAAATACATAAACATACCCTGTTTGTTTTTTCATTTTAAAAGTATTATTAAAAAACTTAATTTTTTTTACTTTAAATTAATATTTTTTTAATATTTTTTAATATTTTGATATAGTAATATTAAAAATAATTTTTAAAAAATAAAAAAATATCATTTTAATATATTTTTAAATAAAAAATATTTTAAAAAACCATTGTAATCACACTTCCAAATAAACCAAAAAAATATAGAAAACAAAAATAGAAAATATGTCTAGGAATATATATATATATATATATATATATATATATATATATATATATATATAAACATCTTGGTGGAAAAATCAGTGGACTACAGCAATTGGAAAAAATGAAGAATATGTTGACAAAGCATCCCTTCCAAAGTCCCAGAAGAAGAGAGAACGAGAAAAAAAAAATCGTCGAAGAAATTAAGAGAAAGGCAAAGGAAAGTTACAAGAGGAAAAAAAAAAAAAAAAAAAAAAAAAGGTCATCACTGAAAAAAGTCGAGAAAATAGAATTAGTAAATTCGAATTCTTTCAGCTTTTTATTACTATATCCTTTTTGAAGAATCTTTTTTTTTTTTTTTTTAAGGTTCGATATCTGTAAAACATGGAGAGAAATCTCCGTCTATGCAGCAGAAATTAATGGGAAAAAGTCACTTTCTACATCAAGCATATTTTGCCACTCAAAAGTGAGATTACAAATACTTAACAAAAAATTTAAAATACTAAACTTGGGATATACATTATTAATATATAATTTTTTAATTTTTTTAATTTTAAATTAATATTTTTTTGATATTTTCAGATATTTTAATGTGTTAGTGTTAAAAATAATTTTTTAAAAAATAAAATAAAAATATTATTTTGATGTATTTTCTAATAAAAAATATTATCACACTCTCAAACATCCGAAACCTTTCTTTACTATTATCAATTTTCAAAGTTATCAATAAATCATATAAAAGAAAAGTGTTGATAATGTAGTCACAATGATTGAGATATCATATTATAATTATAATGAAACATGTAACGTGTGACTTGATTTTCAAGCATTTGATTAGAATTTAAAATGTAATTTAATTTATTATATAAATTAATTTATATAATAATATTACCACAGAATAAAAAAATTATATGAATTATTCACATTTAACCTGAAGTGTTTTTTTCTCCCCTAACCATCCTTGAAATTTAAATAAGATGCAGTAAAAGCAATATATATTTATATTACATAAAAAAATACAAAATTTCGAAAAGAAAGATATAAAAGAAGTGGGAAGCTAAGCTAAGCTAAACTCAAGGAAAGGATCCAACGGTCAAGATTGGACGAAAACATTAACCAGGGTTGAGAAGGTGTTGTCTCCAAACTCAAACTCTCTCAATCTTTTTATCTGTCTATCTATATCGAAGGAAGGCATAAAATAGAAGTGGCGGTGCCCTGTCCTCTTCTGTCTCGAGAAGTCATCATCCTCTTCCATTATTTTTTCCTTTTCTGCTCGAGAGAGAACCGAACCAACCAACATGTCGGACGAGGAGCACCACTTTGAATCAAAGGCTGATGCAGGAGCCTCCAAGACTTACCCTCAGCAAGCTGGTACTATCCGCAAGAATGGCTATATAGTCATCAAGAACCGTCCTTGCAAGGTCTTATCCCCTCTTTTTTTCTCTTTTTTTTATGTTCTTGTTATGGATTCTATCTGGGTTTTTGTTTTTTCTCTCCAGATCTCAGTGTGCTCTTTGTAAATTGATTAATAAGTCATGCTATTTACAAAGGTGATTTTTAAAAAAAAAAATCAAAAAGTGATTTTTATCCGAGTTAATACTTGGATTTCTTTAGAATTAATATATCTTTTTGGGGATGTTTCAAAAAAAAGAAGAGAGAGTTGATTTTGATGTTGATGGTGTATCCTGAGAATTGTTCTTCTCCTGTAGGGGTTTTGTGTGTCTAAAAATTTGTAATTTTTAAATTATGTTTATGTGTGGCTTTGTTACGCGTGTGTGCACCTTTTTATGGTAGATTTAAAGGTCGATGTCTTTATGTGCTATTTGTGACAAGATTTCAGACAGTGGGAATTAGCGTATTAAAACCTTAGAAAATTTTGAGCTTTCACAGGCTGCATGTGGGTGGTGCCCCTCGAGTCTACCTTGGTTTTGGCACTTTAGTATCAGAGAATCCTCGCAATGTAACAATCAAAAGATAATACATGAGTGGATAAAAAATGGCATGGAGTGATTTAATTTTACTCCACTGATTCATCTTGCCATGCCATCCAGGGAATTTAATACAGTGCGACCATACAAGGGTCTTTTTTGTTTCTATGTACTAAAAATTAGCTGGAACAATGGAGTCTTTTTCACAAAAGTAAAGATGCCTCAAAGTCCTAGCTTTCATATGTTTGCCAAATCTCATAACTTATTGAAAATCCCCAAATTGCCAGAGTTTGGTTAAAAAAAGTTGCATGTAACCCTAGATCATAAATACCCCCATAAGCATATATAATTGCTTCAGTGAGAACTGGATCTGAACCTGCAGTGCAACAATTGTTGTTTGGAATTTATCATCGTTCCAATAGTAACAATGGTCCTTGATCATGACCAAATGTGGATTGAATGTCATGCTGGACAGACGTGTGAAATTGCAGCTCTGTGAAATTGTTTTCATGCCTGTGTGGAGTGCTGCAACTTAGTGTCTCTTGCAAGACATCCTCCAAAACAATGATATTAGCTTGCATGTCTGCAAATGTCGCTAAAAACATCAATACCAATAAGTGTGTATCAGAGGATTATTTAGATAGGTGGTGGTGCTCTCTTTGGTTGGTTCAGATGGCATCACGTATAGTTATAACTAGGTATAAGGTGCCATCTCCCATGCATGCTAAAACAAGCTTATATGTGCAGCAGTGAAGTTTGGGAGCAAAATGCTTTAATGATGATTAGCTTCTAACAACAGTTCTTTATTTTCTTGCTCTGCCCAATAATAATGAGTTTTTGTTCATTTGAAAAGTACAGGTTGTTGAGGTTTCCACCTCAAAGACAGGCAAGCATGGACATGCTAAGTGCCACTTTGTGGGGATTGATATATTTAATGGGAAAAAGCTTGAAGATATTGTTCCTTCATCTCACAACTGTGATGTAATACTCTTTGCTAATCTCACAGTTTATATATGTTTATTTCTTGTTACAAGTGCCTTTGTTCTTGTTTTGATAAATTTCTGTTTTGACAGGTTCCCCATGTTAATCGTACTGATTATCAGCTGATTGATATCTCTGAAGATGGCTTTGTAAGTTTGTGTAATTTCAACTGTTCAAGTAAATTTTGTCTTGTGCTGATTACTAGTCTGGCTGCCCTATCTGTTTAATGGGACAAGTTGGGAAGCTTTGCCTATAATCTATTGCATGCCTTTTTGTAATGAATAAATTTCAACTGGGAAAACTACTGTGATTTTTTCATCTCCATGTATAAAAGGCTTGGAATTTAAATTTGATGTGTAGTGCTAAACTATGTGAGACCCAAGGTTCTATGGTGTAAATCCAACTGAAACTAGAAGCATAAATTGCTAATTTCAACTATGGAACTATTAATATCAATATTTTTCTGATGCATATTAAATAATGACTTGCTTCAGGGAAGGCTGTAGAATACTAGAGAGGAGAAAATGGCAAAAGCAATGGTTTCCAATTGAGTTGGTTGTCTTATTTTTTAGCTTTGTTACAGTGACTTAACTAATTGATGTTTAAATTCATGTAGGTGAGTCTTTTGACTGAAAATGGAAATACCAAGGATGATCTGAGGCTTCCCACTGATGATAGTCTGCTTACTCCGGTATTTTACTGGCTTCCCTTTTTCTGGTCCCTGCTTCGTGTCTTGACTTGCTTGTGCATTAATATTTGTTGAGCCTTTCTCTGTTTCCATAGGCTCTAGTTGGTTTTCATTCCGAAAACTGAAATTTTGTTTTTGTTATTTTGTGTATATAGATTAAAGATGGGTTTGGTGAAGGAAAGGACCTTGTGGTGACTGTCATGTCTGCCATGGGAGAGGAGCAGATCTGTGCCCTCAAGGACATTGGTCCAAAAAATTGAATATGATGCTGTAGCAGCAGCTATAGCTGATGGCAAAGCGAGTTTTATGTTGCTAACAAGGATTTTTATCCACTATGCGTTGTGTACAACAAACTTATAAGACAGTATTTTAGACATGTCATTAAAACTCGCAAGGCATGTCATGGAGGTGGAAGAGGACACAGGAGATGCTTATTCCCTGATGAAGGGAACTAGGTTTTCAGCAGGATGGAATTTATATATATATATCTACTTCACATTTGTCTGTGCTACTTAAAGATAAATAAAGGTTTGTGCGCAACCCTTTTCCTTTCAGCTCGTACAGCTATAGATTTAAAGAGCCAATTCATGTCTATCGTCGGTGTCACCAAAGGCATGCTGTGATTATTCTGTCTGTTATGAGAAATCTTGTGCCGTGCTGTGTCTGGATCCAGCCTCAAATCACAACACCAGTTATAGCTGGATCAGGTGGAGTGTGCTACCTTTGTGATTATTTTTAGTTTGGCTATGAGAAATCCCTTGCCCTGGCGGCGTTTCTTAAAGCGTTGGAAATTTTCGTTAGTTCTTATGTTACCTTTCCTGGTTAATCCTCGGCTAAACTGGGAAACCGCAAATTTCAACTCCCTGGTCAATCATCCATTATCTGTACACAGGCTATTGAGTAGTGAGTAGTTTGTAGGGTCACAAAGGAAAGGTCATGTTGGGTCGAAAGGCAGGCAAGTGCTGGTGGTCAGATTTGGGAGCTGCCAGCCCAAGCGTTTACATGTTCAGGTCGTGACTCAACACGAAGTTTTGCATGAGGCATATGCTTATGTCATTACTTCATTAAAATCGCACGTTGATTGGTTGGGATGATTTTTCCGGATCAACGGAAATTTCAATCTAGGCACCTGGAATCACAAGTTTAGTCTGGTTAAACTTTTGTTTCTTCCAGGACGAACCAGTGACAGCTTGTCCCTTTTTTCTTTAATGATAACATCTTTAGTGCGTGGTTGTGTTATATCGCGGTGGAAGGGCATGCATTTGAAAGATGATTTACCACCCAAAATTCCCCTTTCGTTTATTAGAAATTTCAGACTGCAAAAGATGCAAAATGCCCTTAAAGATTCAATCATCTAGCTTACGGCCATGATACGCCTTGTGGATGACATGTGACTACGGCTTATGAGCGTCGAAACCTCGAAAGAGGATGGTGGTTGCTCTAGTTATGGTGAACCTTAACATGTTTATTGGATAAAGCCTCATTGCCGAGCTTTTGTTTCTTCCTTTTCTTATTTCAAGGCTTTCGAGATAAATCAATTTACCACCTTCATGTGTTCAACACAGATATCAAATAAAGAATTAGTTTTTAGGCTACAATCTACACACAACAATATGCCTTTTTCAATCATTCTTGCTCCTCGAGAAATTTGATGCCAGCCTTGGTTATTTCTGTGACGACCACCCTGGTAATTCATTTCTAAACGGACAAGCATAACTTTTCTTTTATCACTGCCAGCGACCATGATATTATCAGATAAATATCCAGCTTACAAAAGGTAGTCTATTGCAGTCCAAGGTAATTTGAAGGAGGAAAAAAACTACTTTAGTGGCGTCAATATTTGAGGTAAAATCTTCTCTACAAGTTTATCTAATTATTTCATACATTTCTTAATCTGCCATACAACTTGCAAGCAAAGCAATATGTTACACCATGTAGTGTAGAAATGTAACGTAATTGTGTATCATTGCTATATAGCAGGAACAAAAAAGAAAAAAGATACGATGGGAACTCGCCAATAAATCATGATTGGGAATCTTTAATACCAGTAGAGGAATTTCCATGGATGTGTAAGAACTAAATCCCCAAGATGTGATTATTCGGGGAAGAACCTTGAAGCCCTTCACGGGATCACGCAGCAAAATAACAGCAGCTGACATAATCATACCTATCTGAATCTGAATCTGATGCAATTATTGCCATAGCAGCAGCAATTATGACAATATCATTTACCATTGAAGCTTTCAATTTGTTCTTCACAGGAAAATATCAACAGAGAGCAGAAAACACTAGGGATGATGAAGCTAGAAGAGCAGCAATTGATGCTGGGAGGTATGCATAGGCATATGCATACATGAGATTATCTGCAGCACTTAAAAAACGGAGCACAGTATAAGAAACAAGGAGTTTGAAGGTCGGAGGAGTGGGAGAACTATCAACAAAGAAGTATGAAGGAAACAGAATTAACGCTGTTAAAGACCATCCAGCAACTGCCATCCATGAAATGATCCACTTGCTTTCACCCCCATTTGAATAATAGACCCGTGTTAGAAGGCTTGACGCAGGAAATGAGCACTGCCGCGGTGCTTAAAGCTAGAACTATCCAGTGTGAGATTGGCTTTCTTTTGTATGCTTCTTTAATAGTGTGCTCCAAGCTGAGGATTTTGTCCACAACAAAAAATAAAAATGAAATGTGCAAGTAGGGAAGAGATCTCCACATTCCACCAAATTTTGAGCTATTAGAAGTAAGATATATACAAGGCCACACAATCACCACAGGAGCAAGGAAAGGTTAACCTCAAACAAATGAACAGACCATCATGTTTTTACCATGCTTGAAACAAGCACAAGGTTAAACCTCAAAACTGCATAAATGATCGGATCCCGCAGAACGACAATAGACCATATCACATCAAAGCCTCAACTCACAGTGATGAAATCTTCGAAATTCGAAGATTTGATTTTTTTTTATGGGCTCCGTGAAGTTCCCCCAAATGTTAGGGCCCAATTAGAGCTTGTATGCATTCTGGCTTGGACATACCATCCTGCTTAATGCTCTCTTTTGGAACGGGTCGATTTGGACCCCTAGAAACCCTTGACCTAATAAATCCAAAAGATTCATCATGAAATTGGGTCCATAAGAACCAAAAAGACAATTCCCCAAAAAAAGATTGCATAGAAGCTCCAGAGTCCAGGCTCGATCGTAGTCGTACTTTAATCACCTTGAACTTAACCTTGGTTTGATCCTCGAGCACCCTAGCCCTAACATAGTGATCCAACCACAGCGTAGAGATCCAACCCCCAATGTGCATTTCGAGCCTGGTTTGAGCTTGATTGTGCCCATTTTCTAACGTCCTGAATCCAATTTGATTTCAAAAACATAGGGTGGTGAATTAAAAAACATTTTTGAAAATAATTCATTTTTAGTTTTCAGCCACATGTTATTTTATTGAAAACAAACAAACAACTTTTCAAAACTAGAAATCAGAAAACAAAAATAATGCTAAACATCCTTTTTAGTTTTCTATAAAATCGATCATCTGGTTGCCGATCATCTTTTTTGAAAATAATTTTTTTATTTAATTAAATAATTATTCATGCTAGTAAAAAAAAAACAAAAATCATTAATTAAATTGAATTAAATAAAACTATAGATCTTAACTACCAAACAACACAAAATTAAATGGCAAAACTAATAAAAACAATGAAAAAAAAGATATAGGTCAACTCGCTAACCTTGGGATTATAGGCACAAAATTGGGATAGCCCCATAGAAAACAAAGTGAAAAAAGAAAAAGCATGAAGATCAATTCCTAAAAAATCAAATGTTGAAAAATGAAATTGAAAAAATAAATAAAAAAGATCTAAAAAGACCAAATTCAACCTGTGTTAACCTTCGAAACTCATGATCGTGGTCATGAGGTTGGGAATGAATGCATAGAAGGCAAACCCAAAAAAAACAAAAAAGCAAAATTTTCAATTAAAAAAATATTGAGTGATGAAATTGGAATTTTTTTTAAAAAATCAATGAAAAAAATTAAATCAACCTACAAACCCCGTGGCAATGGGCATAGGACTGATAACAAGAATAATGAAAAAAAAACATGAAGACCAATTAAAAAAATCAAATGTTGAAGAATAAAAATTAAAATAAATCAATTTTATAAAAGAACCTATAAATATCAAAATCAACTTGTGTTAACATTTAAAACATGTGACTTTGATCATGAGGTCATGACTAAATTTATAGAAGGCAAACAAAAAAATCAAGAAAAATTCTTAGTAAAAACAATGTTGAGGGATGAAATGTTTTTTTTTTAAATGCAATAAAAAAAGGGATCCAAAACAAAAAAAAAATATAACAATAAAAAGAATGAGGATCAAATTTAACATAAAAATAAATTAAAATCATATCTTGAGGGATTAAATTGAAAACAAAATTCAATTAGTAAAAGCTTTAAGAAAATAAAAAAATATAAAGACCAAATTTGATATAAAAATCAAATAAAACCAAATGATGAGAGATGTAATTGAATAAAAAACTTAACCAAAAGAATATATAAAAAAACAAAATAAATAGCAATAAAAAAATAAAGACCAAACTGGATATGAAAAATAAATGAGAGAACACCTTCACACTTTGGTAAGAGAAGAGAGAAAAAAAAGGGAGGAGAGGAAAAAAGTTTACCGTAGTCAAATTGTCTCTCCACCGCACACATGTTGTACCACCAAGAAAAGAATGTCGGTGTGCTTCCAATGCCTCCATGTAAGGCAAGGTTTTATCATCGTAAGACGTCGTGTGAGCCGTCCGAAGGGAGATGAGCGACGTCCATTTGCTGGCGCGTGCGTGGCATGTGCAACCACCATTTCTCTTTATTAGTATTTTATATTTATAAAACAACTAAATCCCTTATAGAACATGAGAATAACAACAACAAAAAATAATAGCAAAAGACCAAAATGCCCCTACAAGGGAGTTCTAACCCTTTTTTAACACAAGAGCATTTAAGCAATTGCATTGTGCATAAAAAATTGAAATGTCTATAAAGCTCCTATACGGGAGTGTTGGGATCCCGGATATCATACACGCAGCAAAAAAAATAAAAAAAAAATACTTGGAAGTCTCTATTATCTCATTAGATAGATCTAGAGTTGTTTAAGGACTTATTACCTGAAGATATAATTTTCTTCAGCTTTGAACAATTTTGTAAAGGCTAGTTTGTCGCAAACCACAAATCGTCCAATTGTCCGGCCTCCAACAGTAATTCACACGATCCACTAATGAGAAATCTCTTAAATCCCTATTTAGGAGAGATGAATTTCCATTCCTAGAGTGTTACCTCTTTATTATGTAACTTATATAGTTTTTCTGTCTAACAGACAACCATAAAAAAAATAAGAGGCATAACTTATAATTTACAGGGAAATCTGAAAAAGTCTATAAATTGGCAAAATATCAATTTTCCCCTTGAATAATTTATATATATTAATTCAATACAATTTTATAAATTAACTCAATCAATTCTTTACTTGATTTTTCTAGGTCTAGAAATATAATTCATGTATTAATTATATTATAGTTCCTAATTTTGAAGTATATTTTAATCAAGTCATACTTAATTCAATCATCCTAATTTGATTTATGACTAATGATTTTTAATTCAATCATTTCGGTTTCATACTATTTGAGAATATATAAAATATTTTTCTTAATTTATCTAGAGTGATAAAATTATTTTTTAATTATTTAAATATTTTCATGTAGTTTATGTTATAAGTAATGTATGTCTTTTTGATATCTGATTAAGATACCTTGTAATAATATATATATATATATATACACACACTTTTGAAAAAAGCAAATATTATAATATCAAACAATTCTTGAATCAACGGTGGTAGTAAAAGAACTGTGGTGTCATCAGGGAATATTCGACGATCTTTTCAAGCTAACAACTGATTCTCTTCTGCAGAGTAACATGCATCTGAGAACTTTGTTAGGCTTGCAGGGGACGTGGAGAGAGTGACATGACATGGGTGGATATTTATCAAATCTTAGCACTCGCGTTGTTTTCTCATTGGAGACTAGCTTAGAAAAAGGTTTTTATTATTATATTAATATATTCGAGTCAGATTAAAAAAATAGCATCTTCTCTTCTTTTTTTTTTAAAAAAAAAATTTATTTTCCTTTATGTGACCTATCAGTTTGAATCCCTGTGAAGTATTATCTTTTTGGTATGGTTAGTATACTGTGGTGTGGTTGTTTTTTAAAGTATTTTTTATATTAAAATAATATATTTTTTTATTTTTAAAAAATTATTTTTGAGATCAACGTATTAAAACAATCCAAAACATATAAAAAAATTAATTTCTTAAAAAAAATTTAATTTTTTGAGAACATGGTTTGCACCGCGTTTCTAAACACTCTTAATTTTATAAAATTATTTTTTTTATATGATTTAACTTAAAATATAATTTCTCCATGTAGGTACAAGAGTAATTGTCTTGCACTAGGGATGAAGCACAATGCACACCTAGTTGATCTTTTTATTTCGAAGGAATTATTTTACATAAGAACGAAAAATTTAGGAGACTTTTATCATCTTTAGGAAGGAGACTTAAGTGAAGAATTTTAGCTTCAATATCTCAAATTTTTAATCATAATTTAGTCCCTAAATTAATTAGTGCCTATAGTTTATCGAACTAAATTAACGAGTCATTCTAGCATGAAAATTATTTAACAATCATCTAACCAGATTTACACCATTATTTGTCTGATTGATCTAGTAGTTTTTTTTTAACATCTAAAATATCTATCTCTATGTGAAATACCCAACATCTCAATATTTCAAAAACCGATACAAAATTATATGTACTGTTAAATTATTTCTCATTCAAGAATTAACAAAAACTAAGCTTAGTAATATTTTTTAAAAATTTTAATTTGATGCTCGAGTTTTTTTCTTTGCACAATTAAGCTCTTATGAGTTCAAATTAATATCTAATTACATGTTTTTTTAGAGATAGGGTTGAATTGAAAGATAGATTACTGAAGTGAAAAATACGAGTAACATAAAAGTAACATAAAAGGGTGTTTTGTGGTTGAGATGTGTTGAAAAACAAGTTTTTTTATGTAGGCTTAATTTTTCAGCCACTACAGTAATGACTGAATTCAAGGCTGGCAGGTGACGTGTTGTCCATTTATTTTTAAAAAAAAATAAAAAGGGGCAAGTGATAAGTTATTCATCGTTTTAAAAAGGCTGACACGCCCAGGCTTTTCCTTTTTTGGGTACTTTTTTTAAAAAAAAATTCAATTAATACCTTTCTATGTATTTTTTTTAAATATTTTTTAAGTTCCTATGTCATTTTTCTTGGCTTATTTAGTCTTTTTTAGATATCAATTATTTTTTAATTGTATTGGATGTCTTTAAATTTTCATGGGATTAATATGATTTATCTGTCATTTTTCTATATATTTCATTTAAATTAAAATTATTTTTATAAATTAAAATTTTTTATTTTCTTATGATATTTTTAATATGTGCAACCTTACATAATATTTTTTTTACCTTCTATTTTATTCAATAAATTTTATATGTCTATCAGTTTCTATTATAAATTAATTTTAATAAACAAATTCATTAAACACAACCGAGTAAATATCTCGTGTTGTGCTATTAAATATCTTGATCTATATTTATCTCTTGATTTTTGCACTTTTGTTTTCATTTATCATCATTTTGTTTTCTATCTAATTATCCTGACCTCATTATCCAGGACGCACAATAAACACGTAATCTTAACATATCTGATGTCTAGGTCACGGATTTTATGTGTTAACTCAGCTTTGCCAAGAACAATATTTTTTTCTCATTTTTTTTTGTTATTGTTGCCTCATCTTTTATTGTACTATTAAATTAATTAAAATTTAACTCAATTATTAAATCTCTCTCACCTCTTTAAAAACATGATCATATCAAAAAAAAAAATCAAGTTCAAAAAAAACATGATCCGGCCTAGAGTATTGCTCGACCTACCAATCTAGTAACTAATTAATTAAATTTGAAAAACTATAGAATCTAATTTAGAATTAACTCTACCTAAAATTTTGGGAATCGCATGCTAGTGAGTAAAAAATAACCCTCCGTTGAAGGTAAAAGTTAAATCTATCTAAAAAAAATTATGAGATTCGGATGCTAATAAAGTAAAAATAAGCCCTCCATTGAAAGCAAAAATTCAACTCGACTAGATATAATTGTCCCCATGGCCTCACAATTAATTGAACAAATTTTATTTAATATACATATAAAACATTCCCTTTTCCATTAAGCTCTTCATGCGAAGGCAATTAATGCTGGCAAAGACTAGAAATGTCCCATCTTGTTGGAGCACCATGCTCCCTGCATTCCAGCCAAAGCATGTAATCATTTCTTTTCTCCCTTAACCATGAATGTACTCAATCATGCTGTCATGTCCCCTGTAATTATTTTAAAGCAATCATACTGTATTCTGATCTCATCCGCCCATACCTTCCACTCTTCTTCTCATAGGCACATGGACGGCTTAGATTCATACAAATACCATGATATAGCAACAAAAACAGGCAGAATAATACATTTATAATCATTGGGATTCTGCTCCTTCCATCTTTTATCATCTGGGAGTTGAAATTAAAAGGAGTTCAGAGGAAAGAAAAAAAAATTGTCATACAAATATCTAAAAGCCTGTGGCGTTTTCTCTGTAGATAAAAACAAGGGGGTGCCCTTTTCACATATTCACATGTACTGTGGATGTGCTGTACATTTCTTTTTCTTTTTTTTTAATCATCAAACTTTAATTTTTGACAATTTAACCCTGAATTGAAAGACAATGGCTTATGATCTCAAAATGAAAAAAAAACCTCACAAAATGAGTGGTGTGTCTAGAGTTTGCAAAAAAATACTCTTTGGTCCTTCATCTTTACAAATAATATAATTTAGGTCTCTTTGGGTGTCTAAAGTTTAATTTTGATTCAAAACTTTATTTTTTTATATTTTAGTCACTGGTTAGAAAGAGAGACTTGTCGGATTTCGATGTTAGAGATAGAAAATCATTGTTGATAATGATTTCGACCACCAAAATTATCGATCTTGATACTAATGGTTTCTATTCAGTGAGAGAGGTTTTACTTAAGTGTTTTTAAACTAGGTCTAACCTTAGAAGTTTTTTTTTTGGGATTGATTTTGGTTTTTGTGTGGTTTTTTATGGCTATTTATGAGTTTATCAAGGTGTTTAGGGTCTTTTCTAGATGTTTTTAGTAAAACAAAAGGGTTAAAAATTGAGTTTATAAGCCAAAAAACCAAGACTTCCAATTTCCCAACCACTATAATGCCCGAAATCTAGGGAATTCTAGATGACGTGTCGTGTGTTTTTTTTTCAAAAACATTTGGGCCGCCGCCGCCGCGCGGAGGCCTTTCCTAATATGTCAGGTGCCTAACCTCTTTTCTTTTCTTTTTATTTTGCTTTTTTTTAAAAAAAAAATACCTTTTATGTTTTTTTTTAAATAATTGTTTAATTTATATTTCAATCAATACCCATTCTTTATGATTTTTTGGGTTTTTTTAGCTATTTTTAAATAACAATTATTTTGTATGTATTTAATTTTTGAAGAGGTTATTTTGATTCATCTATATTTGTTTTTTATTTTGTTTACATTTTATATAGATGAGCTTTATTTCTAAAAATAAAAAGTATTTATTTTTTGATAATATTTCTAACATGTACAACCCTGCATAATGTTTTTATTTTATTTTTTTCAATCAATTTTATGTGTGTGTCAGCTTCTATTATCATTTAATTCAATATAAAAAATTAATTAAACACAATCGGGTAAATGAATTGTGTTACAAGATTAAATATCATGATCTGTATTTGTCTCTTGATTTTTTACAATTTTATTTTTAGTTATCGCTAATGATTTATTTATTTATTTACATAAATGATTATTTATTTATTTAATTAGATACATACATCAGCTTTTTTTATATATATTTAGGAATTTTTTTATGTAAACAAAACACATTGAAAAAATCTATATGTTCAAATTTTTTTATTGGTAAAGAAATTATTCGACCTGCAGCGAAACTCAGGTCAAATAGCTAGTAAGTACTAATTGTGAACTTGGATGCATGTTTGAAATTTCTATTTGTAAAATCAATATTAATATAAAAAATTGATTCAAAAGTATTTATTTTTTAAAATGAATTTTAAGCACAATCTTGCCAAACAAGTTGACTTGGAAAACCTGAGTCTCAACTAGGTTTCTAGTTGAATTAGATAGGATATTAACCTGATAAAGTTCAATTGACGCAACTGGGTTTTAGTGACCCGATTTACCCTATTCAAATCCGATCAAGTGAACACCAGGAAAAAAATAAAATGGTATTGGTTTTAAAAAAATGATTGACTTCAATAGTGTCAAATAATATAGCTCTAGACTCATTTGCATTGTGGATTGAAATGGTAAAATGATGATTTTGTCATTCTCACCGAAAATATTTGGCTTGATTATTGTGGATAATATGGTCTTTTTATATTTTTTATGTAATAAAATTACTAACTTACGATTAAAAGTAAAAAAAATAATATTGAACTAGCATCTAGGATCTATTTAGACTTTTTATTTTTTAAAGCATAGTAACATGACTAGATTGCCTTTTAAAAAAAATTTTAACTTGCATTCAAGACCTTATGTCTTTTCATTCTAGTTTTTTTGTTATTATCAAGTTTGAATGGAGATATTTTTGTAATTTAATAAATACTATTTTAAAAAAGTGGAGGATACGTGCATTGCAAGCATGGGTTGAAGCGGTGTCATTTAGATAGCATGTACTGGGTGGTCTGGTGGCCAAACGATAGCTTCCAGCGTGATGTTAGAATAATCTCAATGGCCCTCCATTCCTATGTAATGTGTGTGTGGTGCATGAATCTTCGGTATGGTATCATTTGCCCTTTTTTTTTTCTCTTTCTTTTTTATTTTCGCGCCTAGACTTTAAATTTTTAAACTAGCGCTTCAATTTGTTTTTTCTTTAGATTCAATTCATGTTCTTTTGATTACTTTTGTTTTATTTGAAATGATTTATAAAATTGATTTTTTTTTAATTTCATTCTTTTTTTTTCATATATTATATTTAGTCCTCATTCTTTTGATCGATATTTGTCTTGTTTTGAATCATTTTGTTTATTGGATTTATTATTTTATTTCATTTTATTTTAATGTCAAATTTAGTCCTTATTTTTTTTAATTACTATTTGTTTTACTTTGATAAATTTTTTAGATTGATTTTATTTTATTTTATTTTTCAATATTTCATCGATTGAAAAATGAGCTTTTTGGTTGAACTCGAGTCTAGAATTTCACGGACTTGGGATTTGAAAATTCACAGTTCAAGAGATTTGTTTGGGTTTGGTTGTTTTTTTTATACTCATATTTTTTCAATTAAATCCTTCAACGTTTATTTATTTCTTATTTCATCTCTAATTCTTTTATAATTCTTAAATTTGGTTTTAAATTTAATCCAACCCAATGTCAATTAATACCCAATCATGGCTCAACTAGAAAGAAAATAAGGGAAGAAAAAAAAATCGTATTGTCCAACCAGTTTAGCTTATTGTATTCATGTTCATTATCCATGTCGTAAATTTAATATGTTAATCTAAGTTAATACAATGTATCTCTTTATTTTTATGTCACTCCCTAAATTTGTTTTAGGGCTCAATCCTTTATCAATATGTTATTTAATATTTAAGTTGGAACTAAGTTAAGGTTAAAACAATGACTGCATAATTTTTTTTTAGTTATATCACAATTTGAATAGATCAACCAGTTTATTCTTGAGCTGCTAGATTGAATAAGTTACCCTAATTTTTTTATATATTTATTATCAAATATAATAATTGACTAAATTGATTTAATACACTGGTAAAAAAAAATTATCCTCGTTTTAATATACTGGACCACATGCAATAAAAAATATAATGCTCACAGATTTTGTTTTAATGCAATAATTAACTTTTCATTTTGTCCGCAGAAAAGCACGGATAGTTGATCACTATAGTTATATAGTAGTCAAAGAAGGGCATCAAGAGACGGCCACCCGCCGTTAAGAGAACCCGTGTTATATGGTAGTCAAAGAAGGGCATCAAGAGACGGCCACCCGCCGTTAAGAGAACCCGTCAAGTCATGATACGCTAAACGAATGGAGAAATGAACGGCGTTGGTTAGTCACACTCGCTTACCAAAAAAACCACCTGAGTCAATTGTAGTCAAAGACACATATACCCTCGCTAGCAAAGCAAAGCAACCCCATCGCTCTCCTATCTCTAAACAAATCCGATACATCGGTCTCGGCTTTTAATTTCGGTACAAAATAAAAAAAGAAAAGAGGCAGTTGGAACTGTTTCCGAACTTTACTCAGTTGGCCATGGCAGAGAGTGAGAGCTTTGAAGCTCTCGCAGTACAAAATAAGGAACATAAAAGAGAAGGAAATGAACAAAACGACGGTGACTTTGTAGGAGAAGAGGAATTAGAAGGCGATTATAATGAGGAAGAAGAGGAGGAGGAGGAAGAGGAAGAGGAAGAGAAGGAGAGTCAACTCAGTGAGTTGCAGCAAATCGTGCCGAGTCCGCAGAAGGAGGAGGAGGTGAGGGAGGAGCAAGTGGAAACCCTAACGGTGGTGCCGCAGTCTTCCACGGAGATACTACCGAAGGAGAATGATCAGTATTCAGGTAATTCTGTTTTTTTTTATATATATATATATATATAGTGTTTTCTTTTTTTTGTAATTTCTGTAGATGATCTTGCAGGTTTGAAAGGAAATTCAGCGGCAGAGACGCACGTGGAAGCTGAATACAAGGTTAGGAGCTCAAGCTTATTTATTTATTTCATTTTCTTGCTTATCAATTTGTGACACTTCAATTATTTATTTATTTTTTCTAGTTGGTAAATGGAAGTTTTAGAGTATTGATGCGTGATTTTTTGTTGTTGTTGGTGGTGGTCGTAGTTTTTTGTTCTAGGGTTTATGGAGTTGATGAAGTGATTTTGAGTGGGGGTTTAGGTTCTCTGAGTGGAAGTTATTGCTGTTACTGAAAGCTTAACATAGATGATTGAGTATCTCTTTAAGTTCACATGCCACTGATCGAAAGTTTCATTTTCGGGTCTTGTGGTTGTTTCAGAAACGAAAGGGGGAACACTTTGTTAGTTGGTAAATTCTGTGAAAAACAATCCACTTCCCGCAGTTAGAAAAAGAAAGAAGAAGAAGAAAAAGGGAGAGCCATTAACTTATAAAGTGCTGCTTTAAGGGTGGAATTGTGGATCTAATTAACCCTAAAAATAGGAGTGCTGTTCAATGGTTTTAGATTTATTAGTTTAACTTCATTGAGATGGAGGAGAAAAGGGGCAAGTCAACTGCATGGGAAGTTGAATTTAAGCAAATGGTCAGACTGCAATGTGGAGGTAATGAAGTGTTCATAAATGTACGAAGAGACTTTATTAAACCTTGACTGACTTGCTTTTGCAAAGTTGAATTAATAGTTGTTTGTTGTCTTATGCTGCTTGTAACTCTTTGCATTGGGTAGTGAATATTGTCCAAGAAAGAAGAAAAAATGATTGTCCCTTTGTTGAAAATTCTCTCTGGAATAAAATTGTGGAATCCAAATTGGATCACATATAAAACAATGTTTCTGAGGCAAGAACCTGGCTCACAATAAGTCAATGGGTGCACTTTATGCCTTTCCAATAAAGCACTGGGTGTATGCTCTTGTAAATTTCCCACAAGTGAGAACATTAGACCATATTCATAAACTTTTAGCTGCTTGGTACAATGTTTGTCAAATGAACAATTTTTTTAATTATGCATTTTCTTTCATTTTTCATAGGAGCAAGTAGGGTTGTCGCACCAGGAAGTTTTGGGAAGTGTAGCAGACAAGAATTCTGGAGCCCAGGCCCAAAATCAGCTTCAGCCTTCTGTATGTCCAACTTCCTTGTCAGAACTGTCACCAACTTCTGTTACACAACCTATATCATCTGCTCCAAGTCCAACTCCTCCAGTAAAAAAATTGTCTCCCCCAGAGGTTAAGAATGCATGTATATCAGAAGCAGGGAACCAAAGTTCTGCCGAGCTTAAGGCTCTCTATGTTCCTGTAGCGAAGACATCTATTCCAGATGGATACAACTGGCGTAAATATGGTCAGAAGCAAGTGAAGAGTCCTAGAGGTTCTCGAAGTTACTACAAGTGCACTTATTTTGACTGTTGTGCTAAAAAGATTGAATGTTCTGATCACTCAGGCCATGTGATTGAGATTGTTAATAAAGGAATGCACAGTCATGATCCACCTCGGAAGAATAAAAGCACAAGGAAAAGCAGGACTGGATTATCTGTTGGGCCTATTTTGCAGACCACCGTAACTGAGCATACTGTCAGAATGCTCAAAGACTCAGAACCTGCCACATTGTCAATTGAACTTGTACAAGAAACATCCGCAATATCTGAAAGAAAACGACAGAGTTCAAGCAGCTCAGATGAGAACAAGGAAACTCAAATAAAAGAGGAGAATACCAGTGAACCTGAGCCAAAAAGAAGGCAATCTTTTCTGTGAACTTGGTTTCCTCAAACTTTAATTCTAAGTGATGTTAGCACTTTTTGCTATTCTTCTGTAAAGGCAGTGTTGGTGATAACGTTTTTTGCTCATTTCTGCCAGATTGAAGGGAAACTTAGAATGCTCAAAAGCTGTCCTTAAACCTGGAAAAAAACCTAAATTCGTCGTTCATGCAGCAGGTGATGTGGGGATCTCAGGTGATGGATATAGATGGCGGAAGTATGGACAGAAGATGGTGAAGGGAAATCCTCATCCCAGGTTCGGTTTTTATTTCTTGAATTTTCCATGTATGTTTGACAATTTTGACTTAATAAATCAATAGCATGTTATCTTATGACAATGCTATGTAAAATCCAGTGTGATCTTGCATTGTAAAGTTTTAGTTTGTTTTCTTTTCTTTTTCTTCTCTTTTTTTTTGTAGTGCTTATGTTACTAGGTGCTCAGTTGGTTTGATGATGTGTGGTTGAACCCTTATAATATCACCATGTTTTTGTTCGTTGCTAGCAGACATTTTCTTGGCCAACAAGTAGCCAATTTCAGATGACATATACGTTGAGTTGCATTTAAATTTGGTAGATGTGAAATTATTTTCGAACCTATAAATATGGCATACAGGATGTTTCTCGTAAACTCATGTCCTCTAGATCAGTATTTGTGGTAGTATATTCCTTGTAACATGACTGGTGCACTTACAGTACTGAACAACCAAACGAAGATGCTAAGGTGTTTCCCACAATTATTTCAATAGGGCTGTCAAGAACGAATTTGGGACTTGTGCTATATTCAGCATCTCCGTCCCCTTGATGGCTTGATTGTATGATTGATATGCAGTGACAGTGCAGCGACTGCCTTTGGTGATTCTTTTGCTTCTTCCTCTTTTTTTCCTTTACTTTTCTTATTGGGGTAGGAGGAACGGGCACAAGGGGGGCATGAAGTTCATGCTTGAGGATTAAGAAGTAGTGTTTGAGGTCTCTTTCTAGATTATCTGCAGAGTAAAGGGCAGTGGAGTTGTATTATGAGCCACTTTCAGATGCTAAATTTCGAGGTGAACCTGCCTGATTTTTTTTTCATGAGTTTTGAAAGTAAGGGGCTGTTTGACAAGACAGTTTCGAGGCTTAAAAATGTGATTTTTGAAGGTCTCATGCTTTGTGTGAACAACTGTTCTTCTAAGTGTTCAGATTGTGGATATAAAGTGAGGCAGATTCTCATGAGCACTGCTGTGATGGTGACTTGGTTCATCATCTTTGATGCTGTCCTATTGATAAGTTATAGAGTTCTGACAGCTTGTGTTCCCTTTTTGTTGGGGTGGGTGGGTTGGAATGTCTTCTGCTCTTTATGCACAATAGTGCTACTGGACATGGCTCAAGCTAGGCATGATCTTTGTCGGTTAATACTGTTTTGACCCACTCATTTTCTGTATGCTATTGTCATGGGTTGTATTGTCCTAGCTTATTCTAAAGTTTGAAAGTCCAAACACATCTTCAACCCTTGCTTGAATTACAAATTTAATGCCCTTAAAACTTGATGGCTGCCCTGATTCCTCGTCTAATCCAATTGGAGAGCACTCTTCATGGTAAAGCTCATTAGAGGCCTCAAAACCCATCCAAAACTCCCAGTTAAAAACTGAAATATGTAACTCAACTTGAATCAAGTAAGCCTCAATTCTAACTGGTTGATGGCACTTCTAATTCTGAAAAACGAAATGATACCTGGAAAACAAGAAGGAAAAGGGACACTCTTGAAAGTTGCTGAAAGCATTGTCTCTTGTAGGATTATGCCCCTTTTTATGATCTCATGGCATGCTTCCTTATATGCCAATTAAAGAGCAAGCCTCAAATATAACTAGTTCATGACTAACACCCTGCAAGGATTTCCAGTTCCCCGTCATTTATGTATTATGAACAGTGAATACAGCATCATTTCATTTTAAGATGTCAAGGTGGTTTTCTGGTGTTCAGATAGGTAAAATACAGCGACCGGTTGGCTTTAAGGTTTGGACTCCTATGTTCAAGTTACAAGTTGGTTCCCTGGCAGTAATTCATAGAGGATCTGGAACATCATGAGGGATATTGCTTCCTCAGTTTGACCTTTTTCATAAGGCTTCTCGTGGCTTTAAATGGGTAATTATGATGTGAATGTTCATTTCTTTAAATGAAGAGAAATATTTTTTAATTCATGCCTAGTTGGGACTCAGGCATAGACGTTTCCTCTCTTATTCTCAGCATTTGTTCCTTCTACAAAGGGCAAGATGATCTTCCTTAGTTCTCCCATTGTTTTTTTCATTTGATACATTGTAATTTTTATATCTTGGATGTATTTCGGCCCACTCAATCCCTTCTTCACAAGATCATAGCATCTTTAGCCTGCTCAAATAAAAACTCTATAAGAACCTTAGGTTTTCGGTCAACACTTGTGGCCTCAGCTATCTTTTTATGTAAATGTTAGAGGCACTTCCAATCGAACTTTTCCAAGAATCCAAGTTCAGAAACTTAGAAGGTACTTATTTTTAATATAAAATAGATGGTTTTTCGTAGTTGGAAGAATAAAAAAAATTATGTACCTATTCTGGTAACTGATATCATTTCAGGGCTATAGTTTTTTCCTGTGAGAAAATATAATCACTAATCTTGCATGTTGACTTGAGTTGGTTTATCAATCAATAACAAGTCCAAAACTTCTATACTCACTGGGATTGTAATTAACTCTTAACCCTGCAACTGCATATCCTGCAATGCATGGCATGTGAGTGTCTTGTAAAGTAGGCATACGCCAGATAGAAACTGGTCCTGTGCTCATTTCCTCCAGATTATGACTTATCTGTGCTTCTTGATGTACTTTTGAGTTAGCTTCCTGAATACCACCGAGCTGCATGTGCTTTACAACATCTTTTTTGCATGCACATATCCATCCTGCTGTATTTAAAGGATTCTTTAGAGTAGGTGTTTTAGAGACTGATCAAGAATTTTTATCGTGTTAGAATATTCACAGATGTGACTCTATGGAATCTCAACCTCATTGAACTGAGGGAGTAACTTCCAGGATAAAAACCAGTTCAAAAGCTTTACATTATGCGTTTCCTTCATTAATCTGAGTTATAACTTCCAAATATCAACTGGTTCGTGCATCAAATCTTACTTGTGACCTATTGCTTGAATGAATTTTACAGGAACTATTATAGATGCACTTCAGCTGGATGTCCTGTCCGAAAGCACATTGAAACAGCAGTGGATAACACAAATGCTGTCATTATAACATATAAGGGAGTACATGACCATGACATGCCTGTACCGAAGAAGCGACATGGCCCACCAAGTGCTCCACTTGTTGCTGCAGCTGCTCCTGCTTCCATGAGCAACTTGCCAATTAAGAAAGCCGATGCATTGCAAGGCCAAGTTACTTCAACCCAGTGGTCGGTTGGCAAGGAAGGCGAATTAAATGGTGAAACCCTTGATCTCGGGGGTGAGAAGGAGAAGGCAATAGAATCAGCTCGGACCCTTCTGAGCATTGGATTTGAAATCAAACCTTGCTGAAAATTTGAAAAGCCGAAGAGACCCCTTTCTGTCTAGGGTACAGTATAAAGATTACCAGGTGATGGCCATCATTTTATGAAAATCATGTAGCTCTCAAAATACATTACCAGGTTTGAGGATATCTTCTTTTTTTGTATCTATTTTCCCCCCCTTAACTTACCGTATTCCTGCAGTCATTCAGTAAGAGTTGTATATTTGGTATTGTACACCCTCCCAGCTCAGTTTGGAACAGGCTAATAGTAGTGGATAACAGAGAGTTGGTTGGCATCCATTTTTCCTTGTCTTGATTGGGACCCATTTCAATATCTCCATTTCTGGAGCAGCTTTCTCATTTTCCTGCCGTGGATCTCAGACTATTAAGAGAGGTAGGTGGCAGCTTTAAAGGTGCCGATTTGTTGAGTGATCGATCGGCTAGTTATTTATGGCATCGCTGGTCATTGGTCAATCAAGCACCCTGAGAACCAAAGCTTTTGCTGGGGTTCTAGCCCTAGTGGTAGACATGGTAGATGTGCCAATTTTAAGAGGTAATTGAGGAGCTAAGCATCGCATTGAAGGTTGCTGCAAAGGGGCGCCACACATCCATCCTTGATGAAATGGTTGTCACCGCTGAGCAATTAATGTCCAGCTGTATTATTTTGATTCGCTCGTTGTGTTGGCTGCATCCTTTGGGATTTCGATTTTGATTTTGCGTTGATTTTGTCAATTCCCCCCCTCTCAAGATCAATGTTCATTTGGGCTGCTTCGGCTCGGTTCATAAAGTCATGAGGCCCAACCAATTCCGTGTTAAATTTGCGAACTTCTAAGAAACTGCATTTGTATTGCTCCCCAGAGGGTAGAGATGTTACTTCAGAAATGGTAACCTTAAAGTTGTTTTGATATTATGATGTTGGTTGTTTTTATTTAAAAATATATTAAAATAATTTTATTTTATTTTTTAAAATTTATTTTTGATATCAACACGGTGAAATATTTAAAAATATTAAAATAATTTTAATTTTTTTCAAAAATATTTTTGAAATAAAAAACAAACAAAATTGATTTTAGGAGGAAGAAAGTATTAAGGATAGGCTCAACACATTTTAAAACAAATATAAATTTTTAAAAAATAAGAAAACCACAAATCCTAAAACCTGTCCCCCCCTGGTCATTTTTTAAAAAAATATAAAAAATAAGAATATATAGGAGTGGAAAACTTCAAAGATTTCCAAGACTAGGCCTCCACGTCATCAATTATAGTCTTAGTTTCTCCCCCAGACTGCGAGGATGGTATAAATTAGATCCAGGCATCTAAGAGAATATGCTTTTATTTTTTATCCGACAACAATGAAAAAAAACCAATTTTCAAATCTTGTACAAGCTAAAAATCTATTTTTTATTTATTTTACATGCATTTTTTTTTTTAATCATAACCACAAAAGATAAATCACGCTAAGATATCCAAGGCCGTGTATCCATCAGTCATCACTTAGGCCCTGTTTGTTTGCAGGAAAGTAGTTTCCTTTTAGAAAGTGAATTCCTGGGAAAGTGAATTCCATGAAAGTGAATTTCGGGAAAGTATTTTCCGATGTTTGGTAGTGTAATGAAAAATAAGTTGGAAAACACTTTCCAGTGTTTGGTTATGTTATGGAAAATAAGCTGGAAAATAACTTATTAATGTTTTATTTTTTCAAGTTTATTAAAATAATGAGGAACAAATCTTACATATTAAAAAGTTGAATGAGAATGAAATTAAAAAAAATAATATAATTTCATAAATTATTTCAAATAAAATAAATAATAATCAAAATAATAGAGATCAAATCTAAAAAATTAAAAAAAAAATAAAAGGTGAAGAAATTAAAATAATAATAATTAACATTTCATAAATTATTTCAAATAAAATAAGTAAAAATCAAAAGAATGAGGATCAAATTTGATAGATAAAAAATTTCAATAAAAAAATGATAAGAAAAAAGCAAATAGCAATTATAAAAATAAAGACCAAAATTAATATAAAAATTAAATTTTAAAAGAAGAAATTGAAAAATAAATATTCAAAACAAATTATATATAGCAATCAAAAGTTTGAGGATCAAATTTGATATAATCAGCAAATAATGACATTTCTAAATTTTTCACAACTTCCGGAAAGTGTTTTCCGCCTAAATTTTTCAGGAAAACACTTTCCTGAAAACCAAGCTAAATTTTCCTTTGACTGGAAAGTGTTTTCCGTTGACCAACTTTTCCAATGGCAAACAAACACATGAAAGTTTGGAAAGTGGTTTCCCGAAAACCACTTTCCGGAAAATAAATACAGCTAAAAGAGAAAACACTTTCTTAGAAACCAAACCAAATTTTTCTTTGACTGAAAAGTGTTTTTCGTTGACCGAAAAGTGTTTCCGTTGACCAGAAAGTGTTTTCCGTTGACCGGAAAATGTTTTCCGTTGACCAACTTTTCTAATAGCAAACAAACACAGGAAAGTTTGGAAAGTGATTTCCCAGGAAACAAACATGGCCTTAATTTACTTTAAACATGAAACAGGTGTAACCTACAAACATGTCTTGTCCTAAGGGGACATCAAATTGTGTGCCCTTAAATGCCACCCATTTCGAGTAGAACTGGACTGAATGGTTGAAAGTTTTTGAGCTGTCGAGCACCTGCTGAGGCTGTCCACCCTATGCATGCAAGACCATAAGCATGAATCAGAGGGTGCAATGTATGATACTGGTAAATTGTAAATTCTGCTTCCTGATGTCCATGCTGGGATCAAGTGATGATATTCTAATTACTGGGTATTTTTACTGTACAAAAAATCAACATTAATTTTTTATGGCTTCACTCGAACAGGCCCCATCTACAGCACAATCATCAGTTGATTCAATTCGTTTTTAGTAATCTACAATCTAAGAATCCGTAGCATGCATAAGAATTCATTAAGATTTATACAAAAAAGGCATCTCCACAGCTACCTGACGAGCAGCTGAGAATCAGTCACCAGGGCAAACTAGTCACTGAACCTGGAGCTCCATGTGCCGCCAGTGTCATTCTGAGGAGAAACTCAATTCATCAATAGCTATGGATATTTTCGATTCCATCACGTCGTTGGTTTTTATACCTTCAGACTTGATGCCATTTTCTCCCTTCCCTTCTGCAGCTTCTAAACACTCCTGGAATCTGAAGCAACTAATGAGATGATCATTTGTTATCCCTGCCACCTGCATGAATGAGTAGATGACTGTGGGCCCCACACTGCGGAATCCTCTTCTAACAAGGTCCTTGCTAATTGCATCTGCTTTGGGAGTTTTCACGGGAACCTGTCGAGGATACCGGAATCTGCTAACTATAGGCTTGTAGTTCACAAAGCTCCAAATATACTTGTCAAATGACCCAAACTCATCAATGACCTGGCATCAACAAAACCTGTAAAAAGTTAGTGCAATCACAACCGACTTCAGTAACAAAGTTAAGTGGCTAATGACTGCAAGTCGTAGTGAGATAAATAAATTGTGAGTTACCGACCAGGCAAGCTGGCATCTTGAAGAAAACGAATAATTAGGTTGAATGAGCAACTCTCGAGGTAAGTTAAAGATACTAAAGTCAAGCTGTGTGGTTTTAAACTTGTAATATTATAGTTTGTCCTGTAATCTTACCGAAGTCTAGCTGTATGGTTGTAATATTATAATTTGTCCAATAAGATTCATAAAAATTGCAGGGGAAATCATGACCACCACTCAACTACTTTTCACCAAACCAAACTGGTCAAATGATCATTAAGCTCACGTTGTGTGCCATTTGAATACTTTCACAAACACGAGATCATGAGTGGTCCCCAATACGAATGCATTGATCCAATTAAGGTAATCAGCACTACGACATTGAAGCATAAACAAACCCAACTTGATGAAGAAAATGATGAGTTCTCCAAAAGCTATTTTGACACTTGGCTAAACTGAGGGTAACAAAAAAAACCAGGATAAATTGGATTTACTTAGATAGCCAGTCTGATCTTTCAATCTTCCACAGATAAGAAAAATTTACAGTGCCCTATGCAAGTGAATGTTTCTGCTGCTCAGAATAAAAAAAGAGCTTAAAAAAAGCGAGAATCTACCTTAGATATTTGGCGTGCATTCTCAACAATAGCACGGAGCTTAAGTTCTGATAATAGGGAGGTTGCAGTGCTTCCAGGTGCAAGAATCTTCTTCTCATTAAATTTTGAGACAGCAATTGGATCAAAATCTGCGAAAACTTCCCTGCAAATGAAACTTGTTTATAAACTACATCTATCAATACAATTACTGCAAGGAGGAAGAGACTGCGAATGAAAGGACAAATGATGCGATGGTCAGAGTTTATTAATGAGCATGTTAGCAGCTGAAAATAATGGAAGTTGAATAGGCAAAGTACCTAAAAATGTGCCTTTTGCTTAGAATAGTAGGCCAAGTAAGTTCAGCCAAAGCACCTGAAAGGACAAGAAGCTCAAACAACTTCCTGCATGAGGATAAAAGTATCAAGCAAATAGCCGTTAAAACAGATCATCTTACTAGGAATGGCAGATCTTTTAACAAGTAGACAGATGCAAACAATATTGCAATTACATACCTGTCATCATGTATTGGGACTCCCCATTCTTCATCATGGAAAGTGGCGTAACATGGATCTGGTTTCAATTTCAAAACGGATCAGCAATAAAATCCAAAATAAGCATAGCTAAAGCATGTGGACAATACTATTTAGCAAATTGACATGCTTGAGTAACACATGACACAACAATTCCAAAGTGACATTCATATACTTGGATTGCTACCTACATCAAACATGAAAATGAATCCAATCAATATTGACAAAAGCATGTGCACATTGTCGGTTTTTTTATTTATTTGCAATGATGGTACAAGAAGGTAATTTCAATTTAACAGACTTGTGTATTCCTTTCTAGCACCGACATAAATAAAAACATGGGAGGTGTATTATACAACAGATGATACCTACATCAAACATGAAATTGAATCCAATCAATATTGATAAAAGCATGTGCACATTGCCTTTCATTTTTATTTTATTTTTTTGCAATGATGAAACATGAAGGTAATTTCAATTTAACAGACTTGTGAATTCCTTTCTAACACTAACATAAATAAAAACATGGGATGAGGCATATCATACAACAGAGAGGAAAAGAGAATGAAAAACTGCATAATTTTGTTATTTAAACAACATATTTACTCTCAAAACACAAAACTTAACGTACAAACATACAGTTAGGAATCCATGATTTGTCAACTTCCCAAAATCAGAAGAACTATATGCTCCACTTCATCTAATATTAAATAGTTCGTATTGAAAGGCAAAAGCTTGCAAATCTAGAGTGAACAATCCAAGTCAATGCACCAGAAAGAAGGAAAGTAAAAATGACTAGCTATGGGCCCTATAACTACATCAAAATCTTAAAATCTACAGCAGAGAGCACTTATCAAGCTATACAAAGTACTAGTAGCGTCAAAATTATAGTTGTTTTATTAACTCAGCAGTTGTTTTAGAACAATCCAAGAATGAATCAAGCCCAGTTTCAGCTGTTTTAGCTCAGTTCTTCAAGAATAACACTTCAGCCTCCAGTAGATAAAATGAGTTTCAACTGGGTAACTGAACCAGCTTTAATGAGGTCAATTCCAGGTAGAAATCTTGGGTACCTGAAAGTCTGGACCAACTTTCAGAAGCAACAATTGAGAAGAGCAGCAGGAAGCAGGGCTGCATTATTTATTCAATCATAACCATCGCATCTCATCTACAAGCCTCGCCTTGCAATGTAACTCTATATATGTATTAGAAAAAGCACTTCCAAAATAACCTTCATTTTTGTGCTGGGAACTTAGAAGGGCATGTAACACAGCACATACTTCAAAAATAAACTACCCAACCTATACCACAATCATAGGATTAAGCTTAAATGAATTTTCTGTTAGATTTTCTATACGGTTCAGAAACACAAACTAATAACAGTTAGTATATACAGCTTGCGAGGCTCTACTTATAATTAGTGGCAGTATTCAAATGTATCTTTCATGAAAATAAAATAAAAAATCTTAAATCTAAGATGCGAAAACATACCCGTATTTGGTGTCACCCAGGCACAGCTTTTCTTGGACTGTGAATCATCAGGAGATGGTGGAGATTCTAAACCCCCTTCAGAAACAAAACTTCTTGGCCTTAAAACATACTGCTTCCTTCTAGTCCCTGCACTATTTGACCGAGTCAACCTCCCAGTAGATGCTCGGCTATGAAATGAATCAGTGGAGGCATCAGATGAACAAGAAGCATTTAGTGACAAATTGGAATGCAATAACAGCTCATGGCGGCGAAGCACTGAAGAAATATTGAGAGAATGTGATTTAGGGGATAAAGTACCGACAGCGGGCACTGTAAGGGTTTTCTTCTCTTCCCCTAATTTAACCTCCTCCGTTGATTTCTCAACCTTCCTCGATTGTTTTGAAACAGGTTTCCGCGCACTCAATGGTCCTGCCTTATTATTTCCAGTAGGTCCTAACACAGACCTGGCCTCAGAGTCAGCCACATTCATTGACCTCACTCTTGGAGCTCCAGACATTGTTCCAAACACCTTTAATTTAACACAGTTTTTCAAGAGATCTTCACCTTGTTCCCTCAAAGCCACCCAAATTTACCAAGCTCCCCTCAAATCCTCCTTAAATTAAACAAAATCACCCGGAACCCACCAAGAAAATTGACCGAGTCCCCCATTCCGCCAAACAACTGAAGCTCAAACCAGCACAAAACGCTTAAATATCACAACCAACTTCAGTTCTCCACTTCCAGTACCCACATTCACCAACCAAAACTTGAAGCTTCCAAAAAGATCATACTTTTTTTTAGCAAATTTATACTTCAACCACCACTAGGGTTCACTCAACTGAACCTCACATAAAAACACAAAAAAACCCCTTAAACTTTTTCCCTCAAATCAACCCAAAAAAACTTCCTTTTAAAAACAACCACCTTCAAAACACACCACAATAGCTTCAACTATTCACTAAAGACAGGATTTTTATACGCTACAAAAAAAAACCCAAAAAACTACAAAAAGCCCTCCATTGTATATTCAAAACGAGCCTCGAAGCATAAAGATTCCATTCTGCATTGTTAAAAACGAGATGAAGAGAGAGAGAGAGAGAGAGAAATCTACTGTTACCTCCTAAGAAAAGGTGGGTTTTTAAACTGTGTCGTTTCAGTCACCCCTCCACCACATGGTAAATAAGGCTGACACATTCCTCTACAAAGCTCGAGATTTTCTTTTCTTTTGTTTTGTTTTTTCTCGAGAAAATGAAAGGGAAAGTTTCAGAGAAAATGTGAAGTATTACTACTGTAAGCGAATTGAAGTTTCTCTCACTAGAGATTTTTAGAGAGAGAAGGAAAGAGCAAATGAGTGAAAGAGAGAGAATAAAGATTGGGGTTTCTTATTAGTTTTGTGAGGGAAGGAGGAATGTTGACCGGGACAGTCGGTTTAGGCCCGGTTTGGTACCGTAGTTTAAGTGATTTAAAAAAAAATGGTTTTTTTTAAATTATTATATCAAAAATAAATTTTAAAAAATAAAAATATATATTTTATAATTTATTTTTAAATAAAAATAATTTGGTTATTTTTTTTATTTTTTCTTTGTAATTTGAAAAGCTATACTTTACATTGTCGGTTAAACAGCTAAAATTTTAAATTGTATGAAATGATGTTATTATTTTTATATATAATATATTACAAACCAAAAGAATTAAATTATGTGCATTATTTCTCTCTCCATGACACTTCCTGTCCATAAAAGTGACAAAAAATCCCGAATTTAAAAGCATTGGTTAACCAATATTCAAATAATCCATTATTTTAGTCTTTATTTCATGTTCCATAGTGCCCTTCTCGGCGCCACCATACAAAGCATGATTACTCAAATTTGTAGTTATCTCCGGTGAGCTAAATGTTGAAGACTCTCTGAAATACAAAGACTGAAGATATGAAAAAAGCCCTAATCCACAGTAAATTGATGGATTTTTTTGGATGTTTTAAGGCTTCGACAAGGGGATCCCGACTAGTTTTTTTAGAGAGAGATTGTGTGCGCGGTGGTTGAAGAGAAAGAGAAAGGGGCTGCTTTTGAGCCGGGGCACTGTGTGTGAGGTTTAGAGACGTGTTTGGTTCGGATAAATTATTTCTTATAAAAATATAAAAGATACATGTTTTTATGTGGATTTTATCAAAAAAAAATTAACCATATTTCTATTCCAAACACCCTTTAAATTTTATTTCACAACTTGCTGTGATTTAGAATCACAATTTCTTACTTAGAATGTAATATTTTACAATGTCTTGTTTTAAAAACATAATGAGCATAAATTATATTATTTTGCTAATTATTTTTGAAATTATATTATTTTAATTTTAAAAGTACTAATTTTTTAATTTATAAAAAACTACTAATACTCCCTTTATTTTTGTTAAAACTTGAGTTAATCTAGATTTCAGTTACTCCAGATCACTCGAGAAATGGATTAAACCATCATGCTGGTCGGGTTTTAATAATAATAAAAAAAAAAAGGATTTCTGGATGATCTTTTGGGTGAATGGCCAACAAATCAATAAACGTAACAATTTTTCATCATGCTTCTTGCCTTGCCGAACTTTTATAAAGATGTTGGTACAATGATCAGGCAGCTGGGGAGGTCCCTTTTCTGTCCATTACCAACTACCCAAAAGCAAACAGCTTCAACATTCCTTTCACTGATCCAAGAAAAAGCATTACTATTACTAGGAGAGCTATATCTTACTCTAATGTCCTGTCACCGCAACTTTATAGCAGGTTTATTTTGTCATGTAATTCAAAGGAAAAGGTTGCAAGGTAATCTGTTCAAACTCCAGAGAGTAAAAGCCAAAAGAGAGTCAAGCATGCCGAGCCAGGGAACTTTTAGACTTGAAGCTGATCAATGATTTCTTTATTCATGCGAGATTTCAACAGGATTCACTGTGGTACTTACTATATTTTAGCAATCAAGAGAGGAACAAGCTCGGGTTAATTCTTGGCAGACAATTTAGATCTGCCTCAGAAAAGATTTTGGGAAATCTACAGGAAGTGACTGGACTTGAGAATTTTACCCAGTTCACTGTAGAAACTACCTGCCTGATGCATGGCAAATGCTAAACGATGGCTATCAGTTGAAACATCAAAACGCGGGCGTCGCAGGACAATCAAATGCTTGCAAGATCAATCAATCTCCTGTCTACTCTGCTATTCACATCTGGTTAACGTTAAATTCAGTGCTACAGCAAAGGTGGTAAAAGAGAGGAAAAACAGGGGAGGGAAAGAGGAAAGGCCACCAAGTCATCCCATATCTTTTTACAGATAATTTCTACAGCCTGCAGTTGAAGGAGCCCCTATATTCAGTAATAATCAGGCTAACAACGTCATTTATTTACTCTTTTTTTAATCAAGAACAGGATCTTTATGCTATTTTTTCTTAATTTTTGTCTACGCAAGGTGTAACTTGCAAGTGGGAAGAGAGCCGTAAATGGATAGACCATAGCAAAGAAAAAACCAAACCATCAAGCAAAGTCTGTAGATATATTAATAGCATTAATCAGCGAGGCATGTTAGCTCAGAGTCTGGAGCTCTATCACATCAGATATAAACAATGATAGCGTGCTCGTCAAGGAAGAATTGAAAAGGGAAGAAAGATGGAAGAACTCTCCTTGCTACACTCCACCCTGACATTAATATCTGTCATATGCAATCCATTATGGCAGAGGGAACCACCTTGCCAACTCTACTCTTACGTGACCCGTTTATTTTTCATTAAAATTTAATTGTTTTTTATTTAAAATAATTATTTTTAATATTTTTGGGTTGTTTTGATCTCAAAAATAAATTTTAAAAAATAAAAAAATAGCATTTTAATATATTTCCAAATAAAAAATAATTTTTACTGTAATCTAATAAACATCTTTTATTTTTAGTTTAACGTGGATGTCCGGGCCAGCTTACGCGCACCTTAACTAATCCCATGGGCCCTAAAGTTAACGACTATGTAAGCCTCCAGGCTCTAGTGACCATCATATGAGTAACTATAGGGCTCGAACCTGAAACCACAGAAGAATCAAACCTCTTAGTCGCAAACTCTTACCACTGAGCCACCACCATATCTTCTTAATCTCATACCTCATGCTTAATTATATATATATATATATATATTAAAATATATTTTTTAGCAATATTTTCTCGCAATGCGCTATTTTTTTATTTTATTTTATTTTTTTGAAGAAAAAAAAATTGCTGATACTCGTATGACAGATAATGGAAACACAACGATATATCCCTATCAAATAAAGGGCCTTTGCCTTCAAAGTCAAACAGGAAGGAAATCATAGTGATAAAAAGAGGCCCGTCAGCACGGAGGAGGACGTCTATCATAATGAAAATCTGGCCTTTTATTTATTTATTTATTTTTGCAGAAAATGAAAGAATTCAAGAACCAAAAGTATATATATGCCAGGAAATATCATATAAGCAAAATACATGTGACGTTTCCGTTTATTCTCATCGTTTCCATCCCAGATAGAACCATTATCATGTCTCTGTGTGTGTGTGTATTTTGTATTTATTATTTTTATATATTTTTAAATAAAAAACATTTTAAAAAGAATGATGCACCGGCATGCCCCATGAATGAATTTGTGCCCTCAAAATCCAAATGCCAAGGTGGAGCTCACCCTCTCTCCCTTTCGTCCCCGGCATGCCCCATGACAAGAACCACAGACAACACATATAGCAAGAAAGAAAAAGAAAAAAAAATATATATATATAGCTAAATTAGTTAGGTTTTATATTTGTTTTATAGAGATTATCAGTTCGAATCTAACAAACTTTAAAATTACTAAAAGCTTACATGGCCATTAAGTTCAAAGCTCGTAGAATTAGTTAAGATGCGCACAAGCTGACACGATACCCACATTAATTAAAAAAAACAGATAAAATGAAGATAATTGAATTAGCAGCAAGGTGTTATTTAGACATTCCTCAGTACAAGCTCAGGTCACAGAAATTGGTGCGTGCATCTTAACTGCTACACCAATATTTGATTCTTGAAGTCTGAAAAAACAATTTTTAATGCCAAAATGATAATGTAAACGATACTTTAATGACTCTGGATAAAAATAACTATGTTTTTATGCCTACATTAGATATACATAGAACCGTGTTCTATAGGTTCGAACTCAACTCACTATTTTAATGGACGAAAATCTCAATCTTTGAAACACATTACAGTTATTACTTCAAGGGGGTATTTGAGAATGTAGTAATAGTTGTTTTTTAAATTGTTTTTTATTTAAATTAATTATTTTTTATTTTAAAAAAATTATTTTTAATATTAGCATATTAAAATGATTTAAAAATATAAAAAATTAAAATTTTAAAAAATACTGTTTCATCCATGTTCCTCAATAGAATCAAAAAGTTGACATCAAAACCCCGAACCTAATTGATAATATGAGCTATTGGAGAAAATCAAGTGTGTTTAAGATGATTTGAAAAAATTTAATTTAATTTTTTTTGTTTTAAATTAATTTTTTTATATATTTTTAAATTATTTTGATGTGCTGATATTAAAAATAATTTTCAAAATAAAAAAATTATTTTAATATATCTTAAAATAAAAATCACTTTAAAAAGCAATTGCTGCCACACTCTCAAACCCACACACTTTTAACCTTGTATCCATGAAATTATCCCAAGCTAGTTCAAAAATATAATTTATCATTAAATAAATAAAATACTTCATTCTCGTTTCTAGTAAAAGCAATTTTTTTTTTCTTTTGATAATTTAGACAACATAACATTAGAAGCACGCGAGTTTTTAGGCCTAACAAACTGCCCAGGAGAAGAAAAGGGCCTAATCGAGGAGTGGGAGAGTGAAAACCAAATAGTAAGGGGAAAGGAGAATAAAAGGCCGAAATAAGCCCAACAAGGGCCTAAATCGAACAATAAAAGGCCTAAACCGAACAACACCATGAGTTCCAAACGAATAGCACCATGAGAGGCCCATTAAGCCAACCAGATAGCAACAAAGGAGAACAGAAGAAGCCCAATTAGGCCCAATAGCCTTATAAAGCCCATCCGAATAACAAGAAAGAATAAAAAAAAAAGGGCTTGATTGAGGAGGCGAGGGGGGGCAGCCTGGGAGAAAAGGAAGAAAATAAAGAAGAAACACTGGGCCTTGTTACCGAGGAGGTGAGGGAGCCCTAATAGGGAGGAAAAGAAGAAAATAAAGAATAATTTATGTGATTACATATGATCCCTATGTAGGTTAGGCGTAAATTTATGCGATCCTATACGATGCAAATACATAGTGTATAAATACTCAAGAATCACCAGCTATACAAAATAAACAAATTCTCATCCACAACAATCAAAAGAATATTTCGTTCTTCTCTTTTTGTTCATTACATAAAAAAAAAAATCATATATTCTATAATTGAGTCTTGTTTTGCAAGACATGGATCATGACTTAATCAAACTTTTTTTTTTAAATAAATCAACAATGGGGAGAAGTTCAAAATCATTTGAAGTTTTTTTAATTTGTTGAATGAAACTTTGGCACCAAGTCTAAATTCAAAGCAAATAATTACCCATAAAATCAAATTGATGAGAAAATGAGCTTTTTAATTTGTGTTTTGCTGTGGAAAAATAAATACAAAACTAGCATTGCAGGTGCGAGTCAGATTAAAAAAAATAATATAAAAAAATTATTCAACTATTTGATATCATTACTAAACCTAACTCAACATGTTAATCTTAAATTCTCCTGACTTTACTTGTTATCTAACTCGAGTTTAAAATTAACCCGTAAGTGAAAATAATATTTGCTTTTAAAAAAATTTTAAGATGATATATTTTTCTAATATAAAAACAGTGACATGTTAGACCAACCTGGATTTCACGGCTTAACTCGTCAAATCCGCAACTTGAATTATGGACTCCATTGGATTTAATAATTTTGTTTATATATGTGTGTGCAACAAAAACAAAAAGCTTGTAAAGTTGAATACCAACCAAATGTCAAGATGTTTGTTTAAGATTGTGATAAAATCAAAAAAACAAAATAAAACAAATGTTGAAGACCAATTCAAAATCAATCAATGTTGAATGATGAAATTGAAAAAAAAAACAAAAAAAAAAAACAATTCAATCAAAATAAAAAAATTGAAAGATGAGATTTAAACTAAAGGATCTATTTGCCATTGTTTTTAAAACTGACCTAGCAAATCAACATTAAAATTCTCTAGACTCGACTCTTTACCTAGCTCGGATTTAAAATTAATTACCAGATTTAACAGTTTTACCGGCGAAATTTTTCCGTCGGCGTAAGACACATATTCCATCGGTAAATTAATTACCGACGGAAATGCTCCGTCGGTGAATCTTTCGTCGGTAATTTCTTTTCCGTTAGTAAATCCATCGGTAATAAAAAAATAAATTTATCCGCTTCATTTCGTCGGTATATCCCTCGGTAATAATATTTTTTTATTACCGATGGAATTTCCGTCGGTAATTATTTAAAAACATTTTAAAAAAATTCATTTTATAAAATTATAAAATAATTAAATTAGCATAAATTAACACTGTATAATATATACTCAAAATGCTTGGAAAAAAGAATAAGAAAATCAACTCAAACAAATTTGCAACAAATAAATAAAACGAAAAAATAAATTCAACTAAAAAAATTCATATGAAAAAAATAAAGTTGCAATTGCTAAAAATTTAAAAATTCTATAAATAAATCAACTAAAAATTGATCTCATATGAAAAAAAAATCTCACAACAACATTTATACAATTATTAAGAACAAAAACAATTAAAAATAAAATAAAAAACAAATATAGTGAAAAAAATCATGAAAAAAGAAGAAAAAAGAAAAATCTTACCTTAATGTAGTTGCAAGTGAAGCTAAGGAAAGAGAAAAAATTTCGTTAAGCATATTAATGAAAAAAAAAAACTAAGAGGATAAAAGAATAAAGAAGAAGAAGACATACCCAAGCATGAAGGAAAAGAGAAGGAGATGAGGAGAGAAAAGAAGAGAAAGAAATATATATTGATGTTTTTTTACATACAGTGAAGAAGAAGAAGAAGAAGTAGAAGAACAAGAAGAAGAAAGAATAATAAGGAGAAGAAATGAGTCTGTCTCTTGTGAAATAAGGGGATTCAGACTTTTTATTGGGGCGCGTTACCAACGAATTTACCGATGGATAATTAAATATTAATATTTTTAATTATTCCGTCGGTAATTCCATCGGTAATATTTAATTTAAATTTTCAATTTCGTAAAATTTTTTCAAAAATCGCCAACAATTACCGACGGTTTTTCAATCCGCCGGTGATTCCGTCTGTAAAATTTAAATGAAAATTTTAAATTAATTGAATATTTTCAGAAAACCGCCAAATAACACTCTCTGGATAATACCGACGGAAAATTCCGTCGGTGATTCCCTTTGTAATTGACATGATGAACAGTGTTCACAGTTTACCGACGGAATTACCGAGGGAATTTACCGACGGTAATTCCGTTGGTAAAAATAACACGTCATCTTTTTATTATTATTTTGTTTTAAATTTTTTTCCCACGGTAATTCTATCGGTATATACCGAGGGAATATTTCCATCGGTAAAATCCCTCGGAAATTTACCTACAAAAATATTCCCTCGGTATTTCCGTTTGTATTTATCAATTTTCTGGTAGTGTTCACATGAGAGTTGTCCTGACCTAGTCGACTTAATGGGTTCAAAGTTAACCTAGATGAACGATAAGAAGCTTGATTTGTCTTAAAAAAACATTTTGAGATGACATCTTTTTTTTTTAATATTGAAATGGTGACATATTAGATTGACTTGAGTTTTGCGACTTAACTCACCAAACTCGTAACCCAAATCATAGGTTCCATTGGGTTTAATAACTTTTTTAACTGCCTTTTACTTAATAATATGATAACAAAAACAAAAGCTTGTGGAATTAAATACCAACCAAACGTTTGGATGTTTGTTTGAGATTACAATAACTTTACAAAAAGTAACCAAAACAAATTATAAAAATCAATTTAAAATAAATAAAATATTAAAGGATGAAATCAAAGGAAAAAAAAAGCCAAAAAGGATTCAATTAAAAAAATAAGAGATGGAATTTAAACTTAATGAACTATTTGACATTGTTTTAAACTCAACCTAACGGGTCAACCTTGAAACTTCTTGATTGGAATCCTTACCTGACTTGGATTTAATATTAATCTGCATGAGAATTGCCCTTACATGACCATATTAACTTGGCGTGTTCAAGACAACCTAAATAACCGGTAAAAAAGTTGTCCGGTCAAAAAAATAATTCAAGATGATATATATATTTTTTTAATACTGAGATGACGATATATTGAATCAAATTAGGCTTTGTAGCTTAACTTGTCAAAAGCAAAACCCGGTTCATTGATTCCATTAGGTTTAAAAGCTATTTTTTTAATTATGTAATTATAAAAATATATATTTTTATAATTGATTACTAACTAGATGTTGAAATATTTGTTTGAGATTACAATAGTTTCATAAGAAAACAAGCAAAAAAAATTATGATTATCAATTTAAAATGTTGAGGGATGTGATTGGAAGGATAAAAGCTAAAAAAACATTCAATCCACATAAAAAAGAATCGGAAGATAAAGTTTAAACAAAAAAATAAAAGATGATAGAATTAAAAAAATAAAAAGGACACCTTCTTTATTTTTCATACGAAACAATGAAGTTTGAGAAAACCTCAATTTGTTTTAGTACAGTAGTTAATTTGTAATTAAATTAAAAACCTTATCTCGTACAAATATGCCAAAAAAAATCATATCAAGAGGATAAAAAAGTCTAAGGACTAATTTGTTTTTAAAAAAGGAAGAGCATGAAATCAAAAGTGAAAAAAATCCAAGGACCAATTAAATAAAAAGAAGTGAGGGGCTACCATCAAGAATCCACTTTTTGTAGTCTAGGTAATTATTTTATAATTAAATTAAAAACTTTATCTCATACAAAGAATCCAATTTTTTTTTTACTTTGCTAGGTAAAGGTCATTGGACATGTGACATGATAAAGACATTGTTGTTTAAAGGATATTTAAAAGTATGGTAATAATTATTTTTTAAAGTATTTTTTATATTAAAATATATTAAAATAATATATTTTTTATTTTTTTAAAATTATTTTTAATATAAATATATCAAAATGATAAAAAAATATCAAAAACATATTAATTTAAAATAAAAAATAATTTTTTTTTTTTAAAAACACTTTTAAATTACAGTGCCAAATACTAGTGTAAAGCAATGAATAAAATATATAAGTATTGCTTTTTTAAAATTTTAATTTTTTTTATAGATTTAATTTATTTTTTATATATATTTTTGAACTAATAAAAAATATTTTAAAATAAAAAATAATTTAAAAAACAACGTAACCAAACAGCACATACTTTACCCATCAAACGAGTTATCAGTAGCCAACTGAATCGCGGCCATGTCTATATGCCAAGCCGAAGTCTAAAATCCAAATGGTCGGTCAGAGATGATGTCAATGGCGCCATTCATGTCTATCTTTATCTTAAACTAAGTTTTTGGTGGATGGGTTTATTATAAATAGATAGAGACACCCACACTGAAATATGGCCGCCACAGTGGTATCCTTGGCCACTTCACTTACTGCTGCCGTTGTCCCATCATCTTTCTCATCTTCCTCGTCCTTCGTTTTCACCAAGTTGTGGTCGGCACCTTGTCTTAGAATCACTTTTTCAGTCTCACCCTTTTCTTATTCCAGAGGAGGCGGCAAACTCATGGCTCACTCTTTAGCTCGTGCTACTCTTGGTCTTACCCAGCCTGCTAACATCGATGCCCCTAAGGTTTTTTTTCTGCCCCCTCCCTCTCATTTTTCCTCTAAAAGAATTTACCCCAACGTTTTGTCTCTTTGTTTTTTGTGGTTAGATCATGACGATTGTTGATTTCTTATGATGGTTTTATATTCGTAAAGTTAATCACAGATTTGCGTGTTCTGGGGGTTGAATTTTGTAGATTCTTCTTTAATTTTTATTAATGGGTTTTCGTTTTCAAAGCCAGCTATAGATTTGAATGTCTTTTATGAGTAACAATAATTGAAACTGGCGTGTGGTTTTGCTTTTGTATGCATGAAGTTGTGGTTTTGATTGGTTATCAAGGGTTAAAATTCTAATTGAACTTTTTTTTTGTTGATGGGGTTTTAGTTTTTGCTTTCAAACCTTATTGGTGTTGTATTTCCGTCTGTGATTTATGGCTTGAAGTTGTGCTAAATGTATGTGACCTGATTGATTTAGTTTTATATGGATCAGCATTGTACTGGGATGTCTTTTTGTTATGTTTACCTTCTGAAATGTGCTTTGATAAAATATTAATTGGTGAAGTTTGTGATTATTTGCATTTTGATTGTTATCTATTGGGCACTGAAGAGGTGGATGATGTATTTCTGTAATCTTTGACAGATTGCTATCTCTGCAAAAGAGATTGACGTGGCAGAATGGAAAGGAGATATCCTTGCTGTTGGTGTTACAGAGAAAGATATGACCAAGGATGACAGCAAGAGGTTTGAGAACTCTCTTTTGAAAAAGCTAGATGCCAAGCTGGGTGGTCACTTAAGTGAAGCCTCTTCCGAGGAGGATTTCACAGGAAAACCTGGCCAGTCATTGGTTCTTAGACTTCCAGGTCTTGGTTCCAAAAGAATCGGCTTGATTGGGCTTGGACAGTCTGCTACGAACACATATGCTTTTCGCAATTTTGGTGAGGCCATTGCAGCTGCTGCAAAGACTGCTCAAGCCTGTAATGTTGGCATTGTGCTTGCCTCAACTGGAAGCACCGCAAATGAATCAAAACTTAATACTGCTTCAGCGATAGCATCTGGTACTAATATTGAGAACTAATAGCATTGTGACAATTGTTTGCATTAACAGTTGGAAATACTTTATGTTGAATGGTTTAAAATGTGACAGGGACTGTGCTGGGGACATATGAAGATAATAGGTATAAGTCAGATTCAAAGAAACCTGTACTTAAATCTGTGGATATTCTTGGTTTTGGAACTGGACCTGAGCTAGAGAAGAAGCTCAAATATGCTGAAGATGTTTCTTCTGCTATAATTTTTGGAAAAGAACTTGTCAATTCACCAGCCAATGTACTCACCCCTGGTTCGTAATAGCTTCATTCCCCTCAAGGCTTACGGGCACAATGCACCAATTACAATTACCACCTGACTGCTTCCTGTGTTTGAACTAATGTTTTAATGGGCCAAATTTCATTTTCCCATCCCAATACATAGATAATCACAGCTTTAATTGTCTGCAATGATTTCTATGTTTCAGCGGTACTGGCGGAAGAAGCTACAAAGATTGCTTCCACGTACAGCGATGTTCTTTCAGCTACCATCTTGAATGCAGAGCAGTGCAAAGAGTTGAAAATGGGATCCTATCTGGGTGTTGCTGCAGCTTCTGCTAATCCTCCTCATTTCATCCATTTGTGTTATAAGCCTCCAAGTGGACCTATTAAAGCCAAGCTGGCATTAGTTGGAAAAGGATTGACTTTTGACAGGTGATTATATACATTTGCCAGTTCTAAAAACATCTGTGGGGATAAGGTGTGCTTTTGGATGTTCAATGTGTGATGGCGTAATGTAACATCATTTGGATATCTTTCATGTAACTGCAAGTCTTGTTCATGCCCTGTCAAGGAGGAGGTCATGCAGCTGACTACTCTGTCAGCATGTGTTTTTCCCTTTTATTGCATGTGGTGCTTCTATTCTTTTATGCTTTCCATTTTTCGGATGTCAGTAGGGGTTCTTAAAAGCTGTGTCTTTTATGTTTTCAGTGGTGGCTACAACATCAAGACAGGACCTGGCTGTTGCATTGAGCTCATGAAATTTGATATGGGAGGTTCAGCAGCAGTTTTAGGTGCAGCAAAAGCCATCGGTCAAGTTAAACCTCCTGGAGTTGAGGTAAGCCTCCCGTGCTGTCCTAGTTCCCATAGTCATTGCTAAAACCAGGTCCCTATCAATCTACTTAGGTCTTGTTTTCTCCCTGTCCCTTATTCTACCATTCTTGTGCAATTACATGCATTTTTTTTTCAAGTTTAAATGCCCTCAAGACTTAGCAGAAATTTTGTTATGCAGGTCCATTTCATCGTTGCAGCTTGTGAGAATATGATTAGTGGAACTGGTATGAGGCCAGGAGATATACTTACAGCCTCAAATGGAAAGACGATTGAGGTATGGCTTTGTCATCCTGCAGGGAAAAAGGCGTGAAAAAAAAACAAGGCCTTTTTTTTATATACGATTAAAGTGCTGTGGTTTGCATGGATTTAGACATGCATTTAGGAGTCTGCTTGTCAGTACTCCCCCCCACAACCATCACCACCCAACAGTTGTAACCTCGCTATTGCTATCTATGCATCATGAAATGTTGTAATAATTTAATCAAGACATTTTGTTAAAAAGCAAGTCCTGCTTATTTTCTGTTAGTCATTGTTGAGTCGAGATAGCAATAATTCAGGTTTGAGTTAATTGAATTAGGCATGTCCAAATCCCCAGTCTGTTTTATCATATGGACCATATGCTTCTTTCTCTTGCATCAACAGAAAAGTTTAGCTGTGACTTGTTGTTTGTGTCAGGCAGCTTTGGCATGTCTGTTAATTGAAAACATTCCTGTTTGGTTTTCTTGTCCTATTGTCATTGACTCCTTTAGTGATGCCTTTTGTTGTCTGTAAGGTTTTTCTGATGTATTTAGTTTCTTATTGTCAATGCATAAGAAAGGAACAATAAAAGAAAAAAAAATAGAAGCATCGCAAGAGAAATGAGCTCCTTTACTATTGTTGTAATTAAGTGGTTTAACTACGAGGCAAAGTGAACTATGTTCAAAAGGATTTAGAATCTCTTCTGTCCTTCATATCTTTCAAGGGTTGGATAACATTATTTAATTTTTTCAACTAGATATGTAATCTCTTGCTGGATAATTCCATTGCAGGTCAATAACACTGATGCTGAAGGCAGGCTTACACTTGCAGATGCTTTAGTTTATGCCTGCAACCAGGGTGCAGAAAAGGTATCATTTAAACATAGTATTGTGACAAATCAGATAGAAATTTTGTATGCCTTGGAATGACCATGTTAAAATATATGTTTACTGGGTAGAAGTTGTTGATTTTAGTTGCTCCATAAGTTGGAACTTTTTGTACCTTGATATTTGATCAGCAATGAAAATAGTAGTTGTATGACCTCACATTATCATCTCATAAGTTAACATGGTAAGGATGCTGCGTGCTGATAGTTATATAATCGTTTGGTTGGAATTTAGAATGCTGCTTAATATTTTAAATTATTTTGTAGATAATTGACTTGGCAACGCTAACAGGAGCCTGCGTAGTTGCTCTTGGGCCCTCAATTGCAGGTACACACTTACATTCATGTTTCTGCAGGGTTGTGCTGAAATGCAAGTTTACAAACACATTTTTATTAATCATGCTGGGAAGTCTGATTTTGGTGGGGATCTATTTTTAAGAATTTCTTTCCCCATTTTTGTTTTCTATGGTTGAGGGAGGGGAGTGGTGGGGGTTGCAGAAAAGCAAGTTTTTGACAGCTGAACAAAGACGCACAGATACCATGAGGTTTTTATGCTCTTAAGAATTTCTGAAAGGTTCAAATGAGGTCTATCACCAGCTAAAGATGTCACCATGCTTTGGGTGTGTTTGCAGTTTTTAGAACACTGTTTACAACTTCTAAACTCATGTCTTCAAGTGTCTCAAAGACATTATCGTGTTGGCTTATTAAACTTGGTATTTGTTGTTACTTGTAGAATTGACACTTTCTCAAGGCTTGGTTTGATTACTCAATTGCCTGTTGTTTAATAGATGAAAAACCTTTTTTTATGCAGGTGTTTTTACACCCAGTGATGAGTTAGCGAATGAGGTATTTGCAGCAGCAGAAGCCAGCGGAGAGAAACTTTGGAGGATGCCGATGGAGGAAAGTTACTGGGAGTCCATGAAGTCAGGAGTAGCTGATATGGTAAACACCGGTGGCCGTCAGGGTGGGGCTATCACTGCAGCTCTGTTTTTGAAACAGGTGTGTGACCATTGCAATCTGTGCCTATTCTCATAGTTTTGTTCCTATTTCCATGTCTGCTCATCACAATGAGATTACCCATTTAGATGGACATGCAAAGCAGTGTCCAGGTTGGTATGCAACCATGCGTAGAGCTCAGCTACTTGGAAGAGTTTCCATTATTCTCTACAGCAACTATATCCCTATCCATGTAGAAGAGTTGGATTTGGGCACCTCAAAGTGAAGTGTTTGGGTAATGTACCAAACAGTAAGAGGTTTCTCAAAGTTTTCCTGTATGCATGTTGTCATCCAGAACGAATGCTGGCTGTTTCTGGACAGAGACACCATCCACTGTCCACATGTTTTGGCAGGGAATGTTGTCTACCAATCTTTGGATGGAGAACCGATGAGAGGGGGGAAAGGGAAAACTTGATAATTTACTGGTCATAAGCGCTGGTTTCTTGGCACCATATGATCTCACATCCAAGGAAATCCTGAAAATTTATCTTTGATCATGCAGTTTGTTGATGAGAAGGTTCAATGGATGCACATTGACATCGCTGGCCCTGTTTGGAACGAGAAGAAGCGCACTGCAACAGGATTTGGCATCCAAACCCTTGTGGAGTGGGTCCAGCAACACTCTTCTTAGATATCACAAGAGGAGAAAAGGAAGCTTTGTATGCTGTTTTGGTGGTACTGTTAGTCATATGAATAAAAAAGGATATTGGAAATGTAATGGAATTGCCTTGAGGCATGGCTTGGTTTTACCCCATGACTGTAAATCATAGTTCCTGGTTTTTGAACTTGATATAAAGCATCAGCAGCTGCAATTGGCATCCATTAGTTTATAATCTTCTCTTCCATGAGTTTTGCATGCACAATTCGCCCAAGAATTTAATCCAAATCTTATGTCATCCCTAATCAGTTAAATTGAGGTTCTTAGCAAGGTTTTGAAGGTTGGATTCCAATTATACAGGGTAGAGGCAATCTATGTTCTTGAGCTTGTTAGGCAATCTACTTCATCAATTGCACTCATAAAAATATGAGGTTTATTGGACTATAACACAAGGGCAACATTACTATTATGAGAGGTCATACCAAACTTGTTAAGCACAAGGTTCAATTCACGAGTTAAATAGATTAAATTAGGTCAATATTTAAAATATTATTTTAAAGAATTTTTAGATTATAAGTTAATATAGATTAACCTTGTTGAATAATCTCTCAAGACTGGTTTCATTCAAATTAACTTTTTGAATCATCTCTCTCCTTGACTTTTATAAATAGCACTAAATTATACCCATGCCTATTATATCGAGTCTAATTCGGTAATTTGGTGAATATTTATTAGAGACCGCATGATTGAAAAACAAATCAACATGGACCGCGCGATCTAAAAAGAAAACAAAAATACAATCCTTTAATTTTGATAAAATCCAAAAAAAAAAAACCGGGAATTTTGTTGATGTCTTTAAAGTTGAAGGTGTTTTTAACTTCCACTGTTCCACTTCCTGCTTTAATTAAACATTTTGGATACTTTAATATGATAAATTATATCATATTTTTATTTTTTTAAGGAAGATTCAACAAATCTCTGCTTCATCTCTATGATTTATAATTCTTTTTTTAATATTCGTGTTATAGTTTTAATAAAATCTCAATAATATCCTTAACACTAACAATAATTATAGCAAACGTACTCTTTTTAGTTTTTTTTCTTCATATATATATATATATATTTATTTATTTATTCTCCTATTTTTGACTTGAAAAAACACTGCAAATGTGATAATATAGTGTCAAATCTACATAATTATCAAACTTAATTCAAGATATGAATTGTAGGTTTATGGATTAAGTGTTGTCTATTTTAAAACAATATTGTTTTTTTTTTTAAAAAAACATCAAATTACATTGTTTTAAATAAAATTTAAAAAATCTGAAATGATTTTATTTTAAAAAAATAATTTAAAAGAAAATTAATACAATCGGGTCTCATCTAAATTTTGCTAAATCTAATTATTGATCTAACCTGGCTAAATCTAATTATTTACCTACCTTGTGGTTCAAGTAATGAATTGACACATGTCTGTATCAACTTTTAAAGAAGTTGAATAAAAAAAAATTGCCAGTATTTGTTCAACGCAGAAAGAAACAATTACTTTCTTACAGTCCACACTTTTTAAGAATAATAATTTATTACAACATTCGCAGTCTCTACGGCGTTTCTCTGTTCTCTACTTTCACATTTGCACAGCGAAAAAGGTCGGTAACCCCAAATCCAAAAAGAATATACTGCACAGTACAGCTGCCCTGAATCCAGTTAATAAGACAAACCTACACAGCCTGAGCTTGTTGACAAGCATGGTACACCATTGCTTATTAGCTCTTTTTGGTAAATTTCATGATCAACAACCAACCATGTAATATTTGTTGAAGTTGAAGAAAAACAAATACTATAAAAAAGGAGAGCTGGTTTATATTTCATGAAAAAAGGAAAAAAAATGAGTGTTTCCTTGACGATGATGACCTTTAATCTTCATGATGATCAGGCTGAAGACAGTCCAAATTCATGGGAGAAGAGGAAGGATTTGTGTATTAGTGTCGTCACTAGTTATTCTCCTATGATTCTTTGTACTCAACAAGGTTTGTTGCTCCTTTTTTACATGTGCGCTTGTGTGTGAAATTGTTTCTGGTTGTGTTTTCTTTGCAAAGGATGATCTGGTGTCTTTTTATTTCTGTTTTGGAGATGGGTTTTGGTTCCTTTGGGTTGTAGTTGAGTTTTTTATAGGGGATTTTTGTTCAATGCCTATGTGGGTTGTATATTGTAGTGTTTCCTTCACCTTGTTGATCTTATCGTCTTTCTTTTGGAATTTGAATGGTTTCTATTGGTATCTCTTATTGTTTATTTCTACCTTTTATTCTGTGTATGGATTCAGGTGTGAAAACACAGTTGGATTATCTTCAGCAGTGCTTGCCAGGTAACTTTTTTCCGATGGTTTTATCATTTGGCTTCATACCTTATGCAGTAAAACGTAGTTGACAAGCTGTTTGCACAATCTTTTCTCGACCAATAGTGCTGCTATGTCACTTGATGCATTTTTATCTGCTATTGTAGCCGACACATTCATTGGAAATTCTTAATACCATTTGAAGCTATTCAATCTCCCTACGGCAGCAAATTGACTAGTGTCACTGGGTTCTGTGACATTTATGAAGGCCATATGATTAAAATCGGTCCATATTCCTGCGGTGTTAGCGTTTTGCTGGATAGATAAAATGTTGAACTGCCAAACTCTTGCAAATCTTATAATTTTGGTTTCCTAAATAGAACCATGATCCTGAGGGTTTATGCAGGACCATCACCAATATATAAAATATGGAAGGGATAAATCCCAACATACTTGTGTTTCTATTTTCTGCTGTTAGACTTTTCAATGTTTCTGCTCTTGATAGTATTGTGTTTTGGCATTCAAATGTATGCAGCGGTCAAACTCGTTTTTAGCTAACCAGAAACTAGGCTTATATTTGGGTTGATTGTTTATATCTGTTAGGTTATGGTCAATTTGGAATATCAAGAAAAGGATCTCAAGACAGCCTAGATGAACACTGTAGTATCTTCTATGACAAGGAAAAAGTAAGAAATGACTTGCTCTTCATTCTGGTTGAGATTTTCAATTCTGTTTAACGGAGATATTGATGGGATTTGGCCACTCTTCATGTGCTCTTGTCTTATTAAATGAAGGTAGAGCTGCTAGAAGATGGAACATTTTGGCTATCAGAGTCGCCTTCTGTCCCAGGAAGCATGTCATGGGGTGCTGCAGTTCCATGTATTGCAACGTGGGCTATATCCTTTTCAACACTAGTCTTGTCAATTTTGTGGCCAAGTCCCTTTTTTTATTTGGATTTTTGGAGGTGTCTTCTTCCATGTTTCTTTGACATGATGTCACACATTCCAATTGAAAGGGATTGAGCCCCCAGGCTTTTCATTGCAGATAGTGAATACAAACATGGATGAGTTTAGTCCTCGTGCACGTAGACGAAGTGCTTTACTCACATGGCAACACATTGCATCCTTACCTCCTAGCTTGCCAGTTTTGTATTGTGGAGGATTTAACACACACAAAGAATCAACTACAGGACGTTTTCTTCTTGGGAGATCAAGGTATCTTCATTATATTTACACTTGGGTTTTTTAAGTTGTAATTTTCTCGTGTTAGGTTATTGCTTGATATCTATATGAAGAACCCACAGCCATGTTTCAAGTTTGAAACTGCCCTTCTTATAGATACCAATAATACTAATCAATTAGCTGAACCAAAGAACTAGTTCTTTTTTTCTTTTCCTAGAATAGGATGCTTGTGCTTACAAAACTGTCATATGACTTCTTTTCTGAAAATGAAGGATTAAGACCTTTCACGGGTCCTTTCTAGACCTTGCCTTTTTTGTACAGACTGGGATCAATTACCTAATGTTCATGTCATTGTGTATATAATATGAATGATAATCTCAATTCAGCCCCATCAGTTCTAACATTTTCCTTAGATAATAGGTGGTGTTGTAATATTAGTTGATTCTTTTGAGAGAATAATATAAATTATATTTTAGAGTCTTATTTAACAATTTAAATTTTAGAATGAAATGGTTCGTGCAAGAGTCTTATTATTGACCAAAATGATTACAAGTTTAAATCTTTCCATAATGACGGGTTAAAAGTTTGTTGTATCTTGGTCTGTAGTAGTACAGTTGATGAAATGGCTAGTTTAAGAATTGAGGCTTCCATTACCAAGTTATTTCCTTTCATCTTGTGAAACGCTGCTTAAGGATATATGAGCATTTCACTTTCATTCTTAGTGATTGTTTAAGGGATTGATTCAGTAGTAAAAAAAAAGAAAAAGAGGGGTTGATTCAGTTGCTTGCTACTGGCTTTTCCTCTGCAGCGAGCATGGTGTAGTGGGAGATATGAGAGATACATGGCCCAATGCCCAAGTGAGGAAAAATGTTTCCCTCGTACACACTTTCCATGATTTCAAAGGTATCGTTTTTCCATTCTGTAATGATCATTCATTATGAATCCCGTCAAAACTCAATTATTTAGTATTGTCAGGTGACAAGCAGGGAGCCCTTGAGTTCTTCAAGTTAATCTTGAGGGCACTCTGCCTCTGCTGGGACCGCCAAACACAGGATCTGCACGTAGACTGGATTCTTTTCAGAGGTAGATCTTTGATTCCTGTCCAGTGCGAAGTGGTGAATGATAATATAAACGGGCGCTATCCATCCTCACACTACCCTATATTTGCCGAGTTTATGCTTCCTCGTTCCGTGAGACTGCTTGAGCCACCTCTTACTGCAGAAGAAAACCCGCTTGCTGTCTGATTTGAAGTTGATCCTTCCCTCCTCTCCCCTTCTTGTTCTTTCCCATTAAACAGTAAGAGTATCAACTGTCATTCATTGGTTTCAGTGGGAATTTAGGTATCTATATATTTCAAGCACAGCATTCTTTTTTGGGGCTATACAAGGATATTCCACTGATTTACTCTTGATTGTATCCAAAAGCCACTGTAGCTTTTTCATACAGCATAAATTATTGACAGCCCTTTACGTTGAGCTGCTACTTTCCCAGCATTGGCCATTCCAAGGATAAATTATGTTGAATCTCTCGAAAGTTGAAGTTATGAAAACGGAGACCAGGGAAACATGGAGCTTAGAATCAGGGAGACATTTATTTGAAATTTTCCCTCGGATTGTACACTACGCAGTGAAAGGAGGATTACTGATTTTCAGCTGAACATAACAAATGAGCAGCTATGAATGTTTCGAGAAGCAAATCATCTTTCATGTGCTGTACAATCCGAGGGGAAATTTCAGACAAATGGCCCATTGTTAATAAATCAGAAATCCATCAGTTAATTAATATGCCTATAGTAAATTAGAAAAAAAAATTTGAAGACCCTATGACCTATGGGATATAAAAATGATTTTATTAATAAAGGATGTTTTTTTAAATAAAAAACAATCTGAAAATATTTTTTAAAGAATATATAAAAAAACACTCACTGAGCTAACAAAATCGAGTTTCTTCTACCCCCGAAGGCTTGCTAAACTAGGATTCAGTCAATAAAAACCATCGTACGCATAGTAAGCAATTATTTTTCAGGACATGAATAATTTAATTAGTTGGATGATATAACCTAAGCTCTTTGGTAATTGTGATTGACTAATTACTATTAATTAATTAATAATAATAAACACGTATGTGACTGACCTAACAAGTTATCTAGAAGACAATTAGTATATGGAAGCCATAATGAGTGGGTTAAAGCTGACTAGCTTAATTATAGTTTTTTTTTTTAAAAAAATAAAAATAGTATTTTTGTTGGTGGTATGAATAAAAAACACATCACTCTTTTAATAGCACAATATTGATATAGAAAAATAAGGTAGAATCGTGACTTGTTATATTAAAAAACTTTGATAAAACTCTTTATAATAATGATGAATAATGATATTTATGGACCAAGACTATCTAAACAAAACTTTTTTTTCTTACACATAGTTTATGGCGTTGAGTTTGACTTACCATAAATCAAATGATAGATTTATTTAACTTGAGTTCTCAACCTAAATTTAAATTTTTGAAGGTTAGCTTAACATTGCGGTTCAATTATAAATTTAAAAGCTTTTGAATTTTTTTTAGTTTTAAATTACTTTTTTAATGTTTTTAAATTGTTTTGATGTGTGAATGTTAAAAATAAATTTTAAAAAATACAATAAAATAAAAATTATTTCAATATATTAAAAAAAAACACTTTGAAAAATAAATTTTATCATATTACACAACATACATGAAAATTATTTTCACTTGAAAATAAATTAAAAAATTATTTTTAAAAATTATTTTTAATATAACACAGAAAGATTTTTTTTTTTTTTAAAGTAGAGAGTTAAACTATACTCCCAGGTCCCTTTTAAAAAGATAAATAGTCTCTTTTAATGACTAGCTTGTGGTTAGTTACGAAATAACTTAAGAAAGTCTAGATCGAGGCTGGGTATTGCGTATGGACTAAATTATCTGTGAACCCAAGACGAAGCAAGTCTCTTGACTTGGAGTTAAAAAGGTAAACCATATTCTACTCCTTCTAATTACTCCAATGTTCTAATTTGGTTTTTATAATTAAAAAATTGATGTTCATGTGGATTTGGCTGATACTGACAAGACTTGAATCTGAACTCTCATGGACTGACATCCTGAAATCTTATGATACTATACAAGTGATGAACACAGAAAATGATGAGGAAAAATGAAACCATAAATATATAAAGAACAAATATATATATATATATATAACAATAATGTTTCTAATTTTTTTATATAAAAAAATGAAAATAATATTATTTTGGGATATATCTAGATTAGCTCATTGACTATAAGGACATGTTTGTTTCTGCGTTTCAAAAGCGTTTTTAATAAAATTTGAATTTTTTTTATTTTTTTATTAACTTCAAATTAATATGTTTTTAGTGTTTTCAAATCATTTTGAAGTGCTGATGTTAAAAATAATTTTTTAAAAATAAAAAAAATCATTGGCATGCATTTTGATACGAAAAGCTATTTGAAAAGCAATTACAACCACACTGCCAAACAAACCCTAAATTAGCTCAACCAACCCATGATTCAAGTCTATAACTAGGTTAGACCTTAAGGCGAGTTTGATAATTATTAAAAACAATAAGCATTTTGATGGTCATTATCTATTTGTTTACAATCGTAGGATAGAAATACAAAGACAATGATGATAAAAGCATGTTAGTTAAAGAAAAGATAAAGATAAAGATATAGAAATAAATTTTATCTTGTAATATTTTTAAAGTAATATTTTTAAAATAAATTTATAGAAAAATGTTTTTAGATACAATAGTTATTTTTTTCTTCTTTAAAATACTTTTATAAAATTGTCCAAGGCACCGCAATCTTCTTTTAACTTTTTTAGAAAGGGGTTTAAGAGTGTGACAATGATTACTTTTCAAAGTGTTTTTTGTTTAGAAATATATTAAGATTATATTTTTTTAAAATTTATTTTTGATATTAACACATCAAAACGATCCAAAAACTTAAAAAAAACTAATGTTAAGCAAAAACATTTTTGATCAATCTTCGTTTGGGCCGCACTCTCAAACAAGAGCTAAGTGTAAGTGTGTTTGTTTTTTTGTTTAAAAAATATTTGAAAATTCTTGAATTTGTTCTTACTTCAATTTTTTTTATCATTTTAGATATTTTGATGTGCTGATCTTAAAAATAAAATTTAAAAAATAATAAAAATATTAATCTAATATATTTTTAATTTAAAACAATTTAAAAAACAACTATTATCATAGTATCAACCACCACTTTCACATGTTATTTTTGTGGTTTTACTCAAAATACAGAAGCTATCTCCTTGGCAAACAGGCTCCTGGGATGAGATCATGCCAAAAAAAAAAAAGAAAAAAAAGAAAAAAAAGAAAGGGGAAATAGTTGCCAATATATATATATATATATAACCCAAGAACATTGCTAGCAAGGTGGTTGCGTGGTGACGGGATCATGGGGGATCCACTTCCACTCCACGATCTCACCTTTTCCTTCTCTCTTTTTGTGTGCTCCACAATCTTGCAAGGTCGCTCCCACACGCTCTCAAAATGTGTATTCCTTTGTTTGGTGTTTGTTGCAGCCAGAGAAAAAGAAGGATTGATTTTTCTACGCCCTTCTTTTCCTCATGATTCTAATTCTAGAAATAATTACTTGCTATTTGTGCAAGAACATTGTGTTAAAACCAAAGAATATATAGCTAGGGCATGATATTGTCCCATATAACTTTTATTAGATATTGATGTTTGGTACTTATCCCTAGCTATTGTTTCTTGACTTTTGCAATTTTATAAAATGATATCAAATCTATCTTTGGTGTATAATTTTAATTCAAAATTTATTATTGAATATTTTTTCAAGTACTTTTTTTAAAAAATTCAATAAATTAGAAAACCTAAAATAATAGATTTTTTTTTCAATTTGTTTTTTTTTAAACTATGTCATTATGTAGGTAATTTCATGTTTTATGTTAAATGGTTCCAAACATAAATCTTTAATTGAAAAATCAAATAATATAATTACTTGATAAAATCTATATTATCCAATAGTTTATAGTTTATAGTGAAAACGAAAACTTGAGAATGAATTTAGGCACACCTCTCTCTTCTCAAAGCATAATCCACTTGGGTAAACTTTAGTAATATTAAAAAAAAGAAGAATTTCACTAGCACTATAACGAGGAAGGAAAAAAACATGAAAAAAAAAATAAAGTATCTTACTTGATGTAGTATTTAGGATAATGGTAGCGGATACTTTTTAAAATACTTTTTACTTAAAAATATATTAAAATTAATTTAAAAAAATCAAAAAAATATTTTAAAATAAATAAAAAATTAATTTTAAAAAATCACACCGCAAAAATAAACAACACCATTAATATCTTGAACAAAATACTATAGCTCTATTGATTATTAAAAATATAAAAAACAAGATCACCTTTAAATTTAATTTAGCTTAATTTGTGTATTTATTATGAAGATATTTTTTGGCATAACCTACTTTTTAAAATACATTTCACAGTATTGAAAAGATAAAAAATATTAAATTAATATATTTTAAGAATTTTTCAATAATTTCAATATAAAAATATAAAAAAATAAAAAAACTCTAAATAATATATATTTTTAATTAAAAGTATCATACTTTTAAGAAAAAACTCAATCGTCCTACAAAATTCACACTTTATAATGAAAACAGGAGGGTAATCAACACTATTTTTTCTAAGAAAAACTAAAAAAAATATTATTATAAAATGAGAAAATAATAAGAAAGGACCCTCAATTTCCGTGATACAATCAATCTCGACCTCACATCAAGAAAAAAAACAAGAACATCAACAATCAATAATCTCCCATTTGAAAACTTATGAACTAAAAGAACATAGCCAGTACTAATAAGTAATCAATAATTAATTAATCACCAACTAAAAAAACATTAATTAATTGGCATCCATTTTGGTAACTGCAAAACAACGGAACAAAGCCCACGCACACAGACACCCACGTATCTCCTCCTCCACTACCGTTTCCATTTCTTGTGACCAAAGAAGAAAACAGAGATGGAATAAAGAAAACTGAGAGAGAGAGAGATAGAGAAGAGAATCAGGTTAGCAGGAGATCTGATTTAGCTAGGTAGCTAGCTAGCAAGCAATAACAGCCATGGCGGGAGTTTCTCTCGCGCTCAGATTAGGAATCTCTTTCATGAAGTTTTCTTTGCTTTTGCTGTTATTAGCCTATCAATCCCATTCCTTCTATCTTCCTGGTGTCGCCCCTCAGGATTTCGTTACTGTAATTTACTCTACACCTTTCTTCACTTATTAAATACGCATGCATGCATGTAGAATTATGCTGCTTTTGCAGAGAAATCGAAGATTTTGGGTTAGTTCTTCTTATTTTTCCCTTGATGGATTGTTACCGATTCTGTTGTTGTTTGCATGGGATATATTTTTTTTGTTTTTTCCCTTTCTTTTCTTTCTTTTTAATGTTTTTTTCTTGACAACTTTTGATTCTTGTTCTTTTGTGATTTTATGGACTTAATTTTACATTTGCTTTTTTTTTTAAGGAAATGATTTGTAAATATTTGTTTGTTTGTTTCCTTTTTTGAAAAAAATAAGATTGGGATTTTGCAATCTGGAGGTGAAAATAATGGGTTAATCATAGAAATCTGATTTTGCAATGGAAATTTGGTAACTTAGAAGGTTCAAGTGAGCTTTTCTGTGATTAACTGTGTTTCAGTGGATGGTGTTTTTTCATCACTCGCTTCGTTTTTATCTCTCTAAACTAAGTGAGATCAAAGAGTTTTGCTGCGAATGTTGTTCTGTTGAATTTGGGACCTTGAATTTATCTGGTTTCCACATGTATGTATAATGATCGTGTTGTTTGATCCAAGTGTTTGTGGTGTATGGAGAAGAGGGTGGGGTTGGGGGAGGGAACCGAGCAAGTGTGGTATGTTCCTTGTTACCATCAAAGCCAAGTTCTCAAATATTGATTGTTATTTCAATGCGTGAATGTTTATGTACTTTTATACCCATTAACATTGCATTATGTGGTTTGTAAATGGCTAGTGGTGATGCTTCCAAGGTGAATGTCCTAGTGCTTGTGACATTAGTTACCCTCAATGAATTATGATGATAGGATTTTAATTCAGTCTTCTCATCGTGGAATGTCGATACATCAAGCATGGTCTCCTGCATAGTTTCTTTATATGCTTTGCATGTGTTTTCCATTTAATGAAGAAGAGCTCTATCTATTGTTGTTTTGATCTTTTTATGCCTGCCAAGTTCCAACATTTTGTTTACCATTACAGGGGGCTGAGTTAAAGGTGAAAGTAAACAAACTGACTTCTACAAAAACACAACTTCCGTACTCATACTATTCCCTCCCATATTGTCCTCCAGATCGTATAGTTGACAGTGCAGAGAATCTTGGAGAAGTTCTTCGTGGTGATCGTATTGAAAACTCTCCTTATGTGGTAAGCTGTCTTAATATAGCTTGCTAGTCGGTTCTCTCTGCATATGTCCTCTCCTGTGGCTACTGTGTAGTTGACATAAATGTTTTGTTGCAGTTTCAAATGAGAGAACCGCAACAGTGCCAAATTTTATGTCGTATAACCCTTGATGCAAAAACAGCAAAACAATTCAAGGAAAAGATTGATGATGATTACCGGGTCAACATGTGAGTGCTAATTCCTTACACTCTTGGTTATGATTTTTTGGTGAATAACATCTCTTGTGACTTTCTGGTAAATGCTGCATGGAACAGGATTTTGGATAATCTTCCACTTGTTGTGCCCATTCCAAGGTTTGATCAGGAAAATGCGGTAGTGTATCAACATGGCTTCCAAGTTGGTCTTAAAGGGCAGTATGCTGGGGTAAGTTCTTGCTCTGTCTAATCTGTTTTGATTATTATTATTGAATGCTGAATAGCGATTACTGAAGCAATTTATTTTTGTTTGCAGAGCAAAGATCAAAAACATTTTATCCACAATCACTTGACATTTACTGTCAAATTTCACAAAGACTCTCAGTCAAATTTAGCCAGGATTGTTGGGTTTGAGGTCAAACCATTCAGGTCATTCTCTCTGATTCTATGATTCTAAATTGCATTTTTTCTGTTAACTTCCCTTTGTCTGTGAAATGACAGTCCGCTCTTTTATTCTAAGACTTATCATTTTAAATGAATCCAGCGTTAAACATGATTATGATGGTCAGTGGAAGAATGAGAATACACGCCTAACAACCTGTGATCCCCACGCAAGGCGTGCAGTTACTAGCTCTGAATCTCCTCAAGTGATTGAGGATAAGAAGGATGTGATATTTACATATGATGTTGCATTTGAGGTCAGTCCTGTACTTTCATGTAAAGAAGTGACTTTTGCTGGTTGCTTCTATGACTCTAGCTTATAGTGTTGCTTTCTACTGTTGGCACATGTCTTGTTTTACCCTGCAGGAAAGTGAAGTGAAGTGGGCTTCTCGGTGGGATACCTATCTTTTGATGGCTGATGATCAAATTCATTGGTTCTCAATTGTCAATTCTTTAATGATTGTTCTTTTTCTCTCGGGGATGGTGGCTATGATCATGTTGAGGACACTTTTTCGGGATATCTCCAAGTACAACCAACTGGAGACCCAAGAAGAAGCCCAAGAGGAGACAGGATGGAAATTGGTCCATGGGGATGCTTTCCGGCCTCCAACAAACTCAGACCTCCTCTGTGTCTATGCTGGGACAGGGGTTCAGTTTTTTGGGATGATTCTTGTTACTATGATATTTGCTGCACTTGGTTTCCTTTCTCCATCGAATCGAGGCGGGTTGATGACAGCCATGCTCCTTCTCTGGGTATTTATGGGTCTTTTTTCTGGATATGCATCAGCTCGTCTTTATAAGATGTTCAAGGGAACAGAATGGAAGAAAATTACTCTGAAAACGGCTTTCATGTTTCCTGCAACAATCTTTGCCATATTCTTTGTCTTGAATGCTCTAATATGGGGTGAGAAATCATCTGGGGCAGTGCCTTTTGGAACCATGTTTGCTCTGGTATTCTTATGGTTTGGCATTTCAGTTCCACTTGTCTTTGCTGGTAGTTATATTGGTTTCAAGAAGCCTGCAATTGAGGATCCAGTGAAAACGAATAAGATCCCAAGGCAGATTCCAGAACAGGCCTGGTACATGAAACCAGTTTTCTCTATTCTAATTGGAGGCATTCTTCCATTTGGAGCTGTCTTTATCGAGCTCTTCTTCATCCTTACATCAATATGGCTGCATCAGTTCTACTACATTTTTGGTTTCCTATTCATTGTCTTTGTCATCCTTATTGTCACTTGTGCCGAGATCACAATTGTGCTTTGCTACTTCCAGCTGTGCGGTGAGGACTACCTTTGGTGGTGGAGGTCTTACCTGACATCAGGGTCCTCTGCAATTTACCTCTTCCTCTATGCTGCTTTCTACTTCTTCACGAAGCTTGATATTACAAAACCAGTGTCTGGGATCTTATACTTTGGCTACATGCTGATTGCCTCATATGCTTTCTTTGTGCTTACTGGCACAATTGGCTTCTATGCCTGCTTCTGGTTTACTAGGCTCATCTACTCATCAGTGAAGATTGATTAATTGTTTGGTGCAGCCTGAAAGGAATTGGCTTGTTTGTTTTTACAATATAAAGAGCAAATACCTCGTTTGGGACTTGGGATCAGAATTGGGGGAAAGAGGTACATTCAGAATTACCATTTGGGTTAATTTTTGAGTCTTAAATCATAGGAAAATATTATTAGCATCTTAAACACAGGTTTGGTAGATCTAGTTATTTTTACAGTTTTTTCCTGGTTTGTCTTGATGTTTCCCTTTCCTGTGACATCTAGGGGGATTGTAAAGCAGCCACCCTGCACTCCCCATTCTAGAAATGAGAATCAATCCTTGTACTATCAGTGCTTGTGCCCACCTAACAAACTATTCCCTGATAAACCATCTACTGTCCACAATAAAATTTTCATGCTTAATTTTCTGTTTCTAATTCACCATTTAGTTCTTTGCATGGCAGTGCCTCTGTTATAATACACTACACTCATGATGGCCATTTTGTTTTGTTTGCCCACTTGTGCTTAAGAGTGTTACTGCTGTCATAACAAATATTCGATCATTGGACATTGTAAGCCTCGTATGCTGAGAACTAAAAAGAAAAGAGAAGGAGACTTTGATTTCAATTCATGCTCTAGTCCTCAAGAAGCTCACAATCAATTCTTTGGAAGTACAACTTGTTTTGACCAATGTCGTAACCCACATTGTAGTTCTGTTGGGCCATCATTCCAATGACGGACAAATTTTTGGAGTTGTCTCCATTGACAGCACTAGAACCTATGGCCAGGCAAAACACTCTTGGAGCTATGTGAAGAAACATACTTTGGGTGTCGAGCACTAATTGTGCTCCATTCGCAAAATGGAAAGTTACTGCCGGGAACCCGCTAAGATCCTCCCTCACACTCCCAATGTAGCACAGCTGGTTTGGCATGCCTTTGTACCGTTGTAGCATCTCTCTGAAGAGACTTCGAACTTCTTCGCTAAGTGCATTATATGCATCTTGGGCTAGCCAAGTATATGTAGTTCCTGAATCAAGGATCACTCCATTATCAACCATGGCTGTCCTTTCAAAAATACGACGGTCTATCTCTAGCAGTTTACCTTCTATACTAATTCCTTCAAGTGTTACGTAATAGCGGCCATAGCTGCTTTCTAAAGGTGTTGAATCACCTTCCATTATTGCTCCATCACCCAAGGATAGCTGGTTGTAAGGATAATGAGGATCCATTATATTACCAACGCAGTAGGAGAATTGAGAACCTAATTGAGTTATCAAAGATGTCTCTCTGCCAACTCCAAGTCCAAATACTCCATTGTATTGACCTTTATCAACTTCAAGATTTCGACCACACCCCAAAAGTACCCTTGGCACCACAATCTTCGTGTCGTCTATCGTCTCGAAGGAAAGTTGTTCAAAAACGTAGATCCCGGTCGATCCAGGACCTCGAACATATGTTATATTGTAAGTACATTCATTATAGGAGTTGCATTTGGAATGGTTACACCTATATCTCCTGCATGACATGCTAGAATAAGTGAGAGACTTCCTAGGATCAAAAATTGAAATAGGTGATTTGCTTGAACAAGGACTGCAAGGAAGACACTTGATCCATAGAAAACTACTGCCACTGTCCATGATTGCTAGCTGTGGAAGTGGTGGATGGCCGATCGAAAAATTTATGTAGAATAGTTCACTGGGCTGGCTAGGGAGAAGTGGTTCGAATGTCATGGCTATCCGAGACTAGTGCCGACACCTGAACAAAACGCGCAACTGAAGTTTCCATAGCACGTCTTGCACGATCAGCAATGGTGCCGTTAGCATTATAACGGGGAGAAAAGATGGAGTCGCGATGAATTAGTTTGGTGACCAATCGCTTAGGTTTGGGGATGGCAGGTGCAAGTGCAACCATGGTGGTGCTCATGGTTAGGGTAAAATGACTTGTGAAAGCTACAAACAGGATTGCAATATCTATTGCTGCCATGGTGACCGTTCTTGGGTGCTACGACTTGGGATTCCTTAACACTAGTAGAAAGGAAGCTTGTGATGCAGGAGCTGTGGCAGGCCAAATGATCAGAGCTGTATAAAGAAAAAAGGATCATGGAGAAAGATGATGGTTAGGTTAGTATTGGGAGAGGAACAGAATGAGCGTGAAAGCATTTAAATCTCGTGGATATTTTATAAAATGCAGAGGAATAATAAGAAAGACAAGAAGCTTTTCTTATGCCATACATGCTCAAATCATTTTCTTGCTGTATCTGTGTAGTTAACATCCTTCTTTCTTGCCTCTTTTCTTAAGTTTCAAACCTTACATGACAAAATAAAAATAAATTCACTTATCATCTGGTATTTAAGCTCTGGCCTTCGATACTTGAATGATGGCTAACATAATTTTTTCCCAGTATGGTTTTACGTCTTTGCATTCACTTCATCTATGAGAGAGGGAGGCCTCGCCTGACTCACCACATTTGCTGACGATCATGGATCAGTGCAGCAACAATATTTGATACCAGTAGGATCTGGTTTGCACGTAAAGCTTTTGAGCATGCATCAGGGCATTGATCATCACAGTAACAGCTACCAATATTAGACCTATTTTGGCATCTGATTTCCTTTGAATGGCTGAAACCTACAGAAATAAACAGATCACAGAATACAGAAATAAATTGAGAACGTTTTCTTCATGAGGTTAGCTGTTTGGTTGGAGGCAATTTATCCAATGTTTGCCTATACTGGTTGTCACGTGTTGTAAGTTTTGAAGACTGTCACGAGGTGGATCTACTGTGGTAGATCTTCCCTGCATCCCTTTGGTTCTTCTAGCACAGGTTTTTTCTCAAATGGAATGCAGATGATTTCTCTCTAGGAAAACCTGGTCCTGCTGGCATGGCTGTGGTGCTTTGCAACTCTATATATTGACTATCTTATCTGTCGATTTTACATATGCCAATTAGGCTAAGCATGAATGCTGCTATAAAAAAGACGATAGAAATATCATGTTCTTAGAGTGATTCACATGAATGGCACCTTTATGTTGCGTCTGATCGATAGCACAAATGTTTTTTTTTTATTTATTAAAGTGGATATTCGGGTTAATGTACGTGTACCTCGAGTAATCCCACGAGTTTTAAAATTAACGATCATGTAAACCTCCAGTAACCATTATATTAGCAAGACTCAAACCTTAACACAAATATTATTTTATGAGCCCATTGTGCTGTTGAAATTATGATGGTAATTTTTTAGGAAAATAAACATTTTTCTTAGTTAGTTTGATGTTTTTTTATTTATATTTCTCTATGTATTATATGCTTTACTAGATTTTTTTTTATTTGAAGGGATGGTTTTTCTAGTTTTTTTTATAGATATAAAAGAGTTGGAATAATTTTTTAAAAAGTGAACAATGTTTTTTTACATTCTAAAAACTTTTTTCTGTCTAGGTTGCAGTGATATTACAGGCAATAATCTAGTATAAACTATGCTTGTAAAACAACAAAAAAAAATTATTGGGGAAAGAAAATGTGTATTGAATGTTCCTAGATTTTTAAGCTCGAGCGATGAGTGAATTTATAATTTAAAATCGTAAATTCTATAATTATAGTATTAAAAATAAAGATAAAAAGGGATATGATTATCAATTAATCTATTGGTATTTCAGTTTTGTTACTTTATCTGGCCCATTAAATTTTAATCTGTAACCATTCACGAGCCCAGTCTAGCTCACATGAGTCATTTCAAGCTTCTCCACTGTATTGATCTGGCCCATGAAACTTTAATCTGGAGCTCAGCTATGAAATTGGACTCTTTTGGCCCATTTAAAGATCATCTTCATCTCCATCTCTCATGATATATGTCTGCAGGAGAGAGCTTTGGCTAAGAGCTAGCCAGCAATTCCTTCTTTGTAGACAATGGCTTAAAGCACCCAACTTTTCTTCTGATTCTCGTCTCCCCCACCATAAAAATGATAATTACCTCTTCAGTTGCAACGTGTAAGTACACTTCTCTAGTTTCAAATTTTTAGAAAGTATTTTTGTTTTGTTTTTTGGTTTGAATTAAACTTGTTGGAAAACATGGTTTCAGGGAAAGACTGTGGGTCTTCTTCTAACTACCCTTTATGTGTCATGGCTTTGTATCATTCTAAATTGAGGGCTTCCTCTCTCAAAATGGAGCCTTTCACTGTTTCTTATGACCAGAGATCAGAGTTTCTCAAACTCAGTTACCTCCATTCTTTTCAGGTATATCATGAAGCTGTAATGACTAATTCATGCTTGGCTAATCTGGGTTTTCGTTATGAGTTATAGTCATTATCTACTTTACTGTATTGGGTTTCTTCTCTTCCATGAAACAAGAAAGCAAGTGAAATTTGATGGTGTGTTTTATTCTCTTTGGATTGTTCGGTTAAATACTTTTTTATTTCATTAGGCTATTATGTTTGTTCTAGCTCATTGGTTTTCCATGCTAATTAGGAACATTTGTTTCACTTGTTTGAAATGTATGTGAAGAGGCTAGTCTTATGGTATATTATACATGGCCTCTGATTTTTTTTTTTTTTAAGTTGTGTGTAGTGAGAGAAATGTGTTTGACTGCTTCGGAGTTCGACAACTCTAGGATCAGTTTAGGTATTGAAATTACTTTGTTGTAATCTTAGTTGTCACTCCCCTGATTCAGCTTTTGCGAGGTGTGGCTTTGTTTAGTTTTATTATTTCTTGTGAAAATCTGCAAGATTGATTGCACTGTTGTTTACACTGCAAACAAAAGTGCTGCTTGAGAAAAGTAATGGTTTCATCTTCTGCAGTTAAAATTCTTATACATCAAAATGTTGCATGTTGACAAATATTTTTAATCTCTATTGATGGAAAAATGTGACCGTATTAGTTATGGGCCTTGGCAGCTTTAATGGGAAATTGGTTCAATCAATTATGTGTTTTGGTGGATGAAATATGTGGACTGATGAATGTTTATGTCCATATGGATAATGTGATTGAAGCTTCATCAGTAAAGGCTACAGATGATGATTTTGATTGCACACATGCACCTAAGGTCCTGCGGAAATAAACTATCAATGAATATATCTCACCCAACTGACTGGTGAAATAGCTTAGATCAACTTGAAATGAGCCATCGGTAGTCATCAACACCATAAAGGGTTGCCAATAAACAATATTAATTTGCTACAGTTTGGTGTGGAACTTTTTCAGGAAAATAGATATTTTTCTTAGTTATTTTTTTTTTCAATTTTTTTTCTATCCTGTATTATTATGCTTTTCTAGTTTTTTTTTTCTATTTAAAGGGCATAGTTTTCCTAATTTGTTTTTCATATTCAGTATTATGAGCATTTTTTTGTTTTTTCTATATAAAAGGTTGTCATAGCCTTTTGACAAAGAAGACATGGATGAATAAAATTAAATGTTTTGAGAGTCTTCCATAGTTATGGTGTTCTTGGTCTTTGAGAATTTCGACTTATAACAAACCCTGTTATCCTTCGCTCCTGTCAGGGGCACAGTTCTATATCAATTTTAGCCTTAAACAGTGTTTCTTGAGTATGATGTATACTTGACTTTCTAATCAGTCATCTTAATGCTCACTCTACAACTGAAGTGCCAAATTCTGTTTTTTGTTTGGTAATTTATCTCTTTCTGTTGAAAAGAATTTTCTTTTTTCTCTGCAGCATAGCAATGTAAAAGTTAGGCATTCATTAAATCCTAGAATAACACCAACAAGGTTGCATGAACCACATGCACTGGTTATTTCAAATGAACATCCTCAAAATGCTGATTTCCCTCGGAATTATTCGAGAAAGGAGAAGAAGCCCTTTCCAATACCCATAGTTGAGTTGAGACGAGCTGCAAGGGAGAGGCTCAGGAAGAGTAAAGGTCAACCTAAAGGACGGGTGCCACCTCCAAAGAAAGGGTTGATCGTTCAAAGCCTTTTACCACTTGCTTATGATGTGTTCAATGCAAGGATCACATTGATTAACAATCTCAGGAAACTGTTAAAAGTGGTTCCCGTGCATGCATGTGGGTAATTTTCTTCCTCTTCTCAGTCTCTGAAAACAATGGCTCTTGGTTACAATCTTGTAATCCAATCAATCATTATTTGCAGAAAAATGGTTATTTTAAGTGAACGTTATGTCTTGCTCTCCCATGCGCAATTTTAGCCATGTTGGGCAATCTTGTGTATGGCTAAAAAAATTCTGTTTACTCATGCTGTTCCTTCCATATACTTCTGGCCCCACCATGCTAAAGAAATATACAAGGTTCGTGTGTCATATGTTGTCTCTGTTGGTCCTTTTATAGATGACTGCATCTAAAGGAGATTTTATTGCTTGTCAATGTTCATTGTGCACTGAAGTTGATCTGGTGCCATCTGCTCTCAGTGACAAATGAGAAATAAATGATATAAAGAGATAAAAGGGAATTGTATATTGTACTTGTGTTTGGAGTTTTAGCATGGATATGAAGCATCTTGAATTTTGTGCTTTGCAGGCAAATGGTAATAGTGAATTTTGATAAGTTAATTTGTTACTACATACAATTTGTTGGTAAATTAACTGCGTGAAACAAAGAACTCTTATCTTTATTGTGCATATATGCATTGAAGTTGGTTGGATAAAGGATTATCACACGTCAAAATTCAACCTTCTTGGTGAATATGGCTTTACCTTTCTTCTCATGGTTTGAAGGTTACTATATTATAGTGGTTACTATATACCTGTTGCAGGTGGTGTGATGAAATCCATGTGGGACTGGAAGGACATCCATTCAAGTCGTGTAAAGGCAAACGTGCTACCCTCCGCAATGGCCTTCATCAGTGGACAAATGCAGCCATTGAAGATGTACTTGTGCCAGTAGAAGCCTACCACCTTTACGACCGCCTTGGAAAACGAATTACTCATGAGGAGAGATTTTCGATCCTCCAAATTCCTGCAGTAATGGAGCTCTGTATCCAAGCTGGAGTTCACATTCCTGAATATCCAACAAAAAGGAGGAGAAAACCAATTATTCGCATTGGAAAAAGGGAATTTGCTGATGCAGATGAAAGTGATCTGCCAGAACCTCTCCTAGAGGTTCCTCTAAAGCCATTATTAACCGAAATATCCATCTCAGAAGCAGTAGCCCCAGCTAATGAAGAAGAAAAAACCTTGCTTGCTGAGGAAACACTACAAGCATGGGAAAAGATGAGGAAAGGAGCCAAGAGGTTAATGCAGATGTACCGGGTGAGAGCTTGTGGATATTGCCCAGAGGTGCATGTGGGACCTAGTGGGCACAAGGCACAGAACTGTGGGGCCCACAAGCACCAACAACGGAATGGACAGCATGGTTGGCAGTCTGCAGTGCTCGATGACTTGATACCGCCAAGATATGTGTGGCATGTTCCTGATGTGGTTGGGCTACCATTGCGAAGGGAGCTGAGGAATTTCTATGGACAAGCCCCTGCTGTTGTGGAAATATGCTTTCAGGCTGGTGCTGCTGTACCAGACCAATACAAATCAACGATGAGATTGGATATTGGGATCCCTTCCAGTGTTAAAGAAGCTGAAATGGCTGTTTAAGTTATTTTTCTCAACTCTTTTAAGTAGCAAAGTGCAAGTAAAATATTGGAAGGAAATACCACGCGTAGATTCTTTCGGGAAATGGAAACAGTTTTCTTGAGTTTGGCCATTGGCTCTCGCAGACTATCTCTGATTCTATTCAATGGTCAAAATTACTATTGCTTTACAAACTCTATGCACTGCTACACGAACCATGGATGGCAAGGACACGTTATGTCCAGCACTAATAATTGTTGAGCAAGAAATAATGAAGTCCAACAATATGTCATATATGTTGAGTGACATTGTAAGCAAGACTGGGCACCCTTCTCTAACATCGGAACTATTCTGTTGCTCATTTTCACACAGAAATCGTCTGTCATAATGGGTCAATGCCACTTGTCCACACCGAAGTTTTCAACTAAACATTCTCTCCATATCCATTTACCCTTTCCTTTCGCTTCCTCTTTCAATGTCTAAAACTTGCAACATTCACAGCAAATCACCAGACGGAAGTTAAAGCTTTCACAAGCCAAAAACAAGATAAAAGAGAAGAAACCAACAAAGATAATCTAGAGAAACATGGCCGGGTCAGATCAAGCAGCACAGCATTCAACAGAGGTGCTTCACCACCGTCGCAAACTGTCTCTGTGTCCAATGAAAATGGCCATTGGTGGTGTTGCTCTTGTCGCCACTCTTGGCTCCTTCGTTTTGTACTCGAAGAAGCAGCCTGAAGCCTCTGCATTAGACGTTTCCAAAGTCACAGCTGGTATCGTTGACCCAGCTAACACCCACATACCCGCAACTAGATTACTCTACATCTACGTACTTTAACATCTAGATCTTTTGTTATTGTTCCTTCAGTTTTTATTATTAAAAAGGGACGTTGTACATTTAAATATACACTCGTTTTTAAAAAATCGAAATGTTATAATAGTACTATTTGTTTCTGGTTCCTTTTATTTAATTTAGACATCCTGGTTAAAAAATAAACGTGTAATAAAATTTACATATTAGCAAGTGAAGTAAGTATTTAGGAGTCTGGTTACGGTTTTTTTTTTAAATATTTTTTATTTTGTAATACATCAAAATAATATTTTTTTAATTTTAAAAAATTATTTTTAAGATTAATGAGATTACTGCATCAAAATGATTTAAAATACATAAAAAAATTAATTTTTAATAATTCTTTTTTAATTTTTTAAAAATACGTTTCAAACTATCACTAAGTACTTTATTTGACGCTAATTTTGAGATAAAATTTTAAATTTACCTTTAAAACATCTCCAAATCAAGTCTTTCTCTCTCTCAAAGCCACGTGTAACTCTGTGTTCATCTTTACAATATTCTTTCAGTAATGCTATGAGAAAACAATAATTTTTTTAATTTTAATTTTTAAATTATTTTAATATAATGATGTTAAAAATAATTTTTATGATATTTCTAAATATCTTCGAAAACAAACTTTTTAAACCAAAGAAAGGTGAGAAAAAAAATTAGCAAACCTTTGAAGACTGGGAATTGATTCATCAATCATCATATAGGCAGGGGCCTGGTTTGTAGTTATGCTTTTTTTTTTTTTTTGAATAGTAAGATTTTTATTCTATGCGAGCATCTTTTTTTAATTTTATTTTCAACATTTATGATATTAGTTTTTGAAGTATTTTTTATTTATAAATAAATTAAAATAATATTTTTTATTTTTAAAAATTTATTTTTCTTAGTTCATCAAAATAATTTAAAAATATATATTCTTTTAGGCTGCTCAAACAAAAAGCTTAAAATTTAATACTTGCTAATCATAATTGGTTCAATGAGTTAATATAGTCAGTCAAGAATTTAAAGACTAACTCGAATTGAATTTTTAATTAAGTTGAATAAAAATTAATACAATAAAAATAAAATTGAATTACTTAATAGATTTTTAGTTAAATCTTGGTCAAGTTATATAAATGATTTTTTTTAAATAAAACAATAAAAATAATTAATCTAATAATTCATATATTAATTTAATAATTTAACAATCCAAATCTTTTCCCAACTTAATCATTTGATAGGAAATAATAAGTATAAATTTATCCGGTTCCTTTTGTTCTTTTGTTTAAAAGTGACTCGAAAATTATTTTATTTTGCCGTTGCCAGAAGCAAGCGGACTGCAGATGAGCTGCCAAAGAAGAGAGGGGCAATTCAGTAACTGAAAAAGTGCGAGACATTATTGACTCCTTCGCCTTCTGTCTTTCAGTATGTACTCTTCTTGCTTGGGTCAATTTCCGGTAAAAAAAAAAATATCTCCGATTTCCTCTCTTCCTCTCTAAATAATCGCGCCTAATTGCAACTCTCCCTCTCTCTCCCTGTAAAAACTCAAGTCTCTCGCTCTCTCTCTGTCTAACTTCATTTCTACTTCATCTTCCTCCTTAATTACCTAAACCCCAAACTTCCATTTCACTGTAAGTTACTTTCTCCCTCTCTCTTCCTTTCTTCCCCTCTCCCTCTCTCTTGCAATTTCCTTATTTCCGAATTCTCGTTTAGTGCCAAATCGATCGATCAAATTTTATAGTTTAAAAAATCAGTGCTTTACAGTTCTAATTTGATTTCGTGTTTAACTTTTTTTTTCCTTGTATTAGTAGATTCTCAGTGGAATTCTGTTGCATGCCTGCCATTAGACTTTGATTTAGTTTCTATCTTTCGAAATTCGAGGCTTATGTTTTTTTAAATCTGTATTCTTCTTGCTTTTTGATTGTTACTTCTCTCTCTCTCTCTCTCTCTCTCTCTCTCTCTTAATCTTAGGAATCTTTCTTGTAGTTCATGAATTTAGTGGTCAACGGTAGATAATTAAAATCAGTGCTGTTATTGGAGATCTAATACATCTAAAGTTACTGCTAGTATTTTTTTTTGTTGTTGATTTTTTAATCGAAGTAGTGTAATTTTGATGTTTGTTGCAAATTGGAATGCTTTTTAATAAATTATCATTACTCTTCTCCTGGGAGCTTTGCAGGTGATGTTTTTGTCTTAAGAAGTTGGGAATGATGTTTGATTGTGGTTCGAAATCGCAATATCTAGGTGGTGGTCAGAGAGACAAGTTTGTCAGGTAAAGTTTTAATGAAATTCTTGTTAGAGGTCATTGTGTTTGTTGGAATATTTTGTTTTATTTTTAAGCATTGAAGACGTTTTTTTTTTCCCTGATTCACAAAGAATTTTAAGTTAAGAAGAAAGATAATCAATAAGTCATTAGTGAGGTTTGAAATGAAAAAAAAAAAAAAACAGAAGAAGAAGAAGCCTCCTCATAAGCATATGAAAAGACGCCTATGTGAAGAAATGGTTGTGGTAGGAATAGGTTCTTGAAATTTTAAACATGATCACGAGTTTCAAAATTGTGGTGGGGTAGATGTAACTATTTGCATATGTTGCTGCTGCCCTTATCCAAGTTTGAGTATTTAGCTTCTTCTCTTGATCAGTTGAACCTAATTTTCGTGCTTATGGTTTTGTTGATAACACAATATATGGTTGAAGACATCTCTTTCTGTAGAATTAGAATCAGTTTAGAGCGCTGGTGTTATCTATGCAACTGTAAAGTTTGTCATGTAAAATCTGCTCTAACATTTTTTTTAGTTGAATTGCAATATATGTATTCTTTTTGTGGTTAATGTTTTATGTTTGCTTCAATGATGTTTGTACTACTCTTGGCTTGTGGGAGGATTTTAGGATATTGAAATAAGTTAATAATACGCAACTTAGGATCTTATGATTTTATATATGATCAGAAAATGAGGCCAACATCAGTATCTGCTAGTCTAGTACTATTCTATAGTTTATGCTGGTAAAGTATCATAGAAAACAAGTTCTGCTATGTGGAAGATGCTGTGAGAGTGATGTTTTCCCATTTTGAAATCTTATTATGTAATAAAGGTGCTTATGAACAATTCTGTTGTCATACCCAGCCAAAACAATTTGCTTTATATAATTATCATTTACCCATTGTATGGTTATGTGATGCACTGATGTAGCTTTATGTACCCTGTTCTCTCAGTTTATGTAATCATTCTCCAATATTGACTGGTTATGTGAGATGTTCAGAATCTAACACTTGATTTATTAAAGTTCTAGTATATGGGATGTTCAAAATCTATACTTAAATTATTAAAGTTTTGAATCCAATGTTGGACTGCATTATTCACCCAGTTGGAGGTTCCTTCAATAGATTTTAAAGGCTTATTTTTCTAATTATGTTAGGACTTCCTTCTTACCATTTTGAGAACCTTACTTTTTCCTGCTTCTAGGGGTTCTGTAGTATGAATTATTTTTCCTTGAGCATCTGACTTTTTCGGTTTTGTTGTTTTTCTGTATCTTAGATTGGATGACTTGGATTCTAGGCTATCATCGCCTTCCAGTGCAGGAGTGAGAAATTGTGGGTTTGGTATTGAAGGATTTAGACGTACTGGTCAAGGAGCAGATACACCATCGAGATCTTTCAAGAGAGGAATCAGAAAAGGGTCTGAGGGACTCAAGTCTATTGGTCGGTCACTTAGATTCGGGGTCCCACGAGGAGTGTTTCCAGAGGATCTTAAAGTGTCAGAAAAGAAGATTTTTGATCCTCAAGATAAATTCCTCCAGTTCTGCAATAAACTGTTTCTCATATCATGTATTCTGGCGGTTTCTGTGGATCCTCTATTTTTTTATCTTCCAGTTTTTAGTGATTCAGAGACTTGTCTTGGAATAGATCGCAAATTAGCAACTATAGCAACAACTTTGCGAACAATTGTTGATGCTTTCTATCTTATACGCATGGCTCTCCAGTTCCGAACAGCTTACATTGCACCGTCTTCTCGGGTATTTGGGCGAGGTGAACTTGTTATAGATCCCACACAAATAGCCAAGCGGTACATGCAGAGATATTTCATCATTGATTTGCTTTCTGTCCTTCCCCTACCACAGGTACAGAAACTGTGGCACCCTCAGTATGTTGATTTGCTTTTGCAAAAAAAACTTATATCTCCCTCCTGTTCTGATCCTTTTGGACCTTAATTCATGCTTTCTGTTGCCTTTTTTTATTCCCTTTTTACCCTTGATTCCCCCCCGCTGTTTAGACTTGTATATTATACCTGAGCAAGATGCTGGTTTTCTTCATTTCCATGACAGCTACATCAATTGCATTACTGAAATTTTATCAATTCCTCTTTCTCGTTTGGTTATTATACATGCTTTATGATGGTTGACTATTTTCACTATATATTTTTGGGATCATATCTTTTTCTTATACACTATACACTTCTGTATACTGTACCACTGGAAATGTGAATTACAGAGAAGTAGATATTGTTTTCTAAATAGTAAAATACTAATTAAATCAAAAGTCCTAATCTAAATAGAAAAAAGAATCCGAATACAACAAGGTAAATAAAGATAATCTCGCACAGTAACTTCCGAGCCTTATTTGAAGGTCTTCCCAATCTCCGATCATCATGAAATTTTTTACCTAATTGGAAACATGGCCTTCTGAATCTTCTATCAAAATTACAGCTCGATCCAACAGTTGGATTAAAAATTATGCTTGATTTACAAAACTGTCTTGGACTTCTTAAATTTCTCAAAACCTAAAAATCTTAACCATTAATGAAATATTTCAATAGACATTATTATGCCAAGAACATGAAAGAAATTTCCCCACATCACAGGGACTTTATAAATTATGGTGTTCCTTTGGTGTTCATTTTTATAAGAATGCTTTTGCGTTGTTACTTTGAGAACTATTGTAACTAATAATGGAAGAGGATTGCAATTTTAGTCTGCTGAATTCATCATATCGTAGTTACAAGCTAACAAGTACTTTGCAACATGCAAACAACTCTTAGTCTTTTTGATTATTTTTCCTTGTGTGCAGATTGTGGTTTGGAGGTTTCTTCTGAGGTCAAAAGGTTCAGATGTCTTGGCTTCAAAACAGGCCTTGCTTTACATCATCCTGCTTCAATATATTCCTAGATTCTTTCGAATCTTGCCCTTAACTTCAGAACTAAAAAGGACAGCAGGTGTCTTTGCCGAAACAGCCTGGGCTGGAGCTGCATATTATTTGCTATTATACATGCTTGCTAGTCATGTAAGTTCTGTTCGGTTCAATAGCCTTCTCTTTCAGCAGTTTCTATTTTCTGTTCATTGGAACTCTCAGTTTTAGCATGTTGTTATATTGGCATTGTTGTTCTGTAGCATGAGTATAGGTATAAGTATGCTTCACATAGAAACTGCACTTTAACCAGCATAATCCTTATTTCTCTTTTAGCATCAGAATGCCATTGTTCTCATCTTAGACCTTTTTTTTGAGTAGTTGGACCTGGAAAAAATATTATCCTTCTCATGCTATTGGATAGAATAATATCTCATACTGTCTTGATTGTTTGTTCATTCAATTCCAATCTTAGAAGTTATAATCTGAATAAGAATTCTTTGTTTGTTTATGATATGCAATCATAAAAAATAAATATGAATTCTTATGTTTTCATAATTGCAGTCAAACACTAATCCTTTAAAATATTGATGCAAAGATTGTCACTTGTTTCTATTTTTTGAGTTTTTTTTTCCAGATAGTTGGTTCGTTCTGGTACTTGTTAGCAGTAGAGCGAAATGATGCATGCTGGCAGAAGAATTGTACTGCTGCTGTAAAATGCAAAAAAGATTTCTTGTACTGTGGCAATCAGGGTATGGAAGATTATCGTGCCTGGAACAGATCCATTCTTAAGTCAAATTGCTCAGCAGAGGATAATAACCAATTTGATTATGGAATCTACTCAAATGCTTTGTCTTCTGGCATTGTTTCATCTAAGAAGTTCGTTTCCAAGTACTGTTTCTGTTTATGGTGGGGGCTTCAGAATTTGAGGTAACTTAATTCTTCTGTATCAGCATACTGTGTATATGTTTTCCATTTATGTGGAACTTCAGTATGGCATGACATTTTTTATAGCATATGATTTAAGGAAGACTTATGAGAAGAACAGGGAATTAGGGTGAGTGATAGAAAACCTATATTCTATTAGGCTTCCTATATTTCAGTAGACTGCGCCTTGAAATCCATAAGGAGATCTTTGACTCCTCAAGAAACTATGTTTCTTGAACTCAAATTTTCATGTATTAAATGGCTATAATATAATTCATTGTATGTGTGCCTGTATACTCAGCCCAAAACACCAATTCCAAAGAGTCCAACACTAAATAAGGAGCAAAATCCTGGAATCAATAGAAAGTTGTCCTAGAGGACAGTGTGTGAATTAATCAAATTTGAGATAAAGGTTGCTGGTATTGATTGCAGAGAACGATTCCCTGGAAATATACTCAGGGAAAAGTTTTGTGAGTGTCGGGTCATTATGCATTTGGAAATTTATGATAAAATGAAAGAATGTACTTCACAAAATGTAAAATGAATTAATTGATCACTACTCTGACTTGTTGTCTGGCATGGGTATGGCTGACCTTTTCTGAGTTTATGTAGCTCTATAGATGTCTTTTTGCAAATATCACTTTCCCACATCCAATCCATTATAGTCCCTTGCCTTGTTCCATTAATATACATGTAGCAGCAGTACTTTTTTTTGGCACAAGTTGGCGTGTAGTAAAATAATGACCAGCTCATGTTTCTTAGGTTGTTATGTTGGCATCTGGGTTTTGGAGGACTTTTGAACATGGAATATCTTTGAGGGGGATGTTATCATGTCATTGTCTGCTTATTGGTTCATTTACCAATGGATCCTGACTACGAAATTGAGTGATTGTAAAGTCATATTAGGTTGTGTTTTCGAAGCAGGGTTGTTGAATTTTCAAGCTTATATTCTTCCTTGCTCTTTACTGCTTCATGCTATATGTGTTCTTTACCAGATCTGGCCTTTCATTCTACTCAATGCTATTTCTGGTCTTTACTCTATCAAATCTCACCTGCTCATTTGAATTAACAACTTCCTAAATCATGTTTCATAAAGTAAATCAGTTAGGCACGCACCTCAATATATTCACTATCTTGCCTCATCCTTCATCACTCACTAACCATTCTATGGAACACAAGGTTGTTGCTTGGTCATGCTAGCCTTAAATAGGGTTGAAATAAGTTGTTTGAACTAGTATTTAGTTCTTTCATTTGGTTGTTTGTGTTAGCTTGATGTTCCTGTTGTGCTTATCTGTTGAGCTTTTATTTTATTTATTTGTTTTTTTTTTGTAAGCCAAAATCTTGATGTAGAAATGCTAAAAACCTCTTATCCAAGATCCCACTCTGATTCTTGATTGTCCACTTAAATGAAACTAGATTGTATCCAGAATCATATTGTTAATGAGTTCAAATCTTGCACAGTCCATGCTGGAAACTGGGAATTACACTTTCAGATCTCTTTATCACCCAGTTGATAACCATATTTTGGATGTTTCCTTGAATAATAATTAGAATTAAAAAATTCAAACAAAATATGGTTTTCCTTCTTTATGCAAAACAAAACTCCTTACATGCTCAACATGCCCACAATTTTGTCCTATGCGCACCTTGCTCCTTGCTGTAGGGGTCTGATGCAACATGAATAAGGGGTAGAGTTCTCAATTTTTAAGGTTACTGCCCTAAAAACTGTAGAAGAATGGAAAAATCTCTGAAATTTTATTAAAAGTTTGAGTAGTTTGAATCTTCTCAAATAAACTAGAAATGTCTTTCAGCCAAAAATCCTTTATAGGAAATGATTCATAATTAAAACTTACCTAAATAATAGAATCCATCTAGCATTAGGATTCCTAAATAGTAAAATACTAATTAAATAAAAGTCCTAATTTAAATAAAAAAAAAAGGAATACAAATACAACAAGGTAAATAAAAACAATCTCGCACAGTAACTTCCGAGCTTTATTTGAAGACCTTCCCGGTTTTTGATCATCATGAAATTTATCCAATATGAAACAGGGCTTTTAGAATCTTGTCAAAATTTTAGCTTGATTTAACAGTCGGATTAAAAGTTATGCTTGTTTTACCAAACTATGTTTTAGACTCTTCTCAAAACTTAAAAATCTTAACCATTAATGAAATAATGCAATAAATATGATTATGCTAAGAATAACGAAGAAACTTTCGACATCAATCCTCTCTACTTCTAAAAAACTTAGCCTCAAGTTAACCGCCAGAAATTGAACTCAACCATCCCAAATAAATACATATTTCAAAAATAACATTGTCACCAATTGATACATGAGATAGCTTGTTCCAAATTTCATAAATCCAATTTTAGCAAAGATATATCGTGTAGAATTTTTGAATATAGGCAAAGCTTCTCAAGACCAAAAAAATCAACCTTGCATAAAATTGTCTTTTGAGATGATGGTAACTTCAGTTAATGTGTTTGGTCATCCCTTACAACAATGTCTTGACCATCAACTGATTTGTTAATTTCAAAATATATAAGCTTGGTTTGGACGACACATCTATATTTAAGTCCTTTTTGATGTCAACTTCAGCCTCTTGAGCAATTCCAACAACTTGTTCTGGCTTTTGTTTGTGTTTCAAGACCCTGAGAATCATTACATGATGCTAATTTAGGAACGTCTTTGATTTCTTCTTCATTGTTAGTAGATGAAACATTACCAAGTAGAGAAGTATTTGCCAGAGTGTTGTTGTTATCACTGAGGTGATGTTGAACCTGTCTACTTAGAAGAGACGATACCTCCATTTTTTTTTTCGCATTGCTATTTAAGAAAGTTGAACAAAAGGCAAATAATAACAATCTATTTGCTTATCTATCCAATATAAAATCTCTTCATAACCATCTTGTATAAGCTCCACAATTAATGATTGTCTCAAATCTTTCCATGATGAAGTTAAAGGCTTACCAGTACGAGTTCTATATTCTAAAACTTCACATCACCATTCTCTAGACAAGAAAGTTTATGTATTGACAAGCCATACTTTTTTATAACAAGAAATTTTGTTGAAATAAAAGTAAGCTCTCAACTTTGTCAATCAATTAATAAATCTTTTCTTAAAAAACTTTCCATCATAGAAAGAAATCTCATCGAATTCAGAAATAGGTCTAGGGTTAGAGCTGTCTCGAGGTAAGTCTCCTAGCAAGTTCCTCTCCTCTTCACAATCGTTGTTTGCGTCTTGTATTAGCCAAGCTAGACCTGCTATGGTTTGCTCCAAACGATCAATACTTTGTTATCAATAATCTAGTTTCTGCTTTTGAGTGCGCAAAGCTAGAGAGCCTCCACTTCTGCATTGCAGAATGGGTCGATATCGTCTCCGTCCATCAAAGAGGCCAACCTGCTTTGATAACAATTGACACAGCGACATATAGCGTGGATAAAAGGTAGGGTTTTCAAGCTCTAGGGCTATAACCATAAACACTCAGTGTTGTTGAAAGGCGCTGAGGCACTCTAGGCAAGGCAAGGCCCCAATGCCTTCATTAGCCTCAAGCATTGGATTTCAATGAGGCGCCGCCTTGTGAGTGGGTGCAAGGTGCTAAGGCTAGTGCCTGCTTGAAGTTTGTCCTTTTCTGTTGGATTTTTTTTAAAATGATTTGTGTTTTGAACTATTTGTCTATTTTTTTAATTTAGTACACGAAACAACTTAGGGCTATTTTTGTAAAAAACAAAGATTATGGTAAAAAAATAAAAAATCATTAAAGTGGGAAACAAACAGACAATGAAGGACACTTAGAAGAGAAACACCAACCACACATTCTTTTTTTAACAGTGGGAGTCAGAACAACACATCTGTACATCTAATACTTTAATTTTTCCTAAACAAGTGCAATATAGTTTGAGAGAAAGGATTTTGATTATAATCATAAAATGGGGGATATGGAGGATTCAAGTGAAGGAGAGGAAAGCATGGATGGAGATGTTTTTGAAGATTAATGAATAATGATGATGATATTTAATTTTTCTTATTAATCTATTTGGCTACTTACTATTTTAAATTACTTTATTTTGTTTTAAGGGTGAAAAATATAACTTTATATGACTATGTTATGGTATTTTATATTTTTATTTTATTTTCTAATGATCTAATCTTAGTTGAAAATATATATAGTCTTGGCACCTTTCACCTTTGACAACATTGTAGAGTAATAGAGAAAATCTCTGATATTTTATTAAAAATCTGAATAGTCTGAATCTTCTCAAAATAAACTAGATACCCCTATTTATATTAGTTCTAGATCTAAAATCTTTTATAGAAAATGATTTCTAATTAAAACTTACTGAAGTAATAGACTCCATCTAACATTAGGATTTCTAAATAGTAAAATACTAATTAAATTAAAAGTTCTAATTAAATAGAAAAAGAATCCAAATATAACAAGGTAAATAAAGACAATCCTACACAATAACTTTAGAATCTTCCATCAAATTTCAGCTCTATCCAATGCTCGAATTAAAAATTATATTTGTTTTACCAAACCGCATCTTGGACTTTTCACAAACTAATCAAAACCTTAAAATCTTAGCCATCAATGAAATAATGCAATAAACATGATTGTGCCAAGAATAATGAAGAAAGTTCTCCATGTCAGGGTCTGTGTTAAACTTTGTTGATGTGGATAAGGCAATATGCCTACCTTATTTAGCAATTAGTTCATAAATATATGTTGCTCTTTCTGATAGTTTTCATTGCGAGTGTTGGACCATCAGCATTATGTAGACACTAACACTGCTTTTCATTAATTTCATCATAGTACACTCGGCCAGGGGCTTGAAACCAGCACCTATCCTGGAGAGGTTATATTCTCCATAGCACTAGCCATTTTTGGACTCATTCTCTTTGCTCTTCTGATTGGCAACATGCAGGTAAGTAGAACGAATTTGTGGTATTCTTTATTTTTTATTTTATTTTATTTTTAATTTTTGATATAGCTGCTTAATTAGTAGGATATTCTTTCATTTAGGGCTGTAATTCATCAGTTGTAATTCATGGAGGCTAGACAAGGGAAAAAGAAATAACTGACAGTTGTAATTCATCAGAGAGACAAAGGAAACCAAAATTTTGTGCTTTGATGTATGTGATTGTGAAGCCATCATATTTATGATCTCTTTTCCTGCTCTACCTATTATTATATAGTGTATCTGAGACATGTAGAAGTACACCAAGCTAGTTGCATAATGGTGTGATTTCAAGAATGGTGTATACAATATAGTAAATGAATTAAGGATAAAATAAGTTCAAGAGTGACACATACCTTCTTTTTTTTTACCATTTATTTTTTCCATATTTTTCTTTTGTAATCTATTGCGTGCCTTGAAAATGTTAAATTATAATATAAATTTTATCTTGAGACTTCACCTAACATCTTAATCTTTTAGGTTGAGATGATTCTTTGATATGGTATCAAAACCTTGCTGACTACTTGATCACGAATTCGTATCTCATCACTCTATTCTATTTGATAAATTAAATATTTCAGAATCTATTTGATGACTTGCACTGGGAAAATATATACAGATATCTGAATCATTGGGTAGATTATTGAACTTCCTTATAGGTTTACACATATTCTTACTCATGTTTACCAAATGTTTACCAAAGTCTATGAGGGAAAACATGTCCTAATTTTGCATGCTAATGTATTCCTATCCAATTTTTAGTAGATTCAAATTAATTTACAGCTAACTGATTCCTGCTTCTGCTGCCTTAAGAATAAAAAATCACTGTAATTAATTGCTTGCTTGGTAAATAGATTTGTAATATGGAAGTATGATATGATCTGATGATACTGAAATTGCTGGTTTCTGCTATTGATTCCTGCTTTTGCTGCCTTAAGAATAAAAAAATCACTGTATTACTTGCTTGTTAAATAGATATGTAATATGTAAGTATGATATGACCTGATGATACTGAAATTGTTGTTTTCTGCTATTGGGACAGACCTATCTTCAGTCACTTACTATTCGGTTAGAAGAAATGAGAGTCAAAAGGCGCGACTCAGAACAGTGGATGCACCATCGCCTACTTCCTCAAGACCTTAGGGAACGGGTAAGACGCTATGACCAGTACAAATGGTTGGAAACACGTGGGGTGGATGAAGAGAATTTGGTACAGAGCCTTCCAAAGGATCTTAGGAGAGATATCAAACGACATCTTTGTTTGGCTTTGGTGAGGAGGGTAAGTCCTCTTAATCCTTATCACTCCCTTGTTTGTGTATCTAAGTTTTGTGCTAGCAGGAGATAGTTTGGGGGTTTATATCAACTGGTGCGCCACAACAAATTTCATGCATTCTTGTAAAGTACAAGTAATAAATACTGTTGGGTGTTTTCTGTTCAAAAGGCACCTGCAACTTAAAACTTAAATATTAATATGTAGCACAAAACTATGCTCAGTTCTGTTTACAGAGTTCCCAAATTTTTGTGCCATGTGTATGTAGGACAGAATGCCCTTTTATTTTTTCTTGGTTCCTAAAATACACAATATTATCAATTTCAATGCTTAGTCACATCTTCCTGCATGTAAAAGTATGAAGTTATAAAAAAAATGTGGGAACTGGCTCTGTGAAGTTGTACTGTTTGCTCAAGCATATTTCTATAAATTTCCAGATATAAAACTATCTCCTATGGTTCTTGATATGTTAAGGAAATGCCATCACAGGTTCATTTGGGGGAACCAAGTCAGTGTTCTGGAGAAAATTGTTCCTTAAGAACAATTTGGATGGAACAATTTGCTTTTCTTTTATGGCCATTTGCATGGACATATATCATTCTGCAAACAAAGGAACAAGAATCTCCTGCTACCTTGATGTTTTTGAGCCTTGGGAAGTGTGCATTAGGATTCAGTTGGTTAAGAGATGAGAGTTAAAGTGAGTTTAGAACCCAGACTTTAAGAATTTGATTGGATAATTTAAGAACCTTTGGTTAATTTATACTTCAACATGTAATGGGTAGTAGGAACTTTTGTTCATGGTCTGCAGGAACGAATTATTCCATTCTTGTCCATTCCCTACTCCCGGTCTGTTGCGTTGCATATTTTAAGTATATGAGGTTCTGGCATCTGTTTTTGTTAATTGTTGTTAACTGATTTGAGGCACTTGTAGGTTCCTTTATTTGAGAACATGGATGAGAGGTTGCTTGATGCCATTTGTGAGCGGCTGAAACCATGTCTATTTACAGAGAGCACATACATAGTTCGAGAAGGAGATCCAGTTGATGAAATGCTTTTTATCATACGTGGTCGCCTGGAGAGTGTGACTACAGATGGTGGGAGAAGTGGTTTCTTCAACCGCAGTTTACTCAAGGAAGGAGATTTTTGTGGAGAGGAGCTTTTGACCTGGGCACTGGATCCCAAATCCGGTGCCAACCTTCCCTCTTCTACTCGGACAGTGAAGGCATTAAGAGAGGTTGAGGCCTTTGCACTCATAGCTGAAGAGTTGAAATTTGTAGCCAGTCAGTTCAGGCGCCTTCATAGCAGACAAGTTCAGCACACCTTCCGATTTTACTCGCAGCAGTGGAGGACTTGGGCTGCGTGCTTTATTCAAGCTGCATGGCGACGTTATTCCAAGAGGAAGAGTCTGGAGCTTCGTCGGAAGGAAGAAGAGGATGAAGCAGAGGCAGATGGTAACCGTAGCAATATGAGTGGAGGAGGTTCATATAGTATTGGGGCTACCTTTTTGGCAACCAGGTTTGCGGCAAATGCTCTCCGTGGTGTTCATCGGAATCGGAACGCCAAGACTGCCAGGGAATTAGTGAAACTACAGAAACCCCCAGAACCTGATTTTACTGCAGATGATGCTGATTGATTTGTCACGGATGACCACTCATTTTAAATCCTGTCAACTGACTGTTATTCTGATATTAACTTTGCTCACAAGGGCTAGAACAATGTATGCTCTTTCTAGGCGGTTGAGCTAGCGTCTCCCGCGTTGTCCTCATAGCAGTGATCAAGTTAAATCAACTAGTCCTTCAGCGTCCTCTCAATTTATATATAAAATATACTTTTAATCGTGAAATCAACCCACAATCTGTACATCTCAGAATCAGAAACCAGAGAAGGCAATGGTAAAGAAACTTGGTTTTTACAGGCCATGGAAGGAGAAGAGATTCAAAGGTCAAGAGGGGACCGATTTTGACATTTGTTTTTCAGTACTTTGGCTTGTTTTTCTAGATCAACTTCGGGTGTTTTCTTGGTCAATTACATGGTGATTCTGTTGAAGTGTCTCTGTATTACTTGTTTCATCCATGGTTTTAAAATTGTAGTTTCTTCAACATCAGTAATTCAGGGAAGTCAATTGCGCGAAATAAGCTCACCTTCATTCCATTTGAGATTCCTTGTGCTTTCATGTCGATCAAGCCTCCAAAAGTTGAGTCAATTCCTAGAAAGTGCAACATAAACTCATAATTAGGTCATAGCTAAGAGAAATTGTTAGATTTAAGTCTCTTACATCATTCATAAACTGAACTGGGTTAATAAACATAAGATAGATGGATGAAATATAGTAATCCTCTCTTCCTAATGTATGCGTTCCCGTGTTATATCGGTTGGTCTAGTTTCCAAGTGACGTGAAACATTAAACATGTATTTTCCATGCCCGTGTATTTTGTCATGCCACGATTCCAATGGCCCATACGTTTCCTTTGATTGGATGAACCAACAGGCAATAGCCATGCAGAAAGCACTGGGGAGACCTGCTTAAACATGACTCTTTGAGCCGAGCACTAAATTAGTTCCCTTGGCAAAATGAAATCTCACTGTCGAAAACCATCGAAATCTGATTTAGATAGAATACTAGATAGGTAGCTTCCGTTACGTCGTCGTATGATGAGTTCAAATTTTTTCTTTTAACATAAAAGAGAATGTTCAAACTTCAAATGATGACAACATTTTTTAAATGAGCAAGAAAAATAAAAGATTTGTGTCATTGATTCAAATGAGTTCAATAACCTCGGATAATTTAATAATATGATTATATAAAAAAACCAAAAACAATAAAAAAAACAACAATAACTATATGAAAAATAAACGGTTGTCAATATTATAAAAAGATATCTTCTAAATATTCTTAAAAGGTCTCAATGATATTATTTGATAACAAAGCAAAAATTAAATGAGAATGAGAATTGTATAAAGAGAAAAAAAAAATCAAAGCTTAATTACTAGCAAATTAAACATTGAATGATGAATTAAAAAATATCAATTTTAAAAGAGGATAAAAAAACCAAACTTGAGTCAGAATGTCAGATTTGCGGTCTGGTTGTGTGGTCGGGATAACCTCATATGAAAGAAATTGAATAAAACAATGAAAGACAAAACTGAAATAAAAAAAAACCTAGTCAACCTAGGTTAACTCGACTAACCTGCGACCCGGGATACGAGATTGAGATAACCCCATAGAAAAGGAAGTGACTGAAATCACAAAGATGAAGACCCAATAACTTAATGTTGAAGGATGAAAATGAAACAAAAAATCAATAAAAAAAACCTAAAAAAACAAATGAAATGAAATCAAACTAATCTTCAAAACCCATGACCCGGGTTACCCCATAGAAGACAAACTCAAAAAAAATCATGAAGCAAAATTCTCAATCATCCAAAATAAAAAAATAAAACACATAGCAATCAATAAAATGAGGATCTAATCTGATATAAAAATTAAATAAAATAAAACAATGAGGGATGAAATTAAAAAATAAATCAAGAAAAAAAATAATAAAAAATATCAATAAAAAAATGAGGACCAAATATGGTATAAAAACTAAATAAAATAAAATAATGAGGGATGAAATTGAAAAATAAAATAAATAAAGATAAAGATAAAGAACAAAAAAAACAGCAATAAAAAGAATAAGACTAAATATGATAGACGTAAAAAATTGAAGAATTATGAAATTGAAAAAAAATTTTAATTTTGTAAATTATTTCAAATAAATTAAATAGTAATAAAAAGAAAATGGACAAAATTTAAAGGAAAAAACAAATTGAAGGAGAAATTGTGAAAATCCAAGGGAAGAGAGAAAAGAAAAAGAAAAAAAAAAGGTTGTTTGTGCCAATTCAATAGTCTATTGACCACGCAAGCCGTCCTAGGATGGAGTGGTCCTCGAGACAATTCAAAGTTTTCCTGGAAGCAACTGTTTAGCCACTAGACCAACTCTTATGCACTACCTAAATGGTGTGATCTCATTTCATGTACTGACACGTGCAATACACATACTAGCTATCTTTTTTTAAAAAAAGTAATATTTATATGCATTCAATTACTAAAATATCCCTTAATCAACTTGTTTATTAAAAAAACCATATAAAAATACATAAAATCCCTTAGACGTCAGCTTAAATGTTTTTGCTTTAAAGAGTTAATGAGTTATTTTAATGTACTTAAAAAAACAAAAAAATAAAAAGCTCCTGTTCCATCCGAAATTGACTCTTGAAATATAGTGAAAAGACCGTTCTACTTCTATTTAGAAGGCTTAATGATTTTTCTCTGAAAGTCAAAGTAGTGATTTTATCGTTTCAATCCACAGTTATTTAAGTTTGTGAAAAACTGGTCGCTTGTAGAATTCTTGCTAATACGCACGAAGGCAATATCCAGCTCAAGTGGTGTAAATCCTGCATCAGCAAACCAAGTCACCCGCAGAATTAGACTCCGATATATCTCTCTTTAAATATGCTCGGGTCCATGTCAGTCATCTCTCTCACCAGTCACCTCCTTCTACAGTACTACTGCATGCCATCAGAGGCAACAGTGATATTGCTCCATCGCCTTATAGCAGCTATCTTCCCTCCCAACGCAACAGGAAAATAATGAATTGACAACGTAATAACGTGATGTCAATAAATAGTTAAGAGAATTTAGCGTAAAATATTCACAATTATTTTCCAGAAAAATACATAGTTGTTTGAAAAAAAACATACAGTTTTTGATCATACAATGTCTTGTAGTCAATGCTTCATATATTGAACCTCTCCAATAATTCAATTTAGAATCTCGAAAATAATAGCCTCGAATATATTATGATTTTGAGAGAAGCGTATCGTCTCCCACTTCCTCTGTTATTAGCTGAAATGGATACTTTATTTGCAGAAGCCACCGACTGAAAGCTCAGAGCCGTGTTTGAGTGGAACGTTGAAAAGTGGAACGACAGAGACGCACCCACTCCGGTGAAGAGCAGCTTTTCATTAATAAAATAAGGAGAGAAGGGTGGCCTTCGTGTGGCGAGCACACTCCTTCCATTTATTAATTGATTGTGTAATATCATAATATCTCATCCTCTCTCTCAACTACAATGTGCTCTCCGATTCAGCAATCCTTTATTTTATTCTTTTTAGGAGGCTATGTATGGAAAGATCGATCCTTTTTTAATATTATTTGAAAGTTTGGTTATAGCTGTGATTTGAAGTTTTTTATTTCCTTGAAATATATCATAATAATATTATTTTTATTTTAAAAAAATTATTTTTAATATTAACATATTAAAATGATTTGAAAATATAAAAAATTAATTTTAAATAAAAAAATTTCTAAATTTTTTAAAAACACGCGTTCCCAAGCACTGTCAAGCTAGCATCTAATTAATTTAACACGTGAACTTGTGTAAAACTAAGCAACATGTTTTCAAGTACAAGAAATTTTGGATAGGCTATTTTGCTTTATTTTCTTCGAGAATTGTGGAGGGCTCCGTCATGATTTCCAAGAAATTGTTGGGTAGAAATCCCACATGGAATTAATAACAAATTTAACTTTTAACATTTTAACAAGATCATCACCTAGTGTTAGAGAATTATTTTGATATATACAAATATAATATTATAGTATTTATAACTAAGTTGATGCTCCAATATGTGATGAATCAATATAAAGACAAATTGAACCTTTTTTTATTTTAAATTAATGAAGTCCTATAATTGAGTATATATAGTTCTTGAACAAGAAAAATTTTACCCAATTTTTTTTAAAATTAGAGAATCTTTTATTCTTTGAAATCATTTTTTTTTTTGTTACATTTAGATGCAAAAGAATTTATTGTTGAATTTTCATGAAATAACTATTGATCAAAATTTAATTGATATCGCAGTTTTGAAAAGCAATATCAATTAATTATTATGGTTTAATACTACATATTATTTTACCAGAATATTTTTTGCAGCTGTGTTAGTTCACCTATTCTTTTTACTGTCTATGCTAGTTGCCCAATATTCGCCAAAACTCCTTCAGTACTGGCAAAATATCTTTTCTTCAAAAATCAGTTCTTTATGGCGGAGGTTATCCACTTCATTATCAATGTTCCGAAGAATCTTGTACAATATTAGTTTAAAAATCTATATATATATATATATATATATATATATATATATATCTGCCCTTTAATCAAGTGATAAAAAAGAGGTGTCATTCTACTCGATCCATGACGATTCTTTGAGATTTGGTTGAACCAACTTGTTTCAAGACAGCAGAGCCTCATAATTAATTCAACGCTCACTTGTGCTTGAAAAATTTAACTTTTGACTTAAAGACACTTTCACTTAATTAACCTTATAGATCTTCATCAACTTGCAAATTATCTTTAAGACTTAATAATTACATATATAGGATTGATATTTTGAGGTTTAATGTAAATATTGGAATTTTAGGTTATCTTTTGGCATAATACTTCACAAAACGATCCTCGCCGTGATAACAATTCAGTTCCTTGTTGTTCAATACAAAACTTCTACCATTCATAATGAGCATAAAATCATAAAAGCATAATTCTTCTATGGCCTATGAGTGTCGTGGAAACAAAATCTTAGTTTTACCTCTTTGAGCCTAGAATATTAACCGAATCCAATACGTGCATTAAGATTAACTAAACATGTTATCTCATCAGTTTCACCATTTGATCATCAACAATCTCTTTAAATGTGAAATATGCTTCATTATAAAGTAAAAAATTCAATGTATACAAGACGAAATACATTTAAAATATTAAGATTGTGATATAATGGATAGAATGTTTTTTTTTTTTAAAAAAACAAATATTGAAAACAACAACACATTGACTCGACCCGGGTCAACCATGCAAAACCCGTGATTTGAGGTATGAGATTGTGATAACCCTATGGAACCCAAATCAAAACAAAATTGAAAGTCCAATCTCAATCAACCAAATGTTAAAGGGTAAAAAAAAACATTCAATTAAAAAAAACCCAGGAAAATTGAATAAAGCAAACCTAGATGGGTGGTCTATGTTGCGCTGCAGGCTAGATCAAATTGTTTCTAATATGAAAAAAAATTTTCTCACAAGATGGTAGTGTTTTAAGCAATTTATTTAATTTAATTCAAAACTGAAATTTTATAAAAAAAAACTAAATTTAACAAAGTGACAAATAAAAAGACCTGAGATAATATAAATTATTTTCAAAATTAGTATCAAAATATTATAGAAAGCAAGTAAGAAAATAATGGAGCTCATTCTCCAATTCAATCAAATATTGAAGGATGAAGTTGAGAATACACAAACTCAAAGAAAGAAAGAAAATGAACCTGTATAAATCTTCTAAACTTGGGTTAATATTTCAAATTCACAAGCTGTTAAATCCTAGACCTAGACTCAATTAAAAAGCTCAATTTAACATTGAAGGATGAAATAAAAAAAACATCAATTTAAAAAATTTGACAAAATAGAAAGAAGAAAAAGCAATAAAAATAGAGGATGAAATTGCAAAAAAAATCAAATTTAAAAATGATCTCGAATAAAATAAATATCAATCAAAAGTAAATCTAACCAATAAAAAAATTGAAGGAGGATAAAAATAAAAACAAGTTTTAATTCTATAAATGAATTCAAATAAAAAAATATCAATTGAAAATATAAGGGTCAAAACTGAAGGAAAAACAAATTAAAAGACTGCTTTGAAATTTTAGGCGGTCGGATGTCAAAATCAAGGAAAAAAAAAAAGAAGCAATCAGCACCCAACCAGAGAGAATTACCCAAAAAGCACTGATTAGGGAGGTGGCCCTGTCATGATGATTCAGAAAACACTAAGAAAGATTGTTTTTTGCCACCATAAGCCACCAAACATGCTGCCTGAACATGACGAGATGACTTACTTGTATTGCGCATACTAACTACTTTTCTTGTTTTATATATTTATTATAGCAAAAAAAACCAAGATGAAATACGAATAAGCTCTAAGAGATAAGTTAAAGAAATTTTGATTTTAAAGGTAATTATGTTGTGAAAAGTAAAATTTTGAAAACACTACTACGTTCTGCTAATTTTATTTTTTTTTTGTTTTTAAGAATATTTAAATAATTATACTATGTAAAAAAAAATAAAAAGAAAAGGCTTCCGTCATCAATTCCATAATGGACAAAGAATCTAATGAAAAGACCTTGTTATCTCTTAATAGATAGTTTAGTTTTTTTAAAAAAAACAAAAAAAATAAATTAATTGTTTTAATTCGTAATGAATCAAGATATTTTTACAGTAGTTTCCCACCGAGGTATAAGTTTTTGTTAATATCTATTAATTAGCATACAATATCTTTAATTGATAAATCCTCATCGAAATAAGGAATTTCTTGATATACAAGAATACTCCTACACATTCATAGGATGATTGTGAGCTATATTTTCGGTACATTTTCTTATTGCATTCATGATCTCGGAAAAACACTCTCGAAAGAGGCAGCTTTTTACTGCCCTCGACGTCAATGAAGAGGTTGCTTCAAACTCCAGAAGATGTCCCTTTTCAACCATTGGGTATTAAACTTATTCTATGAATATGAATATTAACAAAAGTAATATGTGTTCTACGTTGTTTTCGGATTAAAAATACATTCAAATCAGTTTTTTTTTTCTTTTTTCTGTAAGATCACCACTAGCATTTTCAAATAAGCCTGTAAATACGATGTATTCTACGTTGTCTAAGTAAGCCATTAATAAATAGAGAGTTCGAAGAAATTGTGTGAGTGTTGTGCCCTTTTCTTTTCTTTGTACAAAACTCCAACATTTCAAGTTTATACCACCTACGACACGAACGGTCGATGGAAGCGCTGTAAATAATCAAATGCATTGTGAAGTCTTGAGAACAATAAGCATACAAAATCCTTCTGAAATATATGGAAATAACTGTCGGAAAAGAATATTGATTGATCGATGAAATGGAGGCGCATCCTGTTTTTTTTTTTTTGGTAACCCGGAGTGTCTGGGTTAGCTTACGCGCACCACAACTAATCTCCGGATCCACTGAACACCCTGCAAGCCTAATAAACATGTAAGACACCACGGGAATAACAGACATGCACACTAGGGCTCGAACCCAAATGACAGAGGCAAGAACCTTGCCTCTGCAGCTGGGCTAGAAGCCCTGGTGCAGCGCATCCTGTTTTTCCCCATACAAGTGGTTGTACTTCACTAATACGTCTCTAATTATTGGAGTCTTCATCGTAAGCATAAAATCTCGAAAGAGTTTGCTCTTCACGATGTAGAGGATAATAGTTTCCCGGTACATGCTATGTTGCGGGGGTGGTTCAATGTTTTTTTTTATATATAAAATTTAGGTCGTAAAATATGGTTATTAAACTTAACTTGACGGGTTAACCTTAAATTTTTTTAAATTAATTTTTTACCTAGCTCAGGTTTAATTTAAATCGCATGAAAATTACTTTGATATGATTCAATTGACTTGATAAATCCAAAGATAACCCGTAAAAAATATAATTTGATTTAAATTTTTTTTAATATTAAGACAGTAATATATTAGATCGATTCGGTTCATGACCCGAATCATAGATTTCACTGAATTTAACAGCTTTGTTTTTTTAAAAAAAATATTTTTATTTTATGATACGATAATGAAAGTAGATGCTTGTAAAATTGAGCATTAACTAAATATCGAGATGTTTGTTTGAGACTACGATAACCTTGTAGAAAACAAATCGGAATAAATTATGAAGATCAATTTAAAATCAATCAAATATTGAAGGATGAAATTAAAAAATAAAAACCAAAAAAGATTCAATAAAAAAGTAGAAGATGGAAATAAAAAAGAAGAAGAATTATTTGGCATTGTTAATAAATATGACCAAACGAGTCAACCTTGAAACATCCCGACTTAACACCTTGCCTAGCTTGATTTTAAAAGTAACCAGCATGGGAGTTGTCACTATGTGACTCATTCGGCTTGGTGGATCCAAAGCTTACTTGGACGACTAGTAAAAATATGGTTTGACTTTTAAAAAAAATTTCAAGATGATATATTTTTTTGGAATATTAAGACAATAACTTATTAAAATAACCCGGGTTTCATGACTTAACTTGTCAAGCCCGTAACCCGAATCATAAATTCCACTGGGTTTAAAAGCTTTGTTTTTTTAAATTAATTTTTATTTAATGATATGATAACAAAAATAAATGTTTAAAAACTAAACACCAATTAAATACTAGGATGTTTGTTTAAAATTGCTAAAAGCTTATAGAAAAAAAACATAAATAAATTATGATAATGAATTCAAAATTAATAAAATGTTGAAGAATAAAATTAAAAAAAAAAAGAAGCTAAAAGCATTTAACGGGGGAAAAAATAGATGGAAAGAAAAAAAAATGGAAGATCCATGAAATTAAAAAATATAGAAAAAAAAAGAAACAATTTTAATTTTCTTAAAAAAGAATCACTTCCTTATATATATATATATATATATACACATATAGGAAACCAAATTTATTTGGTGTAGATCGAATAAGAGACGTAATAGAGATGGACACCGTACAAATAGCCTTGTATGGGCAAAAACAGGATGCGCCTGCCCCCATTTCATTATCATCATCATCAATATTCCTTCCAGCCAGTTTGTTTATACAAAAATAAGACCCAATGCCCGTTGAAAACCGAGAAAAGTCTCGGAGCAATAATAATATGATAAAATGGAGGCTAATCTTGTTACTTTTTTCCAAATACAAACTGTCGGAAAAGAATATTGATTAATGAAACGGAGGGGCATTGGCATCCTGTTTCCCCCCCGATCGCTGTAAATGATGATGATGAGGATGCGCCACCATTTCATTAATCAGTATTCTTTTCCCCATGTTTATAAGTGCCCGTTGAAAACTGAGAAAAAGTCTCAGAAACTGGATAAAATGGATGCTAATCTTGTTTGTCCACATACAGATTTAACCTATGTACGTATAGGCCGCATAAAACCCTAATTAAAACCATACAATATATATATATATGACTCTCTAAATGCCCCCAATATATCCATTTCCTAGTTTTAACAATCTCTTGCAGACATTATAAATTGAGTATGGTAAAGCATCGTTGCCCTACATATACTTTTCCTGAAATATATATGGACCGTAATGATAATTAGAATAATTAATGTTGTTAGATATATAAAGCATATTGGCCCCTTTTCTTCCACCGTAGCAAACATATATACTCTATATATACCCTTGTTGAGGCGTGTGTCCTCCACAGTCTGAAGTCTTCTCTTCTATATACCATCCTATATTCTAATCAGATCTTTATTATTTCCAGTCCAGTTTTCAATTCCATGGCCGCCAACCAGACATCCCTTAATATTGTTGATGCCAGATTTCCCCTTCCTGGCCATGATTTTGAGCAACAAGCAACATCAGATATTGTTGAAACCAAAGACTTCGACTACTCGAAAAGATCACAGTGGCTACGTGCCGCTGTCCTTGGTGCCAACGATGGTTTGGTTTCCATCGGGTCATTGATGATGGGTGTCGGCGCTGTGAAACAAGATGTTAAGGCCATGATACTAACCGGGTGTGCCGGTTTGGTAGCTGGGGCTTCTAGCATGGCTATAGGCGAGTTTGTGTCTGTGCAGTCTCAACTTGATATTGAGCTGGCACAAATAAAGAGAAACAAGCAAAGAAGGGATAGCGAAGAAGTACCGGAAGACGAAGAGGGAGAGAAGGCGAATTTGCCAAGCCCAACGCAAGCATCTGCAGCTTCAGCTATTGCCTTTGCACTTGGTGCATCAGTGCCAGTTCTAGCTGCCTCTTTCATAGCACAGTACAAGTTGAGGCTGGGAGTGGTGGTTGGGGCAGTGACCTTGGCTTTAATGGCGTTTGGGTGGTTAGGGGCTGTGTTGGGGAAGGCACCGACTGTTAAGTCATCCCTTAGGGTTTTGATCGGAGGATGGTTCGCTATGGCCATCACCTTCGGCCTAACCAAGTTGATTGGGTCAACTGGGTTATGAGTATAGCAGTATGTTACACCCTTCTCTCCCGGTACAATTAAATCCCATGCTGTATAATTTTTTGTGTTGTTTATTTTCTTTCCTTTTTCCTTTTTTTTTTTTCCAGTAATGTACGACGTGTGCACGGGAAGGAGAGGTTCTTACTGTATATATTTCCATTCCAGAATATTTTCACGTTTCGTCTCGGATCATATATAATTCATAATATTAGTTCAATATTTATGATTCTAATTTAAATTTTAAAATAAATTAATTTTAAATTATACAATACAAACATAAATATACAATATCAATTATTTAAATATAATTTTAAAATTTAAAATATTTCTAAATATAATTAACTTTATATTTAAAGTAATTCAACACAAACACAATACCAAAATTTTAAAAAAATAAAAGGTTTTAATTCCAAAGATGCATAAACCAAATATCATCTCGCATGGATATAAAAGAAATGATTAAAGAAATATAAGGTCCAGCTCTTTAAATTTGCCTTTTGGTACTGGCAATATATTTAAAAATAATCATGAAATAAATAACAAGTGGGGACTTCAAGAAAAGAAAGGATGATGAAGGCTAGTAAACTTTTTTTATAACAATTTGTTTTTTTTTAAAAAAAAAAAAAACGATGAATGACAATGATACCAAACTAGCCCCTAGTTATCATAAAAAAAAAATGCATAGTTTCTTGCAAAACTACTAATAAATTGATAATTTCATATTTAATAAAAATATATCTTAGAAAGTATAAAAGAAATTGTTTTTTTGGAAAAAAATAAAAAATAAATTTATTTGTTAATGAAAGCTTTGATGTGGAACTCATAATTTTTTGCTTCTTGAACCAGAACTCATCGGAAACATTCTTAATATATATATATATATATATATATATATATATATATATATATATATATATATATATTTCTAGAGAAATGGCTAGCATCGCTCTAAATTATTTTATTTCTTCGTCACATCCATCTGCAAGTATCAAGTATTATTATTTACCTATATTTTGCTTCATCAATTCCCTAGCAATAAGATAAAAAAGAAAGAAAAGAGTCAGGCATTTGCATACAACGAAGTACATTTTATGCAACAAACATAAGAAACAACAAGAAAATTGAAAAACCATCTAGATGGTGGTCCAGTAATAAAAGTTTGGGACTAAGAGGTTTGCTTTCTATATGGTCTCAGGTTCGAGCCCTGTGGTTGCTCAAATGATAGCTACTGGAGGCTTACATGGTCGTTAACTTCAGGACCCGTGGGATTAGTCAAGATACGCGCAAGCTGGCCCGAACACCCACATTAAACTAAAAAAAAAAAAAGAGAAAGGAGGCTAACCTAAACCAAGTGAATTTAGTGGTCATAAGTCAATTATGCAATTTATTTAGGTTATGAGAAAAGTAAAATCAAAATAAATTATAAAATCTTAAATGATGAAATTAAAAAAAATAATTTAAAAAATTAAAAAATTTAAAAAATAACTTGAGTTAATTTATCAAACTCACAACCTGAGTCATAAAACTAGGTTAACACCATAAACAATAAATTAAAAAAATAGTGAATTTAACAAATTGATAGGGTTGGTTCTATTTTGAAGGCAAGTGGATGTAGAGTTGGTTTGAGTATATATTTTTGTTAGACGACTGGATCGCTTGTTTATTTAGAGATAACTAAATAATTCACATGCGCTCTACTGCAGGTCAGATTAATTTTTTAAAAAAATATAAAAAGTTTTTTTAGTATTGATAACATTTTTTTCTAGTAAAAGAACTCAAAATTTAATGTATATTGAAAGACATATATATATTAGATGATATATCTTTTAAAAAATATTAAGGTGACAATATTATAGATCGACCTGAGTCAACTCAAGTTAACTTATTAAATTTATGATCCAAGTCATGTAATTGTGATAATCTCATAAAAAGCTAATAAAAACAAATTATAAAGTCAAATTCTCAATCAACTCAATTTTAAAAGACAATATTGAAAACAAATCAATTAAAAAATGACAAAAAAAAGAGATATATAAGTAAACTTGAATTAATCTGTAAAACTCGTGATTCGAGTCATGAGACTAAAATAAATCTATAAAGAGAAAATAAGAAAAAAAAATACAAAATCCAATTCTCAAGCAACCCAATCTTGAATAATGAAATAAAAAAAATGATCGAGTCAACCCGGGTTAATATGTCAAAACTAGGTTATGAAATCGAGTTAACTTCATAAAAAGTATATCAAGAAAAATTAATTATGAGATCTAATTTATAACCAACTCAATATTAAAAGATATAAACAAAAAAAAACTTAAATTTATAAAATTGAGGTAACCATATAAAATATACTTTAAAAAAACTCATGAAACTCAGCCTGAAATAATGAAAGATTAAATAAAAGATTAAAAAGAAAAGAGCAGGTTGCTAGATGGTAAAATTAAAAAAAAAATTGCTAAAAAATAGAGAGATTCCTCTATGTTAATAATGAAAAAAATAAAAATCTAGCTGTGTTTACTATTTCGGATTTCAGTGCATATGGTACCTAGTTTAATCTGCAATCAGTGACTTGGCAACCACAATATCTAAAACCACCATTGGGAGGCTGCGTGCGAATATTCCCATGAGGGGCACGCCTCTGGTCCTGTTAGTGGAAAGGCCCAGAGAGAACAAAATTACATTCTCTACCATACTGACACAAAAGGGCTGGAAGGAGCATATAATTACATCATCTGCCCTTCCGCCAACACTGTCAAAGGTTAAAACCAGGCGGGGCCGCCTGGTCTGGGAGTTAACAAGGAGGAAAAACTAAAATATCTGGGTAGCTAGTTCACTGTTGAAAGCCACCCCAGATCTTTTAGCTAGTTCACTGTTCATATATCTCTTATTATTTTATTTTATAAATTTACTTTTTATTAACAAGGTAAAAACTTAAAACAATTAAAATAAAAGTTCAAATAATTTAAATTTAGCAGAAAACATGTAGTTTTTAGCCAAAACTTTTTTTTTAAAAGAGAATGATATAAATTATATTTTAAAATCTCACCTAACAACTTAAACTATTGGGTTTAGATGAATTTCTTAAAACTTTTTATTTATTTATTTATTGATGAAGAATTTTTTTATGATTATTTATATAGAAATCTATCATATCCATTAACCAATCTTAAATAAATAAATAATGTTTTAATTATTTTTATACAACTATATAAAAAATAAAAAATAATTAATGTAAAGAAATAAAAAAAATTATAATAAAAAAATATATATTCTATTATCATTGAGTATTCATGTGTAGCATATTAGTTTCATATATAATTATTAAAAAAAGTATTTCATTTTAATAGATTAAAAACAAAATTTAAATTAAAAAAAGAGAGGAAAGGAGGTCCAAATACTCATGTGTCTAGACTAGTAAGCCTGCAAGACCAGCCCATAAAAAACCCAATGTATTTAGGCAGATCCGTATTCCTGATTTCCTTCAAAAAAAATATTTAAAAAAACAATATATTATCTACTTAATATTTTTCATCAAAATAAATGGATGTCACATCATCCACATGAATAAATAACATGTCATTAACCACAACAAATTATGGTCATCTCTAATAATAAAAAAAAAAATCGGGTTACAAAACCCTAAACCTTAACTCATTTTCAATTAAAAAACATCTAAAAATAACCATAGCAACTTTAGTAACCTCATTTCAAGCCCAAAATGCCCTTTAACCATTGAAAAACTAAAAATCAAATTAAATTTTAAAAAATCTAGCCCAAATCTATATTTGTAGCTGGTTTTTCTTTTTAAAATCATACAAAATGGTTTTAAAAAATTGAGACACCAATTGTGGGTTTGTTTGTTTTTTTTCTTTTTAATTTAAAAATTCTAAACAATTAAGTTTTTTTTTAACCAAACCACCCTTTAGTTGATTCAGTTTATGTATAAATTTTCAGAGCACAAAAAAGTGAAAAGATTCCAAACCGATTTAACCAAGTTAGATTTTTTTTTTTTTTTTGCTTGATACTTGTTTGGTCATGAAAAGGTAAAAGAAGGCCTCAAGTGATGGTATCTTATTACCACAATCCAAAATTATATCCAAGTTCTTACAGAGAGTTTAGATAGAATACCAGGAGAGATTACCAAGGAGGATCTCTACCTCATTTACAACCATATGTGTCTGAAGCCTAGGAATCAGAGTTCATCCAGTTATTTTACTGTAATTATTTTTTAAAGTATTTTTTATTTAAAAATATATTAAAATAATGTATTTTTTTATTTTTTAAAATTTATTTTTGACATCACCACATTATCAAAATGATCAAAAAATACCAAAAAAATATTAATTTAAAACAAATAAAAAATAAAATAAAATTTAAATTTTTTTAAAAATATTTTCGAAACACAAAAACAAACCAGTCCAGCCAGTAACCAGTAAAGAAAAGGAGAGTGACACTTTCATTATTTTAATATAATAAGAGTTTTTTAGTTATTAATTTTTTTCAAGGATGTAAAGTATTATATAATATATAAATTATGAGATGTAAAATATAATTTCTCAAGATATAAAAGCAAAATAAAAATTTAATTAAATTATTGGCGGCTGATTTAATTATCCAAAAAAAAAAATGAGGGAGATGAGTAATGTGATCCTCTCTGCTTGAAAGAACCACCATTCAAAAGGATGTAAAATTACTCACGAACAAGTGGGACCATAGTTTAAGTAGCCAAAATCAAAACCAAGTTCTTTCCCCTTCTGTTTATACAGAATTCACAGAAATATTACTTAGGTGCAAGGAAATCAAATCGAGATGACCAAAATTAAAAGAAAGGTGAAATAGCAGCCCTTTATTTAAAGATAAAATATTTTTCTTTTTTGATCCTTTGATTATTTTATTTAGTTAGACCATTAATTATTTTTTTTACTTTTATCCTTTAATATTGTGTTATTTAATGATTTGATTTGATAATTATTTTTGCACTATTATCTCTCGTCAAGTTATTATATTTTTAAAAAGTTCTTAGTTCTTGATTTTACAATAATTTATTAATTGTAAGGAATTAATAATGATGGGACCAAAACTAAAACCTTGTTAAGATAAAAGGTTTTCTTTTTAAAAAACAAAACAAAGGGGTGTTAACGCCTGTTAGGCTTAATTTTTTTTCAAGTTTATATCTTGATATCTTGAGTTTTAAAATTATATGATTTGGTACATAAATTTATTTATTTATAGTATAGTTTGTGAGCTTGAGTAAAGATAACCTCATAGAAAAACAATGAAGAAAATAGAAAGAGGTTGGTTGTTCTGATGTGCTTTTACCAAATTGACCACATTTGGTGTTAGTGTCCCTCTTGACAAGAGAAATGTCACTATAAAGTGTTTTTGAGCTTTTATTATCCTTTGAAAAAATAAATTAGGGTTGAGAGATTTTTTTTATTTGTTTTTTTAACCAATTTGAGGATTTTTTGAATTGGATAATTAGTTTCTCGAGATTGAGTGTTTTTAGGTTAAAATAGGTTAGACTTGAACTTGAACTTTTAGCTAGCTTTACAGTGGTTAAATCTTAGACACGTAAATGATGTGTTGTCCGTTTTCTTTTAAAAAAAATATTAGACAAATGACTAATTTTAAAGATAAAAAAAATTGAGACTCAGCTATGTAGAGTCAATAAGCTTGCGTAGTTAACCTGTTTTTTTTCCTACCCGAATAATATTAACTTTCTTAAGAATTAAATAATTTATAATATTGTATGTATAATTTCTTTTAGATTTTTAGATTAACTAAGAATGATTTTTATATGTTATTTTATGTGATTTCATATATTTTTTACTTCATTCTTAATCAATGTTCTTTTTGTGTAACTCATCATAATTATTATTTTTTTAGTAGGTTTATTAATTTTGACGGCTGATTTTTATTATCATATAATTTAAAAAAAATAATTTTTTAAAAAAACTTATTAAATTCTATCAATTCCATCACTCAGATCACATATTTAACGAATTAACTTGTTTTAATTTAATATATCATTGTCCAACATATTATTGTCTTGATATTAAAATAGAACATCATCTTGAAATATCTTTTCTTTTAAGTCAATCTAAGTTAAGCTAAAAGCTTATCATTGTCTTGATATTAAAAAGAGTGTATTATCTTGAAATTTCTAATCCAAGTTAAGCTAAGTGTTTCCCGTGACAACGTCTGTGTGTGTTGTATTATTATTTTTATGTTTCCGAGTACACTTGCATTAAAATCATTAGGGTGATTTTTTTTTATTTAAGCTTATTTTTGGACTGATAATAGGATATTGTCTATGGAACAGGTGTCCTAGTGTGATTTATCATAATTATATGTTTATTACATGACTATATGAAACGAACTTATTAATTTTTGGAATGATAATAGAATATTGTTTATGAAACGAGTGACCTGTTGTGATTTATCATGATTATCTATTTATTATATGAAGTAAACTTATTAAATTTAATTGGGCATATAACCGAGTTGTAAATTTTTATTACTTTTAAAAATATTTTGATCCAGCTACTAACGTTGCGCGGGCACAGGCGAGAAACAAAGAATTGTCACGCTCAAATCCAACATCGACAATTGCCCGGATCCATACGTTGACGTGAGGACGGAAACAAACTGCGAGTTCGAGTGCGCGCGTGTCTGAGAGAGAAGCTTGAACACAACAGGAAGCGAAGGAACAATAAAACAATAATTATCATAACATACAGCCTCAAGAGACTGATTCACCTCCAACACACTGAGTTTGACAAATATACTAGTTTGGCAGCGAGTTATTCGTTCGCCGTAGGATTCAGAGCAGACAAACAAAGAGAACAGCATTTGCTCAACAAACATTCATCGAAGGAGGAACACACTCATTTAAGGAGAGTCTTGATAATAGCTTTCACATTCAACTTCTTGAGATCTGTGTAAGATTGACCACAGCCTACAAACATGACCGGTGAGCCAGAGATGTAAACCATCGACAGTGCAGCTCCGACCTACACTCATCAAAGAGAATTGCAGGCAACATTTAGTTGGTAAATATAACAAATAACTCAGAAGGAAGGAAAAAAAATAAATAACCGCCTTCTGTAACTCTACCTTATCATCGATTGTGTCAAACTTGGTGAGCAAAATCCCATCAATTAATCTAGGATTGGGTGAAGTTGATAGGTCCGCTAATTTCTGCAAAGAAAAAGAGCAAGGGATGTTGCTTTATAAACTGAATGTGGATGCAACAAAACAAAATAACACAGCGAATGCGAGGATAATAAGAACTAAACCTGATTGAACTTTGATAGCTGATCAACAGCATCATTTCCTACCAAGGCCTCTCCAACAAACAAGACCAGATCAGGATTGTTGAGGTAAATTAACTTTGAGAGAGCTCTCATTAATGGTTCATTGTCCTGAAGCACATGAAAATTGAATTAATAAAAAAAGCAAATAGAAAAGCCAGGTAAAAGTAAAACATAGATCCCCCTTGGTTCTTCTATTCTATCTAACTCTTTTTGCATTGACTTTAGCATTTTGATACTATACTGGTGTTCTTACAGAAAAAGTTTCCGCACAATTTCTGTAGCAAAATTGAGAGTCAATCAATTAATAACAAAATTTGACTGCACCAGATAGTAGGTCAATCTCCTTAATAAAACATTAAATCATAAAGCACCTGCATTCGGCCAGCAGTATCAACGAGAACAACATCAGAACCATTGCGTGTAGCCTCCTGAATTGCTTCCTTTGCAACAACCGCTGGATCTTTCTCATAGCCCTTTTCAAATATAGGGATCTAACCAGAGAAAAAAGACGATCACGTCAAGCTTCCTTTACAGGCATGAATCACAGAAACAAACAAGCACTGGATCTAGAGGCCAGAAAACTTCAACAACATTAATATGTGGGTATCAATTCTGTACCTGAAGTCTACGTGCATGAGTCCTCAGCTGCTCAACAGCTCCTGACCTAAATGTATCACAAGCAGCCATCATAACACTAACCTTATGTTGCAGAAGCCAGTATGCAACCTGCAGCATGACATGTAAAAACAGCCTGCCCAATAAGGAAGCGTGACTTGATGATAATTCAATAATAATAATCACAATGATACGAGCTTAGCTTCACCTTAGCCAGATTTGTGGACTTTCCAACCCCATTGACACCAACAAAAACAACAACATATGGTTTCCTCTGTTCCCTTGCAGCATGTACATCCCTCAATATGTCAATAGAGCGTCTAGGAGTCAAAATACGGACAAGTGCTTCTTCCATAGCAGCCTGCAGCCATAAAATCAGTATGAAAGTGAGGTCATGCTTATTCCTAAATCAAACGGGAAAGATGAAAAATGAAGACACTTTTGATATAACAAACCTGCACTGTGGACGATATCCTTGTGAAAGATGCCAGCTTTTTACCTTCAAGACTAGCCGCAACTGATTCACAAAGCTTCTCGGCTATCTCCTCAGCCTGAGATTGCCACAGGACAGTAACTCCATAAGAATGCTAAATAGGACAGGGAAGTATGATTGACTGAATATCTAGCAGAAACAGGAACATACCACATTCTTGGTCATGAGCCTATCCTTGAGAGCTTTCAAAGCTGGCTCTAGGTCTGCCTTCTCCAAGTTTGCCTTACCAGCAATACTGAGCCAAGGAAAGCATAACAAAATTCATGTAAGGGTCATATGAGGATGAAAAGCCTAGTCCAAATAATGAGATTCAACTTTTATTGAGTTCAGTAGGAGAACCCTTGAAAAAGGAATATCATGCCCATTATACATACCAACAGACAGTTTGACAAAGTCAAACCCTGCATATCTAATGCTAGCGTCCCACATTCTGTCTAAAGATTCATGCATAAAGTTTGTTGCACATCTCATAACGCAGGAGAGACAACAGAAAAAATTGTGGAAGCATGCATTCATGGTGAAGGGAAAAAACGCCAACTGGGCAAGCCATCACCCCAGTCTCACATACACGTCAATCCCAAGGAAGAAACTTCTCATAAGATGTTAAATTATAAATAGAACAGTTAGATATATACTGTGAATCATATACCTTATTCATTAAAGCATAGAATAAGCTTGAACTTTTCGCCATAATAGATTTGCCAGAGAACACTAAGAGACGTAATGGCGCTCAATTGATAAAGCAAAGGTAATAACGATCTAATTACCCAAAAACTAACTGTACATTCCAAAAACCCATGATAATAGTTATTGCTGGAGTCTTTAACTCAGATGCCACAATGACAAACCCCAAAAACACTAGTAAAAGTCACAAGAGGCTGCATTTTTTTTTTTTTGGTAAAAAAAAAGACCTTGAAGAGATGCTCTATATCCAGTACCTTAATGATACACAACTTAATGGATTGGTGGTAATCAAAGCAATGAATAACAAGGATTTAGATGGCAATGTTTTACCTCTGGAACATAGATGAAAACCATCCCTTCTTCTTAGCATCAGGCTTGCTGTCCTTACCAACTTCCTCATCTTCTTCATCCTCCTCGCTGTCACTGCTAATTATCTCTTCTTTGTCCATCATGCTTTCACCTTGATCGGCTGCCACAACTTGTATATTCTCATTCCCATTCTCCTCCACAGGATCCGTAAAATCCAATTTCGCAACTTTAGGTGAATCATCCCAAACTCTATTCTTCTTTGTTATCTTTTTCTTCGGGTCCGCTTTCGAATCCTTGCTAACAACAACACTAGTATCAGTAGTTTTTTTCACACCCTTACTTTTCAGCTTCTGAAGTTTGCTGACATCAAAAGCCCCATTATTGGATCTCGCATTTTCTTTACCATTAGCGAGACCCATCCCTCTATTTCCTTCACCAACAACGTTATGGTTCCCATTGGAGTGTCCATTCTCCAACTTCCTACCTTTCCCATCATCACCATCAGCCTCCTTCGCATCACTCTTATTTTTTTTATTCCCTCCATCTAACCCACCACTACCCTTTTTCACCACCTGCTGCTTCCTCCCATCATTCCCCAGCGGCTTCACTTTCCTCAACTCCTCCGCCCTCGCCTCCGCCTCCTTCCTAAGCTGCCTAAAAGTCTCATCAAAATCAAAATACTCCACACGCTTCGGATCATAAATCTCCGAAAACTCACGCTTCACCATCTCCAACAACTCATCCACATACAACAAATGGAGAATTCGCTGATACACAGCGACAAAAACGAGACCAAGCTCGTTATGGAAAGTCCATTTAAGCGTGTAGGAGGCAGCACCAGGCGCATCGTAATTATACGACGCCGCACCTGATCGTTCCTCCAACAGACAAGATCGAATCAAAGTATCGATCGGCGATCCTTTTAACGCATTTCCTAGCTCTTTACATGTCCATAAAATCAATCCTCCTCTAGTAAATATTAACAACTGCTCTAACATCTTCCAATCTTTTTACCAAACCTGCAGCAACCAAACCAAATTGAGTCCAATTAACCATAAAAAATGGTGCCAATCGTAAAGGGAAAAAGTAAAAACGTAGGGACAGAGAACGGATCGGCGGCACAAGAAATTGTTGTTAGAGATCTGTGGATGGATAAATAAACGATTAAATTCGAAGGTATCGAAAGAAATAACTTACCTAATTTCCTGTTCTAGAAAATGATTCGAAAGGGAGAGAGAATTTACTAAAAGCAAAGGGAAAGGAGTTGTACAAGACAAGAAAAGAAAAATAAAAATCAATGCGAGGACTTGTGGGTTATTTATATGATAAGGTTTTTTTGGGTAATTAATTGAATGTGGGGGGGGGTGACTCGGTTAGTTGGACGGCGAAGAAAATTTGGACACGCCGCCACCACGGTCTGACCTTTTCCTTGAGTCTGGAAAATATTAACGGGGTTAAAACGTAAATTAACCGCTTATTTTGACTGTTTTTATGGGCGTTCCTGGACGCTGTTACGCGTTTGACGGTCTGGTTGGGTGTGGAAGGAGTACTCTGTGACATGGTTTTTAAACTCGTTTTGATTAGGTTATCAGGTTTTTACTGGTCACTGGATCTGCATCTGTATCTGGATCAATTTATTTTTAAAAAAATTAAAGAGATTTTTTTAAAAAAAAATGGATTATAATTATATTTTTACTGGGTTTTATCGGGTCGTCGGGACACCTCGGGTTTTGCCTTTCGTCTTTTTCTATTTTTCTTAAACTCAGACCTGTTTCAGCCCCGGATCAACCTACCATGTCAGATCGGATTTCAAAATTATGCTCCATGAAGTTTGAAATTAAGTTTCAATATGTTTTATATTGGATTTTATTTTTTATTTTAAAATAACTTTTTTAGTATTTTTTAATTATTTTTATATGTTTATGTTAAAAATAAAATTAATATATATATATATATATATTATTTTAATGCATTTATGAAAAAAAATACTTTGATAAGTAACCGCTATCACACTCTTAAATACCTTATTAATATCATATTAATTAACATCTATTTTTTTAAAAAAATAGAAAAATATAATTATAAAAGAAAAAAAATATAAGAAAATATTTTTATTATTTTTTGATAAGTTATAGATTGTATATTCACTTTTCTTTATATCTATCTTTTTTTTTCAAATTAAATTAAAAAAAAAAACAACTAATAAAATATCATATTATTTTGTATACACCATAAAATTTTTCGGCGTAGAAGCAAAATTCAAAAGGAATGATTCAATTGGGACAGTATTTATAAAATCTTCTATGCTAATTTTAAAATAGTTGAGTTTTGATGTTTTAAGAGTATTATTGAACATAATTTTATTTTAAGTTATAAAAAAAACTTAGTTTCAATTTTGGGTTCAAATCACAAAGTTTACATTTGATTAAAGTTTTATTAAAAAAATTAGATATAAAAGAGATGAAAATATGTTTGAATAAAAAAACACGGATGAACATATAAAATAAATATTTTTAAGTTTATTTATATACTTTTAAAATAGAAAGCATAGAGAGCCTTATATTTTCTTCCTTCATAATCTTTATTTTTATTAACAATAATCAAATTTTATCTAAAATACCTTGAAAAAAAATTCATAAAATTTAGCTTTGATAAAATATTTAAGAAAAAAAACAAGAAATACAGAAATTGTATAAAATTTAGCTTTATTTATTTGGTGCTTATTGCTTTTTATGGAATGATTGTAAAAATGCGTTGGGAAGTTGTATTTGGATAGGCACAAGATGGGATTAGCCGTATTGCAATCATACCTGGATTCCAATTCCCAATTACAGAGACTAGTAAAGTTGTGTGCTTACATTTTAATATTTTTTATTTTTTTTTAATAATTTCAATATATTAATATTTAAAAATTAAAAATATTATTTTAATGTACCTTTCTATTAAAACATCATACACGACATTATTTTTTTTAATGAAAGTTTGCCATCACCGCATCTTTAGCTCAGAACCTGGCCTTTTACAGAATGGGCTTGAACCTCGTCCACAAAATCAAGTCTTTATTTGATAGGGCCCTCCATGTTACATAAATCTGGGCCTGGTTGTCCAACGGGCCAGACAGGCAAGACGTTATTTTTCACAGAATTTTTTTGAGCAGGATTAGACTATGTTTCAAATTCCAAGCTTAAAGTTAAGCCTCTGTTTTTTCTTAAAAAAAATTAAAAATTATTTTTTATATATTTTTAAATTATTTTGATATTAAAAATAAAATTTAAAAAATAAAAAATTATTATCTCATTATATTTTAAAATAAAAAAATATTTTAAAAACCAAATCAAAACCAAATAACAGGTGATTAGTTCAAACAAGAAGCTCTAAACACAAAAACAGCAGTGGGAGTTGGGCAACAGCTATAATTAACAGCAAGAGATAGTGGCGCTTGCTTGAATGCTTCTGGGAACTTCTCACTTCAGCAATCAAGATTCTTTTCATGATCTTGATGAAGAACATATTCCCATACAAAAGCCTTCCCACAGTGATACCGAGGGTTGGATAGATATCTGCTAATCTGTAACAAATGGTGGAATCATGAGTAAGTTGTGTTACCAATTACATGAAACGTGAGAAAAAGAAGAAGAAGAGCGCAACTAGGTATAGCTAATGGTTATGGAGTCACTATGTTTACTTACATTGCTAATTTGCACGTAGGCTGAGCCTTATCCCAAGAGCTTCTCTCCATAAGCTCCATAAATGGTTTCTCCAAATGAATTAGCTTGTTTGGATGGTTGCATCAAGATTTGAACATGACTTCCAAAATTCTCATACTCATACATTGCTGAAAGGAACATGACTTTTATATATTTATATTTTACTTGATTTGTGCGCTTTACTGAGTTAACAAGAAAGTAAATTAATTAGTTTAGTTAATTCATGTTTAATTTGTAATTTTTCTTGCTTATTTTTTATTACATTTCTTCTCTTATTTAGCCTTTTTTTTTTGGCTAAATGAGTTGATTAATAAAATTCTTGTTTTCCATCAAAAATAGATCTCAACCATTCAAAATTACTAAAAAGTGTCAATGAAAAAGAAAATCTATTGTAACCTAGCTAGAAAAGAAACTCTTTTCATCCTATTTGATACAAAAATCCTTTTTTATTTCTAATTTAATTTGATTACTATTTTAGTTTTCAATACTTTTTTTAGTGATATTGAAATATTTCAAAAACAATTCAGGAGGGAATTAAGATTTATATGTATTTTCCATTACAAATATGGAAGGAAATACATGGAAATGGGGGAGAGGAATTGAAACTATAGTAAAAGATGAGCAATTAATTGATACAAACCAAACTTTTGAAGTGAAATAATAATAACAACAGCTGCTCCATGACCCTAAGTTTTAATTAGGGGGCAAATTAAAACTTATACTTTATTATTTACCCTCCTTATATACTCGGAGGTTAATATTATGGGTGGTAATTAAGTCAATATTTATCTCTACACTTTCCTGTGAAGTTGAATCCCAGAGGAGATTGTTGCCCATGACTTGCTTCAACCCAGAATGAGGAATTAGCTATGATCAATGAGGAAAACCAATCCGATTATATAATGATCTTTACAAATTAAACATTAAAATGTACTAAAAAAAATGTTGCCAAAAAAATATATATATAGCTCTTTAAGCTAACGGCTCGAATTGAAAAACTAGGCATTCCCATAGTGCTTCTATATCCAATATATCCAAACAAAATTAGCGTGTTGATATGCTATTGAAATGTTTATTTAAGAATACGATAAAAATTATTTTTTAAAATATTTTTTATTTTAAAAATATATTAAATAATTTTTTTTAAAAAAATTATTTTTTACATTAATATATATATCAAAATGATTTAAAAATATAAAAAAATTAATTTAAAACTAAAAGAATTTAATTCTTTTAAAAACACAATAAATTACTATCCAAACATCGTTAAGTCCATCGTTAAGTCCGGTGCTGTAGCCGAGATGATGGTTGGAAGTACAGTATAAGACATTTAACAATTTCAATGATCCAGAGGCCACTTGCCATGACCCGTAATTTTCTTTGCCTATTTATTTTCCATCCCTGTCCACAGGCATTATTATTACTGCTTTAGGAAGGCAATCTTTATAAACACGCCAGCACTTTAAATGCAAACCGATACATCTGGTTCCTGTCTACTCTAATATATATATATATATATATATATATATATATATATATATATATATATATATATAGGAACATGGCGTTAATGGGTAGGACAAATGAGAGGTGGATAGCTTGGAATGTAATGGCATGAATTAATTTGTTTGTATTTTCTTGTCTTAATTAGTTTGTTCACGTTCTGATAATATTTGACATTGTGCGAACGTGCCATATACTGAGCAAAATGAATATTATTCATCATAACTGGTTGTGGGAAGAATATTCTCACATTCTTCAGATTTAAAGAACGCAGGGAAGCTTCCAGGTAGTGCAATGGCTGCAAATCAAAGAGAGGACTGATCATCGGGAACAAATTGAACACAATTACGGTACTTAGATATTATATAAGGGCTAGACTATTTTTTGTGTAAAAAATAATGTTTGGGTGTTGAAATGGAGTAAAAAATATATAAAAAATGATTCATGATAAACTTATAATAATGTTGTCTTGGGATGAGTCAATTTGAAATATCCTACTAAATTCATAGTCTATATGATGTAATTGGAATAACCCAGTAAAAAATTAAAGAAAATTATAAAGCTCAATTTAAAAAAAAAACTCAATGTAAATTTTTCAAACCCGTGATCCGATTTATTAGACCTGAAATATCAAATCTAAAAAACTTATGAAATTCAATTTCCAATCAATTAAATATTAAATAGTGAGATTGAAAAAAAAGTTAATTATACAAAAGAATTTTAAAAATAAAAAATAAAAAAATAATGATAATAATTAAAATAAATAAATAAATTTTATATTTAATTGAAGGATGAAATTGAAAAATAAAATAAAAAAAATGAGAATCATTATATTATTCCATCAAACAATAATAACGGTCTGGAGTTAGGGTTTGAGTTTTTTATATATAATTTAATGTTCTTCTTCCGCAGATCAGAAGTAAATTTACACACCTGCATTCACATAACCTAAGGCATGTGTGCGCACATCGTAATAATATATAAAAACCAGTGAAGAGTGAGGAACACAGCTCGGAAATCATGGGCAGATCTCATCTCATATGAAGAGTTTATTTACAATGCAAGCAAGCAACCAGCCTAGTAGATCGATATAGTTAGGTCTGACTGATCTGACTATTGACCCCTTATTGTGTGTTGTGGTTCACTATTTGAGTATTGCAGAAAACCCCATTAGTGCATGTGGGATTCAACTGTTCGATCGAGCATGGACTTCTTTTAACAATTTTTTTTATTATTATTCAGATCAAGTTTGGATAATTGGGTAGCAATGCATGCATAATGTATCATATATATGTATGTGGGTCAATATTAAGGAATGAGACCATGGTTTAGCACATTCATAATAAATTTAAAGAAATAAATTACGAAAAGAGTATGTCAACTCAAGATCTCCAGATATTCTCTCACTGTAATTAACTCCTTACCATGAAAATAGAAATCTCTTAGACAAAGAGTTATTTTCCAAATGAATTTTCTAATGAACTTTTGCTAGTGAACCATTTCAATTCAATAGTTTAAACTGTTAGGTAAGATCTCAGGATATGATTTATATTATTCTCTAACACACCCCTTCAAATAAAAACCATTTGGACTTGAAACTTGCACAGACCCACATTACCTTCTGTTTAATTTTTATCAAATAAATGGGGATGGTGAGATTCGAACTCAAAACTACTTGATCATTAAAGCTCTGATATCATATCAAGGAACCATTTCAACCGAATAGCTTAAACTGTTAGGTAAATTTTCAGGATATGATTTATATTATTTTCTAACAATTTTCTTCATAATGGAATAAATAAAAATTAGAGTTGATCAATGATCTCAATTAATTTGGCAGTCCTTCACAAATTCAAAATCACATAAGGTTAATCTAGAACATGTGCAAGGTTGGATTTTCTCTGAAACATCTGTAACGAAAGAAAAGACAGATTGGTGAGCAAATTACACACTAACCACCAGATCATACCAAATGCATCTTATGAAAATATACAAATCAGCTGCAATTAATTAATTATCAATTAATCTGTCGTTAGTGTAGTGGATATACAAATCAGATTAGTAGGGTTGGTCAACCATTTGAACCCTACTAATCCCACTTTTAATCAGTTTAACAACTTACTACTTAATCCCATATGACAATTCTTCTTTATATATATATGGATAGTTGCTGCTACTTAAATATTGTTAGGTTTTGACTTATTAAATTCAGCTATACGTACCATAATTGACAATTTATATTAGTGAATTGAAAACATTAAAAAGTTTTAATTAGTTGACAGGGACTTTTTTATTAAAAAATAATTGAAACCAGACCTGTTAGCCAGCCAGCCAGCCAGCTAGCCACCACCCTTGGTCTCATGCCATATATATTCGAGGGACCAAATAAACAGGCCATTAGAGGAGAGGTCACAAGAGCCGAACCCCACAGCCATTGAGCTTTATGAGTTCTGATTTTGTATACCCTTCAGATTAGGACCACGAGAGAACAGTGAAAGGGAGATAGCATGCCGTTGCATAGGACCACTTTGGAAGCTTATCCTGAGGATTGTCATAAAGATTAAAAGAAAGTGTTTGCATTCACTGTGAAAAATATTGCTTGCAGGGCCAGTACTTTCAACGATAGCTACAAGGCTCAAACTGGAATAAAACTCATTCGCCTACAGAATTTGATGCAAACAAAAAACTGTTCATTAATTATTGTCGTTTTTTTTTTATTATTTATGTGGGGTGTCCAGGCCAGCTTGCGCGCACCACAACTATTCCCCACGGCCCACTGGACATCCTGCAAGCCCAGGAACAGGTTAGACACCGCGGGGGTGACAGACGTGCACATAGAGGGTTGAACCCGGGACGGAGACGGAACAAATCACACGGTTGACCACGGCAACTAGACCCTCAAAATGATCATTTTTATTATTATTGTCATTTTAAATTAATGAGATGTTGATTATTTAAAAACCTTAAAATATTCACATATAACATTAATTATTTTAAATCTTTTCCCACGCATCCTATATATAAAATTAAAAGGATACAGAGAAAATTAGAATAGTCATACTAGCCTTGCTAACCACTCTTCTGAATTTTTATTTTTATTTTTAGCAAAGAATGATTTTTAAATGCTAAAATAGGTTAAAGTAATGACATAAAAAAATTATTCGTGACAAATCTATAATCATGATAATTAAATTGATATTGGATTTAATTGTTTTGCTTCCAATAATATTTTAATTATTTTACGATTCAATTAAAATAGAAAAATATTTATTTGTCTCCAATAAATTTTATAAAAACTAATAAGCCCTGTAAAAAAATTTAATGTCTTTCAAAGCTAGTGTTAATTTTTTGGATGGAAGAGCAAAATGGTCATTATCTAGTAAGTAGTGTTATTGGATTTGGAGTTACAATACTTTTTCAAGTCCAATTAAGTTTTGTTAATAAACATAACAGGAACAAATCGAGAAATTTTAAACATATATTGAGAGTTAATTATTCCATTTATGGATAAGTAATCATACAAAGAAAATTTTGATGTTAAAATTTCAATACATTCCTTGTTAAGGATTCTCTTACAATTAATATTACACCTATAACAACCTTTAAGATAGCAATATTACATGATAATAATCACAGTAGTAATACCCTCAAATCACAACCTATAATTTTAGCTGAAGTTTTGGCATTTATAGTAAGATTACAAGAAATTAATCTAAGGAATCTTGTCACTAATACCATGATTACACAGCATGCAATACCAACAAGATCACAAGCAATTCTAGCAATTACATAGGCTACAATTATAGATTTATAAAGAGATATTGTCTTGCCAGGTTCCAACACTAGTCAAGCAATCAGTGGCGAACCTACAACATGTGTTATAGGTACTGCCATGTCGACACCCACAAGCTCAAAACCAAGACTAGTACTGAAACTCTTGTTAGGAGCTATAACAGTACTTTCAATTTCAACTTCTTTTAGAACTGGTTGGATAATGAGCCTTTCCTTATTTCTGATTGCAATTTAGCAATTATCCCAGTTGCATCTTAGTTACCTAGCTAGTCTATAAGAAGCCACCTCTTTCTGTAGAACTTTCAGAGCTTGATTTGCTTCCTTTTTAAATTTCTCATGAAGGTGTTAAAGTTTGTGAATTTCAACGTGAAAAGTGCAGTTAATGATTGCGTCAAAGACTGCCTTAGCATCATTTTTCTGGTTCTATCATAGCATTTTGGCTCCTTGTTATCAAAATATAGCAATGATACATCAAAATAAGAGAGATATTGCTTCATTGATAGACGAGGCAATTCTAATGAGCTTGAAGCCTATATTGATCCTCTTAAGGTTTTCTTTACAATTCATCAACCTCATGTTGGCACCCCCGATCTTCAACTTCTAGATCTGCCACTAACTGCAACGACTCACATTTCAGGACCATCATAGGCATATCAGGAGTAATTAGGTCTATGTTATCCTACAATATTGCTGTATGGTTATTGTATGTAATTTTGTATGGAGACCTTGTAATGTATTTTGCAAATAATATCTTGTATTGTGTAATTCGTAATAGAATGTTATAAATAATGGTACAATATATATATATATATATATATATATGAACACAATGTTGATTTACATTTTGCTCGTGATTATGTTACAAAAGGATTACTGAATGTTAGTCATGTTTCATCACATGATCATCAGCTTGTTGACTTGATGATAAAATAAAGCTCATCCTCGATCTCGTTTTGAAATGCTCAGGTCCAGGATCAACATCACCAATGGTGAGACGATCTTGCGGAGGATCGTGTTAAGGATTCTCATGCAATTAATATTTACACATACAACAACCTTTAAGCCAGCAAGATCACTGGACAGTCAGCATTAACAACCCTAAATCACAACCTACAGTTACAGCTAATTAAAGTTTTGACATTTACAACAAGATTACAAGCAATTAGTTCAAGGAATCTCAGCATTAACACCGTGATTACACAACCTCCAATCCCAGCAAGATCATATACAATTCTAGCAATTACTTACAGTTTCAGATCCAGGAAGAAGCATTGTCACGGCAGGTTCCAGCATCTGATAAGGTTGTTATCCTCCAAAATATACTTGCATGATATCATAACTATAACGTTAAGTAAATCACAACATCATGTCATGAATATCACTATTATATGTATGTATGTATGTATTGAAGATTCAAAAATATTTCAAAGAAAACTTAAGGCAAGAGTGTGTTGTTTCTCTTATATTTCTATTCTATGTTCTTAAAAGAATATATTTAGAAAAACTATTAGGTTGCATTTGATTATTTTAAAAAAAATTAAAGAGGCGAGAAAATATAGATAGAAGATACATGTTTTCTTGTATTTTCTATTTTGAAATAAAAATTTACTTTAAACTTATGTATAAATCAATTTTATTTTAATAATACCTTTTAATCAAATATATTTCTACATTTTTTATATTTATCTCTTGCATGAGTAACACTAACAAAATACACCTATGAATTACATATTAAAATACAGACTGGCCTCGAGTTTTTTTTTTTTGTCCCAATTAATACCCGTTTGCTTAATAAATGAAAGATAATAAATAAGATAATAATGAGCTCTAGTTGTTCGGTGCAAGTACTGTGTACAGCTCAGACAGAGACAGGGACTTGTAATGCATTAATGATCACTCTTGTGGGTGGTTCCTAATTAACCAAACTCTGATCTAGGTCCATCTTTCCCTTCCACACACCCACCTCTTTCTCTCTGTCTCTTTCTCTCTAAAATCTCATGAGAGAGAGAGGTCCACTTAATTAGCTCTGCAACCTGCGCTACAAGTGTGGTAATTAAGGCAACAACATTAACTTGAAGTTCTATCAATACCTTCACTCAGTTCTATGTATAATATCTCACAGTATCTATAGTTCATAGCAACAGTATCTACTACTATTTCATAGTTTCTTGAAAGACAGAGGGAACCCTTCTGATCATTTTGTGGAGGTTGCAATGGCAGTTCAAAGCAGAACCAACCATCTCTTGATCTTGTGCCTACTTCTCATTTCGTCACTCACCACAGCCCTTCTTGCTTTGACTGAACAGCAAGAACTGGATCGAATCTCGTCTCTCCTTGGTCAACCACCAGTCACATTTTCACAGTTTTCTGGCTATGTTACTGTCAATGAGAAACATGGGCGTGCACTCTTTTACTGGTTGACAGAAGCTACAACGACTCCTGACAAGAAACCTCTTGTTCTTTGGCTCAATGGAGGTCAGTTTAGCTAAATTCTTACTATCCCTTTAAAGCACCTGGTATATTTTCTAGGCTATCATCTTGACTTAAACTATTTCAATTGAATTATACAACAAAAATTAAGCTGTGATCGTAGCTAGGAAACGAGGAAGATAATTTTCACAGGATCAAAATCATGTGTGGTGATTTTACTGCATTTTTTAAACATTTGGATACGCAAATGCATGGTGTGGTTGACTTTAAGGTGAATCCATTGGGCCTTGGATTGGCTTCTTTTTTTCATAGAAGTGAGTTCAACAAAAATACAAAGGACGTAAAGAAGTCAAAACCATGAAGGTGGCTTCCCTTAATGATCTAGTAATTAGAATCAAACATGAAGTTAGTTAATAACTTGATATATATTAGCTGATCACCATTTATAATTTGGTTTGAGCTAAGCAAAGATCATTATTAATTGTTGAAGTTACATTGTATGATGCCCTAATGATAAGCCAAAATATCTGTGCCTCTCAATAAATGAAGGGAACGTGCGTGCCTAGCTATTTATGACGTCTATGGAGCCCCAACTCATGTCTTGCCTCTTGTACATGCTCCAATTAACACATAACACACTCTCTGCCTTGGGCTTTAATGCCCTCTCTAATAGGACAGTACCCTTAAATTCTTGCAGGTGAAGAAGGCAGTAAAAATCCCAAATTTTCCCACTCTAAAATTTGATAACGATTATCAAGTCAGAAAGAAAGAGAGTAAAAACGACTAGTTGTCTATTAGGCACAGCCAAAACCCAACAAAATAAGCCACATGAGCTCTCGTGATCTCTCTCTGTCTGCATCTTTTTAGGGTTTTATTCCTCTTCTTCCACAAGTGACGTTTATTCCAACTTTAGAACACCTTAAAAGTGCTAAACTCCATGATTTTTCTAGTCACTTTCTTTTGCTTTTTGTGATTCATAATGTATGCGAAGGAAAAGGCCAAAAAGGCCACAGAAAAAGAACCAACTTTTTTTTCATGTTTGGTAGCGTGGAGAGGTTGGGTGTGATAGTTTTTTTGTTCTGAATATACAATTTATTTAATGCACAGAACCCCATTATCAAAAATAAATTTTACATGTTTTTTCTTGTTTTTTTAAATAGATTTCACAGAGAAAAAAAACTATCACATTCCACCACACAACACCTCCAAACACACACACAAGTCAGTCCCTTGGTATCCCAAGGAAAAAGATGCTTCTTTTCTCTTTTGCTCTACCGTTTCTGTCTTGCTTCTTTGAGTTGACCTAAGAACGAGAAGGAATTAAAAGGAGTGAAAGATAGAAACTTGTGGCAACTACTAGTCTATATAACAGCAGTACAGCACTGCTCACTTCATTCCTCGAAGCACGCGCATCCAGAAGAAGAAAATGGTCATCATGATGATGATTTTTGGTGACCCAGAAATGGAGGGGGAGTTTGAACATCTTCAGATCAAAACGAAGCACAAGGAAGAACAATGATGACGTGGGTCACTCGTGCTTTGATAATGGAAGACATGCGAGAGAACAAAACATAAAATAAAGTAAAAACTAGTACATCTTCTATCAATTGCATAATTAACTAATTACAAACAGTGAAATTTACTTCATAAACAATTTCTCATATAAAGAATGTGGTTGTACTAACTATGAGGGCCCTATTGCAGAGATTATTCAAAGTAAATTGAGCTTTGAAGAAAATTATAAATATATTATAATTTTCTGAAATACTGGAATTATATTTAAAAAAAATGGAATTTCTCAATTTAAAATCAACAACGAAGTAATATTATAATTTTTTCTTTGTAAGCTTTACATTGTTTTCAATTAAAAAAAAAGACATGAACAATACAAATGTTTTCTTTTATATACAAAGATTTTTTTGAATTAAAAGTATAGCTTTTATATGATAATTTTTAATTTTAATGAAATATAATTAATATTCTATAATTACGTTATCAAAAACATAAAATATTAAGATCAATGTTATAAAATAAGGTTCTGATTTTTATTAAAAAAAAATTATAATTTTGATGTATTTATTATTTTTCCGGTGAAAAAGTTCACCTTTCTCTTAAGAAATTAACACATTTTCTATTTTTTTTATTAAACAATGAAAATTGAAAATTAAAAAAACTAAAAAGAAAAAGGAAAATTCATTTTTTCTTAAATAATTTTTTTTTTTGACAAATTTCTTCCACAATTCTGCGTCACTAGACTGGGGCACAACTTCATCACCTTGCTAGACAGGAAGAGAAGCATGGTAAAGTGGAACAGGTCCAGTTGGGCCTAATTTGTTGTCTTTTTGTTCCTCTTTCTTCTAGACAATTATTTTTATTTTTATTTTTTTTTAATTGCTTCATCTTTTTGCTCATGTTGCGCGTAATAAATTTGAGATTGCTTCTGAATATCACTATCAAGCTTAAAATTCCAATAAAGTATTGGCAAAAATAATTAATCACACTGGTGTAAGATTTAATCGTGTGTGTGTGTGAGAGAGTGCAGGACCAGGTTGTTCATCGGTGGCATATGGAGCATCGGAAGAAATCGGGCCATTTCGGATAAATAGAACTGGTTCATCTCTTTATATGAACAAATATTCTTGGAATAGAGGTAAAAAAAAAAAAAAAAAACTACCACGCAATAATTTATTTATTTTTCCCTTCTTAGAGAAAACAACTTCTTACGTACCTACATTGTTTACTTTGTTAAAGTTTTCTCTTAAATTTTTCTAATGCTGAGATTACATCTCCTTTGTATGCTCACAGAAGCAAATATTTTGTTCCTGGAATCACCAGCTGGTGTGGGATTCTCATACACAAACACTAGCTCTAATCTTAAAGATTCTGGAGACAAAAGGACAGGTTTATATATTTGCATCATCTAACAATTACATTAATGCCATTGATGATCATGCCCGTGTAATGATAAGATATCCTCTTTTGTGAAACAGCTCAGGATGCTCTAGTTTTTGTCATTAGGTGGATGTCAAGATTTCCTCAATACAAATATAGAGATTTCTACATTGCTGGTGAAAGTTATGCAGGTATTTAAGCAGCAATATATTAAAGAAAATAAGTAGTAAATGGCTAGTTCTTAAGGATATGGGGATGATATGATCTTATTCTCATGTACTTATTAGGGCATTATGTCCCCCAGTTGGCAAAGAAAATCCATGATTACAATAAAGCGTATCCACGTCCCATCATCAATCTTAAAGGATTCATTGTGAGTAAAATATATTTGCAAATTTGAGAAATATTGCGAGATACTAATTAAGCTGATATTTAAGATTCAAGAAGATAATTAAGTTTCGAGTGAAATATTTTTACAGGTAGGAAATGCAGTCACAGATATCTACTATGACAGCATTGGAACTATTGCATTTTGGTGGACACATTCAATGATATCGGATCAGACTTACCGAGAAATTCTTGATAATTGCAATTTCACAGATGACACAACCTCTAAAAAATGTGATGATGCTGTGAATTATGCAATATACCATGAATTTGGGAATATTGATCCATACAGCATTTATACACCATCTTGCATGCAACTTCCAAATAGTACTATGAGGCTGAAGAATACTCTGTTCCGTAGAAGGGTTTCTGGTTATGATCCATGTACTGAGAATTATGCAGAGAAATACTATAATCGACCTGAAGTGCAAGAGGCAATGCATGCTAATGTTACCGGAATTCCTTACAAATGGACTGCTTGCAGGTAATATCCTACATCTAAAAAAAGGCAAGACTTGATGCTTTCCTCCTCCTTTGATCTGATAGTGTGATAATATTTGCTATTTGGCAGTAATGTGCTGAATAAAAACTGGAAGGATTCTGAATCCTCCATGTTACCCATATACAAGGAGCTGATTGCGGCTGGTTTAAGAATCTGGGTTTTCAGGTAATTTTCTTGTGTGTTCCCGTTGACAAATCTCAGATCATTGGTTAATTATGCTGTTAATAATCACTGTTAAACAGAAATATAAGCAGATGTTCCAGAGGGGAAAGGTGTCAAATCACATAAATAACTATTGACCGGTCCTCTAATTTCTTTGACTGCAAGCTCTGCTACTGTAAAAGACAGAGTGCTATGCTATAGAGAGGCTGAGTGTTTGACTGTCCATGCGGGAGCTTCTGCTTGGTTGTTTGACTGCATTTGATTATGAGATTTTTTACCGTCATTGTTTTTCACAGCCACTTAGAAAAAGCACAGTGTAGAGCGAGTCGCATGTGTTAGTTACTCTCTCGATCTTTACGCAAATTACAGTGAAAAGAGGAGGGAAAAAAATAAAAAAGAAAAGGAAAACAAATCACGGAGAAAGTAAAATTTTCAATATCGACACCATTACTGTTGTCATAGAGATATCGACAAAACAATTTCAATTATACCAATGTTACTAACGGTAATCATGGTAGGTGAAATGAGCCGCCATAGGTGATAGATAGCTTGTGTGTTTTTTAGCGGCTCGTGTAGCGAGATCTTTTTTGTTTTTCTCTCTCTTTTCTTTTTTTTCATAAATTATAGTTTAAAGATAAGAAAAAAAAAGTGCTAAATTATTGAAAATGTTAAAAAAAATTTGATGGAATAAATCTAATAATACTGAAAAAAAATCATCAATAATAACATGATAGAATTATAAATATTGTTCAAAGATGATAAGTGGCTCATTTATTTCTAAATGGTTCATGTAGTCCAATATAGCTAATATTAATAACTTTTTTTTATGTTGTTAGATTCATCTTGTCAATATTTTTTATAATATTAATAATATTGTCATCAGAGTTTTAATGTATCTTTAAGTTTTTTTTTCTTTCATCTCTCTCCTCTCTTTTTTATAATTTTTCTATAATTTGTGTAAAATTATTTTATAATTTGAGAATAGCTAGAGACATATATAATTCGTGAATTCATGAATTGTAGGAATTATATGTGACTTTTTAAATTGTGATGTTTTCTAAATATATTATAGATTATGATATTTTTCTAGAAAAAATTTATGCTAAACTCAAAAAAAAAAAAAGTAAAAACACCAGCCACTTGCCATGTTAGTGTGATAGAGTTCCAGCTATAGAAGCCATCATTCATTCACCATCATGTCTTCAATGCATGATTCATTTGAAAACCCCTTTTTTAGAAAATAACTCAGGTAACTTCAATGACTTTGTTTTTCTTTTGATGCAGCGGTGACACAGATTCAGTGGTTCCGGTGACTGCCACTAGGTTTTCCCTTAGTCACCTCGATCTCCCTGTTAAAACTAGGTGGTACCCTTGGTACTCAGGCGACCAGGTACAGCGCAATGTGTTTTCAGCATGGTTTTTAACTGTTCTTCAAGTTATATTTCAGTAACAAAAGAGAGCTTGAAAAACTACCAACAGTTTAACCTATGATATAGGTTGGAGGATGGACAGAAGTTTACAAGGGGCTGACCTTTGCAACTGTGAGAGGAGCAGGCCATGAAGTTCCATTATTTCAACCAGAAAGAGCTTTCATTCTTTTCAGATCATTCTTGGGTGGGAAAGAACTACCCAAATCTTGACAAAAACTGAGACAATGGCATGAGGGAGAGTACTTGATATGTGGAGCAATCCATAAATCAGTAGAAACCCCATACAAATGATGGGTGAAGCAGCTAGGGTAGGGTCATCCATTCAGAGAAGATGCTATATTTTAAGGCAACATGTTCTATTCTGTTTCATTGACGGATTCTAATTGTCATTCCAGATGGTCACGGAATCAAATGCCAAACCATCTACAAAAGCTTCTGTGCAAGCAGAAGAATTTGAAGTTTTTTCTGAGAAACAAAATTGCCTATCAGGAACACTAATGCTTACGGTAGCCAAAAATGTCAGTTGACGAAAGCTTTCACCAAATACATGATACTTCAGGCTTTTCTACCAGCTTAATGCATATCCCTTCCCGTCTACTTCATGAATGGCCCAAATGGAAATTTCACAGGTTCTTGCCAATATTGACAAGATAACTTTGAAAGGGTAAATTTCTCAGTGTAAAATAACACAACACTCTCAAAAAAAGAACGAGAAAATGCATTAAAAACATTTGGTAACTCTTACTAAAGTCTTAAAAGAAGAGATAGAGAAGCAGAGTTTTACCAAAATGTATCATTACTGCACTGCCTACATTCCCCACTAATTCATGATGTTTTGCTCTTTCCTTTGTGGGGGATGAAGTAGAATTTGACTGACTAGTTGATTCAGTTTAACAACCATTTATTATTGAATGTTATGACAACAACGATCACAAATTTCAAAATCCTCTTTCTTTTGAATCTAAACAGTTATTACGATAAACAGACAATAAATTTCCAGTCATGGTACCAAAAGCACTTCTAACCAGTCCAGTTACAAAATTGATGGGCGTGATGGACACCATCATGAGAGGAATGCACCTTCACTTTAACCCCTCACCGAGTCCTGGTGGCATTCCTAGGCTTTGGGCAAGGTCGTTCATCCTTTCTTTCATGGCCTGAGAAAGTTACGAGGTCCAGATTTTAGCTTAACAATAAAAAATGGAAGGGGGTTTTCACTGCTAACAGTAGCAAAGGTTCTACCTGGACACTCTTTTGGTGAGCATCCTTGTATGCCTCGGTAACTAAAAGTGAAAGTTTCTGCATATAACCATAAAAAAATTGAATCATACAATGAGAACAGATACACTCATTAACTTCGTTGGGAAAGAACGGATAAAATAATTATGAAAGATATCATCATTCTGTGATTTAGCAAAAGAAAATATAAAATCAAGCAACTACAGTACTCACTTCTGCACCTAATTCCATTGCAGCTTCAGTTATTTCTGTCCGTACAGGTTGCTGGTTGCCAGTTAGTGTTACCTAGATCACAGTTCAAAACTTCCATGAAAGCCAATGGAGGTGCGGTTAATGCTTACAAGATTGACAGTTATGTAGCCTTCACTCCAACCATTAAAACACAATCGTAGGCTCTCAAAAGCAACAACATGGAAAGGTCACTCCTAAGATAAGAGCAACAAGCATACAACACATTCGGCTGTTCCTGTATCTGGAAAATGTAGAATAACTACCTTTTGTTCTCATTGAACTACATTTCTTTGTATTCTTGACATTTATGTGATGAATCACCCAAGGGGGACCAAATGGTGCTTTTAAATCTCTTCATCCCACCATAACTAAAATAGTAAGACCACACACACACACTTCAGACATGTACGTAGAGAGAATAGCATACCTTGATTAGCTCACCTTCACAGTAACCATCAAACTCTGCCCTGCAAACAATAAAACAAAAGGAAGTTAATTGAGGATTCACAGAGGCATCAAAATTAAAGACTCAGATAAGATTGATTTAATATGTAATCCATACGAAGCAAGTTCTTTCTGCACCCGAACTGCCTCAACTTGGACAACCATTTGTGCCTTTTTTACAGTCTCATATAAGTTCTGCATGTTTCCAAATATTCCTGCCTAAAGCCAAACAGAGAACTGGTGTCAAATAGAAGGATCACAGTCTATCTTTACAAGCCAAAAATATCACAATAGAAAAGGTTGTTCTTGCCAAGAAAGTAGCATTGGCAATTTCACATAGCACTTTCGATTGAAAAATCAATCTGATTTATTTTCCCTTTTTCTCCCTGTTTCGATATTTGTTATCAGAAGTCTTCATTTCCTATCCCCCAAAAAAAATAAACAACTTGGAACCTAATGAGAAGAGAGTTCAGTCTAAGAACTTGTCATCTATTTTTAAAAGGATTTTTTGATTTGTTTCCTAAAATTAGTGCAAATTGAACAGAAAAGAGGTTGATTACTAAATGCAAAAATTTCTAACAAGGCACTGCTATGGAATCGTTCAAGATTTTTTTCTGATTTGTTGCTTTTAAAAAGATAATTGAGAACCTAGATGATGACTGAGCACAGATGCCAAGATGCAAACTCCAAATCCCTCAGGTCAAGAAAAAACTCCTCAAGGAAGACAGAATTGCAATCCCTAACAGAAGCACCATGTATCTATTATAACATCCTGCATATTACGTGTCAAAATAATGTCTTAAATTTTAAGCCGATAATGGCAAGATTCTGACAAAATGATACCATTGGACACTTGCTTTAAGATCTTTATGCAGATACAAAGATAGCTCTCTTATATGATTGGTAGTTTGGCCAAATTCTCACCTTCTCAACTATTAGAACCAATTAACAAGCTCCCAGATATTTCTGATGGAGAGCTGCCATCAACATAAAGGATATGTGTAACACAGTACAGTATAATGTTAACTCGTCTTCTCAAACACAGTATGGGTGGGCCACAAAAGAACTTAGCATTAGTACACAAGCTTTCCTTTACACATTACAATTATTTTTATATACCACCCCTAGACTTCAACAAATAAAATGTTAAACCTAGAGAACTGTAATAAAAAACAGTAAGAAATATTTTTTTGTTCTTTTTTGATAAAAAAAGAGAAATATTAGAGTATAAATAAAGAGAAAATATCATCTCCATAAGCACAATGTAAGCACGGCAAACTCTGTCAGATTGGGGCAATTATCATCTAATTATATAGAAGACACTTAAGTTCAACACGACACAGACTAGAAGAAGAAGGTTCACAGGTTACCTTTGAAGGTGCATCATCGCTCTTCTCGCTATTCTCCTTTTTCCCTCCAAATAAACCAATCACGCGGAAAGATCTGTAATTTCGCTCAGATTTCTGCTTGCCAGACCAAGACAACAGCTGCTTGCCAACAACATTTGCATTTAAATTCAGGTTACCTGAAAGCAGTGGTAGAAGACAGTCACAAGAAATTCAACATTAGATATAAAGCATGGACAAGCATCCAGCCAAACATTCACAGAGAAACCAGAACATGCCATGTAAAAGGGACATAAATTTGAAAGGATGATCTCCAACCCATAATGTCTTCCTGCAACTTCAATCCGCAAGGCAGAAAATGCTATTAAGCAAGGAAGCAAGCATAAACAATCAATTAGTTACTAACCACCTAGATAAGAAAATTTGAACAATCTTAACACTTAAAATGACATGATGGCAATAAGTTGTTGATAGTAATTTAAATTATATTCCAAAATCACCAATAGCCAACAACATTCCCAATACAACATGTCTAGACAGCCATAAAATATGATAAATGATACACTTAAGACCTTTTTTTCTTTTCAGTTTCTCCGTAAGCAACATAGTATTAAAGACAGAAGCAGGAGAGAGTGCAATGGAGATGTATACTTGAGAAGCACATAAACATAATGACATAAACACAAAGAACTAGATAGTAAACTCCTTTAAGAGCCAACTAATACAATCATAAGCAGGTAACTCATAGTTCAAAAGGTCCATATAATTTTTACATCGAAAATTTCCATAACTATGCAATTATATATCCAATGAACTTGAAAGTCAAACAGGAGGGGAAAAGAGTAAACCCACATAGTTGATGATTAGCACAAGCATAAGCAGATGAAGGGTAAGCAAACAAAGTTTTGAAAGGAAACAAACTAACATGTATCTTTGGTTCCTGGAAAGCAACAGGCATAATAAGAAAATACTAGCAGAGTTTGATCCGTAACTCTCTGTAAAAAAAGAAATTGGTGAAGAAACCAAGACACTTGATGGCTTAAACAATAATGATGCATTAAACAAGCCCTTTTTCATTTCCTCTTTCCTTTTCTTATCCTTCTCTTCTGGGTTATTCTGTTTCCTCTCAATCTTATTTAACAACAGTTTGAACGGCAATTTCATATCATATCCATAACCAAATCTCAACTAATAGACAGATATATTGAGCTACTTCCACCAGTTACAAATACATTTGCCTAATCATAGATTAAATCTTTTATTAAAGTCAATTTCTGCGACAAAAAAAAGTAAATAAAAATAAAAACCTCTTTTTTCTGTTATAAGGGTTAGCTTTATCATCCCACAACAACAACAACAAAATAGCATCTCAAAAGCCACCTTTCTATAAAGTAAAAACGAGGGCATAAACCTTAACATGTACAAGTAGCCACTCTAAAAATCCATTATAGAATTATCCAACTCTGATTCAATGCCCCATTCTTTGAGCTAATTCAATCACTAGAACAATTGCAATTAAAATTCACAAAGTACCAACAACATTTAAAGTCAATAACACTTAAAATTTGACATTTTTATCATAAATACCAAAACCCTAAATTAACAAAAAAGGCTGATGAACAGTCTCACTTAGTGGAAACTAAAGAGAGGAAGGTCCAAGCTTTTCTCTTAAAAATGCTCCATTTGTTATTCAGGAACCAAACAAATGGCAATTGAAGACAGAGAGGAAGTGAAGTTACCTAAAGGAAGTGAAGCAGGGAAAGGCCTTTTCCAGTCGCATAGCCCGTTAAGGTTTGTGACCTGAGCAGTTAAAGCAGTAGTCGAAGCCATCTTTACAGAGAGAGAGAGAGAGGGGGGGGGGTTTTGAGAGGATAAAGTAGGGGGGGGGGGGTGTTGAGTTGCTTTGCCATGGATTTTTATCATACCTGTTGGTCATGTATCATTGGACACAAACCAATGATCAGAGGACACGCCTCCCATCCTATTCCATTTCGAGTTTTGAATGTACCTAAAAATATCTCCAGTTTTGTTGAATGACCCTTGTTTCTTAGAACTTAAGAGTCGTAGCCATCAGTTATAGTTCAGTTTGGTTTGAATTTAGAGTTGGTTTGTTTTTATGTTCTAAAAGGTATTTTTTAAAAAATAATTTTTTTTAATTTTTTGTTTTAAATTAATTTTTTGATATTTTTATATTATTTTAATATGTTAATATTAAAAATAAATTTTAAAAAAATATTATTTTAATATATTTACAAACAAAAAATACATTGAAAATTAATCGCTATCAAAATAATAAAAGAGCTTTAAAAAACTTCAATATAATCGACTTTTAAAAAAATTAAATTGAACAATAAATTTAAATCAAATAGTTTGGTAGATTTTTTATTTAAAATAAACCTAAATTATTTCATAGATGTTTTAGTTGGGTTTTTTTAATAGGATTTGATGCAATGGTTTTGGGTTTTTTAAGTTTTTTATTTAAAACAAAACAAGCCTAGTTTGGTTTGATTTTTTTGTTTTTTAAATTTGAAACCTATCACAATGAACATCTCGATGAACAAAGGATAAAAGTAAAAAAAAAACAAAACAAAATTGTCATCTAATTTTATAACAACTAGAAACTCTAATTGGTCTTCAAAAATTGTAGATAAATGACTAATTATATAATAAGAAAGATAAAAAAAATCATTATATGCATTATACCTAAGATAAATTGCATTATTGTTTGTTAGAAAAACAAAAGGAGTTAGTTATACACTAAAGTGACATGTTTTGTTTTAAAATATAAACTACAATAGTGGTTTTGGCTGTAGATCTTGGAATGACATGATCCCCACTTTAACAATAGTTTGGCGTCGAACCATCAAAGATTGTTAGTTATTGATAAGCGTTGTTGTACAGATTGAAATGGATCTGAAAGCAATTACTCACTCTTGATGACTTAATGTTAGAACATGCCGATCCAACCTAACTTGCTTGCAACATCAAAGAAAATATTCCCAAAACAACACACATCAACATAATTACAGACATGTGACACCTTGAACTTTTTTATGCAATTCTTAACTTTTCCAATAAACATGTATGTGTAAAATATAGTTTTTTTTCCTCAAACATACCATTCAACTCACAATCATCGAGTATATTCATCCTCCATATATTAGCACCGTTATAGATTATATTGCTTTACGAGATGAAAGCAATTAAGTTTGCACACACACGGAATGAAACCTAAATACTTAATAAAGAGTTTTTGAGCTACATAGTTTACCTATGTTAAATGGAATTCAATAAAGTTAGACTTACATTATATATAAAAACTTTTAAATGTGTTTATGTTTATTTTTAAATGTACTGTAAGAAAAACATAAAGAGTTTAATTTATATAAGTGGATGTTTAATAATATGTAAAAAAAGATTATGATATGATTACACAGTGCATATATATTCACTAATTTAAATACTAGATGGTTGACATCCAAAAATAGAAGACGAAAATGGGTCCTCTAATTATAAATTAAGTTCTCAAAATAAGTGACAACTCATACACCACATACTAAACAAAACACACAATGAATGCCAAAAAAATGAATTCACCAATTCCTACACCTATTAGTTAACTTCCAAAAATAAAAGCCATAAACGGATCATCTAATCTTTTGTTGAGCTCTCAAATAAAAAACAACTTATGCATCACATCTAAATATAAAGTACACAATGGTTGACAAAAATGTGTATTTGTCAATTCAAATATTTGATAGTCAATATCCAATAATATGAGTCGATAACGGGCCATCTGATCCCGGATTGAGTTTTCGAATAAAAGATAGTTTTATACTCACATTATGGACAAAAACAACATGGAAATAACATAATAAAATACATAAACGAGTACTAATCAATTTTATCACTAGATGGTTAACATCCAATGATAATAGCAAATAATGGGTCATTCGATTCTAAATTGAGTTATCGAATAAAGGACAAATCTAATTATGTGTGTATTAGAATTCTACACTGAGATCAAACCATTATGCGTTGAATAAACCAAATTTGAACTTTGTCCTCCCAACCCTATCGCAGGGTATTAATATCCACCTTTATTTCACCTCAATAAATAAATCTTTGATGGCTTTATAACATGTGTCAAAATAGAAATTATTCTTGACACAAAAAAATATGTGTTAAAATAGTTCATACTTTATTATTGTTTAACTCTTTAGTAATAAGTTTTTCTTTATATTTGCCAATAGTTCTAATAGTTTTAATCTTTCTTTTGAAGATTAACTTATGGTCTAATGGTTTATTTCCAAGTGAAATATTTACTAGTTCTCATGTATAATTATTTATAATGGATTTAATTTCACTATTGATTGTCTTCTTCTAATAAAAAGTTTCAGGAAAAGACATTACTTCAGAGTATGTTATAGGTTCAATTTATAACAAGTATGTTAAAAAGTTCAAACTAATTGTTTTGGTCTTTTTATCTTTTTACTCCTAAACTCAACTTCATCATCTTTTGATTGATAATGATTACATGAACTAGCCTTATTCATTCTTTTAAATGAATAATTTACTTATGCTTTTTTAAATGGAAACACATCTTCATAGAATATAGCATCAATTGATTCCATTATAGTATTAGGATGAATATCTTTAATACTTGACTCATGTACAAGAAATTGATATGCACTACTATTATAAATGTCATAACCTAATTTTTGACCATTTTATTTTAATTATTATTATTATTTTATTTATTATTTACTGAAAAGGATAAAAAAATGATGATGAAAAAATAATAATGATGAAAAACAAGTAAAATGAAATAAATGAAGAATGAATTAAAATTTGGGTTAAGGGCAACATGATTGGAAGTTTTGAGGTTTAATTAAACTTTGGAATTAATCTAATTAATCCATTCAAGGGTTTAATTGGTGAATTGATAAGTTTTGAGACTTAATTAAGCTTGAAATTAATTTAATTAATCCAAACAAGGTTTTAATTGGAAATTGATAAGTCTTGAGACTTAATTGAGCTTGAAATTCATTTAATTAATCCAATCAAGGGTTTAATTGGAGATTGATAAGTCTTGAGACTTAATTAAGCTTGAAATTCATTTAATTAATCCAATCAAGGGTTTAATTGGAGAGTTGATAAGTTTTGAGACTTAATTAAGCTTGCAATTAATTTAATTAATCAAATCAAGGGTTTAATTGAATAACTGATAAGTTTTGAGACTTAAGTGGACGTGGATTTAATTAAATTAATGAAATCAAGGACTTAATTGAAGAAATAGCAAAGTTTGGGGTTAATTAGGGTCAAAATTGCAAAATTAAAATCCAAGAACTACATTGAAAATTAGGCGCAAATACAGGGGGCCAATTACAGTTTAAACGATGGGCTTAATTACAAAACGTTTAAAACTTTAAGGGCCAAAATGAAAATAACCATTAAACACAAAACGGTGCCATTTCTAGACACTGTTCATCTTCCTCAACGGTTCAGCCGCTTGCCGCCACCATTACACCTGCAATCAATGGATGAAACGGTATTGTTCTTTGGCTATAAAAGCCAGAGAACGAAAGGCCATAAGAAGGCCAGGGGGGAAGGAACCACAGAACCGGGAGAGACTAGAGAAAAAAAACAGACTTTCGTTCCTCTGTTTCTTTGAGAAGAAATAGAGGAGGCTAAAGAAAAAAGCCACGAACAGGAGGAAGAAAAGCTGGGGAAAAGGGGCAGACGAGGAAAAAAAAACGCAGGAAAACAGAGAGAACGAGAGCAAGAAAACAGAGAGAGGAGGGACAGAGACGAACAACAAAAAAACGCAGGAGAAGAACCCCAGCTCGTGGGTTCAGACTTCCATCACCATCGGCCATCGTCTTCGTCTTCCAATAATAACACAAGCAACGGCCTAGGAAAGGAAGGACTCGAGAAGACACAGAAAAACAGAAACAGAGGAGGAAGCAGCAGCAGTCGGGCAAGCCTCCGTCACCATCGACATCGTCTTCACCTTCACCCCGCAGCTGCACCAGCCCCAACAGCTCTTTCCCCCACCGTACTCTCAAGGCCAGCGTCCACCGGCTCCTCAGTCGTGAGAAGTTTCTTCTCCGCCGTGAACAGCGAGCTGAATCGCCAGTCGTGGGCACCGTCTCCCTCAGCCTTGCCAGGTAAGTTCAGCTTTCCTTCTTTTGGTAAATTAATTACCTGTTACTGTTGCATGCATGCGTGAAGTGATTCACGCATGCATGTAACAGTGGCCAGCCGGGTCACTGGTTTGGACCAGTGACCCAACCTTTTTTTTTTACACCATGCAACATAAATAAATAAAAATTATATTTCTTTTAATACAGAAAAAAATAGAAAAATAGAAAAAATAGAAAAAGTACGTGTATGCATGAATAAAAATAATGTAAATTTATTATTTTATTCACCGACGCGAGAGTCGGGAATAAAATATTGGTTTAAATTTATATTATTTTTATTCATTATATTTTATTTTATTTAGCAAGAAAAATTAAAAATATATGCATGCGTGAAAAAGAAATTTTATTTTATTGAATATTTATTGGCGCCAGAGTCAGGAATATTGTGAATAAACCATTAGAACATAAACCAATAAAAAGTTAGCAATTTAAGACAAAACCAGCAATGCAGTTTGCCTTAGACAGAACATTTAAGGGGTGATAATATCTTCCTTTTTACGTAACCAGTCCCGAACTATAGAATCTTTGTTGACCAGTTAGGGTTCATAGTGACCATAATACTAGGTGACGACTCCTTAAACAACACCTTTTTCCCTAAAAAAAACAAGATGCTAGAAATCTGTTCTTTTTCCATAAATCTAGAAAAAAAAATTTAGGGCTGTCGCGATGTCGGGTGCGACAATAAACATATCTAATAAATACATAATCCATAGTTATAAGTCATATCTTAACTTTTTAGGATCAGACATTCTTTTTTTAAAAAAAAAAATACCCTTGTACTTAGAGGTAAATATATGAAGGTCTTATACCTTTCACAATTCATACAATGTCTTCTCTAGTTTTTTGTATGGTATTTCATTAAATATATAATTGATAGTTAGGATTGCCTTCCTCTACAAGTTCTGGGGAGCTTCCAAACTTATCAACATGATATTCATCATTTCTTCTAAATTCAATTCTTATGTTCAACGTTGCCATTTTATTAAGGTGAATAAATAGCGGTAGTTTGGTGGATAATACTATTTTAGAGACAGAATTCACCAAATGGTGATTCATAATCTCTTCGTTATCACTTCTTGTTACCTTTATTTTCTTATTAAGTTGATTTTCAACTTTATTCTTATTAGCAATCCGAAGCATATTATTGAGGGTTAAAAGTTTTTCATAAGTCATCTTTGTTATGACTTTCTCAATACCTGGTACTTTAAAGATTGACAAATTACCAATGTATAAATATTTATCATCCACTTCTTTATAAGTAGAGAACAATATTTTCTCGATGCATACATATTTTGGTATACTTGTATCAATCCATCATTTCTCAAGATTTTTTAATAGGTTGATTTTTTAAAAAAAATATGTTCATTTCGTAACCTTTGTTAGTGAGGTTAATCTTAGCTTCAATAATCATTATTTATTTTGGGTTATTTTGTTGAGCTTTATTTTTGCAACCTTTAACTAGGCAACCTCTTTTGTTGCAAATAAAACAATTATCATTAAACTTTTTATCAATATTTTTCCCCTCCTCATCAACTTTTTCCTTTTGATCTTTATTGTGGAACTTCAAAACTTATTCCGCAAGGTTTGCTTTAAGGGCTATACCATAAGATTTAACTTTTTTTTTCGGACAACTTATTGTCCTCTTCTACCTTTAGTCTATAAAAAAGTCGTCAACTCTCATTTCCTTGCTTTTATGCTTAAGATAATTATTTAATTCTTTCCAAGATGGTGGTAATTCTTTAATAATTGCAACCATTTCTCAAGTTCAAGGTGATCAAATAAAAAAACATGTTCTGTTGTCATTTCTTAAAATTTAATCTATTAACTTTTTAGATTTTTTATTATGCATTATAAAAGGTGATGGTGAAGTTCTCGCAACCAAGGTAGTACTTGCCAAAAAACATATTGGTTAGAATAACCAGTTGTTGAGTTGAAGGCATTATAAAATATTTTTGTAAAATAATGGCCAAAATATATATAATAAGCTTGGCTTCTCAACAAATAGAAAATATAAATATAGCACAATAGTTAAAATTATACAAAAAAAATTGACTTCTTTAATAAGTATAAAAAAAATGTAAACCAAAACTAAAATTTTAACAAACCAAAGTTTAATAATAAAAAATTATGACAAGTATAAGAAGCTAAACAAATAAAGAAATTTCTCAACTATGAGAGATTATATTAAAATATTATCCTAATGACATGCATCATACAATATGTTTGTTTAAATCAAATAAACAATTAGCATACCTTGTTTGATTGCATTACCTTGAGTTATAATTGCTATATCAAACTAAGCAAATAACTAACAAATATTATATGGTAGACATAAACAAGTTTCTATTGTCTAGTTCATAAGGATATGTTACATGCATTTAATTAAAAGCATGAAAATAAACAACTAGATAAATTTTAAATTATAACTCAAAGACTTTAATATTATTTTAACTAATAATCAAGTTATAACAAGGACTATAAACTAAAAAAAAAGACTAATAGAAATAAAGCCTTAAGATTGTTGTCCAAAAATCACAAGATAATTAGACAAGTGAGAATATTTGTTTAGTGTTTAATCATGCAATATAATAAGAACATAGTAAACTTGAAATCATACAAAGGATAACATGATTAATTACTATATATATATGTACATATGTATGTATATGAAAGATTAAAACAAAATTTTAATATGCATACTAAAAAAGTATATAGTATGTACTTAAATAAAACTAATTTAGGGTAATTACTTATTGAAACTCTTAAAATATAACCAAGTTCTTGTTGTCAAATACTAATTATTTATCATTAAAGCTTTATTGTTCCTCATTTGGTGTAAATTTTTTTTTTCAATAAGCCTCCCAAGATTGATGCACTCCTAAACAAGGTCTAACAAATCAAAAGAATACTTAGTAAAAAATCTCTCCTTAAAAAACTAATTCTAAGCACTAGAATAAGAAGAAAAGAAAGAGCAAGACATGAGTTTAAAATAAAGGAGGAAAGTTAGATAAATTATGTAGGAAAGAAGTAAAAAATTCTGCAACGATATTGTACTAAACAATGCAGAAAAATCAACCCCAATATACTCTTCTTTAACCCCTTTTATAAATGATTTTAGGAACAAAAACCCAATGGAATTCCCCTTATTATCATCTTTTATTACCCTCCATAAACCATAATTAAACCTATTTTTTATTTAAATCAGATATCTTCTAAGTTGAAAAAAATTATTCAGGTTCTGTAAAAACAATTTTGAAAAAAATTGATCAGCTCCTTATATTGATGGACTGGACAAAATAGAGGGCTAGGTTGAAAGGAATAAATATTTATAGACCAAACCTAAGCCCAAATTTAAATAGGCAAAAAATTATTTTTTACAATAAATCTAACCCAAGTCTAGGTCGACCTAAAGCATGGGCAGACTTTCGCTCACGTAAAATTTAGCTCAAAGTTAACTTTGCTTAAGAACTCTTATCTTTAGAAACTTGAGGTTCTTTTAGGTCCAATTAACTTCTCAGCTTTTTACTATATAAATATAAAGAATTTTTTTTTTCTTCTTTGTGGAATAGAGTTCGTTTTGGGTTTACTAAAGCATGTCATCTGAGAATTTTTTGAGATCATTTTTTTATTTTTTTATAATTTGTTTAAATCATATTAATATTTTATGTTAAAAAGCTTATGTTTGAAATTAAATTTTAATAAAGGTTTAACTCTAAAAGTGAATAGTTTAGCCTCAAATATGTCAAATAATGATGAATTAAATAAATTTTTTAAAAAGGGCTGACTTTTAAAATTGGAAAAGACTCAGGTGCATGCATAAAGCTCAGCTCAAAATTGTCTTTATCACATTATCCCCTCTCCAGGGGCTTGAAACGATGATGATTAGAATTTATTTGTATTGTGGATGCATTATCAACTTGGTAGATCGATAATTAATGTCCAGAGGTGTTTGATTGAATTGATAAATTGAGTAAGTTTGAAATCCAAAATGCCTTCATCATATAAAAAATTGAGAAACCATGAACTCAAAGGTGGATAATTGTTTTTTTTTATGTATCAATTTATTACCAAGTCTAACAAGAAATTTAAATGTCCTTGTGCAAGAATCTAAGTTTGTCTCCAAGCCACAATCTATAATGCAAAAATCCATTAGCTATAATCATTTTCAAAAAAGAAGAAGAAAAGATTAAAACAAATTCTAAACTATTTAGTATATTCATTATAAAAAAATGGTAAGTGTATGCACATACAAGGCGTTTGCAATTGTAAATATATTATAATTTCATTTATAAAAGCATTTTGGATACCAAGTCAATTAGAATAGTGTTTTTGTAATATTTTTAATTTTTTTTAATTTATTAGATTTGTGCGTGTTTAACTCAATATTATATATATATATATATATATATATATAGTATGGTAAAAAGTGTAATTTACAAGAAAATAAAAGAAAATTGTTATCATATAAAAAATTGAAGAAGATCAAAGTAATTTTCCCTGTATATTACATATGCATTTTGATTCGTTCATGTCATGACATGTCATGTCAATTAGATTTAAGATTAGAGTCAATGAAATAACTCTCACAAATTAAACCATATTTTGAGTGATTTATTATAAATTTAAACTAAATTAACTGGTTAAATTTACATTTTAGATTATAAAATTAAGATAATTCAATTAAAAAGAAATTATGAAGCTCAATGCACAATAAATTTAATATTAAATAATATAATTAAAATTGAAAAATCAATAAATTTTTTTTAAAACAATCACTAGAATCAACATAGATTAATTAATAATAGTATTTGTATTGAAAATTTATCATAATAGTAATAGTAAAGAAGGGTATCTTTACCACTAAAACAAAAATAATAATAATAATAACTTCTCTGTCATCTTTTTTCACGAGATGACCATCACAATTCGTATGTTCAAAAAAAAAAACATGTCACGTCTCGCCGTTTATTGCCAACAGAATTTGCATAATCTTCCAACCAGATATTCAATACAAATACAATCGCCGAGAACAAAATAAACGTCCAGAAGCCACAAAAAACAAAAAACAAAAGCTCACTGAAAATTCTTGAATTGCTATAACGTGCATAGCTCACGGGGCCGGGACCATGGATTCTATGGCCTAGAAATCGTACAGGCACTTTTCAAAGAGTGGCATGTGCTGCGCCTCTAAGCAAATAAACAGGGATAAGCTCCCATCATTAATCGGACTCCTTAGTATATATGCATTTCCTTCACAGAAGACTCTGGCTGGCCCCATGAAAACGGGTCTTCCCCACCCAAAATCTGCATCATGTACAGGCAACCTTATCCAGCTCACAATATTGAGATTCGGGTTTGCATATGTGTGAGGCCCTCTCTTGAGAGCATTGAGATCTGGCTGGGCTTCGATATAATCTAGGGCTGATCTCAGGTACTCATCATCCATCCTCACCAGTGCATCATGGATCCTCTCCATTGTGCGGGCTAATGGTTTTGACTGTATTTCACCGGATAAACCCATCACCGTAGTTGTAAAAAGAACATTACCTAAGTAACCTGGTGGCAATTGAGGGTTCAATCTAGACCTTCCATCTGTCGAGATATATAACTTACTCGCTTGATCATCAGAGAGACCGCGTGCCTTACACATGGAACGCCAAATATGTGCAGTGATGGTTTCATACGTGCTATGCCTGACTGCACCATCTTCTGTTCTGACCTTGGCTTTCAAGCTGCCAAGTTGTTCCGGTGTGATCTTGAGAATCTTAGTGCAAGTGGTTTTGGGTTGCGATGGGGGAGGAGTGTTCATGGTCGGAGGAGGGTCATATTCAACGTGATGGAAGGTAGGGTTTGGTGGGTCACGAGCACGAAGTAGGGTTCTGTCGATGAATGGCGGAGTGCTAACCGGCAGGCCGCGAGCTACGTCAGACCATGAGTTGATAAAATGCAGAGCAGATGTACCATCTGCTAAGATATGGTGCAAGCCAACTCCAAGAGAGACTGCTCCACATTTGAAGTGGGTCACCTGCAGTCGCACAAACAAAGACAATCAAAAGAAACCTAGGTTATCAAGAAGGCTTCCTTACCTGTTTTGTTGGTACTATAGTTAATAAAAGGAAAGAGGAAACAGATCACCGAAAGTACGCAAACTCATCTTCACTGATTCGGCGAGTTGATACAGTAAAAATAATAAGAGTTAAACTCGTCGTGAATGTTTAGACATAAAAATTTTAATTTTATATTAAAGAATTTATTCAATTTAAAAGTTTAAGTTATCAAATAAGTTTTTAAAATATAATTTATATTATTTTTTAATAATTCCTAATTTTAAATCGGCTAAAACCTAATATTTTTTAAAAAATTAAATCAATATTATTTTAATTAATTTTCATTAATTGAACAGAGTGGGGAGATCTCAGTGATGAGAAATGTACATGGGGGCGTGGGGAAATCTTGATGCGTGTTTGGCAGTGTGGTTGCGGGTGCTTTTTAAATAACTTTTCGTGCCAAAATACATGCCAACGATGTTTTTTTATTTTTTAAAAATCATTTTTGACATCAGCACATCAAAACGATCCAAAACGTACAAACCATATTAAATTTTAACAAAAAAAAAATTTCAAATTTTTTGGGAACGCGGCCACAGCCGCGTTCCCAAACGGTACCTTAATAAAAGTGTTATCAAGTACAGGGAAGGATAGAAAACGAAAGAAAGCATTCGTGAAGTGCTGAGATTTTCGATCTCTGTTAACACGTGTCCACTCATCTTTGGTGTCTGGTCTCGGAATTGGAAACTATTTTTTAAATAGTATATACAGAGTTGTGATAGTGATAGCTACCAACAGCATCTCCAACCCAAAAAGCTAAATTGAAGAGGTAAATTAATAAAATGATTTTTTGAATGATATAAATATATATTTTTTGATTATATGCATTCTAATATAAAAAACTATTTAGAAAAGCTATTAATATTTTAATATATTTCATATTAAATTCATTTTTATATAATTATGTAACTAATTTAGATATTTTATATATAATATAATTATGATGTTATTAATTATATAATAAATATGAGTAATTTATAAAAATAATATAAAATTTAATAAAATAATATGAAATTTAAAAGATATAATTTAAAATTAAACTACATTATTGAGAGAGAAACTACAAGTTCCTTTCCTTGTTTTTAAAGCAAAATAAAATACTGTTGACCAACGGCTATTTTTATAGCCGTTGGCAACGTTAATATTTTTTTGGCTATTTCTACAGTAAACTGTAGAAATAGCTCTTCCTAATTTAAACAGTCATTTTGGCTTCTCGGTTGTCTGCTGGATTGGAATGACAAATTAAAAGAACAAAAGCTAAAAAGACATATTTTTAACTTTGCCTCCTCATTTGCCTCGCTGGTTGGAGATGCTCTAACACAAGATTAGCTGTTGTGCACGAGATTCCAAGGTTTGTTTTTAATAAAAAAAATAATTTAAAATAAAAAACTCAAAGATACAAAAAGCTCTCATTGAAATGCAGGGCCAAACACCCCCAAAATAATTTAAAGAATTGGTCGCGGACAAATTTCTAGGTAAAGTGTTGTAATTTGTGGGATGTAGCTAATATTTAAAATTATTGTTTACGATAATTTAAATTTTAGAAATGTTAATTATTCGAGCAAGGGCCTACCAAGATACAGAGGGGGAACATTCACCAAGAAAATCAAGATGGCTCGATTGCCGTAAGTGTATAGAAAAAAAGTGGCCCGCTTGATTTATGGTACGATTGATTTGCTGTAACGCATTTTTTATTCACATGACAGCACGACAAATGTCTATTTACTTTCACATTATTCAACACAAAGTTTAAAGAAACGGTGGGGTAATTATTGTCTGTTTGTTTTTATTGTTCAGCCGGTTTTTTAAACTTTTTTTAAAAGATATTAGGTAGATATTATTTTTTTAATTAATATGCTTTTGATTTTTTTAATGTTAATATAAAAAATAATTTTAAAAAAATAAAAAAAATACTTTAAAAAATAACACAATCACTGGTGCATTTCTATACATCATATAAATATTAATTATGTTAGTTCGATGCTCATAAGATGCTCATAACAAAGTACACAGATCTTTAAATCGCATTATAAAATATTATAGTTGAAAATATTTTTTATTTAAAAAAATTATTTTTAATAATAATATATTAAAGTAACTCAAAAAATAAAAAATAATTTTAAATAAAAAAAATAAACTTTTAAAAAATACAATTTCAAGCATATTTCCAAAAATTTTCCAAAAATTTTATATAGTGCCTTAAGAGCACGAATCATTGAAGCATCTGAATATGCTTTTGATAGAACATAGATTAATTATGTTTTTGTTATTTTTAAAAAAAGTATAATTTTTAAAAAATATATTTATATCTTTTAGAAATATAATAATAGTTATTTTTTAATCCCTTTAGAAATGTGAATATATTATAGATTATTTCTACGAAAAGGCAAGATTAATATGATTAACTCATAACACATTAACAGTTTTTAGAAATGTAATAATAGTTTTTTAAAAAAGTTTTTTTAAAATATATTAAGTTTTTTTAAAGAAGTCATTTTTAATACCAAAAGCTCAAAAAAAATATGAAATATAAAGAAATAATAATTTTAATAAAAAATAAACAATGTTTAGAACAAGTTACCAAACGGCGGCTCGAAAGGTGAAGGTACCTGTAACACCACTAGTGGAAAAGAAGAGATCCCGCCCGAATAGTCGACCTCCGGAACAAGGGGCAGCAGCTTCGAGCTATCAGTGAAGTCACCCAAATCATCTATAAAACAACTTGTTTCAGCTTCAACAAACAAAATTCCTTCTCCATTACAGTGAATCTCAATTCTGCCAGATTCGTGCTTTCCCATTCTCCCTGCTGCAGGGTAGAACGGCACAAGAACATCACTTAGAGCATCCTTAAGCACTTGGGTTTCGAAAAATCTGGAAGAACCATTTGGCTTGTAGAAGTAGACAGTTTGGACGTGAAACATGGGTACCAGGAGGTCCAAATTCGAGCTCCATAGGCTCCTGTTGGGTGTCTCTCTAGAAGGGCGAACCATAGTTGACTGTTTCACATCAACTTTCATCTTTTCAACACCTGCAATGATCATATATAAACTGTCATGACTTAAAAGATTTGTGTTGATTGATCGAAGCCCGATATTCTTATTGTTATTAGAAATTGCAATATTAATTGTAATTGTTCTTTTTCTTCATAATAGTTCATTCTCCTTGTTAAACAACATGGATTAGCCTTGTCCAGATGATCTCAAAAGCTAGTATCAAAGAGCATAGTTATGTAAAGCTCTGCAAAAACAAAAGAAAGACTTTGAACGAGATAAAAAATCCGACTTCACTATTGCTCAAATTACAATCGGCGACGTACGTGCTCAGTTTTTATTGATGAACAAGCATTGCAAACACAGCTACCTGTCCAGATGCAAGAACAAGGCCAAGCAGAACAGGGATCACTCACCTCGCTAAAGAGACCCGATGAAGAAGTACAGATGGAGGGAGAGAATCGGACAGAAATGGAGAGAAGATTGCGGCGTGGAACAGTGCTTGGTTTGTTGAAATGAAATGGCAGTGACGCCCTTTATAACAACAATTATGAGCAATTAATATAAAAGTACAAGCCAAATTAATTCTATTCTAGTTACCACTAGTTTTTTTTGCACCGTGTGTCGATTAACATTTTTTAAAAAAAATTAACATGCAAGCTTTTTAAATATTTTTTAAAAAAATAAAATAAATTAAAAAATTTATATAAATATTTAATTAAATAAATTAAAATTATTTATATCAATAAATATATAAAAAATATTAACAAGTCTATTTGACTAGCCCAATTACAAGTCAAATATATTTTTTTCTAATACAAGATAATTAATGTGTAAATTAATAACATTAAAAAATATAACCTTAAATTGAAAAGTTGATATTTATATATAATAAAATAAAATAAAAAATATATCTGTTAATAAAAACATGTGAGATCTCAAACTAATTTTTAACACATTATTAAAAAAACAATATTGTTATTGCTACAGTTAAATATTATTTCATTAGTCTTTGTATAATAATTTTTCAAATAAAACAAAAATGTCAAGAAAAAAAACATAAATTGCAAAAAAATAAAGATAAAAATAAAAGAAATGGAATGGATAAATAAAATGTAAAGTAATAAATACTCAAAGTATAAAAAATAAAAAATAATATGTTTTTAAAAGAAAAAAATACAACAAAAAATTAGGTAATGTAGACTAGAATGTACAGAAAAATTTAAATTGTGTCATTTTTACAAATTGGGTTATAAAAACACCAAAAATTACAAATATGTCAGTACTATTAAAAAAATTCAATTATGTCATTTCTACAATGAAAGTGAGTTTCTTTTTAGTATTTGTACGAGATGACATACCCGCGCGCTGCCGCGGGTTTATAAAACAAATGCATTTGATAGTGTTATAATTGTGAACCAGCGCTAGATAAGTAATAGAAATTAAAGGTATGATGGAGCAAATATTTCATGACGAAAAAAAAGTTGTGTCGGCGATCCAAAACTTATAGACTGAACAAAATGATTTATTGCAATTTACAGTGTTTTGTGATGAAAGATAAAGTGCTTTCGCCACATGATTTAGCTTTTAAGTTAGTAAAAAGGAAAAAAAATTATAAAGCTAAATTCTCTACCAACTTAATATTAAAAAAAACCCAACAAAGATATTTTTGGAAGGAAAAAAACCCATGAGAAAAAACGGTGTAGCAATTGATAATGTTTTGTGAGGAAAACTATAACACTTTTCCCAATAAAATAAAACATTTAGAGAAATATTGTAACAATCTACAGTGTTTTGTGAGAAAAACTACAACACTTTCCTCATATAATCTAGTTTTATTGTAATTATAATTCTTAACCAACTCAATATTAAAAAAAAAATCGACAAAGATAATTTTGGAAAAAATCATAAAAAAATAACATGGGAAAACACTGTAACAATTCACAGTGTTTTAAAGAAGAAAAATTACAAAGTGAAATTCTTAATCAGCTCAATATTAAAAAAAAATCAATAGAAACAATTTTATAAAAAAAAATAACAAAACAAACACAAAAAAAATCATGTTGGAAACACTGTAGCAATTTCACAGTGTTTTGTGATGAAAGCTACAATGCTTCCCCACATGATTTAGCCTTATTTGTAATGACTTGTAATTGTAATTCACAAACAACTCAATATCAAAAAAAATAATTAAAAAAGATAATTTAAAAAAAATTATAAAAAAACCATATGGAAAAAACACTGTAGCAATGGACAGTAATTTTCAAAAAAAGTTATAGTGTTTTCCTCACATATTGTAACTGTAATTTTTAACCAGCTCAATATTAAAAAATAAAATAAAATAAAGATAATTTTGGAGGAAAAAAAAACCATGCGGAGAAACACTGTAGCAATTAAAAATGTTTTAAAGGAAAAAATTACAAAATCAAATTCTCAATCAGCTCAATATTAAAAAAAATCGACAAATATAATTTTGAAAAATAAAGAAATAAAATAGAAAAACTAAGTGAAAAAATATCGCAGTAATCCACAGTATTTTTTTTAAAAAAAAATTACAAAACTAAAATTTTAACCAGGTTAATATTTAAAAGGTAAAATCAATAAAAATAATTTTGGAAAAAAAAAAGAAAAAATAAGAAAGTTGAAAAAAAATAATTTTACAAAAAAACAGAAAAAAAAACGAAAAAAAGAAGAGAAAAATCACTGTGGATTACTGTTGTAATCCACAGTGTTTTGTGTGTGGGGGAACAGTAAATCCCCCACACGGTTTAGTTATATGTATAATATAATAATTAGGTAGTTATATGTATATAAAAAAATTTAAATTGTGTCATTTTCACAAAGTGGGTTCTAAAAACACCAAAAATTACAAATATGTCAGTACTATTAAAAAAAATTCAATTATGTCATTTCTATAGTGAAAGTGAGTTTCTTTTTAGTATTTGTATAATAATTAGGTAGTGTAGACTAGAATGTACAAAAAAATAGTTTGATTTATTACATCAATAATCATTGCAATTTTGGTTTTAAAAAATATAAAAATCAAATTTTAATTATGTTTAGCGTGTTATAAATTGAAGGGTAAATTATTAATGAAAAGGGAGAAAAAAATTTAAAATATTAGTAATGATTAGAGAAAAACAATAAAAATTTATTTTCATTTGTATTTTAGAGAAATAATAAGAGTAAATTGAAAGAATCGAGGGATTAAATATCACCTTGCAGGGAGGCTGAAATTTACCCTCACTTTTGCCCCTCACGGGATAATTTTTACAATCCCTTGAAAGGTCCCTCTTTCTTTTTTTCTTAATTACCTTTAAAGAAATGCTATAGTATCATTTGATTTTATAATTTTATTAAGAATGAGGTTTTAATTAAAAAAAAATAATAAATAAATAATACTCAAATAAACTTCTATATTATTATAAGTTTTTTGAGCAACTTAAAAGATCTGGATATAAGTTAATGTAGCATGCAGATGATTTTTCAAAATTCTATATCTTATCAAAAAAATTACATATACTTTTAAATTAAAGTCTATGTTTGCAATTGATTTAAGAAGAAAAATTATAATAAATCCATGTCAAGTAATAATTGTGATTCAAAGCAATTAGTTGAAAACATTTTCTGCCCTTTTTATATATTTTCAAATTAATATAAATATTTTTATTTTTATTCATACACGTGATCAGATGAATTTAATATGCGTGTTTAATGTTTTTTAAGAGTATTAAATATTTTTCAGCATTAAAACATGAACATTGCCCGGTCGTAAAATGTGCCAGTCAAGATACACGACAAGGAAAGGCGACGATGTTAGAAAAGTCAAGCATCCATCGCAGAGAGTCAGAGACTTGGTGTCTGGCCTTAAAGAAACCACGTAGGCCTTAAAGACACATGTGGAAGCGGTCTCAGCTATGGCTTTTAATTAAAATTATAATTATAATTAAAGCTTATAATGCAAGTTCTTCATATTTTTCTTGTTTTTTCAACTTAATATCAATATTTTTAATTTTTATCTATACACATGGTAAGATCAATCTAATATGTGTTTTTTAAATAAATATTAAAAATTGTGATTACTTTTATGATAAATAAATAAATAAATAAATGGCTGGGTGTTCATTGCGTGGCGCTCTTTTCAACGTAATAAATGGAAGAATGCCTGCCAGATAAGATCCGTAAATGCTTGCATTGAAACTTCCCGAGGAAAGAAAGTTTTTATATTAGATTCTTGTCCTTTGGCCTCGAAGACACCACGTAGTATTTGCGATGGCTTTGAATTTTAAAAGAAAGTTTTATTTTCCGAGGCAGTTCCATTGGACGGCCTAGATTAGCTGTGTGAAGGATTAGACTATTCCCTTTTTTTAAAAACACCGTTATCTTGACACGGTCTGCTGGATGCTGCGGTTTGTTTTTTTATAAAAGATATAACGTTGAAGTGATGGGAATGTATTTAAAAAAATAACAGTAATTTAGTTTTATTTTAATTAGATGATAAAAGCAAAGGTAATAACAGTATTTGATTTTTAAAAAAAAATTACAGTGCCTTGAAAAAAAAATAGTAGCATGAAATTGGATAAAAAAAATTGTATCGAGTCAATAAATATTGAAAAACATAACAGGAAAAAAATTAATTCTACAAAAAATAATAATTAAAATAATAAGGATTAAAATCAAAATAAAAAATAATTTTTCTATTAAAAAATTAAATTAAAAAAATAACTCAAATATAAAAAAAAATAACACATCATAAACTTGGGTTGAAAAATGAGATTAAAAATCAATAAAACTTGTATAAAAAAGTTAATAAAAGAAATAAAAATATATGAAAAATTAACATTAATGAATAAAATAAATAAAACTTATATATAAAAAATTAAAGTAATAATTGTGATTGATTTAATACTCTATCAATTAAGTCCACTTGTTATTTGAATGAAAAGCAAAATAATAATAATAATAATAATAATTTATTACTGTAATCCAAGACAAAATATGTCTGAATTTTATGCACAGGCCACAACCACATATATCCCTGTATTCTTATTTTCAAATTTAAAAAAAAAACAGGGGAAAAAAGTGTGGATTATTATTAATTTTAATTTCCATACATTAGTACTGTCCTTTTCAATTCTTTTTATTCTAAATAGAAGCAATATTTCATTTTATTCCAGTTCAAGATTCGTGTAGATTAATGCAGCCGTCGACTCTTCATGGGCCGACTGATAGGCCTAGTTAATCTGCAGAAGCAATGGCTCTCGGGGATGCTTTAGCCATTGGACCTCATCACCGAGAGCCCGTTCGCCTTGCGTTATCGAACAAGATTACATGAGTCAAGGCCTGAGCCCGGCAGAGACAACCCAGCCCATTCAAATAATGGGCAATAACATCAGTGGCTGACTGCCTTGGGCCTGTTTGGGAACAAACCGCATTCCATTCAATTTTAAATTCTTTTATTAAAAAATATTTTTTTAAATTATTTTGATGTGCTAATATCAAAAATAATTTTTAAAAATTAAAAAAATATTATTTTAATATATTTTGAAGTGAAAAATATTTTAAACTGTAACCATTACCACAATTTCCAAACAAGACTGTAATTTTAATTGGTTCCTATTTAGAGTAGGATTTAATCAAATTTTAATTTTTTAAATTAATTCTTTAATATATTTAAATAATTTTAATATACAATTATTAAAAATAATTTTAATTTCTCAATCTAAAATCTAAAATCGATCTTATATTTTCAAAAAAACCCTTTAATAACACGGTATATTAATTTAATAAAAAATATTTTATAAAATATTTTATTTTTAATATTAATATATTAAAACTATAAAAATATATCAATAAATATTCATTCAATAAAAAATAATATAAAAATACAACTTCTTAAAAAAGAGCACAAGTAAACACTTCCGTATTCAACAGTGCCAAACAACTTGTATCTACCAGGAAAAAAACCCGCAGACACTGACACATGATAAAGACATGAAGCGGCTACTTTGCCCTTTCAGTTCATGGACTTTCCCTTTGTAACTTGTGCTTCATTGCTGGGCACATCTTTTACAAGAGGGTTGCGCAACCTAGGAGGCAGAACCCATTTTCTGGGCAGGCAACTTGCCAATCTAGTGGCTTTGGCTTATAATTTGCCACCATGCTGTGTTCTCTACTGGCTACCTTTTGTTCCTTCCGAGCCGACACTAATCTGGGATCACTGGTTCTGTGACGGTCTAGCAAGAACTGGGTAATTATTTCTGCCATGGAGGTGTGGTCAGCAGCTCTCGAAGGAGAAATGACAGGCAACGAAGGAGACAAGCACCCGCAAAGACATAAAGACGGGTTAGTAGGTGTATGTCACAACTCCATTTCTTTCTATTTTCTTCTTTCCCAATCAATATTTTCAATCTCAATCCACAATTCCAGCAAATTTATTTATTCTCCATAATTCCCTCCATTAAGATAAGAAAAAGAAAGGAATTCAGAACCATTACAGCTTCCTTATGGCTTCCCAAATAGAGATACGAATCACAAGGTGCAAAACATCGCGATGAACACACGAGTTTTTTTTTTTTTGAGCTGAGAAATGGGAAACGTCAACAGTAAAATAGTATACTAGCCTCAATGTATTTTGATTTTTAGGCCCTTTGAATCAATTCAAGTAAAATATATCATATTCACATGTCTATATCACACAGGAAGTTCACTCAACAACCTCCCCAAGGAATTAAATTAACACGGGCCGATAGAAAAGACAAAGGAAAAAGGCAACAGCGATGGATGATGGACCTCACCCCCCTGTCAAAAATCTCTCTGTGGATCGAAATTTTTTTTATTGGAAAAGAAAAGGTTATCTGGTCACCGACAAAATTGTAGCAGAAGGGAGGGAGCTAAGCTACCCACAGCTCAGATGCAGCTTTTCTCGCTTTCTTTTCACCCCTGCTAATAAAACTAGGTTATCTATCTACAGCAACCAAAGCAGGCACGTGACCTCTGCATGTTTACCTGCTCTTCTATTATGGTGGGTGGCGTTCAAGCTTCTAACGGGTACACATTTATGGGAAAGAAAAGGATGTGGTCATCATTTGTTTTTGGGTGGTAAATCACATGATTGTTGATTCAATAAAGAGAAAAAAAACTTGTGTGAAAGTGGGAGTATGGTGCAGCATCATTTCAACCATGGAGGCTCTAGCTGGTGGAAATTACCAAAGGCCATGAAGGTTTTTCCATGCCAAATGTAGTCGGCTGAGGCAGGTGGGATAATGGGTGGGTGAGCAGTATTCGAGTTTATCCAAAAAACTGAATCTAACCGAGGTCAAAATGAGCAATTTCAATTATGCTGGAATTAAATTTGGATAACAAGAAAAGGATTTTTCAGAATTGCCACAGGAACCCATTTATAACACAGTTCATGTTGGAGGGCTAGAGAATTGATAAAGCGATCGACTTGGAAGACAAATTTGGGGCTTTGTTCCATCTTTTACTTTTTAACACAGCAAGGTTCTGGCAGGCTGTGGGGGAAGAAAAACAGGAGGAAGGGAGAGAAGGAGGGGGAATCCTCGACAACAGAGGAGCCTTCAAGGGGCATGTGAGTAAATGCGCTAGGAATAGACATGGTGCTTGTGATATTAATAATGGGGGAAATGAAAAGCATCTCTCACATTGAAAGAGAAAGAGAGAGAGAGAGAGAGAGAGAGAGAGAGAGAGAGGATCGCCACAATCCAAAGCCAAAAATAAGGTACTAGCAACAACTGCAACAACACGAAACAGCAGCAGCAGCAGCACATCAGAAAAACAGCATCATCTCATTTATCTCTTTGCTTTGCCTTTTCAGCCCAACCCCCACCAATTCTCATTGATCTCACCCTCTCTCGCGCCCGCGCACACACCCTTCTCTCTCTCTCTCTCTCTCACTGCGAGGGAAGAAAAGGAAGAAAAAACTCGCAAGGACCCTTTCACTGTCTCTCTATACAGAAGCTAAAGAAACACAAGTCATCCAAATAAGAAAGAAGAGACATGGAAACTCCACGCACCCCATACTCAAAAACAATGAAGAGTCCACACCACCCAACTCTCTCTCTCTCTTTCTTCAATGGCCCAGCTGGACCAAAATTTATGTTTAGAAGAAAAACAAAAAAGAAAAGAGAAGATATCATAGGAGGATTAGTAGTGGTAGTAGTAGATGTCTTCAAATGTTGTCCTCCAACCAAACCCACCTTACCTCACAAACCCATTATTCAGTATGCCTGAAATACCCTTCTGCAACCCCCCAAAAAAATCCAATCTTCATCACTGTCTCAAGTCTCAACTCTCTAAAGAAAACATTTTTCTCACCGAATTATGTGGGCTTCTTTGGGTTTTCTTTGTCTTGGTCAGAGTTTCACAGAGAGAACAGGAAAGCAAGAACCTTCCCATCTCTCTCTCTCATCTTTCTTTATCACCCTCCTCGATCTCATCTTGTCCATCACTCTCTCTTTCTTTCTTCTCATTATAATTCTCTCTTAGCCTTCTTCCTACCTATATTGCCTCTCCCTTGCCCTTCTTTCTCCTTCCCATTCCTCTCCTCCTGTCCATAAAACACACAAAGCTCTTTGTTTTCAGTTTCGGGCACTAGTTTTTTTTCCTATCACACCATGAAGAAGATGAAAGGGGTTGCTGCTGCTGCGGACTCTCCTCCTCCTTCATATGCTACCATGTATGAAGATCCAAGGATCATGTTCAAGCATCAGAGTCTTATGCAGGACTACGAGGAATTATACAAGGTAATAGCTTTTCTGGGGTTTCAAAGATTTCTTATTTCTTTGTGGGTTTCTAGATCTGGTGTTTTGTTAGATCTCCTTTGTTGGGCTTTGCTCATATGCTTTTTGGGTTTCTGGGGAAAACAAGAATACCAAGAGACAGGAACTTACTTCGTTGATTCTTTGATTTGTTCCAGTGTTTATGTGAAATTTGTCTTACCTAAGCTAGAAATTGGGGAGTCTTAAAACCTTCTCTTTCCTTTGGTTTATACTCTCTGTTTGGCTATAGAGGATAAGTAGGCAGCTCAATGAAGCCAAATACTTGTTTAAGGCCTCCCTGAGGGTGGATTTGTGGCATTTTGGGATCTTTTCATGATCTCGAATGCTTCTAGCCATTTATCAGCTTCCATACAGATCAGTTGACTTATTATGCGGCAACTGTTCTGAGTTTAATTCATGAATTCTTGGTGTCTCTGGTTTTATCTCTTTTCTTTGCTTGTATGCGTTTTGGCTTTCACACTGATAATTTGTGTGGTTTATTGGAACATGCTTTTACCCCAGTTTATGTCTGGCAGGATAATTCCCATCTTACGGGTTCCTTACCTTTCCTTTTGATGTTGAATAGAAAAACCTTTTTGGATCCCTTTGTTTCTCTTTTAGTTACTTCATGTTGAAACCTAAGGGTTTCAACATAGAACTGTTAATGATAGATGGATTCATACTTTTAAGCATTTCTCAGGAAACAGAAGCGAAGAAAAGGAAATTGCAGATGATGAGACAGAAAAAATTAACCTTAATGGCTGAAATCAGGTATAGTACACACTATCGTGCCTTTAAATGCTTTAGATTTGTATAGACTTGTAATCAGATTTTAAAGTTGAAATTTGGGTCGTGTTTATCTTGTGAACTGTAGGTTTTTGAGACGACGATACAAATACTTGACACAAAACAAGCCTAAGAAAGCCCCTATGGAGCGAAGTTTTGTGCAACCACAGAACTTAGTAACTGCTAGTAAAAATTTAAAGAAGGAAAAGAGCTATAGTGGAAATAATGCTGCTCTGAGACCACCAGTTCCTCGTTTTGATTTAAACCAGAAGGGAAAGCTTTACATTGAAAGGGAAGCCACTTTGCGAAATTCCACTCCAATTTTTGACTTAAACCAGAAGCAAATGACTCACATTGGAAAGGAGGCTGCTATGCGAAAGACAGCACCAATCCCTGACCTGAACCAGAAGGAAAGGATTTACAGAGGAAAGGAAGCCGCAGTTCGAAATAATACTCCAATTTTTGACTTGAATGAAATCTCGGTATTTGTTTAGCAAATGTCATCAACTACAGTGCTTTGAAACCGTGCATTTCCTTTCTGTCTTGGGCTAATGGCGTAATTTAACTTCATTGCAGAGGGAGGATGAAAGGTTAATGGTGACATGTTGAGAACAGAGGAGCTAAAGATTAGTTCAATGAGAGGTGGTAGTGCTGAGCTACAAAATGATATGAAGTTATCAGCTTGTAGGAATGTCGGGAATGGACCAAGCTGGGCAGGGAAGAGGAAGATTATATGGCAGGATCAGGTAGCGTTGAGGGTTTGAGTCCATTCTTATTATTGCAGTTGTAGGTACCTATATTTTTGCTAGTCTGAAAAGTATCCCTTGCCTCAACTTGTAATGGTTAATTCTCGTTTTCCTGGTTCTCGTTGTAAAGAAAAAAAATAGCCCCATATATTATAATTATAGAAGAAATGAAGAAATTGGTGTCAATTGCACAGAAATCAAAACTTGTGCTCATTCAAAGTCCCTTAATTAGATTTAATAAAAGCATTTCTCTCAGTTGCTCTCAAGGAAAACTAGCAGTCTGTTTGGAATCTTGCATAAAGTTGCTTTTAGTTTTGGTTGCTTGACTTGAGGTTCCCAATTTTTGTTTCTTTGCCTCTTGTATTTGGTTGTGGAACAGGCTTGTACAATTTCATCGTTTTAGTCTTTCTTGGCCGGCAGCGGCATCCATATTTAAATGAAGAAACGTGGACTTGTAATCATGGTGTCTGCAACAGCCAATAGTTTGAAATAGGACAAGATATGGTAGGCCTGTAATCTGCTAGAGTAGATGTTACCTTTCACCTACGTTATCTGGCCTGTTGGCCAGGAAGGGAAATGCCTTCAGAGATGGAATTGATGGGGCCTGCTCTGTTGTTTGATTTGGGAAGTTCTTTGGGGGTTAGACTGAAGACCAACGCGACAAGTCATGCAAAATGATAATGGGGTGGAGAATGGAGATGGAGAGAGCAAGCAATACGCTTATCATTGTCGCTTTCGGTGGAAGAACAATGGCCATTGAACATGTCAAAGTTTTTATGTAGTGGCGAACTTATCGCGTGAGCCCTTTCAACTATTCTGCGGTGTTTGATGTTTTTTTTTTTGGCTTTTTCTTGTAGAAGATGATAACATAAAAGGTATAATTAGCGAACGTAAAATAAAATGGCATTAGATCATTACCCGCATTAAGTTGGGAGTTGGATTTTTTTTTTTTAAAAAAAAGTTATTTAAAAATTTTTTTAATAGAAAAAAAATAAATTATATATAGTTGACTTTATATGATTTGATTGACTTTGCGGGTTTAAAAATAATCCGGATGACTAGTAAAAATATAAATTGTTTATTTTTTTTCAAGATAACATCTTTTTTAATATTAAGATAATAATATATTAGATTAACTTGGGTCACCTTATTAGACTCGTGATTCGAGTCATAAAACCGAGATAACTTCATGAAAAAAAATCAAAACAAATTATAAAATTCAATTTCCTATCAGTCTAATGTTGAAGGATGAGACTAAAAAAAATCAATTAAAAAAAATATAAAAAACAAATAAAGTCAATCCGTCAGGCCCATGACCTGGTTTATGAGACTAAGATAACCCTATAAAAAGTAAATCAAAATAAATGTTGGACATAATGTTGAACAATGAAATTTATATAAAAAAAAATTAGTCAATTGAGTTATCTTATCAAATCCACAACTCAGGTCATGAGATGGAGACAACCCAATAAAAAACAAATCTAATGTTGAATGACATGAGACTGAAATAACCATTTAAAAAAAAAAATGACTTGATTTAGCAGGGGTTAAAATACCAAAACCTGTGACCCTAATCATTATACCAAGATATTCCCATAGAAAATAAATCAAAACAGATTATAAAGCTCAATTTTAAAAAAGATTTCAATTAAAAAAATATAAAAAACAACCTAAGTCAACTTGGGTTAAATTGTTAAACATCATTCCATGTCATGATATTAGAATAACTTAATAGAAAGCAAATAAAACAAATCATGGAGTCTAATTTCTAATTAATCAAATATTAAAGGATGAAATTGAAAAAAAAAGTTAAATAAGAAAAAAAAACCTAGCCAACCGGGTTAATTCGCTACACCTGCGATCCGTGTCATGAGCATAGTTATTAAATCCATCCCAAGAGTTGACATGGACAAGGGGTTAGGTCACATGAGTTGACCCGGAAAAATTAAAAAAAAATATTTAAGAACCAATTCACATGGATGTAGACTATATATGTTTCAAATAATAAAGTTTAAGAGATTGTTTGAAAGTGTTTTTTTTATCTCATATTAAAAAGATATTATTTTATTTTTTTAAATTAAAGTTTTTAAACCAAGTTTTTTTTATTTCACATTAAAAAGACACAACTTTCTTCTTATGAACATAGAATATATATACTAATGGACTTTCAATCTCATATTGAAATTTAGTATTTATATAATGAACTTTAATATAAACTAGTAACTAATAAAGAAAAAATGATATGCTCGCACTCATAAGATTGAGTCAAACAATATCTATTTTTTATCTTTAATAATAATTTATTTTTATTCTTAAAATAAAACCAATATGCTTTGTACATTTTTAAGCTTGCTAGGCAAAAAAAAAAATATTTTATCTTGTCATACATTAATTTTTTTGGCTTGCTAGGCGAAAAAATTACTTTATCTAGTCTTGCTTTTTGCAAATTATTTTATTTATTTTGGGAAACAATCACTCAAAAAAATTTATCCCACCTCTTCACTCTTAACCATAGGTATTTGAAAATTAATTTTTTTATTTATTTCAAAATAAAACATGCACATCCCTGAGCTAACTACAACATCTGTTTTTTTTTTTTCTTCAGACCTGGTTAGGACCTGGATCTCACAATTCTCGGGTCAACCCGTTAGGTTTTTAATAACTATGGTTATGAAAGTGAAAAAACCTAATAAAATACAAATTTAATATTCAAGAACTAAATTGAAAAAATAAAAACATTGATCGATAAAAATCAAAGAAAAAAAAGTTCTTTTATAGGCCCGCACCAAATTAGAAAGAAAATATGCTACAATACTTTTCCCCACATGTATGTTTAGTGTATTGTTAGTAATTAATTAATTAATTAATGTGAAAGCGCAACAGCAAAACAGGATTTCAATGAAGCGTCAAGGCAATCTGTGAGACATTGGCTGTATCATACAAATTAAAGGCATAATATGCAACAAAAACAAAATATGCTGGAGAAGCCATGCTTGGCCTAGACAGAACTCTTTGAATAGGTACTGGCAGAATTCTCATTGGCAGTGAAAAGCAAAAAAAAGAAAGAAAGTGGGGGGCAAAATGATCAGAGTTGAAGGAGCAAAATGTTTCAGCTTGTATAAATTCTGTCAATCCTCTGCAAGTTGTTTTTGTTTTCCCTTGCCTGCGCACTTACTGGATGGAGAGCAAGTTTCCTGGAAAAGTAAAAGGTTGCATTGACAATGTCAAATCTTGTGAAGAGCTATTGGTCATGCAAACGGAGGAGGGAAAAAAAGCAACCTGATTTTTAAACAGCCAAGCAATTCATAGATGAGTTGTAGCAGCAAAAAGAGTTAAAAAATGTTGTTTATAATATCTGGAAATATAAGATGAAAAGGAGTGAAAGGAGCTTATCTGTACATGCATTGTTATAAGATTAGATGCAAGAAAAATGAATGAAGACCAATGGGCAGCACTGCGATGCTAACAAAAAGGCTAATTTTTAAATGCGCCGTGCTGTTCAGTTTTTACTTGGAAAAACATCTAAAAATTACTCGAGAGAGCATGCTGCCGGGATTCAATTTTGTAATGGAGCTAGTCTGATTTAGTGCAGACAATGGACATGAGAATAATAAGTGAACCGCCATGAACTTAGGCATATTTTCTAGCAACTTTATGCAGTATTGATATTGCTGGTTCAGTGTTTACCGAGAGAAGGCATTAGATAAGGCAGTCCTTTAATTTTAACAAACTTCTCCAGTTTTAGGCATTAAAAATAAACTTCTAACAGCTTAATCATGCAATGAACTGATACATATTTAATTTTCAATACACAAAAAATCCAAAAGGGTAAATAAAACTAACCACAACAAGTCAAAGTTCTCATCTTGTATCTCACACCAAATTTTCTCAGCAACCAAACAGAATTTCCCCCTTTTAATCTCAAAACTACAAAAAATTGAAACTTTTAGAAAGAGATCTGACCTTTCCAGAGATATTCGGACAGCAATCCTCGGTTTTCTTGTGCTTGGCAATCTCATCAAATAAGTAAACCTTCGGAGGAGCCATATCTTTCACAAATACTGATCACAAAAAACATTCAAAACCCTTCAGATTTACACTCAAAAGAATGATTTATATAAATAAATAAAAATGACCCCTTATTATTCATGAAAAACCATCGCTAATGTGCTTAAGTTATTGAAACGAATAGTTATGATTCAAATTATGCCAATCTTGAGCCTAATTGAATATGCAAAGAAACACGATTTCATAAAAAATGACAGAATTGGGAGTTGGCATCGAACAGTGGAGAGGTCGGCCATGATCTAGCCCTCCATGAAAATCTGAAAAAAACGAAATATGAACTCGAGTAACACTAACACTATGTAGAGGAGGAGATAAAAGATTGGAAGTGAGAGGAAGCCAAAGCTCTGCAAAGTATAGGGGCTGTCAAAGGGGACGAACAATCCAGGGAAACCAAGAACCTAACCCTGGTTCTCAGAAGCAAACAATTAAAATTAAAAAAGATGGCAACAAAAAAAACAAACCATGCACCATATCTAACAGGGAATCGAAAAAGACCATAAAAGAAAGAGGGTTTCAAAGGATCCACCTTTTTCTTTCCTGTTTTTTTCACAGCCTCCGCCCTATCCTAAAAGCGCCACCTTCAGTAACAATCTTCACCTTGACCGACGCGATGGCAAGGAGCTCCCTCTGCGGCTTCCTCTTCTCCAACGTCGCCTCTCTCACGTGTGGAGTGAAAGAATGTAACTCCTGGAAGAAGTCAAAAGGTCAAAAGAGAAATATGGTTGCCACGCAGCCACGTCGCCCAACAAAAGAGAGAAAAAATAGGATTGTTGTTCTCAACTGTTGAAAAAACTTGAAATTAAAGCAAAAAACCAAAAACGACCTCCAAAGCAGAGCTCAGCATTCTAATGATCAACGGCAAAACCGACATTACGCTTAAAAAGTTTGTGTCCACGAATTTTTTTTTTTTTTTCCTGACGGTGATACAGTTTTCCTTGAATTCCCAGATAACCCACCACAAATTTATGAGGCCCCCCATCTTTGTTTGCTTCTTCATTAGGAGCCCATTAGTCAACTACAACTGTTAGATTAGAATCATCAGCCTTTGCAAATATTGCCGAGAGAAAATGCCAAGTCGTTGTGAGATCTGCTGCGAGATCATCATCGCCATCTTGCTCCCTCCTCTCGGTGTTTGCTTCAGGCATGGCTGCTGCAGTGTACGCCTCTCCCCTTTTCTTCTTCTTCTTTTTAGAGATCTGAAAATTTGGATATACTTGATGGATAACTTTAATGGGTTCTTATCAATACTTTTTTTTTTCAGGTGGAATTTTGGATTTGCTTGTTACTCACTATTTTAGGCTACGTTCCTGGAATAATTTATGCTCTCTATGCAATTGTGTTTATCGACCGGGATGAGTATTTTGATGAAGGCAGGCGTCCTCTTTATGCCCCGGCGTATCAGTGAATTACCATACCAGTCCCTTTGGTCTTCTCGAACTCCATTTCATCTATGAGATTTGTGTCTTGTGTTTAAACAACGTCAAAATCAACGGAATTACTGCTTAATTGTGGTTTGATAATTATACTTTTGCTGGTATTTTCACCTCTTTTCAGCTACAAATGGATGAGACGACGTTCTGAATCTTACTCAATTGCATCTTAATTTCTATTACCTCTCTTGCAAAATAATGGACTAGGTTGTGGCAGGCTCTTGTGGTTTGCTATTTTCTTATTTGCAATTGGATTTATTGAGTCAGACTTCGAACTAGTTTGTTCGAAATTCTACCCGCACATTACTTCTCCCATGTTTATGGATTTTTGTTCAGCTTTACAGACATAAATCGTTGCAAAGAATGTGCTGCCTCAATTGGGAGCCGTGGGAAAATTATGTTGTTGAGCCTTCTTAAAAGTACCGCATTGCTGCAACCATAGTATAAGTATATATGCCTATCGAATGATCTGCATAATCATGTAGTAGGCGTTCAGAGCATATCATCTTGGCATGGAGCAAAATTTATTGAATGATCTACAAGATCACCTTGAATGCTTGCCTAAGAAAGTGGTTTCGATTTCTGTTAATGAAATAAACTTCAGCTTGCTGTTATCCTGTTTTTGTAAGTGGTCAATGCAGGAGAGGTATTTGCCAATTCTTCCCTCCCAGGTTTCCTAGTAGTAGTTGATACTGATTTCTGGCTTGCTGTGGCAGCCTTGTACCTATTCTCTCATTATTCATGCTTTCCCATAACCGTGTGTTATGTTGCTGAATAACAGTAACAAACGAGTAGGTTTTGCTTATGGTATTTGCTTGCGAGGAAGATTGTTTTTCCCAAATTTGTGATGAAATAATCGTATGATTTGAGATACCTTCGGAACATTTTCTTGGTAATATGGACAAAGTTAGGTTTGGAAAGCCTTTATGGAGGCCTGATGAAGGGGACATCGTGCCTGAGCTATGGTTTATATGTTCGTATGATCTAGATGATGGATGATAATCTAATCCGCGTGTTATTGGATTTTATTTAGGTTTATTTATTAGATTTAATTTAGTTATTAGTGGAATATATATGTTTTTTTGTTTTAATGTTGGATAGTTTTTGAAAATTTGCGTGTTCATCTTCTAGCACAGACCCAGCACCCCTAAACTCTAGACGTACTACTTTCTAAGCCAAACATCCACCATCCACCAGCTGCAACCAACACAGACTGGTCTGCTGCTATGAGAGCCATCGAAGGTCATCCACTAATCGCAGAGGACGTTGCCCTTGTGCAACCATTAGAGAGTAGATCCGGTTTCTCCAATAGCGCTACCACAAGAGTTCTTCAGCTAACTTCATCTTTTATAATGATATGAATGCGTCGTTATGTAGCATCTATGTTGAGCTTCCTATTTGGTAGATTTTTTTTTCTCATTATTTGTGTCAATAAATGAGAAAAAAATATAACGTTTTTATTAAATTCGTCTTGTTGTTGTTGAATAATTTTTTTCTAACGCAAAAAAATGAATGTGTAAGAATTATTAATGTGCTTTTTGACACCGAGTATAAATATAATTGTGAATCATAAGGCTGATACTTATATGTAATAAAATAAAATAAATATTATATTTATTAATAAAAACATGTAAGATCTTAAATTAATTTTTAACATAACGGGAAAATAAAAAATTATTACAATTGTTATAGTGGAAAAAAATTTACTTTTAGTTTTGTATAATATTTTTTTTAAAAAAGAGGAAAAATTACAAAAAAATGAAAAAAAAAATATAAATAGGCTAATTATAGAGTGATAAATAGGCCTAGTATAGAGTGATAAATATTCCAAGTGTAAGAATAAAACAATAATATTTTTTCAAAAAAAGTGTGAAGAAAAAAAAGGAAAAAATAAAAAATATTAAAAAAATAAAGATAAGAAAATAATGGTGATAAAGAGACCAAGTGTAAAGTGATAAATTTACCAAGCACAAAGAAAAAAAGAAAAAATTCTAAGAATTTTTTTTTCCTAAAAAATCCCAAAATATTACAAAATTTTCATTACCGGCTACAGTAAAAAAATGGATAAAACTGCAATCGTGCTATTTCAACAATGAAAGAGGGTTTCCTGTAAGGTAAGCACAAAGTCATACTATTACAATAGTAGTTCAACTTTACTTCAACTATACATAAACATACATACTTTTACTAGTACACAAAATAGTTTTTTTTTTTAGTGAAGTATGATGTAGGTGGAATCTAATTGGAAAATAATAATTAAAAATACACTAAAATTTTAATGCGCGAAATAAATTGTAAATATAAACTTTAAATTTATAATTTTATTATTTGAAAATAAATATATGGTGGTTGTTTTCTTAAGAGCTTTACAAGATCTTTAAATAGATCAAAAAATCCTTTATTTATTAGAAAACAACTAAAAATCCAAAAGCATAAAGAAAATAAAACAAAAATATGAAATAAAAAAAACTAAGAAAAATAATAAAATTAACCTAAACAGTAACTTCTAGGAGATTCAACAGTCCAATAAATGATAGAGTGATTTTTCACATTAAAATAACAAAAAGAATCACCTAAAAAAATTTGAGTTCGATTCAACTACCAGATCTCCATTATTATAGTTTTAAGATGCTAACTTAATTTGGTGTGACCATACTTTCTCTTGGGTCTAAACATATATTAATAGTTAATAAAAGTATTTATTGTACCATTTATTTAGTTTATTTGTGTCAAATCTCATCTAGTTATGTCAAATTCTCACCTAAATGCTCATAACCTTCATCTCCTATCAACTTGGTTACATCAAAACACTAGTGCATTGTTATGGGGTATTTTGTTTTTGAATTATTTTTTTATTTAGTTATACCATAATAAAAATAGATATTCATTTAAAATACAATAAATAAAATTACATAGAAAAAATATATTTTTTAATATAGCAAATGATAGGCTATCCTAATTTTTTTTTCTGATAGTACAATTGACTCTAAATAAAAAGTCCAAGCATACTAGGTCTGACATTTTCTTTTCTTTTCAACAAGTGTTCGATTCATTGTCTTTTTTAAATTTTTTAATATAGCAAATGACATATTCATTTGTGTAAACAACACATTGTTTTCTAGTGAAAAATCTGGGCATCTATGGTGGCAAGAAAATTAAGATCCATGTTTTAGGACTCTAAAAAGTTAATTTTCAACTGAAAATATCCAAAAAAAAATCCTAGAATATCAATAAAACCATTTCAAATTCTAAAAAAACCCTCTAATCACTCCAAAAATCCAACCAAATTAAAAACAAATATAGATCCCAATCTACTTTTTACAACAAGTTCAAATTGAAACATTTATTTCCATGACAAACCCATTAATACCATGATTATTGTTTTTATGACCGACTTACCATTGTCTTTCTTATCTATCTTTTCCTGATAATTTTCTTTTTTTTCTCTCAACATTCAAAGATGAAATCATAAGAAAATAAAGTTTAGGATTGAAATCTAAAATTCTAAAATAACAAGAACCACACATAAAAAGTGAAAACTTTAAGGCTCAAACTATAGTTTTCTATATTCTATGAACAATGAAAGCCAGAAAGGGTTGAGATTTTTAGTGTTAACTTGTCCTTGTTGTTATAATTTTTTAAAAAACTATAAATTTAAATTCTATTTTGTATTATTGATTTTTATAATAACTGGTTGGGATGTTTCTAGCCACTACCAATATTCTAGAGCACATAAATAAAAATAAATTATAAAATTTAAATTATTGAAACATGATATGATATGAGGGGATGGAATTAAAAAGAAAAAAAAACTAGCTGCCATAACTGTATAATTTTTCATGGAAAAAAATAACCTTTTCTTTTATTTATTTATAATATATAAATAAGTCTCAATGACTTTAATTTAAAATAGAAGGGACGATTATTTTTACTGTGATGTCCTATTTTATAGTGTTAAAGACAGCATAGCTATTTTCTTATGACTCGGATCAAATGACGACTTTTGGCTGTTTTGGATTCGTTTGTTTACACGGTTGCGGCTATGTTTTAATTAAATTACATTTTACAGCTGTTTAGTAATGAAAAAAATTGATTTACTGTGTATAAATCCCACATAATTTTTGCGGCTGAAACGTTAAAAATAAAAAACAGGAAAATTCTGCTTTCCATTCACTGTGCATGCTAATTGCACTGTTCAATAAACAGTACAATTTGCATGCACAATGTACACGGTGCACTGTTCAAGCGAACAGTGCAGGAGAATTTCATTGTTCAACTGAAAAATGCAATTCTCCTGCACTGTTAAAACTTTTTTTTTTTGTGTGTTAATTTTATTAATATTTTTAAAAAATCTAATTTAGAGTAAATTAAATTTATTTGCACTTTGATATGAACAATATTTTTTTATCGAAAAACTAGTATAGAGTGAATTAAATTCACTCGCATTGTAATATTAATTTTATACCTGATAATATTTTATTTAATTGTATTATTAAATAATTTAATGGAATAATAAAAAATATTTTATATTAAGTATTATTTATTTCATAATGTAATATGAGTAATTAATTTTACAATATTTAAATTTAAAACTATCAATATTAATATATATTTTTTAAAATTATTTTATAACCTCAATTTCAAAAGCATTCTTACCCAAACACATTAAATTATTTTTTTTCAATCTCAATTTAACCACAGTTTTAACCAAATATCTATTTTTTCAAACCAACTTTAATTAAAAATACTTTTTATAAAATAATATTTTTCAAATCACAACTACAATAACTACCGCAATACCAAACACACACAAATGAAGAAATTGCTAAACAAGCCTCCATTCAAACATGGCTATTATTATAACAATTTATATTATTTATAAATCTAGCCGTCTATCTAGAATTTTCCACGTGGCAGCGACGACTGATCTTTTGCATTGATGAGTGTCTTTTAAGAGGGTAGACATGTCCAGTACGCCTCTCCTGGCTCTACCAGCAAGTGACACCCGATCCCAGGGAATGAATTGCAACCGTCTATTTTCCACGTGGCTAACATAAAAAGCTATATCTTTCCAAACATCAAAATGACATTTTTATCCAGTTGTTCTCTTTATAAGACCCTGCAAATGGAATCAAATCAAAGCAAGACTCCATAAAAAAAATGAGACGTAACGAAGATACCGACGTGGTAGAGACGGATGCCGAGTCAGGACTCGTCGCCGACTGGGCCGAGTTAACTTACGAGTGCTTAATCAACATCCTCTCTCGACTCACCTTTGAGCACCGATGGCGCGGTCCCATGCTCGTTTGCAAAGGTTGGCTTATCGCCTGCAAGGATCCATCTCTCAACACACTATTCGATCTGGCCACTCAATTCGACTCGGTCATTGAATCGCCTCGGTGGTGGACCCCTGATTTCGAGAGAAAAATCGATTCAATGCTCCTTTCCGTCATCACTTTTAGTGACGGATCCCTGACCGAGATCCGCACCCAGCACTGCTCCGATCTCTCAGTCACTTTCGCCGCCGAAAGGTAAAAAACAAAAGAAAATTCTTCTCAAAATACAATAACTTAGTCTTTATGAATTTTATTTTTTATTCTAGGTGCTCAAATCTTCAAGTGCTTTCAATACAATAACTTAGTCTTTATAAATTTTATTTTTTATTCTAGGTGCTCAAATCTTCAAGTGCTTTCAATAAAAAGCTGCCGGAATGTGACTGATGCATCAATGGCTCAAATTGCTTACAAGTGCGCAAAGCTTAAAGAGCTTGATATAAGTTATTGCTTTGAAATATCACACGAATCTTTGGTTATGGTGGGTAGAAACTGCCCGAATCTTAGGGTTTTAAAGCGGAACCAAATGAATTGGTTAGATGCCTCCGAACACGTAGGGATTGTGCCCGATGACTATTTAAATACTTGCCCTCAAGATGGAGATTGCGAGGCTGGTGCAATTGGGAAATATATGCCCAATTTGGTGCACCTTGAGTTGAGGTTTTCGAAAATGTCTGCAAAAGGATTGGTGTCGATTTGTGAAGGGTGTTTGAATCTTGAGTATTTGGATTTGTCTGGGTGTGCCAATTTGACGAGTCGGGATATTGTTAAGGCGACTTTGGGGTTGAAGAATTTGGAGATTAAGAAACCGAATTTTTATATTCCGAGGTCGGTTTTCCACACTGAAAGATATGGACATTGGAGGTTGTATGATGAGCGGTTTCAGACGGATATCTTCCGCATTTGACCAGGTGAATTGAATTAATCATTTGCTACATGAGAAAGTATGTAGCTAATTTGATGCATGTTCTTTTGTTTTCCGTACCCGGAGGATGTTCAGTGCAATTGGTGTTTACGTAGATACAGGGCTCTATGTTGTGCTGTAAAAAGTCATTTGTGCCCGTCTCTGTTATGCGTTTGTTCTAGCCTACTCTGTTTTCTAAAGTTTGGAACCTGGGAATTGGAGTGAATCGTTATTCCTGAAAACCCTAATTGATTTGTGTAATCTCATTTTAGGAATACATGGGATGGCATCCTTCTATTGTGCTGGTTTATGAAATTTTCTTAGAGGTTTATGTAGCTAATCGCTGCTAGTGTGTTTTATGTGTTTGAAACCATGTGTAATGCTATTACAACTCTTGCCTTCCATGGTTATGGTTTGTTCGTGCTGCATGTCTTGGAATGTTATTGGCACTTGGCACTGCGCATACTGTCTTCGTGTTTGTCTTTTCCATGGGTCGGCCATTGGTGAATGGTGATGATAGCTACATTCTAGAGCATTCTTGTGTTATTATACTCTCTAAGATTTGAAGAAAAGAAGATAAAACAATTTCAGGGAACAAGCTCTGTACTGGTTATCATGTCATTAACCTCACCAAAAGATCTGTTATAGTTTGGGAAGTTTTTTAAGTTCTTAGAGCTCGCCACCATCCATGAAATGCAGAAAGAAATAAAATTAGGAATTGTGATTTATTTATTAAATCCTGTGCCGCTTTCGGATTCGTGCTTTAATTTGTAAGCCTCTAAATAAAACCAATCAATTAACATACATTAAGCAAGAGAAGGAATACGACAAAGGTCAGATGTCTTGGTGGATTTAGACAAGTAAAGATGAAAGGTTAATTATGATGAAATTTGGGCTCATTTAAGTTCTCGAGCATAAATAAAAAATTAATCCGCATATTTTTCATCACTGAAAAAAAAATATATAATTACAAGAATTCATATGTTGTATATAATGCTTTTATGCGAGGATTTTTCTGTGTTACACCTTGTTATGATAATAAAACTGTCATTGATTTCCTTGGTAAATCCTACTTAATTCAGTGGTGGTTGCATTTTGGGTAATAATGAATGATTTTCTTATATAGTTGTCTTACTTATTTGATGTTTTTAAACCCCCCCCCTCTCTCTCTCTCTCTCTCTATATATATATATATATATATATATATATATATATATATATATTATTTTATATTAAATATTTGATGTATGCATAAGCTAAAAATAATAATTTAATAAAGAACACAATATTTTAAATGGATGAAAGGTGCTGTACATATGAGTCTTAAATTCACAAGTTTATTCTCTTTAAAAATAATAATAATAATTAAATCTGCATGACTATAAAGTTTAAAAAGCCCCAAACCTTAAATAGGTTAAAAAGGTGAAAACAAAAATTTAAGATTACAAAAAAAGTATAAAATATGAAATAAGTAAAAAATCCAAGAATAATAAGGAAAACACAAAAAATATCAAAACCAAGAGTCTCAACAAGATTTTTAATATCTAAAGATTCGAAAGTTCATATAGTGATGCAGTGGCTATTATAAGAAAAATAACTTCTAGAAACTTCTGTTAAATTTTAAGTGCGATCTAACGATCGAATAAAAATTTATAACTTTTTTGAGTTGTTATTCTGGTAAGATGTGATTAGATCTCCTTTTAGGTATTGACTTGTCTTACTAATTCATAAATACACTTGTTGGGTAATTCATATAATTTTTCTATGGTAAATCATCATCTAGTTGTGACAGATTTATACCTAATGACTCAAAATCACCTGTTATTGCAGATCTGACTATATCAATATTGCTCAAATAATGAATACTTATAAAGGTATCCAAAACCTAATGAATAAGATATAAATGTCTAACTTTTTTATTTATTTATTGAGTAATGGATATGATATGAATATTGTAATAACTCAATTTGTAAGTATCCATTACAATTCTTATTATTGTATCCATTACATTTTCTAGTATTGATAATTATATTTTATCAACATTCATAGAATTTTTTTTGAAATATTCTAGCTAGAAGTTCGAATTTGCTGAATTACATTACTAAAAACTGATAAAATTATAACTCATTGAAATTGCAATGGCAATTTTTTTCTTCAATTTCTTATTGTTTGCTATGGATAAATTCTATTATATTTTTTCCAATCATCGCTGGTGATTTTTATTATTTGAACCAATTTGCGAGCATATCTTTATCCATTTTATGTTGTTCTTTAAAGGGTTTGGTTGTAATTTTATAAGAGTTATTTTTTTTAATCGTTTAGTCATAGGAGCAATTTCAGTTTTGTGTACATAAAAAAAGCTGATAACACGTGCCTAACACATGTTAGGTGCTCTGTCACCTTTAGATGGCGCATGTGGCTGATGAAAGTAGTTGAAATCAAATATTCACCACATTATTTGATGTGTCTCGACATCATTTTTCTCCTTGGATGATGTGTGTACAAGTAAGGTATGGTTTGACATCAATTGATTTTTTTCCCCTTTTTTTTCCTTCTCTTTCTTCCTTAGATTGCGTGCTGTCCATGCAAAATATTATACCAACTCTTCAATTTCTTTTTTCTTTTGATTTAGTCATTCTTCTCTTAATTGCAATTGTTTTATTTACATTGATTACTTCTAATTGGATTTTATTTTTAACTTAATCTTTGGTTGTTTGATTTTGTTATCAAATTTAGTTTTTATTCTTTTAATTGCTATTTTTTTATTTTCAATTATTTTCTTGATTGATTTGTTTTCTTCAATTCCTTCCTTAAGCATTTCTTTTCACTGAACTTTGATGTCAAGTTCGGTGTCAATTATTTTAATTTTAATTATTTTAATTGATTTTTTTTAATTTCATCCTTAAATTTTCCCTTAACATTTAATTTCAGTTGGGTTTTTATGCTGAAAACTTAGTCCTAATTCATGAAAATCCTTGATGATGATGATGATGATAATAATAATAATATGTAATAGTTTAAAAAAATGAAAAAATTTAATTTTTTTTAAAGTCCTTTAAAAAATTTATGATTTTCTCGCATGTTTTCCTATCAATTTTGGATGATATTGGGTTATATATTTACATTGTGAGATACAGATTCACTATTAAAATACCCAGTTTTCTCCAAAACATTTCTAAAAAAAATAAAAATTAAAAAAAAGTGTCAAAATTTTTATATTAATTTCCTCTATCAAAAAATTTAAAAAAAAATATATTTTTTTTATTTTCATCCACACGACTAAATCCTAAAGGTTTTCAAAGCATGTTTTCATAAAAAAAATTTGCAAGTTTCTCATATTTTAAATATGCAAAAAAAAAGATAACATAATTAATTTATAATTATCTGTTAGGATTTGATCAAAATGTCAAAAACCTTTTACCAATCATTTTGTTCATTGTATATTAGGGTTTAGATATAGACTTTAATATTTGAGGATGTAAAACTACACAGTAGAGTACAATCTTAGATATCAAAGATATAAAGTGCAAAAATAAATGCAGTGCAAAAATAAATGCAATGCTAAAATTTTAACTTTAGAACAGTTCGGACTTCACTCGATAAGGTAAGAGACTTTCTCATGAAAGAAGATCTGCCTTGAACCTTAGAAAAAAACCAACAAATAAAATCTTAACCTAGAAAAACAATTAAACAACAATGCAGCTTACCTTAGATAGAGTGTATTGAGGAATACGTATTTTCTTTGCACAACCAACCCTTTACTCGAATTCTTACATACGTGACTCCTAAACCTTAATTATAGTTTTATAATTAAATTCAAAATCCTTTTCTTTTCCAACACCACCTCTCAAGAGGCTTACAATACATATATATACAACAACTGAACACAAGATCTCATAAAACCTTACCCCGTTCATTGTGCAATAATTTAAGGACAAAATAGTTTCGGCAAAGATTGTTGCTACCATGTTAATCCTTTTCTTTTCCATTGCCACAAAGACACCAACTGCTTCCAAGCTACTCTGACCAAATATGGAAGGGAATAACACCAACCTAAAAATATCAAGTGGTAAAAAACTGATTTTATTCTCACTATCTTTTGGGCCCTCCATTTTTTTTCTGAAACAAGTCTTCCTTAATCTTCCAATACCATCCTCTAGAACTTGTTTTGTCCATAACTTTGCCTATTTTTTCACTAACTTTCATGAGCTTTGCAATCTTTTATGGCACTTTGTCAAGCTTCCGATAAAAATATATTGAATATACCGGTTGAGATAACTCCAACAATTGCTGCTATTCTTCAATAGTAGGTACCATATCAACTTCATCAAAAGAGAAACACTTATATGCAGGGTCTCAAAAATGCAAGAGAGCTTTGATAGTTGTCTTTTGTAATGGTACTTCAAGTAATGAAGCTATTCTTCCATAATTTTCTGAAACATTCAAACTTCTTTAGCATTGCAACAATTTTTCTGCTCCATTAATCAATGAATTCACATGTTTCAACTCAGGTAACTCAATTATGGATTTTTTATTCAAACAATCCTCCTCTGTTTATTGCAAAGTTTCATACTGTTGTCTGAATTGTGGTGAAGTGTATTTACGAATATTGACCATGTTATCACTCGTTTCCTGAAATATTAGGATCTCATACCATATTAGGCTTGCTTAGTGAATTTACACAACGAGACAACTTAAAGGAAGGTTCCAACTATTACATGTAGGGTGAGCTAACTCACTTGGTCTAAAAAGGGTTTTCATTGCTCGATTAACAGCCTTAATATACTGAATTGAGGTCTACAAGATAGCAAAGCATAAGCCGGGATGATATCATGTTAGCATACTATTCATGTCCAAATAAACTTTCAACAGAAGATGGTGGTTTCACGTATGTTACCCATGTCAAAGACCATTGGGGGGGACTACTACTTCCCCTCCTAATCCTAGAGCTTTGGGCATATTATAATGCAAATGTTGTGTTGTGTGCAATTCTATATTTGATAAAAAAAAAAACAATATATATGAATGCATGAGTTAATCAAGTAACAATACACATGTACTCAAGTAAACAAATAAACATCATTAAAACAATTATATGATCATTGAAAAATAATAAACAAATTAAGCTTAGACCTATACATCCCCAATAGAGTCATTATTCTATCGCATCTCAGTAGACGTTGCAACGAGCTAGTTTTATGTGAAAAAGAGGAAAAGATATGAAAAGAGAAGTCGCCACCTAGTTTTATAATAACTAGAAACTCTAACCAATTTTCAGAGATTTTAAGTAAGTGATTAGTTATGTAATAAAGAAGATAACAATCATTTTATTTATTCTATCTAAAACAAGTTGCATTGTTGTTTATTTTCAAAGATAAATATGTTTTAATGTCTGCCTGAACTGATATGTAGTTTAGGTATTATTCTTATCCACAAAAAAGCATTTAAAAACAGGCTCTAATATTAGAGATTTTATCATGCTAGGTCATTTGATAGACTATATTAATCGACCTATAAATGTTAATTAATATATGAAGGACAAGGTCTATTGTGAGACCATTCTATCTTGTGTTTTTTAACAAGTGATATGAGGCCAAAAGCTACATAGTTAATTGATTATATAATATTTGGAAGATAAGGCATAAATTAAAATAAACAATTATTTTCCTCAAAACAAGAATTGAAAAATGATTGGGTTATCTTTCTTTTCAAATACAAAAAAAAATCCTATCGAACAATGTTTTTTTGATGATCTAACTACTTATAATATTTATAAACCTAACTTGATGGCATCTTTTAATTATGGATGATGAAAAATGAAATAAACACATGCTAAGTTGATTAATAAAGAAAGGAAAGCTCGATTAAATTTGGAAGGTAAAAGGTCGATCCTTTCCACGCTCGAGAAATTTATTTCTTTAGTTTCTGCTCTAAAATTTTATGAATTGGCATTACCAAGCAGCATCCAAATTAACCATACGATTTTCTAAGAGTAAGTTAGATGTTAATTAATCCTCATAAGCCCCCCTCCTAAATATACAAAATGTTTATTTTAAACATTTATTCGCATACAATCTCAATTCACATGCATATAAACTCAATTCAAACACAATCTTGTCAAATAGAAGCAAATAAAAAATCAAACACATTAATAATGGAGAATGATACTATCATTCCATAACTTATAATAACACCCTCCTCAATACACCACCACCACCACCACCAATTTTATTGGTATTGATACAAATTTAGAAAAGCTGAGCTTGGAACTTGAGAATTTATGAATTTATTAGTACAGCAAAAGTTCCCCTGATGGGGCATAGCCTCCCAATAAGAAAACAATTCATGAAAGTTCTTGAGTCTTGAACCATCAACCAATTGAATAATACAAGAGAAGTTTGATCTGCTTGACGTGAATATCGTTTCATGCTTGCCAAGCTACATGAACTTGCTCACGAACATTACATGCAGCTCCGTTTGTGGTACTCATAAAATAACTTTTGGAAGGATTGCAAGTTATCCGTCTCCAAGCATATGGTCAATGACAAGGTTCCATCATTTTTTGGGCTTGGTAGAATGTATCCTTTTCCTTCAAACGCAAACGCAGGGCGCATATTCACTGGCTTGCCCCATCCAAAATCAGCGTCGTAAAAGGGCAAACGCACCCAACTAACAATGTTGAGGTTTGGGCTCCTATAAGTTTCGGAGCTTCTCATGACAGTAGTCAAGTCATCAACTTTTTCCAAGTAGTCAACAGCTGATCTCAAATACTCGTCATCCATTCGTTTTATTGCTTTGTGAATTCTCTCCGCTGTGTGAGCCAATGGCTCCGATGAGAGGTCACCAGAGAGAGCAATGGGTGTAGCTTGGAAGATTACATTTCCAAAATAGCCAGGTGGAATTGGAGGACGAAATCTATTCCTGCCATCGGTGGATATGTTTATCTTGGTTGCTTGATCATTAGACAAGCCTCGCGCTTTGCATGCACAACGCCATATATGTGCGGTAAGGATCACGTAAGTGCTGTACTCGGTCTTGCTTGCAATATCATTCTTCGCCATAGCTTTCAAAGTCTTAAGTAAATCACTTGGGATCTTAAGGTTGGCTACAGAAATGTCTTTAGAACCTGACTCGGGAATGGGGTTTGGGAAAGGGGTGTTGATGGTAGGGAATGGATCATATTCGACGTGATGGAAGGTAGGGTTGGGTGGGACTCTGCCACGAAGAATGGTTCGATCGATGAATGGTGGGGTTTTAACAGAGAGGCCTCGGGCTATATCAGACCATGTGTTGATGAAATGAAGACATTCGGTCCCGTCTGCCAGAGTATGCTGCCATCCAACTCCAAGGCACACCCCACCGCATGTGAATCTGGTTACCTATCAGGGATGAAATTAAATCCTCGAAGTGAGCTACTTGCTGGTTGTATATCTACATTTTTATTGATAAGCGAACAGCTTTTGAGTTCCAATTAAGAAAGAAATTTGGGATTTGAGATGGGGCAATTCCCAATTTAAGTTGCCCAAAGTTTCGCTGGATCATGTGATAATTATGCTATATTTACTGGCTGAAAATATCGTCAGTTATCACTGCATGGAAAAGAAATTAAGAGCGTGTTTGGCAGTGTGGTTGCGGGTGCTTTTCAAATAACTTTTCGTGCCAAAATGCATGCCAACGATGTTTTTTTATTTTTTAAAAATCATTTTTGACATCAGCACATCAAAACGATCCAAAACGTACAAACCATATTAAATTTTAACAAAAAAAAAAAAAATTTTCAAATTTTTTGGGAACGCGGCCGCAGCCGCGTTCCCAAACGGTACCTAAGCATACATGTAAACCGCGTGGCTGTTTCACTGTATACCATTTTACTACTTATTTTCTCACGTTTTACTAAGATTGTAATAATAAAATTTTAATTTGATTCTTGAAAAATATATTGAGTCTATCAAAGATATTAAATCTAATCACCATGAGTTTGGAATCACGATCAAATCCAAGTCATATGAATCTAGAAGGTAATAGATCTTTTGTATTTTTAATAATTTCATTTTGATACTAGACTTAATTTTCATCAATTTTCAATTTTTGAAGAGTGCGAGAAGAGAGAAAGAAAAGATGGCTGAAATCTAGCCTCAAGAGATAAAAATATCTTTTCTTCAATTCTGGCTAATAAAATGTTAGATTTTTGTTTTAAATGGTTCTATATGATGAGAGAAATTTGATTTAGATATTTTTTTTTATTTTAAAAATATCTAAAAAAATCAGATATGAGATCTAGAAAAAATTGATTTCTAAGTTGACTTTAGATTTTTGACCGGTGTTTTGTGCTTTTAAAGGTTAAGAATTGATTTAAAAATATTATTAAGAAGATTTATAGGTGTTTTGAAAATGAGTTTCTTGAGGATAGAAACCAGCTACTAGGATTTTTCGGCTATTAGAGTTGGAATCTAGGTGTTATGAGCGATGCTTTGCCTGACAAGTCCTTTTTGTTTAAATTTAGTTGGTCTAAACGACTTGGGTTTAACAGTACATTAATTAAGCGCAAACATCTTGGATTTAACAGACACATCAATCCCAAAAATCTTTAATCTAGTGAGCATATACCAGACACAAGCGTATTAATTCTAGCAACCAGCACAATGACAGAAAAAAAACACTACAACGGAGCGCGCGCGCGCGCATATATATATATATATATATATATATATAAAAGAAAACTCAACATGAAACTCTAATAGATCCAAATACTCATACCTGTAAAACAAGGAGCGGGTAAGAAGAGATGTCACTGTAGTCAATGGTAGGAATAAGCTGTCGAAGTTCGTCGCTGGGCTTGAAATCAACAAAGTCTCCCATAGCAGAATCTGTTTCAGCCTCAATGAATAAAACCCCTTCTCCATTACAATTTATCTCAATTCTACCATTCGCATCCCTTGCCAATCTCCCAGCTACAGGATAAAATGACACAAGAACTTTGCTCAGTGCCTCCTTGAGCACTTTAACTTCAAAGAAATTGGAAGATCCATTTGGCTTGTAAAGATACAGCAAAGGGACATGATATTTTGCATGAAACAGGTCTAGGTTAGTGACCTCTAGCCGGTGGTTTGGTGTTTCCTGGTTCGGCAGCACCATGGATGATTCCTTTATGGTAATCTGCATCATGTAACTTTGGCTCGGTATTCAAGTTGAGAGAGAGAGAGAGAGATGGCTCGGTATTCAAGTTGAGAGAGAGAGAGAGAGAGAGAGAGATGAGGACACAGGCACTAGCGATGATGTTCTGGCTAAAAGTGGCACTAGCTGTGATGTACAGGCCAAATATTCACGATGCCATTATTCATTTTGCAAGGTTCGGCGTTTGTTTTAAATTTAGGGATGGTTTCTTTCTGCGTTTCAAAAATACTTTTAATAAAATTTAAAATTTTTTTATTTTTTTATTAATTTTAAATTAATATATTTTTAATGTTTTCAAATCATTTTGATGTGCTAATATCAAAAATAATTTTAAAAAATTAAAAAAACATCATTGACATGCATTTTAACACGAAAAGCTATTTAAAAAGCAACCACAATCACACTGTCAAACAAACCCTTAATCTGCTCTTACTATTATGAGTCATTTTCATGTGTAATGTAGATTTTGCTATAATAAAATTATATTTTTTAAAAATAGAATCTTTGACCAATGATTTTTCTTCTTATTAAAAGACAATTAAAAGATGTTTTTACCCTTAAAAAAACACAAAAACCAAATCTAGTGTTCAGAGATATTTTTGTCCAGTTTTTTTTTAATATAAGTTTTAGAGTCAATTTTGATTTTTTTACATTAGATAATTTATTTTTTATTCATGTGTTTATTATACGCTGGCGAGTGGATAATATCCATGTCATTTGGATAGTGAAACATTGCTCAGTGACCAAATTTGCCTTTTTATTATGCCTTTGAAAGTTTTATCATATCTTCTTCTCTTAGTATATGATGGATGATGAATGATTTATTGCCGTTGTCATTTTTTTTTTCTTACCTATCCCAAAAAAATACATGGTTATCCTTTTTGTCTTTGATTTTTTTTTTTAATTTTAATTATTTTTTATTTCTTATTTACATTCTTATCTCTTTTATAAGAGTTTTGTTGGTTTTCAATTTAGCCCTTCAATTATACTCTATTATATATATTATTCTTTCTATTCTTATTTTTTTATTTTTGATTTATAATTTTTTTACTTGACTCTTTTATTAGAGTTTTATTTATTTTCAATTTCATCATTCAATCAAAGTTTATGTTATTTTTTTTAATATGGCCTTCATTTTTTTATTTGTTGAAGTTTTTTTTCTTTTCAACTTAACTTTTCAATTGAACATTTTTTGTTTCTCTCTAATTTATTTTTTATTTCACTTTTAATCCACATTCTTTTAATTATATATATATATGTTTTTTTTTATTTTAGATCCTTTTGTGTAATTAAATTTTTTCTCGGTTTTATCATTTGGCATTTTATTTGTTGAAGACTAGGCTCTATGAATTTTTTATTTGTAGTGCTTCTAATATAATGATTGGAGTCATGATTTTAAAAAGTTGATGCAATTTGATTTTTTTTGTTCATTTTTCTTTTATGATTTTATTATTCTATATTAAAAAAATAGTTTTGTAATTATTTTTAATTTATTTTCTACTAGTTTATCTTGGTCTCGTGATGTAGATCATGGATTTTGCAAATCTTTTTTCTAATAGAGTTTTTTTTTTTGTTTGTGTTTAATTTTTGAAGATGTTATTTTGACTTAGATCTTGCGTAATGTGTTTTTTTCTTTTATTTTATTCAATCAATTTCATCCATATTTCTATTTTTATTGTATTTTATTGATTTCAAAAAATAAATTTTGTAAATATAACCAGGTAAAGGTTTCATTTTGCAAGATTAAATATATTCATCTTTTAATTTTTTTTCAATTTTTCCTTTTGTTATTGTTAATATGTTTTTTATTTATTTACATAAATAATTATCAATGTATTTAATTAAATACTTACATAATTTTTTTGACAATACTTTTAATTTTTTAATACAAAAATACACATCAAAATAACTTATATATCTATTTTTTTAAAAAAAAATTATGACATACAAAACACGAATCAAATAGTTACTCTGCTACTGCGACCCATGAGTTATTGCATTGTAATAGTGTGATTACAGTGGTTCTTTTTTTTTTTTAACAACTTTAAAATTACAGTTTAATCCCTTAATTATTGTGTCAAATTATTCTATTCCTTTATTATAAGAATTTCAGTTTTTCTTCAATTGTTACGCCACAGTGTTAAAATAACGGTGCTTGGCATGCTGGCGGTTTACAATTAAAAGCAACGTGGATTGCCTATTAGCGATTCAAATTAAATCAACAATTACCGATTGACAATTTAAAGTAACAGTTAACAGAAACAATTACTAATAATTAGAAATTGACAATCAAGAGTTATAGTTATCGGAAAATTTGTTTAAAATATAAATAATAAGCATATATTTAAAGTCAATTTAAAAGTTAATCTACTTATTTTTAGAATTAAAATATTTTTAAAATTTAATCTTTAAGATAAAATGCTTAATATAAAAAATCAACATGATTTAAATAAATCATGAGTGAATGAAAAAAATTGATATTAAAAAACTCTTAATTGAAATGTTTTAGTGAAATCCAAAACTCTTTTAAAAAACTTTATCCTATATATATATATATAAATTTTTTAGTATTTATATAGTGAAAAGTTGAAAAGTTAAAATTGAATCTAAATAACACTCAAGATTCTAAAGAGAAAATATATTAACTAAAGTGAGTTTTATGCTAAGACATGGGAGCATAACCCTCCCCAACTTGTACTAGGCTTTGGGCAAAACATGAATTTAATTTGAGTTTATTATAAAATAATTTTTTAAATTAATAATAATTATTTTTTATTAACTTAAATTGGGATTGGGATTTTGTCTATGAAAAATTATTTTTTCCAGCTTAACCTATTATTTTGTCTAAATCAATTTTTGCTAGAATTATTTTTACAAAAACTTTAACAGTTTTTTCGATTAAAAGACAACTGATTTAAATCTAGAAAATTCTAGGTTTTATTGAAGATAATCAAAGTTGATAATAGAGGTAATTTTATAAGTTTTGGGTTCCTAAATTTTTTTATAAAAAAGGATCGAAAAAGAGTATTTGGGGTTAATTTTTTCGTACTGTTTTGGACTCTGTTGACACAAAATCTTCAACTCTTCTTCTTTTCCACATTCTTTTCATAATTATCTACAATTTCGAATCCGTTTTTATAGAGAAATGTTTGAGATTCTTTTAGTTTATTAAATATTATTCAAAAATACAGCTAAACAAGAAAATATTATAATGGTGTGAAACTTATTAAAGAATGTTTTTTTTGTTTGTTTTCTACGATTTAAGATAAGGGAGACGGAAAGATGAGGACACACGATGATGAACTGGCCAAAAATTTGTGATGCAGAAATTCATGTGATCCTGGCGGCACATGATAAGGACGAAGAGATATCAGTTGGATATTATAAATTTATCTGCTCTTAGTTTTAATGGTGTGGCTTAACCGATTAAGTGTTATGTTTGTTTTCTAAATATTCCTATTTTGAATTCTATAAATTTTAGAGTTATTAAAAATTTATATGATTATTAACTTTAAAATTTATAAAATTAATTAAGATAGACACAAGTCGGTCCAAATATCTATATTAAAAAATACAAAAAAAATTATCTGCTCGTACTATATTAACAGTCATTTTCACGTGCAATGCCATCTACATATATTATTATTATTAACTTTAAAGAAACATGTGGCTAGAATACTGTTATGCTACCTTGACACTTGATTCATTCCAGTGTGGATTGTGATGGTACAATCCAAGTGTTCCTTCTTTTTTTTTTCACCTTGGGTTCTTGGGTTTTAGAATTGCTGAGGGAATGAAACAGGCATTTTATTTTTGGTGTGTGTTGTATTTCTATAAAGTTATTAGTAATTTATTAATGATAGATTAAAAATTATCGACAAGTATTTTTTTAATAAATGATTTTGGTTCATAATTCTATTAATAAAATAATCACAAACAAAATATTAATATAAATACAAATAAATATTTCCATTGATAAAATTATTAAACCTGATAGTGAACATAATATAAGCTTTACACCACCATTTATGCCAATATTTTACGTTATCAAAATCCTTTACATGACTTGATGTTAAATTTGATATTGTTGGATGGATAGATAACAAGATAAAGAAATTACATTCCTCTATCAATCCAATTTTAAATATAGATATATTAAAAATCATGTATGTTATATGTTGACAAATCAAGATAACAATGCATAACTATTGAGTTTTTCAAATTAAGATTCCAGAGATACTTACATGTGAAATGTTGAAGTAGATGACATCATAATAGGAATATCTCATGGAGTGATTTTCAGGAACATCTACTCTACAATAAAAAAAGTAAGTGGTTAGTGTTTCTAATATTGTATTTAGTCACTTAGAAGTTAGAACATACATAAAGATCAATAAAAAAAAAGCATTATATAAAAGTTGTGATTTCTAAACACACAAAGATCAATAAAACTGACCGAACACCTCTCCATGTTTTGCTTCTATCTAATAAAAAGAAATGATAATTCATAATAAAAGAAGCACAACCATTGTTAACCTTCTTAGGTTGTGTCCATCCATTTCTTTCAGGATCTTTGTATATCACATGCAATCCTTTCTTTCAAGAACTAATCTCTTTACAAACATAAATTTCTAAGTTTTTCAAAAGTTGAGATTTCCTAATAGGTGGAATGACAACCGATATGATGTGCAAATTTGATAAATATTAGGGAATTCTTGAGAATATAAATTCTCTTTTATTTATAACAATTGTTTTAGATCTTCATCACAAGCGAAATATGTGAAATTTTATTTAAATCAAGTGTGTTATTCTGTTGCCATGGTGAAAAAGTTGATAAAAAAGGTGGAAGACATATATATGAGGGTTTTTTTAACTACTATTCTAGCCAAGATATTAAATTTATGGTGAAATCTTCTTTTAGAAACGATCTTTATCAAGATTTAAATGCTAATAAGATGGAGGAAGATGCACATCAAGCATTAGTCTTCCAATTCAAGAAGTATTTAATAAAAGGGATATAATGAGGAGAGTAAATCTAAATTGAACAATTATTTGGTAAATGGATATGAAGATCCAAGTGATACTTCTTTCATTATTTTAACTTGGTGCAAAGTTAACATCTCCAAATATCTAAAACTCTTTACGGTTGTAAGAGATGACTTAACTATTCTTGTGTCTATAGTTACCTATGAATTGACTTTTAACATGAGGGGTCAAGTACTAGATCCCTTTAGAAGATCATTAAATTCAATAATTGTTAAAGCTCTCATTTGCTTCTAAAATTAGATCCATTTTTTTTGTAGCACCAATACATCTTTCACAAATGATATTATCTTGAAAAGTTTGAAAAACTAGAATTAGATATGTTTTAGACTATTATTAGACTATATAGCTTTTATTTATATTATAAATATTTTAGATTAACTTGTTTTATAATTAATTAAGCTATTTTATTATCTTTCTCATCTTTCAAAGTTTGTTAATTTAGCAATGAATGTTGAAGAGTAATGAGTTATTATTGACAATATGAGATGGTAAATAATTGTTAAACAATTAGCTTTTGAGTTTTTATTATTAAGATAATTTTTATTGGTTATCCCTCATCAATGTTTTTACACACCAATTATATGACTCATATATGTACATCTACAACAAGTGGAAAACAAATTATTAATATATAAGATATTGTTTTTAAGATGCCAATACTTCTAATTATTTGGAGAATATTGTACTTTTGACATTTTTAAGACTTATGTTCATCTAAAATCAAAAGAATAGACTACTCCTCTTAATATTTAAGGTACTTGTCCATATTGAGTCCATTTACCTAAACTATCAAGAGTGAATAGCAAAATATCTTGGAAAAGATTTTTGAAGATAAAGATGGATTGATTTGAAAATTATATATGTCAGTCAATCCATTGGACTTTTTAATGTAAGCTGAAACCTAATAGGTCTTGCAAACTTGTTCCAAGACCTAAAAATGCATGAGTGAATTATTTTGAATTATTTTAGTTGAAAACCGATAAGGAATAACTAACAACTGCTAATGTTCTAATAATTTTAAGTTTAAAATCAAAACAAGAGGTTATGACAATATCTAAATGTCTAAAAACATATCAGTAAAACAAGATAAAGTTTGAAACATAGGCTTTGAATAAAAAAATATTTTAGACAAAAATACATTTTGTCAAGACTAGATTTTAGTGATCTATAGGTCTTTTAAAAGATCTACCTTTTAGTCTGAGCTGACTTTATAAACTAAAAAAAAAAGCTAAACTTGAAATAAATGCTGTAAACTTAGAAATCCACACAGATGCAAATATCACCATTGCAGTACTGTAAACATAAAACATGTTATCATATTAGAAATAGAATGTATGCACATACTTATATGACTACCTATAGCAAGAGACTTGGGACACCTCTAATGGTTAAGAAGATCAATTAACAAGTAATCTCATAGTTTCAACACAACTCTCAAGGGTAAGTACGCGACATATATATTTTTGATAATCAGGTTAAAAACTCCTAGTTAGGCTCACCAAGGATGAGCCTTGATATCTACCATGCCATTTACCTTATGATCTTACATGCATAACACATATCATCCATTCACAAATCCATTGTAAAATCTTAAAGGTTTCAACGAGCCTTACAAATACATACTCATAACAACATATATATTTACAATATTTGAAGTCCAGATACTCAAACTAAAACAATAAAATAAAGTAAAGACAACAACAAAAATAACATCGAAGCTAAAATAAAAGTATAAAAAATAGAAGTATGGTCTACCTTGACTTTTTATTTGAGGATCGATTACATAAGGATATGAACAGTTATGGATTTCAAAAAACCTAAACTTCATGTTTAAACACTAAATTAAGACTTGGAAAATCTTCTCCAAGCCAAAAAAAAATGGATTTTCTTGTTTTTTTTAATGTTTTTTTAAAGTATTTTTTGTTCCTTTTAAAAAATAACTCAGAGTAAAAATGGATTATAATAAAGGATATAGCTCAGAAGGTATCCCATCTGATTTAATGTTTGTCGGTGTCTATAAACATGTTAAGTCCAAGGATAGTTTAGATCTAAATTTAAAGATGATTGACCTCAATAAGTATTGGACCACCAGGCATCTCGAGCCTAAATTAAGGTCTATAGTCATGCAAGTCCAATCTAGGTTATTTGTCTTTGGTTAAGCTTAGGACCTCTAATGATATTTTGCTTGCATGCATAAAAGACCCAAATAAGTATAAGTGTTTATGAGCTGTATCCAAAAATCATAAAACCTCGATCCCATTAATTAATGGACAAACACTAAATATAATTTATTTCTTTAAATTTATCAAAATGAAATAAAGATGACTCCTTAAACCCAAAATATTACTTCGAACCGTTAGCTATCATTAAGGATACAAACCTTGTACACAACAAATCCTAAATTCTGCAGATGAGTTTGTTTCCCCAATAACGTACGATTGACACTAAACAGTCCTAATTCTTGAATTGTATCGTTTGTTTGCACTAATAACGTACGATTGACACTAAGCAGGCCTAATTCCTTACAGATCGTTGTTTGCTAGACCCTACTTCATGCTCTCAGGTTCCGTGGTGATTAGCTTTCAAAAAATTAAGAAAACAGAGATGATCAATCCAACTGCAACGTGTTTGGATAAGGTGGAGAGGAATGAAGAGGGTCTCAACGGCAACGAGCCTGCTCCATTCCGGTGGCCGGTACGAGGACGAAGGAGATCTCCACCGCCATAAACTCCTCTTGCACGTCTTTGTAAACTTCCTGCTTCTAGATGCATTTCATCTGCAAGCATAATTAATATAATAACATGCAATATTTGGGGGGTATAATTAATTATATATACAAAATTCAGACGTAAAGGAAAGGATTTTGCAAGTTGATAGCACTTACTCTTATTTTGATTTTCCCTTTGCAGTGGCTTGTTGAATCGAGGAGTAAAAGAACTTTCACATGCATAATATGAAAGAAGCGTAAAACAAATCATGAAGAAAATCCATGCAAGCATACTTCTCTTCATTTTCATGGGTATAGCTGGAAGAATTAGGAGTTTTAGCTTGCCAGGATTATTGGTGTGAGCTTGGTGGTGGTAAATTAGCATTAATGGCCCCTTTTAAAGATGAAATTAATTAGTGTTCGACAAAAAGAAAGATATATAGAACTAATAATACGCGATTATGGGGCAGGGCATTTAAATGAGAACCTGTCGGTGGATTAATTAAAGGCAATGTCGAGAAAGTTTTAAATGTTTATATATATATATATATATATATATATATATATATATATATAAAATGCATTTCATTTGAATTTCCTTTCCCCTTTTTATTTCTTTATTCTTTTTAGATTCGTAAAATATCAAATATATTAATTGTGGGGTATATGCTAGTGATAGTGCTTTCATCTTTGAATTGGATACCTTTATTTCCCATAATTCCCATATTCTGGGCAAATTAAAGAATGTAATTCGTAGAAAAACAATATATATATATATATATATTCTGGAGGTGTCTAAGGATTTATCTCTCTTACAGCACTTGAATGATTCAACTTCTAATTAATCCACATGACATAAGAGATAATCTTAATTAAATTGATTAAAATTTTATTGTTCATGAGAATTGTTATTTCAGTCTTTAACTTTTTCAAGTACAATTTCATCCTTCCAAAAAAAAATCCACCTTAATAATTGCAATATAATTGTCTATGAATCACAAAGTAAGAGTAATCATTGTACATGTGGTTAATTCTATTGGTGCCAGAAATAAACGTTGGCATGTGTGGTCATGATATACTAGCAAGATCTTGTAATTATTATTATTATTTTGCTTCCATGTCCGAATTTAGGTGAGAAATCTGAAATGATCCAAGATCCCGAATTTATTCCACTTTATTTAATTTTTTAAAATGATATGGGGCATGTCGGTTATTATAGTCAAAACGAAATGGAATTAATAAATTTAATTCATATGAATAGTAATTAATTTTATTTTCATTTTAATTTTCAAACTTTTTTAATTGTAATTTTATCCTCGGAAGTTACATTAACATGGTTTTATATGTTGAGATGTCAATTGTATTTTCTCTTAGAAAGTGTTGAGTGATATTTTAGTGATGAATTAAAGAGTAGTTTTATAAAATAAAATTTATTTATTGTTACACATAAAAATTAAAAGAAGGACCAAACTTTAAAAAAAAAAACCAAATATTATTTTGATATTGACACAAACAACTTTAATTTGTACCTTATAGTTTTCTTTAATTTTCTCCTTATAGTTTTTAGCTTATTTATTGTGTGTTCCTTGTTATATTCGAATTTCATATTTTGATTCAAAATTTTTTTTTTTTTTCATTTTAGTCTTTGAAAGTTAAGAGATTAAAGGAAAAGTCACCGAAAAATATTAAGGAGGTAAAACATGGTTAGATGTCAACATTCAAGCCACTAAAAAAAAAATATTAGTGTTAATGAGTTTGTATCTTCGAGAGGAGTTCAATGAAAGTGAATTTTCCCTCTAAGAATACTAGATAAAATAGATCTTGGATCGTTACAGTTTTTTTTTTAATTCATTTTTTTTAATTTTTTAAAGAGATTTGATACTATTTTAGGCTTGAAAATGGGTTATAAAGGTTTTTAGGGTTTTTTTTTAAAAATTTTAAAGAGATTTGATACTATGTTATATATAATGATAATTTAGACATTTTGTTTGAATAAAAGTTTTGATTGATCCATGATGTGTATTTTTTCAAATAATGGAAACAAGGTGAATAAACAATCAAATTATAAGACGATCAATGAGATTTTTTTTTTTTTATATAAATAAAATATATTTGTATGATGTATTTATAAAAATAAAAATATTGTTTTCTTAGTAAGGAAAAAGAACTCTAAGATGAAATAAATTAAAAAGAAAAATCAGAATTAAATATTGACTTACTCATCTGTCTTTTTTTTAAGGAGAAAAATTAATTTTTTATTTTAGTATTTAATTAGCATTAATATTTCTTTTTAAGTTTATACTTCATATATTTTTTAAATTATTTTATTAAATATAAACAACATCCTTGCATTTCTCAAATTAAAAAAATCTTGATATTGAAAAACAAATCATTAACACATTTATTTATATATTATCTTAGAAATTAAAGATAATTACAAAAAAACTAATATAATTTTATCATGTTTTCATTTTTTTCATTGTACTTGGAGGAATTACAGGATCGATCAAACAAAGATCTCAAAAATCATTAAAAGATAAAATTATCCTCTTATATAATTACATTTTATTCATCCTCAACCTTGCTTCAAGAGGCAATCAGATATTCAAAGCTGTCAAATCCTCTATTGTCACCTTCAAAACTGTCGATTGGTTGAGAATTAGGGATTAGAACTCGGTGATTAAACGGTGGAGCTTACCTGGGACAGGCTTAATTAGGTGTCCACGAGGGTGAGAAGATGACTATTGTGCAAGTGAAAGCTGAGGAATTTCCTCTCTTTTTTCCCCTGAATTCCTCCTCCTTTTCCATTGACGACTACGCATCACATTTTTTTCATTTTTTCTTCTCTCTCCTCCCTTTTTCTATTACTGAATCTCGCAATCTTCCTTTTTTTCAACTTTCAAAAGCTTCTTTCAGAAAATTCCTCCAATTTTCAGTTCTCCTTTTTTGTTTTTTTTGAAAGCCCCCTTTCAAACTCTAATTTCTCGAATAAATAGACAATAAAGAAAATTCTAGAAACCTTAAAGCTAGCAGTATCTCAACTCTGATCAATTGAAATCTTTACTATCCCCTGTATATGTAGAGGTTGATTGAAGGCTTAAGTTACTTGATCAGCAAGAGGAGAGACTAATTGGGTTAAGGTGAGTTTTACTAGTGAACGCAGAAGTTTCATCGAGTATAATTTCTGCATGCACACTGTGGTATAAAGCTCCATATATACAAGCTTAAGAACCCTTTAGCATCATGCGTATGATTTTCCTTGAAGTTTCCTTCGTCATCCTTGAATTTGTTGAATATATATGCTTCAATAGTTGAGAGAAGATGGGAATGAATATCTCCGATGAATGAATTAAGAGTTGAGTAAGTTTGAAAATGATAATAAAGAAAGCTTTAAATTACCATTATATATGCTTTTATTTCCATTGGGGTTAGCAGTATAGACTTTTAAGTGAGCTGGCTAGACGGTATTGCTGTAATTATTAATTAAGATGATATTTTTGTTATTTTGAGGGACGAAGAGCTTTTAATTCATTAAATTAAATATAATAGCAATATTATAAAAATTATAAATATGATAAAATTATGTTCAAAATCTATATAAAATTTTTAATAATAAAAAATCAATTTCAATCGTGTTTTCATTAACAATTTATTATTAGTATCATTATTTTAAAAACAATTACTAAAATTTTAATAAAAATTTATAATAATATTTAAAAACAATGTAAAAATTAAAAAGTAAGTACATTTAATATTTTTTTTTGGAGTTTAAAAAAACCTAAAAAAAAAGACAAAGAATTAGGCCCCACACCTACCCATCAGTAGTAAATTAGACCTGCACGCATGACCACCCTGGCTTTAATTTTTTTATATAATAAAAAGAATGACATGCAACAAGTTGTCTATTACGTACAATATAACAAATATGCACGCCCCATCTAAATTTGAACCCGTAAAATCAGTTTTGTCTCGCACATGCTAACCAGTCTAGCTATAGCACAAAATCGGTGTGGGATGATTTTAAAAAAAATATTAAGATGTTTCACTATTAATATGAACACCAAAGCATCTTGGAAAACCTTTAGAGCGTTTAGGTAATTAGTTTTTTCAAATGATAATTAGAGGCTGTTTATCTACACAGCAGGGGTTGTGTTTTGAAGAAATCACAAAAATAAACTGTTTGGTTACTGTGAAACACGAATTACTATTAGTTGGACCCATGACTATTTTACGTTTCAACCACAGTATAGCAAAAAGCACCTTCAAGTTGCTGCTTGACAGATGATGGTGAGGAATGACCTGGTTAACCAATGTTGCCTCCTCTCATCTGTTCTTTGTGCTTGTTGGATTCTCTCCTCCTCTGCTTCTCTCTCTGGTCTGGGGGACACAGTTGAAGACCATGTCCTTCTCTTTTTCCTTCACCTTCAAGCTGCTTCCTCGTTTTCATTGTTCACGTTGCATGTGAACAGTGGAGAGTAACCGGCTTTCCCCTTCACTGCTCACCTGCGCTGCTCTTACCCCTTACCCTGCGCTGCTCTTCCCCTTCCTCTTCGCCTTCGTTTGGGCTGCTCTCCACTGTTATGCAAAATGAACAGTGGAAAGTGTCTCCATTGTTCTGTCGGACAAGGTATGTGTTGGACCAGTCCGACCAGTAAAATAAAAAATTCCAACAAAATTTCTCAGATATTGTATTTTATTAAAAAAATTAGTGTGTAACATTAATCGATGACATTATATAATTTCATTAGACGGAGATCACTTGATGAAGTAGCATTTGCAGAATTTGATCGCAATCCCAATTTTGTTCTGATGATATTTTATTTGATATTGTTGCATGATCAGGAAGTCATGAAAACTGTAGTTTTTGTGGGATGGATTTCGTACATGATGGAATTATAGATGGTTTAAAGGAACAATAAAAAATATTTTATATAAAGTATTGTTTATTTCGTGATGTAATAACAGTAGTTAAGTTTACAATATTAAAATTAAAAACCATCAATATATATATATTAAACTATTAAACTATTTTTTATTCAACCTTAATTTCAACCACAGTTTTAACCAAACATATATAAATATCAAACTAAACTCAACCAAAAATATTTTTTATAAAATAATTTTTTTCAAACTATAACAAAAAAAAAAAAAACTACCACAATACAAAGTTTTTCCAAAAGTTAAGAAAATAAAAGATTGTCGGAGCAAATTGAATAGTTGATTAACATCAATATTATTCCAACAAGAAGCTAAATCCACCAATAAGGAGGATGAAAGCAAGGTAAATTAGGTAACAATAAGATTTGGTAACAAAGCTATTGTATCTCGATCTTAATCAAAAGAAAACAAAAAACATGACGAATCCAACTACAGCATATCTGAATGTTTTTGACAGAATTGTAGAGGATTTCAACAGTAAACTATGGGCTCCACTCTTGGACTTGGAACGAGGACGAAGCATATCTCCGCCACCATAAATTCCCTTGGCTCTTTGCAAACTCTTTAAATCAACGCCATGCATGACCCCCTCAAGCCTTCTCCGATCACCCTTTTCTTTTGATTCGCTTATTATCCCGTATACATCTGCACAGGACAGGAGGAACAGGGAGTTTCGAAACAAAAAACGCAAATTCTACAATCCGTATGAAACAATCTTGCTAACACTTACTCTGGAGTTGATCTCTTCTCATCAATGCGTTGTACTGAGGGGCAACCGCTCCTTCGCATGCATAGCATGAAAGGGCTGTGAAGCAAATGAGTAGCAGCAGCCATGCTAGTATTCTTCCCCTCATGTTATACCTGCTATTTCTCAACTTCTATTTCAAATGTTTAAGCAGGTGTGAGAGAAGTAGAGACAAGGTTCAGTTGACAATTCAGCTACCTCTTGGAGCTCACCGGATTTACATTAGCGTTGGTCGCTTATAAGATTTCCTCTCAGGTGGGCCATTAAGGAAATGGAATAAGTTCAGTGACTTCTTTTTGCTGTAGTGTTGCTGACTCCAGCTAGCTTAACTGTGGCTGCAATAAGATGCTCTTCCTTCTTTTCCATGAATAAAATAAGATGCTTTGTACACGGGTTTAAAGATGAAGTACAAATTGTTTTTTTTTTAGGTTTAGTTTTTATAAAAAAATTAATTAAATAAGTTTTTTTTTTAAATTGAAATTGATTTAAACCGATTGGTTTTGGTTCGGTTATTTTAGAATAAAAACCAGTTTTTTTTTATCTGGCTCGGTTTTTATCCGGTTTGGCTTGGTTTTTTTATTTGAATTCAGTTCAGTTTTTTCGGTTTAAGGCTTATAAAATCGAAACCAAATTAAACTGGTCGGTTTTTTCAGTTATTTTTTTCTGATTTTTTCAGTTTAAATGGTTTTTTGGTTTTTTTTTCCTTACCCCTATATTAAACTATCTTATTACTCAACATGTTTTTAATTAAATTAGCACTCATATTTCATCCCCTTGAAAGATTCTGAATTCTGTTGATTTTTTTGAATGATGGAGATGCTTATTGTTTTTTAAATTATTTTTATTTAAAAATATATTAAAATTATTTATTTTTAAAAAATTATTTTTTATATCAACCGTATCTAAAATAAAAAAATTCAAATTTTATTTAACCATGTTTGAAGCGTGTGCTTTATATTTATATTGCAGTATAGGAGGACCCTGCCTCACACTAACATTTGCAATCCTCTAACGGCTCTAATTTGCATGCCCAGATTTTAAATTTCTCTACCCCACCAATAAGTCTTTTTCTATATTCAAGATTCAGTGACACTGCTTCCATGTCAATTTAATGTGAGACCGAAGAGCATCACGAAGTCAAATCACTTTATTATTGTATTAAATAATCATTTTAATTTTAAAATTATTCTGATTCTAAAATGTAATTTATATTAAAAAAAATTATTTAAAACATCCTGTCTTTGCCTTTGAAGTGGAGCAATATCTTCTATTTATACTTGAAAAAATATATTTTATGTCTTTCTATTTATATAGTTGATTTCTCTTTACATAATAAATCATAAATCTTAAATTCACGTACGCAATGCTGCTCCAACCATTCATAACTCCAGTAACATCTCCATCACCAGCAACATCTGGCTCCTTTAATGGCTTGCTTTGGTTTTTTTTAAACTCAGTCGAAGAAAAAGAAAAGCTTCTACCTTTGCAATCCTGTCACAAGGGAGCACACAGAGACTCCTTCCTCGAGAGCCAAGAACGAAAACAAGAATGGCAAATTATTATTTGATGTTGTTTTCGGGTTCGGTTACAATTCTGAAACTAAGAAGAAGAATACTTCTACTGCTCATTCTAAATTCCCAAGGAGAAATATGAATATTTGGTACTAATCACTGGAAACCTACTGGGCACTTTCCCTTCCCCGTGAGTTAGAAATTCTTTTGTTCCTCCTTGATTTATGCTCTTCCTTGGATTGTGATTCTTTATGAGGTGCTAATACATGTTGATTTGATATGCGTTTGTGATGATGATAGAATACGTCGCTAAATTTTGAATTTATGAATCTGGTATCATACTGATGAGCTCCGTATTTATCCCGCCGGTAAAGCTACTGAGCTAGTATTTGCGATATTTGATTAATATCCCAGTTGTTATATTCTGATTTATCTTTTCGGGACGAGATAATTGGTTAATTATATTTGATATTTGTAAAAAAATAATTTCTTTTATATTTGAGTACTCTTCGATAATTAAATGAGTATTATTTAAGAAAAAAATTATAATTTAAATAAAAAATCTAAAATTAAATATGTTATTTGTAGTAAAAAAAACTAAACTTGCTTTTAAATGACTCATACATGTTTGCGTTAAGCATTTGACTGAGCTTAAAAACAATGAATTATTACCCTCTCATTGGTTATTCTTTTAAAGAGCAAATCCAAAAAAAAACAGTAAATAAATGCTAATACATGAAAATTATCGCAGTTCAGATTATTAAATAAGATTTAAAGAATAATTTTATATTATTTTTTAATACATGTATATATATATATATATATAGAAAACGAACTTCAACCGTTCAAAATGATGTTAGTCGACCTATTCGGAATAAGAATTCGCATACAGTCTTAATTTCCCTTCAATCTTTTCACACTTGTTCATTCTTTTCAGGCGCCTAAAGATAATAATGGAAAAAAATGGGGGATATGCTGCTGGACGGTGCATGACTGCCGGTGAAGGAGTTGAGGCGGATGCAAAAGAGTAAAAGAAGAGGGAATAAAGATTACTTTCTGGATCAACTGGCCTGAGCGCACTGCATAAAGGAAGATCAAACACGAATAATTATCATAAATTTCCTTCAACAAGCTTTTGTGCTTTAAATCTTGTGCTTCTTGTTGCCTCCCTCTCCCCCGACCAGAAGAATCACCTAAACTTCAGAACCACCAGTCTAAAGCACCGAATTTTTCAAGTTGGATTGGCTTTTTTGTCGGATTTGGCTGAGGGAAACACGATCCTCGAGAATTAATAAAGCTTAACCTCAACGGAAAGCATATGCGGTGATGTTTTCTTATCGATATTTTTATTTATAAAAATGATGTCATGAGTTATATTAATTCTGTATATATATGTGAAGATTTAAAGAAACAAAAAATAATTATTTGTATTCATTTTTACGTATAATTAAATATAAATAAAGGCAAATCTCGTACTATGGGTTCTTTCATTGACTTCCATCAATGAATGTTAATGTTTCTGAACCCTGTTAAATTAACAGAAACAATAAAGTGCGTAGGCTAAACATTGTGTAAAATACCGTGTATATAGATGCAAAGAACCATTCATTATGACAGTTAAATTACAAGTTTTTCTTTATCTTTTTTTCTTAAAAAAAAATTATGAGTTTTCAATTCTGTTTTTCAATTAAGTTTTATATTTTTTTAATTTGGCTTCATTCTTTTAATTTGTTTTTTTCCTTTTGTTAAATTATTTTTTTTAATTTAACCCTTCAATTTATTTATTTATTTGTTGTCCTTTAATTTACTTTTCATTTTGATTTTCACCCTCATTCTTTTTATTATATATATTTTTTGTTTTAGATCATTTTGTATAATTGATTATTTTTTTAATTTCATCCATCAACGTTTGATTTATTAAAAATTAGACTTCGTGATTTTTTTCATTTACCGTGCTTTCAATCTAATGACTTGGATCACGTGTTTGGAAAGTTAATTCAAGTCAACATTTTTTTTTATCTCATTTTGTTTTTTAACTTCATCTCTCAACATTAATTTTTAAAAAAATTGTTATGTGGTTATCTTTAATTTTTTTTATTAGTTTATCATAGTCTCATAAACTAGCCCATGAGTTTTGCAAATCTTTTTTTAATAAAATTTTTTTTTATAATTGTTTTGGGTGTGTTTGATTTTTGAAGATATTAATCTAATTTATTTATGAACTTTATATATACATATATGAAATTTATTTTTAAAAATATTAGATATTTAATTTTAGAAAATATTTCTAATATATGCAACCTTACATGGTATTTTTTTTCTTTTTTATTTTATTCAATTATTTTCATGTGAGTATTTATTTATATTGTTATTGGATTTAATAAAAAATTAATTTTAATAAACAAATTTAATAAATATATTTAGATAAATATCTTATATTATAAAATTAAATATTTTGATCGATATCTAACACTTAATTTTTTCAGTTTTGCTTTTAGTTATTGTTAACAAATCTAATGTGACTGTATACATGGAGCCGAGGCTCGCCGGTGAGAAGCTCAGAGCAGAAAGGATTTCCGAGCCAAATCCAATGTGACCCTTTGAGAACTGTGAGCCTAGATTGTGCCACAGCAAGAGAGGGATATTTTATTATTGATTTTTTTTTTAAAAAAAACTTTTTTGGCATAGCTTATGTCACCGAAAGCTGTGGGGGTCCTGGAACCGCCATTTCTGTTTTCTTGCAGCTTGACCTTTCTTGGAACGTGGCACCGAAAGGGAAAAGATTTTATGGGAACATGCCATCTGATATTTTAGCCGCTTGAAGCCTGTGTAAAATTCAACCAAAAAATTTATATTTTACATGATTTTAGATTTGAATTCTATAATTGTTTATATAATAACTATTAAAGATTTACATGGTTATTAACTTCAGGGTCCATAAAATTAGTCGAGGTATCCGTAAACTGACCTAAACATCTCCATTAAATTAAAAAAATAAACTAAAAAAAATTGAAGCTACGAAAAAATTGAGATTTTAATAAGATCCTGCTTACTCAAAATGGGTGCCTTGACAATTTTCAGTCATCATAAAAGATAATTGGTTCCCATCAGATTTTAACCCCCTTTTATGCCAAGGACCTCAAAATGTTGGTTCCCCGTCAGATTGAAATATCCTACGTTTTCTTACAGTCTAAAGCTTCGTATTATATTATTTGAGGATGTTTCAAAATCCAGCAGGTTATTTTTGTATTTAGATTGAGGTTAATTAAGATGTTCAACTATATAGTTTTTTCTTCTTAGCTCAGGAAGTACTAGGTTAGTAATAAAAGTTTTATTACCTGCAAAAACAATTCCTGATGATGGAATTTAAAGAGCTTTTTATAATAAAACTAGTAATTTTTATAAGAAATACAATAAATAAATAAAAAAGAGTAAACTTTTAGGATAGAAAAAGTTTTGAATATTTTACTTGGATGGTTCGGGAATATTTATACTTCTCAAATCTTGTTGTTTTGATAAAGACAAGAAGGCTTAAAATCTCATCTTCAATTGGTGACATTAATGAGGGATAAAGATCTTTTATACTATATTAATAAGATAAATATTTCTTACTAGTCATTAATGAAATGAAAAATATGGTTGGTCATTTGAGAAACTTTGTATAAATCTATAAATGTAGAGAGATGATTATCTTTGACACGAGTATTTTATATCATTAACCTAGAATAGAGCTCTATAATCTTAAATCTAAGACCAATTGGACTTGGTATATAGCTAAACTTAGATAAAAAAAGAAGAAGCATGTATATTCATAAAAAAAATTATATCACATTAGGTTTAGTGGGTGATAAAACTCAAGTTTATTGAATATAACAACATGCTATGCTCATGTTACCTTGAATTTAGTTGATAGTTAAACCCAAGTGCATTGAATTTAATAACCTGCTAGGTTCACATTACCTTGAGTTCAGCTGTCAGCTAAACTCAAGTCTTTTAGATCTGACAACTTACTAAGTTCATCTTACTTTGTGTTCAATTGACAGCTGAATCCAAACGTGTTAGATCTGATAAATTACTAAATCCATACTATCCCCAAGTTTTTTTAATACATAAAAATACTAAGTGAAAAATATTGAATAATCATTATTGATACAGGTAAGCTAGAGTCATCAACCCCATCCATCATTAAGGCATGCTCAACATGCTAGGCATGCTGCAATATAAAAAAGACTAGCTTAATTTTCAATATACTCGGGCGGGCCAACTAGACAGTTCTTGTCCTGTTGGCTATTCTAGTTTTCATGTCACGCTCAATGCTAAAGGAAAAGGAGATTACTTCAAACTCAAAATTAGTAGATTCGTCCAAATTTCAATACTAGGTCCCACCCATGCTGACATTATTATAACCCATATTTTTTATTTTTTTATTTTTTTTTAAAAAAAACAAGCGCTTATGGACAACCCACCAAACCAGATATACTAAAAATAGGCCGATATTTTATTTACTGAACAATATTGGAACAATGATCGCCCATGTTAAATACATGCATTGACTGCATGGTTTAAGAAAATTAACAGCCTCAGTATTGGTAAAAGCAACTAACTGCTATGACTATCTGTTTATGCAGATCCTCTAGTTGTGCTGAGAAGATCTGCTAAATAAATACGAGGCACGTGCAAAAGCCATAGGCAGGGTAACATAGAAAAGACATCCTTTTTCCTAATAAGGTAAGGCACCGCTTGGTATACAGCGACTCATTGAGAGAATTATTGAACACTCAACTTCAACAAATTGCGCAATTAACCATATCAGGCTTAGAACAGGAAGAAACTGAGGAAGGCGAGAACGGAACCAATTATATGGCTGGAAGGAAGTTGGGTTCGGACAGCAGACGATTTGCGACCACTACGAGGATAAAAACGAGCCCTTTTTTTTATGTAAACTCCTAACTTCGGAGTCTGAAATGAACTGATCATGTCATTTTGTCTTCCCTGAGGCAGTTGGGGTTTGGTGGGAACTTTATCAAAATGACTCTTGACAGCTGAACTTGGAAGAGAGTGTGATAGCAAGAGGAGGCTGAAGAGCAGGAAAGTGAATACATTCCTCATTTGAGTCATGTCTGCTAAGGAAAAGTAGCTAAGATATTTGTTGTTTAGTGGACTCTATGATTAACAAGGAGGAGATATTTATAAGCGGTGCCGCAAGCAATCAAGAATTTAAAATATTACCTGCCTGTGTGAAATGTCCCTCCCTGCACATGGACGTCTGTTGAAAGATACCTACAACAGCCTAGCAAATTGACACAAGTAGCAAACTTAATAAGTAAGGTATCTCTTTCCAGCATGACAAGGGAATTTGGAACGGCAAGATTTTACTTCACTTGATTTCATGATAAGAAAAGGGCAGAACAGAATCATATTGCATATCAGCAAAAATAACTTTTGAGTAAAAAATGACAAGAAGAAATTAAGCTAGGACTTCTTTATCCCAAGACTAGCTTCGAGTTTTCTACAGAATACCCCTTGTAATAAAATTCATGGGGTAAATTACTTAGATTGCCAAAAAACAATTGACACAAAACAAAGCTAGGTGGAGGATGATTCTTGATGCCGATATCAAATGTTGACTCCAGGGCAATGGTGCAATGTCAATGAACTACTAAAGCACCTAAAGTGGAAGATGATTTTTAATTTAATCAAATCTTTCCATCTTTTTTCCTAGATACAATGCTTCCAACTAATAGCAGACAGGCTTTATTTAGATCTTACTATGCAAAGGCCTTACTCTTCTGCTGTTAAACATGTTCCTTTGACATATGCTTTGCAAAATTCAAATAAAGCAGTACTGGTATCTTAGAAAGTTGGTGTCCACTGGTATTTTAGACAGGAAATACTGGCATTTGGATGAATCCATGCTTTAGTCGGCAGAATAGTTTATCAAGCATCCGGAATATCATTAGGTTTCATGGCAATGGCGGATATTCAATTTAATTTATGATATTTAACTAGGTTGAGAACATTGACATTTCAGGTTATATTTGTAATCCTGGAGATACGTCATACCTATTATAGCATAGAAGCAAGAGTACTTCCCTTTCTATTTGCACCTACGCCATGTCCAGTCAGTCTGCACAATTATTCTTATGAAAGTTAAAAACAAAGTAACCAATCTAAAGACTCATTTACCATCACGATTGCACCCAACTCGTTCTTGAAATAAAGAACAGACGGTAAAAGACTCATTTACCATCACGATTCCCTCACTTGCAGTAGAGCAGACACAAAATTCTAAAACAAAATTTCTAAAAACTCTCTTGATTACTGATAACAGAACAGTAGGTCTGCCTAGCAAACCGAGTCAACTTCCATCTGAATTCATTACAAGGCTGATTGGTACACTCCACGTTCAAACAAGATTTGAATTATCTTAATATACCAACATAGCCGTTCAAAATAAACAGAAAGGTGTCCATAAATTCATCTCACTGTTCTTGCCCGCGTGGAACGTCATCTGGAGGCATGTTTGTGCCTGGTGGACAAGGCAAAGTCCACGAAGAAGTCTGGACACGTTAAATGTCTAGTCTGACAAAAACAACCATAACTTCAGATATGACGGTTGGATGGGACTGAAATTTAACAAGGAGGCTCTACAAGCCTTGCTCCATATAAGGTCAGCTAGCCAGCACCTGATGAGGTTGGGAAGACCCTTAAATTTGTTAAAGTTATTCTGATCAAACATAAAAGGAGGCTAGAATTCTCAATAAGATGTTTATTATGAATGTTTAAGTTAACCTAAATACAAAGAAATTATATATAGGTTAAACTGAAAATATATTCTACCCTTAATAAATAAAACTAAATAAATATTACTTAACATCTCCCCTCAAACTCACGATGCGGCATCTACAAGCATCGAGAGTTTACCAACTAGAAAACAAAAACGAGATATGGAATGCGTCTTGGTAAAGAAATCTGCAATCTGCAAGGAAGAATGAACGAAAGGCAAAGTAATGGTGTCATGCTTGAGATGATGACGAGTAAGATGACAATCGATCTCAATGTGCTTAGTTCGCTCATAAAAACCGAGTTGGGAGCAATCTGAATAGAACTCTGGTTGTCACAATTCATAGGAGTAGGATGAGAAAAGAAAACTCTCATATCAGCAAGTAACCAACGTAACCAAACAATCTCTTTGGTAGTAGATGCCATGACAGAAGCTGAAGAAAAGTTGAAATACCAGATTTTGCAGAAGCGGAAGACAAAATATCACTCCAAAATTTTTTATTTTTCTTGCAGAAACTTAACTCAAATACCAAATTGCATAAACTGAAGAGAAGATGAAATACCAAAACAATTGCAGAGACATAACAGAAATACCAAATTGCAGAAGCTGATACCAAATTGCAGAACAGAAAAACCAAATTGCAGAAGCTGATTCCAAATTGCAGAAACTGAAGAGAAGACGAAATACCAAAACAATTGCAGAGACAGATAGAAATACCAAATTGCAGAAGCTGATTCCAAATTGCAGAAACTGAAGAGAAGACGAAATACCAAAACAATTGCAGAGACAAATAGAAATACCAAATTGCAGAAGCTGATTCCAAATTGCAGAAACTGAAGAGAAGACGAAATACCAAAACAATTGCAGAGACAGATAGAAATACCAAATTGCAGAAGCTGATTCCAAATTGCAGAGACTGATGAGAAGACGAAATACCAAAACAATTGCAGAGGCAGAACAGAAATACTAAATTGCAGAAGCTGAAAAATCTAAAATAAAGTTTCAGATATTAATTCTTCAGCCGCAAGCACAAAACTTGATCTTCATCCTCCATCTTTTAATAGGTCAAACAACTCATGTCTGATGTTTTGAAAAATGAATCTGAAGTTAAGCTTCATAGGAATGCATTGAGCGTGCTGGAACATCCTACAGGGAATGAAGTGGATGGTGATAACAATTTTGATACGAGCAGTGGCTCTGACATTGGTGAACATGATTTATACAAGGGCAGCGAATTCCATAAAATTAACAAGTCAAGGGTTCGATCAACTAGGCTCTGATACCATGTTAAAGTTATTCTGATCAAACATAAAAGGAGGCTAGAATTCTCAATAAGATGTTTATTATGAATGTTTAAGTTAACCTAAATACAAAGAAATTATATATAGGTTAAACTGAAAATATATTCTACCCTTAATAAATAAAACTAAATAAATATTACTTAACAAAATTAAACCCTAAGTTTTGCTACCGTATAAACTGTTGTTATTATAGCTATAACCTTGGCGCTCGAGAAACCCTAGTTCTATTTTTTCCTTTAGACGTTGCTTCATTGCCTCCTAGCGCCTTTCCCACGTAACTCCCCCAATCCCCTCCTCTGAACAAGATTTTGATCACATTAATCCACTGATTTCTTCATAAATGAACTAATATGTACGTTTAGCGACTACTGACAGGAGAGGGAAAAAAAATGTCTGCTGAAGATGCTTCAAGTTAATTCCACATGTATCAAAGGTCGATCGGGAAGAAGTGAAGAAAACAAATCTCTATTGATCTCATAGTGTCAAAAATTACAGATAACTCATGTGAAGCAAATTAAATATATTAATCAAAACGCATTTCAAAGCAATAAATATTCCATTCATGGTGTTAAAAAATTAAAGAAAATACTATTTCCTGGAGATTACGCAACAGCACTTGAATTAACTCAATTAACCGCACTGATTCAAAATGCCGCTAATTTGAGGTAAAAATGGTCAGTCGAATCACCCGAAAATTGTAGTTTTCTATTTGAATTATTTGTTCTTCTTCCTTGTTTATCTTTAACGGCACTGCAAAAATAAAAAATCCAGTCATGTAATTTATATTGATGAACTGATGAACCTAGTTAATAAATTAAGAGTGAAAATCGTTATATCAGTCATAATGATAATGAGAATAATGAGACCTTGTCTAAGAAATCGACGGTGAAGAGCATCGTTAAATCTGCGATCAGAGCCGTCTCCGGCTTGCTTAGGCCTTAATTTCCCCAAATTATTAAAGAAAAAGCATTTGCATAACCTAGTTTGTGGAAACAAATCACACTGTGAAGCATCTATAACACACACAAAAAATAAGAAAATTTTTTTTGAAAAACCTAAGCGGAAAGAGAGAGAAACAAATTCTATAACCTTCAGCTTCCTTGAGATCTTCTCTCAGTCGAAGCTCTTGTTTTCGCTCTTCAGTCTTTCAAAAAAAAAAAACAAAACAGAGCGCAATTATGCTCTGTTTGTTTTGTCAAAACCTAATCGCGTTAAATTTTGACTCAAATGTCTGCATTTTATTGTGTTCCAAACAGAGAATAGAGATCGATGAAAATCCAGCGAAGAGCGTCGGATTCCGAAGGAAGATTGTTAGGAGGAGGAGGAGCAGGAGGAGGCTGTTTCTGCAGAAGTTTTGATCGCAGGAGTGAAATTACAACGGTGAGCTTCAGTGATTAGTCATCTGTTGATGACGCCGATGCCGTTTTGGTGTTAGTTGCTGGTTTCACTTGAGGCTATACTTTTAATTTGAAGTTCACTTAACGCGGGAGAATCTTGAGCTTTGTAGTTCAGTATGCTTTATTTACAAGGAGATCCGCTTATATAATGGAAGTGGGATCGTTATATTTTTTTTAAAAAATAAAAAGTAATTATTTTGCAATAGAAGCTGTTTTGGTGATAATAAAATATCTTATAAATATTTTTAATGATAGTGCTGATGATAAAGATAATTGTAAAAGTGATAATAAAATAATTATGATAATAATAAGATGATAATATTAATGGTTATGATGTGACAATAATAATAAAGAAAGTGAATGTGGTGATAAAAAAAAAAATAAGAGTGGTAGTGATGAGGTGATGGTGAAGAAGACTGTTATAATAATAATAATAATTATAAAAAAAACCAGAAAAAAAAAGAAGAAAATTTGACTAAATAACAAAGAGGTTGATGCAGTACAGTTCTTTGCCTTGTAAAAATGTATTATCATGGAGAAATTAGGGATCCACATCGAATCACTGTCAGTTTCATTGAAAGTTGAAGCCGTGTATTTGAATTTAAGGGAACACCCTCTGCTGAATCTTCTTCGTGTCGACGATTTTTATTGTTTGCATGGGACCCTATCAAGGGAACCACCGCTCTATACCGGACCGGTACCGGATACTGATAATAACCCATCAAAAGTAGAGGGTGAAATGCCCTCTTCACACAACCCTATCCATTATTCCAGTGGGGTTTCTTGTCCCAGAGACATTGAAATGCGACCTAAAAATTGGAAGGCATCCTCTCTGCAAGCTTCCAACCTATAAATTCAAGCTCCGATTATGATGTCCTGTGACCAGCTTGACACTTTACGCTTCACTTGTCACTTTCCACCAGACAAATCCCACCACTCACGCCACCGCCACCACTTGATCCTCTTTTTGAAGCTGGATGGCAAAACAGGATTTGGCTCCTCTTAACAAACCAAAAATTACCGAAGTCAAGAAAGGATATAATTTGGCAAGGACTTCTGTTGCATAATTATAGCACGCCGACAGCTTGCATCTCTTGAAACCATGGCAGCTTGCAGGAAGCATAATCAAATGTGGAAGGAGCAGATTAACCTTCAAAACCAACTAAATCTGGTATATTATAGCACCAGCAATCAGGCTAGCATCAAAACTGATGGGCAGCAGAGAACGCAACAGCACAACAAACAGAAGGTGATACAAGTGAGGATGTAGAGAGTAAGATTTATGAGCTGAGTTCAAATAATAAACTAAATTACTCAGTCAAGAGAACAAAAATTGAAAACTAATCAAATACAAAACAACTGGATCCCTTGAAGGGGCATGCTTCTCGAGCTACAGGCACACGAGACCAACATCCACAGCATTATGGTTTGATTTCTTTCTTCGGTAACACACAACTATGATCTCAGGAAAAAATATACAACTCAAAAAATATTTCTTGGCAGCTCCACCTTATCACATAGTACAAGTTGCTCGCCTCAAAATGGTGTAGGCGGGGCGTTATGAAGTAAACGTAAGCACAAAAAAGTTGGATACAGGTGGTGAAGTACTCACGTAATAGAATGGTAGACTTACTAAAACAAACTCTGGCAAGCCTCAATGGCGGATGCTTGAGTGTCTAATACAAGTTGCCCATCCGGACTTGAAATAATGACCCTTATTGCTGCATCAAACATGGCTCTCCGGTACATATCATCCTCCATCTTCTTAAGGACCTCTATTACCATTTTAAAGTCCAATCCCCCAACCAAAACTAATTTCCCGATAATTTCACCAAAATTATTTGGTGCCTTTGGCAAATCAATGCCAATATCATCCAACATAGAACCATAGAGTAAGCACCCAGTCCCTATGTCTTTAGCTGTGAGGACCTTCTTGGAAAACAAATATTCCAAAAGTTTGGCAACTGGTTCAACACATGGTGGGTTTGCCTCTAGTGCAATGAAGATAGCTTCCTTGACAACTTCAGGGTGATAACCTGGAGACTTCAACTCCTCCACACATTGCAATGCCTCATCCAGAAGCAAGACACTGAAGTATTCCTTCAGGAGTGAGACAGTCTTTCTCCTGAGATCATCAGGATTCACCCTAGCAGCTGAAACAACTGGTCTCTCTGAAACTGGAGGCATGGAAGGAGCAGGAAGGGTTTTACTAGGTAGAGAGGCTTGAGCAGGAGGCTCTGCACCAAAACCAGAGTTTGATGGCCTAGAAGGAGGACCACCACTTCCATGCAGGAGGGCACTACTCCTACCACCTATAAAACCACCACTGCCCTCGGGTAACAGCCTGGTGTTTAGTGATGTCTTGTTAAACATTGGTGATTGGACACGTCCCCCAAGCTGCATAAGACCATCACCCCTTGGCATTGGGCGGTTTCTAGGTATCTCCCGGTTGTCATTATCAATTCCAGGCATCCCAGGCATTCTCCTAGTTCCTGGCATGCCAGGCATCATCCCCCCAGTGCCAGGTCGGTTGATGGGGAAGCCCCCAGGGCCAGTAGTCCCTGGAGCGGTGGAAATAAGACCACGGTTATTTCTAATGCTTGCAGTAGCACCAGGACGCAGCCCAAGAGTCTTTTCTGCCTCAGAATGTATCTCTGTGATGGTTTTAGCTTTGACCTGCAATGACAACCAATAAAATATTTACATAAATACAGCATCTATTAGCTGAATTAGAAATTAATGGCATAGAAATCTTACCTCTTCACGCCTAGGAATCCAGTTGTTCATCCGTAGGTCAAGAACACCGCGCACCATGAACCTCAGTCGAGGAGCCAGCTGAGGATTTGATGCCAGTTCCTTCAATCGACCAAAGTACACATCATTTATTCGTCGCGACTTTGGGCTTTCATCAAGCTGCTTACCAATGGTATTAAAGAACTGGCATATGGCCTCAACACTTTCTTCTGCAGGACAACCTTTATTATCGGGCCCTAGAAGCTCCTGTTCACATAGCAAAGTAGCTGTAAGCAATCCTAAGAACCTCCACCAGTGTCACGAAAAGTTATACAAGTGGAAGCTCCACTGCTAACCTGAACAATATGATGGACAATCTTTTCAGGAACCATGCTCTGCTTCAGAAGCTCTCCAATCAAACGCATGTTTCCAAGAGTGCGAAGCTTGACCAGTTTTTCCTTATCCCTACGCTCAAGCTCTTGCTCTGGAGCTGTCATCTGCCTTAATTCCTCCCTCAGCTTATCAGCACCTTCAAATGCCTCTTGACAGATATTCAAGAGCACCCGCTTAAATGTGATCTCTTTCCCACCAGGTTCATCTGATGGGAATGAGGGGAGCTTTTCATTAAGATCAGAGCACAGTTGTGCGTACATAGGGCAGAATGTGGGTTCAAGAACAGCCTTGTCGAATATAAGTGATATCACACCCTGCATTCAGAATCAACCTTAAGCTCAACTGGCAGCTGTATAAATCTAAAGGAATAGAAAAAATATGAACCAAAAAGTTAACCTTCAGGATATCAGTTGATGTAATTCCAGAGTCAATAAGTTGACCCTTGAGAACATCAAACTTCTCAGGGGTGAGCTTGTTCAGTATACTGCACAGAAAACAGAGAGCATTCAGCATATAGCCACCATAAATACTTGTATTGAACAAGCCCTTCAGATTTATTGAAAGCAATGGCATGAGTCTGAATCACATAAAGAGCCATATAATCCAAATAGGTAAAAGTACAGAAGGAAATGATGAGAATCTCTGGCAATTTAATGGGTGAGAAAGAACCAAGGTTAAGAAAATAAAATCGAACCAGAATCTACATGGACTGACATATCCATTTAGGCTATCCATTGCTGTCAATGGCAATGATGACAATCAAAAACACATGTTTATTTTCATGTTTGTAATAAATACCAGTTCCAGGATAGTGAAATGTCCTATGGTCAGAAATCCAATTTGTTATGTGGTGCATACTATATGCTTCAAACAAATTCTAAAACCATGGCCGGGAAATTCTTGAATTGTAAAAAATTATTCTAAGTGAAATTTGATGTTTCGATTTTAAGAGCTTCATGGATGCTTTCATTACTCAAAATTAAAATCAAATTATACAGATTTTAACATAAAAAAGAATATGCGAAAACCCAAGGTGATTGTGCAATTGAGGACACTGCACTATATTCCAGATATAAAATATCACCAAAATGCTGTCAAGTTGCCAACAAGTCCACATTTTCATGTGGAGATTTTAACATAAAAACATGATGCTTGAGAAGCCAACCATGTCTTGGGTAATAGCACAAGTAAGCCTGTACCCAGACCTTACTGCATTCAGGCCATAACCATGAAATGACACATGTATCCCATTTGATATTTTCTGACTCAAAAAATAGTCACATAGGACATCATCAGCATCAGTTACCCTTTTACAGTCTTCAAGACACGATCCTTTTCAGAAAGATTCACCCTTCTAGTAGACCATGGTACCTCAGCCTTGACCAAAGCAGGAGCAGGTCCTCCCTGGTTTAAAAGGAAAATACAGGAGTTGGAAGCTAAAATAAAACATGAGCACATAACTTAGTTTAAAGAAAGCACCAGAATACAGCATAATAACAAACGAAGAGTAGAGTGAAGGAGAAGGTCAAAGAATTCATAGTAGAACTAAGATCATCTAGATGAGGAACCGACCTGAAAAAATTGTATTAATATCTTGAACCAGACAGAGTTATTATATTATGGTTCGATAGTCATTGTGTTCCATTGAACTAAAATGTTACCAAATTTATGTAATACAGCAAAAGAATGAGACAAAAGCTGCCTGCACTTTTGGTACATTATTCATAATTAGAAGTTCAACAAGAAGCTAAAGGAAACTTCTAATGGTACGCATTTCATTAAGATGATATGGTTGATGGCAAGAGCATCTACAATTTAACTGCTTCAGGTCAAACTTTCCATGATATGCAAAAGAAAAGTTGTTGGATTAAAAATCTTGTGAGTAAATTATTATTCTCGATATAGTAAAAAATTTACTTTAGAAGAAACTCTAGTTCTGACAATGCCATTAAATGGCTTTACACACTACAAATTAAGTGTGTATCGGAATAGCAAATATGAAAATTTTAGCTGGATAGGTAAACAATTATTCAAAAAGATTGCCATAAGCAAATAAAAGGAGGGAGGCATAAATTACCTGATGGGAAGAGATTTGTGCTCTCGCGAATTGGGAGTTGAGCTGGTCTTGACGATTAGATTGATTGCCTTCTTGCTGCCTGGAGTCATATCTCCCACCAAAGTCTCTATTTTCTCGAATAGAATCCCGGGACCTCTCCTCTCCAGATGGAGAAAATTGAGCAGAACGACCACGCCAATCACGATTGTCTGGCTCAGAATAACGAATCTGAGATTGAGTTGGAGGCTGGAAGGAGCAAAAGAAATCATTACTATAAACACCATCAATCTACCACAAAGGACTTATGAAACATCAAAATAACTAGATTCCATTCTTATCTAGCACTTTTATACCCCCAGCCGCTTCTTGCAACGAAAGGGGTAATTTAAGGAGGCAAATCAAAATGGAACAAAGACTCACATTGGTTTCTCCACGACTCCAGCTCTGATCTTCACCAAAAAGCTCAGCTTCAATTTCTTGTTTGATTTTTAGAATCTCATCAAAGATTACAACAGCCTATGAGAAAATAACAGCCAAGATCAAATAACAAATAAACGAAGCATACAAAAATATATACCAAGTGATATGAGCCTCCCAAAACAATGCTATTTACAGAATACACATCTCCGTGCTCTATTCACCATTATAATCATTAGGATACTTCTGAACAGAAAGTATATGAAACCAAATTTTAAAAGAGAGTGAAATAGCAAGCAAAAGAATGCAAATTGAAAGGATGAATCTGTATATGAAAATTGAAATGAAACACCCGCCATATATTTACACTAATTTTTTATGCTCTATGCAACAAATAAATGCCACCCAGATCAGCACATGAACCAAGAATTAAAAGTTCTTTGGAAAATCAATGCCAACAAGCTTAATAAGTAATCATGTCCTCCTGCATATTTAAGATCAATACCTCTCTAAGCTGCAACAGTTGGTCTCTAGTGTACCGAACACGCTCACGACCCTCAAAACGCAAGTCTCCAGTCTATAAGAAGAATACAATTGGAGTCAAGAGCTTCCAAAAAAATCAACCAAGTTTAATATGCCAAAAAAAAAAGCTATTGCAGGAAGCAAGTGTTATGGGAAAAACCCCGACAATAGCATAACTGAGAAAAATGTATGGTATGGCTTACAAAACTAAGATACAGTGTTGAAACTGATGCCACAGATATACACTAATATTATTAAACTATTGCCTTGAATCCACAAAAAGATAACTATTGCCTTGAATCCACAAAAAGATTGCTATCATCATCCGTAAATAATTAAAAGGTGAATAGGCAGAAGAATTCAACTAAAACATGCATCATACCAGCATAAGTGATTTACATATTTGGATTCTAAAATATGGCAGAAGAGGGCATGCTTAACATCATTCACATGGATAATTAAACTCAAGTCGTCAATGGACTTTATAATGTTCTATATGGAGGATTCATGAATAAAAACAATGGTGCTAATAGAACGGATGAAATTTACTTGGCCCGACCACATTCAAAAGCTCCATTCTTTTTGATATAGTAAATCACAGGCAAGGAAAAAGCTGAACTTCGACCTTGCAGAATACAAAGCTCAATGAATGCTAAACCAGAAGCTACTACCCACGTCAAGTAGAATAGACTGTGAAGTAGAACCTAACTAAACTTCCAACGTTTCATCATCAATATTCCTAAGAGTCTGAATGTGAGTAGGTCCTTTATGGGCAATCTGAAACTCAATAGACACCCACCTAAAGCCTACATATTGCTGTTCGTCCATATTTACAGCAGGTACACATATCAAGTGGCCAGCCAAGAATTAGGACACTACAAATTCCCAACCTTTCCAAGTTCTCATTATGAAATAACCTTTTTCATTATCGATCAACAACACAACATTCTGACTCTTAACAAAATCAAATCAACAGAACAGCAGTTTAAAAACATGGTAGATTGCTGGATTTCAAAAGTAGACCTTGAACCGATTATCAGAACAGTTACCAAATCCAACAGGACATAACCGAACTTCAGTTTTTAATCCAGAAAAAACCAAACTCAGTCACTCTTAACAAGATAAAATAACAAAAGAAAAAATAAGAACAACGATTAGATATTGCAAGTAATGAAACCATAAATGACAGATCCAATTTTTCTTCAAATCCAATCCACACTTAACCCAGAAAAACCAATCCCACAAGACCACAAAACCAATCGCATAAAATCAAAACATACAGGTTTTCATAGCAAAGTTTCTAGATCCAAAGATGGGTAATGATAAAAACCTTAAAAGAAGTAGCACCGCCATGAGGACGCAAGAGAGGGAGATCACCGAAAGAAACAGAAGAAGATGTAGAAGAAGAGGACTGCTCCAAGCGAGGATTGAAGAGTCTACTCCCTCGACCACCACCAGGTCTTAAGCTTAACACCGTCTGATCACCTTGCTGCATAACTCGGTCTTTCACTCGTTTTTAAATTCCAATCCACACAGTCCAATCAAAAAGAAAGAATAAACCAAGAAAGTGACAGATTCAGCTGCTAATAATAAAAGCAAGAGCTGATTCAAGATAGAGAGATAAAAAGAGAGGTTTTTTTGGGTTTTCTACTCTCTCTTCTGCGAAGAGCAAAGAAGAGAAGAGAGTATGTGAGGCCGGTCGACAAAGAGAGAAAAACCAAACCCTTCTATAGGTGGTGAGTTTTTTTTTTTTACTTTTTTCCTGCTGTATTTAGGACTGCTTATGTAATTACGTCGGTGTCCTTCCGCTTGGGAATTTTAGTAAAAGATGCTGGATGAGTTTTGCTTTTTCATAGAATTAAAAATAACAAAGAAATCATCTTTTTCTGGTGCTTTTTTGCAATGATAAAAACTATCTCAATAGTTCCAATTCCTTTCCAAAGAATATCTAAAGTAAAAGGATGACATATAGTCTCCAAGTAGCTTTGCCAATCATCATGGTGTATAGGTCAAATCATTTTTTTTAATATAAAAAAATATTTAAATATTATTACTATTTTTTCAATAAAAAAAATTAAATTATATAAAAATTAATTGAAGTAATAGAAATAACATATATAACTTATAAAAATATAATTTAATTTAAAATGAATTTTAAGATTAAAATATATTGTATCAACTCGAATCAACACAAATTAACTTATCAATTTGCATATCTAGTTATGATATCATAATAATTCTATAAAAAATAAATCAAGATAAATTATAAATTTTAATTTTAAATAAACTTAATATTGAGTAGTAAAATTAAAAAATAATTAATTAAAAAATTAGAAAAAAAATATTTCCAATAATCTCACTTTCTCATGATTAAAATAATATTTTTTTATTTTTTTGATATCAACATCTTAAAACTATAAAAAAATACTTATGAAAATATTAAATTAATATTTCTTAAAAAAAAAACAATTTGAAAATTATTTAAAAAAGAGAAGCAACCCGGACGGGCAGGTAAACTACTTTCAAATCCAGCGTGTGAACTAAAAATTATACAAGGACAAGATCGGGACTTCAAAACAAAGATAAATACGGAAGCATGATCCTTAAACAAAACAGGGAGAGGACGTTTTCTTTTTCCTATTTTAGCTCGTGTTTGCCCTAAACTTATATCGTCCGGGGCCCACTAATCGGTGCCCTCAGTTGCTTATCTTCTGGCCGAATGTCAAAGTGACAGCTCATAGCCTTAACACACACGTGCCGGTTTAGCCCTCCACCTTCTGTTGTTACCTTTGTGATCTAACTTATTTCTCTTCTCTCTATTTTAGTTCCGGTTTGTTTATATATTTTAAAATATTTAAAAAAAATTAAAATTTTTTATTTTTATTTTAAATTAATATTATTTTAATATTTTAAAATTATTTTGATAGGTTGATATCAATAATAATTTTAAAAAAATAAAAAAATATATTATTTAAATATATTTTTAAATAAAAAATATTTTAAAAAACAACTATAACTACTATATTAAACATAGTAATGTTTTAATTATTCGTAACTGCGAGGGTCGGCAGCTGGTGTTCCACTTCGTGTGGTTAGCAAGGGCTTCCCACTTTAATGTGTTCAATAATTCAATCCTCTAAAAAATTGAAACTATAATTATATATAAAAAAATAAGAGTGCTGAGTCATTCATAGGGAGCAAAACACATTGTGCCGTGCAAGAAATGCAAATTAAAAGGTAAAATGATCATTTCACGAGGTTTAATTAGCATTAACAAATTAGATGGAGGTATTTAAAAAAAAACAGTACAAAGATTTAATTACACTTAAAAAAAAAAGCTAGTGTAAGAGAGTTTTTTGATCTTTTTATTTTTTTTTAAATTAGTAAAATAATCTAATTATTTTTAAAAACAAAAAAATATTAAGATTTTGCAAAACGACTTTGATATTTTTTTTATTTTTTAAAACAATGAAATTAAAAATTTAACCTTGAAATTTTAAAACCTAGGTTGTTGTTTTAAGGATATTTTTATCATTTTTTATGGTTTTTCCATTACTATCCGTTTCAATTAAGGATAATTTGATAACTTAACGAATATAAATATTATAAAAAATAATAATTAACACGTGCCAGCATATAAATGATGTGTGCAAGGCCATTCAACGAAGAAAACTACTTTTTGTTATATCTTAAAAGTGTTTGACTTTTATTTTTTTTTTCTTAACCTCAGAGTTTGTATCTATTCTTCTAAAATTCAATTGTATCTTTCAATTTATATTTATTTTGATTTTGAACCTTAATAATTTGATTATTGTTCGTGTTGATTTTAATATTTATTGAAGTTTATTGTTTTATAATTTTATTTCTAAGTATTTTATTTTATTTTTTTCATTAAAATTGGTAGTTATTATCTTGATTGCTGTTTTTTTAATCTATTTTTAATTTTATCTCTATATTTTATTTCATGTGATTTTTGTTTCCAAGTTTTTTTTAATTTTTTTTAACTCTAATTTTTTTTTTCCATTTAGTTTTTATAGCAGATAATCCTATTGTTTCTTTTGATTCTTTTGACGTTGATGCAAATGGGATGTTGAATGTCACAGCCGAAGACAAGACTGCTGGGGTCAAGAACAAGATCACCATTACCAATGATAAGGGAAGGTTGAGCAAGGAAGACATTGACAAGTTGGTGCAAGACGCGGAGAAGAATAGGGCGGAAGATGAGGAGGTGAAGAAGAAGGTGGAAGCAAAGAATGCTCTAGAGAATTATGCATATAAGGACGAGAAGATTGCAGGGAAATTGGACCCGGCAGATTAGCAGAAGATTGATGAGAAGGCAGGGACTGGAACCAACTGGCTGAAATTGATGAACTTGAGGACAAGTTGAAGGAGTTGGAAGAATTATGCATATAACCTAGTTGGGCCTTCAAAATTATTATGGGCTAAATTTCTCCATCTAGGCCAGCCCACAATGCTCGCTCACTTCAGATCAGACTTCAGTCTCAAAATATGTCTGGATAAGAAAAGAATTTCTTATGACTTATAGTTATTTTTCTCTTTAAATTTTGAAAAAAAAAAAATATAGAAGCCATGGCTGGTATCACCAGCGCTAGCGGCAGCAGCTGTTTTCCGTTAGTAACCCGGACTACCACAACCAAAACGACACACTACGCGCTCTGTCTTTCTTCTCTCGATTCCAAGCTCTTCGGCCTCCGGTTTCACAACCCGAATCTCTCCAAACCGGACTCTCTCCCGTGCTCTTCTCCCAGCCCCGTCACCACTGCCCGTTTCGGCGGTCCACGATCCTATGACTCGCGGAGGCCGCGGAAGAGTGATTCCGATGATGACCAGGCTCTTAATATATCTAGCATTAGGTGATTATTATTATTAATGGCTATTTTTGTGTGATTTTGAAATGAAATAAATTGTAATTTACAGTTTTTTTTGTAATTTTTTTTTTGTAGGTCAGCTACTGTGAGACTCATTGACCAGCAACAGAATATGGTTAGTTTAAAAAAATGAAATGTTGTTTTCTGTTTGGTAGCTGAGAAAATAGAAAAGAAAAAAAAAAGGAACCTTTATCCCTCTTTTAATTATAAATTTGATCAGTTTTAGAACTAAAACTGATAGTGGATTTATTTATTCATTTAAGGTTGGAGTGGTAACTGTTCGTGATGCAATTCAAATGGCTGAAGATACCGAGCTTGATTTGGTATATTATTCATTTTATTTTATTTTTATTTTTTTAAAATTATTGTGAATTTACGTACTTTATTTGTATAAAGATGTGGTTTCTTTACTGATGACTACATTGCATGATATAGTGTGAGGAAAAAGGTTCCATTTCATAACTATCAATTGGTTTAGACTGCATTGTTTCCTCAGTTCATCATCGAAAAGCATTAGCATCCATATATAAATATATTTTCTTGTGGCCGGACTTCGGTGTATCAAATTTACGTGGATGATGAAAATAAAGATTAACAATGTTCAATTTTTTTTTATATCCTTATTATGATCATCAATAGTGAATTTGAATGTGAAACACTTGCCATCTTCTTGGTTAAATACCAGAAGGGAATTGTTTGTTTTGTTGTGATAGTAACAGAGTAAGTGTTCTACTTTATGGTCCTCAATAAGTATATTCTTTTGTTTAAAAAGCATTGATTTCCCCCACAGAGCCAACATTCCTTTTTGGTTGGTAAATTGGATGCGGCACGTATGCTGTTGGTGTTGCAACTATGTCCTTTGTCTAACGCACATCAAACTTCTCGTCCTGAGCTTCTGATTTGTTTCTGTTTTTTGCAGGTGATAGTGTCTCCGGATGCAGACCCTCCTGTTGTCAGAATAATGGATTACAAGTATGACTCTCCTAGCATTTTCCTTTATAAATAAATGAAATGAAGTATATGTATGTTTATGTGGTGAAGTTTTTTACATCTTTGCTATTTCTCAACATCAATTAAAGAAGACAAACCAAGTTGCACATTTTAAATAGTGTCAACCATCATTGAATTAAATCTCCTCAAACAACAAGCATTGAGATTGTCTATTTTCCCCCCTTGTGCTATCAGTATTGTTGATATCAAGGTGGGAATAATAAACTATGGAATGTATAGATCTATATTTGCGGTTGGGGGCTTGATAATCCATTGAGTTATAGGTTTTAAGGGTGGTAGGATCTATAACTATGTTCTTTTATTCTGTGTAAGCCTGATATAAAATTTAAAAGTTTTTGCTGACTGGGATTTTTAAGTATAATGGACTTTTTTTTGAATTTTATTCTTTAGAATATGGGTTTTGTATGCTGCCCGTGACACCATGTTTATTGAAGAGCATGTAGGTTTATTTATTGGTTGCCATTTCTGGTTCTGCCTTTTTTAACCTCCAGGACACAGAGTGTTTGCTTTCGATATTAGAATCTGTGCCTCTTAACTTGGTAGTCTTTTTACCATAAGCTGTATAACTTATCCAATGTTTTGGTTGCAAATTATGCTTCCATTTTGACCTGTATAGCTCATGTCTTCTCTGCTGGTCTATCTTATTTTTAAAAATCAATTAGGCATTCAGCTATTTTTGGGCTTATTTTCTTTACATAACCAAAATAAAATTGCATCGCCCTATTTTTTGTGCTTGTCCATTGATTTTGAGTAATAGATACGGCCCTTTGCTGGAAGAATATTGGGATGGAAGAAAGTGCTCATCTTCTTTTTTCTTTGGTGGGGAATCCCGTGTTGAGACATTGTTCAAAATTGATGCCCTGTACAATTCTATAGTAGGCTTTCTACATTGATGTGCATTGCAAATGTTTTCAGTTGAAAATTGCCATAATCCTTGATTTGCTTCTCTTTCAGCAAATTTAGATATGAACAGCAAAAGAAAAAGAGAGGACAGCAGAAGAAAAGTGCTGGTGAATGCCTCTTCTATTTTATCCTCTATTTTAGAGTTTGATGCTTTACTGCATGACTAAATTCTCTTATGAGAATGTATACTGACCAAGTGTGCTCTGAAATTTTAGCAAGTCGCATGGATTTGAAGGAGCTTAAAATGGGGTAAACAATGTACTCTTAAAATGTTAGCATGTCTTTTCATTTAGCTGCCATCTCATTTATCTTTCTTCAGCTTGCAGCATGCTGTGATATTGATGGTGTTGCTGGTTGATTAACTGCTACATCTTATTGATAACTACAAAATATGACCTTCTTTCAATGCTATCATGCTCAATCCTTGCGAAGTCACATTTTCACATCGATTAGCAAATTTTAATATCCATCTGAAAATTGATGTATCAGCATTGCTGAAAGGAAACTTACTGTTAATAAATAGAAAGCTAAGAAGTTAAATTACAAAGTGGGTGGAGTCTACTTCCATATGCATGTTGTTCCCAAGATCATTAACCTCTGAGGTAACCTGAAATATATGATATAATTTTTTCCTTGTCTTAATTTATGCTCTTGCATCATTTTAGGTGGCATTGCAAAAAGGAAAGATCTGTTATAGGAGTAGTTCTTCGTTCTGCAAATTATGAAGTAGCTAGATACCACTTGGCCATGGGGCCAGCTGAGCTTTCTCAATTAAAATTTTAATCGCCCTTTCTTTTTATTAGTTCACTCTTCTTCTTTCATCAGTACTGCCTGGACAGCATCTACACTAGAGCAGGCAGAATGTCGGAAATATGACGAGTAGAAAGTAATCATTCAAAAATGAAGCATATATGTTTCAAACTGTGATTTCTTCAAGATCTTTACTAGAGAGCTCAAGTATAAATGTATTCTAACTTCTAAGCTACAGCTATGCATTCTATGTTTAACCTAACACTAACACTGTGCTTTTATCAATTCTGTTGACAGTTACAATATCGACCAGCATGATTATGATGTGCGTTTAAGAGCTGCTCGGAAGTTTTTGAAAGATGGTGACAAGGTTGGCGTTATTTTATTTCTTTCTTGACATTTATGCCTGCATGTTCTGATTCCATTTGCAGGATTTTTGTTTCTGATTCATTTATTATGTTTGGTTATTTCAGGTCAAGGTCATAGTGAACTTAAAAGGCCGTGAAAATGAGTTCAGAAATAATGCAATTGAGCTCTTAAGACGTTTCCAAAATGATGTTGGAGAGGTACTCATGATGTATTTTTATTTGTTTATGCTCAAAATAATATACAAAGTACAGGAAGATTGATATGCTATATATTCTGAAACTCCCAATGTCTGGATGAATGCTAGTGCTGTTGAATTCTTTATTCTGTTTCATTCTATGTAACTTATATAAGATGCAGCAATTGTTTTTTTTTGTTCCTAAAAAAAGAATAGAAAAGGAGCATTTTTTATGATAAATTTTTCGAACCAGGCTGGTCTAGACCTGTGCATTTCAGGCTGACCAAGTTTGAGAGAACCCAGTGCAAAATTACTTATAATAATTGCAGTGACTGGTCCTATAAGCTTTGATACTTTCAAACAGACTCACTGAACAGTATCAAGCTCATTCTATGTTAGGGCCATTCAGTAGCAATTTCAAAATCTGCAAATTTTTACCAGTATGTCCCCTGCATATCACGGGCATGTTCTCAGTTTTCATAATTTTAGAAATGTTCATTATTTCTTCATTGAATTCTGCATTGTAACTTCCATTTGATACTGTGATTTGCAGCTTGCCACCGAGGAGAGCAAAAACTTCCGTGATAGGAATGCATTTATTACTCTGGTACCAAATAAAGCTCTTCTACAGAAAGCTCAGGAACCTCCCAAGAAAAAAGACAAGTCAGCTGCAGATGAAGTATCAGCTGGTGTGTGAGCGCATGCAAGTTTACAAGGGATTTTAATTATGGAACACTCGCCAGGTACTCCTGATCACATTTTGTAGGAAAGTTTGGAATCTAAGTTTGGAATCTTGGTATTTTGTATAGCTTTAGTTTAATACGACATGTACTACAAACATGATTTCATTTTTTTTTAAAACAAAGTAATCTTTTGTAATCTGAATAAGGTTAGACAGGATATTGCTTGTAAGCTGATTTATTTATGTATTATTTTTTAAGTTCGAAGCAGATTAGGATGCTGTTAATGTTTGATCGTGTATAAATCCATTACTGTGGTTCCATATGCATGCTAGTCCAAGAATGTTATTTGTGATTGTTAGAGTGGGATGATTATAGGTTGCCAATTTATACGCCACAAACTTGAGCACATAGTGTATCACTCAAAGGAGACTGTATACAAAATGGTCGGGAAATGTCATGGATTGGAAGGTTTGACATATCACGCGGGAGCTACAAGTTAAAGATTTCAGGCCACTTTTTGAGAAAGTCATGTCGCAAGCCTTCCTCCTGCAGTTGCTAGATAAGGTTTTAAACTGGGAGGTTGGTATATGGTTACTCCATAGACAAATGCAATCAACTGCACAAGGTAGTGATTTGGAAAGAGACTAGTGATGGGGACTGGAAGTTTTATACACTAAATTAGAAAGTTCAGCAAGATTGTACCTCAAATTTGAAGAGTTTAGAGGTTCAGAGTAAAGGATGTATAGAGAACCGGAAAGGCCACTGGCGGATAAATTTGCTTTCAAGTAACTGGTACTTCTGAGACGTAGCTGTTCCAGAAGTTCAGTTTTTGCAACTGATGCATTCTAAGTTGATTCCCTAGGTGCGGGGTGCTTTTGAAGAGGTGGATGAGGAGTGAGATAATTTATAGACGCAATTGAATTTGAGGTCAGTGGAGCGGTGTGATCTTCAAAAATTTTAGTTTGCGCAGAACACGGTGAATGCTTGTGGCAGTTTTGGGCATGTAGGCATATATTGAAAGGGCTGCTTGAAGTACAAGATCCAGAATTTACATGAAGTGAGCACAAAGTTGAGGTTGAAGAGATTGTTCATGCTTCTTGCCAACAAGATTACAAACAGAAGGGCAGCAAAGGTACCGTGAAGAACAGGGGTTGGTCCTGTGAGATGACCAGGACCAGCTGAGTAAGCGGGCTTAACAAAGCAAGGGATATTTAGACCTTGTCTTTATATTGAAAGTCTTGATCAGTGGAAAAGTTGAGCCTACCTGAAAAGCCATTTCACATTTGGGCCCACCCTGTACCCTTCCCTTACCAGGTGGAAAAGCTTCTTTTTTCGAGTCTACAGGAGGGAGGAAAGCTTCAAGTGGGACATAAAACCTCGTAGCTCTACCTTGAAAAAAATACTAGGTTGGAAGGGAAAGGGGTTACTTTACTTTCTAAACGAGGTTGGAAGGGGAGGATTCGAACACGGGTACTTTACTTTCTAGTGTCGTTTTCTTTTTCTTTTTCTTTTTCCTTTTCTCTTAAATGGAGATGAAAAATAAAAATTCAATAAACCGAACTACCTGCCTAGTGTGCCAAACTGCCTATGCAAATCAGGCAGTGGAAAACGAAAATGAAAGGAGCAGTTCATTACATTGCGTGATTGTAGAGTGTTTTCCTAAATAGAATTCTTGTATTCAAGTAGGAGAGGTTGCTCTGTCTGGATGGAGAAGCTCCAACTAACGATTGGAACATGACTTGGGTTTGAAGTTCTTGGATTCCAAGCATGCTCATTCACATGTTTTTCTGCTTGCATTAACAGTTGACGGGCAGCTGAAGCTTTGAAAGAGATGGATTCAAACTATAGCAAGCATCATCACCGGTTGGCGGATGGAGGGCCTCAGCCATGTACTCTCAAAATCATACATCTTTGATCGTTGGCAAGTATGTCTTCTGCCAGTAGGTACATGGAATTCTACTCTAGCAATTCACTCACCCATCACAAGAGAAGTATGAAATTCGAGTCTAAAGGGATAAATATAAAGTTTACAGCCATTACTGAAAGGCATTTGGTTCCTTGGGTATGCTATGATTACAAGCATTTTGAGCTATAGAACAGATGGAAGTTTCGATTGTGCATACAATTTTGCCAATTAATTAACATAATAAAATTAGGAAAAAAAAACAATTGTGGCAGACACGACCTGTTTTAGTGCTAACCAAGAACATGACTTCGGTTTACTTAAGCAATTTTTAATCGCATAAAACAGCACGTGTCTAACGAGCATGATTATTTCGAGGGTAAACTTTAGTTTTTGCTCCTATAGATTCATCAATATCATACTAAATCTGACCAAATTTTTAAAATTCATAATCTATAAAATCTTGGATCATGATGCAATCAAGAAATAAAAAAAATAGCAATAAAAAAAATAAAAATCATTAAAAAATAAAATTGTAAAAACAATCAATTTAAAAAATGATTTTAAACAAAATAAATAGTAATTAAAAAATAATAATTAAATTTAAAATCTAAAAAAATTAAAGGGGATTGAAATTGAAAAAGTATATTAATTTTATAACTTACTCAAGATAAAAATCTTCCAAAAAAAATTAAAACCAAATATAAAAATTAATAAATTAAAGGGCTGATCTAGAATTTTGAAGGGGTTGGGGTTAAAATATTTTATTTTAGGAGTTAAACTATTGTATATTTGGATTTACGCTTATTCTGTTGGGTTCTATAAATAAATACATTAAATGGCGTGCAAGAATCATGTCTCCAACAAAATAAAAGTCAAAATAATTGATAAATTAAAAATAAATCATCAAACAATATAAAAAATCATTTGGAATTAAAATCCTACGCACTCATCATTTAAGCCTCCAACTCAACAATAAAAAAAGGAACCATACAAATGCAAGTCATTAATTTCATAGTCTTTTGATGTAAAAATACAACATATCATAAAACGGGTGTAAATCTGAATAAGCAATAGTTCCTATTAAAATTAAAAAAAAAAATCTTCGACGGGTGTAAATCAAAATGGATAATGGTTAGGGTTTTTTTTTCTAGATAGAAAGTGGTTCTCACTTGCTGGTGAATCAAAGAAGAAACACATCCATGTATGTGGCATTATCTTTTGACTTGTGAGAGGTACTGAAAAAGGCTTGGAGAAGTAATATATAAATAACACAAAATACAACATAAAATAAAGGGAGACCATTAATAATTAGTAGTAGAGTAAAATGTACTTCATTTTCCAAGTTTTTTTTTTCTTATAGAAATTAATTAAATAATGAAGAAATGTTTTCCAAAAACTGTAGTGTAAATGCAACACACACACCAAGTTAGTCATTGAAAAAGAAGGCATGAGAGAGGGGCATGGTGGTTGAAAAAAGACGAAGCTTAACTTCAAGGCAATGGCGACTCTGCAACCAACTTCCACAGCACCGGTACCCTTACCTGGCCACATTAGGTGAAAGCAAGATATACAGCAAGCTCTCCATGCCCTACCCTTCCATTCATAAAGAAGAAACATCACTCCCTCTCAACCGCCCAGTAGCTCTCTCACCCCCATTCCATTCTTCAGCATGGAAGCTAGTGCTGGACTGGTCGCTGGCTCTCACAACCGCAACGAGCTTGTTGTCATTCATGGCCATGAAGAGGTAAGAAATACTAACAAAACAAACCTTAAACAAGAAAAAGCAGCAAGATACTAATCACAAGAAACCATGCATGCAGTGACTCGTCATTATTAATTCTTTAGGTTTGTTTTTGTTTTGGTGCAGCATAAACCTTTGAAGAACTTGGATGGTCAAGTTTGTGAGATTTGTGGCGATGAGATTGGCGTAACTGTGGATGGTGATTTGTTTGTGGCTTGCAATGAGTGTGGTTTTCCTGTGTGTAGACCATGCTACGAGTATGAAAGAAGAGAAGGGACTCAAAACTGTCCCCAGTGCAAGACTAGATACAAGCGTCTCAAAGGTAAAATATACAAGCCCAAAGCTATAATTTTCTGTTTTGGCATGGGATTCTCAAGCTGATTTTATTTCAAAAACTGTCTAGGGAGTCCAAGGGTGGAGGGAGATGATGAAGAAGATGATGTGGATGATATTGAACATGAGTTCATCATTGAAGATGAACAAGACAAGAATAAGCATCTCACTGAGGCAATGCTTCATGGGAAAATGACTTACGGAAGAGGCCATGATGATGAAGAAAATAGCCAATTCCCACCAGTTATAACTGGAATCAGATCAAGGCCTGTAAGTGATGCCGGTCCTTTTCTTTGATTCCAATTCAATGGATTTGTTTGACATTTTTTAAGTGGACTTTAAGAAATGCTTAAACATCTGTGCAGGTGAGTGGAGAGTTCTCCATTGGATCTCATGGAGAACAGATGCTATCTTCTTCACTTCATAAGAGAGTGCACCCATATCCAGTTTCTGAACCTGGTATTTACTCATCGCAAGCATTGATTAAAATGATTAACTGAATCGCTATTTCGATTAATATTACATGATTTGCATGAATTGCACGAAACAGGAAGTGCAAGATGGGACGAAAAGAAAGAGGGAGGGTGGAAAGAGCGGATGGACGAGTGGAAAATGCAGCAAGGAAATCTGGGGCCTGAACAAGATGACGATGCAGAAGCAGCCATGTATGTATCCGGCTTCTATATACCATCTTTTAGTAGGAAATGCCTAGACCAGTCTTGCCATCTTTGTAACTATGAATTAGCCTTAAACCGAAATCATCAAGCTGGCATTGAATGATAGGCTGTAAACCATGATTGCAGGTTAGAAGATGCAAGACAGCCACTCTCCAGGAAAGTTCCTATTGCATCCAGCAAGATTAATCCGTATAGAATGGTTATTGTTGCTAGGCTAATCATACTGGCCGTCTTTCTTCGCTATCGAATTTTGCATCCGGTGCATGATGCAATTGGGCTCTGGCTGACATCTATAGTCTGCGAAATCTGGTTTGCAATTTCATGGATCCTTGATCAATTCCCCAAGTGGTTGCCAATCGATCGCGAGACTTATCTGGATCGCCTCTCTCTCAGGTTCATAGAATGTTCAAACTAGTATATAAAACTAAAATTTCAGAGATTTTATGTTTGGAAAGAACACCGATCAGAATTATCTCAGCTGATAATTATTTCTACTGTTAAAGCAATGTTAAGAAATAAATTACAAACCGCTAATAATTTTTGCAACGCAGGTATGAGCAGGAAGGCGAGCCTAATATGCTTGCTCCAGTGGATATCTTTGTCAGTACCGTGGATCCAATGAAAGAACCCCCTCTAGTCACAGGCAACACACTTTTATCAATTTTGGCCATGGACTATCCAGTTGAAAAGATCTCATGTTACCTATCTGACGATGGTGCTTCAATGTGCACCTTTGAAGCCATGTCTGAAACTGCTGAATTTGCTCGAAAATGGGTGCCATTCTGCAAGAAATTTAACATAGAACCACGAGCCCCTGAGTTTTACTTCACTCTAAAGGTTGATTATCTCAAGGACAAAGTTCAGCCTACCTTTGTTAAGGAACGTCGAGCTATGAAGGTTCGTAATTCGCATCGACATCTATAGAATTCATCGATTTTTTAAGTTCCTGCAACCTATTTTAGATAAGATTCTATGATATTTTTGGTATTTGACAGAGAGAATATGAAGAATTCAAGGTTCGGATAAATGCGATTGTAGCAAAAGCACAGAAGGTTCCTACAGAGGGGTGGATTATGCAAGATGGAACACCATGGCCTGGAAACAATACGAGGGATCACCCTGGTATGATTCAAGTATTTCTCGGTCACAGTGGAGGACATGACGTTGAAGGGAACGAGCTCCCTCGCCTTGTATATGTATCTCGAGAGAAGAGGCCCGGTTTTTCACATCATAAAAAAGCCGGTGCCATGAATGCCCTGGTAAATAAACTTGAGAAAAAAATATTTATTTTACATGCATTAAGTTCCCTCACCTTTGAGAGGCCTGCTTTATGTGATACCTCTCGACTTCTCGCAATTTTCAGATTCGGGTCTCTGCAGTGCTTACCAATGCTCCTTTCATGCTGAACCTGGATTGTGACCATTATGTAAATAATAGCAAAGCCGTTCGAGAGGCTATGTGTTTCTTGATGGACCCCCAGATTGGAAAGAAAGTTTGCTACGTGCAATTTCCTCAAAGATTTGATGGCATTGATACACATGATCGATACGCCAACAGAAACACTGTTTTCTTTGATGTAAATCCCTGGCTTACCCCGTGTGTATGCTCTCATAACCTGTGCATGTGAAAAGTGAGATGATGTTTCTTTTCCCTGTGTTACCTGCAGATTAACATGAAGGGTCTAGATGGAATTCAGGGTCCAGTGTATGTGGGCACAGGATGCGTTTTCAAAAGGCAAGCTTTGTATGGCTATGACCCTCCTAAAGATCCAAAGCGCCCAAAGATGGAAACCTGTGACTGCTGCCCATGTTTTGGACGTCGCAAAAAGAAGAATGCTAAGAATGGTGCAGTTGGAGAAGGTACAGGCCTGCAAGGTTTTCAAAGATCTTTTCGTACTGATTTGCACAAAATCTTCTTTTCCCCTTTTGATCCTAATATGTAAAGCCTGTTGAGCAGGAATGGATAATAATGACAAGGAGCTGTTGATGTCCCACATGAATTTTGAAAAGAAGTTTGGACAATCAGCAATTTTTGTGACTTCAACTTTAATGGAAGAAGGTGGTGTACCTCCTTCCTCGAGTCCGGCAGCTCTGCTAAAAGAAGCCATCCATGTGATCAGTTGTGGATATGAAGACAAAACTGAATGGGGACTCGAGGTATGTAAACAGAAAAAATCCAGTAGCTCTGAAATGTATTGAGCAATTGACGTTAAAAAGATGGTTTATATGGTGCTTTGAAGTTTCTGTATTGAATAAATTTGCCTTTCTCCTGTGCAGCTGGGCTGGATTTACGGTTCGATCACAGAGGATATTCTGACAGGTTTTAAGATGCATTGTCGTGGCTGGAGGTCTATTTACTGTATGCCAAAGAGAGCTGCATTTAAGGGTTCAGCTCCCATCAATCTATCAGATCGGCTCAACCAAGTGCTCCGATGGGCTCTTGGTTCTGTTGAAATTTTCTTCAGTCGTCACAGCCCTATGTTGTATGGCTACAAGGAAGGAAAGCTCAAGTGGCTCGAGAGGTTTGCGTATGTGAACACAACTATCTACCCCTTCACCTCCTTAGCACTCGTTGCATACTGTTGCCTCCCTGCCATCTGCCTGCTTACTGATAAATTTATCATGCCAGAGGTAACAATACGACTGTTATTTTTTCCATGAAAACATTACACAGAATAAAATAACAGGGTGCAGAGCTTTAAAAGGCCAAAACATTCTAAAAATGAGACTGGAATTGAATCCAATGAAGATACAATTAGATTCTTTCAAATCCTATGTTAACATGAGAACGCGATTTTGTTTATTTAAACCCTGTGATAACATGTTCCCAATTCGTTTATGATCCAGATAAGCACCTTTGCAAGTCTTTTCTTCATTGGCTTGTTTTTGTCAATCTTTTCAACGGGCATTCTTGAGCTCAGATGGAGCGGAGTGAGCATTGAGGAATGGTGGAGAAACGAGCAATTCTGGGTTATAGGTGGTGTATCGGCTCACCTCTTTGCTGTTGTCCAAGGTCTTCTGAAAGTTTTAGCAGGTATCGACACAAACTTCACTGTCACATCCAAGGCAACAGACGATGATGATTTTGGAGAGCTATATGCCTTTAAATGGACAACCTTGCTTATCCCTCCAACCACTATCTTAATCATCAACCTTGTTGGAGTTGTTGCTGGAGTCTCAGATGCCATAAACAATGGGTACCAGTCATGGGGACCTCTATTCGGGAAGCTCTTCTTTGCCTTCTGGGTGATTGTCCATCTCTACCCGTTCCTCAAAGGTCTGATGGGGAGGCAAAACAGGACACCGACTATTGTGGTTATATGGTCAGTGCTCTTGGCTTCCATCTTCTCCTTGCTTTGGGTCCGGATTGATCCATTTGTGATGAAAACCAGGGGACCTGACACCAAGCAATGTGGACTCAACTGTTAAAAGTGTGTTTATTTTCTAGTTGATTTGTGCATCAATAGAAGATATATGTGCATCCTGCTTCTAAGGGAATACGATATGCAATGTATAAACTGACAAGATGGAGATGCACAAGGAATAAAGTTAGAATGAAAATTTTGTGTAGCAATGAGCATTGAACCCAGTTTTGTAATTGGAATGAAAAAAACATTTTCCTTATCACTCGTTCTCACACTAACAGCCCAAACGAGTGCATATTTCTGCTTTATACAACTTGGATGGCAAAAATTCTAACCACTGCATCCATCTCAGGACACCAAGAAGTTCAATCTTTTGAAGTCTCACAAGTTATCCTGAGCTGTCATGGAACATATACCAATAATGGTTACCTTAAAATTGGATTTCTTCTAAACTGTATGAAATTCCCTGTCAATCAAGAAAACTCGAAGTGCTTGAACATGGATTTCAAAGCAAAGCCTGGTGCTCTTGTGAAGATCTTCACAGAACCCTTCACTGGAAGAACTTAACTTCAAATCCTTCATTGATTAAGGATCCCATGCTGGAAGATGCTATTATCTATTTATACCACTGTCCATTTCTGCTTGTTTCTTAAATATATCTGACGGGATCACAAAAGCACATGCCAAAGTTAGTGGTACATGTTATGGAAAGAAGGTATTGCAAGAAAGTTCTTAAGGTCAATCTGAAAGGCAAACCTACAGTGAAGATTTGAGGCATATGCACTTTACCTTGAGATTGTTGACAGAAGGATAACATTTTCTATTCTCTTTGAGCTTAGCTGCGAGGCAAGTCTCCGCTATTATCCATCAGTCACGTTCAATGAAGGATATCACGATCTCCAAAATAACTTACAATCGCTCTTGTCCTAACCCTTCAATAAGAACTAGATTGTCACAGGTGATTTTTCTTTTTTTCGACGTTGGAATACACACAGCAAAAGGAGGAAAAACGATGCATGAAATAGGTCATTAAGCTTATCCGAAACATTTCCTTTTTCACAGAAATGCAATGCACAGATGTGTAACTCAGCCACGGCAGGTCATGAAACAGCTATAACTGTGGTTAAATCAAACTTGGGCCCATATCTCCAAAAACTCTAATTGAATCCTCAAAACAAGAATTCTTAACAAACTCAGATATCATTGTATTAAACAAAACAGTATCTCTTTGAGGCAATCTATCAAACATCTTAATAGCTATATTCTCCCGCCAAAGCTTAAAGCAGGAATCAACAAGAGCAGAGCCAACAAACAAATCCAAACCAAACCCATCAACTATTGCCTTCGCATGTAAAATCCCACCAATTCTAGCATCCCAAAAACTCGACTCAGCCGATATAACGAAACCATAACTATAATCATCGGGCTTCAAACGAGAGCCTTGTCTCAAATGGGTAAACAGCGAGATCGCCAACAAAGACTTGTTTTTGTTTTAAGAAGATACATCATTTGATATAAAATAAAAGACTGTTTAAATAACTTCAATAGTTTTGATTAATTTTTTTCTTTTCGAACAGATATTTCAATTCATAGATCCGGTTGGATCATGCAGTGGGTTTACTTTCAAACGGATATATGAACATCAGGTTGACTGCTTGACCGGGCATTGCAGTTGACAACTGTTTTTCCAATTTTCAGTTCTTTGTTTGACAACCCTAAACTCAAAATGTTTGTGTCATGGATGTCAGATCCTATCTATTTCTTTTATTCAAATGGTTTCAACTTTTCTTTTATGCTCAATAACATGGCTGGCAGCGTTTTTCAACTGCAAAATCAGTATCATCACCATACACAATTTATCCTCTTCCATTTCTTTAAACCTACGAGTACATGCTGAAAATAACAAAGACTAGTGCCACATTTGCCTGTTTCCCAGGGAAACATAGAATATGTAACTTTTAATTTCTTTTTTACTTTTCTGAGATCTGCTTCTACATTGAATTTCCAACCCTTAGCTTCCCTTCCCTTTCATTTTCTTTTCATTCCCTTGATACAAAAAATTACAAGAAAAAAAATGAAGAAAAAGAATAAAATAAAAATAAACTTTCCCACCGAAGTTAAGGTTAAAAAGAAAAAATCAATTTACATTTGCCCAGAGAAGACCCCGTAATTTTATCTCTGCTGAGTGAAAAAAGTTAGCTTAGTAATTGCTCAGAGCCATGAGGGTGTTTTCATTGCCATGAATGGTGGTTGTTGCTTCTCCAGAGCTTCTTTCATTTGTATATGATGAGTCCTAATGCTGTACTCCTCTACCTGCTTGACGCTGAATGCAATTAGATACAATCCAATATATGCATGGCATGATAATAATATCTGAGGGAGGTAAGTACAGCTACAAAAAGCGATTGATTTCAATTCTTTTCACAGTTATTGAATGCAAGCAAGCAAGGACCCCACCCCAGCTAAAGGTGTACCCGCTGACAAAAATAAAACTTTTCTTGCAAGAACATCATTTCAAGCCATGCAAGCAATGATGGACTGATCTTGGCCAGCCAATCTGATAGAGGACAGACCAGATTGTCCACATGTATGATCAATGAATTGCCAATGGACAAAAGGATTATTGAGCACATGAGTGAGAGAATGAAGATATTGAAAGCCCATATTGATTGATCCCACCAGCTCGGATATCTAACCAGGAAAACACTGCCATTCCTCAACCATATCAAATAAATGAAATGGTAGAAAGCTCAAACGATCGATACTGCTAGGGCAGTTATCACTACAGCAACTAATTGACTGGCAAGGATTTTGTTCTGCCTTTACAAGTGCAAGACTCAAATCCAGACCAAACAGACCTAACCACTCCCACCTTGCAGCAGACAAGTTAAAGCATGTTGAGTGGCCATGTTATCCAGAGCACAAAAAAAGATTATCAATCCATGCAAATACAGCATAAGGTTGTTCTACATGCTTGCAGAGATTGAGTTGTTGGGTGTTATTGGGACCATGCAAACGTTGGGATTCTTCAATTATGAACTCAACTAAATTCATTTCCCCTTCAAGGAAGAACAAAGTTTATGATCTGAGAAAGAATGACATAGCATAGCAAGAAAGTTATAATGGCATAATCCAAGAACTAGTAGATGGTGTAGAAAAAAGTAAACATATACGGAAAGAAGGTATTCTTAAGAAGCAATTCAGCTTACTACTGATCATAACAGCACAAATTTTCCTAAATGTTTTTCTTTGACGTCCAAAAAATCCAAATGTGAGAATCGTTGATCTTACAATCCTACAAGTGATTTTGATTTAAAAATGTTGATTCACACTGCCGAGAATGCTGCTATCTAATCAACATAAAAACTTGTTAATTATTACATCAAAGGACTAAATTTTGTATAAATTTCTTCCTATGGAAGCTTAGTTTTACAGCCATGCATGTTTTTTTCTTACCTGCATAGCTGCTGTTGATGCCAATAGAGCTTCACATTGATCAAGCTTAGCTTTCTCTTGTGCTGCAGCAGTGGCAAGCTCAGAAACCAAAGCATTCATCCCCTCCACCTATAACAAAAAAAAAAAAAAGTTTAGAAGACCAGCATTAGATCTACAAATAATCTTGGCAACAGTATATAGTTTGAGGTGGGCATTGGAAATTGAGAAGCATAGCCTAAAATGTAAATTCAGTTCAATCTATTTTTTTTAGGAAAAAAAAATATGCAAAAGAAACCATGAAAGAACTGATAAGATATCAATTTTGCATTTCAACTGGCTGGTCCCGGTCATAATGGGAATCTCAAACGAGGGTGACCATGGTCCATAAAAATAAAAATTCAATTTGCCAATCAATTTCCAATTCTCTTTTCCCAACTTATCCACTTCAACCATCGGTAGTAAACGCATTGGGTTATGGCCTAAACAATGCATGGTCCATATAATAGCAAAAACATGCAGCTAAAATGAGAACCAAGGGGGAAAACCCCGTCATCATGCTTATGCACTAATTAACAAAATTGAATGAGGGATGGTTAAGACATGTATCTCACTCTTGGAAGTAAAGAGCATATGGATGATCCCATTGCACGCATCACATCAACAGCTGAGCAAATAGCAACCTTCAAAGATTCTATATCTGCCTGAAGAAGCGCAATCCCAATAATGATGTCAACATCAATAATTGCTCTCTCCAGAAATCACTTCCAATCATCTTTTAAAACAAAACATACCTTTGCTCCACTGGTCACCGGAAGACGAAGAGTGCTTGCCTCCAGATCTTCCACAGCCTCAGATAAAGAATTAATATGGTCTCTTTCAAGTAAAGCCCAATCATCGAGGTAGGTGATCTGAATCAATTTACTTAGTAATTAGATAATGGGGTAGCTCAATTGGATTCAACTCCAAAAGACTAAACCTCAGTTCCAAATTAGTTTAGGAAATGAGGCATGGATAAAGAACTTGAACAGATGGTAAATTAAATTTCAACATGGTAATAGACCACCGAGATGCTTGGAGTTGACTCTGACCAGAACCTCAGCATGACATCTTTTTCACATGAAAATGTTTCTCCGTAAAAAGACAATTCTTTGCAAATTACTATATAGAATTTATAGTATAACAGGAAACTAAGCTGGTTTTCTTCAACATCAACTTGATTCTATATGAAAAGAACTAAGATGCTGTGAAAACTTCTGATAAGCTGGATTTTGAACAAGCTTAGGACCCTACTTGATATGTTTAAAACAAGAAAAGCAACCACATTTTGTCAAATAATAGCATATCATGTACATTGTGCATTTTTCTGAAGGCGAACAAACATTAAGCGCTTGATTTTGAGTATACCATATGCTACAATTACCCGCCAGGGTGGATTCATACTTCTTCAACATCATATTTAGAGCCACATTCTAGAAGTTAACAATGCTGCAGCAGTGCCAAGAATAACAAATCTCTTGCAATTTATCTCCCTGTAGATGCTCGTGCTCGTTAAGATCAAAGCTATCTTGTTTGTTGCTGCCACAACCAAGTTATATTTCCTTTGGCTTTTCTCTCACCAATTACAATATCTCACCAAAACTTATCCTCTCCATGCAGATACTGTTTTTGGCTCTGATTCACACAGCCTAACATCTTAAGTAAATTCAACCCATCTTATCCTGAGTTGATGCTAGCTACTGCCTTCTCAAAAATGCTTCTATAATGAGCTACAAGTTCAAACAAGCCACATATAATGAAAAAACCTTTCACCAGTTCAGTCCAGCAGCCCTTACATTTCATAAGGTTTCTCCTTGTGCTGGAACCTTTTCTTTTTCATACATGCCTAAACCGCTAGGATGTACTCTTTAATTTCAAAATATACATTAACTGCTCTTCAGAATTTCAAATACTCTAGTGTACATTCAAGTTAACCAATATTCCTCCACCATAGCAATTCACCTTTCTTCTGTTTCAAACCACCACCTTCCTTTCCCCCACCAAAAAAACAGAGAACCACATTTCAGTGAGAATAAAATTGCCAAAGGATTACTTAAAGCTTCGAAAAACTGCTCTTAAAAGCTCCCCTATTCACCACCTATTCACTATCTGTTCATGTAATACAAGATCTCCCAGATGCATATAGGCGTATTTTATAAATGATGGATTAGAAGCTCCCTGCACTTCCATTTCCATAGACTGGTAATGGTGGGCCCTTAGACCCAAATATTTGCTTGCCCTATATGTTATAAGAAACCAAAACAATTCCAGTCTAAGTTGAAGCTAGATAGCATTTTAGATAGGACTAGAACTCATCTTTCTCACAAACACTTGACATACTCCCGACATGTCAGGTACTTTAACAAAACTGTTCTCATTGACAATCACGGGGATACCTTGTTGCAGGCAATTAAATTATGGATTGAACAGATGTCCCTTTTCCCTCATTCCCCTCAAGAAGAAATGGTTGCAGCTTCTATTCACATAATTTTAAATTACATTAATAAGAATTAAGGATCGCAACAAAATAGATAGATCTAAAATGCACAGAGGTTGCCATAAAGAACTACACCCTACAACATTTCAGAGAAAACCGCTCGGTAGATGAATAGAAATAATTAGATCATGCTGTGAAATACTAAAACAATAATGTCATGATAAAGAGAGGCATTACTTGATCAATCAATACTGCATTGAGTTTGAGCTCCAACTTCAGCTGTTGGAGATTGACCCTTTTCCTGATTACCGAATCCCACAAAGCTAAAGTGGCGTCCCAAACGTTGTATAAAGTTCTCTGCACCATCAAAACATGTTTTTATGAATTTAAAACATCAAAGGAAAGGAAATTCTCTTTCAGCATCAATGTTAAGAACAAGAGCTGAAGAGCCAAGGTTAATCTTCAATGAAAAATCACTGAAACATAAAAGGCCCATCAAACCACAAAAAGTGGTGCAATTTAGCAACCTGCTGCATATTTCTTCACAAACAGCACCACTAATTTTTTTCACTGTTTTGCATTACTCCAAACAAGCATACAACTTTCTGTATTTTATAATAAAAAACTACAGTTGTAGACTGCTAAAAGGGATTGAAACTGAGAAGCTATTACCTAGAATAATGGTTGAAGGCACCATATGACTAGAATCATATTTATTGAAAGAAGGCCGACATGACAGATGCCATCAAAAGTTCCATGCAATTAACAAAACATTAAGATAGATGGCAGATTCAGGAGGTCTACATTCTAAGAATATTGGTAAACGTTCAAATCCTACCTCTGCAGTCACTTTCTGAATGTAAAGAACAGCCTCTGCCCGAGCATTAGCAAATCGCCATTGCAAATATCTATTGTATAGCAGTCGTATCTGATGAGCATCTTCAATATAGCTTGCACCCTTTTTCCCCTTTTTAAAATCCGCTATAAAACTAAGCACAGAAGTGGAATTATTGGGCTGAACGGAGACACTAGATGGCCTTATCCGAGATGGGCTAACCCCTCTAGAAGGAGTAGATGGTCTTGTCCGAGATGGACTTACACCTCTATTAATGGAAGTCCTACTTGGTGATGCAGGACGCGATCCAGGAGTAGGCAAGGACTGAGATCTAACAACAGGAGTTACTAATGATATCCTGTCCGATAAACTTGATGTAACAAGCTTCTGAGCACCCGATATCCGCTGCAATTTATCATCAAACGAATTCACCTCAGACACTACTCTGCCAATTTCTTCCAGTGATAACCTCGAGGTATCACTAGCTGATTTTTGTAAACGTTTTATTGAATTATCAGGTATGGGCGTTCTCCTGAGTGAAGATAATCCAATTCCAACTGGAGTTGACAAGGCTTTCACATTCTTATCAGTGAGATCCACACTTCTATTCAGTGATGAATTAGAACATACCTTCCCACCTGTCCTACTTGGCCATCGATGCTGATCAATCAATCTAGAATGTAAACCATCTACTGGTTTGGCGTTTTCTGATTGATCCTGCGAATTCTTCCCTTTAAGAGGACTCCTCTTTCTCTCTGGTGTAGGCTTTCGTGACCCCGTTGGCGTTTCAGCCTGCTTATGGACTACATTTGAAGAAGGCCTCAATGTGCGATCGGAGGAGACATTATTAACTGGTTTTTCCTTCTTACTGATTGGAATAGAAATACTATCCGATTGAAATGAAACACTGAGACTTCTCATTGTAGAGGGCCATAAACTCTCTTGTAACCGACCACCGGTACTTAGCCTTCTAGATGGCAACTGCACATCAACTGATGAATCTTGAACCGGTGTGGAAGGCCTTGAGGGTGAAGGTGGGGTTGAAGGGCGCCTCCTCTCCGCCGATTGAGATCTTTTAGGCACCACCGGGGAAGGTGTAGGCAGTGTTCTACTGAGGCTCGGTGATGGGAAACGCCTAGCAACAGAAGGTGTTGATGAAGAGGGTGATTTGTACCTAGAAACAACTTCCCTCGTCCGAGGACGGCGGGTGGTGGTTGCTGCTTTCGCTGTTGCATTGCTGTTTCTTTCAGCTGGAACCAGGGGGGGTCTTGGGGTATCCAGTACTGCTGTGTGCTTCTCTATTTCACATACATCCATCAAACACTGTCCAAATTAGACCACATTGATGGATTCTTTCACATAATTAAACAACCAAATTTGACAGCTTTCATTTTCTAGTATACCACATTGAAAGGAATCACACAAATTGCTCAAAAAGAAGATCCTTTTCCCTGCAATAAATCTGCCACAAATGCACATAACCAAGAAAAAAAAAAAGGTAAGACCCTACAGAATGGCAGTCAAAAAAAAGAACATAAACCAATAAAAAAGAAAAAGTAAAACCCAAAAATTGAGAAAAGCTTACATCTTTACAGAGACTCAGATCTCAAAGATTGCAAATTTGAGAATCAAAACAAAAAAAATGCAAATGGGTATTGAATATTCATCAAAACAAGCCCAAATCCAATCAGATCATACCATGACAAAGAGGTTAAGCAATGATTATGATAAAACACCATCCGGGGCCAAAATGTGGTCACGGAAAAATCCGGAGATGGGCACAACGTGCATTAATGGTCCTCACTTTTTCGGGCTAAAAGGAAAGTAACTCTTGGTGTTAAGGGGTCCCCTATGAAAATGGGGAGACTGAAGAGTGGACTACTGTGATGGAGAGGTCGAGGATAAAAGAACAAAGAAACAAAATAAAATGGGTGCGTAGGATAAGAGTGATTGTTTTTCTCTTCTTCTTCTTCTTGTGTTTTTTTTTTCACTTTCTTTGTTTTTAAGCTTATACAATTTGCCCTTTTGTCCCCCTCACGGGAGTGCCATGGTCGGGTGGGCTGGCAATTGAGGTACACTCAACCACGCAACATTACCTCACTCCTTCCCTGTTTCCTTCTCCTTTTTTACTACTTTTCTTCGATGAAAGTGATTTCAAAGCTTACACACGTAAACAAACTTCTTAAAAAACAGTAAAAACATAAATATATTTAGTTAAATAGAAAAATATCAAATTAATTTATCTTTTATATGGTTTTATAACAAATTTTTATACTTGAGAAACAGAAAAATATATTATTTTTCATTTATATACCTGATAAATAATGTTTTTCAATTTTTTTTTCATAATTCTTTTAAAATTTTGATATTAATACTTTAAAAATATCTAATAAAAATATTACTTTAATTTTTTTAAAATAAAAAAACACTTTAAAAACAGATATTGTACAGCAATGTTGTGAAATAATGAGAAATAAAAGTCACATGTTATAGGGAGAAAAATAAAATAACTGTGATGGGCATTAATGAAATAAAGAGATCCCACATTGGGATCGCACAGTGAATTAATTTCTTTTTTTACCTGGGTTTTCTTGATTTTGTCATCTAGTAAAATTACGTCCAAGAAAATATTTATGGAAATAATGTGATTTGTTCTTGTGCGAATAATTTAAAATAGATTAATAATTAGAAGATTGAAGTTGCAGGTGCTGATGTTCTTGGGGGTATGGGAAACATGGAAGACCACGTGCAGGCAAGACCATTGTCCATCCCCATAAATTACTACCACTTACTAACCCTCCCCAGTTCATGCTATTATTAATTCAAAAAAATCATTGTAATTTACAGTTTGACCACTTGTGCCGAGCTTGTTATCTTGTATAATTTACAGTTTGACCACTTGTGATATTTTTAAATTATAGGATTGATTCCCTTATGTGCAGAGCTTGTCATCTTATGTAATTTACAGTTTGACCACTCGTGAGATTTTTAAATCCTGATTCAGTGATCAGATCAATGAAAACCCAGAAGGATTTAAATTTTTCAGAGAAAATTAACATGGGTTTCTAATGAAGAATCTATTTGACCTAACAATGACTCTGTTTATATGTCTTTGGCATCGAAGACAGGTAATACAGCGATGAAATGGAAGAAAAAAACTATATAAATCTCTCTGAATTCTAATGGATTTCAGAAATGGAAGACACGCAAGTTCTATGCATCATAAAAACCTTTTATACTTCTCAATTTTTTGTCTAAAAACAGGATTTAACCCGTCTCAGGAGGGAAAAAGGAAAGAAATTAAAATGTCTTCATAGATGCAAAAAAGCAGGGGAGAGTTTCTCACCTTGAATCACTGATAAAACTGTTCTTCAATGATGGAAACTAATCAATTATGATTAGTTCTGTTAATATCGCTTCAAGGTCATGGAGAAGGATCGGGAATTGAACAGCAGAAGACGGTGGCGGCTTCGAGGGACGGCGGATCCAAAGAGGAGAGAGTACTGTCAACGGTGATCGTAGAGAGAATATCACGGCGAGGGAAGTGCAGTGACCGGGTTTTATGGAGAGAGGGAGGGAGAAAAGGTAATATATTAATAAAGCATTAAAAGAAAAGAAAAGAGTAAAGAAGGTTTCGAATTGAAAATGAGGGAAGGAAAGGAAACGGTTTTTCAGTTGAGAAGAGGACGCTGTTTTCGCGCCACCTACTTTATCGAGAGTTGTAGAGACTTTTCTTCTGGAGTGATTATTGTTTTTTCGCCTCTCTTTTTTTCCTTTTCTTTTTCCTCTTTTGACCCTCTGATTAATTGTTTTCTAATGACTAATTTACTGCCTAAATTGCTCTTCTTAATACTTTATCAAACCATCTTCCAACCAAATAAATAAATGAAAACAACGTTGGAAATTAATTAAATATTTTTTTCCTTGAAAAAACATTATATGATGGAGAAGGGTTTTTTTTTAAGGTGCATTTGTCTTAAAATTAAACATATTTTTTTTATTTTAAAATGTATAAATTAAAACTTCTTTAATTACATGATTGGTTTATCTGCTTTGAATTTCATGCAATGAAAAATATTCATTCACTAACTAAATCTCCCGTCTAATATCCCTGCTGAATGGTGTCCGTCGGGCTGCAATGATGTTAGGCCCCCCCACTGTACCATATAATTTAGAAGTACAAAAATAAATATGACAAATTAAATTCAAAGAAATTAACAAAAAAAAAAGCCGCTAATTGCCTGCAGCTATATTTATAAAATAAAATTTTATATTTTTATTAATTTTATTACTCAATAACCTAATTTTTTTTATTTCATCGTTCAATATTAAATTATTTAAAAAATTATGTTTCATATTTTTTTTAATTTTTTTTATATTAGGTTATATATCGGTCTTATGAATTTAGTTTTTTATTTCAATTTTAACTATTAACATTATATTTGTTGGAAGTGTAGCTTCATAATTTTTTGTTATTTTCCTTATATGAATTTATATCAATCTTATAACCTAAGTCTCGGGAGTTTAAAAAGTTAACCTGAATTAACTTAAGTTTTTTTTCGGGTATTTTTTTAATTGAAAATATTTTTTTCAATCTCGTTTGTCAACATTGTGTTGGTTGAAAATTAGGCTTTATAATTTTTTTATTTACTTTTTATGGTATTGTCTCGATCTCATGACACGAGTCACAAATTTAGCAGGTTAGCCGAGTTGACTCTACTTATTTTTTAGGTTATTTTTTAATTCAATATTATTTATATCATTTTCATAATTTTTTTTATTTACTTTGTATGGAGTTATCTCAATTTCATGACTTAGGTCGCGAGTTTGGCAAGTTGACCTCAATTGAATCGATTCATTTTTTATCTTTTTTTAATTGATTTTTTCTTTAATTTCACCCTCTAACAACTCAATCTATTATTTATTTATTTAGATTTTGTTTCAATTTCATCTTGTTTGAGAATTGAGTTTTGTAATTTTTTTCAATTTGCTTTTTGTGGAGTTAATCTGGTCATATGGATTTAGTTTTTTCTTTTCTCGATTTCAATCTTCAACATTGGATATGTTGGAGAAGGAGCTTCATGGTTTTTTTATTTGCTTTCTATAAATTTATTTTGATCTCGTGATCTATGTTACAGGTTTAATAGATTAGCTTGGGTTAACTCGGGTCGGGTTTTTATTTTGCTATTTTTCAACACATTAGTTGTGTTTAAACTTTTTTGTTGCCTTAAAAATAATAATCTAACCCACTATGTGGGTCAATAGTACCATACTATTATGGGAATTATATTGTACAACTTTATGCATACCTTATATAGTTTTGTGATCTTACGTAATGTATTACACACTTGTTATTGTACACACGCCTAAATATATAAATATAAAGGATAGTTGCTAACATTGGTTAAAGCCAGATATTATTCACAAAACTTGTTTCTTATCTTTTCTAACTTGGTATTAAAGCCTATTTTACGTTACTGCTCTTAATGGATCATGCAATCAATCAAATAGTGGCTTCCACCTAATCTTTTACTGTACTGATTGCTCCTCACTCAATTTATAATGCATTGATAGCTACCTCCTCTCTTTTTACAACTGCACTGATTGTTACAACCTTTTTGTTAAATGTTGTTGAACTAATTATTGCTTCTCTCCCATTAACTACTACTAAGAATTTTCATTCAATGGCCACAACTTCTCATGGTGTAATCCTGACTCTACTCTCCAATACATAATAAGTTATTTCTCTAAAGTTAACTAATACTAATTTTCTATATTAGAGAATGCAAGTGAAGCTCTATTTACAAGGTCAAGAGGTTTATTCTTTTGTTGATGGTTCTTTTCCTAGTCCTTTCTCTCATATAGTTTTTATTTATATGGTTACCCCCACAATTAATCCTTCTTTTTCTTTCATGGAAACAACATGATCATCTAATCATGAGTGCTTTTTTGTCCTTGCTTTTTTTTTTTATTGAAGTCTTGCTCCTTGTTGTTAATTGTAAATATCTAGTAGCATATAACAAACTCTTGAAATAACATTTGCTTCACCATCTAATTCCAGATTTATATAACTTCATGGTTTCTTTCAAGAGTTAAGAAAAAGAGATTATACATTCAATACTTATTTGCAAAAAGTAAACTCTCTATTTGATGAATTAGTTATTGTATGAAGACTGATCTTTTTGGAAGACTTTAATCTTTATGCTTTTAGAGGGTTCAGAGGAGAATTTAAAGATTTAGTACTAGTCTTTCTACTAAAACCTAGCCCTTTTATTATACCAACCTTCACAATCACTTATTAACATACGAGTTTCTCTATAAAAGTTGTTTTTAACCTATTTCTGGACTTATTAGAGTTATTCATTTTATGTCGACACATGTTCAGTCATTTTCAACCTTCCTTGCTCAGTGGCAATCTTACCAATCTCATAGAGATTCTTCAAACTCCAATGGTTATAATTACCATCAGAACTGCGGTGTTAAGGGATGCTTTTGTGGTGGATAGAGAAACAATAAAAACAATAATACTTTTCATAATAGCAATAGATATAATTTTTGGCAACAAGGCACCTATTTCTCCTTCTTAAATTAATGGTCTAATAATTGGTATGTAAAATGCCATTTATGTTATGATTTTTGTCACACAATAATGTCCTTAGTTAGCTACTCATAATTTGCAATCTAATTCTAATTTAGCATTTAATAATGCTCTTATTCATAGTTTTGAAACCCGGCCTGGCCCGACGGGTCAACCCGGGGTTGGAACGGGTCGGGTTTAAAAAAATAGGGAAAGGCAAAACCAGGTTGACCCGGCGACCCAATTGATCCGACAAGACCGATCAAAAACTCGGTTGCAACCCGTTGACTTTTATTTTTTTACTAAAACTATATCGTTTTGATTTTTTTAAAAAAAAAATTAACCTGAAAGACCCGGCCAAAACCCAGTGACTCAGACCAGGTCGGGTTTAAAAACTATGCTCTTATTGCTACTTCTATTACCTGGTTTCTTGATATTGGTGCAAATCATAATGTGACACCTGATTTTAAGAGCAGTTAAGTCGTAGTTAAGCCAATTATAATTTGTTTGGTTCTTATTATTATTGTTTCTTGGTGTTGGCATACTAATTAACTAGAACTTCATAATGCATTCTTGAATGAGATACTTCAAGAAGAGATGTACATAGAGCAACCACTTAGTTTTGTTCACTCCACTCTTTCCTCTCATGTTTTCCATCTTAATAAGTTTTTAGATGGCTTAAAGTGGCCTTATTGGGCTTGGTATAATCATTTAAATGATTATCTCCTCTCTGTTAGTTTTTAAACTTCTAAAGCTTATACTTTTTTATTTATTTTCTATATAGGTGGTGATATCTCTTTTTTTTTTTTTTTTGCTTGTGTATAATGATGATTTTTGGCTTATTGAGAGTGATTTAGCCTTGCTCCAATATTTAATCTCCTTGCTTAGTTCAAAGTTCAAGCTTTGAGATTTGATAATGTTTATTTTTGTGGTTCAATTTGCTTTTTAAAGTATTTTTCACTTAAAAAAAGCAATAAATCGATGTTTTTTAGGTGCTTTTTGATGGTTTTGGTGTGCTAATATTAAAAATAAAAAAATCTTTAAAAAACCATCATTTTGATGCATTTTCAATTAAAAAGCACTTTTGTAAAAACACTATGCATCGCACTACCAAACACACACTCATGCTTTTTGTATTATTTTTTAGGAATTAAAGTTAAGCATATTTTTATATGTCTCATGCTTACTCAACAAAAGTATTATCTTGACATTCTTCATAGAACCGATATGTCTTCTTATAAACCTATTGATACTTCTACATTTTCTTCCTTTAAGTTGGTCATAGTGTCTAGTGCCTTGTACTTTGATCCTACTAATTACAAATAGATTGTTGGTACTCTTCAATATCTTACTTTCATGAGGCCTGATATATGTTATGTAGTGCATAAGGTTTGTCAGTTTATGTATGCTCATATTGATTCTCATTAGGCTATTGTTAAACACGTCTTGTGTTATCTAAAAGCTACGACTAACCATGGTTTACACATCACTCGTAGTTCATCTTTTTCTCTTCATAGGTTCACTAATGTTGATTGGACTGACAGTATTAATGATTATAAGTATGCTAGTGGTTATCTTGTTTATTTAGGCACTACTTTAATTTCCTAAAAGTCTGGGAAGCAAAGAATTGTTGTTCATTCCTCTACAAGAGCCGAATATAAGGTTTTAGTTGATGACACTGCTAAAATTTTATGGATTCACTCCTTGCTTTTAGAACTTTGACTTCCCTTTGTTTCTCCAACTATATTATGGTGTCTTAATTTAGGAGCCATCTATTATCCGTGAATTTTATTTTTCATGTTTGTACTAAGTATGTTGAGGGTAATTACTAATTAGCATTTTATTTGTGATAGAATTGCTTAAAAGGAGCTTCAAGTTTGGTTTATTCTTTTTAAGGATCAACTAGTTGATATTCTTACTATATCTTTTTTCCATGTTATCTTTATTCATTTTTAGTCCAAATTTCATATGGAGTCTTCCAGCATATTATGAAAATTATATTGTACAACTTTTATATATATAATTTTGTGATCTTGTTACTGAATCTCCTATTTATTTTTTGTTTTTTTGTTTTTTTACCATTGATGTGTATTTTGATGGCATTTGAACCAATCATGTTGTTCTAAACTTTGTCCTACAAGCAATCGCAAATTTTCAATACATCAAAATCACCACCTACAACAATTTTACAGGCCCTGATATTTATAATTATAAACAAACAAAGCATTTAATTACATTGCATTTAAATCACCATCTACAATATTGAATAGTATTAACAACTATAAGGTCTGCACGCATGTCCATTGTTGTTTAATTATACACCATTTGCCTAAATGTGGTCCAAATTTTAGAGATGAATCTACTATTAGCATCAGGTCCCAGAAATGGATGCGAAGCTCTCAAAGGAAAAATCTACATTAAATTCTTAAAAAAAGAAACACTATAATTCCATTAATTTGCTTCATTTCAGAAACGGAAAAAAAAAAAACAGGGAGAAAAGATCTGAAGAGCTTCTATTAATGAAAGAGTAGTAGGTTGTTCAATCAATAAAAATTAGCCTTTTTGTCTCTCAGAATTTACTCTACTATAAATAGTAGACTCCATCTTTGCCAATCCAGAAATAAGGTAAAATTACTGATCTGTTGGATGGATTGTACTAGGTTGATCATCAAGAAATGTTAGATTACAAGAACTCATGAGAGAAATGGTTGAAGGGTTTGTCATCTTCCATTGCTGTCATTACATGAAATTCTCTTCGCCTCCTTGAAGGAATCCTTAGTTTATTACATCTGTCTCTGTCTTTGTCTATTCATGTTGTCCTACCATGAAGTTTCGCTCGAGAAACTGGCACGTTGTGAACCTATGTAATACGCTTGCTAGCATAATTAATCATTTCACCAAATCCCATTACAAAGATCCCAAGGAAAGGGCCAATATGTATGACTTGATATTAGAAATAAACAAGAAAATGATCCTAATTATGAAGACTTTACATAGAAATGGAGATCAATTAAGGATCTTCACATTTGAAAATTGATGGGAAAGAAATTAATCATAAACCCAATAAACAACTCTGCTAGAAAAATTGATTATCCCATGATTAAGAACGGCCATTGTCCACATCCTCATGTTTTTGGGACTTAGGTGTAAGTTTGGGCAGCTGGAGACCTGGTAAAATATACACTTGTGTGGAGAATACAATGCAGGTTACCATGTTGAAGGAACTACTGGTTCTGTTATGACTTTGATAGGAATTATTCTAATCGTTTTCACATGTAATATATAATCCGTAGTTATTTTATGATAATAATTATTTTTTAAAGTTTTTTTTAAATGTATTTAATAATTTTTTATTTTTTAAAATTTATTTTTATTATCATCGTGTTAAAATAATATAAAAATATATATATATAAATCAATATATCTTGCTTGAAGTGAATGGAGACTTGGGTAAAATTAAATTATTTAAAAAATATTTTATTATTATTATTTTATATATATCTGACAAGAGGAGCTTTAAACATTATTCATTTCGTATTTGAAATCTTTTATTAATTAAATAGAGCAATTTTTATTTTATAAAACATAGCGATAAATATATCTTGCTTATTTTTAGACCTTTTTATTATGATATTAAGATATTGCAAAGCAAGAAAAGTGATATATAGAAATTAAAGTTAATTTGAGCATGGAAGACATAATTAAGTATGAATTGAGAAGCAAGGACTGTGAAAGATTAAAACAGTACTGACCTAGACTTCGTTCAAAATAATTAGCTGCTTTAAGAGACTTAATTATTTCGAAACTCATGGAAAGAATATAAAATCTGTAAAGTTTCTTATTAAAAAATGAAGTAGCAGAATCATGGCAACATGAATCGACATATGGGACAAGAATTTGTCTGGACTAGCCATTGTTTAATGCATTTTTCATGAAAAAAATATGAGAGCAAAGTGTTTTTAGTATGATCTGCAGAGAAAACTCGTTACTACTACCAAGCTTACCACGTTCATACAACAAGAATCATTATTGAAACAAGTTGATAATGAAGTTTGGATTAGTTAAAGAAAGAATATTAGATCCTATTTGCTCTCACACGTTTTAAAAATATTTTTGAAAATATTTGAAATTTTTTTATTTTTTCTTTGTTTCAAATTAATATTTTTTTATGTTTTTATATTATTTTATTACCCTAATATGAGAAATAATTTTTAAAGAATAAAAAATATATTATTTTAATATATTTTTAAATAAAAAATACTTTAAAAAATAACCGTAACCATATTCACAAATAAAGATTTTAAAAAAATGTTTTTCGATCTTATAAAAAAAACTGCAGAAGAAATGGGCAATTTCAATCGTGTGTATCCTTCGAATATAGAATAATGAAGAGAGTGGGTAGTTATTAAACGGTTATTTAATATTTTCTATATAAATTAAGGATAGAAAAACAACAACAACAACTTAATAAAAAATTGACAACAATTACTATGTAAGTAAACCAAGTTTTTACGGTGTTCAAAACTTATTTATCAGTAAGTTGGTAATTTATAAGCCGATAAAAACTTGTTTTTTATCTAGAAATTTTTATTGCGTGTTTATAATCAATCATTCAATTGAATGTAAATCTTTTAATACTAAGTTGTTAAGTTATTTTTTACATTCAAAGCATTCAAGTTATTTGATTATTTATTAGTTAAATTTTTTTTTTACATATTAAAATACCATAAAATTTTAAAATATTATTTCCAAATTCAGTTTTTTAACATTAAATAATTTAACATATAACGATGAAATTCAAAATCTTTTTAGTTGGGAGAAAAATTAAAAAAACCCTAATCACAACAAAAGCAAAAATTGATATAAAGATAGTTGGATATTTCTTTTATGATTGAGATATTAGGCTTAGATGAAACTCAATTAAAAATATATTTAGGAACATGGTATAAACTGCATCCCCTCAAATTTTGAAATTGTATTTTTACTTTAAATGAAAATTTTTTATGTTTTCAGACTGTTTTGATGTGATTAGTTAAAAAAAAATTAATTATTTTAATATATTTCTAAACAAAAAATACTTTAAACCATCACCGCTAATACAATCCTAAACACACCATAAATCACAAATAATAGGGATAAGGACTTTTTTTATGTGATCGTTAGACAGTAAAAGTTGAAGATCAAAAGGGTATACCTAGTTGGATTTTTCAATGGAAACATGACCGACACCATTGGCAAATTTGTTGTTGATGACAAATATGAACAAACCTTGTATCTACAATTTTTTCTTGAGTTTTCCTTCTTAGCTTTTCATTCCACTTTCGAACTTCTTCTTTTACCTCGATGGAGTGTATAATTCTTTTATTCCATTATCAGTTGTTTTTACATAGAATAGATAAAAAAAGAAATGGTGTAAATTTTAAAAATTGAAAGACTTATAATATAAAATTATATTAACAATATACTAAAAGGCGTAGGGAAAACACGGTAGCTTCCCCACACCTTTCATATCCTTTCACTTATTAATATATTATATTATTATAATTGTTATATTATCATTATTATTATTATTATTATTATTATTATAGTACTGTCTTTATTTTTTTTTGTTTTTTAATGATTGTTTTTTTGTTTGATTTAGTTTATTAATGTTAATTTTTTTTTATTTAGTTATCAGATTTTCATGATACGAATCTTGGGTTTGATGGGTTAACCTGATTTGACAAGTTAACCCGGATTTTTTTTCTTTTTAATTAATTTTTTTCATTTAGTTTAATTTGTTGATGTTAAATTTCTTTCTATTTAATTTTCATACTTTCATGATACGTATCCGAGGCTTGACGGGTTAGCTTGATTTGATGGGTTAACCCAGTTAAATCTAGGTAAACCCGTTAATTTTTTTTCTATTTAGTTGTCAAACTTTCATGACGTAAATATCAGGTTTTACGGGTTAACTTGGTTTGAAGGGTTAACTCAATTAATTCATATTTTTTTTTTTTTTCTTCATTAGTTTTTTTTTTTCTTCCTGTTGGTTTTTTTAATTAATCTATTTAATTATCATACTTTTATGAAACAATCTTATAGTCGGACCCACATCCAATATTCTTGGATCCAGTGTTGCTGCAGCCAGGTTCACTTAAACTTGGATTATGTAAGTTTAATATTATTATTAATATTATAAATATTATTTTTAGGTCAGGCGTTGCAGTCAAATCCAAAACTTTTGGGTATAGCATTGCAGAAAAATTCAAAACTTTTAAATCTTAATTTTTTAATATATTTTTTATAAAAAAAATAACCCGCAGCATCGCTCGGGTTATATTACTAGTTCATAATTAAAGGATGTCGCAATGTTTGACGAGGATTAAAATTCTACTCTATCGCTTCGAAAATAAAAAAAATCCTACTCTATGACGGCTTGCTATTATTATGTTACTCCTCCGTTATTTCTGAGCGGCCCCTGCTTTCATGCCGACAAAAGCCTTATAGTTCAAGCTACAGGTAAGCAAAAAGCAATGAGAATGAGTAGGGGAATCCAATTTAGATATTTAGATGTGATTGTAATAAAGATTATTTTTTAAAATTTGTTTTATTTAAAAAAATATTAAAATAATATATTTTTATTTTTTAAAATTTATTTTTGATATCAATATAAAAAAATAATTTAAAGCAAAACAAAAAAAGTTTAATTTAAAAAAAAACTCCAGTTGAAACGTCTCATAGAGTTTTTGAATTAAAAATAAATTTAATGATGTTTTTTAGGTGTTTAGAAATGAAAACAAATTGAAAATCCAAAACTTAGATACTGATTTTCGATGCCAAAACTTGAGCTAGATAACGACACGTTGTAGCCTTAGCAGACAACACATCATAGACCTTAATAAACGACGCGTCATCTATCGTGTTTAAAAAATTAGGTCACTAGCTTATTTGTTTTTTTTTTAAATTGAGGTACGAGTCTAGACCTTTACTTTTAGGCCAAACTTGTCCTTTTAGGTCCAAGCATGCAAACTTGTCCTTTTAGGTCCAAGCATGCTTGTACTATTGTTAAACAACTCTTAACTTTTTATTTTATTTTTTTAAAATAAAATAAAATTAGTTTTAAAGAAATTTATATTTGAATAATCATTCAATATGTCATATTTTGAAGAAGATGAGAGCTTTTATAGTAATATTAATAATTATTTTACGAATAATTATATATTAATCTAATATGCATATTTAAAAAAAATCATTAATATTCAATACAAAAAAGTTTATTTTGGTGATTTCTTATTATAATTATTTTATATAAGTTTCTTGAATTTATTATGAGTGTAAAATAATAGATTCATGGTTTTTTATTTTTTTAAAAAAAACTTGTTTTCACAATCATAATAAGTTTCTTCATTAAAAAAATGCTTTTAATAGAAAAAACTTGGTTTAAAAAAAAAACAACAAGAGAATGAATAAAAAATGGATTTTTTATTAAAAAATATATTTTTCCTCTTTATTTCAAGTCATTATAATTTTTATGATTTTTTTAATCATCATTAGTTTTTATTCAATAAACCATCTTGCCAATAAAAAAAATAAATTTATTAAAATAAAAGAGAACCACATGAATGAAAGGATATAGTTTTGACTTAAAAAAAAAAAACATTTCGATAGCGTGAGTAAAATTATTTACTACAAAGGACTGTCGTGCTTCTAGACACGCGCTGAAACCATCATACGAGGTGGCTGGTTCTCTCTCTCTCTCTGCCACGCCATCAATCCTACTCTAATAAGTAGAGGGCCCATTTGTCTTTTCCTCTTTAGTAGACAATCTAGTACTTCCATCAACAATTTATTAATTTGAGAACTGCAAAAAGCATATTGGACCCCCTTTTTCTGATTCAATGAACCACATTCCAAGATTTTACCTTTAATCATTGTTAAGATTGGGGCAACAAATTGCCTTGAGGCACTTTACCTCCAGAGATTATTTAGACATATGATATGTTAATACTGTTTGTTTTGGTGGTTAGATTGTGTTTTTTCAAAAAATAATTTTTAAAAAATTAAATTTTATAATATTTTTGAATTGATTGATGATAAAAATAAAAAAATTATTTTAATATATTTTTAAATTAAAAATACTTTAAAAAACAACAAGTATGGTAACAATACCGAATACTACCGTTATTTATCTTTCAGTTTAAGTCTGTGTTTTTTTTTGGATATTTTGTTTTTCATTTGTTGTCGGTGTGTTCTAGATATCTAAAAATTAAAATAATTCAAATCACATGGTGAAGAGTTACTCAACTGAGTAAAAAAAAAAAAAAGAATGAACTTAATCATTTCCAGGTAAACAAGTTCAATGTGGGTTGCAAAATAAAGAACATGAAAATGATTTCGAATTCTATTATTAATTGATTTGCTATAATTGACGATTGTGTTCACATTGTTGCCGTAATGAGAGAAATCTTATAATAATAGAATTCGAAATCAATTATTAATAAAAAGATATAACATATTATGATTTATTTATTTAGTCTAGTTACTATACATAAATAACAAGTAAATAAAGTCTCAACCTTATGCCATGTTATAAAAAGATCAAGTTTTGCTCAACAGATCAATTTAATGATTTTTTGATTTAAAACCCAGCTCGAGTTGTGTTTGATTTTAAATTAACTAGAGATTAATCTACTCAAACTCAAGTGATCTATCAGATCAATCAACGATACAATCAAGAATCAAGTAAGACTTAATAAAAACAATTTATTTTTTTTATTTAAAATGATATCATTTCAGGTTTTTCAACAAAAACAAAAACCCCAAAAACAATATATTATTTTGAAAGAAAAATACTCCAATAAACCCAGAACAATCTATTTAATACCCACGAGTTGACTCACCCAACTTGTCATCTAAGTCTTAGGTCGAAGTCATGGAGCCGGCCGGGTTTATAACTATGGCTCAAGCACAATTTGCTAGTAATCTTCCACGAATAGAAGTGCCAAAGAAACCATAACAAAAAAAAACATTCATGGGCAACACAATCATGGCAGTGAAGCCCGTGCATATGCTCTTTTTTTTTTTTTAATTTTCTCTTATTCGAAAGATCATCGAAGCTTTACTTTTCCAAAAAAGATATGCTTTGCCTGATGTGGCGTTTTGTCGAGGAGACATTTCAAAGTACGGCAGTCCCGAATCCTCATGTGGTATAATTATTTGAAGCAACAAGAATCCAAAGTTAACACATTATTTTCTTCCACACTCGCAAAACAATCCATGATTCTCGCCGATTTTATTTTTATTTATTTTTGGTTTCGTGGATTACTATAATTCACGCTGGATACCATAATCTTCTAACGTGATGACCAAGGCATGAGATCTATACGGTAGATTTTGAATTCAAGTCAGAATATGTATCTTTTATTTTTTTTAAATATAAGATAGTTAGAATTTTTTCAAATCCAAAAAAGTGAGGAACAGGCCTTTCCTCCGGGCTTGATGCCGGTCCTCAATGACTTATTGGACCCGTTGCTTCTACGTAAATCTATTCTACTAAAGTTGACCAACATCGGCAATTTATCACTTCATAGTTTATGATCACATGATCTCCGAATTCAGAAATAAAAGGCCATGATATAGGCCAAGAATAGTAAATGGAAGATATTTGCTAAGAGCGTGTTTAGCAGTGTGGTTGTTAGTGCTTTTTAAATAACTTTTCGTGTCAAAATACATGTCAATGATGTTTTTTATTTTTTAAAAATTATTTTTGACATCAGCATATCAAAACAATCCAAAACATACAAACCATATTAAATTTTAGCAAAAACCAAAACAAAATTTTAAAATTTTTAGGAACGCAGCCACAACCGCGTTCCCTCTACTCGAATTAAGCAGAAAAGGCAAGAGCAAGAAAAACCAAAAAAGGAAGTGTACTACGACTACCATTTCAAAAATCCCATCGATGAAAATCATAACTTAACATGCACAATCCTGCCAAAACTCTTAACTTGACCGAGGAAAAAGACCTCAGATCCAATATTCCGGGACTTGTTAAGGATGATGGCTCCTTCATATTTCATTTCGAACCATTTCATTGCATCCTACACGAATAGGTAAAATATTACTATGAGCAATTGTAAGGACTTTCTAATTGAATCATGTCGAATTATCAAAGTTATGACCAATGTAAGGATTCTTTAAAAACCAAAAAACTAACACTAGTCTACTTGTTAGTGAAGTGGTAGGTAATAGCTGATTCTGGGGATGTTTGGGAGTAGTGTAACGGTTGTTTTTCAAAGTATTTTTTATATAGAAATGCATCGAAATAATATTTTTTAATTTTATAAAAATTACTTTGACATCAGTATATCAAAACTATTTAAAAACATCAAAAAAATTAATTTGAAGTAAAGAAAAAATTAAAAAAAAATCAATTTTTTTAAAAAATACTTCTAAAACACAAAAACGAATAGATACTTCATCTTGTTTTGGGTGGAATGACTAATCTCACAAAAACAAAACAAATTAGAACCAATTTCATCTTTTCTCGATCCAATTTGGATTTCTTGATTAATATTGAAGGCACTTGTTTTATTTCAGATAAGAACTAGAACAAAGTTAGAACAATATATCCTAAATACATTTGAGTTCTTAATTTGATGACTAATGATTGATGTTCTAACCTTTTTTTTTTCAAATTTCTTTCAAATTTTATAATTTTAAAACATTTAATCTATACTTGAAGGGTCCAAAACATAAATCATAATTACTTTTTTAAACATTTCTTTTAAATATGCTTGAAGAATCGAAAACAGAAATAATAATTTTTTTTTTCAAATTTCTTTTAAATTTTATAATTTTAATACATTTAAACTATACTTGAAGAATCCAAAACAGAAATCATAATTTCTTTTTTTAAATTTATTTTAAATTTCATAATTTTAATACATTTAATCTATACTTGAAGGATCCAAAACAGAAATCATAATTACTTTTTTTAAAATTTCTTTTAAATTGTATAATTGTAAAACATTTAAACTATCCTTGAAGAATCAACAAGAGAAATCCTAATTACTTTTTGTAAATTTCTTTTAAATTTTATAATTTTAAAACATTTAAACTATCCTTGAAGAATCCAAAACAGAAATCATAATTTCTTTTTTTCAATTTATTTTAAATTTCATAATTTTAATACATTTAATAAGGATCCAAAACAAAAATCATAATTACTTTTTTTTTAAAAAAAATAAAATTTTATAATTTTAAAACAATTAAACTATCATTGAAGAATCCAAAATAGAAATCCTAATTACTTTTTTAAAATTTCTTTTAAATTTTATAATTTTAAACCAATTAAATTATCTTTGAAGAATCCAAAACAGAAATCATAATTACTTTGTTTAAAATTTCTTTTAAATTTTATAATTTTAAAACATTTAAACTATCATTGAAGAATCTAAAATAGAAATCATAATTACTTTTTTAAATTTATTTTAAATTTTATAACCTTAAAACATTTTAACTATCATTGAATAATCCAAAACAGAAATTCTAATTATTTTTTTAAAATTTCTTTTAAATTTTATAATTTCAATACATTTAATCTATACTTGAAGTATCCAAAACAGAAATCATAATTACTTTTTTTTTAAAAAATTGCTTTTAAATTTTATAATTTTAAAACATTTAAATTATCCTTGAAGAATCCAAAACAGAAATCCTAATTATTTTTTAAAAATTTCTTTAAAATTTTATAATTTTAAAACATTTAAACTATCCTTGAGGAATCTAAAATAGAAATCATAATTTTTTTTTTCAAATTTCTTTTAAATTTTATAATTTTAATACATTTAAACTATACTTGAAGAATCCAAAACAGAAATCATAATTACTTGTTTTAAATTTCTTTTAAATTTTATAATTTTAAAACATGTAAACTATCCTTGAAGAATTCACAAGAGAAATCCTCATTACTTTTTGCAAATTTCTTTTAAATTTTATAATTTTAAAACATTTAAACTATCCTTGAAGAATCCAAAACAAAAATTATTTTTTTTTTCAATTTATTTTAAATTTCATAATTTTAAATTCTTTTTTATTTTTTTAATCTTAAATTCTTATTCATGTACTCGATGCTCCATCAATTCATTTCCCATCTCCCATCGTTGTATAAAAGAAAGTGTCATTAGAAAATGACAGGCAGAGAGATCAGCACCATTAATGAGAGTGGTTTGAATTTTGAAATCGAACCAACCAGCTTGCTCTACAAGCAAAAAGATCTTTCCCCTATGTTGGCTGTACGATCTCATCAGTATTCTATCCATTAAAATATCGCAGTTGATGCAGACGTATTTGTGCTAAAAAAAAAAACCTGGTGAAGAGCTTAGGGTTTGTTTGGAGTGCGTTTGTGGTTGTTTTTTAAATAGCTTTTCGTATCAAAATGCATGCTAATGATATTTTTTTTATTTTTTTAAAAATATTTTTGACATCAGCACATTAAAATAATTTGAAAACACTAAAAACATATTAATTTGAAGTTAATAAGAAAATAAAAAATTTTCAAATTTTATCAAAAACGTTTTTGAAACGCAGAAACAAACAGGCCCTTAGACAACATGCAAAACACAGCTAGTAGCATAGGACGTCTGTTTACATTAGTAAACAAAGCAGTATCGAAAAGATTGCTTAGACAAGATCTATATGCTCAGTCGACGCAAATTAATTAATGACCAAGTTGGTGGATTGTATTTTCCTTCACAGTTGGCTGAATTCAGCCTAACCATAACCACACAATTTCCTTTCATTATTTATTTTTGTATTAAAATCTCTTTCTTTCTCAATATTTTTATATTTTTCTTTTGTTGAACTAGTTTAAGTTAATTTCATTTTGAATTTTATTTTTAGATACATGTTATTTTGTTTGAATTGCTCTATTTATTGTTAATTTAGCTTTTACATTTAAGGTGAAATTTATGAATCCTGAAATATTATTTTAAAAAATTATTTTTTGCATTATATATAATATCTTGGGATGGAATGTCAAAATACTTTGAAATCAAAATAGTGAAAATACATCGTAAACATAAAAAAAAAAAAGACAAAACAGTATTAACAAGTATAAAGCTGCCAATTGAACATTGAATTAAAGTGTCGATAAAAATAAAACAAAGAACTTCAATCTCTTATTTAGGAAAACTTGGATCCTAGCATGTTTTTCTTATTATATTTATATTTTTGCCATTATATAGCAATCCAGGTGTCTTAACCATGAAACATAATTTGAAATCCCTGTAAGCCCCTTGAGACCCGCCTTTGTAAGAAGATAAAAAGAGATAAATGGCATGAATTCAAGCTTCCGCATAATCTAGCAAATGAAACTCTATCATAAATAATCTGAAGATCTTTCAAATCTTTGTGAGAAGAAGACTAATGTTACACAGCGCGCATAAGTTTCAAGCTATCATGGTGTCTTTATTTACACATGACTGAATAGGCTACAAACCTACGAGTACTTCTGCAATCCAAGTTTAATTTCAAAGCCAACTGACTTCTAATTTTCAATCAAGTATTAACCCTTCCATAGTTAGAACTCGGGTCAGTCTAGCAATCAGAACAAGATGACTTCAATTTACTGTTTCACGATCACACTAGGATCCTCTTCAACAATAAAGCACAAAAACATTAGAGGAGTCAACATGACCAAGGAAAAGAGATTAACATTGGCAGACACTGAAAGACATTCCTCAGCTCCTGGATCCATCTGTTGATGATTGTTCAGATGGACTAGAGAAAAAATCGACTCTTCCAATCACCAAGAATCCTTCCAATTTTCTATCATGCTGCGTTCACACAAAAAACGAGACTGAAGTATTAACAGTTTATAGACTTGACATTGACACTGAAAGTTTCTTGATCGCAGCTCTAAAATGAAATGGCATAGTATACTAACCTTCATTCAGCAATGAAATTTGGAGTAGAAGCTGAACCCATGCCATTTCTTCCCCTTGGCTGCATGGAACCACAAGCCTACCAAAAGCCCTATAAATATGAGACCAATGACCCAAGTTGCTCCTAGTACTTTGCAAATCCAGCACCTTGAGCCTTCCCCAAAACTGATTCTATGCCATCGAGAAACAAACCAAATCTTTTTGCCACAGCAAATCCTGCATGCATGCCATCAACTGCGGCACTTACAATCCCACCAGCATAACCTGCTCCTTCACCAACTGGGTAGAGCCCTTTCAAGGACACACTTTCATAAGTGTCACTGCTACGAGGAATCTGAATAGGAGAGCTGGTTCTTGTCTAGAAGAACAAATGATTCAATAGCAAGTGTGAAAAATAGATCAACGCTTAAGAAGCAAGTTTGAGAAAATATGCAGTGCAGAAGATAGCAAATGTGAATCCATTAAAAAAAAAATGCATGTTGAATGTATTGCAAATCTTGTGTTGCCACATTTTTGGAAAAGATAAACAGAGCTACCTCTACTCCATGGAGAAGAGCCTCATTGGAGATAAATCCTGGTAACTGAATATTCAAGAGATTTGCAAAGATAAGTTATTTTTTAATTGAGAGAATATTCAAGAGATTTGCAAAGAAATGTAGCTAAAGGTGAAAATGCTAAAACCTCTTTGTCAAATGCGGAGACTGAATGCCGCAAAGCATCTGTGATGTGCAATGGAAATAACTCATGGAGCTTTGCTGCTTTCACCCCCAACCGATAGCTTGATGGGGGCAAAGATGTTACTGGCAAAACAAGGCAAGTCAACTAAGGGAGATTCAGAAGTAAAAGATCCCTGGAAAAGAAATTTACATTCTACCTGATAGCTTGCCGTCTAGAAAATCAGTTGCTGTCTGCACAGGCACTACAAAGTCTCCTCCTCCCATTACAGCCGCTCTTCGCTCAAACTCCCTCTAAATGATGGGGAAATTATTTCAGGAAAAAAGAATCAAGGACCCAAAATTGGACTTCCAAGACAGTACAAAGATTTGAATCAATCTGGTGGAAATTAGAAAGGACTAGACCAGCCAGTGTGTGGGGTATAGTAATTTGAAACCTCTTTTATGGAAAATATGAAATTTGTGACAAGAATATTAGCTAGAGGCAAACAAAAATATTTATTGTAAAATGAAATTCTCTTAAATTCTTATGGAGCTTTGTTTTCTATACAACTTTGGCGCAAAGCTAAACTTTATAATGCAGTGGGTAAGTGATTAATATTAAGGTAAGAATAACGTAAACAAGAGCAGAAAGCCTACCTGGAAGTCAATCCCTGCAAGAGGCCCATGAAAATTCAGGGAATTAAAGTCCCGTGTCGAAACAGTGACAACAAGCGCAGCATTTGCCCACTTAGAAGCGCGACGAGAAAATGACATCCCATTGATGCATATCTCAGATGGATCTGTACTAGTCAGGACAACCTGTGGTCACCAATTTAAGCACCCACATAAGTGGATACATTCAAGGTTTTATTTATGTACAATTTACCCCCATCCCATCTTTCCCAAGCCCTAGGTTCTAACTTGTCCCTCACTGGTTCTGATTTTTTCTGGTGCAATAGAACTTTTAAACTGCATTACAAAGTAGTACCAGTGACACCCACAAGTGATTGCAACAAGTTCAGTTTATAATCCCAAAGTACATAATTACTTGCAAAAATTCAAAATTTTCATGTTAAACTGAATTTATCAAGTATTCAGTCAAGGACTAAGCATGCATTTACAGATGCAACAAAAGTAACAAACGAAGTGACCGAAAGGCAGTGTTCAAAAGAATAACTACATTCAAATCTATATTCTTTGCAGAAAATATCCAGACAAGCAAGTATACCTGTCCACCAGGACACATGCAGAAAGAATAGCAACTACGACTTGTAGGCCCTGAACTTGAGGGTGTCTTCCCATCCTCTCTACTAACATAACTAGCAACCTTGTAATCTGCCACTGGTATTTTCCCCCGTCCTCTATGAACTTCAGTGCCCAGACTAGAATACTGCAAATTTGTATAAATTGAGTTGCAAGAACAAAACAGAAAGAATGCTATTGGATGAATCATGTTTTAGAACAGAAGTGAAATATCATGATGAGTCAAGCCAATTATCAATTCATCTACATGATAGAATAGGAAAAGAGATACATAACCAACCTGTACATTGTTTATTAGCTCTTGGGGGTGTTCGATCCGCAAACCAACCTGTTCAACCAAGTAACTTACTATGACAATGGCAGGAAAGTCTCAAGATGCCAAGTTAAAAATAAGAATCGAGCAGAACATCAATAACCACAGCATGGATGTCACATAATAAAGACAAAAGAATTAAAGATATTCATGCTGAACTGTAACAGACAAGAAATAAAATGAATTTTTAACCCTAGGTTTTTTTTTGTGCAATTTTGCTGAAAGTCGATTTAAGTGACCTATTTCAGATCAGAAATGGCACAATAGAAGCACTGCCAAAAATCACTTCACAAAATTTATAAGAAAATTCAATGCTTATTACACTGTCTAGACCAAAACAAATCATGCACTTCTACCCTGAATTGACCATTAATGAAGCTCTCATCAAGTAACAAAGGAAGTCAATTTGATTTTGGCTCTTATTATGGTCAACTGATGACCAAACATGCCTAATCCAGTGGCCAAACAGAAGCTTACTTCCTTGATATACACCATGAATAAATGGTGTGTTCTGTTTAAAGTAATTTGGTGGACCAAAGTAGCGAATGGATGGCCACTCATTGTCAAGTTCTTTTATTACACGATAGATAAAGGAGAAAAGGATTCTGAACTCACAGCAAAATCTTTTGGCATCAAATCAATATCATGGGAAAGAAGCATGTGATATATATCACGAGCAGAATGGCCCACAGCCAGAATGACAGCATCAAATCCCAACTTTTGGCAATCCAGCTTCTGTTTGTCCTTTGAATCGGAAACTTTGACACCCACAACATGACCATCCTCTATTATCAGATCATCTACCCTTGTCCCAAACTTGATTGAAACCTAAGGCAGTATAGTTTTCGGGATGTTAATAGAGTGGAAAACTGTAGTAAAGAAACACAATCAACAACTTGTTTCAGATAGGCAAATGCTGAATCAGCAACTTACACCCTGGTCCTGTAGATTTTGGCGAAAGTTGCGGAGCAATGGAACCAGCCTATCAGTTCCCAAATGAGGCTTTCCATCAATCAAGATGTTTTCCGGGGCTCCAAAGTGAACCAGAGTTTTCATAACCTGAGATTTACATAAATATTAGTACCTCATACCATTGCTGAAACTAAAAGTAGAACTTGTTTATAAATTTTGTTTAGCAGGATTCTACAAATAAAAGTAAGAATGAAAAGAAGAAGAAATGCAAAAATAAATAGGCAATATGGGGAAAGACATGAACATTTTTTTCCTAGCAGTTCTGCAAGTAGTTTAACCTATTAATTTGAATAATAATTATCTTGTAACTGGAAAACCCACATCTTCATGATGACAGCTAATTCTGCAACCACCCGGTTAATAATCAAAGAACTTTATTCATACTAAAATGCAGCTCTCAAAAGGAAATTATATCAAGTTATAAACATGCATGAATAAATTGGACCTGTAATTGTATCTTCCAATAAAACTGTATGTAAGCTTCTTATTAAAAACAAAAAAAACACAGGCAAGCATTTGTGAGACAACCAACCAGGAAATCACGGATATAGTAGAAGAGCTAATATCTGTAAAAGATGGTACGTATAGTGCAAAAGGAATGCATATGAGATTAGATCAGAAATATGAGGAATGGTTCTCACCACCAAAACACTGTCACTGTTCCTTCCAATTCTAGTTACTAGCTTTCCATCACTCCAAGTACCTGCACCACCCTGCCATACATAAGTCCTTTATATGACTTGGTATCAGACAAGGAAAGAATGCTCACCAAATATAAGTAGGCGATGGAAAAATAACAAATAAACAGACTATGCCAAATCAATGAAACAAAATGAGAGCCTGAATGGAATAGAATTATCAAACAAATATAAAGAAACCCATATCCTCATTGTTGCAATTCATATTCCAGCTTTTCAGCCATTCATGGGCATGTTAACCCAAGCTATGCTTCATAAGCATTTCAAAGCAGAAAATATGTCAGTCCTCAGAAGCAGGCATGGGTAATTATATTAGAGCTTCCGCTAATTACAAAATAACTTTTGAACCAATTTCTGGGAAATATAGCAGCATATTTGGAACGGAGTCACTAAGTGCCATGACGGAGCTTTAGGAATTGAGTCACACATGCATCAGAGAAGCTTGGCTTTTCTTTGAAGCATTACAGTGCAAGAATTCATTCATCCATATACAGAGAACAAGTAATCCGTTTATCACTTGTCCAGCCATTCCAATTCATTCAATGTAACTTTAATGGGAAGGTTCGAGTCACTTAAATGGATACTGGAATCAAACTTGAAAAGAAATGTAATAAATAGACAAATGAACTTGACAAACAAATACTTCAGAATAAACAAAATGAAGACCATGTACTTGACAGAATAAACACACGCACAAAGAAAAAATTAAGTTCTAGTTAAAAGTTTCTAGGTGTTGGAATGGCAATGGGCAAAATCATTACGACACTTTTAAGAAGCCAAGAATCAACAAGATAGTTTTGTTCTAGGAAACATGATCAGAAAGACTCAATCAAAACAATATTAATTCGCATACAAGATACTAAAACAACCTTCAACAAGAGTACTAAGTGAAGCGAGATATAACCTCCCCAAAGCAAAAATTGCTCTCCAATTCCAAAATCCGCCGAACCATCAAAGCACCAATATCACGTCCCCTTTGTTCAACTGGCTGGCCTCTTTCTATCAAAGTAACATCTGCACCAAGCTCTGCAAGAACCAAAGAAGCAAACAACCCAGATGGCCCGCTACCCACAACTGCAATTTTCGGTTTTCTACTCCCCGTGTACTTATATGCACCCGCATTGGAAGAATAACCATTAACACCACCTTCTTTCAGCAACCTTTCTCCCTCAACCTTCTTACAATCTTGTATTACACTAATTATATCACCCGAGACTCTTTCTCGAGGCATATGTTCTATAAGCCCAACTCTAGGCTCTAAGTCCGAAATGAAATCCCTAGTACGAGGTTCTAGATTTATAAGTTCACTCACATCCATATCCACTGTATACACAAATTTTGCCTCCTTTAACATCTGAAAAAATTAAAAAACATTACTAAAACAAATTAGATAGAAACAAAAATAAAACTTCTTTTTTATAACTAACTGTTTACCAATGAAGCATGAAATAAAAAAAAATAGAGATTGAGGATAATTTCAATCAATTTAATGGAAAGCAAGCAAAAACAGCAAACCCCTATTAATTAAACTGACCTTTCTCGCATCAAACGATTTCCTAATAACCGAAAATGCTTCTGGGGGCAACATTGAAGCAACCTGATGCAGTTTTAAGTGATTAAAAATGGTAAAAAGAATGTCAAATTTCGTTTTCAAAAAGGGGCTGATAAGAGTATTACCGGGAACTTGATAGCTTTGGCAATTTCTTGCAGCAACCCGTCGGAGACGCCGAGAAAGTCCTTTCCGGGGTCGTCTTGAACGGAAACAGCAAGCTTGGACAGCCTCCAGATGCCATCAAATTTGTTCTTGACATCAGTCAGAGCTTCTTTGTGCTTCAACTTGAGTTTCTTCTTCTCTGAGGGATATCTTTGCTTTCCCGTTCGTTTTGTGGCGCAGAGGATTTTTGGGAGTGTTTGGGGATGGTGAAGTCTACGGGTGGGATAGGGGAGGATTGAGGTGCTGTTCGGGAAGGGGAGAGAGAGAGGAAGGAGAACGGACCGGAGGACGGACATGCTTGGAGGAGTCGGCTGGGTAGTGGACACGGTGGAGTGGGGATATTGGATTTATTTTTTCGAAGTACGTAGTTGTCTTCAACTTGTAATATATCCTCTTAATATGAAGGGTTCAAATTTGATGGTAAAATTCTCCCTTGGTGTTAATTTTCACTTTAAATGATTTTCTCATATGAATTTGAATCGATAAAAATTAAAACAATTTATAATCGAATTAAATTTTGTTTAATATATAATTTTTATATTTTAGAATATAACTTAAAAATTGTTTTTTATGAATAACTTCATAAAAATAAGCTAAAATAACTTCAAATTATAAATATATTTGACGGAAATGACTTGTATATTTTTTATTAGAATATATGCATAATAAGTTATTAAGATTCACAAGTTAATTTAACTTTTGATCAGATAGAAATATTAACATTAACAAAGAAACTAAAATATAGATTTGTTTTATTATGTAAATATTTTTCACCCTTCTATATTTTATTATTAACAAATTTCCAGATATTACCATGTCTTTGCGGTTTCGAAGATTATTCTAGAGTTAAATGACAGATCAATTATAAGTCTTTCCACGTGTATATTGTTCAAGAGGTGTGTGAAATTTTAAATTTTAAATTTTTTTCATCTCTTATAATTTTTAGAACTTTTGTTTCGATACCAGATTTTATTTTTTACGCTTCAACACCAAGATCTTGAAAAACAAAAGAAAAGGTGATTAAAAAATATAGATTAGGGTTTTAAAATTTTTTATTGGATTTTATTTTTTAAGGTGATTAAAATGAGTTTCATTGGTAGAAATATGATTTTAGAGGTTAATGAGATGTTTTTCACGGAAACATAGTTGAAATCTAGTTTTTTAAGGTCTAAAAATTTAGAACTTGATTTTCCAATCATTGAAAACATATCGAGTGACTATAAAGATTAATAACGACACTTGAGGGTCTAGTTGTTGTGGTTAATCGTGTAATTTGTTCCACCCCCGTCCCGGGTTCGATCTTTTATATGCACGTCTGTCACCCCCGCGGTGCCTTACCTGTTCCTGGGCTTGCAGGATGTCCAGTGGACTGTGAAAAATAGTTGTGGTGCACGCAAGCTGCGCCAGACACCTCACGCAAATCAAAAAAAAAAAAGATTAATGACAAACAATGCAATATTTGCCAAGGTCATCGACATGTCATCTTCCATTTAAAGAAAAAAAACCTAATTGCATGAGCCTAAATTTTCAGCTCACGAAGCTTGGCTCTTTGATAAATATGATAATTTAGTCTGAACCTAATGTACACCAATCTGAATTGGTGGATTTTTTTAGATAATTATTTTACCTGGTAGATAATAGATAAGATATGAATATTGTTAAACTATATCTGAAATCTGACCCAACCTAATTTGAGATATATATATTTGTATTTTTTTTAATTTAATATATGTGTGTTTAAATAATTTTTAATTTATTTTTAAATTAATGCCCTTTTCTTTAATTTATTATTTTTTTATTTAACCTTTTTTAAACAGTGATTGTTTTAAATTATTTGTATGTATTTAATTTTTTAATAGATTATTTCAATTCATCTATATTTTTTTTTATGTTTTATATAATTTAAATTTATTTTTTAAAATATTTATTTTTAAATAGTATTTATAACAACTGTAACCTTATGAGATATATATTTTATTATTCAATCAATTTTATCTGTATGTCTATTTCTAATATTATTTTATTAAATAAAAATTTGATTAAAATAAATAGAATTATTGAATATAATCATATAAATCATTCTTGTTGCGATATCAAATATTTTAATTTATATATATCTCTTGTTTTTTTTCAAATGCATATTTAGTTATTGTTATTGATTTATTTATTAACACATATAATTTTTAATTTATTTAACTAGATTCACGTATAAATATTTTAATTTATACTTAATATCTTTCATGTAAACATATATGTTGGAGAAGCTTATATATTTAATTTTTTAATTAAAAAAAATCCAACTCACAGGGCAAAATGTGAGTGAAGTTCATAATTAAAGGGCATAATTAAAGGGTGTGGGTGTTTGAATGAATTAGCAAAAATAAAAAATAAAAAGAATCTAAGAGTATGTTTGTTTTTGTATTTTAAAAATATTTTTTTAAAAAATTAAATTCTTTTTATATTTTTCTTTACTTTAAATTAATATTTTTGTAGTGTTTTTCATATCATTTTGATGTGCCAATATTAAAAATAATTTTAAAAAAATAAAAAAAATATTATTTTAATATATTTTCAAACAAAAAATACTTAAAAAAATAATTATTACTACACTCCTAAATGCCTCCTTATAAAAATTAATACTGGACTCTGTGGCATGTTTAAGCCCTTATCTATAAATAAAAGTTACTTGAAACAATACAAGCTATCTATCCATAAATTTGAGCTTATTTAATATTATATGTTTTTTAATATATTTTTTTTATTTAAAAATATATTAAAATAATAAAGATTTTTTATTTTTAATATTAACATATTAAAACAAATTAAAATTAAAATAATAATAATTAAAAACAATTCTCGAAATTGTTTAAAAACATGTTTTTTTTTTTTTTAAATAAAAACAAGCAGACTACTTGCGTGTTCACGCGCGCTTACCAACCAACCAAACCAGTACTTGCTCCGTAAAAAAATCAAAACAAAAACAAGGAAAAAGAAACAACGCTTCGTCGATCAAATCGCCAAGATCACCATGGGCAACACATCTTCGATGCTCACTCAATACGACATCGAAGAAGTCCAACAACACTGTAACCACACCTGTACGTAATTCCCTCGCTCTCCTCCTCCTCCTCCTCCTCCTCCTCTCTCCACACAATCAATTTACAATTGCATTTAATTAATTAACATGTCTGTGTAGTTTCGCAGCAAGAGACAGTGTCGTTGTACCAGAGGTTTTGCCAGCTGGATCGAAACGGCTGCGGTTTCGTCCCAGCCGAGGAGTTCCTTTCCGTTCCTGAATTCGCCGTCAATCCTCTCTCTCAGGTTCTGCATTTTAATTTCTGTCTCTCTTTTCATATATTTTGTAATTTTTTTAGTGATTTTTTTTTATTGTTTGGAGTAATAGAGATTGTTGAGAATGGTAGATGGACTGAATTTCAAGGAATTTGTGGCATTCTTGTCTGCATTCAGTCCTCGAGCTCCTTTGCAACACAAAATCGAATGTAATGCTTATTTATTTTTTATTAACTTTTTCAAAAATTAAAACATAAAAATACTCTCCAATCTCCAATCTCCATAGATTTGTTTTATCTTTTGTTGTGTAGTTATCTTCAAGGTGTATGATTCGGATGGCAATGGGAAAGTTACCTTCAGTGATATGTTGGATGTATTGCATGATTTGACCGGACAGTTTGTATCAGAACAACAAAGAAAGGTTAGATTTCAGCCTTCTTTTGGTTTCGTTTTAATTTGATTTGGATGTGTTTAGTGTTCCTGTCGATTTTCGTATGCATATGGTTAATCGGTAATGTCGAGATTCAAATAAGAAAATGTGTGTGCCAAATTGCATACCTCGACCTTGTTTTAGGTATAAAAAGAAGAATGTAAGGGCACGTTTATCTTTGAGTGAATTTCTTGGAACTTTTTTCAGTGCAGACATTTCTTTTTGCAAATAAGGGACACTACGGGGCTCAATGGTTTAATATTTAGGGAGATTCAATGCTTGCCTAATTCTTCTTACTGTGTATTTGGAGTTTTCCTAATATTTTTTTCTTTTTTATGAAAAAGAAAAGGCTTATTATATATTCTTAGGAAGTATATATGTGGCACCAGTTTGGGCTACTTAAGATGTCTTTGCAACAACTTTTGGAAGGTTTTTTGAAATGATACTTGTTTAGGTAATGAATTGATTTGTTGAATTGACTGATCTATGAATTAATCTCTCTAAAGCTTCCATGGATTATGTAACTGTTCTATTTGTATTTTAAGGTGCACGAGAATGGTTTTTAATTTTATCATAGGTGCAATTTGAGTTTTTATGAACATTATAGTGCCTCCAGGGAATATCAGATTTAGTAGAGTTTGAGGCAGAGACTTAGTTGAGTTGAAGTGAGTTTTATGTGGTGCTATATTCAGGAATCTGGAAAGCTGTGGTAGCAAAAGTTTTACAGGCTTGCAGTTAAACTGATCTCCAAGCACATTGTTTGAACTTTTTCAGGTTTTTGTCTGATGTGGTATAGTTTCAGTTAGAATACATGAGTCAATTCTGTTGATATAAAATCAATTGGAAGAAAGGCAGTGGTAAACTTCACAGAATAGTCCCTTGTTATTGCCTACAATGAAGTTGAATATTTGAAATTCTTTTACAAATATCTGTTTGTAATGATGTAAGTGTCCATTGCTGAAATAGCTTTAGAGTGCTTGTTTTTACTTAAACCGAGGGCTGGTTATGAAGTGCGCATTGCCTAGTTTTCAAATCAAGAAGTCAAAAAATTGAGTTCCCAGTACATGTGATCTTATTGTCTAACAGTATCAGATGTGATTTCAAGTTTTTGCTCGGTTATCATAGAAGTAGGATGTGATTTCAAGTTTTTGCTTGGTTAATATTATAGAGCTAGGACTACTTTGAAACTTATTGTTTCTTTATATGTACATCTGGTATTGACATGTGCTTTGTTTTGGATCTTTACTTACATTTGGCGCAGCAAGTGCTGACACGTGTCCTTGAAGAAGCAGGTTACTCAAAGGATTCTTTCTTAGTCTTGTCAGACTTTGTAAAGGTACTGTCATTTATATCTGGTAATTATTGAAAGTTTTATGAACTTAATTACATAAAATAAATGTGATTAACTAATTTTACCTGATTTACCTTATTCTTTCTATGATCTGTTGTGCTCATACATTACACATGCACAATAAACATCACCACCCTTAACTTAGTGACTTTAATATAAGTTTTCTTTTTTCTTTTTGCTTTTCCTGAAGGTCGGAACAATTGTTACGAACTTTGGATGGCTTTTGTTTAGAGAAACTTTTGTTAGTGTATAATGGTTAAACTTGATATTTCATTGTCTAAAGGGGGATTAGGTTGACATTTGTGCATTGGGAATCAACTTTTCAAGCATGCTTCATAGGTAGAGAATTTGTTATTGCGAAATTGATCTTATAACATGGTGATGCAGGACAAAATAGATTTAAAGTTAAAGAAAGAAAAGAAAAATCTAAGAAGAATAAGCTAAAAAAAGAGAAGAAAAAGCTGAAGAAGAGAAGAACAAGTGTTGAAAAAGTATGCAACTTTGTAATTTTTATTCAATTCATCAATAACCGTCTAACATTTAGAAAAATAAAAATACTAAAACCCTAATTAGAACAAATAATTAGATTTATAGCTCACTAAATAAAATACCAAACAATAACTAAATCAAGCCTAACAAATAAAGTCTAATTAATAAACCTTAACTAAAAGTTCAAATAAATTAAATTAAAACTTAAGTTAAAGTCTAATCTCTCAACAATTTGGGCTATTCTTCATCGTCTATGATCTTACGAGTGTGTAAACAATGTCTCGAGTCCAATGTTGCTGAGGTGGTGTTGAGGTGGCAGTGTGCTGCTGACGTGACAGTGTGTTGCTGACATGGCAGTGGTTAATTAATCTGCCTTGGGAGCATTTTGTAGTTTCTTTTTTGTTGTTGCTTGTGGCGGCCATGCAAGGATGTGCTGTCGTCTTCTAAAAGCTAAGTTGTGCAGCTACTGCTGTGATTGACATGGATCTGTGGGTCGACAACTGTTGTGGTGGTTCTTTGTTTGTTGTGGTGTAATGATTTTGCAATGACAGCTTTGACGTTCGATTTACCGTGGTAAATCTGTTGAGCTGATGTGGTGGTCTCGACTGGATAGCTGGTCTTCGACAGTTGTGATGGCGGCACGGGGTGGATAAGATGATTGGTCGTTGTGGTTGAGAGGTGGTAACGTGGGGCAGACTATTCTGAGTTGGTTGTGGTCGGTGGGAATATTGTGTCTAGGGTTTAGGGATGAATGGGTTTGTGTTTAAGATGAATATTTTTTTTTAGTTTAGATCAGCTGTTGGTAATAATCAACCTAGAAATTGTGTAGGATTTTAACGATTTTTACAAGCCCTAAGAGATCGATTAATTGTAAGAACAATTAAAAGCTTAAGCTCCGATACCAAAGTTGATGCGGAATAAAAGAGATTTAAAGCTAAAAAAGAAAGAAAACAAAAATCAAAGAAGAAGAAGCCAAAGAAAAAAACTGAAGAAGAAAAGAATAGGGGTTGGAAAAGTCTATTGTAATTTTTGTTTAATTCATCAATAACTGTCTAACATTTAGAAAAACCTTACATTATCTATGGTTGCCAACCGAAAAACCTTTGATCATTAACACATTCAGGTCCCTAAACCTATCTTTTCTTTATTGTTAGAGGCTTCCTAAATTGTACTTTCTTATGCTTGTAGATGTCATCCATTGTTTAGTCACTATATTTATTGACTAAGTCAACCATCATATGCAGTACCTTTAATCTAGGTGCATTGCCCTTCTCATCATCATGTGCCCCCATACCTCATTTAATTCTCTCTATAATTCAGGGCATGTGTTTTAAAGAATAATATAAATCATATCTTAGGACCTCACTTAACAACTTAAGTTATTGAGTTGACATGGTTCTTTGACATGATACTAGAGTTTTATTGATCAAGTGGTCATGAGTTTGAACCTTATCACCTCTATTTTATTTAATAAAAATTAAGCACAAGGTAGTGTGGATCTGTACAAGTTTCAAGTCCAAAGGGCTTTCACTGGAGGGTGTGTAATCATATTTTGAGACCTCACCTAACAACTTAAGCTTTTAGGTTGAATTAGTTCTTTAACATGGTATTAGAGCCTTGATGGCCAAGCGGTCACTAGTTTGAATCTCACCATCCCATTTATTTGATAAAAATTAAGTATAATGTAGTGTTGACCTGTGCAAGTTTCAAGCTCAAAGGGCTTTTTACTTGAGGGAGTGTATTAGAAAATAAGATAAATCATATCTTAGGACCTCATCTAACAGTTTATATTATTGGATTGAGATGATTATTTGAGAATGTGCACTTCTAACCATCGTTGAATCTGACTTCCCATGCACCCCACTCAATTCAGATCTGATCACGATTATTTTTTTCCCTTTTCCTTCAATGAAATTTCAAAAACTGAAAGATATTACATTTGCCTTCCTTGTAAACTTTTATGGATTATATCTTTTTTATTGCCTTAAACTTCCCATTTGAACTTGCCATCTTCAACTATTTGTTTCTTTGACAGTGGAGCCCTTCCCATAAGATTATTACATCATCCGTCTAGCGTCTCTTAACATTTAATTAGTCACTTTCTCCACTCAATTAGTTCTTTAAATTCATCTCTTGCGCTCACTGTTGATTGCTTACTTGCAGATTCTTGGAAATTCTGATTTGAAGATGGAAGTTGAAGTTCCAGTGGACTAAATGCAGTTGGCAGCACATAAAATTGCAACTTCAGCCCAGATAGTGGAGTGTAGACTGAATTCTGTTGGCGAAAAGTGTGAGCTGCCACACTTCTCTGTAAATCGATGTTCAAATGCAACTGTTGTAAGGTATCTAATTTTAGACCGTTATATCATCTTACATTACTTTATGATTAAAGCAATTCATTAATAAAAATGTGGATTCCAATTAGTTGATAATGATTCAAGCAATGAACTATTTATTTATTTATTTTAAATTAATATTTTTTAATATTTTCAGATTATTAAAAATAATTTTTTAAAAATAAAAATATATTATTTTAATATATTTTAAAATAAAAAGCATTTTGAAAAGTCTAAATATATTTTTTACAAAAATAAAAAATATATGTTTTTTTTATGTGGATTCTACCATAAAAACTAACCACATTTTTATCCCAAACACTCTTTTGATGTGTTGTGGTTTAAGTCTAATCATGTTTTTAATTTTTTTTTGATTTTTTTAAGTTTTGAAAGGGTTAATATTTTTAAATTTTAAAAAATAAAAAAATAAAATTATTTTAATATATTTTTAAATAAAAAAAATATTAAAAAAAACAATTTATATTATAATCCCAAACAGACGGGAAAGAGCATAGACTCTTTAAATGGTCGGAGGAAGAAGAAGGGCTGCCAAGCGTCAATCTCCATTTCCGTTCTCTCATACGAAGAGCAACCTCCAAACAAACCGTGCTGGATTCTATTTGTTAAGCGTGATACACAGGGAAATGATGATGGCAGATACCATCATCACTGTTAATGATACTGTTTCCACTGAGTGATATTCTTGGCCGATCTCATCAAATTTGATAGTTTGTGTTGGATATGGACAGGCCAAGATGCTTAAAATTGAAATTCAAAAAGATAAAGAAAAAGATGAAATAAATAAATACAAAGAATAAAACTCTGCCATCATAATTAGCTTTACTAGGGACACTTGTCTAAACTCCTCCCCCCCTCTCAGATGCCGCCGCGTGTGTGGTGATGGCCCTGATGGGGCCTATTAATAGCCGTTAAAACCGCCCTTTTAAACAATTTTTTAGCTTGATAAATATCCTTCGACGCCCGTTGAGGAAAAAAGAAACCAAGGCCCCACATGGTAATCATAAATCTATTTGTTTTTTTTATAAAAACCCAATTAATGCATTAATTGACAAGTGACAGGAAGATTAACTATCCTGGTCAATTGGCCAACAAGGTTAATGGATTGAGATCAGGCGCATAGTTGTCTTAACTTGTTTTTTTTTTTTTGTTCTTTTTTATTCTCAATCCATGCGTTAAGGAATTAAGGCATTCCATGTCAGCAACATTTTGAATACGTAACTTAAAAAAGCAATTTACATTTACGTCAAATCTCACATCTGCTTTGTAGAAAAGCAATGGAAAAGCAATGAGATTTCTATAGCTATGTTCGGAAAGATAGTCCGGAAATGATGAGGTTTGCTTTGGTTGCTTAAAAATAAGTGGGGTCTTGTCCTAAGCTCTTGTACAGGTTTTTATGCCTGAAATTTTCAAGCCTATCTGGTCTGCTTTGCTATTCTTTCGTTTTTTCCAGAGATATAACACTGTCAATTTGCTTCATGGTTGGATTGCTTGGTTTTTCGGCCAGACAGTGTTATATCTTGATTTGTTGAAGACGAAAGTTCCCATTTGCTAAAAGCTTTTTCTTTCTCTCTATTGGGTCATGCTCCAAGGAGTGAATATACAAACTGCAGGTGATAGGCTCAAATTTCATTTCTTGTTGTGCTTTTTAACGTATTTCGTAGAATGATTCTTTGTGCTCTCTATTGTTTTGTCCAATATCTTTTATCATTTCCCACTCCCTCTTCTTCTATCTCTCGGGATTTCCCTGAGTTCTTTTCTTCCGTACCTCCTTCTGGCGCTTATGATTCATATTTTCACAATTAAGTTGAAAATAATTATAAAATCTCTTCATTTGTTTCTGTCAAAACGTTATTTGTTCTGCTATATCCAAGTGTGACATATGAAAATATTGCTTGTTTATGGGATGAAACCCCCCCTTTTCACTGGGTTATGTTTTCGGAAGGGAGGGTGGTGCAGATGGGGTGTTTGAGATGACGGAGCCACCCAGTTGTGTAAAGGATCAATGGAATTTATGTTTGTGTTCATATTTTTAACCAAAATATTTACAACTGTTGCGTGCAAATGTGTTAGCAAGGGAGGGTAAGTTGTTGACCCTTTGCACGTGCCTATCTGCTTGCTTAAACTCTCATGCGTGCTTTCTAGTATGATTTTTTGATTCATTGTTTTTGTTGCTGGAGATACTAAGCGAAATTTGAGACGAATAAGAAAAACTGTTAATGGGTTATTGAGACTAAAAAAGAGTTGATGCTATTTTGTGCACAGGCAGGAGTCGGCATTTAATTTATTGCTCATGGATGGAAGTAGTTTATTACCGGCGCCTGAAACTAATATAGCAGCTCTGAAAGAAGCCCTTTATACACAGCAACATCTTCTGCAAACCCTTTATGCCGAGCTAGACGAGGAAAGAGAAGCCTCAGCCACTGCAGCCAGCGAAGCTTTATCTATGATATTGCGGTTGCAAGGTGAAAAGGCTTCACTGAAGATGGAAGCAAGCCAATATAAGAGAATGGCAGAGGAAAAGATGTGTCATGCAGAAGAGGCCCTGGCAATTGTAGAAGACCTCATTTATCAGAGAGAAATGGAGATTGCATCTCTTGAATACCAAGTTCAGGCTTATAGGTACAGACTTTTAAGCATGGGCTGTAATGATTTGTGTGTGTACGAGAATACTTATCCAGAGAATCTGTTAATGCAAAGAAACGATCCTTTATTTGGGGAAAATGGTGCCAATGGAAATGTAAGGAGATTCAACTCTCCGCCTCAGGTTTCAACCAAGGATGCCAGTTACAATAAAAGTGATATTGAAAGGAAAAAATCTATAGTCCCTGTGCTAGATACAATGCAAATGAATGCGGAGGAAATTGCAATTCGAGAAGCTAATGATTTAGAGAAGAAATCAGGGAGCCCTTCTGGTGCACACGTTGGTTCATATTGGGAGCAGATCAAAAGGTTGGATGAACGGGTAAAAGAGATTTCTGACGACAAAGATCCCAGTAGGAAAAACTCTGCAATCTGGAAGGGTGGCACTTGGTCTCCGTCATTGTTTTCACAAATGGGCACTGGCACATCTGGCGATCTAACAAGAACGGAAAATTCTACTCATTCAGACAAAGTTAAACAGCATCAGGATTCACGGGAAAGTGTTCAGGATATTTTTGAAGTCCCACAAACTATCGAGAGTTGCAAAGTTTCTGAACATCTTGTGAAAGAACGTCACAAAATGACTTTGGAAGGTGAAAACAGGCTTCAAAAGCCAGATATGGTATCTGAGGATATTCTGATAACGCCTAATAAGGATGAAAGAGACCTGGTAAAGGCAATGGTGCTTTCCACTGTCCATGAGAAGAAATTGCCTAAGCCAAAAGATCGGGCAAGTTTTCACCGCAATGCGTCTCCTGTGAGCCGCCCAGCAATTAGTGTAAGCAATTCTCAAGCTGAGTATCAACAGCTGAGTCAGAGAGTTGAGAGGCTTGAGAGAGTAAGAAACAATACAAGTCAAGAAATTATTTCTGAAGGGGAAGAGGAACTGAATTTGTTGAAGGAGATACGAGAACAACTCAATTCAATACAGTCTGAGATCAGAAGTTTGAAAAAAACAAAAAATCCCCATGCTGCAGACAAGCAACCTTTAGATCTTCTCCAAGAGGTATGTCTTCTCCTCTCTCTCTCACCCACTCATGCATGCAGGCATAGTCAAGTTAGAGATACGTAACACTAATATTATTCTTATTTTCAGGCAATGCTGTACTTTTGGTTTTAATTCGAGCAATCAAGTTCTTACTGCCTTAATCACCGATTTTTTATGAATTTCCGGGTTCTGATACACCTGCAACAAGGGCTACTTTGTAAGGATGATGTTTTGATCTTGAATAGAGTGAATATTATACAGTAAGTTTGTGGATTTTTTTTATTTGATTTGTTGTACAAAACATATTCAATGTAAATGTTGCTAAGTTAACATCAATCACAGAAGAAGTTTGATTTCAATAGGATGTCTTAGGCATGCTGTCATTTTTATTTTGTTTTCTCACCTAATATTGGGATGATGATTGTAAACTATATTCTATACAACTATCTCCACTTTGCTCGATTTCTCAATCTGTATATGCTCTTTGTCCATTCCTTACAGTCTAACATAAATTTTTAAGTGGCTTGACAAATTTTGAGTGATGCAGAACTCTCAATTCCAGTTCATGAGTGGAGAGAACAAGGCTGTTTCTAATTTCATTTTCCTTCCTCCATATGAGGTACCAAGTGATCTCTTAATGTGCAATTGGCATGTCAGGAATTGAATTTTAAGTGATTTATGTTGTCTCTAGCTTCGATACTTGGTTTTATTAACTTTGTTACTAAATATTGGCAATAATTATGCCCATGAATTTGTTTCGTAGCTGCATTGTATATGTTCACAATTTCTATTTCTTGTGTCTTCTGGCCGGCTAGTTGTCTTCATTGAAGGCAAAATTATGAAGAGTAGATGTCGTCTTCTTTTTACCCCTCTGATTAAGTATTCTCTTGATGAGTTGTCTTTGGATCCTCAATGTTAAACAAGAACACCATTTGTCTTGCAAACTTAGAGGATCATAAGTAACGACTGAGGACTCTATCATCTACTGGATTATCTTGGGATGCAAAGGATACAAACATTATTAAGGATGGTGGTTGAGACTTTCCTTCTGGTAGTCCGACCTCCAACAGATATGAGACTGAGTTAGCTCTACGGATCACTATGTCTGGACAATTCATTATACAGGGAGGTTCACAATTGATTCAGCTTGGGAGATACTTCGAGATACCAGGCTCAAGAATGTTATGCATCGTTTTCTCTGGTTTTCGGGACATGTCCCACGACACTCCTTCATCATCTTATGGCTTGCTTTTTGGATCATCTACACATTATGAACAGACTACAGACTTTTTAAATCATCATCTCTGCGGTATGATCATCTATTTTTGAGTGTTTCTCAGCTTTAATATGGAGAGAGATCTCTATTTTTTGAGTGTTTCTCAGCTTTAATATGGAGAGAGATCTCAGACAAGACTTTATTACCTGGCCTTTTATGTCATGACATTCTTTTCTTTAATGGGCTTCTCTTCAATTTCAAGAGAAGAACTTCATGTATATTCTAGTACGATTGTCATTCTTTGCCACGGTTTACTTCATATGATATGAAAGGAATACTCGCGTCTTTTGCTGCTAGCTCTATTGATCACAGCATGATGTGGTGAAAGAGATCTTCAGCCTGTTGAGATTACGACTTCCAAATATAAAAGCTTGATACCAAATATCTATAGAGATCAGAACTACTTGATAGCTTTGATATCTGTATTTATTTCTCTGTTGTTTTATTTTGGTTTGATGTTGTTTAGTTTTTTGAGCTTTCTTATAGTTTATTTGCTTTAATCTTATAAGCTTCATGATTTTTGAATCTCAATAATAAATTTATTATATTTTTTAGGGTATGCCGCTATTTATATTTTTTCTTATATACATCTTAAATTACTCAAGAAGAAAAAAAAAAAAAAAACCTTTTATTAATAAGAACTCTAAAACATGTAGGTTTTTACTGTAGTGTTTTGTTTTTTTTTTTCTCTGTAGCTTTGTTTTTTTGCTTTTGTTTCTTCTATTTTTTCATATGTTTTTTTTTCCCTTTTTTTACCCAAAATTGACTTCTTCTTCTTTTTTCTTTTTTTTTTCAAAATGTTTTTAAATATTAAGCTGGTTAAAAATTTAACTATATTTTTTTTTCTTTAAAACATTGTAGATTGCTATAATATTCTCATACATTGTTTTTTTTTATGATTTATTTATTCTTTTTTTTTTCAAAATGGTCTTTGTAGATTTTATTTTTTTATATTAAGTTGGTTGAGAATTTAGCTTTGTAGTTTTTTTTTTTAAAAAATATGAATTGCTACAGTGTTTTCCCTACATAGTTTTTGTTTTATTGCAGTGTTTTTCCACATATTTTTTTTAAAAAAATTATCTTCATCGAATTTATTTTTTCAATATTGAGCTGGCTGATAATTTAACTTTAGCTTTCCTCACATGTTTTTTTTTGTTTTTCTTTTTTTTCAAAATTGTCATTTTTTACATATTTTCTTTTTTTTTTGTTTTTTTCAGAATTATTTTTGTTGATTTTATTTTTTTATTATTGAGCTGGTTGAAAATTTAGTTTTTTTGTTTTTTCTTTAAAACACTATAGCTTTCCCCACGTGTTTTTTTTCCGCTTTTGTTTTCTTTTTTTTACATGTTTTTTTTTTCATTTCTTTTACCCAAAATTGACTTTTTTTTTAATAGTCTTTGTCAGTTTTTTTTTTATATATATTGAGCTGGTTGAAAACTTAGCTTTGTAGTTTTTTTCAAAAAAAAAAAAAACACTATGGATTACTACAGTGTTTCCCTTACATGGTTTTTGTTTGGCTGCAATGTCTCCCCCACATATTTTTTTTAAAATTATCTTTGTCGAATTTATTTTTTCAATATTGAGTTGGTTGAGAATTTAGTTTTAGCTTTCCCAATGTTTTTTTTTTTAATTTTTTCCAAAATTGTCTTTCTTCTTTGTATTTTTTTTCATAATTATTTTTGTTGATTTTATTTTTTACTATTAAGCTGATTGAGAATTTAATGTTTTAATTTTTTTTTTAAAACACTAGATTGCTACAGCCTGGTTTAAAGGGTTAACCCAATTAATTAATTTTTTTTTCTTTTTCTTCATTAGTTTTTTCCTTCATGTTGATTTTTTTTCTTTGTTTTTTTAATTAATCTATTTAACTATCATATTTTTATGACATGACCTTATATCCAGACTCACATCCAATATTCTTGAGTCCGGTGTTGCAGCCAGGCTTACTTAAACTTAGGTCATGCAAATTTAATTTATTATTAATATTATTAATATTATTTTTAGATTAGGCATTGTAGCCAAACCTAAAATTTTTTAGTATAGATTTGTAGAAAAACTCAAAATTTTTAAATTTTTATTTTTTTAAATATTTTTTATATAAAAAAATAACCCACGGCATCGCGTGGGTCATGTATCTAGTAATATATGTAACGTGACCGGACACAACCATTCTGGTGAACGACGAGCTTGATACTACAGCCATCATCTTTTTTATTCATTGAACATTGCCATTTAATACTTAATGAAAATAAAAATAAAAATCACTACACTCATTTTCACCGGTGTACAACTCTAGCCATGTCCCATATCACTCTGCTGCGTGTGATACTCGTCGTTTTCTCTTTTTGGAATCAGGGAAGTAATGTGTAATTAAGAACTTATTAACAATATTAAGTATTAATAAATAATTTTAAAATGATAATCATTTAAGTATTCATATATTGCAATGTCTTCAAACATTAGTGATTTAATATTTTAATATTTTTATTTTCGCAATAATATTATATGATAAGTTGACAAGGATAATTATGTCCAATATATTTATAAATATAATTATATAAAAATTCTAAAATGGTCTCATCATTGTATTATTATACACATGGTCTATCAATTTATACATACCAAACATCCATAAACAATATAAATGTTTTCTACTCTCTCTTTCTCTATAGATTTTTTTTATTCAACTCTGTTCTAGTATTTCATTAGATAATTGTCCCATGCTATGCCATGGGTTTTTAATGTAAAAAAAATATTTAGATGTTGTTAATATTTTTTCTAGTATAAATTTTTTTAAACTGTGCGGGGCAAGTTAACTTGGCGGTTCTAAAAACAACTCAAATGACTGGTAAAAATATAGTTTGACTGAAAATAAATATTTAAGTTAAGATTTTTTTTATAAATATTGAAATAATAACATATTAGATAAATTCGAGTTAAATTGTCAATCTATATGTCAGTTCATGAGACTATGATAACTTTATAGAAATTAAATTAAAATAAAATGTAAAGCCTGATTTATAATAAACTCAATGTTGAATGATAAAATTGAAAATAAATCAATAAAAAAGAATAAAAAATGACATGCTTCAACCCAAGTTAACTTGATAAACCCGCGACCTAGATCATAAGACCGGGATAACCCAATAAAAAGCAAATTGAAACAAATTATAAAGCTCAAATCTCAATCAACCTAACATTAATAAGGTTAAAACTAAAAATCAATTTTAAAAAGAACACAAAAAACAACTCGAGTTAACCCGGGTTAATCCACCAAACCTATAATCTAAGTCATGAGAGAGAGATAACCTCATAGAAAGTAAAACAAAACAAATCATGATGCTTAATTTTCAATCAACCTAATATTAAAGGATAAAATTAAAGAAAAAAAAAGTTAATTAGAAAAAGGAAAAAAACTCAAGTCAACTAAGTTAGCTCATTACATGAGACTAAAATAACCTTATAAAAAAAAATTAAAAAAAAAAATGAAGCTCAATCACTAATAAACATAATGTTAAAGGATGAAATTGAAACTAAAGAATCGATTAAAAAAAGGTTAAAAAAAACAACTTAATTCAACTTAAGTTAACTTCATAAAAAGTAAATTGAAAATGATTATGAAATTTAATCCCCAATAAACCTAATATTGAAGCTGGATGTAATTGAAACTGAAAAATTGATTAAAAAAGTTCACAAAAAAATAACTTGAGTAAACATCTTGAGTCAACCCGGGTTAACTCATCAAACACATGATCCAAATTATGAGAGAGGAATAATCTCGTAGAAAGAAAAATAAAATAAATCATGAAGCCTAATTCTTAATCAATCCAATTTTAAAGGATGAAATTGAAAAAAAAAAAGTCAATTAGAAAAAAGAAAATATCGAGTCAACTTGTCAAGCCCGTGGTCCGGGGTATGAGATTGGGATAATCTTATAAAAGACAAATTGAAAAAAAAATGAAGTTATATCCTTAATAAACCTAATGTTAAAGGATAAAATTAAAATTAAAAAATCAATTGAAAAAAGACACAAAAAACCAACTTGAGTCAACCCGATTTTACCCATCAAACTTGTGACTCGATTCATGAGATATGGATAACATCATATAAAAAAAATCAAAATAAATTACAAAACCTAATTCCCAATCAATTAAATGTTAAAGGATGAATTTGAAAAAAAAAATGTTGAGTTAACGTAGTTAACTTGATGAACTCACGATCCGGGTTATAAGACTGGAATAACCTCATGCAAAGTAAATTAAAAAAAATTATAAAGTTCAATCCCTAATAAACTTAATGTTAAATGATAAAATTAAAAAAAATAGATTATATATAAAAAATCATTACAGTTAATAGTATGTTATAAGGAGGAGTACAATAAAACCTCTTCGTGTGTTTTAGTTAGTTTGTTATTTTTTCTAACTCAATTAATTTTATGAACCTTCAAAAAAAATAATTTCAATGATGATTATAGTTGAAATATAATTAAATCTGACAATGAAAAACTATTTTATTCAAGATGTGGATCAAATGAAGATGATTTAAATATTTTTTACACTTGAACCAATCAAAACAATTTCAATATATATATATATATATATATATATATCAAATTTTCTTTATTGTAGTTAATTAGACCAAAAAACAAATATCAAATATCAACATATAAAAATAATAAAAATCACACCCTAACAAAAAAAAATCTATTATCTATATTTTTACATTATGTTAATTATGAAGGTTATTAAAAACAATGAAAACAAAGATTCTATTTCTAAAAGACATGACCAATGAATTAGTAATAAAAAAAAGGCCCAATTCATATTAAAAGGATTTCCGAAATCATCCAGATTCCTTTTTTTATATATTACCTAATTAGTAGAGTAATAATGATGGGTATAAATTTAATTGGCTCCTTCGTCTTATTAATTTAGCATTTTATTTTACTGATTCAGTTAATTTTAAGTACCAATAAAAACATTTTCCATGATGATTATGATTGAAATATAATTAAACTTTGACCAGTCGGAAAGTCAAGACTTTTGATATTATAAACAAGAAAAACCAGAAACAAGATCATATTTTTACTGAAACATATTCGAAACCACGTAAACAAAATAAAGGATGAGAAACAAAATTTATGATGAGCCTTTTGACACTGGTCCTGACTAAGAATCATTTGAAACCTAACTAACAACCATGAAATTATATATAAACAAGGATCAAAGATGAAATCTTCAAAGTCAAGTCAAGCTCCAACACACTTCAAAGCAAACTTTCATCCATGAAAACCACCAACAAAAACTTAGAGCTAAACTTTAACATTAAAACTAACCCAAAATCATTTGAACATAAGCTAAAGATGGTGAATCAATTCAATCTTCAAGAGAGCGCCTTTACTTTTTTGTGATGAGAGAAAAGAAGTTCCATTAGACCTTTGAGATGGTTCTTGAGGTATATAGTTTTTAGTGATTTGTGCTCTTTTTTTATTAGATTATCCGGTTGTTTTGCGACTTGGGGTGATTTTAATGAGTGTGAGGATTGTTTTGAATTGACAGCCATCAATCCAATTGTTGGGTTGTTGCCATTGCATGTGCAGCAAATGGTTGGCACCAACCATTGACTATTGGCAGCCACCATTGTTGAATGAGCTGGAGTTTGGCAGCCACCAATGTTGACAACAAAGCAAGAAGAGCTGCCATGAAATGCCTATAAATAGAGGCATTATGTAAGAGCAAAATTGAGAGGGTTGAGAGAGTGAAGTGAACGTGAGAATAGAGAGGAAGAGTGAGCTGCAATGGCAGCGACCTTGCTGCCATTGCAGCAGCTGCAAGAGCACCAAAGTGAGCTGAGAGTTGAGTTAGAGTGGATGTAATCCTCATCCTCCATGTATCTCTATATCTAATAAAATGAACCTCTCCCGTGGATGTAGGCAGTTTTGCCGAACCACGTAAAATATTGTGTCAGTGTGTTTAAGCCTCCTATGAGCAACTATCAGTCCACCACCGGTCCGCGCATGGGGGTGCCAGAATCCCCAACAATTGGTATCAGAGCTTGTTCTTGAAAAGGAGGGTGTTTGATCCAAACTCAAAAATCAAAGTTCTCAAAACGTGTTTTTGAACATACCATCGTGTAGAGCAAGGGAAGACGAATTCACTGGTGAAAACCCGGCGAAGAACCGACGTCCTGCATGCCCGCACGCGCCCACACGCGCCGACGAAGCCACTGCCTACGCGCGCCCACGCGCAGCACGCTCTCCACGCGTCGTCTCTGCCCGGATGCCTGCATCTGAACCGGGTTGACCCGCCACGTCATCCGCCACGCCAGCAAAACCGTACAGCCAACTGACACGTCACCTGCCACATCATCAAGTCAACTGTCACGTCATCAGACCAGTCAGCAGCCACGTCAGCCAGAATCGCGTATGCATTTGCCACGTCAGCAAAAGTGGGTCCCGGTTGGCCTACGTGGATGCCACGTCATCTGGACACGTCATCAAAGTGAGTTTTGATCCAGTGCTTCGCAGACACTATTCTGGCCTGACACGCGGCTTCATCTGCACCGTCCGTTGATCAAAAACTTTGATTGTTAAGAATTGAGCCATCCGAAGTCCGATTGGGGTGATCTCAGTGTCGTTTCCAATATTTTCGGCCGTTCCGGACACATCTGTAAGGTCAGATTTGACAAATTCAAATCAGAGATATAGTAAAAATGACAGATGAAATAAAGGATGCGGGAATTGAAAAATTTGATGGAACAAATTTTGGATATTGGAAAATACAAATTGAAGACTATTTATATGGAAAGAAACTTCATCTTCCTCTGTTGAGGAGCAAATTAGAAAATATGCCAGAAGAAGATTGGTTGCTTCTTGATAGACAAGTTTTGGGTATTATCCGGCTATCCTTATCAAGAAGAGTTGCTCATAATGTTACAAAAGAAAGATCCACTGCAAGAGTAATGGAAGCTTTGTCTGGGATGTATGAGAAGCCCTCGGCAAATAATAAAGTGCACTTGATGAAAAAGTTGTTCAACCTGAAAATGACAGAAGGCACCTCCGTCACACAACATCTCAACAACTTTAATACCATCACAAATCAATTGTCATCTGTAGAGATTGAGTTTGATGATGAGATCCGTGCACTCATTTTGCTAGCTTCACTTCCAAGCAGTTGGGAAGGTATGAGGACAGCCGTGAGCAACTCAGCTGGAAAATCCAAACTGAAATATGATGACATTCGAGACTTGATTTTAGCTGAAAAAGTGCGAAGGAAAGACTCAGGTGAAAGTTCAAGTCCAGGATCAGCTCTCAACATTAACACTCGAGGGAGGAGACAGGAGAGAGGCTTATCCAGAGGCAGATCCAAATCAAGATACAGAAGTAAAAGCAAGTCCGGACCCAGAAAGCAAGTTGAATGTTGGAATTGTGGCAAACCTGGTCATTTCATGAGGAATTGCACAAAACCGAAAAAACCTGAAGCTGACTCTGCAAACGGTACCACAGATGAGGTGCAAGACGCTTTGATTCTTGCTGTACAAAGTCCAATTGATGATTGGATTCTTGATTCTGGTGCTTCATTCCACTGTACACCACACCATGAGATGATGCAAAACTATGTTGCTGGAGATCACGGTGTAGTCTATCTGGCCGATGGACAACCAATGAAGATTGTGGGTATAGGAGAAGTGCAGATCAAGACAATGAATGGATCTACATGGAACTTGCAAAATGTAAGGCATGTTCCTGGACTAAAAAAGAAGTTGATCTCAGTCGGACAACTTGATGAGAGTGGTCATTCAATCCTTTTTTTCTGGAGGTATGTGGAAGGTATCAAAGGGAGCAATGGTTTTGGCTCGTGGAAAGAAAACCGGCACCTTGTATATGACCACAAGATTTGCAGACATTATTGCCTCTACTGAAGCAGAAAATCAAGCACAGCTATGGCACTGTAGACTCGGCCATATGAGTCAAAAGGGGATGAAGATACTTCAGTCGAAGGGAAAACTGCCAAAGCTTAAAAATGTTGATCTAGACATTTGTGAAAGCTGTGTTCTTGAAAAACAGAAGAAGCTCAGTTTCTTAAAGGTTGGCAGGGCCTTAAGACCAAGAAAGCTAGAACTGGTGCACACAGATTTACGGGGACCTTCTCCAGTGGCATCTCTTGGAGGTTCTCGGTATTACGTAACTTTCATTGATGATTTCAGCAGAAAGGTATGGGTCTACTTTCTGAAAAATAAATCTGATGTGTTCGAAACATTCAAGAAGTGGAAGGCTATGGTTGAGAATGAATCAGGTTTGAAGTTGAAATGCTTAAGATCTGATAATGGAGGAGAATACATTGATGGAGGTTTCAAGGAGTATTGTGCTGTTAATGGTATCAGAATGGAAAAGACCATTCCAGGCACACCACAACAGAATGGCATTGCTGAACGAATGAACCGGACCATCAATGAACGAGCTAGAAGCATGAGGTTGCATTCAGAGCTACCTCAAACATTCTGGGCTGACGCAGTTCATACTGCAGTTTACTTGATCAACCGTGGACTATCAGTTCCTTTGGAGTTCAGATTGCCCGAGGAAGTATGGAGAGGAAAAGAGGTACAACTCTCTCATTTAAAGGTCTTTGTGTGTGTTTGATTGCTTGAATGTCCCAACACCAATGTGTGTGATAGGGCAGAGCTTTTGGACATTATTCTCATGAAGGTAAACTGGTTGCTTAAAAATCCACAAGCAGAGCTTGATTTATTCTCTCAGTTTGCAATATTATCACAAGTGTAGATCAAACACTTCACAATTTGTCCTTTCCGATTTTATCATGTCCTGCTGAACATATTTGTATGTAGCTAGCAGAATTCAAATATAATCTTCATGGTCTTGTGATTTTCCTTCTTTGTCTCAACGGTCTATATTCTTTGTTTTGCATCCTCATGCACTGCTTGTATGGTTCGGGATATTACGTTTGTCGTTTGGTCCCAAATGTTCTTAATTACATGTTTGTTTTGACAGACCAAGTTTCTCTGTAAATTAATCTAACATCTGTAGCAGAAAGAGATTTGTGAAACACGCCGGTTATGGAAGTCACTATCATGGAGCACTATATCACATTCACTTTCCTCTTTCATCATGCTCAAGGAGTATTTTATGCACTCCTTGTAGCTAGTGGGTTAAACACTGGACTATGCTATCATTTGCAACTGCTTTAGAACTACTCTTTCAATCGTCCTCTAGAACTCAATAATACTTTGTAACTTTTATGCCTGATTAGATTATCAGTTTATGGAAGACTCCTTTTTATGTGGAAGAAGGTTGTCGAAGTGAGGAGGAGGCAGAGATCATGAAATCTTTTGCTTTTTATCTCATCTTCTTCGGGAGGTTGGTTTGTTTATGTCTCAAATGGTATCTATAAATGTCTATGAACTTCCGAATTCAGAGGCCAGAATTTCGGTTCATCTTTAAGGATATTGTGAGGATTAAGATATGGCTGTTTCAATCTTTAACTAGACATATTATAGCCCAGAAACCATCATCTCTTATAAGGTTTGATTTGTAGATTGAAAGTTTAGCATGTTCTATTCAGGTTGCACGTCCTATAGCATTAGCAAGATAGCAATCACAGTGCTTGTTTCTGCTACCGCGGTTCATAATTCCCTGCTGTCGGTCTGTAGACATTTTGGTAGCTACCTAACCCCATGTCATTATTGCACTAATGCTGTACAGGACTTCAGCATTGAGTAGGCCTTTTCTTGGGATATTTTATCTCTTAATAACAATTTCTTCTGTAAATGGTTCACAACACGTGCTATGACTGAGAAAAGAGACCTTCAATTTACTGAAACTTGAGGATACAGCATATATTTACTAAGAGCACACGAGCAGAAGATCTAAGTGATTTTTTTTTATTTTTTTTTGAATTTGTACAAGAACTGTCACGTTCTCAGGAAAACATTTCTGAAATGGGAGGCGCAATGAATCAATCCAGTAAGACTTATTGGAAAATTGCAGAAAAAACAGATGTATTGTTGAAAGCTGCAAACTGTGAGGAAAGTTGATAAAATTAAGCCCCAGCTTGTCAACATCTCTTGCTAGATATAATCTTTGTGAAAAACCTCACCTGGATATTTCTTAATAACTCCCAAATATGCGCCACATTTAATGTACTTTGAAAAAAAATTACATATTTTGGAGTGACATTAATGTAAGAATTCAATCTCGAAAGACCTATATATGATGATTATCTTGAACTCTACCTGTATGAGCGCCGAAGGTGATGTGTGACTGCAGCTTAATTCATAGTTGGGCACTAAAAGTCCTAGAACCCTTGTTTGTAAACAGATTTAATTTATCTCCGTAAGGCTACTCACTTTGGAATGATTATTTCAACTCCATGCATGTTGTACCCTTAAAAAAATACAATAAATTTAATTTGGTTAAAAAAAGTTTAATACTTGTGCGATGAGGAATAAATTATTATTGGAGAAATTAGACCTTGGAAGGTGCAAGAGGCTAATGGTATTGGTCTCGCATATTCTTTAGTTCCTTGACTTCTGGTGGGACAACGGATTTAAATTTTGAATGAATTATTACAAAAATAAAATAAAATCTGTTGGAATTTTGTGAAAGAAGTAATTCATTGTGAGATTAAGGATTGAAAAATCCATAACATATGCAACAGGAGCAAATAATTGGCACCTGAGATTTACTAGGCATGGTTACACCAGACAATGATATCATTTGCATGTACGTTGCAGGTGCACAAATGACCAGTTATTACTGATCTGAGGCCAGGAAATTATGCTCCTTTTCAATTTCCCTTATGAACACAGCTTTCAATTTCAGGAGGTGACAGGAACTGTTTCATTGGTAGCTGCACTAACTAATGTAAGTAGATAGCGTACCAATACCTGAAACATTTTTGGTTGCTTTAGTAGTACAGCGAAGGAAGAGAATCATTGGTTTGCTGAGGTCATGCTAAGAAATTGTTTGTGCTCGCCTGTGATTTTTTCCCATATAATTCATTATAAGAATCACAAAAGTAGAGTGGGGGGGGGGGGTGATGGTAGGTGTATGAATTCTGATGGTCACTTAACCAAGTTGCCAATTAGAGAAAACTATAGCAAGATATTGGCAGTTCGTGTTTTTCCAGGCAAGCAAGCATACAATTTAGTTTATTAGAGATTAGGACTGCAACCTAATTCATAGTACATTGCATATGAAATCTGTCTCCAGGATAGTCTCGATCGAATGCTTCTGTGGCATCCCTATTTGACTTTGACAGTGACCTGAGTTTCTTAGTTAATATTGTTTCAGAGACAATTTGACCTACTGCAGCAACCATTGTGTCTAGGGACTTTCTCCCTATTCTATGCGAAAGTGATGAAAAGGTTCCGAGTGCTTTTTATGATTGATATGGAAGTGAGCATATAGGCTTATTATTATAATCTTCCACTTATCACTTAATTTAGGCAAATCCATATGACAGGTAGGCTAAAAGGGATCCTAGTGCTTTTTCTTGATTATAGAAATCACTGTGTTTCACAACACAAACAAAATGCTGATATTTTTTAACCAGAATAATCTGGAAGAAGAAAGACATAGGTTGAAGCATCAATACCTACCTAGTTCATAGTTGAACTGTGATTCAGAGCTCACAATCTAGTGAAATCTATTAACAAAATTAACAAATCAAAGGAACTTTTTGGTTGGTTGTGATTAAAAATATGACCAGTAAGGGATAGAAGAACTGTTTTCCAGCTTAAAAAAATCCTTTGGACGGTTGAAAGAAGATTTTTTTTATGATTTGACAATATTCCTGTTTGATGTTTTCACCTCACCAGGAAACTTCTGTTAAAGGTAATGAAAATAACCCAAGAATACACTACTGCGAAAACGTCAAAACTATGGCAAATAGCTAATCAACAAGGCTATTGCATTGAATTAAATCCATTTATTACCATGAAAACAATCAAACAAATAAGTACAATGATTAGAAGTTTCTAAGATTTTGATGAAACTACTTCCAGTGCCATTGCAAATTCAAGAAGCACTAGCTTTAGGATATGATTATTCAATCACCAGGGAGGGAGGGTTAGAGAGATACTGCTTTAGGCTACCCATTTCATTGGCTACATCTAGCATGCTTGGTCTTGTTGAAGGGTTATTTTGTGTGCAAACAAGACCAAGCTCAATCAATTCCAAGATCACATCACTCCATATTTTGTTATAGGATACCGGCATGACAGATGGAGCACACCTAAGCACTGCTTGATCAACTATGGGCTTGAGCTTGTGGGGATAGTGACTCTTAACCCATTCATGCAAGCTTGAACCTTCATGAAATAGAACATCTGTGGGGCGCCTTCCTGTTATAATTTCTAGCAGGAGGACTCCAAAACTGTAAACATCTCCTTGCGTTGAAGCACGCTTTCCCATTCCATATTCTGCATGAGATCAAGTTGACAAGGAAATTATTAATAAACGTAACAAGGTATTTGAAAATGTTCCTCTCTCTCCATGAGGAACATGAATTATAAATCATTTCATAATTTAGAAATAATACTAAGTTGTTGCAGAAAGTAAGAACATACCAGGGGCAATGTAGCCGACAGATCCACACAACAATCCATCAGATGAGCTAAGGAACATTGAATCATCTGTTGAATTACTATCATCAGCACCTTTAATCAATCTTGCGATTCCAAAGTCAGTTACCAAAGCTGTCATGTCTTCATCCAGAAGAATATTGCTTGGCTTGAGATCACAGTGCACTACCCTAACAGGAGAATAGTGGTGCAAATAGGCCACTCCTTCAGCCACATCATTACATATGCTAACCAACTGAATCAAATCCAGCCCTGTATTTAGTCCATGGCTTGGGTATAAATGCCCTTCCAGGCTCCCATTTGACATGAGAGGAAGGACAAGAGCCTTAAAGTCTGGCTTGCTGCATGTTGTGATGATCTTGATCAAATTTCTGTGTTTGGCCCTCTTTAGTACTTGGCATTCTCTTTTGAAACTTCCTGAAATTTCTCCATCTTCCTTTGAATCCAATACCTTAACAGCTATCCTTGTATTGTCTTGAAGAACGCCCTTGTAGACATGGCCAAACCGGCCTGAACCTATTAGGCTTGAAGCGCTAAAACCCCCTGTAGCTTCAATAAGCTGTCGATATGAGATTCTTGGATGTTTGAGGTCTTTTGTTTCTTTGTCCTCATCTCCCAAGTCCCCTCCATTGAATATCACCATTTTCCTTCTGAACCTTGACCTGAGTACGAGGGGGTATGCGAACATGCATAATAAGGGAGTAGCAAACAGTGACAGTAGGACAGGTAAAATAAATGAAAGATGAGCATTTCTCCTCCGGCAGTTGGGCATGCCCTTTATTTGTCCGCAAAGGCCATCATTGCCAAGGAAGGAGTCTATTGTCAGGGAAGAAAATGCTCCCTTGTTTGATATGTTCCCAGAGAACTTGTTGAAAGAGAAGTTGAGATACTTGAGAGTCGGCGATGCCTCAATAGATTGTGGTATATTGCCACTCAATTGGTTTGAAGATACGTCGAGTTCTTTAAGATAAGGCAACTGCCCTATTGTAGCAGGAAGAAGGCCTTCTAAGACATTACCTGAAAGGTTAAGGTACTCCAGTGCAATGCAGCTTCCAAGTTGAGGCGGGACTGTGCCAGAGAGATTGTTGGAAGATAGATCGATTGCTAGCACCATGTCCATTTTACTCAGCTCAAGTGGTAAAGGCCCATGTAAATGATTTCTTGACAAATTCAAATACAACTTCAAGCTCCTCAATCCTGCAACTTCACTAGGAATTGTCCCAGAAATGTCATTGCTAGAAAGGTCTAGGATCTCCAAGTTGACACATTGTCCCAAGCTTGGTGGTATGGTTCCTGACAGTTGATTTTCATAGAGAAAGAGTCTCCGAAGCTGTGAAAGGTAGGCAAAACTGTCTGGGATGGAGCCTGTAAGTTTGTTTTTTGACAAGTCAAGAAGGCCTAAATGGGAAATGTTAGCAAGAGCTGCTGGAATTTCACCAGAGAGTGAATTGTTTGATAAATAAACCCTCTCTAGTTTTCCCATACGACATAATTCTGGTGGGATGGTACCATTCAGAAGGTTGCTGGACAAGTTTAAGAGGGTGAGGTTGACAAGATTTGAAATGTGAGAGGGTATGGAGCCATAAAGAATATTCTCATCTAGATGAATCTGTACACATTTGGTAGAAAGATCACCAATAATAGGAGGTATCTCTCCAAAAAGGTTATTTCCTGCTAATTCAAGCTCCTGAAGGTTAGATGAATTAACTAAAGAAGCAAAAAAAGGTTCAAGATTTGTGTTACCATCATGGCTAACAAAGTCATTGTAAGACAAATAGAGGAACTGTAACTTTGGCATTTGGCGTACAATCTCTGAAGGCAACTCCCCACTCAGCATATTTGACTCCAAATCGAGCCATTCAAGATTGGTGGAGTTAGAAAGTGCTCGAGGGACCTGGCCAACTAGTCTATTAGACCAAAGCAAAAGAAACCTTAAAGCACCAAGCTTACATTCATTATTCAAAGGAATTTTTCCAGTTAAAGAATTGTTAGAAAGGTCCATGTACTGCAAAGAAGAAGAACCATTGCTGAAAAGTGGTGCAGGAATATCACCAGCAAGCCTGTTATTTCCCAAATCAAGATATACTAATTGATGAAGAAATCCCAACTCCTCGGGAATGTTTCCACCGAGAAGATTCCATGATAAACTGAGCTGTCTTAACTGGAGAAGATCACCCAACTCTGCTGGAATATGGCCTTCAAAGAAGTTCCTTGACAAATCAAGAACCAACAAAGAAGAAAGATTCGCAAGAACCGGAGAAATCCTGCCACGAAGTGACAGGCCACTTAGGTCAAGCTGGACAACATGATCACTAGCATTGTTGCACTTGACTCCTGTCCAGTTGCAAACATGAATACCTGAAGAGTTCCAGCTCTCAAGCGCACCTTCAGGGTCTAATACTACATCAGACCTGAAAGAAAGCAATGAGATCCTCTCCTTAACAAGCTGGGGACTTATCTCTTCCCCAGAAACCACGAACAAAATGATGATCAAACAAAGGAAACTAAACATAGAGAATTTACAAGAACCCATTTTGATTCTTGGTCGACCTCTTCGAGTTAAAGAAACTCAAGGAAAGAGGTTTCAAATGCAAGAGGAAAGAGAGGGAGCCGGTAGAGAATGAGCAATGCACCACCATGGCCTGAAGACGATGCATAGCTTTGACACGTTCAATATAAAGGAGCTAGCAAAACGCTCAAGCTCAGCTAGCTAGAGAGAATTCTTGTGCCTAACTGCCGTTGAATGTGTGAAACGTACGTTTGGCGCCTGTGATGGTTGACTACGAAACACAACGAATAGCGGATGAAGAAGTGTCCACGTGCGAAATGGCACGTAAGCAATGTTACAAGCTGCACAGCATTGTGCTGTACATGTCAGCTACAGGCCTAACATCGTAACACCTTTTGGATTCTTGTTGTTTGCTTGTGGGAAAGGACTTAATTAGTGGATTGTTGGCTGTAATAAGAGAAAGATAATCTAGGTTAATAGAGCATGCTTAGGGGATGATGTGGCGTTTTGGTACATTTGTCTGCTAGATGATGGGCCCAGTCGCCCAGAGATTAAAAGAAATATCATGAGATGGTGTTTATGTGTCCCTGATTGGGTAATATAGCACTGAGTGATCTTAAGGATAGCACACCATAGCAGTTAGCTAGCCCAGCAAGAAAACGATGATGTTCCAGTTACTACGTGTGGGTATTAGGAAAGGGAATTACGTGTTACATTTTCATCTACAAATGTTATTCAGTGTATTTGGCGAACTTCTCATCACTTCTGTAGGGATAACAGATTGAGACTTTTGGGTCTTCTGATTAACGAGGAAAAATGACTGCCCCGAACATGAAACCAAGTGGGTGGATTCTGGTTCTAAAAACCTGAACTTGTTTGTTGTCAGAAATTGTTGATGTTGTTTCCTGAACTTGAAGGGGAAAGAAATCATATAATCAATGCCCTGGAACAGTTGCTCTGTGTCTCTCTCTATGATTCTGAACGTCATTAGGCTAGTTAAGGGTTAAGTACAGTTTGAATATGAGGAGGACTATACATATAGGATCTCCTAATTACTAGTCCTCGCATAAGCATGACTTGCCTTTAGGTCGACGACGATTTCACCGGCATGCCGGTGCATCCGGTATTATCCAATTTGGTTGTATTGTATTTTTATTTGGTTTGAACAAATATAAATAAGAGGTTACTTAAAAGTATAATAATAATTTTAATTTAAAGTAATTTTTTGTTTGGAAATGTATTAAAATAATATTATTTTATTTTTTTAAATTATTTTTAATATCAGTAGATTAAATTAATATAAAAACATAAAAAAATTAAAATTTTAAAAAATATTATTTCAGTTGCATTTCTAAGTAGGACTTAAAATTCACTCCAATTTAATGGGACCAGGTGCAAAGGTGAGTGAGGGATTCATCCAAACATGACATCCATCCTGTTCTGTAATAGTTTTTTTTTTTTTAATAGTGTTTTTCAATATAGTGTACGGATCTGTCTATCTCTTAGTTTATAAAGAATTTCTATGGTTGGACTTGAGGGCCTAGCTGCTGTGGTCAATCGTGTAACTTGTTCTGTCCTGTTCCGGGTTCGATCCTTTATGTGCACGCCTGTCACCCCCGCGGTGCCTAACCTGCCCTTGAGCTTGTAGGATGTCCAGTGAGTCGTGGGGAATATTCATGGTGCGCGCAAGCTGGCCCGGACACCCCACGTAAATTAAAAAAAAAAAAAAGAATTTCTATGGTTTTGTGCACGAGTTTGAAGTCTCAACTTTAATTTATTTTCATGTAGTTTTTTTTCTTGATTTACATTTTACTTTTTTGGAATTGATTTAAATTAAAAACCCACATCTTGTTGGGGAAGAACAGCTGATGTATAGGTGAACAAAGTCCTCCATCGAACCTAAACATGCAGAGATAGATGATGGATTTAACATTCTGGATGGATTAGAAAAACGAATGGATAAATTAAATCCAACTCTAACCCCTCTCCATTGCCATCCATACTTGACTAGGTCTTTGTATCCATTTTCTTGCTCATGGCTGAAATTTGAGGCTGTTGTTTCTACGTTTGGAAAGCATTTCTGAAAAAATTTGATTTTTTTTTGTTTTTAATTAATATATTTTTGATGTTTTTAAATCATTTTGATGTGCTGATCTCAAAAATAATTTTTAAAAAATAAAAAAAAACATTATTAACATACTTTTTTAAGTGAAAAACACTTTAAAAAACAATCACAAGCACACTCCCAAACACACTAGGGTTAGGACTTGGGATGGGTTAGAGTCAAACCTAGATAGGTATCTAGTTAGTTAAGGAGTATTTGAGAATGTGATTATAATTATTTTTTAAAGTTTTTTTTATTTAAAAAATATTAAAATAATATTTTTTATATTTTTAAAAAATTATTTTTATTACCAACATAAAAATTCTAATTTTCTTTTTAAAACACAAAAATAAATATAAAGTTAGTTATATTAGCTACGAAAACTTCAGCCTTTGTTGTTAATTCATTTGTTGCTCATCATGACAATTCACCAACCAGCCGAAGCTAGCCTTATTTTCAGCACCGCACTCCATTACTCCCACCGTAGTCTGAGCTCATCGTCAAGTCCTTATAAGGGGACTTGTCCAATTAATTTACAAGAGAAAAGCCAAGGAGGTGAAAATTTTGAAACTTGTAAATCCATTTTCCGGCCCGTGGAGGTGGTCGGTGGTAAAAATCCACAGTTTATAGCCCACAAATGTTTGCCAGTTTGAATCCTAGTTCTTCAATTAATTAGAATTAGGGTTTTGCACTACTTTGTGCTGATACGTGCTTGATACGTACGCCGTAATAAAATAAAAAATTACTGCAAAGCTGTAACCTATTTAAATCCTTCTCGTAATGGACGACAACTATGCTCTAACTAGAAATCGGAACACGCTACGCTCAGCTAAGGGTCAAGAAAAAAAATTAAATTAGAAAAACTTATATATGATAAATTATAATTAAAAATAAATAAAAATTTAATAAGAGAATCAAGAAAAAAAATTTAAAATCAAGAAATTATAGATTAAAATTGAAATTTCAACAACAAAGAAGATCAATCAATGTTTTTTTGGGGTATAAGAGAGAGAAAAAAAGAAAAACAAACAATCATTCAGAGATAAATCGCTCTACCACCACCAACATACATCGTATTGGAAGGAAAAAAACATGGTGACACATTCAATGAAACAATAAAAAAGAATTTTAAGCTATTAGGATACACCATATACGCCGTTCAAAGATATAGATGCCTTTTACACTCCAACAAATTTTTAGAATTAAATAATATTTATTTGATCTTAAAAGATAAAAATTAATGGTCTTGATTGCCCTGGTAATTACATAAAACCTTAAAGGAAAGGCCCCAAAGACCAATGAACCTATGGTTTATATCTTTGCTTTCAAGGCTATAGTTGTCAATTTATTGTACATGAACAAATAAAAAGGTAATTATGCCCCTCTTCATAGTGTTATAATTTAATTTTTTGAAGGCAAGTAGATTATTTTATTATGTTTAAAAATAAAAATTATAATTATATCCCTAAAAATCCTAGCTTTAATGACTCATGCACCGTGCAAAAAAACAAAAATAACCTCAAAACAAAAACAAGTTTTTTAGGGCAATTAAAACCATCATTTTATTATTGTAGTGAATAATTTAATGCTCAATGTTTTTATCTTTCCCTTTAGTTTTATATATATATAAAATCCGAACCTTTCCAATTGTTCAAATAGTATCTCTTGAAAGGAAATTTCCCTGCGCTTAACTTTAATTAAGTGTTCAGCAACTTGAATATATATGAGAGCAGTGCGCACCAAAAAAAAAAAAAAAAACTAGTTATTTCCTGGACATTTTACATGTTATGCTTGTTTATCTTTTATAAATAAAATATCAATTGATCCAGCAGAACCTAGCAGATGATAACCAATTATGTCAACAAAGGAAGAATATATTTAAGTGATCATCAGGATTAATTATAATTAACACATGCTTTTGCTAATGATTATTGTATTAAAATCTAGTGCCTACAAGCCTAATTGTCGGATACATGGTATGATAAAATGTACTAACACTGTTTAAGGGCATTAATCTGTTCATAAACTCCCATAGTGATCAAGTTGCACATAAACTATGTAAAAAAAATGCTAGTTACAGGAGCCAAAGGCGACCAATGATGCTGTCCCCAGTACTCGTTTATAGATTAAGATTTTGCTAAACTAGCTGTGATTTAATTACTAGGCATGTTCAAACGTGTTGTGAGCAATATTTAACAAAAACAATAGCATGCCATGGAGCGTGCTTATAATTAATGCTTCTTTAACCAAGCAAGTTGCGGCAATATATATTAGATTTGATGGGTTTTCTTCTGTTCTTGAAACTCGTCATAATTTCTCAGTTTTCCACAACTTTATGATCATTTTTATTCCACAAGAGAATCACCTTTCCGTAATTTAACTTGTTGGGGTTCAAATTAAGCTGAGAAGATTTTGACCTTGTTATTTTGTTTCAGCAGACTCTTGACCAACTCTTCCACCGTTTTAGTTACGTACTTGTTGGCTTGACCTTACGATGTCGGCAATTCGATCTCTGATAATTAATATTGATCCTTGCTATGTCCCTGAAGAATCTAAAACATGTCTAACACAGGAGCTGAGCTTCATGCTAATACTACTGTTTGGTACTGGTAGCATATACTAGCTCCATACAGATACGAGAATTACATTGTATGCCAGCTGATCTTGGATCTTTTCTGGAAATACTGCTCTTAATTTGTTTTGTACATTTTTTTTATATCTTCGGATACACTCCTAAACACAACACGATACAACGATGTACATAGGTAAGCGGTCACTATCAAGAAAACCTACCTCCGGTGGAACTATATAAAACGAGAATGTTTAGAAAAATTGGCAGATATAACGTAAACATCTATAGAAGTGCTAATTACTTTTTGTTTATGTTCGTAGCTGATGTTTTAAAATGTGATGGGTGGATAAGTACTAAAAAATGAAACCCCCCCCCCCCCCCCCCCCAACTCTTTGCATTCATTCTTTCTAGCTAGACAGATATTGGCTGGGTTTGCTTTTTTCCTGCAATAGCTAGGCTCTGATTTGATCAGGCCAATGGCGGCAATGTGAAAGAGGATATATATATATATATTCTGTCGTTCAGTTTCATCGCATGAAGCATGGCAGACCTGAGATTGATTATTTTAATCCAGATTTTTTGAGATTTTTCTTTGTTCTTAACAATTTCGTGATTGATTTTGTATACAAGTATATATATATATATATATATATATATATATTGCAGGAGGTCTAATCTAAATCTAAATATAGCAACACACTACGAAAAAGAAAGCAAGCTTAGGAGGTGCAATTGCAATGGTGCTGGAGGCATGAGTACTTTGTCTATGCAGATGGTGGGTTCTGTCCTCTACTTTCTTCAATAAATGAAACTACAACGGTAACCCTAGAAGTTTTATTTATGTAAAATAAGTTTTATTTATCTAACTATTATTTTTATGTAAATGAATTATATAAATAATAATAATATTAGTTACCCGATCCGATTGATGATGTTAGTAATGATCATTTTTATAATAAAATGATCAAGTGTGAAAATGTCCATTGTGTAAACAATATAATAAACATATTATGTCTTTATATATTAATAACTATATATGTCCTATAAAAGTATTTATTGATTAATATTATCTACAACTCATGCCCTTGGTGAGATCAACATTATTATTTTTAAAATATATTTAATATAAAGTAATGTTTTTAAGAACATGCTCTATATTGATGTGATCATAATTCTCAACTTTTAAAGACAACCTTACACGATTTATCACTGATATTATTTTTTATTACTTGAAAAAATAAATAAATTTATCATAATTATAATCAATTATTTCCCATGTACTTAAGTGTTACATTTAGTATTGTACTAAGAGTGTTTTTTATTTGAATGAAATTTTAGAGAACTTAAAAGTATATGAGAGTTGGGCAGTGATTATTTTTTAAAGTGTTATTTACTTTGAAATTTATTAAAATAATATTTTTTTTATTTTTTAAAAATTATTTTTGATATCAGCATATTAAAATAATATAAAAAAATAAAAAATATTTTTAAAATAAAAAACAAACAAGTATTAAATTACTCCTCATGTGATTTGACAAATTAGATATTGATTTTCTCTGCGTGGTGCATGCTGCCTTCTGGGCCGAGTTTCGAGCTTACTATTAAAAGAACCAGAGTTTATTAAAGCTGGGCTCCGATAATTAAGACCCAGCTCAAATGGCACAGTTTTGAATAAGAGCAACAAGGATCCATGAGTGACACCTTGGCCCAATTGGCTAATGCTTTCTCGTGAGGGATAATTACTCGACAGGTGCATCGACTTTTCACCTTTTCTCAATCAAATAAAAGGAGCTTATTTTAACCATAGAAAAATATTTATTTTCTTAAGAAGATTTTATTATAAAAAAACCCTTTTATTTATATAGCCAATGATTACTATCTAAAAATAGAAGAAACAAAAGTAATAAAAATAAAAACATAGTTAGTTAAAAAGATAAAGATAAAAACATCAAAATAAATTTATTCTTTGTTTTAGAGTGAATTTTTATATTTTTAAGATAAGAATGCCTTCAGAAATAAATTTTATCCATAAAATTTTTTTTATATATATATATATATATTTTTAAAAAAATGATCAAACAAATTCGTTTTTACTAATTTTTTTTTAAATAAATAGATTCTTGACATGGGTTTTGATTGAATTTTATTTTGGATTGACTTAGATTTTTAAATAAAACAATGATTAAATATAATAAAAAGATTAAAATTTATAGATATTAGCTGATAAAAATAAAAAAAATTTAAAATGATTCTGATCAAGCTTACAAGTATAACTAGCAGTACCTTACTCCATAATTATAGGTATTCCTTAGGAGATGTTTAAATTAAGGAAAATTTGCAACTCGTGGGTTCAAATTTGGTTCTTCCATGTTCATAATTAATACCCTTACAACCCAGCCATTCTTTGTCTTACGATTCACACGTAGTAAAATATATTATTGACCCTATATCTAATTAATTAAATTGTAATTGAATCAATAGTCTAATTACCTAGTAGCATGTTCTGAGTTGGTTTTATAAAAAACAAAAAAAGTAAAATCTCAGATTTTACCAAATCTATCACCCAAATTTTCAATTTATTCTGCTCAACTAGAATCCTTATGTTTTAGAAATTTCTTAATTATATCTTTTTATTAATGTTTTTATATATTTTCTTGCAAAAAAAGGGTGTGTGTTCTTAGGAAAGTCTACAGGAAACAGTAACAAAAAGCTCCGAAAGACTTGTTGAGAAATGTCTCAAGACTTCGAAGGACTTAAGAGATAAAATAATTTGTTTTGGACTGTATTAATAATTTAATAGTGCGGTAGGGTTTAATCTGAAGTTTCCAAACACAAAATTTGGATTTTTGGAGGCCTCTGTGTTTCATCACTAAAAAAATATCCTCCTGTGGATTTGGCTGGTAGCTAGTAAGGTTTTAGAGAGGTTTGTTTGATTGATTTCCTTCCTAGTTCAGCTCTCTCCTCCTCTCTCCTCCTGTCTTCTCTTCCACCCCTACCCTTATCTCCACTCTCCCTCCACAACAAAAATGGCTTCCACGACCACTTTCTCTATTCAACACCCAACATGGACAACATCAAAACATCCTAAGTTTCATAAACCCTACAAAAACCTCCATTTCCTCTCTAACCCAACTTCTCATTCTCTTTCCAATCCTTCTTCCATCTATTCCTCTTCTTTCCCTCTCAGTCCCAAATTCTCTCTTCTAAACCCACCACTTCCATTTCACCCTTTGCATGATTCTTCTCATGACCGTCTCCTTGAAGACTTTGAAATCCCCACCATTTGTAGCCACCAAAAGCTTGAAACTTTGATCAAATTTGACCAAATTATGCACGGAGAGTCTTCGAAAAGGGTTTTCATTCAAGACCCACCTTGGATTTCTGCTCATTTTTGGAAGGGTATGTATAAAATAGCCAATAAAAAGGTGAAGGTAGAGTTCAAGGATATTGAGAAGAGGAAGTATAATTTGTTGAGGAGGCGGCAAATTAGGGAAGAGACTGAAGCGTGGGAGAGAATGGCTGATGAGTATAGGGGGTTGGTGAGGGAAATGTGTGAGAGAAAGTTGGCACCAAACTTGCCTTATGTGAAAGGTTTGCTCTTGGGGTGGTTTGAACCATTGAAAGAGGCTATAGAGAAGGAGCAGAAAATGGAGAAATCCAAGAAGCAGAAGTCGGCATTTTCTCCCAATATTGAATTGTTACCTGCTGATAAAATGGCAGTCATTGTTATGCATAAGATGATGGGGTTGTTGATGGTGGGGCATGAAGATGGGTGCGTCCGGGTTGTCCAGGCTGCAGTGCAGATTGGCATGGCTATAGAGCAGGAGGTGAGTGTTAACAGTTGCTGTTTTGTTTCTAAGTTCTGACTTAGTATTGGGATGCAATTGACATTATTATTTGTGTGGTTCTCGATTTTAGGCTGGAGGGTATATGATTAATTAGCTAAATCTGAGTAGTTGGTATGCATATAGTGTATTGTTGGTTGCAGGAATGTGGTGCTCTTGTCGAGGTACTATTTGGAAATTCTGTTTGAATAATGTATCTCAGTATTTTTGAATATGTGTAGGAAACACCAAAGTAGTGAAATGACTTTTAACATTCAAAAGGCTACTGTTATTTAGTATATAGATGAAAGAATAATACTGCCAACAGGAGATATAATTGTATACACTTTAGTCCATTTCTATAGACAGATTCAAAGTTAATTAAGAGCACAAATAAAACTTGAATATTGTTCTTGAACTTGATGCTAAGTTCGTGTTAGGCTTTAGCTTGATTTAATGTAGATAAACCAAACTTGAAAAGTATGAAACTCAACTTGTTGATTATGGCCCTAACTACCGTATATGACTTGAGAACAGGCTTAATTTGAGCTACCCATAATGAGATGAAAAATCATCCTGCAAAATCTATGCAAAACATCAAACTTGATAACTTAATTCTACCATTGAGCTACCAGTTCTCTTTCTTCTCAGGTTAGAATTCATAATTTCTTGGAGAAGACCAAGAATTACCAAAGGAAGAAGACAATGCATGAAGTTCAAGAGACCATGGACAAGGAGAAGGAGGTGCTCAGGAAACGTGTAAATAGTTTGATTAGAAGGAAAAGGCTCATGGAGGTGCAAAATCTGGTGAAACAGGATGAAACTAAACCTTGGAGTCGAGGTACACAAGCTAAGGTTTGTAGCCCTCACCATTTCTTTCTGAAATGGCTAGCTGTGCCCCTTCACCTATTTAAGTTTTGATTAAAGTTTTTTCTTTTTGGGTTTCCCCATTGTTCTTTCTGTCTTTTGTTCCCCCCTTTCTACTTTCTAATGCACAGTATAATTTTGCAGCTCGGAAGTCGTCTAATAGAATTATTAACTGAAACAGCTTATGTACAACCTCCTGTTAACCAGTCAGAGGATATTCCACCAGATGTTCGACCTGCCTTTAGGCACATATTTAAAACTTTAACAAAGAACCCAGGGTGAGACTTTATTTTCTATTGCCTTTTGTAAGCCATTTTTTCCATGTGCTCCCTATGCAGATAGGTAATCATCTAGTAGATCATTCTCAGACATCTCAGTTTTTGGGTTCTTCTTAGGGAATTGGTTGCGTAAGTGAGCGTTGGCCAGTATGTGATTCTTAGGTTCCTCGTCTTGGTTTCTGTTTGACCATTGACATTCAAGATATGGCTTTATGTTTGATTATTTGTCCATAGACTTCATTCAAAAGATGGCTTTATGGTTGATTATTGGTCCATTAGTTTCTTAGGGAGGGTGAATGGTGGATTTTTTTTTTGTTGGTTATTTGCTTTTACTTCCAATGCTTCACTCCTGGTGCCATTTTTTTTCATGACTCATTTTTATCCATGTAGGCAGAAAATTGTGAAGAAGTATGGGGTTATAGAATGCGATCCCCTCATCCTCACAGGGCTTGATGGAACAGTGAGTCAAAACAAAACATCTTTCTCATTCTGAATTTGAGGATTTTATTACACTTAAGTTTAATTTCCATTACTAAGTTGTTCTGAAGTTGCCTACCCATTTAATCCACCTAAATAATTTTAAACAAAGTTAATGCATTTCAATTACCCTTTTCCATACTTCTCGTTTTTCTTATCATGAAGTCAGCAAATGCTTCCAAAGGATCTTACCATAGTACATTTGACATCTCAAGCTTTTTATTGGTCCTTCAGAAGATAAGGAAATTGGTTTCTGATGGTATAACTCATTGTTTACTTGGTGCATAGATCTGGTATGACTTTTTTCAAATCTTTATTTTGACCCCACTAGGAACATGTCATACTTGTAATCCTCTATGAATTTGGGGAACGGGTGCAAATATTGGAGCTATTAAATGCATGTGAAATTGTGACTTTTGGCCTTTGGATGCTCTACTAATATATGGCATCTCTGTCCTAGTGCAGGCTAAGCACATGCTGATTCCTTATTTTCCAATGCTGGTGCCTCCCAAAAAATGGAAAGGGTATGTATGAAACACAAAGGATAGATAATGTAGATATCACATGCTCTTTCTTAGAAAGATCATTGTTACCTTTTTATGAGAGGCTGCAAAGGTCCAGGGATGTTGTTTCAAGTTATAGCTTAAAAAATGGAAGTATAGAATCTTGACTGACCCTGGCATGCTTTACCCAGCTGAGTTTTTCCTTTTGAAAAATAATGTAAATATGGACTGCACATGGCCAACCAGAATATTTTCTGTTATTTTGAAGCTCTTTGGAAGTTTTATTGTCAATTTATATCAGAAATCCTTGCAGGTATGATAAGGGTGGGCACTTGTTCTTGCCTTCGTATGTCATGCGCACTCATGGATCTCGGCAGCAACAAGTTGCAGTCAGGAGTGTTCCTGGGAAACAGATGCAGAAAGTATTTGAGGTGAGTGCTTCTTCTTCTTCTTCTGTTTCTCCTCTTGCATAGAAATAAAGAAAAGGGCTGGCTTGGCTGGCTAGAACTTGTGCAGTAATTGTGGAGCAGCTGGCAGGTTTCAGGCATTCTCCAAGTGGACACCCCTGTCCTGCTTCATGATGATAACAAAAATACTGAACAAAAAGTTTAATTATATATCAGATCAACAGGATAGTGAAAGATTATGTGGTATCATGAAATAAAAATAAAATCTAATTGATTTAAATTAATGGTCCTAGGACTGATATGTGCACATGCAATAAGTTGATAGTATAGGTTATTCTAATATTTTTACGATAATTATGCACATCACCTTCATCCAAATATTAAGACCATTAAACCTATACTGTTGAATCTTATTTCTAACTTATGATTTGTTCTTAAGACTGATGTCATTGTAAAGTGTGGCAATTGTTTTTTTGGAATGGGAAGTGTTCGTATAAAAATGCTTCTTATGCTAAAAGATGACATTTAATCTTGCCAATTAACCAAAATTTATGCCTGGGTCTGAAGTATGCTGCTTTAGATTCCTTGTCTAATGGTAATAGTCTGATCATGTTGCTACTTTTCAATCAAGCCATGGCTATTTTTTTCCATCATGAAGTTGAAATATGACTTGATTTTGGTCTGATGTTATATAAACAGGCTCTGGATACACTCGGAAATACCAAATGGAGGGTGAACAGAAGATTGCTGGATGTGGTGGAGAGGATATGGACAAGTGGTGGTAACATTGCGGGCCTGGTTGATAGAGAAGATGTGAGAAGAACCTGAACTTTCTCGGCAACAATTTCTTGTGAATAGTTGGTTGTGTTAGTTGCATGGGCAATGGGATCATTTGAAATTTTAGAACATACAGTATGGCATTATGCAACCATTTTGATAACTTCCTGTTTGTTGTGAAAACCCATGCTAATTTGATTTGATCCTTGAAATCTCATAGAACACATAATTTTAGTGAAATAATCTATCATGCAGTTAGAATCTTGGTGTTTGTATATACTGCCACAAGCGAATAGTCCTCTAGTCAATTACAATGACAAAATTTCTCCAATCTGTTAATTTTGTATGCTGTCAATTTGCCATTTAAACAACTTGAGATGTTTTTGATTTCATACTTTGATGGGTTTCAGATTCCTATACCAGAGAAACCATCCTCAGATGATCTAACAGAAATTCAAAAGTGGAAATGGAGTGTGAGGAAGGCAAAGAAGATAAACCAAGAGAGGCACTCTCAAAGATGTGACACTGAACTTAAGCTTTCTGTAAGATCTACTTCCTTCTCAGTTTTAAATTGACAAGATGTCTGATTGCAGTATGCTGCAACATTGAGTAGTTGATTCAATTGATTCATTCATATAAATGAATGCTTGCGAGTTCTTATGCCAACATAATCAAGATTGTATTTATTGACAATCTCTATATCTATCACAATAAATTATTTTTTGACTTCATAATCACTTAAAAGCTCAAGTAACCAGATAAATTTTGATTTTGCATGTCTTGCCTGATAACATGCGTATCAATGCTTTACCTTTCATTCCACAACCATGGCTTATGCAGGTGGCTCGGAAACTGAAAGATGAAGAGGGATTTTATTATCCTCACAATCTTGATTTTCGAGGTCGTGCATATCCGATGCACCCACATTTGACTCATCTAAGTTCTGATCTTTGTCGAGGAGTTCTTGAATTTGAAGAAGGAAGGCCATTAGGGAAGTCTGGATTACGTTGGTTGAAAATACATCTAGCAAACTTGTATTCAGGCGGGGTTGAAAAGTTGTCCCATGATGGCCGTCTAGCATTTGTCGAGAACCATCTAAGTGAGATATTTGATTCAGCAAAAAACCCTGTAAATGGAAAGCGCTGGTGGTTAAAAGCTGAAGATCCTTTCCAGTGTTTAGCTGCTTGTATTAATCTGTCAGAAGCCTTGAATAGTGCATCGCCACATACTGTCATCTCCCACCTGCCAATCCATCAGGTAAACGCGTCACCATAAGCATGGTTGTGACAGAAAAGAAATTTGCAGCTTTTGCAAAAGAAACATGCTATAAACAATTTGTTTAAGGATGCATTTCCTTTCAATGATTGTGGCAAAAATGCAAATAAACAAGTAAATATTATCTGACAGAGACTGCTGGTGCCATTACCTTTTGAATCCAGCTCTCCTAGTCAAACTATTCCTGAATTTTAAAGGTTGTGGCAGAGAGCTTAGCTGTCACTTGAAAATATTTTCAATTATAATAAAGTAAATTTAGATGAAATCTGCCACTTGTATCACAAGGCATGAATCATCCTTCAATTTTGTTTTCATATGTTTAGGATAAAAGTGTATATTTTGCATGATTGATCTACCATTTTCAATGTGGCTGAATTTGTATGTAAAAAGAAGTTTGAACTAATATGCAAAATGCCACACGTGTGCAAAACCCATTACAGTGTAATATTTCAATAGCTTCCACTGAAGTTCTTTTAGTTGATAATTAGCAAAGATTGCTGTGCCTCACTTCTTGAGTTTTGTTTCTTTCATCTCCTTATGTCTTGTACTATTTCTGGTTTTGTTTCCTCACTGCTGTTTCTTGTTCTAGATAGAAAATATTTCTTATGAAATGTTACCATGGTTAATTCTCTTATTTAAGAACCCTCGTGTACTATGCCTTACTGATTGGTTTTTTCTTAGATATTATATCTCATGCATGTTGCATCTTTTGATTAAAAGCATCTGGGTACACTATTGTTTCTCAGTTCTCCTTCCGAAAATAACATGCTAATGCAACCCCCACCTCTTTTCTTGTTATAGGATGGTTCATGTAATGGTCTACAGCACTATGCAGCCTTGGGAAGAGACAGTGTAGGTTTACTATTTCATTTTCTTCATGGAACAATTTATTAATGACACTGTTCACTCTGGATTTGTTTTCATTTCTCTCTTTCTCTCTTTCGTTTGCTTTTTTTTTTGGCATCATCATATAAAAAAAAAAAAAGAGAAAACAACAGAAAAACTCAGAAGTATTATTTGGTTGACATGTCACCCTTGTAATTTTTATTTTGTGCATGATTAAACCAAAGTGATGTTGTTGGCCAAAAAAAGACACCACTGTCTGGGTAATATGACATCATTTGGGTTGATTTTTGAAGGAAATGAAAGTATTAGGGTGGCATTTGACTTCATAATCTCATGTTTTATTTCAGTTCTAAATCAGAGTTGCTTGTTATGTATTTTTTTTTCTATAAAAAAAGTTGTTGAGCTGATTGTGATTATATAACCACTGCTTAGCGTTCAAAAATTTTAGTATTCGGTGAGGGTCTCCCTTAACCCCTTTAGACTCATTTATGTTTCATGAAAACAGGCTTGGATGTAGTACATAAATCACCTCTATGTTGTTCTTGCAGCATGACATAGTTACCTTATAGGCACCGTGTTTATCGTATTACTCCCTTTTTTAAAAAATGATTGAAAATACCTCTTTCTGGTTTCAATATCTTTAAAAACAAAATAAGTAGAGCAATAAACTATATGTGATTCCTGGCTCTTATATGTTACTCATGTACGCATTTTGCTCATCACCAATTCTTTTGTCCACCTTGGCTGTGCACTTTTGTACCATGCTCATTTTCTCCCATCTCCTTAAAAAAAAGTGGAACGCTGAAAAAAAAATCATAATTGAAGTTTATTTCTCAATCATTCTGCTGATTCGTTTGTAATTTTAAAGCATGCTATCCTAAACTTGATTGATCAAAACTTCATCCATGAATACCTGAAAGGCTTCTCCTGGGCCTCCCAAAACCATTTATGATCCATTGGTGAATTTAGTTATAATAATTCCAAATGATAAAACTTCAACTACGTTCTCTGATGCTGGGAATCAGAATTGTTCGAAATAGAGTTCTGTTCTTATGCTGGTTAATACACTGTTTATTCTCTTGCATTTTGAACATAACTATCTTCCACATCTCTGGCTCATTTGAACTGAAGTTATGCATTCACTTCTTCTTGTGTTCTCCAGCTGGAAGCAGCGGCAGTTAACTTAGTTGCTGCAGAAAAACCTTCGGATGTTTATTCAGAAATTGCTGTTAGGTATTCTAATTTCCTCTACAGGATGTTAACTTGTTGTCTACCATGAATATGATTCTGTATGACTGTGCATGTGTCTTTATTGCATGATTCGAATGTGCATTTGATATTTATTATTGTGCAAAATGAGACTGAAAGGATTTTTGCTGACAGGGTCCATGAAATAATTAGAAGGGACAGCAATAAGGATCCTGCTACAAACCCACATGCTTTATTAGCCAAGATCCTAGTTGATCAGGTCATTCTTTCTTTTCCTGCTCTGATGTTTGAATTATCAATATGTTTAAATAACTACAAAAGCTTGATGGAGAATAAGTCATCCTCCCAAATAATGAAGCTTGATGAAGGATAAGTCATCCTCGCACATAATGAATCTTGATGGGTTATCAATTTTTTCTTTTAATAAAACAATCATTTACTTCTGAACTTCTTTTGTCTAACATTTTGGAAGCTTTTCAGGTGGATCGGAAATTGGTTAAACAAACAGTGATGACTTCAGTGTATGGTGTCACTTATGTTGGGGCTCGTGAACAGATAAAAAGAAGATTAGAGGAGAAGGGTCATATTACGGATGATAGACTGCTCTTCAGTGCAGCCTGTTATACTGCTAAAGTGAGCATCCAGCCTAGTTATAAGGACATATTATGGCTGTTCTAGGATATGATAAATTAATTGCACTTGATTTCTAGAAAATGTCAATGAAAAGTTGATGATAGAATATAATTTCAACTAATGTGAGATATTCTAATCCTGATGTATTTTAGCCATGTTTTAATTTGTGCTGTGGATCATATGATCATCCCACTTTAGGCACACCTAAAACTATGAGAAGATCCTTGTATTCGTGGAATCATTCTCAAATTTACTCACTACCTCTTCCATAGGTGACATTGACTGCACTAGGAGAGTTGTTCCAAGCTGCTCGTGATATAATGAGCTGGCTTGGTGATTGCGCAAAGGTATGGCTCCATCACATTTGGGAATCAAATTACATGGACCACCTTTATTTTTATTAATAGTAACATTTTATTCAAATTTATTTTATTGCTTGACCATGAACCTATTATAGATTATTGCTTCAGAAGATCAGCCTGTGCAGTGGACAACTCCACTTGGCCTTCCTGTTGTGCAGCCTTACTATAAGACTGAACGACATCTTGTGAGTATTAAATCTTTACTGCATTTTTTATTTGTTAGGTGCAGGCTGCTATAGATTAATAATATACTAGTATGGTAGGTTCCTTGCTTTCATGGTGTTTGTAATTTTAAAAATGTTCATTTGCTTAACTCTTTATTGCTGGTAGAGGAATATGAAATGGTTGGTCAAAATATTCCAATAGATAAAGTTTTTTTTGAGTAATGGTAAAGATCCTTTAAGAAAACTCTGTTGGGATCCTTGCTTATAGCACTGGAGAACATTTGTAGTGAACTCATGTCATGTGACTATGACATTAAATATCACAAGAAATGAATGACATGATATTATGTTAGTTTTTTCTCCTACACCTAAGATTGGCATAAAACTTATGTCCTCTGCTTTCCCGCTTTCTTTCTTTTAAGTAAATGGAAACAGTTAGGTAACTAATTTGGTGTTGCAGATAAAAACTTCTCTTCAGATTTTGGCCCTGCAGCGGGAAGGCAGTTCGGTAAGCTTTACTCTGTTGTCTTGCTTTCAGCTCTTCTTTCCTTTCTGAAATTTCATTCACTCACAAAAACATTATTATACTATCAATATCAGGTACAGGTTAGAAAACAGAGAACTGCTTTCCCTCCAAATTTTGTGCACTCGCTTGACGGCTCACACATGATGATGACTGCAGTTGCATGCCGGGATGCTGGTTTATGTTTTGCAGGTTTGCCTTGCATTCTTTAGTACATGAAGCTCAAACCTAGTAATAGAATGGATCTAACTTATTGACATGGTGTAGAAGATTAGAAGCCTTTTATGTCTTTGATGAATGTCTTTTCAAAACAGTCCAAGTAGAGTTATTATTTGCATCATTACTTTTTATAGTTGGGTTCGCTTTTTAGGCAAGTTTCAATTTGTTCTGTTTGATGCAAACAAAACGTGGTAGGAATTAATATTCTACTGCTTTATGATAATTGAAGCTTTGGCTGATGAACATCGACATATGGCTTGAACTTGACAAGCACTTGAGCCATTTATTTTATTTTGCCCATTAGGCTCTCAAAAGATTCTAATTTAAGCCTAGGAGAATGTACCTTTTGGGTTCATTTTGATGATGACTTTTCTTTTATTCTAATAACTTAGATGCAACTCTGAACAATTAAAAATGATGCTGAATTTTTTGTATCTCCGTAACTAAACTTGTTTAACCCTAAAGACCCTTATCTTTCTTTCTTTCTTTCTTTGAGAACCCTGTAAACGCTCCCTGAACCTACAGCATGCCAGCATCAATATCAGTTATTCATCGGAGCTTGTTTTGCAAATGCTAACTTTTGTGACTTTCCTGCTACTATGATGTACTAGGTTCTTTAGTTACCTTGCTAGTCATCCTTTCTGCCCTTGAATTTTGATTTCCTCTGACCTTATTGCATGCTAGTACCATTAATGGCTTAGTGCAAGTCATTGTATTATCAAAAAATCATGTATATTTATCCATACCTAAAACGTATTTGAAGTGCTATTATTCATCTTTTTTGACTTGAACATAAATGTGCTGAGGCATTGGGGATAAGAAATGTTTTCTTATCTGGCTATGGTTGTACAGTTTCAAATGATGTAGTAAGTACTCCAAATAACTCAAGTTGAGAAACTGGAAGTGTTACTCAAGTACAGACAGTAATGTGTATCATAGTTAATGTTATCATTAAGTAGTTTCCAACTATCATCATACTTTTTCTGTGGTCCTCGCATCCTTCTGAAGTGAATCTCCTTTGCAGGTGTTCATGACTCTTTCTGGACCCATGCAACAGATGTGGATGTGATGAATAGGATATTGCGGGAGAAATTTGTGGAGCTTTATAACATGCCAATACTTGAAAATGTGAGTGCAATGGTGTGTGATGACCCAGTTTTTCTGTCTGACCAGCTCGACCTATTAAGTGAGCATTTGTCATTGTCTTCAAAGGGAACTATAAATTACCGTGTCTGCCTATCAAGTAATTTGGGGGGCTTTTTCCTTGGCCTTTTCTAGGAATAAACACCAATTTGATCTTTAAAAAGAAAGGAACAATTACAAAAAAAAAAAAGAAAAAAAAAAGAAGAAGAGCTTATGAATGCCTCAATATATCAAGTGGCTTCTTCCAGCTTCTCCCAGTAGCCAGGGATAACTGCTTGGCATTAGTGTCGCCTTTTTGTTTTTCAAATATAAATTAACTCAATTATGATATTTCTTCTTTTTTATTTTTATTAATAAATGTTGCTGACCTATATGATGACTTGGATCATCCCCAGTTACTTGAAGACTTCCAGACATCGTACCCAACATTGCAGTTTCCACCTCTGCCTGAGAGAGGCAACTTTGATTTGCAAAAAGTTCTTAGATCTCCATACTTCTTCAACTGAATCTTCATCAAATGTAAATCGGAAGCATCATCTTTGCATTTTGCTACTTTTGACCATGAAGTTGTCAAGTTTTCCAGGCATATTGTGCAGAATTAAACTGAAAATTTGAAGGAAAGTAGAAGTGGCAAAGAGAATTCTGATGCCATTGGTGAGTTTATTATCTTGAAATCAAAGATTTTTTTCTCAAGAAACAGTCCCTGCACTTAGTTATGATCAGCTCAGAAAGGCCATTTCTAGTGCAGAGGATGAAACCCTCCAACTGGCTCATTCGTGTACACAGAGAAGGAAACTCTTGGTATGGGTGGATTAAAAGAGCGTCAGATTCCTATTCTATGGTTAATTTGGGGAGACTGATCTTCGAGGGCTGCATGATATGGATCGATCATTCTTGCAAAGGCATACAACGAGTATGCTTGGTGCTTGCTGCATTTTTTTTCTTGTGCTGTGAGCAGATCACGAGAAACAAGGCTACTTGATTGTTGTAAGATCAAGTAAATCTTATTTTGCTTATTCTTTTTTTCTTATCATGTACCATTTCATCTGTACATATACAAGCATAGTAGACAAGATCCTGTCATATAGCGGGGCCATGCTAAATGTAATTTTCATATGCCAATTGGCAAACCATGTAGAAGTTCTCTACATAATGGAATGGAAGGAAATTTCATAGGTGCACATTGTTAGCTCTCCTGAGAATGGACTGTTCTTGTTTCTTCTTATTACAGGTGATTGTGCTCTGAGTTCTTATTATACATGATTGTGCTCTTCTTATTGAATTTTAAGGACCACCAGTTCTTCGTTTTGCAGCTGTAACATTGTGAATCAAGATAGTATGGTTTCAAAAGCCAGATATTGGCAGTTTCATTGCTGATGCTTCGTAAAAGTTGCTTACAGGATTTTACCATTTGTGAAAAAAACTGAGATGCGGTGGACAACTGAAACTCAGCAAGGCCACATGTTCAAAACTAGAAAATGCTCCGAAGCAGTTGCCGTCGGAGGAGAGACGAATACTATGGTGACAGGTTTGATCAAGAAAAGGCCAGGAGACAAGTTTTTCTATAGGAGATGCATGCACATGAGCTATTGAAAAAAAAGAAACAGAGGAAACCCATAATGCTATTTTCATGTGTCATATGACCATTAACATTAAATTCTGCTCTACATTAAAGATTAAAACAAATCATTGATAAACAAACAAGAAGCTAATTAATGATGTTAAATTTCTAAACTAACCTTCAGTAATATAAGGATATGATAGAAGAATTTCATAAAATTGCTCAAAATGTTTCAAGAAATTAGGATTTTTAAAATTACTCAACCATTGAGAGTCTTAAGAATATTCTCTTGAAAAATTAAAATTATATTATTGTATACCTCTGGAGCATTTTTTAAATGAAAAATATAATTATGTCTATTTGGATGGAGAATTTTGAGAGAGGGATATATTGGGAAATCTAATATTATACAACACACAATTAGAAACATTACAACATATTAGGGACTTGATTAATTATCTAAGGATAGATTAAGTCATTTACTCATTAGCTTTGACAAGGGGCATGTCCGGGGGGAAAAATAGTCACACCCAGGCACTTGTAAGAAAATACTCATTAAAAAAATAGATTATATACTTGAACTTTATACAAAAATAAAATTGAATAAATTAAAAATATAAAAACAGATTGGAGAATCACCTAATTATATAAATACAAATGTAGTCATTAGTCTCCTTCCACATTGAAGGGAGGTGGTGGGGGTTCATAATAATTGGTGTGAGGAAACAGCAGCCACCGCAGCAGCAATGGTATTTGAACGTTTGATATTGTGATGAAGAATATGTTTTAAAATAGTTTTTTTATTTGGAAATATATTAATATTAATTAACATTAATTTAATATTTTTTAAAATAAAAAATACTTTAAAAAAATATCTAAAAACAAGAGCAGAAATTATGACAAACTCATCGGACACCAGTACATCCATTTTGCTGTGAATTCCAGCAACAGTAAACAGTGCCCTTTGCAAACATAATTTTCAAAGGAAAAGCTACAATATAAATTATAAGATCTTTAATCGACTAGAATAGAAATTGGTTGAGGAAATTCAGCAGTGAAGCAGAGAGCTTGATCGACCAGTGATTTGACTCTAACTGGAGATAGCAAAGATTAGAGGATAGAGGAGCTGGTTTTTCCCTTGAAGATTTGAAGGCCGTGATGGAATTCATTTTTAATGAGCAGATATAAAAGATGGACTGGTAGGCATTTCTCACGTATTAGGTTAGGCAGTTAAAAAGTATATTTAAGAATATAAAAATGATTGTTTTTTAAAATATTATTTTTTTAGAAATGTATTAAAATAAAATTTTTATTTATTTTTTAAATATTATTTTCAACATTCACATATTAAAATAATCTCAAAATCCTAAAAAAATATTAATTTTAAACAAAAAAAATATTAATTTTTTAAAAAAGTATTTTAAAAAAGCAAAAAAAAAAAAAAGGACAAATTAAGATTAGGGTAACTCTCTTGTATTGGGCAATTAAGCTTCTAAAGCCACTGAGAATTGACTAGGAGAATCTAATACCATCTCCACTGGCAACCCTGGATGCAGAATAATTTACACCATAAAATCCATGCAGAATGCCTCCAAAACCTGCTTTAACAAAGATGTACTAGCAGGGGAAAACTAACAATCCACCTCATAACATGTGCAACAGGCTAGAGTCAGTGAAACCACCGCAGCTTGGCAAAGGATGGTCACGTGGTACAATCTACACGCAAATGCTTGCAAAGGCTTCCTCAAATGCCCTTTTCTTGCTGAACTCTATGCTCCACCCAGCGGCGCTACTCGCCCTCTCTGTTCGGATCCTCATTGTTTCCTCATCTTCTGCATATCCGTGCATGTCTGGCCCTCCTCTGAGAGGCACTGGTTGTGGAGCAATGCCTATTGGCCGAGGCTGCCCTCCAGCAATTGTAGGTGCATACTGCCCAGCTTCAACACTGATGCCTCCCTGGGAGCTCTGGCTCAACAAATACACAATTGAATTGATCAGGAGTGAGGGGGTGAGATAGACATTCCAAGGAGTAACAACGTATGATTTGAGACAATAAACAAACTTTCCAGGTCTGAATTCAGCCTTTAAAAAGGTTAATTACTTCTGCAGCTCGACGTGACTAGCTTTTCATCCTAATTGCCAAACAAAAACTAAGGTAAATTTATTTTTATCTCAAGAAAATCACACTGCTTTTGCCAATCATCAATACAATTACTTATTCAAGATTTTAGCAATGTTGGACTGCACTTCTACAACTTTAAGTTATAAGTCTACACTCTGAAAAGGATATCAATTCAGGGGACATAAGCTGATAGCATCCTCTCCTTCAGAGAGATTTATTAAGATATTATATATGCAAATAGTGCTTTTGACCAGAAAAGAATAGAGAGTCAATTAAGAACAATGAAAGTTCTGTGAATCATTAAAATGGTATCCTTTCTAGTAGAAGTTAGAAAACAAATCTCAACATTGAAGTCATATGCATAAGCTATGTGGATCCCGAAAAGCATATTCGTATTGCTACTGGGTGACTCTTATAAATCATAACAGTAAAGAGATGTCCACTCTGTGTTGAACAAAGTTGTCTAGACAAATTGTTGTCTCTTTCAACTTGAAAAGACACATTTGGGATTAAAACTAGTTTGTCCTAGAATCAACTGAATTTTATCACACTAATTTTCTTTCTCTTTTATTTTCCCAGACAATTAATTTAAAAAGATAAAGATCAAGCCAACCTTTATTTTTTTCAGCACTCACTACTGGTTTCATCTAAGATTAAAGATTTCACACACTATTCTATGCTATATAGTTAAAATCTAAATAGTACCATGGAGTTTAATAATTAATTCGAACTGGATTCAAAATCCAATGAAATGAAATCCTACCACATCAACCTCATACAGCACAAAGCAGCGAGTTGAAGTAGAGATGTAGGAGTAACAACTTTGAAGAGTAGTTATTGTAGGAGCACCTTTCATAATTATGGTAGAAAAATCCGTGTACTCGGATCCACTAAAATTCCAAACTAATTTGGTCAGTCACATTGATCTTCTACCTCGTCCAATTAGTGCAGCTATGTATTGTAGGTCTGTAGGCTATTGTGAAGCTACATTCTTCTTTAGCTCTTTCATCAATGTTATACTTTGCCTACTTCTCCTATCCGGCTCCCCTTTCCCACTACTTTAACCAATCACTCTTTCCCACTGATGCATCCCGCCAAATCTTGATGTCAGATATTGCCAAATCTAATCACATGAGCCTCCCTCAACTTGTACTCCAATGATGCCATCTTCACCTTCCAAAAGGCACTCACTCTAAAACTGGTCCTTTCTTATGTTTTCACACATCCATGATCCATCATAACATCTTAGCTATGCTCATTTATGAGCTCACTACACAGCCAACTCCTTATCATAGAATAGCCAGCTAATTGCAGTTAGCATGTCTTTAAACAAGCAAAGATTTCAATCACATAACATAACTGCTTCAATTCAACCACCCCACTTTGATTCTATGGATAAAGCGCACCTTGATGTTCCTCTACATTCATGACAGAAGCTATGTTTCAGAAACAGACAAGCTCTATCACCTTCCCCCTATTCGGAGCTAGCAAAGCCAGTATCCCTGGCATGGCACATTTACTTCACTACTATTATTATCCTTATCTTGACACCTTTGAACTCCTGGGTATGCCTCCCTTAAGTCCAATCTTTGTACACATCCACATCTATATAATCATAAAATAGCATGCATAATTGCCTATGGGATATCATTTATATACTGCCTGAGGGATTTATCAATAACCATAAAAGGAAAAATGCAAGGACTCAACTTGAGGAGCAAATTTACACAGTTAATTAAATGTGTACAGCCAGACAAACAGATGAAAAATATGAGGAACAAGCTTTCATACACAGGAAGCAAAAAGTATCCTCAATTTATACTATCTGTACAGGCTCCCAATTTCTATTTCCTGGATCAGAAGGCAGAAGCTCATTATAAATAGATTAACTTCCACACAAAAAAAATAAAATAAAAAAAATAAAAAACCAACAACTAACTAAAACGAAAAACAAAATCAAATAGCAATGATTTTGATAATAGAATTGGAAGAAACAATAAGAGCCTTCAAAAGGTTAAAAAGAAAAATGATGTGCCAAATAAAAGTAAGAACTCATTATATTCTCACCCCATCAGTATTATCAGTTTGTGCACGAGATCCCTTGCTTGCTGCCATAGCTAAGGCCAATTCTTCAGCCTGTTAATCAGGATAAATTACACCTGAGTAAATCCCCGCAAAAATTATCTACATATTGTTGAAATGCTGATATGTTGTACTGATTTCACATATAGGATTGTTGTTTTAAAAGTAAAAATAAAAGGATTCCTGAAAGTACCTTCCGAGCTTGATTAATCAATATTAGATCTGCATTTTCTTTTTGATACTCTGCAATTTTTTCTTCAATAGCAGGGACATCAACTCCAGCAACCAAGTCAAATACTGTAAGAAAAAAAAACTTTTTTTTTTTGGTCAAGATAAAATCTTGAATTGAAAACTATGCTTAAAAGTCACTGGAAAAAAAAAAAACTCACTCATGTCTTCTACTTCCTCCAAGTAATCATTGTACTCCCTCAACGATGGAAAATCCTCTTCTCGCTTATTAAATCTATAAAATAGGTATTCAACTTTTGAATTATCATCCGCAACATAAATGCTAAACAACACTTGTATGTGGGCGAAATTGGAAGAAAGTAAGTAAAAAAAGAAATAATCCCATTACAAGCTGGTGCAGGAAAAGAAAATATCCCATTCCATTAATTCCAATGTTATTAAACCTCGTAGCTGATTACATGGTAACTATAATTGAAAGAAGAAAAGCTAAACATGAAAAAGAAAGATAACCCAGGAAGAGAAATTACATGCTAGCAATCCTTCTTCTGACCAGTATCTCCTTGTTGTGAGGATTATTACTTGAGACCACCATTTTTTTAAGGTTCCCACGAATCAAGAAAACAAGATCAAGCAAAACAAGATATTCTGTTGGTTTGACGCCGCCCCCAACTACAAAAGAGCCACGGCAGCTATGACTTCGTACCAGAGAAGAAGAGATTTCAATGGGATACTACTGCTATGCAGATGAAGATTCGTTGAGCCGTTGATGGCCTTTTTGTCCTACTGACATCAAATCTTGACCCTCCCTCCGAATAGAATCACAGCTTGGCTCGATATCTCTCTGAGGTTCTTGTTCGTGGCTGTACAGACTGCAGAGGTGTGGTCTGAGAGTGGAGAAGTTGAGACAGGAGGAGCCGGGTCTAGCGAGAAAGGCAGTGTTTGGAGTTAAGGAAACTGGGCAGGAGTCAAAGAGTTGGGTTCACGGTTACGGACTGGTGGGTCGAAGAAGCCTCGAAGGCTCTCTTAAATTAATTCAATTTCGATACGTCTGGTAGCACCCTAGAGAAATTTTTTAAAGGTTGCTGTTTAAAAAAAATTTAAAGTAGTTTTTATTTAAAAATATATTAAAATAATTTTTATTTATTTTTTAAAAAATAATTTTGATATAGCATATCAAACAATCTAAAATAATAAAAAAATTAAATTTTTTAAAAATATGATTTTAACTAGCATCTTAAGCTGCAAATATTTATAATAAATTCCTTGAGATGCTAGATATAATTAAATATGATTAATAATATATATATAAAGAGATAAAAACATGATTTTGTAAAAATAAATTTCCTTTATTCTTTTTGGCAAAAAACAAAAAGATAAATAAAAATCAATATATCATTTCTTCTGTCCCTAGCCCCATTAAAAAGAATGGAAATAAATTAATTTGGATTGATTCAAAAATAAAATTTTATAAGTTAAAATTTTTTTAAACAAAAAAATTAACAGATTTTGACTGGGTTAACACCTTTTATTTTTAATGAAATCTTACCGAGCTGAGTTCTATAATAAAAACTAGCATTAGTTGCAACTCAAACCAATTTGTATAATGGATTTGTTTCACGATTGAAAAAGAGGAGTCAGCTTTCAAAGTTTGTTGCTTGCTAGTAATCCAAGGAAGCCGTTTGTTGCTTTCACCGAGATTTGGCTCTCTGTCACCCTTGTCTGGCTTTAATTCTCCTGTTATCTCAGCTGCTGGATAGGAGGTCAATCATACTTTAATGGGAGGGTAATGGTTGTGCTGATGCTATGGCCAGATTGGGAGCTTCTCAAAGTGATCCAGTTGATTATCTGGGACACTTATTTGCATACTATTCTACTTTGATCTTCCTTTCTATCCAATGCACCAAAAGAAGAAGAAGAATATAAATGAAAAAAGGTTCCATGACATTGAAACAACAGTAGCGAAATGGAGGAAGCAACTTGCAGGCAGAATTGAAATTGAATTTTTAACGCTTCATCTCCAATTCAAGTGAATCATAAGTGAATAAACTTTTATTTTGATGGTATTGTAAAGGGTGGATTTGAACTTGGCCCCTTCTCTTTGGAGGAGAAAGTTGTTCATAACATTAATCCACACACTGGTCGCAGATTATCTTGGATTTGCAGCAAGAAAAATGTAGCCCCCTGGAAAATGACATCCCCTGGAATTACTTTGGATCGTGGAATTAACCACCAAAAGGGCACGGCGACATCAAGAGTCGCTGACTAGTTGAAGGGTTGGCATTGGAGTTCCTGATAAGAAGGCTTTGACGAGTGTGAGAGCTTGTTTGGGTTTATGCAGAGGCACTTCATGGCCTGCTCCTCTCACCACAACGAAGGTAAGTCCAGCATACTCTTGGGTCCATCCTCCCACCTGTTTGACAAAAAATGCTCCTTAATAAAAGTTTATTGGCAACTTGGAACAAAGCTCTTGAATGCCTCTTAGGTTATAGAACGAATTCTCTTGCATGGAATTCCATCAAGTGATTTACCTGTCCATCATCATACCAGGCACCCCAAGGTTTGACAGTAGGAAGTTTCAGAGCATCTATGCTGTAGCGGGTGGATGTAACTGGTATAACGGCATCTGTATCACCACTGTTGCAAAAGAAGGGAAAAAAATTACAACTAGGATTGACAAAAAAAATTAGACGAGTTTGTTGAACAGGTTAAAACAGTAGCAAGGAAAACAACTGTCAGCACCCTAAGTTGCCATTTTGTTGACTTCCACCTCTTACTTCTAGACTCGCAAATACTCTTGAACACTTCACCCTTGAAGATATTTTACACCTGTAATACTTCATCATTAAATCTTACCCTCTTAACATTTCCCCTCTAAATTTTTAACCTTGCACAAAACACAATCTAAAAGGGAAATGCTCTACACATAGAACAACACTGCAGCAGTAAATGTATAGAACGCTTTCACAGAGATACCTGAACATCTAAAAGGGAAATGCTAGCTACACATAGAACAACCCTGCAGCAGTAAATGTATAGAACGCTTTCACAGAGATACCTGAACATCTAAAAGGGAAATGCTAGCTACACATAGAACAACACTGCAGCAGTAAATGTATAGAATGCTTTCAGAGATACCTGAACACCCACACATGAAGTCCTGAACGTATGAGCTCTTTATAAATGTCCAGCACTGTCCTAGGAGAATCCTTCCAGTTAATATTTACCACTTCACTGCAAAATAAATAGATGGAATGTTACTAGGGCATACATTTAGGGTACTTCAATCAAGATAGTCAAAGTACACAAAATGAGGGAGGGTGAAAGACAATATTAGATAACTCAGTCAAACATCATACAAGGGGCATAATTTACAATTGAAATTTTGATATTATGTAACCAAGAAATAAATAGTTCCAATTTATGCACTTGGTCAGAATGCCATACTTTCCCAATTAAACAATTTTAATACAAATACGTTTTGTCAACTCTTGTGTGATCAAGCTGTTGTGCTGTAAACCAACATCGAATCACACTAAGGATCTATTTATTTTTGGGCTCACATTAATCTACAACTAAACAGGGGTCCAGCTAACCATAACAAAAATGCACATCTGCCTCAGAAATATTACAATTACAATAAAACTAAAAAAGTTAATGCCTGTGAAATTTTGTAAACATGGAAAATACATGTACGCCATATGTTGATAGTTATCTCAAACCTACAAAAATCAATGTTAGATGATGTGGGCATGTTGCTCCCCTAATATCTGTGCAACTATGTAGGGGAATCTAATCCTTGACAAGAAAAAAAATGGCTCTGAAACCAATGTTCTTCCAAGGACAAGCTTAAGATGCCAAGATAAAATCAGAACTAATGCTTTTTCAAAAGTTAATTGAACAGATATACCTGCAGGTCTCCCATCTAGCTGGTGCAAACTCTGGTGAAACATGTAATGCCTTCTGAACCTCAGGTAGATTGAAATATACAGTTGTATGTGTCTCAGTACAAGGATCATACTTCTCACTGACACGACCAACCCTCTATCACAAGACAATAAATTTCATTTAAGCTGTGAAGAAATTCATTTAAAGGATTAGTTCATAAAGGAGTCCTATTTAAAAATGGCCTCAAACTTTGATTTCCAATAAGTTTCGTTTACTCTTCTTGTGGAAAGGGAAACCAGAATTAATGGAAGTTCTATGATAGATTAATTCAAATTTGAAAAAACAGAACAATATATCAGATACACAAACCTAACCTGAATGTAAATATTCCCAAGATCTTTTAGTAGAGAATATATTTCAGAACCTCATGTTTGTGTTCTTAATACATAAACCAAATGCAAAGGAATCTTTGTTTTTTTTTTTTTTAACAACCAAATGCAAAGGAATCTAAGACCAAGAAAATGAGTCCTAGACTTGCATTTATTAGATCAGATGGAGTGGGCATTTAGTTGACATGTAAAAGTTCATGAAGAAGTTGTGAAACAAGCATGCATTGTGGAATTTGAAATAAGGACGGAGAAACAGTAGATTTAAACATTTTTATCTGCCTTGGAATAAAAGCCAGGCAAAATAAGATAATCTAGTGGCAATAAAAAAGACCAGCTAACGCAGGGAAAGTTTTGATATCTCATGGAATTGTAAATGCATCCATAGACTTGGTGAACTTCTCATTTCCTTGCGAGAATGTTCAAACACATCCTAAAAAAAAGTCAAAGGATCGACACAATGACAGAAGATATACACACTTTTGTAGCACATTCAATAAGTTTTAATACCAACTATATAGGTAAACAACATCTCTAAGGAATGACAATAAACAAGCTAGATTAAATCTAGCACATTCATTCAAAGGTAAGCTTGTTCTTTCTAGGGCGAATAAATTAAAGTGTTCCCAGAGAACGCAGTATAGCTGAGGATCCAATGAAGTGCATATTATATACAGACTGCAAAAACCTCCCCTGAAAGAGAAAAGACTGTAGAAAAAATCAGAATCCCATGTTTGAGGATTCATCAACTCTTCCCTGCCAAAAGCTCATTCATCAAATTTGTTACACTTAATTTGTAACAAGCTCCTTGAGGAAAATTAATCCCCCAAGTCTAGGCCCCACCCCTCTACTGCAAACACCGCTGATATCAGCACTTGCATGCATCCACATGCACACTTGCACAAATATATAGAGAGGGGGGTCAAAAACTTCTCAGGAAGGTCTTTGAAAAGAGCCCATTTCAACATTGCAAGAACTGGTTATCTGAGATCAGGAACCAGTAGACAGATTGATATTATCCATATCCCCTCATATCAATGCATTTTAGATGACAAATCACAGGAAGAAGAAAAAAAAGATATAGTAAGTAATGAGTTCATAAAGCAGGACTCACATGCTTTCTTTTAGGCAACAAGTTAGACTGGCTAACATTAGCAGAGCAGGAAGGAGTGAAGATGCTGTATGGATCAATGTTTCCAAGTTCTTTGGTTGCAATGTCCTCCATCTTATCACAAGCGACTGAGCTATGGATAAATGATTCAAAATCACACAAAAGATTAAGTTTCTTGTATGTTTGGTCAGAAATCAAGCCAGCTGCCCACATAAATTGGAAAAGTCCCAAATGGTCGTGATAATCATCAGTCAGTGCATTTCCAACCTGTACCAGACGTTAAACTTGGTCTTGTAATTATTTCAAATGGTGCAAAATGACCACAAATCTTGGTTATTACATGAATAGTTGTTTGGATGTACCATATAACTCCTCAGATTAATTTTCTCATCCTTTGTCGCTTGGTTGTACCGTACAATGGCTTGACTCAGCTGAGGAACATAATGCCCTGGAACGCAAATTAAAAATTAGAGCCGCAACATACAAGCATCACAAATCAGAAGTATAGCTAAGTTCATTTAAAAAAACACGTCATCTTGTCAAATAAAGAAAGTGAGAAGACAAAGCTACAACTGTTATTCCTAGTGCATTTTAACTTTTTTGTTTAACCGATATGTTTCCACAAGGTGAATATCTTAGGCCACCAAAACAAATTGCAAATCAACAGATTTGTGAGTTCAAGAGGTCTACCTGAAAGCCATTCCAAAGAAGGTGGTAAAACTCAAGTAAAGCATCTGTACTCTGTAGTTCCTCTACATGGTAGCACAGTGCAGGTTGGTTGACAACATTCAAATAAAATTAGTCTGGCAATGACTGAAAAGATTCTCTTTCCTCTACTATGGCCCCTCCAAGTTTTAATTACAGTGACCACGAACCTCACCCTTAACTTTAAGGCTATGCCATCCCAAGGTGGCTTCTAAATGGAAAGCATTCTATGCTTGTTGCTCATCAAATACTTCTATTCAGAAACTTTTCCGGACAAATACTGACGAAAACTTTAGCCAAGAACAGAAGGTAAAGAAAAAGGGCCCGCATATCAGGTGGCTAGAAAAATGAAGCTAGGGTAAGCAGTTCATTCCATCTATGTCATCCATCAAAAACTGAAGTTTGCTACAAAATTTAAAAAGAAAAGGAAATTGAAATCAAACACTACCTGCATAGCTCTCCCCTGTAATGTAGAAGTCCCTTCCTTTGTATTGGGGGAAGCGTTCAAACCAATTCAGCAAGAAAGCTAGTGAGTCCGCAGCTGCAGATTGAAGTGTGGAAAGGTGAAAATACACAAGCTAGTAACAACGAGAAGAGCCCCAACGAAGAAGTATGAGACAAGAATGGTTGAACTAGTACCGGTCTTTTTGTCACCATTGTTCAACAGATCGGAAGAAGTGTTTGAATATGAATATCCAACTCCAACCGGGGAATCAAGAAACAAAATATTGGCCACTGCAAATTGGTAAAAGTACTTAAAGATTGAATCGATGAAATTATAAGAAATTATTATGGTTTAGCATTCTTGAAATCTAAGGCAAAAAATCGTGCAATTACTCCAAGGTGATCAACAGTAGTAAATAAGTTGCAACATCCATTTTTAGATATTATTATGATCCTAATAGCCATCACATTATCAGTTGTAGGAAATAAACATATGTTAGAGGTAAAATGAGACACAAAAATGTCGGGGGGTCTCCAAGGATAGGTATGCGGGTAGCTTAAAAAGCAGCTGATAGAATTCAATATGTGTTTCGAAATTCAAATATGATGATGTAGTTCAGATTTTAAGCAAAAATAACTAATTGAATGATGAGTCAACGATGCAATAATTCTAATTTTTCAGTGACAGCACATGGTTCCACGGCTCATGGATTCATCCAACTGATTGTTCATTAATTGTTCTTTTTAGCAACCAAGCAATAAGCTTTACAACAATTGCTTTGACGGGCAACTCTAGTATATAATTTTATTTTATTTTATTTTATAATTAAAGAATTGTATTACCTTGATTCCAGGAATAAGGATTCAAGTAAAGGGTCTTTCCATCTGGCTTAATATGAAATGGTCCTATTTCCTCTGCCATTCCATAAGCAATGGAGGAACATCCAGGTCCTGCAAGAACAAATCTCCAGTAAGAAACCAATTCAAGAAATTGTATTCTATTAGAGATTATCAGTTAATGAACAAACTATCAAAATGGCCTGAAAACAAAGAAAGATTAATCTAAGAAAAAAAAACTCAGTCAAATATCTAATTCAGGAAACAAAGATGGGAGAAAATAAAAAAGTAGGAGCTAATAGAGTAACAATCCTAGGTGACAAACAATATAATCGGTTGTATATCTAAAGTCAAAGTTGGATTTTTAAACAATTAAGCCATACAACTAATGAAACAGCAAAAGCAACAGAATAGTAACAACTTAGATGCAAAATCAAGACTAACTAGAGTGATATGATAATCACACAAGAAGCGAACCGAATAATAAAAGAAAAGGAAAAAGTGCGACACCTCCATTAAGCCAAAGAAGAAGAGGCTTGGATTGAGGATCCTCGACAGCTTCAACAAACCAGTAAAAAAGAGCCCTCCCATATTTTTCGTTGACAGTGACATGGCCAGAGTAGTGAGCAAAATTTACATCGAAGTTCTGGCCAGGCAACTTTAGGACCCTGTCTAGATGTTGCTGGGCAACTGGGTCTCGTAAAGACGAAGCAAAGACACCCAAATAGAGATTGACGAAAATGATGAGAGTAGTTGCTACAGGGAATTCAAAAGAACCAAATGGAAATCTGGGATCGGCCATTTCTTGCTTGGAAAGAAGAACTACTTACTGCACTTGTTGATGGTACATAAGGAAGGATTAGCAAGCTGGGATGGGTCAATGATGGTTATAGGTGGGCTGGCCCGCCAGTTCTGACACCAGCGCGAGGGAATGCTCGCTCTCGCTTTCTTTTTATTCTGTTTCTCAGAAAGAAATGGTAGGCAGGTACGATGGATGTTTTTATTGTGTTGGTGTGCATTAAACAATCATCTCCTCTATTTGGAAAGTTGCAATTTCAAGGATATTGTCGCCATAGTTAACGAAGCAAAAAGGTAATCCAAGGATATTGTTACCCTTGGCACCATAAATAAATAAATTCAATTAAGTTGAATTCAGCTAAGTTAATATTCGTTATGAATATAGCATGGAGATGTTGATTATTAAAAACAAAAAAACAAATTAGTGGAAGTGTTTGTGACAGCGAAACTGGGATTTTCCTTTTCTTTTTAATTTGCGAGTGAAGCCAGATGAAGATATGAGTAAGAGTTTAACAAATAAAATCAATCAAGAGTTAATATGAAAATGAGAAAGTCCATATCCTCCATTTTTATACTTTAACTGGAAAAAGAATTGAGTAAGGACAATTTATTCATGCTGAGTAATAGATTTATAATTTTTATTCTCAGACAATATAATCTTCTTATAGAACATTCATTCTATACCGAAACAAGAGAAAGATTGAATAAATAATTTTTTAAAAAAAAATTAATGTGTTTTTAACATGTTTATTACACCTTTTCTCTATAATAATACTAATTGTAGCATTCAATTAATTCTCACATGAGGAAGAAGTTGTCCATTAAGAGCAAGATGACGAGCAAAGATTCAATCAAATAGTTGATCGACATCTAAAAAGAGATCCAAGAGCTTTTTTTATGATATCCTGGTTGCTAGGACCGGGGCGGAGTAAGAACAAATAGTTAGGGATCAAATTAAAAAAAAATATTTTAAAAAAATTAAATTTATACTAAAATTATAAATATTTACAAGGAAGGGGTTGAGAAATATGAAAAAACATTTTTTTGCAGCGGCGGGAACTCTGGTTGCCCCCCTGTCTCTGCCACTTACTAGGATATCAGTCTCTAAGATTATGTCATTATCTTCAATTCATTTTATTTTTATATTTAAATTGTTTTGATGTTCAGATATAAAAATAAATTTTAAAAATAAAAAAAAATATTATTTTTATATATTTTTAAATAAATAATATTTTAAAAAGTAACCGTTAGTATATTAATAAACAGACACAATCATTTATGCTAAGAAAAACAACAAGAAAAAAAAATAAGAAAATTGGTTGTTGGAATTATCTTTGTTAGAAAATAGTTTCAGATTGTGCAAGTACAGAATTGATGATGAACTTCAGGACAACTTGCTTATGGAAAATCTATTTTGAGCGACGAAAATCTTCAAGGTCAAAACGAAAGAGAGGTTTTACACACAAATCCATCGAACCTTGAGAAAATGAGAGGATTGCACTCTATGACGCCATACTTCTTCAAATTTTTCTGCCTCCGCGTTAAAAACGAGATTAATGAAACAAATTGTACAAAGACGAGGGGGGTTTTGGAAGTAATAGCAAATAATAAAACAATTAGTCCCATCATCATTTTGCAAAATAATTTAAATAGTCCCTCTAATTTTAAAAATAATTAATTATTTTTTTATTAACGTGGGTGTTCGGGTTAGTTTGTGTGTACCTTGACTAATCTTACGGATCCTGAAATTAACGACCATGTAAGGTTTCAATGGCCATAAGATTTTTAGGACTCGAACTGGTGACCTGCATGTAACAAATCCAGAATCTAACCAGTTGAGCTACACCTCCAGTATTAAAATAATCAATTATTCATTTGACTAGTGTTTATCATGTTTAATTTAATATTTTTTTTCCAAGAAGATATTTTTTTTGCCATCATTATTTCCATGTTATATATCTTAAAACATGTTTAATTTAATATATTATCATGTTAGATATCTTCTTCTTTTTTATCTCTTAAAACAATATATATATATATATATGGGAAAATACATGAAGTTGATGAAAAGAATCAAAGTACAAATAGATTTAAAACTATAAGGACTAGTTATTTATTATTGAAATTAAAAGGATTATTTAATTTGCTCAAAGAAAAATGCGCCGCTCACCGTCCGCGAGGAACATACGACAAACTGCTAAAGATATTTAGAACAAAAAGTTTACGAGCTAAAGATCAACCATGCATGTGGCCATCTCTCTCTAATGCCACCGACAATTTGCAAGTCTACAGCGGCAATAAAGTCAATTTTATTTTGATTTTTTCATATAAATCCATCCTAGAATTTCATTGCGCACTACAAGAACGGGTAAAAGATGTATCAAAGGATGATGATTAGGGCTAACAACACCTTAATGATGATGATCAGGGCTACAACACCTTAATTAGCTTAATTAGGCGAAGCAGCATCACCAAAAGATTAGGCTCACAAAACAACCAACAATTTGAATTGGATGACCAATATCATAACGAGAGAAGTTCTCGAAATTCTTGAAGTGGAGCTTTGATGATCAATTTTAGAAAATGCTTGACCCTTTTTAGCATAGTCTTGGTGATCGGCCCGGTCTAAGGTCCAGGTTCCAGGTTTTGACCAGGTCATCAGGTTGGCCGGGTCAATTCTTTTTTTTTTTAAATCAAAACGATGTTATTTTAGTAAAAAAACAAAAGTCAACAGGTTATAACCAGATATTGACCAGGTCTTGCCGGTCAACCAGGTCGTCGGGTCAGCCGAGTCACACCGAATTTTTTTCTCTCTATTTTTTCTTCAACCCAGCCTGATTTTAGTTTCGAATTGACCGGGTCCCGGGTCAACTCACTAGACCGAACCAGATTTTAAAATTATGCTATAACGCCAAATCTAATGTACCAAAAATATCAAAATTTAGCTGCTTTGATAGAAAATATCTTAACTTACGTGGGAATTGTTGCCATGACTAGCAAACAAATAACTAGTGTTACTTAGTTCTACGTAATGGGGAAATATTGTTAGTTTTAAAGTTGTTTTTTGAATTGGTTTTGGTTTGGAAATTTATTAGGATAATATTATTTTTTTATAATATTTTTGGTTTTATTATTATTAAAGGTGTGTTTAGGATTATGGTCAATCTGTGTTTTTTTAATTATATATTTTTTATTTTAAATTAATTTTTTTGTATTTTTTAATCGTTTTAACATGGTAATGTTAAAAATAAATATTTTAAAATTATAAAATATTATTTTAATTATTTGGATATGATAATATAAAAATAAATTTTAATATAAGAAATATTCATAGTTGACGAAGCTCGAGTGAAATTTGGAATGGCATATCAAGTTTCAAATCACCTTGTCATTTCGTAAAAACGTTCCTTAATAATAGTAATAGTAATAATCCTTTTCAACCCGTTAGTCGAGGGAATATTACTGCAAATTCCAACAATCATGGAGAAAGAATATTCTTTTTCTAGGGCATCCCAACAGGAAACAAATTGGAATACATATATATATATATTCTAGGGCTCCTGCAAAAGTCAATTTACAATCAATAAAATAAGTCTTATCAGTTTTTGTCGTCAAGTCCTCCATTTTTATTTTTACAACCAATAAAATTATGCTTGTGTATTGTGATTCAAAATCCAAAATAATTTTACATAATTAAATATGCCAAATAAGCTGTTAGCTAACTTTTTTTTTTATTAAGGAAATTCAATTGAGACCCCCAACCAATATATTAGAGTTGACAAAAAAAAAAACAAAAAGGATGCTGTACAGAATTAATTAGTCAATTTCACAATAGAGAAATCTTTTTTTTATACTGGGAGATGAACCTATTACAAACTCAGTCAAAATCTGGTAGAGTTTTTTTTCTTTTTCTAAAATGATATTATTTTTTTATAAAATAAAAAAAATAAATTAATCTAAATAAATTTACCTAGCCCAAAACCCAGAATTTGTCCTAACTCCATGCAGAGTACTCGTGATACACAACTATGTTGTTCTGTTAATGTTAATTAATAGAATGAGGGTCACATGGGCGGAGCTGCTGCAATTCGTACCCTCCATTTCTCGAACACTTGTCCAGTTTTATGACCTCAAATTACTCATGTGATGAATCTTTCACAGACTTTTTCAGCTTAAGATGGTGAAACTTTTCCTCTTTTTCTTTTTTTTTTAAAAAAACAATATGATAGCCCTAATGAAGCTAGCGAAACCTACCAAGGCATCGAGGTACGGCTCTCGATGTTAATAATCATCTACAACCATATAATATAATTACTTAATTTTCCCATGTTTTTTTTTCTACCAAAACAAAGCACCTGGTCGAGTCAATATAAAACTTAAATTATATCTATGTGTAAATAAACTGATCAAATTTTAAATTTATTTTTTAAAAATTATTAATTTAAAATTTATAAATTTTAGAGTCATTGAAGAATTATATGATTGTTAACTTTAAGATCCATGATATTAGTCGAGGTGTAAACAAACTGACCCAAACATCCATATTAATAAAAAAAAAAACTTAAACTACTAGTATTTTATTTAGAATTAAGAATTAAAGCCAAATCTCTAGAAAATTATTCATAATTCAGCATAAGATAATGAAACTTTTCCTCTTTTTCTTAAAAAAAAACAATATGATAGCCCTTATGAGTCTAGACCATTTGAAACCCTCCGAGACATCGAGGTCCAGCCATCAATGTTAATAATCATCTCCAACCATATAATATAATTAATTACTTAATCTTCACATGTTTTTTTTTTACCGAAACCAAGCACCTAGTCCAGTCAATAATAATCAGCTCGTCACGTTAGTAGCTTTTGATTTCCACAAGGAATGTATATTATTGAACAGAAAGGATTTGGCAACCCTGTTCTCGTCATCTTGAAAGTGATATGTGAATTTTGAGCTGGGATGGATGGTGCCGTGTGCAAATTAATGCTCCAATCTTTAGTTTCTACGTTAATTACTCATTTAATACTACTCTTCAACAGATAATTAATTTCTTAAATACAATAGATAAACTTGGATATCACTTAGTTTTAAGCCTTTTGATTTTATTAATTTGTCCCCAAGTAATCTATATCGGACAATATCACGCCTCTACACGTATTTTGTTGGTAATAGTTAAAAGATCTTGTACAATTTATACATATATATTTATTAAGTGTTTTCATCCAAGATATTAAAATAAACAAAAAAATATTTTTTTAGGACTGAGTTTAGAAAAAAAATCCAATTTATATAAGTTACGAAAATAAGAAGAGAAAAAAAAAAGAATTCGCGTAGTTTGACACTAAGCTTGTCTCTGCGAATAGATTAATGTTTATTTTAGAAAATATTTAAAAAATATCAACAAAATAACCCGTGCGAATGGGTCACACTTACTGTCTAAAATGACAATAATTCACTTATCTTTAGCGGCAAATAAATTTTATTCAGTTCATCATTAAAAAAAAATATAAATTAAATTACCGTTATAAATGTTATTTTTCACAAATTACATCCATCAAATTTACTTATTTTTTTGTAAGCATTTTTAATTGTATTAATTCGTCTATTTCCCATCCAAACCAATTGATATATTTGGTCAATATCCATTTGAGAACTTCAAAATCTAAAGAGTTATGAAATTCATAATGAAACAAACAAAACTGATAATTATGAAAATTGAAATAAAATAAAATGAGACCTGAAAAATTCATTTTTAAGCAGGATTTACCTTTTCTTTCCTTTTATTTCTCTTCACTCCCAAGATTTTTAGTTTAAATCGGATTTTATTTTTTCAATATCACTAATTCCTTTTTATTTTTAAATGATAAATTTGATTAATCTTTTAAATTCTATAGTTTCATGCGAGTATTTAATGGTAAAAAAAACAAGAAGAATTTTTCTGAGGCAATCCCGAAAGAAAAGACGACAATTTTTGCTTTGAAGAAAAGCGCAAGTCGACATTTTTATTTCGCATGAAAGCACAGTACTGCAAACTTTCCACAGAGAAATTGCAAGGAAATAGCCATGTTCGCCCTGGCTCGAGGACGAAGCTCTGCCTCATGTTCTTGCTGGCAAGAAAACATGAATATGAACAAAATCAAGTCTCAATCTTAGCCTCCAAATTGGACTTCAAACCTGGTTGTTGCCTGCTCGCCGAGGCGAAATCCATTTTGCCAGCTCTGCAGTCTGCATTAATTCTTTCCCAGTATTTTACCATGCAGTTTCCTGACGTCTCTTCATTGGTTGATTCGGAGGAGACCCAGTGTCACCCAATCAATTTAGTCGGTCGATGACAACTTCGGTGATCTTTAAAAAAAAAATAAAAAAAATGACGAAGACATTGAGAAAAAAATAAATAAAGAAAGCACCAGCTTGACTGTTTATACATTAGAGAAGGTGTGATGCAAAATAAAGAATCTCAAAATATAAGATAAAAAATTAAATTGATAATAAAGAATGACAAATAAAAAAATATAAGATAATTTGAATTATTTTCAAAATAAATAAAAAATTCCTACATGAAAAAAATAAAATTAAAAAGAAAAAACAAGCAAACCCGGTTGAATGTCCTAAACTATAATTAATATCCCAAACTTGCAAACTGTTAAATCCTATTCTTAGACTCAATCAAGAATCTCAATTCCCAAATATTTTAATGTTGAAGAATAAATAAAAATATCATTTATAAGAATAAAATCATAAAAAAAATCTAATTTTAAAAATTATCTCAAATAAAAAAATTGCAATCAAGATCAAATCTGACATGTGAAAGAATGGAAGGATGATGAAATTGAAAAAAAAAATTAATAAATTATTTCAAATAAAATAAATAGTAATCAAAAGAACACGAATTAAACCCGAAAGAAAAAAAATTAAAGAGTTGCTTTGAAAATTTGAGAGGCTAGCTGTGAAAAGCAATAAAAGAAAACAAAAGCTCATCAATGTCAAACTGGAGATCCATTGATCACAAATGTTGCTCAGTTATAGAGGGGACACCAAAGTGATTTTAACGTTGCCCTAGAATACTGTGTTTGACTTTCGAGTGACGCTGCATGCATCGCTCGATGAGTTTACACTAGCAACGCACACGTTAGTCACTTTTATTTTTAATAATATTTATGTTTATTGAGTTATCAAATTGTTTCTAAGTAAACTTGATAATAATAATAAAAAAAAACCATGATAAAAAGAAGAAAACCTCATCAAACACAAGTTAAGGAAACTTTGATTTTAAGGATATTGAAGTTATTTACATGTGTTTTAAAAAGAAAAGAAATAAAAAAAAGTTTCCAATGTCAATTTTAAAATGTTTTGATTTTATGAGTAATTTGGTCATTTTTTATACAACTAAAATGTAAAAACATGATGTATTCCCAGACAATATAATAATAACAAAAAAAATCTTATAAAATAGATTTTATTATCCCTTTATACCAAGTTATTTTAACTATGCCACCAAAATGTAAAACGATCTATATATTCACAAACAATAAGATAATAATAATTGGATCTTATGAAAAAGATTTTATTATTTCCAATAACAAGTTATTTTATTTTATTAAGAAGGACAAAATAGTCAAGAAGAAACCACCCCACAATGAATTAGTACCATGGTGTTTACTAATGTCTTTTAGGTTTATTTTTTTAATAAAAGATAAAAAAAAAAAAAAAGAAGAAGAAGAAGAAGAAGAAAGGAAAAGACAGCTTTTAGATAGCTTAAAGAGGACAACAATGCAATTTGATAAACAACTCAGGGCCAAGTTAATCATAATAAAAAACTGTCCTCTACAATTGGCAATGGAATTATTTTTTCCCAAAGTCCAATCACAACTCATTAATTACTGAAATAACACACAAAAAATTAATTAATTAATAACCCTATAAAAATAATCACAATTAATTAACTAATCAATATATAAATGTAAATAATACTCCTACTAATGCTCTAATCTGCAATACCTAGCGAGATAAAGCTGCTTGCTTTTTCTCTTCTCCCCGACTTATTGCAGAGAGAGACAAGGACAGAGAGAGAGAGCATAGCTCTTCTGCTACCCTCTTGGTTTGCTTCTTGCAGAAGGTTCTCTTTGATTTTTTTATTATCCTCATCACAAGCTTCTCTTGCTACTATAAAATATATATAAAAGAAAAAAAAATAAATACCAAAACAATTGTAGAGAAAGAGAAAAATTAAAAACAAATAGTACTAAAATCTAAGAGGTTTCGTGGAGAGAACCGTTGTGTTTGTAGAGAGAGAGAGAGTCTGAAATTCCTCTTTAATCTCCTCACGTAATCACTTTCTGATTCCTTTAATCCTCTACTTCAAACTTCTCTCTTCAGACTACGTTAACCAAAAACGTGTCTTTTGATTTTCTCTGTTATTTTGCTGTCATTTCTTGTATGTTTTTGGTATTGTGAGAGCAGAATTCTGGTTTCTTCCATGGGTTTATTTGGATTTGGGCTAATTTGGGAGATTTTGATGATGGGTCGCTGATGATTTAGGGTTCTGTTGGAGTAATCATTGGTTGGTTTGTTGTGATTTTGTTTGTTTAGAGGAATTTTGAGGTGGGCTGTTGCTGATTTGGGTTTTTGTGGAGGATTTGAGCGTAAAGGTTGGAGTTTTTTTTTTTTTGGATAAAGTCTCTGGTCGGTGTGGTTTCATTGTGGGTTGATAAAAATTGGTGCTTTGTTGATTCAATCTTTAGTTGGTTTACGGTATGTTTGCGGGTCTTGCAGATTTCAGTGGTGGACTTGGTGATAAGGAAGGGCTAAAGCTCTAAAAACTGTTAATTTCCCATTTGGTTCCAAGGGATTGAATTGAATCGTTTCTGCGCAATCGGACTGATTTTGGGGATTTTTTTATTTAAATTATCTCTCAGTGTTGGTGTTTCTTGTTGGATTTTATTTTTAAGGTGGATAATTCTGCTTTAAAGATAAGATGAGTTCAAGCATCACAGAAGGTGTGGTAAATCAGCCCAAACTTGTAGTTCATCTAGCAGAAAATGGTCATTCATTTCTACTTGATTGCGATGAAACAACGCCTGTGGAAGCTGTCATGCAGTGTATTGAATCAGTTTCTGGGATTAACTTCAACGACCAGCTTGTTCTGTGTTTGGAGAAGAAACTTGAACCTCAGCGGTCGCTTTCTGCTTATAAGCTTCCATCTAGTGATGGAGAAGTGTTTATATACAACAGAGCAAGGATGCAAACCAATCCGCTCCCCCCTGCACTCGAACAAATTGATGTCCTTGAAATTGCAGATCCTCCACCGCCAGCTTCTTCACATAACCCCCATCCTTTAGATGATGCTTCAGACCCAGCTCTGAAGGCTTTGCCATCTTATGAAAGACAGTTTAGGTACCATTACCATAGAGGTCAAGCAATGTATAGGAGAACCCAAGTAAAGCATGAGCATTGCCAGAGGTTATTGAGGGAGCATAAGGTTCAGGAGAGGGCAATGGATGTTGCTAGGATTAATGTGCAACAATTCTATAGAGCAATTCTTCAGAATTACTCAGAGTTCATGAAGCGTTATACACAACAACACAGGATACATTTAGATCTTTTAACGAATTTTGAGAGAGATTTAGAGAAACTGAGGTCGATCAAGCTTCATCCATCTTTGCAGTCTGATTCACGCAAATGCTTAGTGGATTTTGTGAAGGAAGATAACTTGAGGAAGGCCGTGGAGAATTGTAGCAATTCACATAGGCAGTTTGAGAAGAAGGTATGGGAGTTCAAGCAAAAATTTAGTGATGCAAAGCGCAAGGTGGAAGAATTATTTTCTTGCGGAGCAGCATCTTCTATTAGGAATCTGGATCTTACCATCAAGGAGCATCAGCGATTCATCAATGAACAGAAGAGCATAATGCAGTCTTTGAGGTTGGTTGATTTCGTTTTCAATCATTTGAACCGCCTTCCTATTTACAATTATTCTGTATGATTTTTGAGCTTGTTAGATTTTTCTTGATTGATTTAGTATGTTGATTCTTATAAAGCATTGCTGTGATAATACATCTCATCACTTTCAAGTATTGAACTTATAGCTTTTCCTATAATTTTTATAATACAGCTGGGTCATTGTTATGCCAAACTTATATAATTGTTGCTCTGAGGGGTTTTTTTTTTTTTTTTTTTGCATTTGATAAGCGTAGAGGAACGAATGGTGCAATGGCTGCTCAGTGGTGGTTGCATTTGATATGACTCACTCGTCTGTCTTTTTTATAGATAATATTACTTATCCCCCCCCCCCCACCCTTTTCTTATCTAGTCTGTCATTTAGATCATCAGACTCATCTCTCGTAGTCCCTCTACAGCATCCAGGGATGTTTTTCCATTTGATGCATGTGCTGTCGAATATTTTGTTAAAGACGACCTATGACAATATTGTTATCTTAAGGGACCATGAGAAGTACAAAATTATGCTTTGGCTCAATGCCACTGGTCTGACAATTTTTGTTGGAAGTAGGAGCTGGACCTGAATGAATGAGAATTCCTGGTCCCAATTCACTTCTAGTTTCAGCTTGGTGTGTGTGGTTTGGATATTTTAAAACATTCAAGAGCGTGCAATAACTTGATTAATGCCCTGTTTTTTCTTTTTCTACAAACATTGGGAATTAGGAAAATATACCAAACCTATAACTCACTAAGCTAACCCCTGAAAATCCAAAAGATGTGTTTCATGAATCCATGAGAAACTAGGTTCCTGAAATCCACTAAAACAGAATTCTGAATTTAATTTGTATTCGTGAAGCAGCCATTTAATGCATGAACCCTTAAGATCCCTGATATATTTAAAGAAGCAAACTTCCTACTAAAGTAAAATACCAAATGATATTAATATTTAAGTTCTCAAACTATACAACTATATTCGATAACAATTTACAAGTAAAACCTATATTTTCAATTTTCTTGTCTCATATTAAAAACTCTAGTAGTTAGGCTGTAGGAGGATAATGTACATTCCACTGATTAATGGATGTGAGCTTGTATTCATGCAGCAAAGATGTAAGCACGGTAAAGAACCTTGTGGATGATTGTCTGTCATGCCAATTGTCTTCCTCAATTCGACCTCACGATGCAGTTTCAGCCCTGGGCCCTATGTATGATGTCCATGACAAGAATCATTTGCCCAGGATGCTGGCTTGTGAACATTCAATTTCCAAGCTGCTTGATTTTTGCAATGATAAGAAGAATGAGATGAATGTCTTTGTGCATGATTACCTACAAAAGATCGCTTATGTTACTTACCTCATGAAAGATGTGAAGTTACAGTTTCCTGCTTTTAGAGAGGCAATGTTGCGTCAGGATAATATTTTTAGGGACTTAAAGCTATTTCGTGGGATCGGTCCTGCATATAGAGCCTGCCTTGCTGAAGTTGTGAGAAGAAAGGCTTCCATGAAACTTTACATGGGTATGGCTGGACAACTGGCTGAGCGGCTTGCTACAAGGAGGGAGGTTGAGGTTAGGAGACGGGAGGAGTTTCTGAAGACAAACAATTTATATATACCAAGAGATATATTAACATCAATGGGGCTATATGATACTCCTAATCAGTGTGATGTCAATATAGCTCCATTTGACACTAATTTGCTTGATATTGACATCTCAGACCTGGACCGTTATGCTCCTGATTATTTGGCTGGACTTCCTTCAAAAAGTGATAAGACTGCAAGCTTGAAAGGTTCATTTTCTACATCTAATGACTGCTCTCACTCAGCTGAGATGGAAGAAATTGGTGAGGAAGCAGTTGAGAAAGATGGCTCTGAGGAGCTCCTTGAGGACTGTGAGCTGTTAGAGATTGCTGGAACTAGCAAGATGGAAGTTGAGAATGCAAAACTGAAAGCTGAACTAGCTTCTGCAATAGCCCTGATATGTTCCCTTTGCCCAGAAATTGAATACGAGTCAATGGATGATAGCACAGTGGATAGTCTATTGAAGAATGCAGATAAGACAAATGAAGCCTTGCGGCTGAAAGATGATTATGGAAAGCATATTCAATCTTTGCTTAAGGCAAAGCATGTGCAATGTATGTCGTATGAGAAGCGCATTCAAGAACTAGAGCAGAGATTGTCTGACCAGTATTTACAGGGGCAGAAACTTTCAAATAGTAAAGATGCATCAGACTTTGCTCTTTTAGCTGCGAAGACTGAAGACTGTAAACCAGAAATTTCCAGCGGTGGTGAAGCACACATGCCTTATGCATTGACCTCAGAGCCCATGGATGAGGTTTCTTGCATTTCTAGTTTTAATGCAAAACTGGGGCTTTTCACCAGGCAAACAAGCAAAGGTAGAGAAGGTTTTGATGAAAATATGATGGACTCCTCTGGGATGTTGAATACTCAGTTGGATTCATCAATGGCGGAGCCTCATCGTGAAGAGCTGCAAGTTTGTGATAAAGATGGGAAGGACAAGATGGCACGACAACTGGGCATGTCACTGACTAACAGTTCCACAGCTGAGAGCATGCCCGAGCCTCTCGATGTTGCACCATCTGATGCAGACACTGAGCCTAAAGTCAGTAGTGACCATGGCATTGTGTTAGACCTTCAAACTGCACTTGCTGAAAATTCAAACCAATTGAGTGAAACTGATGCAAAGCTCAAAGCTGCTGTGGAGGAGGTTGCAGTGCTCACAAGGGAGTTAGAAATGAGCCGGAAGCTCCTTGATGAATCTCAGGTACTGGCACATGAACTGCCTTTTGTCCTCTGTGGTTTTCTTGGTGTTTATGTTGCTCTTATTCGCTCAATTATATTGCTGAGTTGTTCTGGGTGATGTTCCCATTTATCGATATTTAGTATTTGTACCATATTGCTCAACATTATTGAAATGCTTGGATAATCATTTTTGTTTATGGTTTGATGTTTTGTTTTTTGGTAGATCCCGTGATGGACAAGGTGTATTAGTTATTAGTGGACAACAAATTCCTAGAATTCCTATGAAATAATAATTTTCCCAAATAATCAGCTTCCTTCTGTTACTAACTTATGCCTGGCTTCAATGTTTTTTTCCATGCATAAAAATGTTCAAAATGCATTTATTAACTGTTCTCAACATATACTGACAATTTCAACTTCTTGCTGTGCAAAAGATGAATTGTGCTCACTTGGAGAATTGCTTGCATGAAGCAAGAGAGGAAGCTCAAACTCATCTTTGCGCGGCTGATCGAAGGGCTTCGGAATACAATAAACTGCGTGCATCTGCTGTGAAACTCCGAGGCCTTTTTGAAAGGCTTAGGTGCTGTGTATATGCTCCAGGTGGAGTTGCTGGTTTTGCTGATTCTTTGCGTGCTTTAGCTCAATCTTTGGCCAAGTAATTTTCCAGAATCCTCTATACTTTTTTTTCTCCATGCAAACTTTAACTCAGTTGCAAGGCTCAGCTCTGTCTTAATCCCTTGCTTGTTTTGAAATTTGTTCATATCAAATTATCAATGGAACTTTTTCATCATGTTGTTTGTAATTTATTGTCTGTCAATGTCTAGAAATGTTAGCTCGAGGCCCTGACAGCACAGTTTTTGTCTAATAGCTTGTCCTACACTATTTTAACCATTAATTTTTCTACACTCAAATATTGTTTGCCATTACGAGGAATCTTAAATTTAAGGGCTGCAGGAATTTTTAGGGGCTTCTTTCATAATTTCTTTTAGAGTTTATCAGTGGCATTCAAATTTCTTATGGTGATTGTTGATGGAATGGATTGCTATCTTTTTTCTGTACAACTTCAGTTTTAAGATTTGAAAATGACAATGGCCATGGTTTAATTTTTTAATTTGATCATTTTCAGTTCCAGCAATGACAATGAGGATGAGGGTGCTGCTGAGTTCCAGAAATGCGTACGCGTCCTTGCTGATAAAGTTGGTTTCTTGTCCACACACCTTGATAAGTACCCCAAGCTCGAAGCTGCAAATGAACAACTTGGAAAAGAATTGGAAACGAAGAAGGAGCTGGTTGCAACTTTGTACAAAAAGCATCAACTTGAGAAGCAGGTAGTCTGAACTTGCTAATGGTGTTCATGCTTTATCTATAGAGCAACATTTAATCAGTACTCTTCATTGCCAAGGATGTTCAATCTCTCTGATTTACTGTTTACAAGCACTGATCCATGCTTTCCTTCTAATTACTATACGTGATTATTTTTTTCTCATCAATTGCTTGTGATCATTGGTTTTAAACTCAACTCTAATCAGTTCTTGACTTGGTAACTGGCCTTTGTTTCCAGTGGAGCCTTCAAGCAGTGGTTGGTTATCTGGTGCTTTTTTTGGCATGTTAAACTTCGACTGTTTCTGGCCCTGCCAGATTTTAAGTTCTGCCCCTCGACGTGCAGGGATCCTTTTTGCATGGTGCTCTGTGCTTGTCTTCTAACTGCAAAAGCTTGATATCTTTGTTGATGTTTTTCTGCAGGCAAACAAAGAAAGGATATCTTTTAGCCGGTTGGAAGTTCATGAGATCGCTGCATTTGTTCTCAACTCAGCTGGACATTATGAGGCTATCAACCGAAACTCCTCTAACTACTACCTGTCTGCTGAATCTGTGGCCCTGTTCACAGACCATCTCCCAAGCCGACCCAGCTACATTGTTGGGCAGATTGTGCATATTGAACGCCAAGCTGTAAAGCCATTGCATCCTGCCTCAACTAGGCCTGAGCATGGTAGGGCAGATCAACTGGATCTTCTGACCACTGACCAAGGGACTGACCTGTTGAACTTCAATTTGGGATCGACTTCCAACCCATACAATCTTCCTATGGGGTGTGAATACTTTGTAGTGACAGTAGCCATGTTACCTGATACAACCATTCATTCAGCGCCTCCTTCCTGATCCCCTGCTTCAGGCAGACAAGACGTGATGGAAGAAACTAAGTGTACATATATAATAATATATATATATAAAAAAAGATGAGCCTTCATCTGGGAATTGAACTTCTTTTTTTCTTTCTGTACAGCTGATTATCCAAATTAAGTTGATTTCCCCTTTGTACATAAATCTTATGTTTTTAAGCATGTACAGAAACAGTGAATATTCATCCATCTCTGGAACTTTAATTGAAATTCCCCATTTATTCTTCTTCCAAAATATTTGCCTTTTTTTTGGGTAGTTTCTTCCAAAATATGGTTTTGGTGTGTTTTTTGGATCGAGGACCAATCATTTAAACGGAGGGGTATCATTTAGACCAAGTGGTTTGACTTGATGCTTAAGGTACCATGCTTCTCTTTTAGCTTTCTGGGTTTCAGCCTAGGTAAGGCTGCAGCATGGATGCCTACCTAAGACGGAATTGAAGTGGATTTAGCCTCGGTTTAAAGATATACTTGGCTGAAAACTACCCCTAAATGGGTGCTGGAGAAATTGTCAACTTTGGTTTATTTTTTTTTCAAAATAATATTATTTTTTTTCTTTAAAATTCTTTGATATTAACCCAATAGGTTAATCTGGTTAATATCAAAACTAGATTAAATTAGAACCTAACTCAAATAAAGTTTCAGGACGTGGGCTTGCCGGGTCAAATGTTTGGCCAAACCAAACTTAATAACTATGCTTACAAGCCAGATTTCCAAATCCAAAGAGCTAGTAATTTGACAGAGATGTGCAAAACCCCAGATTCTGTCATTGATGATTGTTTAGGAGACCCACCTAATTGAAAATATATACGAAGGTTAGGATGAATTGCATATCGTCCACTCCTTTGTTTCAGAATTTAGAAATCTCATAAAGAAATTTCAATTTTTATTTAGGATGCGTTTATTTCATGAAAAATATTTTAATATAAAATAAATGATTTGATGGTAATAAAATGAGAAAAGTTGCAATATTTGTGATTAAAACAGTGATGGTGGCTGTGACAGTAATGCTATTTATCGTATGTGTGTAGCGTCACGACAATCATCTTTCTGAACCAGGATCTTTGTGGGTGATGAGTGGAAAAAAGAGAGAAGGAATTCTTAATTTTTATCAATAAAAAGGGATTGAAGTCACCACCTAGTATTTTAGTTATTAGGAACCCTAAATAGTCTCAGAATCTAAATAAAAAGACTGATTATGTAAAGAAAAGACATATCACCCTTAATACACCATACCTAAGGTAAACTGTATTTTTTATTTGTTTGATATAATTTCAGGTAGTGTTGTATTTTCTAACCATTGGTCTGTCTAATGGTTAAAGTTGGCATCGATCCACCGCAGTAGAGTGGTTTATAGCTTTATTGGTCAACCATAGATATGCTAAAGACAAGCAAAAGAAATGTACCTTAAATATCTGTCGCGTGTGCGCGATATGGTTGAACGTCGAGGTCAAGAAGTCGCCATTTAATTGTTTAGTTCAGGGTCATTAGGAGACCCGAATGGACTGGTCTTATATGAAATTTTAGGGTAAAAGATTAGTTGTGGTTAGGAAAAGTATTAGCACTCCTAGCATACATTACCTGAGGTAAACTGCATTGTACGATTTAGATGTGACTTAAAGGTATTGATGGGTTCTTAATCGATGGTCTATCTATGACTTAAAACAAAGATTTACACTCATGAATAAATATTGTATTTTGAATTTATTATGGGCTTGCATACCCAAATAAATTCTTGTGGGGAAAAATATATATATGCCCTGACGGAGTTCAATTATCTTGAAAGGCAAAAGAGTTTTCCCACTTGTATATCATGATGAAAAATATACCAATTAAAATAGGTGAATATCCAAAAAAATTATGAGAATTTTCTAATCAACTTCTGGTATTTAAGGCTCCGTTTGTTTGCAGGAAAGTTGTTTCCTTTTGGAAAGTGAATTCCGGAGAAAGTGAATTCCTGGAAAGTGAATTCCGGAAAAGTATTTTTCGATGTTTGGTAGTGTTAAGGAAAATGAATTGGAAAACACTTTCCAGTATTTGGTTATGTTATGGAAAATGAACTGGAAAATAATTTATTAATGAATTAATTTTTTTTTCAAGTTTATCTAATATATATAAAATATTTAATATAAATATTTAATCACTTACAATAAAAGAATGAAATCTAAAAAGTATAATGATGAATTTTTTTTATTATATCTTATATTCATATATAGCTTATTTTATAAAATATAACTATATATGTCATATCATATTATAGAGAAATAAGCTTTTGAAATATTTTTTAAGTTAAACCTATTAATATATATTTTTTTCAATTTTAAAAGCTTAAAATAAAATTTTTTTTTCTTATGAAGAAAGCCAAATTGGTTTATGGTAAAAGTTATATATTTGGGTTTTTTTTTTGTATGAAGAATTCTTTAAAAGATAAATAGATACAAAAATATTTTGATGGGTTTTTTGGATAAATATTTTTTTTTACGGGTAAAGGCAATTATCCCTTTAATATATATCAAATAAGCATCAAGAAATAAATATAAATATCTAACATCAAACATCAAACATAGTCATACATAAATATTAAGTTTTGATGTCATATACATACATATTAGTTCAAATTATGAACATAAACATGCTAGACAGAATTAAACAAGTAAACATATTCGTCAAATAACAAACATAGTCTAAACCCAAATTTTGAACATAGTCAAACCATCTTAGCAAGTAGGCATGTAGTAGTGTTGGTTCACAAAATTCTGAACCTAAATTTTCCTGAAATTAGCATTTTTTGCCATAAATGCTTTTGCCAACATTTCATTTTGGACCAAATGATCAAATGCCTCCCCAAGAGTGATCTCATAAAAGCCTTCAATTTTCATCACTTCTGTATACATCGCATTAACATCAAGTTGATTTTTGCTGAGGCTTTGAATTGCAAATGCTACATCTCCAATCTATTTAGACAACTTTCAACACCATCATCTTCATACATGCGATTTCTCTTCCTATGTTGCCTCTTTTGTATACTAGAGGAAGATGTTTATTTTCCTTTAGAAGTTTCTTCATATTCCCCTTCATTTTCAATTAAAATTGATTGCTCTTCAGTGTTCTCTTCCAAGTTGACATCAGCATATGATTTGGCATAATTTCCGGTTGCCATGTCTTTTCCAACAATAATTGTCATTGCCTCGTACATATCAAGTTTTTTGTTGAGATACTTGTCATGATTGGGATGTGTCTATTCATAAAATTTAGAATATGCAATTTTTTAGGTCATTGTATAACATTTTAGAAACAAAAGTAAATATAAAAATTACAAAGAGTCTAATATTTATCATACCTTTACTTCTTCATCGTATACATCTTTCGAAATTGTAATCATCTTCAAACAATCATCCCAGCCAAAGCCACTTTTATTTTTAAGTTTGGTTATTATTCCCCATTCTTTTTTTACAGTCTTGAGATGATTGTCCACATGTTTAGGCTCGCATTGCACGTTGAACTTTTAACTAATTTCTGTAGCCACCTTAACAAACGATTCTGCTTTAAAGGTGGAAGAAAGTTTGCTTCCTTTAAGTGCCTCCTCAGCTAATATCTCAAGTAACATGTGAGACATAGGCTTAGACCATGTGAAGTGCTTGCCCTTGCGTTTTTCATTCTGTGTGGAACTCATTTCTACAAAAAAGAAATTACAAATTTATATAAAATAAAATCATATAATATATAGATTTAATAAATTTCATATAAAAAATACAATTAATATTTAAAAGAGAATACATAAAATACATAAGAACTTATAATAAAGTCAACATCTACTCGAAATACATAACAAAGATAATACAAACTCAAGCAAGACACAATACAAACAAACACATATAATTAACACTCAATTACTAGTTTCCTTGAGTGTTATAATCATTCCACATGGTTGATGCAATCATTTCTTTTTTTCTTATCCACTCCCTATTCTCTTCCCTTTTCTCCCGTTGACTTAAGTTGATTGTTCGTCTAATTGGTTCACTTTCCAAACATATTTCTTCCATATGAAAGTCATAAGGATCAACTCCCATTATATGATTATGAATAATACAACATGCAAGCACAACATCTACTTGTGTTTCATAAGACCAAAAAGATTTTCCATCAATTGATCTAAAACGACTCTTTAAAATACCAAACCCTCGCTCAATAGCGGTTCTCAATGAAGAGTGTCGAAGATTAAATAGGTCCTTTTTATTTTCTGGTGAACGTTCTGTAAACTCATTCAAGTGATATCGAACTCCACAAAAAGGAGAAATGATTCCTTTTCGAATACCGTAACCAGCATCACCAAGATAATATTTTCCTACAAATTAAAAAAAAACCTATTACTATCTTTATGTAATAAGACATTTTATATGTTTATTGCATATAATAGATACTTTATTATATACCTTCTGGAATTTTTAGACCATTAGATCTTGATAATACATCACCTAAAACCCGTGAATCATGAGTACTTCCTTCCCAGCTAGCTAAAACATATATAAACTTCAAATCAAAAGTTATAGCTGCTAAAACATTTTGTGTTGTTCCTTCTTTTCGACCTCGAAACTTTCCTTGAATCTCAACAGGAACATTTGCAGGAACATGGGTACCATCAATTGCTCCCACGCAATCCTATATAAACATGAAAAAATAATTTATAACCTTTTCTTCTGAATGTAATTAATTAATTCATAAAAATATTGGTATTGTTTTCATACCTTAAAATAAGGATAAAATCTTCTATTATTCATTATCTCTGTTGGAATTGTATCCTCTAGAACTGTAACCATGGAGATTGTTGAGTATAGGCACTAATAGGTAGGCAAGGCTAGTCCATAATATTTGTATGATAAACAAACTAATCAACCCAATCATCAGTTACAAATAAGAGAGATTTTATTGTTAATCTCTATTTTTAGGGGAACAATACCTACTTAGAGTTGTATTACATTATATTTCATTATGTTACTAAACACATAATTTATAACTAAAATTACAAATATAGTATAATTGGTTCTCATGATCTGTGCCGCGTTCTGCTACAACCACATAAACAAACTACAACAGTCTATACCTTTGCTTTATAAAAAAAAACCCCACTGTTCCCCAGCTCTTGCATTGCAAATCTCTAACTCTCTCCCATAACTTAATTAAGACATCATCATTCGGTTTCTCACAAATTCCCCTCATTCCCCTCTCATTCCCCAGTTAATTCAGTTTCTTAAATTCCCCTTCATTCCCCTTTCATTCGGTTTCTCTCATTCCACTGTCATTCCCCTCTCATTCCGGTTTCTCACAAATTTTCCTCATTCCCCTCATTCCCTTATCATTCCCCTCATTTCCCCTCTCATTCCCCTATCATTCCCCAGTTCATTCGGTTTCCCCTCATTCCCCTCTCATTCCACTGTCATTTGGTTTCCCCTCATTCCCCTGTCATTCCCCTCATTCAGTTTCTCAAATTCCCCTGTCATTCCCCTCATTCGGTTTCCCCTCCTGCATACCCAGTTCTCTCTCGGCTGTTCTCTCTCGGCTCTCTCTGTCTTCCCCTATTCTCTCTCAGTTCTCTCTCGCCATTCTTCTATTATCTGAAGAAGCAGGACAACATCACAGAATCAAGGGGCAAGGGGCAGGAGGGCTAGACCTCAAGGATCTGCTCCTCATTCTCAGTTCTCATCCCTCTCTCCCCCGGTAGTTTCCCCTCTTGTTTGTGTCTCTCTCTTTGTTCTGGATCCGGTGACGGGAAAACAGGGTAGGGACTGGTTGGAGAAGCTACCAAATGTGCAAGAAAAATTGTGTTTTTTATGGCTTGCTTGTGATGAATTTGGTTGGGTTTTTCTGGGAGCTTGTTTGAATGTGACGAGGAGATGAAGAAGAAAACTGGGTATGGGAAAAAAATTGACAAACAGCTCCCCCAACCATGATGGATTGTTTGCACAGCAAATACAAATACAGAGAAATAGTTTTTTTTGGAACAGACAACAAATTAAACAAGATCAAGGATTTTTTGCTATAATTCTTACAGATCTAAAAAATACGAAGAAGATAAAAACATAAAGAGAAATAATAGAGAAATTTGAGGGAAAAAATACCTAAAATGTAAGTGTGATTCTCCATATCTTCTTTGTTTTCAACTGTTTTCGGAAAGAGACACAGAGAGGGGAAAGATGTGTTTTATCAGTAAAGTAAAGTGTTTTCCTTTTGACAAGGAAAGGAAAACACTTTCTTGCGGGTAAAGGCAGTCTTTTTTGTTGACCGGAATTAACTTTTCTTTGACTAACTTTCCGGATGGTTTCCAAACATAGAAAAATGAGGAAAATGAATTCCTGGAATTTGGTTTCCTTGAAACAAACAAGACATAAATACTAGCCTACTTGTAGGTCCAATATTTATATCAGAATGTTGACCATTAATTCTCAGAAATTGTTTTTTAGGGTTTTTGAAATATTGACTAAGTTCTCATGAATTCAATAAACTGGTTATTAATTCTAAGAAATGGATGCAAATATATTTTTTGAATTTTCATGTGTATATATATAAAAAAAATGTTAAATCATACCATGCATTTTTATATTTTTTAAACCAAAATATAATCTTTATTTTTTGAGAGACTTGACCGTATGCACATAAAATAAAACTTATTTTTTTATTTTTTGAAACGACAAAATTTTTAGAAATTTTTGAAATTTCGACGAAAAGAATTTTAATACTCGACTAACATCTTATAGTATAAGTCTATAACCCTAATATTAAATAAAACTGCTGAAAAAACATGTTAAGGATACACAAATAATTTTAAATTGGTCCTTGAATTTTTTTTTGAATTTTTTGGAATTTATTTGGTGCTTGTTTGGCAAAAAAACCATTTTTATTCAAAGCAACATTGTCAAAATAGGTCTAAGGGTTTATTTGTCAAACAAACCCTTACGCCAAAAATTCCTCAACATAAAAAATAACTAACCAAACAAAGCCTTAGTACTTGACCCAAAACAAAACCAATTGGGTTGACTTGAAAACACTTGTTCAACCCTGAACCGAACCAAAAACCATGGTTTGACCAGAGTCAAAAGCAAAACAAACAATTAAACCAAAAATAGATCAAAACTAAAAAAACACAAAACATAAAATTTTCTAAAAAATAAACAGATTAAACACCAAGAACACGATGAACATTTAAACTGAAACCCAAAAAATATAAATCACAAACCAAACAAGTTTTCACGCAATCAAGCACAATGTTTTGTTTGTAATCATTCATAGATTAAGAATCAAGCATCCATCTTCTTTAATTAACACTCAAAAGCAAAGATTTGATAAAAATATGTTTGGAAAGTTGAAAGAACCCTAGAATCTAAATGCATGATTATGTGTTATTGCTGCGTTTTAACCCTATATTATTTGTTAAAGGTAACAAGTTAATATGTATGTGCCAACAATTAACCCAAAATAACTAAAAAATAAGAGGCTTAAGATAAAGTCCATGCAAAGAACATGAACCATGAATCTGGAAAATTTCTAGAAATTAAAAAACTAATGCCAAAACCTAGATTTGACCTTCTAGACCTCTAAACACACTGTTTTTAGTTCTCACAAACCACATTAAGCATAGTTGAATCTATAAAACTAACAAATATAACATGCATGGAGTTTCAAAGTTCAAAACTACAAAAGCTAAACAACAAACATATTCATGCTATTTGAATTCAAAACTTGATATTTTTTAACATTTAAATGTCAAAACATACTTGTATGAACCATGAACTTGCATTAAAAAAATCAAATTGATCAACATGCTTCCAAAATCTTTAACCTATAAACAAAAGCAACTTACCATTTTATTACAAAATAAATTCAAACACCAATCAAAATATCTCAAATACATCATTAACATGCTATTAGGCTAAAAACACAGAATAAAATAAGCATCAGAACCAAGAATCATGCCTTTAGTGCAAGCCTCACTAGCACATTATTGACCAAAATTAGAACAAACTATCATAAAGAAAATTTTAGCAATATAAAACATGCTTAAAACAAGAAAAAGAACAAAACAAACTTTGTCGAAAAACATTAGATTATTACAGCACCAAAATCAATCCAAAAATATAAGATGAGCTCAAACAACATCATAAGAGGTTTAAACATTAAGGAAGAATGAATAGACAAGCCACATGGACTTTACCCTTGATCTTTTACATAGTTATACCTTCTCAAAACTTGCTGGATATGGAATGTTGTTTTCCTTCTCTCTTTTTTTCCCTTCTTTGCCTTTTACTATGTTTTCCTTCCAAAACTTTTTAGACCCTCTATGTTAGGCTCTTGAACCTTCACACTAGGGTCTTTGTATAGTGTGTTTCTTCACGTTTTTCCTCTATTTTTTCATTATTTTATTTTATTTTTCAAGGGCTATTTATAGGGTTTTGCTAGGGTTTTTGATGGGTTTAAATGTAGATTAATCGAAGCTTAGCTCTTTGATCAAAATAAGAGGGTTTTAGAGTACATTTCAAAGCTGTGAGCTTAATATCTATGTTGTTTTTTCAATGGTAGTTTTGCAACAAACTTAGTTTTTTGAGGTTTTAGTGGTTTTCCAAACATGGAGACCAAAGAGTTTGTTTATGGCCTTTTGATCTTGAGAAAAACATGGTCAACCTTTGATAAGAACCTACTAATAAGGCTTGAAGTGTGAAATGGGTATCACAACTATTGATAATTGAGTTGACCACTTTCAAGGCTTCATCGGAGCAAGTTCGATGTCATCATCATTAAAGACCACCTGATCTTGGTTGGGGGGGGGGTGTACATCTTTTAATTAGATCCAACCTTACTCAATTTGAAGGTCTGTAGCTCCACATTCATTCGTTTGAAAATGTCGACCCGATCAACCTATGATCTAAAAATGCAGTAATGGCTGATTGAAGACAAGATGTTGTTTAGTTTGTTAAAGAAAATGAGATATAAATATTTGATAGGAGTAGCTAATATTTGTAGAGGGGATGTTTCTCAGTTGAATGGTGGAATTGAGCTATTGATTTGACCAAATTGACATTTAGACTTTAACTTATTTCAATTAAAACCTAAATTGACTTTAAATATCAATTTTTCTTGCAATTAAGTCATCAATAAAATTAATTAAGCCTTCCAAAATTCTCATTAAGTCCTTACTTATTCAAATTTGTATTTCTTTACCCCAAATAAAAATATTTTCACCAAATGAGCCATTTGTCAATTAGAATTGGGTTGTTAATTTTGTTAATCTTATACATGTTGGTCTTTCACCAACAACTTAGGCAAAGCTCTAAGCTTTCTTCATGTATATTCTTTTGTATTTTGTATTTTGTATTTTGTATTTTTTTTCTTTTCTTGATTTTTATAGGTTAAAAAATAAGTAACAATAATATCTTAAATATGTTGTACATATAATTTCATAATCCTGATATTAATATATAAAAAAATATATTTTTGGTGTTTTTGAAATGTAGGTCAAGTTCTCATAGATTTTATATATTGATTATTAAATCCAAAAATACATGCAAATATATACACAAAACTAGTTTTCTTGATTTTTTGGTATTTAAAAAATGTTAAATCATGCCATGTATTTTTTTTAATTTATGGAAATATGATTGTTTTTAAAATTTATGAGAGACTTATCCATATGCAAATTGAAATAAAGTTGTATTTTTAAAAGAAAGATTTTTTTTTTGTTTTTGTGGAGGGAAACTGATTTATTTAATACCAAAAAAGCACCTTACATGGAATTCACAATTCAAAATTAAATACGGGAGGATAAAAAAATATGGGGAACTCAAAATTAATTACAAAATGATCTAAAAATTTGAAAATTTATGAAAACTAAACTAAGGCCATGTTTGGCAAAACATAATAACATGTTTTAATAAAGCTATTTTAATCAAGGTATCAACTCCATGCAAATTACTCACCAACTTAATAATCCGACAAACCAAAAATCAAACATCAAATCTTATTAGTTTCACTAATTATATTCAAATCGCATACTAATTCAAGCGATTCAACACAAATCTAACATAATTTATGCATAAATATTTAATGTCCAAATAGCAATCACAACCTAAGAAAAATAAATTAACAATCCAACACAAATTATCAAATCATCTCAAATCCCAACATACATCAAACCCAATAAATAATGTCTAAATAAGTTCAAAATTATACACAACAATGAGCATTTTGTCCCAAATTTCACAATATTTTAACAACTCATCCAAAAAATAATTTGAGATTATGATTTGACCTTCTAAGGTGTCTAGTGTGTCTAAAAGCTACTAGAATTAAGCCAAAGGATCGTGGAACAACGGTGGCAAGTGAATCCATGCGCCATAACCACTGCTGAAGGAGCGTGAGCTGTAGGATCTGAAGCTTTTCTGTGTTCTCATTGCTCCTACACCGGCGATGAGACAAACAAACATCTGAGTAATGAGATCTGCTTGGTTAAAGGTTTGGTCCTCTTCTCTTTTATTCTTCTCTCTTTCAACTCTCTCTCTCTCTACTAGTTCTCAACGTTTTCTTTCACTGTTACTGTTGGTTTTAAGTATGGTTGTTGGCGTCATCTTGTGGGATAACATGAGTTCATTGTGTTAATGGGGTTGTTATGTTGCCACAGTCATCCGTGGCTGGTTTTCTTAAAGCTAAAAAGGCCACTTGTTGCTATATATTATGGATGCTTTTGTTGTATCTATTACTAGAAAATAGGTGTCGCTCACAGTGGTTTGTTCTGGTGGTAGCTGTCGCAGTGGGGAGAGGGAGCTGCTGGTAGGTCAATGGGTGATAGTAGAGAAAAATAAATGGAAAGAGATAAGAGGGATTGTCCACTTGAAAATGAGAGAAAAGGAGATGGGCTATTGATTGTGGTAGAGAGGTTGAAGATGAAACTTGAATTTTTTTAAGGGAGATGGTGTTTGTTTTAGGAATGAAGGCCACGGTAGGAGGAGATGCAGATTGATGGAGCCAGTGGGATTTGTTTTGTTTACTTTGTATAAATGGCTGACGGTTATGAATAAAAATGGGTTTTGGGTTTTTTTGTGTTATTTTTTTATGCTTTAACTAATTCTCTCCTTTTTTTGTGTGTGAGATTCCCTTATTACTTATAAACAAAAAAAAACAATTATCTTTTTCCTCCCAATTTCTTCGTCCTAAAGCAAACTTGGTAACCAAGTAGCCCAAAATCACTTTGGTCCCTCATTTTTTTTGTTTTGCACTTTTGGTCTCCTTATCTAAATATTTTTAAAAAAAATATACAAAATCAACGTCAACTCGATGAGAAAAATAAATCAATGATTTTTAAATGAACGCGTTAAAAATTGAACGCGCCATAAGTAAATTTATTTGTGTTTTGTTTTTGGCATTTTTAGCGTCTTTTCAAATTAAAGAATTCAAAATTCAAAAATATATTTTTTGGAATTTTTGTTGTTTTTTTACTTTTTTTTAATTTTTGTTGTTTTTTAGAAAAAAAGGGTAAAAATCGAGTTATGAAAATAATAATGATTGTAGTGATAATATTTAGGATATTGATTGTAGTGATAGTAGTCAAAGGATGATAGTTGTCGTGGTAGTGAGGTATGGTGGTGATAGTGATGAAACAATAGTTGTTGTTATGGTGGTGATCGTGGTATTAAAGGATTTGTTAATGTATATGTCCTATAACCAATCAGTTTGTTACACGTGGATGACTTTATTCATTTAAATATATTTAATTTATTAATAAAAACTTATTTATTTTTAATATTCATCAAATACTTTATTAATGAATATGATATTTGATTAATAAATTTAGAGTAAAGATAAATTCCTCGGGATAAAAATATTTTGTAAAGAAAATTATAAAATTATTATAATTATATGATTCTTATTGTATCAAAGCATTGTTCTTAAATGTTCCTGATCAATACTCTATTAAGACTGGACATTATTAAGAGCGATACATATTATGTTCTTTTTTTTATGAAAGAAAGTAGTTTTTCTCATAAGCTAAGGTATGAGGGATACCTAGAACTAATATGTAGGTGCTTGTCGGTGACATGTACACTAAACTGGCTCGCATGAGAATTTCATATAGAGAGATCACTCGTGTTTATAGAAAGACTTACGTGATAGTTGTGTAAGTGATCTTTAAACTTGAGATCACTAAGTTATCTTATATAAAGAGTGTTGTGTTTTGATCTTGCTATACGTTGTCCTAATCAAAGGTAACAAATAGACAAATATTTGGTATAACATGAACTATATGAAGGTATTTAAATTATCAAGAGAGGATTTATCACCCTAGATGAATTGGAAAAAAATATTCCACATGTTCTCAAATAGTATTGATTGTAAATCATTGCACAAGGTGGAATGGAATTTGAAAAGAGTTTCAAATCTTATTCCAAAAATCTATGACTATGGTGTTGAGAACAAACATAATTTGACATAGTAGACACACTCCATGTTATATATATCTAAATTGAAATATTGTTATGAAATGATAATAATTACATTGAGAAACTAGTCATTAAAAGGATAAGTCAAACCACCTATGACTTTCCTAATATTTAGGGGATTATGACAGGTTGCTAAACATTGTACTTAATCTTAATATATAAGTCAATCAATTGTTGAATTGATAATAAATTAATTTATTTAATCCTATTTTATTTATGATTATGATTTATATTTGGATCAACTTATTAGGGAACCTAATACGTCACACATATAAGAACCATTGAATAGAAATTAAAATGTGATGATTAATCAAGTATGATTTGATTGTAAATAGATTTTATAAATTGAATACTATAATGTAATTAAAACAAGAGATTGCAATTCTAAACTATAATGTAATTTTCCCCTTAAATTATATCACATATATTATTTTAAATTAGCCTAAAATAATATATATGATATAATTTAAGGGGAAAATTGATATTTTTTTATTTAAATAATTTTTAGATTTCCCTATCAATAGAAAGTTATGTCTCTTATTTTTTAAGGGTGAGTAAAGTATAGTACGTAAGCACATAAAATACAAAAGTAAAGAGCTAGCACTCTAAGGTATAGAAATCTCTCTCTTCTAAAATGATTTTAAAAATTTCTTATTGGTAGTTTGTGTGAATTATCGTTAGAGACTAAACATTTGAATAACTTGTGGTTGGGGACAATCTAGCTTTGAAGCAATTATTCAAAGCCGAAAAGAATATTTGATATTCAGGTAATCTTTGTATAAACCATAAATACCCAAGGTTTTTCTAACGAGATCCTTAGGACTCTTGAAAAAAATTAAATTTACAGTTTCCGCCGCATATATGTGTTTTAGGAAACCCAACAAGATTATGATGAAATGATGATAAATGATCGTCATATTAGCAATAAGATGATGATTGTGGTGATAGTCGATGGTGTTGAGCACTGATAGCGGGGTGATAATGATTATGAGGTAGTTGTGACAGTGATGGTATTAGAGGTTATGTTGAGGTGATAATAGGTCAACAAAAATATGATGGTGATTGTGGTGTGGTAATGGTTGATGGTGGTGGGTGATGGTGGTGAGATAGAGGGATAACAATTTAACTCAGATTGATCCAATTTGATCTGAATCAAATGGTTGAGTTTTTTTTTTTGATATTTATAAATACTTTACTTGATCAATATTTGATAAGGTATGGATATTATTAAACCTACATGAAATCACATCTTAACCCACCCAATATATATAACATTTGTATTACATTTATATTTTTTTGAATCAATTTAATATATGCACACCCTAATATTCACATAACACACACATATGTAACTTTTTTATTTTATATCAAATAATAAATAATAGTAAAATAGTGAACATATGAATAAATGCTGAAAACTCAATAAATAAAATACGAATATCTAAATTTATTTTGGGATAAATAATAAATATAGTAAAAACCTGGTTCGCTTATACGCATTTCCATCCTTTAGTATCAATGAATAATTTAATATAATATAAATATTATTAATTAGAAAAAAAAATGGAATAATGTAGATTTTTTTTTCATTTCTTTCTTCAGTAAACGGTATATATGGTACTATTAATTAATAAATTCGCACATAAATTAGGGTGACGTATTAAGTAATTATTATAATTTTTTAGTTAATCTCTAACTCTATCTCTAGAGAAACCCTAATTTCTAGTGGTAACCGTTCCGACTCCGAATATATTAAGATAAGCCTTGTAAGTTAACCAAGTCTACGTTTTTTAACTTCGAACGACAACAGAAATCCGATGTCGGTTGTTAACTAGCTAGAGTTTCTCTCTTTAAATTTAATTGTTCTCTTCTTCTCCATCAACACAGTTTTTCTTGATCATGAATACTGATATGACTGAGGTGCAGAAGAAACAAAGGGTAAGTTTCTTTGGATTTTCATGTGGTAGCAGTGCATGAAAATTTAGGGCAAACTACTATAACATCTCATGTTCCTTCAAGTGCTTCTTAATTAACCTATAATCTTGCTATCATTTGTACTTGAAGTTAATTTGATTATTTTTCTTCCTTTTAATGTTGTGCGCAGGCTAGTTTGTATAGGAAAAGAGGCCGTTCAAACAAAGATCTGACGAATACAATTATGAACAGAAGAAAGCTTACAAAGAATAAGAGAATAGCCAACGAGAGAGACAATAGAATTGGTTTGGTCTTAAGCATCCACCATGCAGAGGGCATAGACAACCCTAGCAACTATCCTTCAGTATTCAACAGGAATTACTGTGTGTTGTTTTGGGTTTACCCTGATGATCAACTTGCAACAGAATTCGTCTCAGGGTCACCAGATCTTGCATGGAACCAGAAGTATCGTATCGAATTAGACGAGTCCAGGGATTGCAGGTTTTTGCATGTTGAGGTGCTTAGGTGTGGATCCTCGTCCGAGAGCAACCCAGGAACCTCTGATGGCATGAGATTGGTGGGTAGGGCTAAGATACCTCTACCAGATTTGTCAGGTAAAACAGAAGGCCGCTATGAACTTGTGAGGCTTGAAGAGGACGGGTATAAAGCTGAAGGACACATTACTTTGTCAATGAAATTGATCAAGATAGATCAAAGTTAGCTAGGGAAAATTACGTAATGGAGGTTTCTATGACGAATTTTTTTTCCAAGGATCTTTTTCATTATTACAAGACTAAATTTGATGAGTTGAATCAATTTTAGATCTAATTTCTAATATAGAATTATTTATAGTTTTGCAGCATGCATGGTATTTGTTAATTTATTTATTGTTACTTAATGCATGGATTTTGTTTTTTTCTCTTGTCTAATCAAAGACAAATATTCATGTTTAAGGAAGAAAAGTTATATAGTAATCTAACTATTATTTTTTTGGCAACCCTCTCAATAACTCAGATATCCATTCGAAGAACATGGAGAATAGTTGAAGTAAGTAACGAGCCCCTCAATCTTAGAAGACTCTCTATTTCAATTATTCATGAATAATACTGCATTCATAAAATTTTATATCTTATTAACGATCTATTCCTATATATATAAAAAAAAAAAAAAACCTTGATAAAGGAGTATACTTCCTTAATCAATTTTCAAAATTCTCAAGTAATAGAAAAATATAGAAATTCATAAATAAAATAATTGAGGTATTATGATTTTCGTGGGAAGTTATTGTGTGTAGGGAAATATTCATCATCTCTTTAAGGAACCATGTGAAAGATACTAAAAATCACAGGAATTGGAACTAATTGCATTGAAGTTTGACTTAAAATAAATCTCTGCCAACCTGTGGTCAACTCAATTTTGTTATCAATAGATATTGTTTTTATTTTTTTTAAAATAATATTCTTAATCAGACAGCATGTTCTGCGTCGACGAAGCAACCAAAATAATAACTCCTCTCTGCATTGTTTCCCTCATTGTTGCAGCCATTTGTCTTCTTAATTGACTGTGCTGCTGGAATAATCTTAGCAATCTCTCTTTCCAACAGAGATTGTGCGAACCATGTAATGGCACTGCTCTTTACCAAAAATAAGATTACTCCTTCACCCTCCACAGCGGTACAGGATAGGCCTGATCATCTTCCCGTCCAGCCTCAAGTTACGACATGTTTAAGGTTATATTAATGATAATAGTTTAAAGTATTTTTTATTTAGAAATATATAAAAAAAATTTATTTTTAAAAATTATTTTTGACATTAATAAATTAAAATAATTTAAAAACACATAAAAAAATTATTTTAAACAAAATAAATTAAAATTTGTAAAAATATGATTTACACGAATATATACCTTTTAAACACATCCTTATTACAGTAATAATATTGCATCTTTTAGGACTGCTCCCCATTTTTTTTCAAGTCATCACATGGTCTCGTGTAAGGAGTTTTTAACTGGGAGCAGGGCTGGTGATTTCCTTAACTAGCCTACTGATGTTTCCACTAATTGACACGGGCTGTGTATATATTCCTAGGAATTTAGATAAATACTATTGTTTGCTTGCTTGGTAAGTAGTTTTTTTTAGGAAAAAAAATGGTGAAAAGTAATTTAATTTTGAAAAGTAATTTCTGATGAAAAGTGAATTAATTTGTAATCCAGTCACAGGTATATCTAATTCAAGAAGAGTTGTCCGGATGATAATAGTGACTTGTGGGTTGATTTTTTAATATTTATCTTATTTATTATTTATTGAGTAAAAAATTTAGATATTCATATATTATTGGTTGGGCTATATTATTATTTATTAATTAATAAAAAATAAAATAATTAATATATATTTAAAGTATATAAATGTATTAATAATTAGGTGAAGAAAAGGACATCCACGTTGTCTTCAAGAACAAGTTCATCATCTCGTGCCAAACGGCGGCGCCATCGCCAAAGAAGTTTCTCTATGGAACATCATGTCAAGTGGGAATGGTCTGTCCGAAGGATTTCTTTTGATTTTTTTCGCATGTTGTTTTGGAAATATACTACGCTGAAAACACCAGTTATTTCCACACTTGTGACCTTGTAGATTATTCTTTTAGCCTTTAATGCAGACAATTCTCCAAATAGAATTAAGCGTATAATAATGGGTCCATAATATATAGGCAAGATTCCTTGGAGGTGTGCATAGCAGTGATTTGGTGTAGTATTTTGTATGGAGAACTCTTGAGAAAAGATCGTTCTTCTATACCAGCACATGCAACAAAACAATAAACGGGTGTCAAAGCTCTAGGAGCAAACGCAATGGTATGAAAATCAGCAAGATTCCTGGCCTCGAAATAAATTTACCAGATATAAAGGCTAACAGCTCTTGCAGTTAGGGGGGATGAAAAATAGGGGGAGAAGATCAACGTTATAATAATGTGATTCAAGGGAAAAGAATGGTTACAGATAACGATTATTATGTAATTCATGGGAAATGAATGGCGATCAATACAGCTACAACTACGTGAGATTTGTACATGGGCTTTTATCATGATTCTTCATCAAACCAGGTTCCGGAATCTCAGTTCTTTCCCACGATTCAAACTAATGGTAGCATCTGCTTGGACGCATTAGATTTATATTAAACAACGCAACAAATCTCCATTCACAAGTTGAGACAGATCAACTATCTAGCTTGATTTTTACCATCTTCTGATTATTAAACAACACAATTCACTATCTATCTTGACTGTAACCATCATCTTCAGAAATATTGAATAAGAACTTTGGAAGAGATGCTATTCGAGGGAGATGAAGTAGCAGGTCCCCAAACGAGTCTTTCCTTGACATTCCTGGTGCCGGCTTGCTGCCAGAAATATCCTTGCTACTGCTACCTTCAGAGCCTCTGATATCACCTCTAACTTTATTCTCATGAAATGATTCATTGGAGTGGTTTAGCAGAACGCCCTTCCCATTGTTAGACTCTTCAAAGAAACTTTCCCCGTTGCCCTGCAAGTTCTGGGTTGAAGCAGGGTCCTTCTGCAGAAGGCAACAGAGAGAGTTGACCCTTGCCATGATCCCTTTCTCATCAGAGGATGTTGTTTGTTGGGTGTCGCTAAGAAGGTACTGTGCGATGTCCTCTAGCATGTCCTGGCATTCTGACCCATCAGCAGAAAAGGGTTGATTTCCAGAGGTCATCTGTTCTGAAATACAGTTCCCAATGTGGTTCATAAGATCAGTCATCGACATAGAAGGGGGCAACCCTGGAACTTTAATCTGATCCCAGTTCCTTGGTGCTTTAGAATCAACAGCTTCACAAATCCCCCTCCCTTCAATTGCACGACTGTCCATCACTGGTACAAGATGATCAATCAGTGACAGTTTAGATTAGGGGGTAGATATGCACCCGTAATACTCGTAAGCTTTAGAAACAGATCCGAAAACATTCACAAGGCTTTGAACATCATTTTAAAGGAAAAGGAATAATGCTAGGATCCTAGCTGCTATAGAAACAAAAAACAAAAATTGATAGAAACCACGACACATAGGGATCGAAGGTGATGTGACTGGAGACAAAACATCGTGCACCAAGGTTTTTGACTCTTAAGAGGAGATAGTGCGAAAAACTCCAAACATATGAACTACATGACATCAAGCAAGAAGAGATTATGGAAAAAGTTCCAAACCTCTGAATCTTATGTGAAGTTCATTGCAGAATGCACTTTTGCAACACTAGCACTTGTATATTGCCAGAATTTTTAAAAGCGCTACGTTTAAAAAACTATCATAAATGACATCTTTCTTAAAACATAGTGAAAGCGAAGTCAAGACTTCATCATACCTGAGCTGGGAGAAGGAGCTTCTCGGGACATAGGGTCTGATGTCGAAGCAGTGGGATCCCCCTTCTCAATCTCTAAGGAAGATGATTGAGCTGCAGATGGTGATGCTAGATCCTGGAAGCCAGAAACAACAGATACCTTAGCCGACTCCACTTGATTAAAATCTTGACTTTTTGAATCATCCAGATCCTCAAAAACAGATGGTCTCTGTTCAAAATATGGTGAATCCAAAATTATCTCTGGCTGTTGACTTAAGAAGTTCAAACGCATGTCACACTGGATCAACTTTTCAAAATGTTTATTTAACAGCCCTTCTGGACATTGCAGAAAATGTTGCCTACAAAACCACATCAACAAAAATTTGAGTATCAATGCCTCGTGGATAAGAAAATTTCAAAATAAGTGCATCCTCCATGATTATATTATTTAAGAGTGATGTATTCAGAAGATTTGTACTCAATGTATGACATGTTAGCCTCAGTTTTCTGTTTGAATAACTACAAAAATGAAATATGAGGTGAAGAAAGAGAATAGATTAGTAACATTATTTTCTTCCAAATCAATTTACACAGTATGACTTTCTAAATGTGCAAAGCAGAAGATTGGGCATTTTCAAAATACCTAAAACAAAAGGTGGATAAAAATGGAACAAAGAAAATCCATCACATGCAGGACACACCTACCAATCAAAGAGTGAAAAACAGAGTAATATGGTGCAACTATCTTACTTGTGTATGCTAGCCTGTCCATCAGTAAAATCTGCCGTTGCCTGCCACAAGGTATGTTTTCGGGGCTGAGGATTAGTTTCCCTGAAGAAGAGGGGCTGTCTGGCAAGCTGCATCATACACAAAAAAAAAAAAAAAGTCCAGATTAGTACAGCCCTAGCCATAAAAACACCCATCGTTAAAAAAACAAACGAAAAGGTGAATACATTACCACAACATTCAATGTCGCAGGTTCATTGTCAGGACAGTTTGCCTTGAGAGCCATAATATCAGACCACTGTATTTCAATCTTACTCTTAAGACCACCTTCAAGAACTTCCCAAACCAGCTTATGCTTTGCAAAGTAACACTTGGCCACCAAATCACCTTCATATCTCGATTTATACTGCCAAATTCAAATTAAAAAAATAAATCCTCAGCAACCTCTATACAATTAATTCACCACCAAAACAACACATACCAACAACAGAAAACCATTCATTACCTCCCAGCTCCCAATCCTCAAAATGGAGGCAGGGAAATTTGAAGCCTTAAGCTTGTCCATGGAGCCAGAAGCAGGTGCACTCTTACTCTCCTTCTTAACACCTAGATTCTGCTTCTCCGTCTCTTGAGTTCCGAGCGCGGAAGCATTATTCCCTTGAGTAAGCCTCATTTGAATCAAATCCAACAAAGATGGGCTCTTCCTCAACTGCAATCCAAGCGGACTAGGCTCGTCTAACGGATTATATTCCGCAGCAGAAACCGGTACTGCATTAGCACCCGCACCCCACTGATCATCAAATTACAAACTAAACGCAATTAATAGCAATACAATCTCTATAACCATGCAAAATTAACCCTAATTAAAACCCAAAAAAAAAGAAAACCTCTAATTTCCTGAAGTCTTTATATGTTGACCCCAAAAATTAAAAAATTCCAGTTTCCCTGGTTTTCTTGATTTTCTCAGAAATCAAAAACGAAAAAATAAAATGTTCAAAAAAAATCTAAAAATTACCTGCTGAATGGTTTGTGAAGCTTTGGATCGCTTGTGAAGAGGTCCATATTTTTCCTCTAATGGATCCTCTACGATCTCTAGCTTCACTGCTGCTCTTTTGCCCCGCGACGACGACGACGACGAACTCGACGTCGTTTCACGTTGTCCCTTCAAGTCCCCTGAATTCATCAACCACAAATCTTCCCCGGAGATTTCAAAGAAAAATAAAAATGATTTATTTTCTTCTCTCTCTCTTTTTTTTTTTTTTTTTGTTGAAGATTCACACGCAGGAAATATCGGAAAGATGATTTATAAGTGAAAACCCTAGGCCTAGAGAGAGACTTTAACGGTGTTTTTTTTTACGGCTAGCACCTGTGAGAACCCGTGTGTCACCTGCTTGTCTAGTGAAATTACGGGAGTGGGCTTGGGCTAGGAGAGCGAGAGGAGTTTGAAAGTGGAGGGTGGTTTGGGATTTTAATATGGATTTAATACGCGCGTTGTAGCCGACACGTATGAGTAATTGGATAAATTGTGGGGCCTGGTGATTCCTTAAAATGACGGCGGTTGTTGGTTTGGTCGGAAACGTGTCAATTGATCTGTAGGTTGCTTCTGAAGAATGTGCTCCTGGAGTTTACACGTAGACTGGTGTGATGATGACAGGGGAGAAGTTAGGGTATGGAAGGCTGTATAAGGTAGCCAGCTACATCTGCTCTTTCTAATTATTGTTAAGAGTGTTTAAATTAGTTGATTAAGGCTTGGAGTGTCAAAATTAGCAACCCCAAGATAATGGGATTAAGTGTCAGAATCTATAGGAAGAGCTTGACAGCAAAGATTGAGTTTTAATGCTCTAATTTAGTAATAATATAAATATATTTAGTACCTTGCAAAGAATATTCTTTATTTATCAACCTAATACTTGATATAAATAAAAAATCAGATTGAAGTTATTAATTCTAGTTGACTCAATACTTATTTTTTTAAATAAAGTTTTAAATTTGAGTTTTGTGAATAGAGTATATCAATATCAGAAAACTTTTATTTTTTAATAATCTGACTCGACTCAATCAGATTAGTCAACATTCAATAGTTTTTTAAAAATTGAGATTTAGATTAAAAAAAATAATTTTGCAAAGAACTTCAAGTCTCTCATGTGGTGATTAAGAAATTTTAGGAGGGTTTAGTTGGAAAAAAAATTATTAATTATTTTCAACACATTAATTAAACCTATAAAAAATAAAAAAAATGTTGATTGATGTATAACCTAGTGGAAATTATGATGATTGAGGGCGATTAGGTTCGCAAAACTAATAATATTTAATTTGTAGTGCGGCATAACAATTATATGTTTAAAATAATGCAATAATCTCAAGTCAAGATCCCTAGAACACAGAAAGCAGGAGGGCTACCTAGATGGAGATGCTTTTCTGATACCAATGGAGAATTTGTTTTTCCCTAATCCTGTAAGTGGATAAGGTTCTGTTTGGAGAATGGAAAAAGTGGAGAAGAGCAGGCAAGTGAATGATAATCGCTTGCATGCATGCATGGGAATGGAAATGGGATGGCCGTGTCCAATTATACTACACAAGTGCGTGCGTGCGTGCGTGCGTGCGAGCGAGCGAGAGAGCATCACCGAGTCATTTGCCTGCCGAAAACGACTTGGAAGGTCATGAGATGGAATCCAAACCTCCTCAGTTGCCTAGAAAGTACTCTCTCTCACACTTGTACTACCAGTTGTAAGATTCAATCATATCTCTCATTCTTGCCTAGGCTCCACCACGACTCTTTGGGTTTTTGAGGTGTTGAATTGTCCAATTTCGATTTTTCTTTATCAATATATATATAAAAAAATCTAAAGGGAAAGGGAAAATTATTGTACATGGAAACTCGAATTACTATTTTCATCATATTTGTGTAATTAGTATTTTTCCCTTCCCAAAAAATCAATGTCATTGGTATTAAAGGTACTTTGATCCTTTTTACAAGGTTTATTGATCATTACTTGAGTTGTTTTTTTACTATTTTAAGCATAATAAATTACTCATTTATCTTTTCCACTCTATCACCCTTAAAATAAAATAAAAATATCTTGCATACAAGGGCTTTTTAGTCTTTTTGCTATTTATAAAGTTTATTATGGACAATTTAGTCTTTTAATGAATACAAATTAATATTTTAATAAAAAATAGTTGTTGGTGTGTGCGCCTTCAGCCAAATAAAAACTCCCTCCCATCAGGTCGTTGAAATCTTCATGGCAACCTCCTCTAGTTGGGGAAGTGCCCTTGTTATGCAGATTTTATTTGTCTTCAATTTTATCCTTCAATCTAAATTTATTATATATTATTTTTTTCAATTTGGTTTTTATTCTTTTTTATTTTTTATTTTTTATTTTTTTTTATCTCTTATAAAAATTTTATTTATTTTCAATTTCATCATTCAATCTTAATTTATAATCTGTTATTTTTTCAATTTGATCTTTATTCTTTTGATTTTTTTATCCTTTTGGTAAATTGATTTTTCTTTTCAATTTCACCTTTCAATAAAAAAATTATAGATATCCTCCAATTTATTTTTTATTTTGATTTTGATTTTCATTTTTTTAATTACTATTTTTTTTATTTCATCTTTCAATATTTAATTGATTAGGGATTGGATTTCATCGTTTTCTCTAGATATGGTGCTTCCAGTCTAATAACCCAGGTCTTAAGGTTTGAAAAGTTGTTGCGAGTTGATATTTTTAAAAAACAAAATGAGCTTTTTTTTTCTAATTTCATCATTAACATTGTTTTTTTTTTAAAAAAAAAAGCTTTTGTGATTTCCTTTGTTTTCTTTTCTATCGAGTTATCTCAATTTTATTACCTGAGTCGCGGGTTTAGTGGGTTAACTCAGGTTGACTTGCCCTTTATTATGCAAATTATCGATTTGTTATGCTAACTCAGTTTGACTCAAACTGGTTTTTTTTCCCAATTTCTTCCATTCATATTTAATTGGCTAATTCGCGATGTATTTCTACTTTTTTTGTTGGATTATTTTTTTCAAATTTGATTTTTTAAAAAATAATTATGATCTCATAATCTAGATCACGGATGTAGCCAGTTAACTTAAGTTGGCTTGAGCCTCTTTATCATGTCACCATGTCAAAAAAAAAAAATGTCCTTTTACATTTTTTTGTTCCTTTATTTTTTTTTCAGCTTGATCTTTTAGATTTTTAAAATGATTTTTTTCCTCTAATTAGTTAAAAAAAATTGAAAATATAAAAAAATATAAACCCATTAGGTTCCATGACTCAAATCATAGACTCGACAAACTAGGCTACAAAACTTGGGTTGATAAAGTATATTATCGTCTCAATTTTTCTTATAAAAAATATGTGATACTGAAAATTTGTTAAGCATTTGGTTTATTTTGAATTAATCTTCATCATGTATTTTGTTTTGGTTTTTGTTGAATTATTTGGTTTTAATTTACTTTTATATAGTTTATTTATCATTTTGATTTTTAAAAAAATCCAAACCATATTATTATTGGTCTGCCTGTTAGGTTTAACAACACTACAGAAAAACACTCTCCCAAACTTAATATTTTATTTATAATTTTAAAAAATAATTTACCCGCAGCAAAAAAACGACTCAACAAGCAGTGATTCTTGAAAAGAGAACTTATCATGGTTAATAAAAAGTCTATAGCGAAAAAAATAGATTAAAAAAAGTCTTACCGTGTCAAATTTTATGTCAAAGGATTCATTTGTCGCGAAACTATTTGGGTCCCTAAAAGAAATGTTTTTCAATTGGGTCCCTTATCTATTGAGCATTACGCAATTATTCCTCACCTCACAGTTTTTCCCCTAGAAATCATAAAAGATGTGGACTTGTGTTGCATTAAAGAGATGCCGTTGAAGCCATTATTCGAATGACAAGGGCTATTTTGGATAGTGCGTGATAGGTGGGAAATTGGGAATCCAATTGGATTCTTGTTTCTCGGGGACAGAATTGAGAATGAAGTGATAGCCAGAGGACTAAAAATGCCATTTTTCCAATAATATATTTACAATAGAACAAGCTTCATCGGTCAAAAACATTTTCCCAGGAGATGAATTTGGTGTTGCAGTATAAGGGCCGAGAAGAATTCAACAGCTAGTTTTTCTCAAAAATAAAAATAAAAAATCAACAACTTGATGCTTTGTACGAAAATTCCATCGACAATAAATAAAAGGCTGAATCCGGCAGCCCACGATGCAGCTGCAATTCCATTGATCAAGTCATAATTGATGGTTTTTGATTGAGATCGAGACCTAGAAAAGTAAAAGCTCGAGCATCGAATCCTCCACCCTCGAATAAAAAAGGGAATCTTCTTATTTTTTTTATTTATAAAATAGATTTGAAAGTGTGATAATAGTTGTAGTTTAAAATGTTTTTTTATTTAAAAATAAATTAAAAAATATATATATTTTTTATTTTTTTAAAATTATTTTTAATATAAGTGCGTTAAAATGATCTAAAAACATTAAAAAATATATATTTTTTAAAAACACGGTATTAACCGCAATCTGAAAAATAAAAACCCTATTAATTTCACTAGTTTGTTTCCAATACATGCATTTATTTATTTGGTGATTTAGTCCCACCAGTAGATTGCATTGGTTTCCATTACGTCATTATTTTTTCTATCAATCTCTTGCACACAATGAAAGATTCTTCTCGTAACACAAGACTTCCAGGTTTACAGAGTTCAGAAATGGGAATTTATTTACATAGCTCGAAATTCAATTCTTTCCAAATAAAAAAGAACAGTTAAATCAAGAATCATAATTAAAAAAGATATTGAATTAGTAAAATCTAATTGACTTGACTAGGTTTTTATTGGTCTAATTAAGTTGGCTAAATTCTATCCAAACTTGATTGGTCCACTCTGAAGAATTTATTTAAAAAAATATAGCATTGTTTTATTGAAAATAATTTATATAAATTGACTCGATAACTCAATAAACTAGATTCTTTTTCAAAAAGCCAGGGAACCCATGTTTTTTTCCAAAACAAATGAAAATCCCATAGGAAGTGGAAAAAAAGAGAGCAAGAAAACCAATTATTAACGGAAAAACAAGAAAAATACACAAATACCCCTACATACTAGTGTTTTTTTTGGATGATAGGGGTAATTTCAATAATTTACTATACAATTAAACTTAAAAAGATAAAAATACGAGTGAAAGATACATGCCACCTTGCTTTTAAGAGTAAAACAATTATTATATTGTGCAAAAACATTTAGACCCTAATTAATTCAGCAATGCTTGGTAAACTCTAAAAAAGATTTAAAAAAAAAACCCAGAAAACAACCCTCGTCAGTTTAATTAAGAAAGATAAAGAAGTCAAAACACTGTTTCAATCCAAAAATTTTAAATCTATATTAAGTATCATTTTTTTTGTTTGCATTTTATATATACACGAACACTTTTAAGTTTCAAGGCTAAAGATGTATGATTTCATTTAGGTGTGTAATTTCCGTGATTTCAAGGCTAATTAGATGCGTGCATTCAACTTCTCTGCTGACATTTTTGTTGGTGTCATAGGCTCATGGCCAGGGATCAGGCCACCTATGCATGGCGAGAAAAAGGAAGCCCAAACGTTGGCTCCCATGGTTCTTTAGTTCTACTGACGATCATTCTACCTGGCAAAAAGCTCAGGATCCTCAAGCTCCACCTGTGAACCGCTCCAATGTCTGGAGCCACTTTATCCTAAGGAAGAACAGTGTAATCTTCTGCATTGATACAGAATTCTGTTTAAAGAAATAGGCATGTAAAGCTAATTTCAATTACAATGCCTTAACTGAATTAACTGGATTGGGTGAACATGGGAATCAAGAGTACTTGTCTGCTGCATAAATGCAAGGAAACCAAAACCGAACCGCTGGGGAATTTCCCATAGAACATGGAGATCATCACTTATGTTGCTTTTCTGTTTACTTTAAGATACGGCAAGGCGCCAATCACATTGTCATAGTCACTCCTACTAACAGGGTGCTGCACATAAATACACTAATATGAGTGAAAGGATTTTATATTGAAGCCCAAACAGCAATCCAGAAACAAGTACATAAATAAACCTCGACTCATTGAACTATGATAATATGTTATATGTGCCAAAGCATCATAGACTCTGTGAAATTGAATCAATGTTCATGCTAGCAACTAAAAGCAAGTCTTTTCTGTTTCCTAGAAACACCCAGCTGACTAATATCCTGGCATGTCTTAGGTAAGCTTACTGTAAAATTCTGATAATGGCTATATTTTAGGCATTTTATTTAACTATTTTAGTAAATATAATGATGTCTCCATGAAAAACCACCTCACACATTCAAGAACTGCAGTAAGCAATTACACATAAAGCAGACATGCCTGCACTCAGAAACACACAAATCCCTCACTTATTGCTAGCAGTACTATACTATTATTGTTGAAAAGCTTTAGAAAAAGAAAGAAAGAAAAAGGATCGTGGCTTTTTGAGTCTTGACAAAGAATCCAAGCATGAAAGTTCTCCCTTAATGGTAAGTATGATGCCCCAACTCCTCAAATACTATTTTGAAGGTTTCTTTTTAAGAGGATTAGAAGAGTAGAAACCGCATGATTCAACAGTAATAAAATAGCATTAGTAAGGGAAATGCTACAGCACTAGAGGGAAGGCTTAAATGGATCACTCAGGAGTATTAAGCTGCAAATTAGGATTTATATGCCCTTTGATTGAATTAATGCCTAAATATAGGACCTTGCTCTCTAATTTGCAGGAGCATGCAAAGAAGGATGTTAACAAGGAATAAACTTCCTGAATCCCACAGAAGGACAGCAAAAAACCATAGAGAATTGGCATGCAGCTCAGCAAAACCCCTTTTATATCTGCTCTCCATTCTCACATAGCCTCCTTGATTGATCCTTTTTAACTCACTACCCATTTCAATTCTCTAGAATCTAACTACATGGAACTCCTTTAAAAACCATAAAAATGTATCTCTTGTAAAAACCAGATACATAAGGAGAATATCTTCAAGACCAAATACTTAAGACATACCAACTCTCAAAGTGGTCACCCATCTATCATTCACTGAAGTTATTGATGCTTTCTATGCAAAAAGAAAAGGTGGGGAACACCAATGAAATTCCATGCCAGAGGTAACAAGAGACTGGAAGTGAAAACTAGATTATGGTTAAATAGTTACAGTATTCTTCACAATACCCTATCTGGCAGCTAGACCAAGACGACAATTTCTATGTGGAGCCTGAATCCTCCTTACTTGAAACTCAAACCTTCAAGCGGGGCCACAAATAATGCCTTCTAAAACCACCATCTTCTCATAAGCTTTATACCCTCATAAGAACTTGAAAGGGGCTAAGGGAGAGTAGATTCAGAACATCAAAAAAATCAGGATAATATATTTCTCCAATTTCTTTAAGACCTGGACTTCCAGGAAAGAAGAGCCTTGTCCTAAGGTACATAATAAGACACCAAAACTTATTATCTAACAACAAGCAAATCAAGAAGGAAGGACGTCCTCAAGATACCCTCAGATGTAGCATTCTAAATCATGGTTTCTTCCCCAGTACACTTCTGTAACCTAAAGAACTTAATAAATCCATATTCATTTTCTCCAGATTTGTTTGGTCTATGTAACGAGCCTTTAGCTCACATTTTCAGTCTCCCACCAATCATGTTTAAATTAACAAAAAAAACCTGCAGCAGTTTACTCTCCAAAATTTTTTGGAAAGAAGAATCCCTAATAGCATTCTGAAATGAGATAATTCAAAGTTTTTTTGAAAACTTGTTCGTTCTTCTTACAAGCCCCCTGCCTTCCCTCCAAGTTTCCTTCTTGACACACAAGAGATCCAATGTTATAACAAATTTGACACCATACCAACTTCTGATATAAACATATGCATTTAATCTTCATCTTCATAATGATGACTTTGACATGAAAGATCGTTTTTTTTATTAATGTATCCAGATAACCAGCCAAAATTCTCTCATTTAACTGTATTTTGTAACAATAAGTCATTTTTGATAGCTGAAGGACTTTCTAACAAAAAATTGAGCAGCATGTCCATAATTCCCATCACTTAACTAAAACAAGAAAATTATGGATAAAATGTAAACACAGTAATAAAAAACCCAAATTGACATTTAGAAAGAAAACTAATTTCAGGTGGAACACGATCCTATACGAAGCCAATGACAAAAACCTATAGGCTAAAACAATTTGAAAGAAAGAGAAAGAAAACAAGAATTCTCTCTCACGCAAAAAATAAAGTAAAAAATAAACACTAATGCATTGCAAGAACGAAAGCTAAATTGAACTAGATTAATTATACTTTATCTATTTACACTAGCTAGCGAGGTAAAGCATGAAATAGAATGTTGAAAGAGACAAACCATTTTAGAGAGTCTTAATTTCCTCTTAGTATTCTTCTTTGCTAGTAAATGCTGCTTCCCAGCTCTCCTCCTTACTATTTTCCCTTTACCAGTCACTCTGAATCTCTTTGCCGATGCCTATGAACAACAAAAACCACACAAAGTTCAAGACTTTCAAATAAGAAAATCAATTTAGCTAATCATTGCTAGACTTGAAGCATTCCAATTCTTTTCTTTTGGGCCACAAAGTTCGAAAATTTGACTTAAAAAGCAACAGACTTTGAACAACAAAGAATTAAAACCACAATTCCAATCCACAGACAGATGAGGAGCGACTGACCTTGTGGGTTTTCATTTTATAGCCTTTAGCAGCGAAAACGGTGAGAGACTGGAACCTTTGAGTGAGTGAGGTGATAGAACATGGCTTTAGAGGAGACAGTGAGCCAGACCCAGAAATGTTACGACACGAACTGAGTCTCAACGAGCTGTTAACCTTGATGAGGGGAGCGAGTTGAGCGGACCCATAAGAGACTCGGGTTGGGAAAGAGTGTAAAGGGCATGACTTCAAATTGAAAGACAGCACCGTTAAGGAAGCCATTGTTGTTGTTGTTTCTTTGTTTCTGCTAACGTTTTGAAGGAAGAATACGAAGGAGGAAAGCGTGACGTGATATTGTGTGGATAACAGAAGGACTGAATCGGAGTCCTCAATCTTTTGTTCTATTTACTGCTGAGGACAGTGCCTCAACATGGACTTTGATAGACTTGCATTTGCATACCCATTTTTCTTCACGATTTTTATTTTTATTTTTTAAAAAAGGGCAGAAATAATATAGAAGTATCGATGGTGATTATGATTTACTTAGAGGGAAATTATTTTAATAAATTAAAAGGTAAATTTTTTATTTGATTTGCAAGTACTATTCAAAATGGTGAGAGCACACAAATATAACAATAAATAAAATAAATAATCACGATTATTAACATATTATAATTTTTATGTTTGAAATAAAATAATTGAATTCAATTATAGTATTTAAAATTAATGTTAAAATTAATTGGATTAAAAATATTGACTATTTCACCCTTAAATCATTTTTATTGTTACAAAAAACCTCTTTTTTTTTGTTAGAAGGACTTTTATATTTATCATTTTTAACTATTATCCTTGTCGATGATGTTTCAAAATTCAAAATATACAAATAAGAGATTATTTAGTATTTAAGATAGTGGTTAATCAATATATTCAAGTGCTTAGATTTTTTCTTTTTAATTTAAGAAGCTTTAGATTTATAATATAAGTTTGAATACTTACAAAAACAGTCACAATCAAGGAACATAAGGACTCTCCAATGATAAAGTTAGTATATTTATGGGAAAAATATTGAATGATTTATGACAATAAATGACTTAAAAGAGTTTTAAATTCAAGGAACAAAAATATTTGTTCTTGAGTTTTAAGTTGGTTAATGCTCTAAAATCTATATATCTTTATCTTAAGAAATGAAAAGTTCTAACTTTTTACCTAAATGGTTCAAGGGGTATTTATACCCTCTGAACCTTGTTGTTTTTAGAAAAAAAAAGACTACAAAGTCTTCTGCATTCAGCGACATTAATAGAAGACAAATATTTTTATATGCTTTTGTTTATATCGATTTAGGCTTGATTATTTTTGTGTGATTATCTTTAATTAGAAGCAACATCATCCATAGTTAGGCTAAATAGAATATATTATCACTCTAAAACATTCTATCAAGGTAAGTTATATTGTTGATTGTTGTCTTTTATTGATAAAAGTTTATTGTATCTTTTGTCTATTTACCAGATAACAACGAGTTAACTTTAGTGGGTTAAACCCTAGGATGAAAGTTGAACCTAGCAATTCTATGATCTGATATTTTTACTATTTTTAGTTACCATCTTTGAATAATACTGGAGAATAGATAATTTTTTATTCACTCTTGATCACAACATATGATTACTTGTCGATCAAGATATGTTAGTAAGTGACCAAAGTCACTCTTAATCATAACTTGTGACTTTTTATTGATGAAGTCATGTTAGTAAATTGAACAATTTGATCACTCATGTTTATAATCTATGACTTATTATCGATCAAGTCATGTTAGTGAGTTGAAGCATCAGACTTATAATGGGTTTATTAATTTTTTTTAAAAAAATAAAAGCATGTTCTCTTAACCAGTCGAGACAAGTATTAGACCCTTATAAATGATGAAAATAAGCTTTACCTTAACAGAAATGATAAAAATAAACTTTGTATCAACATGAATGTCAAAATTGGGTTTTAACCATTTTATTCAAAACTCTTATTTTCAACATTATTTATTTAAAAGAAATGATTTTTGATTTTTTGGTATGTAGCCTTAGAGACCATTTTGTTTGGGTTAAGTTTTTAATAGGCCTAGTAAACTTGTTATCTAGCCCAAAAATACATGCAATAAAAATACATATTTTTTTTTATAGAAATGCCAAAAACACAAATGATATTATTTTTTGCTAAACATAGTATTTAACAAAAAATTAAATTATTCAAAAGATATATTTTTTATGATTTTTTTTTTTAAGAAAAGCTTGGTCATGATGCAAATTTTCTAAAAAAATAAATTTTTATGGTACTTTTTATTTGTTTTTTATGTTATTTGTTCTAACACGTGCTAAATTCCAACTCTCACATACATTACCTTGTAATAATTACTCACAAACTCTACAATCACATTGTCACATGTAATCATAACACATCAAGTCATTCAAGATTTGTAGGAGACCTTCCAAAAGAGGTTGGACAAGATTTGGACTGCTGGAATACATTGGATGTGAGGGAACAGTAGCTGCCATTTTGAAGGTTGGAATATGGTAGATTTGAAACTTCTCTGTCTCTTTTTCAATTCTTTATTGATGGTGCAGTAAACAGACACCTATTGTTGAAGTTTTAATCTTTTTCCAATTTTTCAGTTCAAGTTTGCTCTTTCTTTCACTGCTGGGTGTTATTGCCGGTGGTGATGGGTAAACCTCCTACTAGGTCTTAAACTGTTACATTCTCCACTGGTAGAGCAGTAAACAGACCCTTATAGAGGGAGTTTGATGTTTGCATTTTTTTTTTATATAGCTGGTTGCTACTGCCACTGCTTATAGGGGCTGTTTTGTTATGATTTAAGGGTTGTATTGTGGTGACTTGGAACTGGATTTTTCTGGTATGGAAAGTGGTTGTTTAGATGGTGTTTTAGTAGCTAAAGCTTTTCTGGTTTGGGGGGGCTGTTTTAGGTATTGTGGTTGGAGTTTTCATGGTTCTTTGGAGGTGGTTTTGTGGTTGTTACAGGTCTGTTGTGAGGCTGTTTTGTGGAGGTTCGAGGGCTGTCGTGTGGTGGCTGTCACGGGTGGAAGATGGAGCTGCTGAAAATGGTGGAGGATCAAGGAGTTGCCGAGAGGAAGAAAAGGAGTTGAAGTGTTGAAAAAAAGGGGAAAGGCCCTGCGTGAGGGAGCTGCGAGGAGCAGCCCTCTTTTTTCCTCTTTTCCCAGGGGTTAGTCAGAAACATATTTTATTGCCCCTCTTCTCTCGTGCTTTCCTTCCTTTTAAAATTGAATGGATCGGATGGCTGGTCAATTTTCTCCACAATTATTGCGCAAGTTCCCCACCATTGTTTTTCGTCTTCTCATTATTGCTCTCCTTCGTCCCCATTTCGCTTGGACTCTTAATTTTTCTTCTGCTTTTTTCACATCAATTTGTCCGTTCCTTCATAATCCTACACCTGCCCCCCTATACTTTTTCTTTTTGTCTTTAGCCAAGCACAACACTCAAAAATCTAAGTGGTAGGGTGTATTTGGCATGGCAAGCTCACTCTCAATTCCTGTTTTTTTTCCTTCGGATTTTTTTTATCTACTTTTTAGGAAACTTTGTACGTACAAAAATAAAAGGGCAAAAAGGTTAAAAATTATGAAATAACTGGAAATCGACAAAATCACTTTTGCATTTTTTTCAACTTTTTATATTTTATAAATTTTTTTTTAAAAAAATAGAGGTGCATGACATAACTCATTTCAAATTATATAAGTGAGTTATACATGACGTAATTTTATAATATTAAACATATTTTAATTAAAAATAACATGAAAATCACATACATGCAGCAGCGGGAATGATAAATTAATTTTTTTGTTTAGAGTCTCAAGATCATGTTAGACTAATTTAGAATTGTTTAAAGTTTATATGAAAATTACCTGAAAATCATATATTTATTTTTGCTTTGAATAATTGTTTCAAAACTGAGTTGTCGCAAATCACAAGTTGTCCAAGTATCTGACCTCTAATATTAATCCATACAAACCACAAGTGAGAATTCTTATAACCCTTTGAGGAGAAATGGATTGTTATGCTTTTGAGTATTAACTCTTTTTTTATGTTTTTAGGTGTTCTGCACTGTATTACATACTAAACCAAAAATAAAGAGTATAACATTTCATTTAGGGAAACTTGAAAACCCAATTTTAGAAATTTATTCAATCAAGTTTCTACTTGATTTTAATATATATAGAATTGTAATTCTCTGTATAAATTACATTATAGTTTTCAATTTCTAAAACTTATTTACAATCAAGTCACACTTGATTAATCATCTCATTTTAATTTCTAACCAACAGTTCATATATGTGTGGCCCATTAAGTTTCCTATTAAGATGGTCCAAATATAAATTAATCACAATTCTAAATAAAATATGATTAAAAAAATTGAAAAAAAATAATTTATTATTAATTTAACAATTAATTGATTTATATTTAAAGATCAAGTACAATGTCTAGCAACCTGTCATGATCCTTTAAATATTTGGTAACTCATAAATGGTTTGATTTAACTTTTCAGTGACTAATTTTTCACTGTAATTATTATCTCTTCATCAACAATGTTTTAATTTCAATATTATAGCATGAAATGCGTCTACTCTGTCAAATAATGTTTGCTCTCAACACTATAGTAATTAATTCTTTGAATAAAATTTGAAACTCTTTTCAAATTTTATTCCATCTTGTGCAAGGATTTACAATCAAAATTATTTAAGAACATATAGAGTATTCTTTCTAATTCACTTAGGGTGATCAATCCTCTTTTAATTACTTAAATACCTTAATATAATTCATATCATACCCAATCTCAAGGAAAAACTAATAGAATGAAGCAATATCCATGCTTGGAAAAAAAATTACAATATTGGATGGAAAGGGGAAGAGAAGGAGTGAGGACGATGGAGAGAGAGGTGAAGAGAAGGAGATAGGATGATGAAGGAGATTAATCTGAAGATAAGGAGAGAGGATGATGGAATACATGAACTTCAAACTTAATAAAAGTTGCTCTCTTAACATAAACTTCATTATTATAGGTTTTCCTACCCTAACTACACTTTTCAGTATAAAAGCCATATTCATTAATGAAATACATGTTATAGCACTTGACTTTTATTTCAGGATCCAAACATGGTAAATTCAAACTATCACTAGCATTCCCTTCTATTTAATAAACCTGGTACAAGATTACAAGCATCGACAGTAAAAGAGAAAGGAGTAATGAAATTAAGTATTATGAGAGTTCAGAATTATTAAGTATTGCTTACATGTGTTTTGAATCACATGGCAAATTATTCATCTTGTAATTGAAAAATTTAAGATTCAGTCAGATGTGAATTTTGAGAAAGTAAAAATTAACAATGTTGCCTCGATGAATTATTCAATCTATTAGTTTATGAGCGTTTAAGAGAAATTATTTTAAAATAACATGTTAATATTGTACTAACTGAATAAAAGATCTCAATTCATCGCAATTAAATAGCACATAATCATAAGTATGTCTGAATTTGATTTTTGTCAAGTGTTTTCTCGTCATTATAATTTTTTATAAAGGTCATCCAAGATGGAAAAATATTGACAAATTCTCACTCGAAGGCACTTTCCTAACATTATCATGTCTTGAAACACGGTTGATTCTTGTTCCCAAGTGAGGCCCAAAATGCTATTAGATAAATGTTAAGATCTCTTCAACAATATAAGCCTCACATATCGAAGTCTCAATATATACCTTGTTTCTAATTTTTTTCTTAAGGTTGAACAGGTATCTGCCTAGAATTAAATGAATGTTTTAAATTAAAAAAAATAGAAATTTAATTAGGATGCATGTGTAATCACTAACCTCTCAAATTGATACATCCATCTATATTGGATAAGACCTCCAAATGTTTTCTTAAACGATAAATGTATGGGTAGATACTTCGTTGAGTTGAAGAAAGATAGAGGAAATATCATCTTAAGTTTTCATATTGTTTGTATGATATTCATTCTAAGCTTCTCCATGTGTTGAGTATGTAACTTGTTAGAACATATATCTCTAAAAAAATGATTGATCTCCATGAGTGTATCTCATATCCTTTTTGGTAATAAATCCTGGTAAACAAGTGGAATGAGTATTTTCATAAAAATGTGGCAGTCGTGACTCTTCATTTCAGATAATTTGTCATCCTCTAAATTCATCAATCTAGATATGTTTAAAGCATATCCATCGGGAACACATAGATTCTTAAGTCATTGGTAGACTAGTAATTATGCATTCTTATCTAAGGCAAAGTTGATTTTGGGCTTTGTGACCCATATCCTATCATAAACCAACTTCATATTCTTACTATGACAAAACAAAGGTATATCCATTCTAGCTTTTATGTTGTCCTTTGTCTTCCCTTTCATGTTTTTCACCATGTTAAAATATTTTCAAATATATTCTTTTCAATATGCATGACATTTAGATTATAGTGGAGAAAATTAGTCTTTCAATAAAGAATTTCCTAAAAAATACTTTGTTTTATCCAATTTTGAATCACACTAAAACCAAACAAAATGCTCTCATAATGCAAGATCACATCATACAATTCTTCACCCAACAGCAGCAACGATGCAACATCCTTTTAATTTCAACTCTACCTACAAAGAAATCATTTTAATTCTTTCTATAAAAGTGATCGGTTGGCAAGAACCTACAGTGACAATCAAAAAAGGAAAGAACAATTGCTTTTTTTATAAAGAAAATAATATAATCTCAACAACTTTACTTAATAACCAATCTTAATAGAGTATTGACTAGGAATATTTGGAAATAATATTTTGATGCAATATTAATCTCATAATTATAACAACTTCATAATTTCTCTTACAAAATATTTTTATCTTAAAGATTTTATATTTACTCTAGATTCATTAATCAAATATTTAATGAATATTAAAGATAAATAAAACCTTTATTAAAATTAAATATGTTTACATGAATAAAGTCAATGTCATGTGTAACCAACCGATTAGCTACAGGATAATATCTACACTAACAACTCAAACATAGAAAATCAACCAAACCACTAAATTTGGCCATCATTTATGATGATGTCGTGAACAAATTTCATATAAAGATTGGATTTTCCAAAGGTCGTGATCATGGACCAAGATGTGTGGGCTTGAATTAGGCTTTTATTTTCAAGCTTAATTATTCCTGAAAAATAAGTTTCTTGTGGAAAGAGGAACTCTCTGGTACTTGAGTCAATAAATATATAAGAGAAAATGAGAAAAATATAAGAATAAATTTTTAGATATGAAAAATTATAAACCTTTTATTTACTTAGTAACTCAAGGTATTTATGAACTTTGTTAATATCAATTCACCTTAGAAAGTTTAGAAAGTTGTATGAAAATTAATTGATAAAAATGATTAACGTCTATCATTCGCTGTAGTGTCATTGGTGAAGTGGTTAGAAATAACCAATAGTTGAGAAAGGAGGCTCTTGATTTGAATAGAACGTTATGCACTGCAATTATAATTGGCTACGAATGTGGTGCCAACCCTAGATATAAGTGTACTGTGCTTGCAGAGAATCTGTCAATAAAACATTTAAAATTTTATGAGCATGGGCGGAGCACAACACCATGTTTTGACTTCTTAGAACTCAAAACGTATCTAGGTGTGTGCTTCACGAGTTGGATAGCCCACTACAATGGTAAGAATATAGTTGTTTGTACCATGAACCATACAACAACAAAGCAAAAGGTGTGTTATCGTTTGTTCAAAAACCGAAATGACCATAATCAACTTATTAGTGAGATTTACATTGGAAAGTCTTGTTTAAGTTTCTCTATGTAAGGATTTGTAAACGTATTAATTGATATTAATTCAAACCCAAGAAACCCAAGTTACTAAATTAGAGATCTGTCATCATAAATAAATTTCCTTTTTTTCTGTTTTAACATATACGTCCCTTTTCACCTTATCTCCTGCTTGGTCGTAGACTGCTTCAACATGTAGCATACAATGGTTCTTATACACATGAAATACAGCCAATATCGTGCCAGCATGTGAAATCTAGTGCTTAGAATATGACGATAACCCTACAAGTTGGTATTTTGTTTCAAACTTTACAGTGACAAACTTGCACATCTAGAAAGATGTAAGAAGGGTAGTGATGATATAGGCAGCAAGGGATAGAGGGAAAGGGAAGCGATGAGGGGAGTAATAAGGAAAGAGAAAAATGAGAGGCCTCAAATTATTTGCCTTGTGTTCTTATGTGCTTGTGTACGAGAAAGGGCTTGGCTTACCTTATCCTATCCACCTCTCAAACACACTTCCACACCGTCTCTCTCTCTCTCTCTCTCTCTCTCTCTCTCTCTCTCTCTTTCAATATCCTCTTCCAAAAACAGTCTCTCTCTTTCTCTCTTTCCCTCTTTCCCTCATATTCTCCTTAACTCTTGTCTCAGGTTTTCTTTCACTTACCACTATATATTATTATGCTCAACAACAATATCACTACACAAACTTCAATTCACGAATTCCCTCCCTTTTATCCACTCTGTCCTCACCCTTTTCCTTGCCATGTAAAGGCTGTTTCTTTCTTGTACAGTTAACTGGTTACGCATACTACTCGTTATACGAGTCTTTTCTCTCTTTATCCCTCTATTAATTCCAAAAAACAAAAAACAAAAAACACTTCAAATGACCTAAAAGTATTTTCATTTTTATATCAAAGATTCTTGCACTGTTGCATTATTATTTTGTTTTCTTCGTGCTTCCTGTGTCTTTGCTCCGCATATATATTTGTTTCTTGCTTGGTTTTGTTTATAGCAATTCCACGAAAGATTCTGCAAACTTATTCTACATGCAGAGAAAATTAGTCGATAAATTCAATTTGGGATATAGTTTTTATCGTCAATTGAAGGACTAGTTCTTGCAAACCAATATTCGCAACAGAGTTCTTATCTTTTATTTATTCACAACAATGGCTCCCCGAACTGGAAAGGCCAAGCCTCATAAAGCAAAAGGAGAGAAGAAGAAGAAGGAAGAAAAAGGTCATTTAATTTCTCTCATATTCATTGCATCAATCATTATATTATTTTCTTCTCCTTTTCTACAGTTTCCTTTATATATATAATATTACATATTCTTTTTTTTTTATTCTTAAAAGTGAAAACACAACTATTGTTTGGTTGTCTTTATCTGATTATTGAGTTATTATGAGGCCATACAAAAGATCGAAATGTACGGTTCAAAAAATTTCTCTTCCATTTTCTCACCATCCCTGCACCCAATTGGACCCTTCAGTTTGTTCAGGCAAAACGTACGTACACATACTTTTTCGGGGGGAAAAAAACTATACATACAGATATAATAAGGGCGGGCCTCTGTCTGTGTGTGTGTGTGTTCATATGATATGAATGCAAGTAGTGAATTGGTGTAAATTTTTTAAAAAAAATTGCAAGAATGCTGAATTTGGGTCTTGTTGATTTTGTATGAAATGTATAGTTTTGCCCACAGTCGTTGAAGCCACCGTTGAAATGCCAGACGACTCTCAAGTGACTCTCAAGGTAATGTAATAAGTTAGTGTTTAGCATTTGTGGTAATATATGTTGTTTGTATTTGAAAATGTATAAAAAAAAAATTAAATTTATTTTTAATATCATTATATTTCAAACAAAAAAAAGTTTGTTTTTTTTATTAAAAAAAATATAATCACGCCGACAAACGGGATCTAATTTTCCTGAATAGCATAATTAGTAGTCCCTCCGTGTCATTAACCATTCTTAACATAGGCATAAATTTAATATTTTTGGTAGGTATTATTTCTTTACTCCTGCGTTATATTTTCCTTTTCTTTTTTCTTCGGGCAAGGAAACTCTACTGTCAGATGATGAGCTGCATTTTTACTGGCTTCTGAGTGGTGTGCTTGATTTATTTTTTAATTTTTTTGTTGCATGTATTTGTAGGGCATCTCTACGGACAGGATCTTAGATGTAAGAAAGCTTCTTGGGGTGCATGTCGAGACGTGCCATTTGACCAATTTCTCCTTATCTCACGAGGTAACTTGACTGGTCCTTCTTGAACTAGTTTCTTAGGAATTATCAATGGGTCTCTTTTCCGCACTGGGAGCAACACAGTGGGTGTTCTGGGCGTGGTCCATTGTACTCGGTTCAAGTTCATTTAAGAGCCTAACGCATGGGAGGTGGGGTTGATAGCTTGGGGGTATGGGACCGGTTTGATTTTTAATTTTCGGAATTACAAATAAAATAACTTTTTTTCTTTAAGAAATCACTTTCAAAGTACGCCTAAGAAGATAAGGATATGAAAAACATTTTATTAGCTTTGTTTTTATAGTTTTGACAAAAAAACATGAGAAAAAAACACCAGAAAAAGAGAAGAAAATGTAAAGAAATTAAAGCCCCCCACCTTGGTATTTTTGAGCGAGGTGGTCATGCATGTAATTGCGCTCTTTAAGTACATATTCAAAATTTAACGTTTGCATTCATTCAGAAATTGTTTCGTATCGTGAGGGTAAATCCAATTATATTGTGCATTTTCTGGACAAGAAAAAATCACTTATTGTCTTCTCTGTTGCTTTGCCAGGAACACAAATGACCTTGCAATGAAATTCATTTGTTTTTACATTTTAAAAGTATTTTTTATAAATATTTTTAAGTAAAAATACTTTAAAAAATAATTATTATAGCATCTTAAATGCGACGACCTTAGCTTAAACGGCCGAATATTTGAGCATAAGCAGCAACATAAGAACTTCAGTCATCATTTATTCAACACAGTGTGCTAGTTTCATCATAAGATATTGCCAGATTGGTAGGCACGGCCTACCTGAATTAGTACTGTTTAACCTAACGCCCACCCAACTTGCAGCTTATCATAGTTAGAAACAAAGAGGGCGAAGAACAAAGAACAAAGTACTTCGAACTGTCCCATTTTTCCTTTCTCAATCTGATAGGATGGCAACTCTTCCTTTCCTTTTTGTTTTTTGCTTTTGTTTTTGATAGGGTATGATCATTCATTTCTTTCTTTATGAATTTTGCAAGGATACTTTCCGTGAGAAAGGATGGGAAAGTCATCAATAAGTAACCTTTTGTTTTGCTTTGAATTATACAATTAATTAATTAATTAATTGTTGTTGTTTCTATTAATATCACACCACCACAAATTCACTCATCTACACTTATAATTAGAATTATATATTGTTTTAGAGATAAAAGATATAGTTAATTAGAACAGTACTTGCATGACAACTAAATCTTAATTATTTTTAAATATATGGTCACTAATCACTGGTGCTTTATTTTTCTCACGCACGCCTTCACGACGAAGGCTGTACACTACATAGGCTGTTAGCTCGATGCACACTGCTCTAGACTTCCTTTTGCTGGCTAGTAACTAAATAAGTTGACACAACGTACAATGATAGAATTCTTTTATTTTTTTTAAGTTTTACAGCTTTAAATTTATATATATATATATATATATATGATTTTTAAGTCTAAAATACAGTCTGAAACTATGAAAAACATTTGAGGTCTTAGTTCTGAAAAAAACTTGTGAAGCCAATAATATTATTCTTAATCTTAATCTTTCTACTCAAAAAATAATAATTATATAAAAACGTAAACTAACTCTTTCTAATCAACATATTTAAATAGAAAAAATATAAACAGAATATACTTTGATTCCTAAAAAAATTAAGTTTTTATAATTTAACTAGAAAATTCTAACCAGGAAAAAAATAAAATTGCAGACAACTTCTACTTATTTCTATCTTGATTATGGTCAGTTCTGATCCAATAGTTATAATCAGTTATGATTAATGATCAAACTTATACATAACCAATTTTTAAAAAACAATTCTTTGTATATGATCAATTTCATAATCAATTAATTTATAATTGAATCTGTTAAATGTTCACTTCATAAATATTAACAGGTGAAATGATGGTTTTGCATTTCACCAAAAAAAAACACGTCTTTATTTTGGAGATATTTTAGTCTCTTTATATGGTCTATTGATCATTTAATAATTTAACAAGGTATTTATGTATTTTTTTTATCATTTTTAAATAGTTAAATTACTTAATTACTTTTAATTTTTTAAAAATAAAATGGTTGGCTAGGGGTATTTTTGCCTTTTTCTTTTTCTTTTTCTTTGTATAATTAAAAACCATCTTTGCCCTTGCACTCAAGGAGAGATGAACAATTGACCAAAGTTTCCTTAAAACTTTTCAAATAGGTTTTATGGTGGATCCTAGATGCAGGAGGTAATTTGGTCCTTTTCTCTTGAAATATTAATTTTTTTATTCAGTAACATAGTTAACATGTGATAATTGTGTGTCAGCGTATGAAAGTATTGTGCTTTTAGACAGTGTGTGCAACGCCTCCCAATATTCGAACAAACCTTTTCCTTGTCTCATTTTATATGACATGGCGTCCTCTTTTACCATGTGCGGCGCATGTGGTTATAAGATAATGGTTTATTGTTAGTTGATTTTTATTTTATTTTTTTTATTCTTTTCTCTCTCCTCCAGAAAAATACAAGTTTGCCTTTTTTTTGTTTGCTTTTTCAATTTCATTTTCTATTCTTTTAATTTCTAATTTTTCTTTTTAATTCTTTTATAAAAGTTTATTTGTTTTCAATTTAGTTCTTCAATTTCAATTTGAAATATTTTATTTTTTCCCATTCGATCTTCATTATTTTGATTTATGATATTTTTTCTTGGCCCTTTTATGAAAAAAATTATTTTCAATTTAGTCCTCAATTCTAATTTGTCAAAAATAATATTTTTCAATTTTTTTATTATTTTTTTAATTTCTTTTTTTTTCTTTGCTCTTTTGTCAAGATTTTAGTGGTTTTCAATTACATCCTTCAATCCAAGTTTTTTTTCCTATTTTGGTACTCATAGTTTTTTTTTGTTAAATTTTTTTTTCTTTTCAATTTAACCCTTTGATCAAGGAATTGTTTATGGCTTTTAATTTTATTTTATTTTTTATTCTCACCCTCATTATTCGATCTTCATTATTTTGATTTATGATATTTTTTCTTGGCCCTTTTATGAAAAAAATTATTTTCAATTTAGTCCTCAATTCTAATTTGTCAAAAATAATATTTTTCAATTTTTTTATTATTTTTTTAATTTCTTTTTTTTTCTTTGCTCTTTTGTCAAGATTTTAGTGGTTTTCAATTACATCCTTCAATCCAAGTTTTTTTTCCTATTTTGGTACTCATAGTTTTTTTTTGTTAAATTTTTTTTTCTTTTCAATTTAACCCTTTGATCAAGGAATTGTTTATGGCTTTTAATTTTATTTTATTTTTTATTCTCACCCTCATTATTTTAATTGCTATATTTTATTTTAAATCCTTCAATTTAATTGGTTTTTTCTCCTGATTTCTTTAATCAGCATTTGATTTGATAAGGGTATGACTTCTCGGTTTTCTGATGTACGGTGCTTCCTGTGTGATGACTTGTGTCACGGGTTTTTAAATTTATCTATAGCATAGCTTTCAAACCCAACCCGAAGGTCAACTTAAGGCAAAATACATGTCACATGTTAAGTAGGTTGACCCGAGTTAGGTTGTTTGACCCGGGTCAACCTCTTTTTTATAAGCATATAAAAATAACATCATTTTAAAAAAAAAAAAATCAAAGGGTTTTTAGTAGGTTTGTCCAAGGCTAATTAAGTTGCAAGTCATCTCTATTTTTTAACCAAATCAGATCAAGTCAATCCTTCTTATTTTTGTTGGAACTGATCCAGTCAAGGCCCTGAATCACCTTAATCACAAGTCAAACTGTTGAGTCGGGTCAAATTGGGTTTTAAATAGGTCATTTATCAGGTTATTCCAATCTCAATACCAAGGCCAAAAGTTTTGAGAGTTAACTCAAGTTTGCTCGGCTCTTATTACCTAACATAGATGTTTCTCACGCAGTCTCGGGATTGCTCGAGTCGGGTTTTTTTTATTTTTTTATCTAATTATATGCTTCCTAAAGTTTTTTTTCTAAGGTTATTGTAGTCATTTTTTATTAAAAAAACAAACTCATTTATCATCATTGTCAATTTTTTTATCACTCATTAAAATAAAACCAACTTATTCAACTCGTTCAAGGCTGTAATTTGGGGCTCATTATTTTTATTTCTTTTCCTTTTGTTGTTTTTTTATTTTCAAGTTACCCTCCGATCAAAGAATTGTTTTCAACCTCTAATTTATTTTTTTTATTTTGATTTTCATCCTCATTCTTTTATTTTTTTTAAAAAAAAAAACTTTCATGTTATTGGTTTTTTTTCTCCAACTTCATCCGTCAACATTTGATTTATTGAAGAATAGACTTCTCTATTTTTTCATGTATGATGCTTCTATTCTAATAACTCGTATCACAAGTCTTAAAAGTTATCTATCACATACTTTTCAAGCCAAACCCAAGGATCAGCCCGTAGCAAGTCCTAAGTCACGAGTTAAGTTGGTTGGTTTGGATTGATTCAGATCAACTCTTTTTTAATTTTATAAAATGTAAGGATAACATTATTTTTTTATAAAAAATGAAAAAAATTCATTTGGTTTTGGCTAGATTTTCTCATGGCTAATTGGTTTATTAAGACTATAACTCGGATTATTAGATTTTTGTTTTTTTTTTAAACACACTTGCAATGTCTAAACATTATACAAAAAAAATTAGTTTGGACTTACAACATAGCGCAAGCCCTTGTCTAGTTTCTAAAACTAGAAGACATTTCTCTTTCTGACATATGATAAAATTCTAATGTGTGTTAGATAGTGAAATTGCTTTTGTTTTTAGATAATTTTTAAAAGTGCTTTTTTCTTTAAATAAATATTAATTTAATATTTTTTTAATAATTTTAATGTATTAATATTAAAAATAATTATTTTAATATATTTTCAAATAAAAATAGATTACCAAAATAGCAAAACACTTTGCGTGTATTAGCTTCAGCCTTCATGATGTTCATCACCTACATGTAGCGATAGCATTTCTCTTTCGATCAGTTATAAAATACTACTGCCACTTTTCGAAACAGTAGAGAATAGTGTCATAAGCAATAATAGGAGTGTAACAGCAGTTTTCCTAAACTTATCGACTCCTACTCACAGGTACGGGGACCCAGACTCAAAGATTCGGTGGACATCATCTCTCTCAAACCCTGCCACCTCACCATTATCGAAGGTAAACCCTCAAATTAACGGTCAGAAATTCAGCATTCACTCTATCTCGCTATACACCACCAACAGAGAACCTCTACCCAAAAACCCCCCAATTTCTTATTTTGTTTTGCTTAACGAGAATTCAAATTTCTGTTGCAGAGGACTACACCGAAGATCTTTCCATAGCTCACATTCGCCGTCTCCTCGACATCGTCGCCTGCACCACCTCATTTGGGGCCTCCTCCACTTCTCCGACCAAACCAGCGGGTCGAATCGGAAATTCAAAGGAGTCCGGTTCAAAAGAGATCTCTTCGACCGAGACAAGAGGAGATAACAAGAAAAGCGTGAACAAGAGCGGGAATGATGATTGTACGGACGCGATGGAGAAAGCCGATGCGGAGGTTTCCATGTGTCCGCCACCGCGGCTTGGCCAGTTTTATGACTTCTTTTCTTTCTCGCACCTCACGCCGCCGGTTCAATGTCAGCTTTCATTTTCATTATAATCAAAATAACTAACTATAATTATTCTGAAAAATTCCGAGTTTTAAATATCATTTTTTAAAAAAACTGTTTTCTTTCAGATATCAGGAGATCAAATCGGTCTTTCGTTGAAGATAAAACGGAAGATGATTACTTCCAGATAGACGTGAGTTTTTTTTTTTTCATGAATAATTTTATTTTTAGTGGTTTTGGTTTCTTAATCAAGGAATATATTTGGAATTGGAAAATTTGCAGGTTAGGGTTTGCAGTGGGAAGCCAATGACAATTGTGGCTTCGCGAAAAGGATTTTATCCAGCTGGAAAACGCCTTCTTCTTTGCCACTCCTTGGTTAGTTTGTTGCAGCAGATTAGCAGAGTTTTTGATGCTGTAAGTTTTGAATCTAAATTGACATGTCGGTTTTTTTTTTTTTAACTCAGTCTCTGGTGATGTTTGTAAAGCTATAATTTTTTGTTGTAGGCATACAAAGCTCTTATGAAAGCTTTCACTGAGCATAATAAAGTAAGCCTTAGCTTCTCTCTAGCCCTTGGCTGTTAGTCTACAAGAGTAGCATGATTGTTAATTGTATATTTTGTGTTCGTTACTGTTTCAGTTTGGTAATCTTCCTTATGGGTTTCGAGCGAACACGTGGGTTGTTCCACCGGTTGTTGCTGATAATCCGTCTGGTTTTCCACCACTTCCTGTGGAGGATGAGAATTGGGGAGGTAATGGAGGAGGACAAGGAAGAGATGGGAAACATGATTACAGGCCATGGGCGAAGCAGTTTGCGATTCTGGCAGCAATGCCTTGTAAAACATCAGAAGAGAGGCAAATCCGGGACAGGAAAGCCTTTCTACTTCATAGTTTATTTGTCGACATTTCTGTTTTCAAAGCTGTTGCAGCAATCAAGCATATCGTTGACAGTAATCAGTGCTTTTTAAGTGATCTTGGGAAGTCGGTTTGGCACGAGGAAAGAGTTGGAGATTTAATTATTATTGTTATGAGAGATGCGTCTGATGCTAGCACCAAGTTGGATTGTAAAAATGATGGGTGTCTGGTTCTTGGAGTGTCACAGGAAGAGCTTGCTCAGAGAAATTTACTTAAGGGCATAACTGCCGATGAAAGTGCAACTGTTCATGTGAGTGAACTAATTGCTGCATTTGCTCATAATATTTGATTGAAGCAGGTGTATGAGTTGCTGAAGTGGACTTTTGATCTTGTAGGATACTCCCACTTTAGGTGTTGTGGTTGTTCAACATTGTGGCTTCACAGCTGTTGTTAAAGTTTCTTCTGAGGTGAACTGGGAGGGGAATCGTATTCCCCAGGACATTTCCATAGAGGATCAGCCTGACGGAGGCGCCAATGCCTTAAATGTTAATAGGTAAGTTCATTTTAAATGCTTTTTAGCTGATGAGCGAATATGTAGTTATCCATGAAATAGCACTAATGAACTGCTTATTTGTTGAAATCCTCTTAAATCAGATCAGATATTCTCTTAACCCTTCTCCGGTTCTTAATAACACTCGCATTTCAGCATGCAATATGCTCAAACAGACACACTATTTAGAGAAATTATCGCATCGGTGGCTTAAAATGTAATACGTTGCTTCATATGGGCATCCTCAGATGTTGATTGTCATTTTCTTTAAATTCCTTTGCAGCTTGAGAATGCTATTGCATAATTCATCTACGCCTCAATCATCTAGTACCCCCCAACGACTACAGGGTGGAGATCATGAAAGTTTACGCTCTGCCAGGTCTTTGGTGCGGAAAATACTAGAGGATAGTTTGTTGAAGCTGCAGGAAGAATCCAGTAACTGCACGAAGTCTATCAGATGGGAGCTAGGAGCATGTTGGATTCAACACTTGCAAAATCAGGCTTCAGGGAAAGCTGAGGCTAAGAAAACTGAAGAAACTAAGCCTGAGCCTGCTGTCAAGGGGCTTGGAAAGCAAGGTGCATTACTACGGGAGATAAAGAAGAAAACAGATGTCAGAAACAGCAAAACTGAAGAGGGAAAAGATGTTTCTTCTGGTACCAACCTTGACACGAGCAAGAAATCTGATAGCACTAATCAGAAAGAATCGGAGAAAATGGATGAGAAAATGGAAGTCATGTGGAAAAAGCTGCTTCCTGAAGCAGCATATCTGCGACTTAAAGAATCAGAAACCGGTCTTCATCTGAAGGTTTGTTTGTTACTTTCAAAGAGTCTTGACCTCTCCACATTTTCTTGCTTATACTTGATGCTAAAGATTTCGCATTCATTATCTATAATTAATTCCAGTGATAATTGTTTATTCTAGTAGAGAAGGGAACCCCAGTATTCTGAATTTATTATCTGTCATCTTCAGATTCATATTTGCTGTGGTTGTGTTTTTTTGCAGACGCCTGATGAGTTGATTGAAATGGCACATAAATACTATGCTGACATTGCTCTTCCAAAACTGGTTAGTTTTTTTTATAATCGACATTTGTTTTTTAACCCTAAGACGTTTTGGTGTTAATACATATGGTTTGTGTGACTTCAATTTTTTAGGTGGCAGATTTTGGCTCCCTGGAACTTTCACCAGTTGATGGAAGAACATTGACAGATTTTATGCATACTCGGGGTTTGCAGATGTGCTCTTTGGGGCATGTGGTAATTTCTCTGTTGTGAAAGTTGTCTTTCTTGTTATTTTCCAATCCAAAAAAGAAATTTTTTTGTTAATGCTATCAGAGTTAACTGGGATATATAGCTGGATTTGGAAGATTTATTTTTTTTTCCTTTTCTTCTATCACTGTAGGTTGAACTTGCAGACAAGCTCCCTCATGTCCAATCACTCTGTATACATGAAATGATTGTCCGAGCCTTCAAACACATATTACAAGCTGTTGTTGCATCAGTTAACAATGTTGCTGACTTGGCTGTTTGCATTGCATCATGTCTAAATATATTGTTAGGAACGCCTTCAACTGAAAATGAAGACTCGGATATTATAAATGATGAGAAACTAAAGTGGAAGTGGGTGGAAACCTTCCTTGCAAAAAGGTTTGGGTGGCGGTGGAAGCATGAGAACTGCCAGGATCTAAGGAAGTTTGCCATTCTTCGTGGGCTGTCCCACAAGGTCTGAAAATCTGACCCTTCTGCTACTGCTTGAGAAGCATCACCATGTGTATAATCCATCTAAGTTTACAAATCAAGTCATCTTTTGTCAGGTTGGCCTTGAGCTTCTTCCTAGGGACTATGATATGGACAATGCATCTCCTTTCAAGAAGTCTGATATTATAAGCATGGTCCCTGTATACAAGGTAAAGATACTAGTTATTCAGTTTAGAAATTCCCAATTTTTTTTGTGGTAGCTGACCATATACTTCTCCTACAGCATGTTGCATGTTCATCTGCGGATGGACGTACACTGCTAGAATCATCCAAAACTTCCTTAGATAAGGGTAAATTGGAGGATGCTGTTAACTATGGAACTAAGGTAAAATTTTACTTTTCTTGCAGAGATGACTTCTTACTTATCAATTTATAAAACCAGTAATGTTAACACATATGTCATATTGAATTTTGAAGGCTCTGTCGAAACTCGTGTCAGTCTGTGGCCCTTTCCATCGAATGACTGCAGGAGCATATAGTCTTTTGGCTGTAGTGCTCTACCATACTGGGGATTTTAATCAGGTATGTGGTTTAATATGATCTAGCATTTCTATACATCTACTGCATGTCGTGCAATAAGTATAGCATGTATCTAGTTGTTTGGACTTCGGAGAAACTCGAGCTAGTGGAATTTATAGTTAATTTTGTTTTTGTGTCTATTTTGAAATGATTCGAACAGCAATTTTCTCCTTTCTGAATCTGTTTGGGTTCTTTGTTTGTTGTTGTTGAGATTACATGTTTAAGAATGAGCACTATTTTGCTCAAATTTGTTATATGTTGAAGATGATTATCTTGTCAGTCAGCTTTGCTACAGGTAGCAAGGATATTTAATTTTATTTTCATAAACAAATGGATAAAGATGACAAAAATAACAACAACAACAACAACAACAACAACAATAATAATAATAATAGGAGGAGGATACCAATGAACTCTGAAAAAGAAGAATTTGTTGATAGTTAAGTTTGTTAAGAAACTAAATACATGTTTTGTTATCATAGATGCGTCACCTCGTGATGTCTGTCTTGACACAGTATTCTGAGTTCAGATTGAGAAAATGATCTGAGAGTGCTGTGAGTCCCGAAGAGATTAGATATAAAACATTTTGGAGTGTTTAAAGTACGTAAAAGAACTAGACTGCCATTCCATTCCTGAAGATTTGTTAGAATAATTTATGCTTTTTGGGGGTTGATGAGTTTCCTTTTTGTTATCATGAGGTTGGTTTATTTCGTCATGCAATTACCAAAAACCAAGAACCTCTGAGTTCTGTCTCTCTGTCTTTTGGTCTGTAATTTTCTATCTATATTTATATACTGGCGTGGTTTGCCATGTTCTTTATTAGGTATTATTTGTTTTCTGTGAGAGTCGCAATTAGATTAAGGAAGAATCTATTCCCTTCCCTCTTTGCATTGACAATCCCAGCTTCTGTGGGGTGAATTCGAAACAGTAAAATAAATACATCAGACAATTTGCCCCACGTGAATAATATCCAAAAGGAGAAAACAATTCTTGTTCGAATTTCTTTTGTATCTTAAGTGCAATCTGAATCAGGGTAAGCAGCAGTTTCACATGTGAAGTAAAAGTTGTAAAGGGAGCAGTTCCATACCAAAGCTCTACTTATTTTGAAGGATTACCTTCAATTTTGAGACGTACCATTATATGTATTCATGTATTTCTGCTTGATCTAATTTCTGTAGTGATTTTCAGCACTGACCTCCTCCACTTTATTTAGGCTACCATTTATCAACAAAAAGCGTTGGATATTAATGAGAAGGAGCTCGGACTTGATCATCCTGATACAATGAAAAGTTATGGGGATCTAGCTGTCTTCTACTACCGTCTTCAACACACAGAATTAGCCTTGAAGTACGTTTTCATATTTTCCTAACTAAAATAATTTTCCTACATCATTCCGACCCCACAGTGGCTTCCTCTAGTTTTTTCATAGCTTTATATGGTGCTATGGACTACTTACTATATAGTGTTGTGCGATGAGTATAAACTTTTATGAGGTTCTTAGCTTGTCTAATTCAGGCGTTTCTCACTTTATTCGCTTAGAGGGCAATAGATAAAATACAAGTTAAAAGGCAAGAGGAACTTTTATCTATTTAAATCATGGAATGAAATAATTTTCGTCAATTCCTCGATTTTGTTATTTCGGGCTTCCATAGTTCCAGACTAGTTGAAATTAACCTTCTGATTGGAGGTTTCTGAAATGCTCTCATGAAAAGCTAAAACACCAACATTGAGGTTGAGACAAAAAGCTTAGATTTTCCTGTCCCAAAGGGCGTCTTAGAAGGGAATTTTAGGAAATTTTCACAAACTGATGTGGAAAACAAAGAATCTGAAGCCACCCTTATGATAAGAAAATTACGGTGCTGGAGTGGGGCAGGCAGTTAGTCTATAAGAATCAAATACAGCTCTTTCTTTCAGGAGTCGTAACCAGCATTTTACTGTTCTAGGTATGTCAATCGTGCGCTGTATCTTTTGCATCTAACATGCGGGCCATCTCATCCAAATACTGCTGCCACATATATCAATGTTGCAATGATGGAAGAAGGATTAGGGAACGTGCATGTTGCTCTTAGATATCTTCATGAGGCTCTCAAGTGTAACCAGAGACTCCTTGGAGCGGATCATATACAGGTAAGTTATTTCCTTCCCCCTTCTTTCTATAAGCTAACTTTCACAGTTAGGCTATTCCTACAACCTTCAATCAGAAGTACAAAATAGAAAACAGCAATTATAAACTACTAACTTAGAAATGCATAACCATCCTCTCCATTTTGATGGACGATGTACTTTACGCACTAGTTTTTGTTGGCAAGTCAGCTAGTATTTATATTAGTTACTTCCTAATATTTGGCTGAATCCGAGTTTCATGGTTTGGTCAAGAAAATATTTGTTTTCTTTATACATCCGTAGATGCACAAGTTACGTCGCTCTTTCTTCGCAGATTCAGAGACAGCCGCAATTTGAAATAATTAAAACCTAGAGAATGAGACAATGTTAAACTGATTCGGTAGTTGTGCTAAAAATGTTTTTAAGGCTTTATTAGAGTTAACAATTCCAATAAAAGCTATTACCATAATTGAACTCATTATTCTCTCAGCTTTGATCTCCTTGGTTGATTTAGATATAGCTTTAGATGCAACCAAACTAAACAATAAAAAATTATAAGGTGGGACTACTGGAAGTGCTGATATTGGAGAGGCAGTAGTGGATCTATGACCAAAACTGGTGTGCTTGTTTGAAAAACCAATAAATTTCAAAAGGTAGGATTAATTTAGGCATTGAATGTACAAATTCAGAAATCCTGCTTCTTGAAGCTAACCACTCGACCTATGTGTGTCTGCATGTATGCACATGCCCACTTTTTATTGAAGGCAATAGCTTTTATCGTCATGTCCTAACACATTTCTGGCTTCTTCAGACTGCTGCCAGCTACCATGCCATAGCAATTGCTCTATCATTGATGGAAGCTTACTCCTTAAGTGTTCAGCATGAGCAGACCACACTGCAAATACTGCAGGCCAAACTTGGATCTGAGGATCTACGGACACAGGTACCATGAAGTTTAATATTTCAACAGTGAAATCTCATATATTCCAGTGATTTTTGTTCCTTGGATATGTAAACTTTGGCTTTTACAGGATGCAGCTGCGTGGCTTGAATATTTTGAGTCAAAGGCTCTGGAACAGCAAGAAGCTGCACGCAACGGTACTCCAAAGCCAGATGCCTCAATTTCCAGTAAAGGTCATTTAAGGTAACAATCAGCAGGCAGGCATTATGTGGTTTACATTGATCCATGTTAGCAAGTTTTTCTTTACCTTGACTTTGTACCTTGAATTCATTGATATCATGAGTTAACAACAACTAAATGAAATATTTTCTTGTATTGGGTCAGTGTATCAGACCTTTTGGATTATATAACACCGGATGCAGATATGAAAGCAAGAGAAGCTCAAAAGAAAGCTCGTGCAAAGGTCATAAACTCTTGTGCCTGAACGTTTTCACTTATGCTTCTGGTATTAATTTTTTTTCTCTTTGCTGAAATAATGGCTAAATTTTTCTTTTCATCATGCAGTTTAAAGGCAAACCAGGCCAGAATGAGGACACAGTCTCAGATGAATACCCAAAGGATGGAATTTTGTCACCCACTTATCCTGTTGCAGAGAACTCAAGTGATAAAGAAAACAAATCTGAAACACAATTCGTAGAGCCTAGGACTGATAAATCTGATTTAGGTCTTCCAGATGAATCATTATTGAAGAGTGATGATATGACACTAGATGACAACTCAGAAGAGGGATGGCAAGAAGCTGTTCCTAAAGGCCGTTCACCTACAAGTCGCAAATCTTCTGGTTCAAGGAGGCCAAGCCTAGCAAAATTAAATACTAACTTTATGAATGTACCTCAGTCATCAAGATTCCGAGGAAAACCTAGCAATTTTGCATCCCCTAAAACATCGCCAAATGATCCTGCTGCTTCCAATGCAATGACAGTTCCAGTTCCTAAAAAGTTTGTTAAGAGTGCCAGCTTCGGTCCAAAAGTAAATAACTCTGGCGCCTCAACTGGTGGAGCAGAGAAATCAAGTAATGCTAAATCAGCCCCAGCTACCCCTGCCTCAACTGAGCAAGCTGCCAAAGCAGCTCCAATAGCAAGTCCAATCAGTGTTCAGGCAGCTGGAAAAATGTTTTCCTATAAAGAAGTTGCTTTGGCTCCTCCTGGGACAATTGTGAAGGCAGTAGCAGAACAGTTGCCAAAAGGAAACCCTACAAAGGAACCAAGTCCTCAGGGAAGCCATGAGACAGCTGCAACTGATGTCAAATCAGAAGGGGTGACAGCATTAAAAGCTGTGGAGGTAGGAAAACTTCAGAAACCTGAAGGAGAGAGACAGCTTACAGCTTCAGAGGGAATGAAAAGTCCTGTTGATCAAGAGAGAGAAACAGGAGGGGTTTTGGTGGCGACAGAGAAACTTGAAGAAATAAAATCTGCTGATGAGGATCACATAGATACAGAAGATGGAGGTGCCGAAATTAAAGTAGTTACTGTTAAAGATACTACCGCAGAAGCTGAAAATATTTCAGACTTGGGTCATGAGAATTTGGATGCTTCCAAGGATTCAAACACCATGTCTTCCCCAACTGAAGTGCCTGATACAAGATCATCAGATGGTTTCCCTGCAGCTTGCCCTGATCTGAAACCTCAATCTACTTCAATTGACAAGGCTGGTTTGTTGGAAAAAGATGCTTCCAGCACAAATGAAAAGGTAGAAGATGAGAATACTCCAGATCTTTCTAATGACAATACAAATGCTAAGCTATTGTCAACTGGTGGAGTAAAGCAAGATGATGCGGAAACTGGTAAGGAGGCGACCAAGAAACTTTCTGCAGCTGCACCACCATTTAATCCATCCATAATTCCAGTTTTCAGCTCAGTTACTGTCCCAGGATTCAAAGATCACGGAGGACTTCTTCCTCCACCTGTAAATATTCCTCCAATGCTTACTGTCAATCCTGTTCGTAGATCACCTCATCAATCAGCTACAGCTCGGGTTCCATATGGTCCGAGGTTGTCTGGTGGCTATAACAAATCTGGAAATCGGGTTCCACGTAACAAGCCGAGCTTCCACAACGGTGAGCATACAGGGGATGGGAATCATTTCAGCCCTCCTAGAATCATGAACCCACATGCAGCTGAATTTGTGCCTTGCCAACCTTGGGTTCCCAGTGGCTATTCATTGCAACACAATGGCTATATGGCTACCACAAATGGTATGCCAGTATCTCCAAATGGCTATCCCATTTCCCCAACCAGCATTCTTGTGTCACCAAATGGATATCCAGCATCGTTGAATGGTATTGAAGTGACTCAAAATGGGTTTCCAGCCTCTCTAGTCGGTTCAGAAGAAACACCCACGTCAGTTTCTGTAGATGTTGGTGGTGAAAACAAGAGTAAGGGTGCAGCAGAAAATGGTACTGAAAATTCTGAGATTGAAGTAGGAGTTGAAAACCATTCAAGTGATTATGAACATCAAAAAGATCGAGAAGAAAACGTAAATCCTGAAATAGGAGAGAAGCCTGCAGAGGTCGCGGTGACTAGTGATACTGTTGTAGCAAAAGAAACTTGTGATAGCTTGCCAACTGAGGAGAAACCAAGCAAGTGTTGGGCAGATTACAGCGACAACGAAGCCGAGATCGTTGAGGTTGCAAGTTGAAAAAAGTTGTGAACTTTTCAGAGTTGGAAAGTGATCTGCTTGCGAAGAGGCTGTAGCAATGAAAGAGAGAAGAGAAGCAATAAGCAAGCAACAACTGAATGCCCCTGTAATGAGTGGGAAAGAGCATTGTTGCTGAGTCTGACATAGTCATCTATCTCGGGAATGTGTATATTTTCATATACCGTTTGGTTTTATTGCAACGAGGGAGGAGAATCGGTGAACCAGCATGCAAAAGACATGCGATGATCATTGAAGGAACCCAGTTATTTAGAGGCGAGCTCGTGTCATTTATTTTATTTTTTTGGCTAATTTCCCCGTTATATCTTTTTGTTGTTGTGAAATTCAAACACCATAACCTTGGAGGATTTATACTTTCCAAGTTGTATCTTAGGGATGATACACTATCAAAGGTACGCAGAAATAAAGTCAAAAGTAACTTGCATGCATTACAATATCTTATGATTGATCTTACGGTTTGTTATGGCATTCAATGATCACAGTAGGATTCCTCAGAAGTGCATTGGATGAACAACTTGAATCAAATGTAATTGTTACCTTGCATTTGTACTGTGTAATATTCCTATCCTGCCTGGTTATGAATTGTTCTTAATGCAATGTATGTCTAAAATCTTGCAAATCTAGGCAACATTAACACCAAGTTAGTTTATGAATAAGATATTGAATCATTTGCCAAACATGTAAAGCTTATATATGGAGTCATGTATTCACGAAGTTACATGGAATCACCATCTTTGGTAAGTGAACAGGGCAGATTAAACCTAAAGAAACAGTCCCATTATAATTACAAGAAACTCTAAAATATGTTATAACACTGTAGATTTTTGCACATAGGACCAAGAAACAATTCAATGCGTACTCATGTGAGAGTTTTTTCATTTTGGTCATCATATTTTATTTTAGGCGATTTCATATTTTTGTGGCCCGAATAAAGTCCAGTTAATTTAAATTTATTGATGAAGTGCAAAGATGGAAAGAAAAAGAATAGAGTGGAGAGAGAGAGAGAGAGAGGGGATGGTAATTTCAAAATGGGATCAAAAATTTTACTTCGATCTCTTACTTTATAAATTATAAAGATTTTTTGATATTTTAAAATTTTAATTTTAATATAAAACTTTATTTTTATTTATTTTTAGTTCTTGATTTAAGAAACGAGAAAAAAAATAGTTGGATTTCAATGGTAAAAAGAAAAACTCTTAATAGACATCGATTCGAGCCATGAAAAAAGTTAATTATGGTGTGAAGTGATTCCATTTGATAAGAAAAATTTATCCTAAGTGTTTTTTTTCTTTTTCTTCTTACTTGAGATGGTAGATTTAAACTCGAGAAGTTTTTTAAGTTTAGGTTAATTTTAGATTTTTCAATGGATTTTTGGGTTTTTTTATGTCATATATGAGTTTATCAAAATGTTTAAACTACTTTTCAGGTATTTTAAATTTAAAATATATTAAAAATTGAGATTTTTAACAAAAAAATATAAAATTTAATTTTTTGACAACCCTTTATTACTAAAAACTAAATCAGTATACAATGCATTATCAATATTATTTGCTATAAGAGAATTAAAGGGTCGTTAACCCTTTAATATTTTATATATATATATATATTCCGGAGAAAAAAGGCTTGGCTCAAAGACGAGGCCTCTTTCATAGGCCTAGCACTAGGCTTTTTATGGGCCAAACATGTGCATAGACCCAATTGTTTGGCTTGTTTTTTTAATTTATTATATTTTTAACCTCTTAAAATTAATATAAAAAAAATATCATTTGTTTGTTTTTTAAAAGTTTTTTTTACTTGACTTAAAAAAAACACCTATTCTTATCAAACTTTAACAAAATTAATTGTAGATTTGACAAGTTAATCTCGGTTAACTCGAGTTTTTTTTTTTTTTGAATTGAATATTTTTATTTTCAATTTCATCTTTTAACATTGAGTTGATTAGGAATTGAATGTCGTAATTTGTTTCGATTTTTTTTTTATAGAATTATCACGGTTTCATAACCCGGGTTTACTCAAATCGATATAATATGTTGTCATCTCAATACATTTATAAAAATATATCATCTAATATATGTTAGATTTTGAATTCATGATTATTATTAATATTTTCTCTCACAAAACACCTTAACGATGCATGGATGTTTTTTGTGTTAAAAAAAAATTAATCTAACCAGCTTCTTTGTATGTTTTTTTTATTATCATTCTATTACAAAATAAATTAATTTTAATAAATAAAGTTATTCAACACAACAACAAGATATATATATCTTAAAAGGCATTTATCTCTTAATTTTTTAATTTAATTCCATGATTTTTTTATATATTTATTATGATATATGATTTTTAATTTATATAATTAAATACATGCAGATAGTTTTTGGTTTGCGATTATAATTTTTTCCTAGATTCCAAAAAATATGTTGTAAATGATTGCATACTTTTTCTCTTTTTTTTTCATTGAAAAAAAATTCTGCATGAAGGGAAAGCACAAGCCACATAGCTAATTACGTGCTAAAATCCATCATGATTGCGAAGAATATGAAGGAACTATTCTCTATTTTGAGTAGAACTAAACACACTTCATAATAATACAATGAACGTTACGTGTTACAACACGAGAGAGAATTCATGAAAACATGCTTTCACTGCTGTCAATAAGTAGTGAGCTAAGTGCAAAATGTTAGGATACTAGCATGCAAACCCGACAAGATAAAAGGCAAGAGATAGGATAAAATGAGAAATGAGACACACAAGAATTTACGTGGTTCACCCAATTTGGCTACGTCCACGGGCAAGTATAGAAGGATTTTACTAAGTAATGTGGGAATTACAACCTCTCTCAAATAATAGGAGAACAACTAAGAATCTCTCTATTACTAGGAGAAAACACCTCACTTACTCTCTCACAAATACCTCACTTACTTTGTGGGATTACTCTCTCTTCACTCTCCTCTTCTTCTTCTCTAACTTGGTGTGCAAAATAAGCTTGAAGGCATTGCCTATTTATAGGCAAGAGTGAGGGGACAAATGCCATAAATCATGGCACCAATTATGCCACAAATTATGCCATAAATCATGGCACCTAATTATGCCAACAACTCCACTAATATTTGTCTTCCACCAATTAATTAAGTGGTGGCTTCACATTCTCCCACTTGAAGACTTTGATGATTTAATCAAGTCTTCACACTTGATCATCTGTGATTCTTCTATCCTTTCTATACTTGCCATCTTCATGCTGCTTACGTTTCTGCTAGGCCAGAAGAGGATCTACACCATATATACTTATCAGTGTTGACTGGTTTGGTCAAAGCATCTGCTGGGTTTTCCTTTGTGTGAATCTTTTGAAAGTCCACACTTCCATCTTCCACCACTTCGCGAACAAAGTGATACTGAACATCTATGTGTTTTGTTCTTGAATGAAACGCTGGATTCCTTGCAATATGCAAGGCACTCTGACTATCACAATACAAAGAAATCTTCTCTTGTTTGTGCCCGAGCTCCTCCATAAGTTTCTTCATCCATATTGCTTCTTTACAAGCTTGTGTAGCTGCCATGTACTCAGCTTCTGTTGTGGACAATGCTACAACAGTCTGAAGTTTAGAGATCCAGCTCGCAGCTCCTCCTGCAATTATGAACACATAGCCTGTAGTGGATTTTCTTTTCTCAAGGTCACCAGCAAAATCTGAGTCAACATAACCTCTGACAGTAAATTCTGATCCTCCATAACATAATGCAACATCTGAGGTACCCTTGATGTATCTCAAGATCCTCTTAATAGTATTCCAATGCTCTCTACCAGGATTTGCCATGTATCGACTAGCTGCTCCCACTGCTTGTGCAATGTCTGGTCTTGTACATATCATGGCAAACATTAAACTTCCCACTGCTGATGCATACGGTACTCGAGACATCTCCATCCTCTCTGCTTCATTGCTAGGAGACATACTTGAGGATAATTTGAAGTTAATAGGAAGTGGGGTGGAAATTGGCTTACAATCTTGCATGTTGAAGCGACGCAAGATCTTCTTCAAATAATTCTTCTGAGAAAGCCAAATCTTCCTCTTACTTCTGTCTCGGTGAATTTGCATCCCTAGAATCTTGTTTGCTGGTCCCAAGTCCTTCATATCAAACTCCCTAGCCAACTGTGCCTTCAATTCTTGGACTCGATCTTTGTTGGGGCCTATCACCAACATGTCATCCACGTACAACAACAGAATGATGAAAACATCATCTTCTTCAAACCTCTTGTAATACGTACAATGGTCTGAACTGAGTCTGTTGTACCCAAGGCTAATTATGAAGGAATCAAATCTCTTGTACCAACACCTCGGCGCCTGTTTGAGACCGTATAGAGATTTGTTCAACCTGCAAACCAAGTTCTCCTTGCCTGTTTCAGCAAAACCCTCTGGTTGGAGCATATAAATTTCTTCTTCAAGTTCTCCATGAAGAAATGCAGTTTTCACATCTAACTGCTCTAGGTGAAGATCAAATATAGCACACATTGCCAAGACTACTCTGATTGTAGTAAGTCGTACCACCGGAGAAAATATCTCATTGAAGTCTATTCCTTCTTTCTGAGCATATCCTTTCACCACCAATCTTGCACGATACCGCTCCACTTGATCATTGCCATCACGTTTTATCTTGTAAACCCATTTGTTGCCAATGGCCTTTCTTCCTTGTGGTAGCGGAACAAGATCCCAAGTGTTATTCTTGTGCAGAGCTTCAATCTCCTCTTGCATTGCTGTCATCCACATAGATACATCTGTGCTTTTGATAGCCTCATGGAAAGTTGATGGCTCTCCATCCTCTGTTAGAAGACAATATGCAATATTGCTCTCAGTACTATATTCTGAGTGCCAAGCCGGTGGTCTTCTTTCACGAGTTGACCGCCGAACTTCAGGAGTTTCAGACTCTATTTGTTCTTGCTCTTCATGCTCTGGTGCATCTTCAGAAGAAGTATGATTCTGAGTATTTTCAATCTGGACTGCTGTAGTCTCCTTTAGAATGCTATTATGTTCTTCCATTTGCATTTTACCTTCTGCAAATATGACATCTCTGCTGATGACTACTTTGTGGGCAGTGGGATCCCACAAGCGATACCCCTTCACTCCATCAGCATATCCCAAGAATACACATTTTCTGGATTTTGAATCCAGCTTGCTAACTTCTTGTGTATTGTACATCACGTACACAGGACTTCCAAATATATGCAATCGAGAATAATCAGCTGGCTTCCTAGTCCACATCTCCATCGGTGTCTTCAGCTCAATTGCAGTTGATGGAGATCGATTTATCACATAACAGGCGGTATTGACTGCTTCTGCCCAGAATGACTTTCCTAGACCTGCAGCCTTCAACATTGCTCTTGTTCTTTCTAATAGAGTTCTGTTCATCCGCTCTGCCACTCCATTTTGTTGTGGAGTGTATGCCGTTGTGAACTGCCTTTTGATACCTTCATGTTGACAGAAGTTATCAAATTCATCACTGGTATATTCTCCTCCATTGTCAGTCCTCAAACACTTGATCTTCTTTTCAGATTCAAGTTCCACCCGCGCTTTGAAAGTTTTAAAGACTGCGAACACATCTGCCTTCCTTCTAATTGGATACACCCAACATCTCCTGGAGAAGTCATCTATAAATGATACAAAGTATCTTGCTCCTCCCAAGGATACAACCGGTGCTTGCCAAACATCAGAGTGAATCAGGTCTAAGATGCATTTGCTCTTAGTTGTTGATGTGTCAAACTTTAACCTGTGTTGTTTACTTGTAACACAGTGCTCACAAAAGGGTAAAGTAACCTTTGTAAGCCCAGGGAGTAACTTCTGATCAGAGAGAACTTTCAAACCTTTCTCTGACATGTGGCCTAGTTTTTGATGCCACATCATCGTCTTCTCTTCTGCAGGATTGGCTGATGCGATTGACGCTTCTGCCCCATGATGTGTTTCTCCCATTAATACAAACATGTTTGCAACTGTCTTTCTTGCCTTTAAAACCACCAGCGCTCCTTTGACAATTTTCATTATTCCATTGTCTGTTCGGATCTTACAGCCAAGACTATCAAATTGTCCTACGGACAAAAGATTCTTCTTCAAGTCTTTCACATGCCGCACTCCTGAAATAGTGCGAATCAAGCCATCATACATCTTCAATTTGATGGTGCCAATGCCATCAATCTCTACAGCATGATTATCACCCATGAACACTTTGCCTCCAGAGATGGGTTCATATGTATGGAACCAATCTCGATTAGGAGTCATATGCCATGTTGCTCCTGAATCCATTAGCCAGACATCAGTAAGCTCTTCTTTATCTGTAGAGATTGTCGCTGCTTCACTATATAAAACCTCCCCATCTTCTGAGGTGCTCGCAACACATCCTTGAGGTTTTGATGACTCTGCAGTGTTCTCTATACCCTTTTTAAACCAACAATCCCTTTTGAAGTGCCCTTTTCTGCCACAGTTGTAGCATTTCACAGTCTTCTTGCTTCTTGATTTGGACCTCCCTTGCCTTTGACTCCCACTGGAGCCACGCTCCGTTGATCTCCCTCTTGACACCAATAATGCCTCTGCTTGGTTTGAACTATTTCTGTCTCCTTTATTTTTGCGCCTATTTTCTTCTTCCAAGATGGCGGCTGCAACATCATCAAAGACTAAATAGTCTGTGAGGATATTATTGGTCAAGTTGATAATGAGCTGATCATACGAATCTGGAAGACTTTGAAGTAGAAGCTCTGCACGTTCACTTTCCTCTATTTGTTGACCCAACGTAGTGAGTTGTGAAAATAGAGTCCTTATTGTGTTGATGTGGCCAGTCACCGCCGTGGTTTCTGCCATTCGAAGGGTATAAAGTCTCCGCTTTAAGAAAATCTTATTGTGCAAAGACTTGGACTCATATAGCTTTGTTAGAGTCTCCCATATCTCCTTAGCTGTTTTCTTCTCCGCCACACTTGATAACACTTCATCGGCTAATGCTAAATGTATGTTAGCAATAGCATTGCCATCCATTTCATTCCATTTTGCATTATCAGTGATCTCCGCGGGCCGATCCCCAATTGCTGCCAAGCAATTGTCTTTCCTTAAGATTGCCTTGATTCTCATTTTCCACAGTGAGAAATTGCTCCCCTTGAACCTCTCTATCTCGTACTTTGCTGCCATTGTATTCACCGAGATCTATTCAGCTATCACCGTTTCACAGATCTGTAACGTATATAGAAATAGTATCGTATGAATAATACTTCACTAAGTAAGTTCCCAGGAAAGATTGGAGGGGTCACAAACGGTCCCGCTTAAAACCCAATCTCCTTAGACAGAACTTCCTAGACTGTATTTAATCACCGCACTGACTTTCTATATACACCAACAGTAGCGTATGTGAACAGTACCGTATGGATGAATAGTACCGTATAGGTGAATAGTGTCGTAGACGTGAATAGTACCGTATACACGAATAACTTTTATGTATTAACAACACCAACCAGAAGGCTCTGATACCACTGTTAGGATACTAGCATGCAAACCCGACAAGATAAAAGGCAAGAGATAGGATAAAATGAGAAATGAGACACACAAGAATTTACGTGGTTCACCCAATTTGGCTACGTCCACGGGCAAGTATAGAAGGATTTTACTAAGTAATGTGGGAATTACAACCTCTCTCAAATAATAGGAGAACAACTAAGAATCTCTCTATTACTAGGAGAAAACACCTCACTTGCTCTCTCACAAATACCTCACTTACTTTGTGGGATTACTCTCTCTTCACTCTCCTCTTCTTCTTCTCTAACTTGGTGTGCAAAATAAGCTTGAAGGCATTGCCTATTTATAGGCAAGAGTGAGGGGACAAATGCCATAAATCATGGCACCAATTATGCCACAAATTATGCCATAAATCATGGCACCTAATTATGCCAACAACTCCACTAATATTTGTCTTCCACCAATTAATTAAGTGGTGGCTTCACACAAAATGCCTAATTAGCATGCACACGCTGGAGATCTCCGGCGAAAATCCATCATAACTAGTGTGGCAGCACAGTGAGAAAGTGCTGCTAGAACAACAAACACGTGAAAAATCTGATGGCTGTGCCCAGCAATGTCAAATGCACCAGGCTTCAAACGTTCTGGTATTCTAGTGATATAAAAACCAACTCCTGCAGTGTAGAAAATTGCCATAACAAGCTCATATCCGAGGGATACAAATATATGTGGATGCCCCCAGTGGAGGACAACTGCGTGTGCTGCAGGAATCACCCCTGAAAAACCCATGATGAGGAAGAGGGTGGCCCTGAAAGGTCTGAAACGAGGAGTGGAAAAAACAGGCGCAAGGAGGGTGATGATTGCAAGTACACCAAGCACAGTTATGGAGGTTAGATAAAAGAACCGTGGATAGGGGTTGCAATAGAAGGCATAATAGATGGGAGCAAAGAATGAACAAACTATCATAAGGGAGATGCCAGCATAATCTAGGCGCCAGAAGAAAAAATTGAAGCGTTTGGAATGGCAAGCAAGGAGGTGGGAGAGGGAGCTGCAGACCAAGCACATCATCGCCCCAGATAGGAAAACAAACCATGGCCATCTAGGAATAACCTTATCAGAACCATCCTGCTTATGGAAGACTGATTGCTGTGAAATGTGCCTCATTAAGACCGAATCCTGCGCAGAAGCAAATGATTTTTTTCTTATGTATGAAATCTCCTGATATATAATACATAACCATACAAGATTTATGTTACTAGTGCAAAGATTTTTCACCCCCCTTGCATCTATAATCCATATCCTTCTTAATTTTTACAGATAAAAATTTCGATGTGCTTCACCAACTTAACAAATATATCATCTGAACTTTAGAACAATTCAAGACGTGGGATTGAGATTTTTGTCAGTTTTCGTTGATTATTCTTGATCAGTGTAATAACATAACACAAAGCAATCCCTCTCTAAGACATGCATCTCAAGTCTCAGCAACAATAAAAGCAAAAATATTGGGTTGGTCAAACATATATTTGTCATACATGCAAAGATTTGAGAAAAGAGGAGATATGCCAGGTGCTGAGCTGCTTCCCTATTCGTGGTAATGGCGGTAAAGAAATCACGGAAGGAATCTTTCATTTCCTTGTGGAAACTTTTACACGACAAGAATCACTCATATCGACACCGCCCCCGGTGCTCCCACTTCTTTATCGTAAAGATATGATAAATATAATTTTCTTTTGGCCCATTTGAATTCCATATCCCTAGACGCACAGGGATTTCACATGTGATGTCCACATCATCCAATGCACGGTATTTTAATATATATTTTTTAAAAAATAATTTAAAAAAACATATTATTTTTAAAATATTTTTATATTAAAATAATATTTTTTATTTTATTTTAATATAAGTATATAAAAAACAATTCAAAAATATATAAAAAATAATCTAAAACTAAAACAAATTGCCATAAACCATTTACTATGCGGATTGAAATCTTCAATTACTTATCCTTTCAGAACAATTCAAGAAGGAAAATATTAAGCCAATTGAAGACTTCGATTCCTTATATTTTAGAACAGTTCAAAGAGGATAACATTCCAAAAGGGTTTCCTTTTCTAAAAAAGAAAAGGAGAGAAATTTAAATTACACCATCAGTGCATCACATGGTGTGGCCAAGAGTTATTAATGGAATAAAAAAAATCACAAGATGCTGTCCCTACCGATCACAGTCATTCCTTATGATCATCATCTTCAAAGAACAATATTAGAAAGCTGAAAAGACAACAAGAGAAGGGAAAATAAAAAAACTTACAGGAAAGATATGATTATCAGAGACGTTCAAGTCTTGATTCTTCTTCATCATCATCAGTGTCATCAGAGGTCCAGAAACTTTTGCTCTGTGAGTCCCGCACCAAAACAAAACAATCAACTCAGAAAACCATCCCCCATCGAACCAAGAATGAAAAAAAAAAATTCCAAATTAAGTAGAAGAAACCTCGAGAAACTGGTGATTAAACTTTCAATGTTCTCCGTGCTCTCCTCCATGAAACTCAAAACCAGAAATCCCAGAAATATTAAGAAACCCCCTAAATGGCTGCAGGCACAAGTAAATTTTCAAGTTTCATTTCACAGTAATTTATATAAAAAACGCAAGTGTTCATGTTATTTGATCTGTAAATTAACAATTAAATACTTACGTCCAGACATTGAGAGTTTCGTTGTGCCAAGAAAACACGCTAAAAAATGCATCTTTTAAAGGCCATTCGCATCGATAGTAATCCAATATATACTCATTATCTTGCAAATAATCTGGCAACTCTTTGTATGTCAATAATCTCGACCTCTTCTTCATTCTCTGCTTTGAATTTTTCACTTTCTCTGTTTTCTCATCCATTGAGTGATCCATCTTCACTTGCTGGTTCACCTTCTTCGCGTTTTTCCTCATTCTATCTCAAACCACGAAATCTCGCCGGAAAATACCTTTTCCGGCGAGGGATTTCCCGGATATATTTTGGGTTTGTTTCAGGCGGGGATAATTTTACGACAGGACAGCTCTCTCGGGAGTTAGGATTCACCATGCTTTGATGGTGTAATATTTATAGACATGACTAATTAGCTGTAATGATTAGAAGCGCGTGAGCTGTTCTGGAAAGGAAATAATTAGCTGTAATGATCTTAGCTTAGGTTTTACACGTTTCATTAAGTTATTGGTTGGATTTTCTGTTTTCTCACTCTTATTGGACATATTATCTTTTGAATCTTGAAATTAAAGATATCAATGTATAAACTTTGGTGAGCTAATCTAAAAGGTATATCTATGATACTTGATCCGGTACCGGTTTAAAAAATGATCGGGTTATTGGATTGGTAGATTAATAGTGAGTAATTTTTTTTATTAAAATTATAATATTTTGAATTTTTAGTATTATATAGTACAAGATTCACGAAATTAATTACATCATTCAAGATTTGATGGAGTTAATTAGGTTGTGTTAGGTTAATTTCTTGTTCATTTTAATTAGAAATTCAGAATATTATATTTTTTTAAATAGTATTTTTTCTTGAAAGTATATAAAAATAATTAATTTTTTTTATTTTAAAATCAATACTAAAATCATTAGAAAACATTAATAAAATAATGTAATGTTTTTCATAATAAACACACAAAAACACAATTTTAAACAACCTCTAAATTAACTTGCTAACAATTATCGAGATTACTCATATGGAAGTTTTTTATTTTTTAAAAAATAAAAAATTTTGCAAACTAGAAGATGTTTTGGAATATTGGAATATTTAAATAATTTGAATAAGAATCATGGAGACGTCAGTGGATAAGAATGGAGTTGAGTGCGGGGGGTTATTGCTTTTAGGGTACACTGCCACGTGTGAGGGTAAAATGTTGTTCTCTCTTATTTAATGTTTTGAGTGCGTGAGAAATCAAATGGGAGGAAGGTGAGAAATGTAATTTAGGTGAGCTGAACCAGGAATTCATCAATTTGTTGTGGCTCCTCCCTGAGTTAGATTGCAATTAGGCTTTCTATGCTTTGAATCTTTGGTGCTTTAAATTTGTGATGTGTTCCATTAATGGCGTGTGTAGTATTACAGTAAAGTATGTTTTTTAAAAACATTTTTTTTTGTTGAAAATATATATGTAAAATCGATTAGATCATCCTTGTATGCTTGTTAATAATATCTAATTTTTTTATTTTTTATGTTTAATAAAATTTTTTATTAAAATAGTTGTTTGGACCAATTTGTGCACAACTTGACTAATCTCATGAGCCATAAAGTTAACAATCATGTAAGTCTCTAATGATCTTAAAATTTGTAAGACTCGAACTGATTATTTTTAAAAAACAAATCTTGAATCTTACCAATTGAGTTATTTCTTTAAAAAAAAATTAATAAAAACTTCATTGGACTTGTAATATAGCAGGAAAAAATTATCTTATAATATAATGTGTGTGTATTTCACTCAATCCAAGCTATGAGAAAGTTCCAAGGGAGGGTTAGCTTCTACGTCTACTCTAGGTAACCAACTTGATTTATATACAAGAATCGAAAAATGAATTACGTGTAGAAAACACTGATAGGAGAAATATATGATGATGGACGAAAATCCTCTAAAATATCAAGTGGAAGTTGACCTAAATAAATTAATATACTCGGTCAAAATTAGAATTTAATTTTTTAAAATGATATATCACTTTAACATTATATATATATATATATAATATTGTTTTGATTAATTTAAGTTAACCCACCTAGCAACGTAAATTTTATTATTATATAACCATCTATTAGGTTGTTGGTGGCTCTATATAATAAGAACTTAGAATTAAAAGGTATGTTCTCTTTGTAGTCTCAAGTTCGAATCATGTTGTTATTAATATAATGGTCATTTGAGGTTTACACGGTTGCTAATTTTAGGGTCCGTAAGATTAGTTGAGGTACGTGTAAGTTGATCCGGACACCTACATTAATTAAAAAAAACATTTATTATTACGTTTAATAAACTTGTTTTTAAATGGAATCATGATTAAATAAATTATATTTCCCCCCCTTTTCCATTGCATAAATGTGTGTATAGGCAAGTTTTGCTCTGACAACTTCATTGTGCATGATTGGAATTTAGTTTTTGTGAGTAAAACTAACCTAACATGGAAAAAGTGTTACCGATGAAAAACATTTTTCATGAGAGATTGATTAAAAATTAAAATGATATACTAAATTATTATTCTACGATGAGCGTGATTGCTAAGATTCCCTTAATTAATCCAGTGTCCTAAACAATTATATCATTGACTATATCCCAATCAACCCTTAGTTCATATTAAAAATTAAAATGATATACTAAATTGCTTTGACATTTGCCTTTGTGTAAATTATTAATCATGCTAGGGCAAGGACCGATGCTCTTGACAGACTCAACGGGAATACTTGAAAAAACAAGAAAAGGCAAAAAGGAAGCCAAGGCCGTGCTAAAAATTTGTGAGCACGGGTTAGAATAATTTTTTTATCAAAAAAAAAAGGAGAAAAAAAAAAAAGGCGTCCAAGCAACGCACGAATGTTTTAAAGAACGTCAACAAAGGTATAGGCCCATCCCAAAAAAACAAAATGTTCGATATATAGACTAATCTAAAACGAACATGGAAATCAAAAAAAAAAAACAGTTCAAAAAATCATATAAAAGATAAATAAAAAAACTAAATATGTTAAATAATAAAATTAAAAAATATTAATTAAAAACAACAAGAAAACTTAGACAGACCTTCTACGACCGTCAAAGATTTCAAATTCACAAACCATTAAATCCTAAACCTCAATTGAAACAACAAAAATAACAACCAGTATCAAACTAACAAGAATTTTGGAACAATCACCACCTCATCACAGAGGGGGCGTTGTAGCGATTCCAACATCATTGGTGAAGACGGCTTTCGATGGCCATATAACTCCCAATGCACTATTAGAAAGGCATGGAGGCCGCCCACTTGTTGGCATATGCCACGCACACACGATCAATTTTTTTTAATAATTAAAATATAAATATACCTCTTAACTAACTTGATTTTATAAAAAAACAATGATAAAAGATTAAAAAGCCCCTGCAAGAGAGTTTATTTATCTTAAAGGGCAATAAACTATTTACATTATCATGAAAAAAATAAAAAGTTCAAAACATTCATGATTGAAAGATAATCTAATTTTTTTAGGGGTAAATTAGTAATTTTATTGTGTTAAAAAACAAAATAACTAATTTAACTCTATATAATTTGTAAAATATAATTATATCATTGTGTAAATATTACCTTACTTCCAATACTTAGTTCAAAGATTTTATCGTTCAAGAATAATTGAAACTTCACTGGGTCTTGCTCAAGGCTTGGGCCAGATCATTCCAGAGCCACTAGAACAGAGAGTCAAATAACCGACCTTCCTAGCCATTGACTGTTACAGTTAACCCATACGTACGTCCTGCTTCAAATAATTGAATCACAATCACAGGTATGGATATGGCATCTGCATTCCTCAGCCACTCGACCCCTACCTTTATGATAAATACGTCAGAATAAATGCCACGAATTTCTTTTTACGGGCAAATGCCACGAACAGTTGCTATAGCAGATGCTTTGAACAAATGCTTTGAACAGTTGTTAAAAGAAAAGGAAGAAAAAGTGTGTGGTGCGGTGCGTTTGGGCTGCAGCAGTTCCCTTGAAATGCGATGGCAGCCCAAACGCACTGTCCTTTTTTTTTTTGAATTTTTTTGGCATTGATTTTTTTATTTACATTTCTTTTATTTTGCATTACATTGTGTATACAAAGTTTTCAAAAATATTCAAGGATTAATTAAAAATCAATTTAGTTAAATCTTACATTAATTATAGCTATAAATCCATATAAGAAGATAAATCTTTAAACTTCTTAACTTGGATCTTTACCTTGCGCACGTTTTCAATTAAATCATATAATAGCCAACTCTATGCAAGTTGGTTTATTTAATAGGTTAAAAAAAATCTGGATGGCTGTTTTTTATTTTAAAAAATCAATATTGAATAATAATAAAAAACAAGGTAAAACACAAAAAAAATAAACTTAATTTCTAATAAATCTAATATTAAATAATAAATTATCATTATTATTTTTATTTTTACTATTATTATTATCATTACAATTATCATATTTACTATTATTATTATTAAATAATATAATTTTTATTTTTATTATTACTTTTACTCGCTAGAAGTGCACAGATTTGCGAGTTGGTTTTTAGAGTCCGGCTTGACAGCAGCCGGAAAGCATAATCAAAATTCAAACAGTAGGATATGACTTTGCTTCTCATGTTATAGTGTCAGGTTTGAATTCAAAGGAAGATGGTGATATTTTTTCGTTCTTTCTTATATGTGAACAAATTGAATCAATATGGATATTATTGTATGAAAATTGGAAAAAAAAAGTTAATTGAATCAATATTAAAATGAAATTAAAAGGAGAGCTAAAACATAGAAGATGTAACAGTTGCTTAGTCCCCCAGTCCCTCAAACGTTCTGGCTTCTCGGCGCAGGGTGTCTCCAGACTCCAGCTTCGCACATCTGAGACGGTTGCTGCATCCTTGGGATTCGTCTGCTCATCATAGAAGATGTTGCTCGGCTGGCTTGATTTGGGTTTTGGTTCGGCTTCATTTGGTTTATGGACACAGGTTTCTAGTTGTATGTGAAAATTATCTGTTTTTATGTTTTAAAATTTTTTTTAAAAAATATTTTTTTAATTTTTAATTAATATTTTATTATTTTGATGTGTTAATATTAAAAATATTTTTAAAAATTAAAAAAATATTATTTTAATATATTTTAAAATAAAAAATATATTGAAAAACAATTATAGTTTACTAATTTTTTTTTGTTAAAAGTAATATACAGAGAGCGTATGAAAATATTGATTGACCCGTATTTCTAAAAAAATTAAATTGTTTTGGTTAAAAATTATTTTTTTATATGTTTTGAATCGTTTTAATATCCTGATTTCAAAAATAATTTTTTTAAAATAAAAAAAATTATTTTAATATATTTCAATATAAAATATACTTTAAAAAACAACTATAATAATACTCCCAATAAAATCCATATAAAACTAGCCAGCCGCAGTCCAGCGATGAATGAAGAGCTGGCTTTACCAACTGTAAACGTCAATTCAATACGCTGGAAAAAAGTCTGCTTGAATTATGACAGCCTAATATTTCCTTCTGAAAGTTACGTGAAGTTTTGTCTCTTTTAATTCCATCCAATCACATTGAAGATGAGAGAGTTCCTTTTCGGAAATTCTATATATACACACACGCACCATTGATTGAGACGAATCACTTTTATTTATATTTAATTACTGGATATAATAATGCATTACCATAAACAAATCTAATTTCAATTAAAATGTAAATATTTTTTATTTGATTTTTTTCCCTGAGAAGGCAGATTGGATTCTGAATCGACTTTCGGTTTCTTATCACACTATAAAAAAAAGATAAAATCACCGAGAGTATAGTTTTGAAACCTAGTTTAATCTAGTAGGTTGATTTAAAATCTGGTTGATTCAGGATTGAAATTGAGTTGGGTTAAAAAAAAAAAATCTAAACTAACTCGATTAAATACTTGGTTATGACTTGTTAATTTTTTTTATTAAAACAATATTATTTTAATTTTTTTAAAAAAAATTAACCCAATAAACTTGATGATCCGACCAAAATTTAAGATCTGTATCTTAAACTAGAACAGCTTTAAAAACTATGAAAAGAGAACATGGTATTGACTACGAAGTAATCTATTTTCGACAAGCAAATAAATAAAAAGCATTGGCAAATTATTCCCATGTATGACGGATGATGGTACATTGAGATTTTCGTCTTCAACACTCTCGCTGTTCTAATAAGTCCATATGTGTCAACATCTCCACGCGTGGAATTGATTTGTTACATTTTTTTTATATAAAAAAAATTGATTGGCTGCCAAGACTTCTACGTAAACTAAGATTAATTTCCCTATTCGAGCTACTTAGGAATGCACCCTCCATATTAATTTCATGCATTTAAAAGAATTTAATAAAAATATTAAATATTAATTAACAAAAAGCTAAAACTGCTTGGTATTTACACTTTGGATTGTGAATAGTTTTTCTGTAGATGACAATATTGATATGGACATAACGATCTTTCTATATGTTTCATGTTCAATAAAATGATTTAATTATTATTGAAAGCAAAAAAAATATTCAATTGGTGTCAGGAGGCTATTTCATCATTTCTCCTTCTTTACAAAGCAAAATGACTTAAGTGCCTTTAGAATCAAAATTTATTAAGTTGGCTTTCATTTTTAACTTTCATCATAGTTTTACATATTTATTTATTTATTATAATCAAGATGACTGATAAAGGTAATTTGATATTTTAATAAATATATATTATTATTAAAAATAAAAGTTAGTTGGCACGCGCCAACCATGTGGGTTGTCTTTACTATCTTCAAGAGGCGTGTGAGTTGATATCTGATTCTATTACGACGCGACGTGCATGACTAACTAACTTTTAATTTGACGTGGATGATATTTTTTTTCCTTCTTTCCCTCTTCTCTTATTGATTTTCGCGCTCAGGACTCTAAATTTTAAAAAGTAGCACTTCCATTTGTTTTTCCTTCATATTTAATTATGTTCTTTTGATTACTATTTGCTTTATTTAAAATGAGTTATGAAATTAGATTTTTTTCAATTTCATCTCGATTTCTTTACATGTGAGATTTGGTCCCTGTTTCTTTATTAATATTTGTTTTATTTGAGATGATTTTTAAAAGTGATTTTTTTTTGCAATTTCATCCTCTTAAAGTTTTTTTTTATCACCAGATTTGATTCTTATTATTTTAATTGTTATCCTTTTCATCTTGACAATTTTTTTAATGTTGATGTTTTCTTCTAATTTCATACTTCAACATTAAATTGATTATAAAGTGAGTTTCTCGATTGAACCCAAGTCTAAAATTTTACGGTGTTAGGATTTTTTACTAATTTTGAGAATGACCTGGGTTATCTCAGATCTTTTTGTTTATCATTATTTTTTAAATTTATTTTATTTTTATAGATATTTTGTTTTGAAGTAAATTAGATTAAATTATTAAATATAAGTATGATATGATATTGACATCTTATTTTTTGAGGTTAATTATTGCCTTTTTTTCTCTCTTTTTATTTACTATCAATGTTTTTTATTTGATTATTTTATTAAATTAACCAGGCTAATTAAACCCACTCAAATCAATAATTTAAGTCTTAGATTTTTTTTTCTTTCTTAAAAACACTAGTGTTGCATGAACATTATTTTTTAATATTTTTTAAAAAATTAACTTAACCCGACCCCCATTAGAGTAGCTTGCACCTATATATCTAATCTAATTTAAAAAATCAAGAGAGAAGACAAATATCTTTAATCATCACCACACCAGCCTATCAAGATTAAGATTGTAATAACCTTAAACTAACCATAGTTAAACTGAACTTAAATTAAAATTAAATGAAAACAATCTTCGTGAACACACACACATGATCAGTACTGGAACAATATTTTAAGTGACAGTGATTTATGACAATATTAAGCCTTCGCTTCATCAAACATAACATGATAATTAATGTTGCATTAAAGTGTTAATATATTATGAATAAAAAAATAATAATATTTCTTTTCTTTTTTTATACAAACAAAACCCTCGAAATTAAGATATTTTAGTAGGAGCAGGACATGGACGCTAGTTGAAACCTCGTTGGCGAGGGGAAAAAACAATAGATGAAAAGTGAAATTAACTGAGCTTCGATATCATTACCTGTTTCATTGAAACAGCACATAAAAATATATAGGTAAAGACAAGAGAGAAGAAACCACAAGGGCCGGTTAGACGGCCTCCAAAACAGTTCGCTCACTAGCCGGCCGTTTCTTATTATTTGACAGCACACGCTTTTCTAACCCTATTCTTCCCTATCATTCCTTTAAAAGCCTCCTCATTGGAGAGCTCAGTCATATCTCTCAAATTTTATCCCATTTTAATCTAGCTGTTGGACGCGTGCGGCTTAGTTTTCATGGCGAAATTATCACAGCAGAACACAAAAAACACAGCAAGTAACAATAATAACACGACTAATGGCGTGACCAAGGTGAAACGAACAAGGAGAAGTGTTCCAAGAGACTCTCCTCCTCAACGCAGCTCCATTTATCGTGGCGTTACTAGGTTATAAATCATTTGCATGGCTTCAATTCGTTGTTATAAGTTCTTCTGCTTGTTCAAATTTATTACTTCTATTCTTAATTTTTCTCTCTTTCTCCTTTCCTAAAAATGATACCATTGTACATATTAATTATTGTTTCAGGCACCGGTGGACCGGCCGATATGAAGCTCATTTGTGGGATAAGAATTGCTGGAATGAATCACAGAACAAGAAAGGACGACAAGGTTATTGATTTTCACCACCTACATTATCATTTTTTTTAAACAGTAGAGATTATTATGGAGCAATGTATTAATTGATGTGCATTATTTTTTCTTTCTGTGGCAATGGCCGATGGTTTTTAATCTGCTGCGATACTTGGATAATGCAGTTTACCTTGGTACGTATCATAATTAATTACATGCTTTTAATTTCTTAGTAAAGCCAATGAAAAAAAAAAGTGCTATAAAATTTGGAAAATAAAGTTTGAGATTGAGCTGTAGTTCTTATGGCATATGTGATGACTACTTTTCAGGTGCCTATGATGATGAAGAAGCGGCAGCGCATGCTTATGACTTAGCAGCACTGAAGTACTGGGGTCCTGAGACAATTCTTAATTTTCCGGTAATCTTATGTCTATAATATATATGAAAAAAAGAAAAAAAAAGTTCAGATATATTCAGATGATTAACGCAGGAATCTGCTGTATTATTGGTTATAGTTGTCGACATACCAAAATGAACTGAAAGAAATGGAGGGTCAGTCGAGAGAGGAGTGCATTGGATCATTGAGAAGGTATAAGCTTCTTGCATCTATGGTTGTGGAAATGAATCTTTGCATACGGAATTGCTAAATTGATGAACTAATTTATACAGCAAATTGATTCTTATTTATGTTCAAATCTGTAGGAAAAGCAGTGGCTTTTCTCGTGGAGTTTCAAAATATCGAGGAGTTGCTAGGTACTTTATTTACTCTAGCCTTGTTCTTTAATTACAGATAGTGTATACAATTCTGAAGCCTCAGGATTTTCAATCATAAAAGCCAATAAAAAGAAGAAGAAGAAGAAGAATCCAGCCAATTCTCATAATTAAGCTGGATCTCACTCAACATATCCCATAGCTTGAGACTTTAATTAGTGTTATTGAAATTAATTTTAATGTCCAGGCATCATCACAACGGGAGGTGGGAAGCTCGGATTGGTAGAGTATTCGGCAACAAATACCTATATCTCGGGACATATGGTAAATTCCTCCTCGATGTTTCACTTTTCACCTATAACTTGGGATTCTCTTTCCGATCTTGGGACAAATACCTCTCGAATTAATGCTATTATGCACATTCCAGAGAAATGTACGTGTTCATTAACGACATTACATCGCATGCACAGAAATTCTCAAGCTCCCACCATCCTTTTACATGCAAAATGAATCCTAACATTGATCAACCGATTTTTTCTTGCGAAGCCATCCAATAATTAACCCTTGTATATTAGTAGTCTGCGCGAAGAAAAGTTTTCAAACTGCCGATTCTGCACGCAAACGGATTGATCCTAACTTCAATCAATTTATCTTTAATTTAATGGAAGGAAAACCAGCACTGATTATGTCTCATTGATTTTTACAGCTACTCAAGAAGAAGCTGCCACCGCTTACGATATGGCGGCTATAGAGTACCGTGGCCTGAATGCTGTTACCAACTTCGATCTTAGCCGGTACATCAAATGGCTAAAACCCAATCAAATTAACAGTGATAACAATAATGATCTGGATCTCCCTAACCCTATCATAGGCACTGATAATTCAACTCATCCTAACCCTAACCAAGAGCTTGGAACAACCAGCTTCCTTCAAAACCAGCAAACCTACCAACCTAGTGAAACTACATTAACTCAACCACGGCCAGCAACGAATCCTTCATCTGCCCTAGGGCTCTTACTTCAATCATCGAAGTTCAAGGAGATGATGGAAATGACAGCAGTGACAGATTGCCCCCCAACCCCACCGTCGGGCTTAGACCCGACACCATGTAGCTTCCTTGAAGACGTGCAGACATATTTTGACTGTCTCGATTCAAGTAACTACGGGGATCAAGGTGACGACATGATTTTTGGCGACCTCAACTCGTTTGTGCCACCCATGTTCCAGTGCGATTTCGAGACATAAAGATTAATTAAGGTGATTTTGTCACTACACATTAATTTATATAATTAAATTAGTTTGAAGGTTCTTTGTGAATATGAGACCTGTAATATGGTCTGTGGCTTTCCCTCATCAATTGGTGAAGGGTTAAAGTAGTTCTTTAGGGCTGCGATTTATTTGGAGAAGAAATGGAGAAACGAGGCGGAGAAGAGATTTCAGACAGCTAGTTGGCTATTTATTATTCGGTTCATTTGTTTGTAGAGCGATATATAAGGGCAAATAAACATTGGTATTTTATCATCATTTTTTGTACGAATAAGATGTATAATTTTTTCTATCAATAAAATGTCTATGAAATTGATGTAATTTTCATTTTTCAGCAATAAAATGTAGTCTACATGTGTGCAAGAAAAGAAAGATTCTCTAAGAGGGACTAATTTTGGTGTCACCTCCTGTGATTTGACCTAAAGCGATATATTATCTCTTCATCTGCACAAATTCTTTTTCAAAAAATAATGCCTCAAAGAAGTTATAATTAAGCAAATAAAAAATAAAGAATTAGTAATTTGATGTTTTTTTTACAGAATATAAACATTGCCATCACTAGTTTTTTACCCTTTTTTCAACAAATAAAAAAATGCAAAAAAAATGCCAAAGTTCTAAAAAAGAATATGTTTTCCTACGTGATTTGGTAAATTTCTAGTTATTTTATAATATTTTTTTATCATTTCTATAAAAATTTCCCTCTCATTGAAATCATCCTTGTCCTCAAGGATGCTCAATAATGGAAAACAAGAAATTACTTGGGATGTTGGGATTTATATTGTCAAATATAGAAATATATCACCATGAATTTTTATAATATATTCTGGTCTTTTCTTTTTCATTTTAAATGTATAATGAAACAACTAAATTACTTTTAGAAGTAAATAAATTAGAACTTGTACAAGGGAAAATTTAGTATTTTCACAATGATTTTTTTATTATTATCAATTTTGCTCACGGGCAGTTTAATAATTAATTAAATATAAAAAATAAAAAGTACAATGAAATGATCAAAATACCTTTAAGAAATAAAACTAATATCTTAAGGCATTTTCATCTTTTTGCAATGGTTTTTTGGTTATTGTTAGATCATTTTAGATGTAGTTTGATATTTCATCAAATATAAAACATAATAATGAAAAATATTGGGGGCGTGTATGGTGCACTATTCGATGTCCTCTTCTTGAAGTTGTTGTGCGTGTAGGCGGTAGTGGTTTGGTTTGTTGCTGATGGATTTTTTTTTCTATCTCCTTCATGAAAAACTACATCTTAATATTCTTTGTTGTTGATATTTCAATTTTCGTTTTTATTTTTTTATTTTTGTTTGGCTTTTTTGTAAAATTTTATGTTTGTTTTCAATTTTATATTTCAATCTCAATTTACCAAATATTATTGTTTTCAATTTGGTCCTTGTTATTTTGATTATTGTTTTGGGCATTTTGTTAAATTGATTTGTTTTTCAATTTTATCTTTTAATAATTTTTTTTTTATTTTTTATTTCAATTTTGATTTTTTTTTGTTCAATTAATTTTCATTTTCATTTTAGTACCCTTCAATAAAAAATAAAACTTATTTTGTATTTTAATTTTGATCCTCATTATTTTAATTGTCATTTTTTTAGATCCTTTTATATAATCAGTATTCTTTTTCCAAGTTAATTCTTCAACATTTAATTAGTTGAGAGTTGAGTTTTATGATTTTTTTATATAAGGTACTTTCAATCCAATATCTAGGGTTACGAGTTTGAAAAATTAACACGTATTGACACTATTTTTTTTACTTAATTTATTTTCACCTTTGTGGTTTTTTATGTTTTCTTTTTTAGTAGGTTATCCCCATCGTATGACCTATATCGTGAGTTTGACGGATTAACCCGAGTTGACTTGCCTTTTACTCCATGAGTTACAGGTTTGTCATTTTAACTTTTAATTTCATCATTTTGTGTTTAATGAGTTGAAAATTGAATTACATTATTTGTCTCATTTTACAAAAATATTTTTGCTTAGTTTATCAGTATCACTTTTGTTGTTTTTAAATTTGATCTATTTATTGTAATTGTCTATTTTTTTTATCACCAAATTAAAATAAAACTAGCTTATTTGATCCAATCTAATTTATGACTAGTATCACCTTTTTTATATTGTTTAAAACGTGTTTGTGCTACATAAATATCTCCTTTAAACATAAAAACAAATATGTTCTATTACCACTACTCTCAATTCCTCACTCAAACTACTCATAATACTCCTCCACATTGTCCCCTCATGCAACTTATCAAATTATTCTTTCATTGCATCAATGAATTTTCTATTGCCAATTCGTGAACACAAAGTCTTAACAAACCTATCCCGAGCTAGATCATCCCGGTAAGCCTACGAATCCCAGAATCACACCTTCACCTTACCATTCAGAAAACATAGTAAAATGTTCAAGTTATTTGACCATCTTGAAATATGATCCAACCCCTCATCTTTTTTCTTCAAAGAAAGACAATTAATTAAGTTCATGCCATGCAATTTGAAAGATGGTATTAAATTGTAAGTGCTCACCCGCTTTACTCTTCAATTCTCGTGACTCGAAAGTTGCAAGACCATCATGATCTAATTTTAATAAATTTCGCAATTAGATTTAATTTAGAAATTATTTATCTAAATTCTGCTTGAGAAGCTTTATTTACTCATCAATTTCTTCAAAATCTAACCTTATGTATTAATTTCAATTGTTTCTCAATGACCAACGTTTGATTATTTTTCATCACTTTTCATATTAGTCTGAACCATTATTTTGATACCAAAATGGTAACATATCATGCATGGAAAAGATAGAAATAAAAAGAAGGTTTATGATAGAAAAATAAAAATAATAGTTGTAATTAATTGGTTAAAAAAGCCTATTCTGAACTTCGAAAATAAAAATAAAAATTTATTATTAAACGGTCAAACTTACCTCATAAATGAAAATCTAGATGAAAAGACGATATTATTAAACAAAAATAAGTTAAGGATTCAAATCAGAGTAAAAATAGATCAAGGACCAGTTTATAGTTGGCCGAAAGTGGAAATCCAAATGGTAAAATTCAAGAACGTCAAATGCCACAGTAATTAATAAGGAAGACAAGTCACAGTAGTTTTTAATTTTCACAGACACGCTCCTCCACCTTTGCTGCTTGTTTCTGTGTTCCAGGGGAGTTCGGCAGTCCACTGAGAAGTTGTTTGTTTAAAATTATTTGTTTTAGTTTGTTTTAATATGTTAATTTTAAAAATAAAAAATATTATTTTAATATATTTTAAAATAAAAAATATTTTAAAAAGTATTATTTATTAAACTCTTAAACATTTTAAATGTTTATGTGTGTTTTAAAATTATGTTCAACTTGAAAAAACATAAAAATAATATATTTTTTAAAGTTTTTCTTATAATTTAATGTATTGAAATAAAATATATTTTAAAAGGTATTTTAATATATCTTTAAATAAAATATACTTTTAAAAATCACACCTACCGAAATTGACCCCCACAGTCACGGGGCACATAAGCACGAATGCACATATCATTTCACTTGGGCAATCCCGTAAAATCCCGACAACATCAACCCCCGTAGAGCCATTTCACAGCTCCCAACGCCACAACCTCAAAACTACAAGCGTCGCCTTTTCCCGCCCAAAATACTCATATCAAAAACAAAAAAAAAACTCCAAATTACTGCTAGGAAGGATTTATACAAAAAAATTCTCTCCGATAGTGGAGTTACTAGAGAGAGAATTAAAATGCCAGATCTAGGACTAGGAGGTAACCTCTCTCTCTCCTCTTCTCTTACTCTCACGCGCTGCCCTGCTCTCAAACCCAACTCTCCTCTCCCTCCTCCTCCTACTCCTCCCGATGCCATTGATCAATCAGATTCAATTACCTCAACGACGGCGACAATAACTTCTGTTACAGTCAAAACCCTGGTTAAATGGGACCAAAGTGTTCCAGAAGGAGCGGCAGATTTGTGCAATGGGAGTTCAATTAGGGTTTTGAAGCGGACCAGTGGTGGCCGATTGGGTTGCAAGAAGGGGTTTAATAATAATATTAGTAGTAATAATGGTAAATGCTTGGATGATTACGTTAGGGTTTGGGTTCAGAAGAAGATGGATGCGGGTGTCTCACAATCTCGCTGCCTTCTTCCTTTTCTTGTTGGTGCAAAGAAAATGGTAGATTTTTTTGAAACTTTTTTTTCTTTGAAGTTAGAATTTGGAGTGGAAATTTTGAATTTTTTGTTAAATGGTGTAATTAATTGAGGCAATTTTTTTTTTAATATGAAAATGCTGCTTCTTAGCTTCTATTTTTTTTTTTGTTCTTAAAAGCAAAACTTTGGTGCTAGGATTTTCAGTTTTGGTTACTTGGGGTAGTAAATCGATGGTTTGCGTGAATATTGGAGGCTACTCTAGAGTTTCAATTTTATCTTCTTTTTTTTTATATAGTAATATCAAGACAGAATTTGTTGCCTTTCTTACTTACTTTTTAGAATCTTATTGGACTGTATTCTGCTTTTGTGTTAGTTAATAATTTTGCCGAGGGAGATTGTGATTTCTTGTATATTTGTGCTACTCAATGATTTGGGATGCAAGTGTTGTGATATTATTTATATGTTGGCTCTAGTATAGATTATGGGTGATCTTTGGAAAGCTATTTGTGTAGGATCTGATGATTTCCCCCCTTTTAATTGCTTCTAAAGATAGGTTTTACAAACTGATCTATTCGGAGATAGACAGAGTTAAAGGTTTTTAATTTAGATTGCAAGAAAGAAAATTATGAATTGATTATAGATGGAATCTTGGTTAAAGTTCTGGAATGGGTCCTTATGGTGAACATTTTCTGGTGCTTGTTGGGCGAATTATAGCTTGCTTTCATTCCAGGGGACAATTGTAGAGATTATATAATTCAAAGCACATTATGGATAAATACTAAGTGGATAGCAGCTAATCAATTTATTAAATGCTAAATGGATTCTGGGTTGTTCAATCATCTTGAGCTCCATCTTTTAGCAGGTCATAGACTTTCAACTCCTGTGTTTTCTTTGTACGAAATGATTTCTGTAGTGCCAAGCCTGCATATTGTGTTTTTGGTTTTGGTATGAAGGATGGAAATAAGGTCAATAGGGATGTGAGGGAGCCTGGTGCATTTTCTCTTTAAAGCTAAATGTGTCCTTTTACTAATTGTTGAGGTTTGTGGGGATCTATGTAGAGCTTTGGCAGTAGAAATTTGTATTCTTTTCATAGACTCAATAAGAACCAGAACTCAGAAGCCTATGGAAGAAGTTCATGTCTAGTACAGTTTCTTGTTTGATTCATGACTGACTGAAGATTTCCAGATTTCGCTTACCTTTTTACCAAGGAATAGAGTGTAAAAGTTATCCATGCAAAGAATTTGAAATTTTGAATATTATAGGGAATGTGGTATGTATAAGCATTCCAGTTTTTGAATTTAGAAATCTGTGTATGCATGTGTGGAGCTAACAGTTTCTTGTTTGATTCATGGCTGACTTTGAAGATTTTCAGATTTTGCTTATTTTATCACCAAGGAATGGAGTGTAAACATTGACCATGCAAAAAAGTTTGAAATTTGAAATACTATACTGATTGTACTATGAATATGGGTTCCAGTTTTTGAATTGAGAAATTAGAGCATGCTTGTTCCACCCCTTTTTTGCAGATTTGTAATTGTGAAGCACATTGTGTGCAATTATGGTTTCCTGCAACTGACATCAAAGCCTTCTTGTACCCATTCCAGGTGGAATGTCTCTTTTGCTGTAGATCTATCTACCACGGGGAGGGAATGCAATGCTCTGTTCGTAACTGTCAGGGAGTTTATCACTTGACATGTGTCATGGAAGGGCTTGGAGTCTCAAATCTGAGAAAATTCAAGTGCCCTCAGCATGTAAGATCTAGTTAGTCGTGATATCATTCTTTGATACATAATATTTTTCACATTTATATTCGATGCTATTTTCTGTCCATGTAACAATGTTGTACCTTTTTTTACTAAAAGGAGGAAAAATGTGAAATAGATGAATAGGAGTTCCCAGGATGAAAGGTCAATCGTGACTGATGTCCTGTCAACTGTGCTCTACAATTGCTTTTATACATATATGCATCATGATTCTTCTTGTCACAAATATTGCTGACTATCAGCAGTTAGCATTCGTGGTTCTATTGCACATATGTGACATGTCACTACAAACAGGAATGTTTCACTTGCAAAGGGAAATTTCATTGGCGGTGTGTTCGATGCACAGTAGCATCACATAATCAGTGTGCACCATGGTCTGATGAAGTAGTTTATCTGAAAAACCAACCAGGACGAGCAGTTTGTTGGCGGCATCCAACTAATTGGCGGTTAGATAAGAAGGTCAATCTCTTCTTTCCTTCACTAGCATCTCATTATTATCCTTTTTGGAATTTTGGTGCATAAAGTTTTCTAATACAGTTATTGCTTTGTCAAAAAATTAGTGAAAGGGTTGACAAAGTTATAATGTATTCTCAGTATGATAGCTTAATGCAACTGTGTTTATTGTCTCACATGTCTAATCAGTTTTGTGGGATATCATATGGTTCCACTGCCAAATTCTACAGCTCAAACAAAATTTTTGGTAATTGACTAGGTGTGATGTGCACCTTTTGATTAGGATCTTTCTATTGGGTTGGCAATTCAAAAATATGCTTTCTTTATCATGCTCCATGATGTTTGTTGTTTGACTCTCAAGATTTTAAACCCAGCTATAAAATGTAAAATATGGAGTTCTGGAGTCCAATTCTAGCAACAAGTGGCTAAACTTGTTAAGTAGTTTAAAGATTTGGAGAACTTCATGATAATAGGACCAGGAATTATCCCAGCCATGTAGATAGTACGTTTATATTTCATTTCAGTTGCTTGAACATGTTAATTCCACTCATATTTCTAGCATTTGGTTTATGAGACTGCAAAATACCTTGGGTTTGTCTTATGAGATTTTGAGGATCCCAAAGTTTGGTTTGTAAAGGAATGTCGGATTCCCACCCAAAAAACCTTTTACAAATCAATTTGGTTTAAGTGATTCTCTCTCCTTCTTGAAGTTCTGAACCTGGCTGTTCTTGGCATCACTTTTCCAGCAATTTCATGCTCACATTTCCCTGGCTAATTTTTTACCTAATTTCTTGACTTTGACTTGTTAAAATGGGAAGTGGTAATTGCTGAATATAGGCAATATGCTGATTATGTTTTTCAACACTTTTGTAGTGGTTCAGGTTGATGCTGATTTGTCCAATGAGCATTAATTACTACCTAAACCTGCATCCTCCCCTATATTCATTTGGATGCAATTTGTATTTTTGTCAGATTTATGCTATTTTGATGCAAATATATTCACTTTCCTCCATTTTATAATCTTCAGGTCCTTGTCATGATCAATTATGACAATTACATATAGTGTTTTCCACAAAAATTTGAGCTTGTGAATCTCTGTAATTCAGCTATGTTGCTTGTTTGGTAAATTCATTCATTTTGAGTTCTTATCCAATATGTGATTGCACACAGTACCATAGTCATTTTGTTTTATTGTTAGCAGTCCTTTTTTTGATCTGCAAAACAATCGTTTAACTTGAAATGGTAATAATGCAACACTGACCGATGGTAATCCTTGCGATAAACTGATTACTTTTGTGGTCTGGCAGTTAGAACAAAATGACTTGAGAATAACATAACCAGTTACTTTCATCTTATTGAACACTTTTCTTTTGTTGAGATTTTATTTCTTCATTCCTTTTTTTATTGATTAGGCTGGCTGACAGGTCTGATATTTGTTGAATGAGCAGCATGTGGTTCCAGCAACTGATATCGAGGTCAGATTTTTTGCTGTATATTTTACCTTGATAGTCGACACGTCTCAACAGGAAAAAAAACAGTAAAGATAATGAGAAGTGGCGTTGTAGGGATAAGCATGGCCAGCTTGTTTAGCAATGACCCTGATGAAAGAAACAGTCAATATTGCTCATACCAGGATAACCTACAGCTACTAATTTCTATCCCTTACGGATACATCCTGCAGTTCACAAAATACACCCTTCATTTCAATGTTAGGTCAAAGACACAAAGGACAAGTATTCAGACATAACTGAGATACAAAGGACCAGTATTTAGACATAACTCAAACTGAATTTTATCTTGATCCATGGACAGCTTAATTGAACTTGTCCAAATATGCAAGGCCAAGTCAGTAGTGTAGTGTACATCAAGTTATTTAGTGTAATCACAAGTAATGATTACCTTTTCTTTTCATCCTGGCATCTGAAATGGAGAGGCAGTCACTAGGTTCTTATTTCATTAGTGGTTGTACTTGCAGTGTCTCTTTTTTTCTTTTCTTAATAATCCGAGATCAGCATGGAGTTGGATGTGAAGCTATACAAGATTGAATGAAAAAGTTAGCACATGCAAAATAGAGTAGGGTTAACTACAAAAATACCCTTCACCTATAGGATCATTATCAATATTTCCCTTCACCAATTATTTCCCCTTCACCAATTATTTCCCTCAATTTCACCCTTAATGTTACTAAATGTTCTCAATTGTACCCTAACCTATTCCATCCAAATCAGTTGACATATTCTTGTAAATATCCATGTGGCAACTCTAGAATTTAAAAACTTGTTAAATTTAGAATGAAACAAACAAAATTGATAGTAAAAAATTGGAATACAATGAATTGAAACCTGAAGAATTGTATTTTTTTTTCTTATTTTTGATTTTAAATGGGATTCAAATTTTATTAACTTTTAACTTTAAATTGCTTTATTTTTTGAAATTCTGAGTCTACATGAGATCCAATTTTTTCAAAACTTGTAGTTTAAATTGAACTCTTCTTTTTCATCATTAATTTTTTTATTTATAACATTAAATTTGATTAATCTTTAAATTCTGGAGTTGTCACATGGATTTTAAAGATTTATGTTTACGAATTTGGGTAGCACTGAAAACCTCTGGTAACGGTAAGGATGAGATTGATGTAAGCGATTGGTGAAGGGCAATATTGATAGCAATCATATGGGAAAGGGGTATTTTTTAGTTAACCCCAAAAGCATCAATTCAATTTCTTGAATTAAACTACTAAGAATTCACGTGTGGGTTGATCATATGGTTTTTTTTTTGTAAGTTAACTAATTTTGTTCCATTTTGTATTTTAGGAAATATTTTGCCGTTTGCCTTTACCTTACATTGATGAGGAGTTCAAGATTGATTTAACGTGGAAAGACCTGACAGAGAATAAACTAGAACCACCTCCATATGTGCACATCAGGCGCAGTATCCTATATTATACAGTTACATTAGACTAATCTCATATTTTGAGTAGTTTAGTAACCAAATCACATGCTTTTGGATATGTTGACAATGCCAGTATGTGCTATGCAATCAATGATCTTTTTCCATTTTGTATGTACTTAGGCACACACGCACACACAGGTACGTTTGGTCATTATAGTTGTGTATTTGATTTAGCATGGGAATGACCTTAATTGACATTAGATGTTTACCTGGTCAAGAAGAAGCGTGATGATTCTGATGGTGATGTTGGATGCACAAATTGCAGCTCTACATGCTGTGAGAATTGTGTGTGCAGGTATGCCTTTATTATTCCTTTTTTTTTGTGTACAAACAATAATCAGTTCTTTGATCATCTATACGTATCAGATCTTATTCTCATTTTCTCCCATGAGTGCTAATTGGGTCAAGAAATGGATGCATATACAAGTCATATTGATAAAGCCCATGCACTGACGTTCTTAAAACAATTTTTTCCTCTGGTATGAAAATCTGTTAAAAGATATTTTGTTGAACTTGTGGCTCTATTTTTATTTGTAAACGCAAGCTATAGAAACAGAATTTGTATTTCAACAATAAACATGTAGTGATTCGTTTTTCTGTAATAAAGATGCTTTCCCTTCATATATCATTTAGCTTCCTGTAAATAAATCCAGCTCTAGTTGCTTGTGGCACTCTAAATTAAAGTAGCAGGTTCTGCTGTTTATTTATTGTCTTCTTAGCATCATGTATAGCATTCTTTGAATAATGTTTTTATACCATAATTTTTCTCTTTTTTTTGAATTTGTCATGGTCGTACAGCTTCTATGCAAAATTGTCCAATAAACAGAACTTCATATTTTATCTGCATTATATGGTTGAAACATATTTTGTATCAGCTAACTATACCATACATTACTGAGTTTGATTATTTCAACTTTGCAGCTTTGGTTGTTTATATATTAGGATTGTTGTGGTATGTAATAGTGTGTGTCACTTCAGGTGCTTTTAAAGGTGTTTCTTTAACATAGAAAGAAGTTTCTTTGCTGATTTTAAGCGAGTTGCACTTTATTATCTCAATATTGATTTCTTTTGTTCATAGTTTGGAGGTTGGCTTATTGCCCAAACTTTTGTTGATCTTATATCATCTTTAAACATATATTTAGTTGGATTGTAACCTGAATGTATTGTCTACAAGGGTTCAATGTATAAGCTGCTCCAAGGCATGCCGCTGCCCTGAAACTTGCACCAACAGGCCATTTCGCAAGGAGAAAAAGATAAAAATTGTCAAGGTGTGAACTTTAACTCATGGAGCCATTGAATACTTTCACCTGATTGTATTATTCTGTAAAGAAATTACTCAGTTTTGCTTTGTTACATTTATTAGTTTAATGCATTTCCATGAAAATTAATAGAGGGATCTTGATTTTCACAATTATTCACGTCGTTTTTGTGTTTAATTTTTCTTCTTAGACTGAATTTTGTGGTTGGGGAGTGGAGGCAGCTGAACCACTAAATAAAGGCGATTTTATAATTGAGTATATTGGAGAAGGTAGTTTTTAATATCTGCACCTTTTTTTATATATAAATATATTCAAGCATACATTAATTCTTACTTTTCTTTTTATTTTCAAGTTGGCTGTTATCATATGGCTCACATTCTTGAGCCCTGGTCCTTTTGCTGTTTTGACATTTGAACCATTGTGCTTTTGACTTTCTGCGTTATCTATGATTAGTTGGTTAGTCTGCAATTTGTTTATTGTCTGCTTATATTTAGGACACATGCAGACGAACAGGATTGCAGCTTGCTGCTGTGCTGTAGTTCTTGTATTCCTTTCCCTGGTGTTATGAGACATGATGGTTAGGGCAGCAGGTCTTGAATTGAAATAAATACATTTTGAAATACAGTATCATTTTCTTTGTTTTCTTGACATTTTGGTGTAGGTTTTGAAAACATTTAAAGATTAAATGTATCACAACTAGTTTCAATTTATGAAACTTGAGGATTGCTTGTGTAATTACATAGTAGTTATAGTTTAAAAATTATTTCTGCATGCAAATTTTGATTAATGTCAAATAGCAAGGATTTACAGTCTCTTCTGTGTGCAAATTGCTATCTTAAAGGTTTTAAAGCTAATTGCAGTCTTGAGAGCTCTGCATTGCAGTATTGCTAAGTGGATGCTTTTGTATTTTTGGATTCAGTTACTGGCAATCAGCCGCACAGTTGTGTAGCTTAGTTTTTTGCTGTTTGCTGGGCCTTTGGCCCAGGTTTCTACTGAAAACAAAAAATAGAAAAAACAAGAAGAGAAACGGAAAGAAATAAAAGCTCTTCCATGCTAAGTATTTTTCTTCGTCCTGTTTTGCTGTCACAAAATGCCATCACTGGTGATCAATATTTTGCCTTGTACTTGTCTAAATTATGGTCATAAAGTCATGGTATTCTGAATCTGAGAACGAGTCTCTTTACCATTCTATGATGCAAACTGCAAATATGGTCTCTTTACCATTCATTGAAGCATGTAATTCATTTTCAAAACTTAATAGTTTACCTTTTTAAAACTGCAGTATATTGTGCCTCGTTAAAGATTGTGTTTTGGTTTAATTATTTTCCCTTTCCTCAGTCTATATTGTAATAAGTTGTGTGCATGTATTTCCCAAGAAATAGAATGAGCTAAATTATTTATCCTTCTGTTTCAGTCATTGACGATAAATTATGTGAACAAAGGCTCTGGGACATGAAATACAAAGGTGTGCAGAACTTCTACATGTGCGAAATTCGAAAGGACTTCACAATTGATGCAACTTTTAAGGGAAATTCATCTCGTTTTTTAAATCATAGTTGCAAACCCAACTGTATCCTAGAAAAGTGGTTAGTACTATTGATATGCTGCTTTTCTGTTATGATCCTGGCAACTTCTCTTCTCATATATATATATATATATATATATATATGCTTGTCACATGTGCAATACTTGCTCTAGATCTCGTTTATTCTGTCTCAATGAAGTTTGGGAAATGTAACTGTTATTTCAACTAATATGAATTAAATAGCATTCTCCAAAAAATTGCAGGTTGCTTCGAAACCTTAACAAGGATGGCCTACTGGCTGCTGGCTTCAGCTATCCTTATTTTCTTTTTAGTTGAAGTCAGTTCCAATCTTGGACGTGTATTTTCTATTCTGTATTATGGTTGGAAGAAGACATTTCTTGCAATTGCTAGTTTAATAAAGGAATGCCTGTCAGTGATAGTCTGTCTAAACTATGGTACATGTGGTAAATATGACTTGAGATGCAAATGTTACAAGTCACTGGAGTTCTCTAGGAAAGAGTTTTTGAAGGCATTGATTTGTTACTATTTATTAATAATAGCTCTATCTAATGCAGTTATTGAATAATAAATTTGAACGTGTTTCTGTTGAAGAAGGTGGGGATTTTTCAGTTGGACATGGTCTTAACTTTTAACCTTTGTATATGGGTTTATTTAGGGATGTCGAGGGGGAGACTCGGGTGGGAGTGTTTGCTGCTGGTTCAATAAGAGTTGGAGAACCATTAACATATGACTACAGGTACATATCGAAATTGCATTTTCATTCCTGCCTTCCTAGTGTTATTAACTAAAGAACTTTTTGCAATAGTCAGTGTTGGAACCTGTGATGTTATGAGATTTCTTTTATAAATGATAATTTTTCTTTTTTGTTCTGGTGGTTTAAACATGTCATTCTTAAATTAATTGAAGCTAATCTTGCCTGGCATTTTAAAGGTGCTAGGTTTCTTGTGATAATTATCTTATCTGTTGTGAAACTCTAGTATAACAACAAACTTGGTATCTGTCTTTTTACTTTTCGCCTAATTAGCTGCTGTTTGCCTGTCACAAAAACAATAATTCAACATTTGTAATCAACTTATAGCGAGTCATCTTTTACATGCGAGCAATCTAGTGAAATCAAGGTTCACTTTGTTACTATCTAGATTGGTAGCCTTATAGTATGCAGGTGCAATTAGCGGACAGGTTACTGGAATATTTAAGTTGATAAAAAATGTAATGTTAAAATGTTTAGCTATAACTTAAAAGTGGCTGAAATGTCTCAGACATTCACATGGCCTGTTTCTACATTTTATTGTCATTTCCTGCCACCTGTAGCATTAATGCCTACCATTGGGAGCAAGAGTAGCATGTAAATTGAAATTATATTTTGACCTTTGCAGGTTTGTTCGATTTGGACCTGAGGTGAAGTGCTATTGTGGGGCTCCAAATTGTCAGGGATATCTTGGAACCAAAAGAAAGATTGCCAAGTTGAACATTGGCTGGGGTGCAAAACGAAAGAGAACATCAACTGCATGTGTAGCCATTATAACCATGTGATTCACTTTTTACACCAGCATCCCATTCCAGCTGGAGGATTGTTGTACATTTCTCCTCGATGAATGGAAACTGAAAGTAAAACTACTCTCTTTATCCTTGCTGCTGTACCATTCAATCTTTGGCATGATTTTTTCCTCCTCAACTTTTTCGTAGCATCCCCTTTCGACACACCCTGCAGGACTGCAAGAAAGCTTGTAAATTTATTTCCCTTATTGGGATTACCGTGTTGTAATTCTAGAAAGATTTCAACTTTTAACCACAAACACACGAGTTGGAGGATAAACAGATTCATCTGAGATGCTGATGCACATCCAGGTTTCTGCTCACAATATTTTCTTTTTGCTTCTTAATCCTTTTAACTTCATAGCTTTCTATTTATATCGTATTTCAAGCAATGCAAGTCCATAGATCTTAACGATTGTTCCACAGCTTGCTTGTAGCTGCAATCCCTCGTTGAATCATCCTGTAAAAATACATGCCATTGGAGCATTCGGAAGTGTTCAAATATCAAATGCAAATCAACTCCATTGCTAATGACCACTCTTTATCATTCTGTTTCTCTTGCTATTAAATTTCATTTCTCCTTTTCCCTTTTTTTTTTTTTTTTTATCAAAGCTTCTTTATTCTATAAATAATGACTGCCCATTATTTTTAGTTTTAAAAAAGAAACCCTCAATTGCAAAAGATCCAGAGAAACAAAATAAAATTATATTGAGTTGTGTTTAAAATCAACGTTCCCAATGCCCTTCTTTAGGCCCATCATCAACCAACAAACTTGATCGATGACATCCTTGAATATCCTCTCCTCTCCCCGTTCATCGTTTTGTTCTTGCTCCACTTTTTTCCCTTCTCTATTTTCCCTTCCTCTTTCCAAAACTAGATGTCCCTTGCTTTCTAAAACTAAATAGAAGAACCCAGATTTGATTTCGAAGGACAAGGAGATAGACCAGAGGATATCAAGAAAGAGAAATCAGAGATACAGAGAAAGAAGGAAAGGAAAGAGAGCTAGCAAGGGACATCTAGTTTTAGATAAGGTAGAGATTTGATTTCGAAGGACAAGGAGCTAGCATTGAATGTAACAAAACTTGGTGCTGGAAGCAAAGTGAGAGTCGACGAACATTAAATTTGTCATAAATTGACGATTTCCCCAATGATGGTCCTAAATCGTTCTTGGATTTAAAGATCCAAGGAATCAATTAGTTTGAAGATAATCTAGTGCTTAACTTAATCAATTTGATTCAAGATTGAGTTCGCTTTATTCATGTTTAGAGAGTATCATACTTGATATGATATTTTGGGAGCTAAATAATTTCTTATTTAGTTTGATATTGTGTTCTTATGCAATATTAAAAAAAAAAGAGAAAATAGAAGAATAAGTTCTATGATATTTTCCTTAAGAGCAAGTTTTTTTTCCTTTTCAGCAAGTTTCTAACACGTGTATAAGTTGGGTTTTACTAGCGACAAATGTACTGTCAAAACAAAAAAGTGTAACATTGTAGCTGTATTTCCATGGTCTGTGATAAATATGTTGGAGTATCTTTATAAAAATGATTTTGAATCATACAATTCATATCTTATCAAAGTATTTTCCTTTTCTGCCATGTACCGTATTTTCCTTAAGAACATCATCATTTGATCAACTCTCTATTGGATGAAAATCATTCAACATTAATGTTTGTACCGTTAGAGTACAAACGGCTAGACTATACATTATACAATGGAAATAAATCTATCTATTTATATCTTTGACCTTTAAAATAAAAAAATAACAAGAAGGCAAAGATTATTTTTATCTTTTTTTTACACGGTATACTTACTTAACTACTCTTAAAATTTTATTTTCTTGAATTTGGACCCAGGGGTGTTTTAGTCATTTCATCATACCTTTTTGTAATTATCAAATAAACTCAAGAGTATTTGAGTATTTTAACATATATAAAATATATTTTAATAGAAAAAATAGATGGTGCATGCAACACACATGCCAATTAATAAAAGGAGTCTGCATCTTTCAGGCAACCCATGCAAGCTTCTCTAGCAGTCAAACACTACCTTCCACAATAATATTAGGAGCGGTACACCAAGATTTTATTGGAGGTGCGTCGCGTGTCGATGGTGGACCATTAGTGCGGCTCTAGTGAACTGTTTTCTTCTCCTCTTCCCTTTCTCTCTCTTCTCCTTGGTAAATTACACAAGTTACATTTCATTTGTTTTTTTTATACAATTTAGTTCTCATTCTTTTAATTGCTACTTATATTGTTTTGTTTTATCTTTTGTAGATTATTTTTCCTCTTCAATCTCGTCCCATATCATTTGATTTTATTTAGTTTTTATATCAAATTTGATCATCATTATTTTAATTACTATTTATTTTCTTTTTTATCTTTTTTTTCTAATTGAATTTTGTTTTTAATTTCTTCCCTCAAGATTTGATTTTGATTTTTTATTTCAAATTCGATCCCTTTTCTTCTTATTGCTACTTGTTTTGTTTTTAATCATTTTTTCCAGTATTGTCATCCTTTGTTATTTGATGATTGAGAATTTTAATTAGTTATTTTTTAGGGTTTAAGTTCCATAGGGTTAGTCTTGGGCTCGTGATTAGGGTCACGGGTCTTGAACATTAACACAAGTTGACTTCAATCTTTTTTTTAGGTTATTTAATAATTCTTTTCCCATCTCATCCTTTAAAGTTTGATTTTTTTGGAATTGGTCTTCATGTTTTTTTTTCTTTTCTTTATATGGAGTTATCCCGATCCTATGTTCATGGTCATGAGGTCAACGAGTTAACCCAAGTTAAGTCAGATTTTTTTTTGTTTTTTTTTTAATTTTCACTCTTCAATATTGAGTTATTTGAAAATTAAATTTTATGTTTATTCAATTTTCTTTCAATAAGCTTATTGATTCGGGTTATATCAAAGAGAGAGGTCCAACTTTTATCATTATGGCTAAAGATGTTTGATTAAGCCAGTAGCTAATGTTATCTAGGTTTTGGTGGTTGATGTGCATGTCAGCTGGTTGTGGGAGGGGATGGTGTTGTTGTTTTCTAAAAGGGTAAGGGATAGTCGAGTTATTACATGACAAGAGAGGAAGAGGTGTATGATTGGCTCGCTTGGTTCTACTCAATTCATTTAGGGTGGTGAGGACTGGTCGACCGATCAATTAAGGTTAATGTGGATGGTGGAGAAAAGAAGAAGGAAGGTTAATGTGGAAGAGGTTTTGTCCTATTTTTTTTTAGGAGAGAAAGCGTTTTATAATATTGTATTTGTTTTTAGAAATATTCTTTCTAGTCCAAAGTTTTGTCCTAAGTTTTGAAGGGAACCATTATTTGGGTATGGTATGCTTGGTTTGGAAATTAGAAAAATCCTTGTGTGAAATTAGGATATTGAAATATGGATATGGTTATTCTAACCCCTACATTTTATTTATTTTTATTTACTAACTCAAGCACCAAATCAATAGCATGAAAAGTTCAATATATATATTTACTTGATAATGACTTTCAAGCTAATGAAAGTGACAAGCATATATCTTAAATCTCTTGATAATATCCATGTGATTATATGATTGTGCATCAAAAGTATCATTAAGTCTCTTATTTTACATATGTATTTATTATTTTTATTTGGGTTTTTTATAATAATTGATGTGCTTTTTAGTAATGAAGTTTCTTTTAATGTCTCGATAGGTTTTTGGAGCTTAAATGAATTATTTCAGAAAATTCAACGTCGGAATTCGGAACAAAGAATTGAAGAGAAATTTAGTTGAAGATTGAAGCAAATCTTGGTTCAAATAAGTGCTCCAAATTTGCCCCAAAAATCAATTCTAGTCCAATTCTAGAAAAGAATATCATATGATCTATTTCAAGCCCAAACATGCCTTATGTTGTAAGCAAACTTCAACCATCAAACACTCAAGGTTTCAATGTCAATCTTAGCCCAAATAATAGGTACATTTGTATCCTTATTTGATGCTTAAATTCAGCCCCAAATCAGCCCCAAATCACCCTCCAAATCAGCCCAAACACAATCCATGATCCTACATGTTCACACAATAAATAACATTTGATTTATTTGGGTAATTCATTGATCCAAGAGGGCAAGCACATGGATGGAAAGCTGGAGGGGACATTGTGACATTATTTTGGGTCAAAAGAAGAAAGAGACAACTCATAAAGGAGGAAGAAAAACGTGCACCAAAGTGTTCTCCAAGCTGGCCTGGTTTGATTTTCCAGAACACCTTTCGGTGTTTTGTCCATAACGTTTGACTCAGATGTCCAAATGAGCTGTTCTTTAATGATCTGGAAAGCTAACATAATGGCCTATAAATATGTCTCTAATAGCCATCTCCAGAGGAGGCTTCTAAAAGGGTCGAATTTCTGTCCAAAGTTAGAGTCAGATTTGTGTCCGAATTTTTACTGAAATTGTGTTGTGTTCTTCTTTATAGATTTCGGTTCTTTAGCTTGTAAAACTCATTATTTCAGTTTGATTCAAGTCATTTTATGTTTATTAAAGTGTTATTATATATAATCATGGTTGGCTAATCTTCTTCTTGGATCCAAATCAAGGATGATGGTGGTTGAGGTGAGTTCTTTAAGATATGAATGAATCTTAATGTCTATCTTTTCATTTTCTTCATGAATGTTTATTATTGCAAAGAAATTTTAGAAATCATTTAGGTAATGTTATAATCTTGAATTTTTATGCACAAACCTTAGTTTTGGTATAGAGATTGCTTGGTTCAATGTCTTACTTAATATGAAAATACTTGTTCATTCTTAAGCAATAATCAATCTTCGTCTTTTTAAACTTCATTGTAATATCTTCCGATCTAATATCACCATCGTTGATATTAGGTTGAGTTATCTTATATATGTTGAAGGAATCACCAATACATCACCATTAAAATTGATTTGGACCAAGACTTACTTTTTCTTGTCATTTAAAATCTATTTACACTTTTTCATCTTTGAAAACAAATCCATCAATCATTTTCAACCAAGTTATTGTTAATTTAATTTCTCTTGAGTTTTGTTTTGTTACCTAGCTTAATTTCCAGATCTAGCTCTCTGTGGATATGACCTCGATCTTACCGAGTTAATTGCTACATCGCACACTCGTGCACTTGCGAGTTAAAACAAGCCGAACATAAAAAGCGGTCAAGCATTATACATCGAAAATCTTTTCATTTTTTAATCAATCTGGATATTATTGGTAGTGCTCAATAATATGATTCTTGGTATGAGATTTATTAGACCTTCCAATGATATATTTACTGATCAATCTCACTTCACTTTAGATGGGGAGCATGCAGTATGTAAAAATAAAAATAAAAAATAAAAATCAATTATTGCTAAATCCACTGAAGAGCCTACTACCTAAGAAGAAGAAGAAGAAGAAGAAGAAGAAAAGAAATCTTCTCATTTGTTTTCTTTCTCGATTTGTTACGTTGCATGAACTGTTGACTTCTTCATCTTATCCTCTACACAATTCTCTCTTTTTTCCATTCATCTTCCAATACCGACACATTATAATTGCTGATTGTCGTCTGTCTACCAACCATGGATGAACTCGATCCTGTGCTGTCTAGAGAGAATGCATGGTTGATCAATCATGTCATTAAAAAACTATTTAACCCTATCCCATCAGACACAGACAGCTTTTTAAGTTCCAGCTCAAATCCTTGTAGATTAATTTATAAACAGACTCTATCTCTTACCAATTGTATATATTGCAACCTTCGATTAATATATTGTTCAACCCACGCTATTTAACTAGGGGGTGCTTTCAGCAACATGACGAGACTGTATTTTTAACCTTCAAGAGATGCCACATGCATTATTTGAATAGCATAAATGACATATCATATACAGAGAGCATGAACACCTCCCACGTACTGAGAGTGTTGTACATGCACATGTCTCTTTTTTTATTTAGTAAAAAATGATCAATATGGATTAATATATTATTCAACCGGCTATTTGGGTGGTGCTTCCAAAAACATGATAAAAATATATTTTTAACCTCCAGACGTTGCATGCATTACCTGAATGATATGAAAGTCTCTAATATATTGTATAGAGGGCATGAGTATCTCTCACGCACTAAGAGTGTCGTGTATGCACTTATTCTTTTTTATATTTTATTTAATTAAATATCAATTTGCCCCTAAGTTGACCTATAATAATAAAAAACCCACTATGAAAAGATGAAAAAGCCACTTGACTCTAGTTTTAATTTTTTTAAGGGTAGTTTGGTTAGTTTTTTGTATTTTGTATTTTTTAATATTTGATCAAATAACAGATTGCCCATCAGTTGGAATTATATATATATAAAAAATATTATGCAAATACAAAAATACTCCTTGATACTTAGTTTAAGAATATTTTTTTTCTTTCAATGGTATATAGGTTTTTTCATTGTGCAATTAAGATAAAAAAAAATTACTTATTTATTCTCAATTAATTTAATTATGACTAATGGGCTCTATAAAAATACTTCAAAGCCTCTCGAAGCTAATATTAAAATTTTTAGATGAAAGAGCAAAAAAAAAACCGTTATATTATTACAATAAACAATATTTTGAAATGTATAGCTACTTGGGAAGCATTCAACTTCTTTTAACATTGCAAGCTGAGAGAGAAGAATATTAATATACATGAAAAGCAGCAGTAACCATGCATTCTACTTTCTTTCGAAATATTCCAAGGTTCCTCTCTGGAATATTTGTTCATTTTAGTTCTTTGAGAACCTGGTTCCTATATCATCTTCGCAATTTGCATCAATCTTGACATTAATACAGTTCTATTGAAAGCACGAGTTTTAACTAATTAGTTGACAAAATTAAGTGGTATTACATTCACAAAACTTCAGATAATAGATAATCCAAAATTAAGTGGTATTATTCAAAATATTTGGATAGATTTAGCTAGGTAATATTGACAAAAGTTCGGATCGTTTGAATAACTGAAATTGTAATTTTTTTTCTTTTAATTTTCTAATTTATAAAACTAATTAACGAGTCAGCGATTTCTTCTTAGCCTAATCCAGGCTGGTCAAAACTTTTTTTATATATCTATATACTTTTACTTTATTTATTTTTCTGTTTTAAAAGTATTTAACAAAAATAACTTTTATTTTATTTTTTTCATTTCTTTAAATTATTATTTTTTTGGTATTTTTAGATCATTTTGATGCGCTGATATCAAAAATAATTTTTATAAAATAAAAAAATATTATTTTAATACATTATCAAACAAAATATACTTTGAAAAATAATCACTACCACACTCTCAAATAACCTCTTAACCCAAGCAAGTAGTATACTCAATTCGAAAGGCATCACTTGTGTGCTCACCCTAGCTAGCTAACAGCCCTTCAAAAAAGAAGAAATGAGGAGGGGATCGAACAAGGAGATCAAGTTCTTTCATGATATATGTATTGGAGCATTTTAGTTTTGTATGCACTTTAACTATCATTTCTTGACAGTGCATTTTGCTATTAGAGCATTTGTGCCATTTCATTAGAGGATATTTTGGATAGTGGGAATGGTCATCGTCTCCTTCGTTAACATAGTTTGGTTTGCCCGGTATTCGAGAATCTGTTTAATTTTATTTTATGATAATGATTGTTTTTTTTAAAATATATTAAGATAATATTTATTTTAATTTTTTAAAAATTTATTATTGATATTATCATATTAAAATGATATAAAAATATAAATAATAAATTGAAATAAATAAAAAAATAAAAATAATTATTTTTTTAAAAGTATTTTTATAACACAAAAACAAAAGGATAATATGTTTATGATAGAGATGTAATTTGTTTTTTTTATGTAACCTCACTAAAAAAACAAAACAAGAGAAAGAGATAAAAAATTGCTTTTGATGGTAGCTTTTTGTACATTAAATAAATTATACATTAAAAAATAATAATAGAAGAACAACCGCATTTCACCGCAACTCTATCCAGACACCCTACAAGAGAAATTGGCAGCCACAGATGCGAATAAGGCTATCGGAAGAATTTTAAACGGTAGCAGACAAATATCTGAAGTTAGTCAACTCAAATTTAGTCTTTCCCCACCAAGCTATCTGATTCATTAAAATTGTCAAGAAGAGGACATACACTAGACACGCGCGTTGATTCACGAGCTAGCTAATCGCTCTTTGTTTAGCTAGTCTTGTGAAAACGATGATAGAACAAAAAAAAAAAAAAAAAAAAAAGTTCACAGCAGTATACAAAGTTAACCTTTTTATCAACCCTTAAGAAAGTTCTTGCAGATCTTTTCCCAGCATTTTCTGTCTGGTTCAGCCATCTCCAATCCAAACTTGGCCTTCTCGGCAAAAGCACTCTGCAGTCATCAAATTTTGGATAACTTAATTTTTTTTTTGTCAACTAATTAGAAACAAAAGTTTGTTGATGAAACTGGGTTAACAATTAAATTAAGTGATTAATTTTTTAGTTACCTCTATGCAGTTGTTACTCAGAAGGCGATCAATGAGATTATAAAGAATATCCTTGGTGTACTCAGGATGGCCTTGAATGCCCAAAATGTGATCTCCAATGGTGAACATCTCCACACCAGTTTTGTCTGAGAATGCAATCACTTCAGCTCCTAATGGCACCTCCCACACTTCATCTTGATGGCACTCGATTATTGATAGCGAAGGAGGGATTTCTGTTAAGTCACCTGGGAAGCTGCATGGTGACAGATCCTTCACTATGCTCACTCTCCTTAACCCAATATCCCACCCAGAATATGCTTTTCCAACTTTTCCACCCAGCGCTCTGCACAAAACCTGTAAGCAACTCCGTAACAACAGAAGACACCATTCAGCACGTACTCAAGTCATAATTATGCATATATTTATCCAGTTAGTTTGGATTTTCTGTTCTTTCCCTTTTTTTTGGGGGGGCAAGTTTGGAGTTAATTTGAGGCTTATAGTTCAAATGACATGGTCAAAAACTAAATCAAGTACCTGATGACCAAAGCAAATTCCAAGGACTTTCTTCTCCATGGCATCTAGAGTTTGCAAGATGAAGCAAAGCTTGAGAACCCAATAGTCATTTCCGTAGGCATCATAAGGGCTGCCAGTAACTACAAAGCCATCGTATTTGTGAAGCTCATTCATGTCAGGAAACTCCCCCTCAACAACTCTAAACAAGTCCCATGTTTCTCCTTCTTCAGCAAAAGCTGCAACAAACACATTAAAGTACCCTCCGTACACTTTCTTTACATAGTCAGAGTCCCTTGCTGCTTGCAAAAGAGCATATCTTTTCTCGGATGTAACCTTCATATCTTCAAGCTATCAACAAATTAAACTTAGATCAAGAAATTAAACTTGGATCAAGAAATTAAAACCAAACCGTTTCAAAGCCAACAATATTGGCAAGCTATGTGGACTTTTTAAGAAGCAATAAAAAAACGAAGATGGTGATAGGAATTATGAGCAGTTATTAGCAGGAGTGGATGGCTTTTAGAATGAGAAGCTGAAGATGGAATGAGCTGTATATATAGAAAAGACGATAGCTTAGGGACCCAAACGGGTAACCATTTTAATATTAAAAAGCTACATGAATAATTTTAGAACGTTTTGGATGAATTTGAAACGTTTTTTCACTGTGCATGAGAGAGTGAGGGACAGAGACAACATTTGACATTTTTTATTTTAATTTAAATTACTATATAAGACGCGGTTTACTAATTTTCTTGGATAGAAAATGTTCAACGTGAATATAAACGTGCTTAGTGAACAGTGGCCTGACAGTGGGGGAAAATAAAAAGAAAATAAGGTAGTGCTGGATATAATCATGCTAGTTTCAATTTGATTTTTGAAAGTCAGAGTCCCAAATTAAGCACTGCGTGGTGTGTATCATCAAACAATAAATATTTCTCAATTTAATCTATCCATTTCAAGCCTAATTTTAGCTAATATTCAAAGAAATTTCCTCTTAAAAAACTATTTTCTGGCACTTTTATCTATTCTTATAAAAAATAAAAAAAATAAAAATGGTTGGATCCAAGAATTTCTCATATGCATTGTTATACGATAAATTAAGAGTTTAGTTCCGGGAGAAGAACAAGGATTTCATGATTACTTTATGTTAAATGCTATAAATATTTTCTAATTATTAAGTAAATAATTCTCAACTAAATTAGTTTCATCTGTGAATAATTAGAAAGTTGTGGCCTGAGCTGGAAAGCTCCTATCATGCCTAACTTTCTTTACGCGGCCTGTCACCCATATATGGCAGATGTTCTGATGAAAGTTCCTGTAGAGGAAACAAGATCCAATAATACGAGAGCAGATCTCTAAATCAGGACAAATATAATTCACAAAAGGACAATAGTTTTTTCACAGAAAACAAAATTAAAAAATTGGTAATGACCATCACAAGCATCTATATATATATTTTTTTAATTTACGTGGGGTGTCATCTATATTTTAATCATTGATTGCGGGTTTTTTACCTCTTTTTTTTTTTTTTTTAATACACATGCACTTCTTTTTGGTTTTGGAGTATTGATCCAATTACCTAAACAGATACTCTTATGAGTACATATACCAATCATTTCTAAAGAAGAAGAAGAAGAAGAAGAAGAAGAAGATGAAACTAGTTTAATTTACTGCACATGTTTAGGTCATGGGGTGTACACAAATTTTTTAAAATGTAAAAAACAATAATCTAAATCTTCATAAATTTTTTGGTATTATTAATAAACTTGATTTAACGATTCAAACTTAAAAAATCAAAACCTGACTCTTTAATTAATATTCAACCAGCTTGCTAATCTCATGATTAGGGTTATAGACTCTATTAGATCGAATTAATCTTTTTATTTTTTTATATGAAAAAAAATACAATAATTGATTTCTCATCAACCAATACTGAAGGATAAGATCAAATAAAAAACTTACACTAAATGATAAAATTTTTTAAAAAAACCCACAAAAAATAATATGTCAAGAAAAAAAATACCTAGCTGTGTTGGGTTGGGATTGTCCAGAAAAGCCAAGTGTATTGGCATGTCACTTGGCCCATTAATTTTCTTTTTTTTTTATAAGATTTTTCCACCCCTTTTTTTTGTTTTTAAAGAAAAAAACAAAAAACAGGTCGGTTATGTTTGTTTTAAAAACAATATACATCCAATGAGAACCCGAAACCTCAAGAATTCCTTGCATGCTTTAACCAATTGAGCTACTGCACAAATTTTATACACAATGCCTAAAATAATATGTTAACCTGCTTCACTGTTCATATAAACAATTAAACTTACCCCATTCCTTTTGGTTTAGTAATTGCTAAGCTACAATGCATTCCATATTAACAAAGTATTGATTGCAATAGCTCCAAATGGTTCCTATATATATATATATATATATATATATAATTTTGAGTTTTAGGATAGCTAGAACTAGATAAGTGGCCCGCGTTAAGCTGCATGTCGAGTCAAATTTTTTCTAACATAAAAAAAAAGATACTCAAACGATAATAGTATTTTTAAAGCAAAGAAAAATTTAAGACCAATTTATTGATCCAAATAGGATCAATAAGCTTGATTAGTTTGATAATATGAATATATAAAAAAGCCAATGTTAATTAAAAGAAATGACAATGGCTAATAAAAAACAATTGAATGCTTATCAATATTATAAAAGGATATTATCTAAATATTCTTAAAAGGTCTTAACGATCTTATTTGATAACATATGAAGAAAATGATAAAAAAAATAGCAAGAAAAAGAATGAGGATCAAATATGATAGATGAAAAAATTGAAGAAAGATGAGATTAAAAAGACATCTAATTTATAAATTATTTTAAATAAAATAAATAGTAATCAAAATAACAAGGACTAAATCTAAAGAAAAACCAAATTGAAGGGCTGGTTTTACTCTCTAATTTTCACTTCATTGACTGTCAAGTGAACCTTATGAAAAGATCATTTTACCCCTTAATTTTCACTTCATTGACTGTTATTATGGAGAGCCAAAACATTATTACATTGTAATAATCCGCAGTGCAATGAGTCTTGATCCATGTTAAAACACTAATCCATTTTAGTGTTTTTAATTTTAATATTTAGAATAACTATGTGAATTTCGAGACCTAATCTTTTAAAAACAACTTAGTGATTGAGATTCAGATTTCACTTAGAAGGTTTTAATTAAGTTTAAATTTTAAGAGGGACAAAAGTTACTTAGAAAGTGTAGAACCATAGTTTTAAAACCCGAACCGATACATGATGAAGAAAAAATAGAAAAAAAAATACGGCTACAAAATAAAAAAATCTGTGAAAATATATTTTGGTCAAAACAATATCATTTTGACTTTTTTTTTAAAAATCTTTTTTGGTCAAAATAATGTCATTTTGACTCTTTAAAAAATATATTTTTAAGATCAACCGTCTTGGCCAGTGACTCAGGTTTTATCTCAGATCAATGAAAAAATTATAATAAAAGCGAACCATTAAATTTTCTATGGACCTAGAACCAACATTATTTGAATTTTGATGGAGCCTGTCGCATTTGAATTTTGATGGAGCATGTCGCATACATACAAAGGTAAGGCAACACCCATGATGTTTCACTGTATTTTATAACCCCAATATTAACAAAAACTAATTGAGAGAGATTTTCACTATAACTTATGAATGAAATTATTGTTTATTAGAACAATGATTTCATAATTTTCCTCTCTATCCAAAAAAACCTCACAGTGATTATTGGGGGTATTTAGATCATTTCATAAGGTTCATGAGTCCTTACTAAATTAACTGAGTACAAATAAGTCCTTTTCCATTTTAAATGCACAATGAAGACACCAAAATATATTTGGAAGTAAAAAAAAAAATAAAAATGGTGTTAAGGAGCAATTTTATATTTTCAAAATGGTTTTTATTATTATTATCATATTAGTTTAGCTGAGAGACAATTTAGTATTTAACCAAATACAAAAAAAAAAAAAAAAAAAAAGTAGCGTAAAACAACCAAAATGCCCTTAAAAGAGAAAAGTTTAAAATTAGTGTCAAAGGGCCTTTTCTTCTTGTTGTAATGGTTTTTTTCATTATTACAAAATTAACTTAGGAGCAATTTGATATTTTACCAAATATAAAAAAATAAAATAAACAAAAACATTGGGGACCATGTGACGCACCCTCTAGCATGTGGGAGGTGTCCTCGCCATTTGTGCAACTCCTCTCGGCATCTAAAACTACCCTTCAACTGTATCATCAGAAGCACCATCGTGTCCTCTTCCTGGTTGTGCAGTGCATGTCAGTGATCTTGGTTCGGTTTATAACTAGTGGGCCTTTCTTCTTCTTCGTCATCTTCTTTTCTCTCTCATCTCTTGAAGATTATAGTTTGACTCTCTTTGTAATTGGTATTTCAACTTTAATCCTTATTCTTTTGATTTGTAATTTTTATTTTTGGTCATTTTATATAAGTTTTATTTGTTTTCAATTTCATTCTTCAATCTCAATTTACCATATTTTTTTGTTTTCATTTTGACTCTCATTCTTTTGATTATTTTATTTGGGCTTTTTTTTAAATGATTTTTCTTTTCAATTTCATCATTCAATAAAAAATAAGATTTATTTTGTTTTTCAATTTTAATCCTTATTGTTTTAATTATCATCTTTTGTTTTGGACCATTTTGTGGTATTGATATTCTTTTTACAAGTTAATCCTTCAACATTTAATTGGTTCAGAATTGAGTTTTGTGATTTTTCTAAATAGGATGTTTTCGGTCTAATGTCCCGGATCACGGGTTTAAAAAGTTAATGTGTATTGATATTTTTTTAACTTATTTTCTTTTCACTTTCATCTTTCAATAAAAAATAAAATTTATTTTGTATTTCAATTTGAATCTTCATTCTTTTAATTGTCATCTTTTGATTTGGACCCTTTGTGATATAGATATTTTTTTTCAAGTTAATCCTTCAACATTTAATTGGTTGAGAATTGAACTTCGTGGTTTTTATAAATTGGGTGTTGCTGGTCTAATGCCCCAGATCAACATTTTTTTAACTTATTTTCTAAATTGAGTTTGAAAAGTTAACGTGGATTAACATTTTTTTTAACTTATTTTGCTTTTCAACTTTGTGGTTTTTTTATGTTTTCTTTTCTACCAGGTTATCATAATTTGATGACTTGGATCACGGGTTTGACAGATTAACCCGGTGTGGCTCACCAATTATTCCCCGTGTCAAAAACTATATTCCTAACATCTTGGATTCTTTTCTATCAGGTTATCATAATTTAATTGAATCATGAACATTTAGTTAACCCATAATCTAACTAGTCAAAAACTATATTCCTAACATCTTGGATTTTAAAACATCATTATTTTTTTTTTCTTTTTTTTTGTAGAGAAATATTATATTGCATAGGAATGTTATTTAAGTGAAGACAATGAATATTTGAACTTATTTTGTTAGTACAAAATATCAAAATTTCTCTGCAGACTAATAGAAAGTCCACAGGTGAATGGAAGCCGAAACCAAGGACTCTTTGGTACCTTCCTTGAGAGTTCTTAAATAAAAAGGTTGCTTATAACATCGAACAATATTGAAAGCAATATTGATATTTTGCGGATTCTTCCATGTGAATGGCATTTTCTCAAATTCTTGTTCTCTGATTAAAAAACTGTGTGATGGAATATAATATACTATTTCACCCATCACAAACAGCTGCTTAAGAAAAAGATGGTAATCACGACAAAGAAGGTGCCAGAAGGTGCAAAGCAAGATGATTAATGAAGTAATATTATAATTATTGTGAGAAAGCAAGAGGCAGAGGGTGAAAAGCTAGATGTAGAAGACTATTGAGATGTGTTTTTAATTATGAACATATTAATTTCCCTTAATGTAATTAATTACAATAAAAGGATAAAAAAAACGGATCCATATGAAAATTAAGCAGTAACATATTTTCAAATTTATTTCACTTAAGTTTTTTTTCTCTTACCATTATAATCTAAATACATAAATTTCAAAAAATATATTCCAAAATTTGGTGCAATTAAATCGAAGACTACATTAGATATGATATAGATAAGTACAAGGCTGTGCCTTAATGGTTACTCATCTTCGAATTTCTTTCGCTTAAGCTCTTAATTTGTAGCTTTACTATTATAATAAATAATCCACAAATTCAACCATTTTAATATATATATTTAACATAAAATTAATTATAACTTTTGGGATCTGATACCAATTACAATCTAGCTCGTCCAAACCAGTATCCTTCTAAACGATGAAGGGTGGAGGAGGCAAAAACATGTTTGCAGTCTCCTTAATCATTCTTTTGAAGTTGAAGCAGCCAAAGAAATTTTCTTAATTTCAGATTAATAAACTTACGATATTCTTTTAAATTTTTTCCCAAATAATAATTTTCTGCATTTATTCCTTAGAATGTCTCCAATAAATATTTGGGATTCTCCCAAAAGATCATTAGCTAAGGTGATATTTGTATCTTGGAAATGGTGAATGCATTTTGGTGGAATTGGGTTACATAAACAGAAGATGAACTTGCAAAGGTAGATCAACATGTTTTTAGTCATACTTGGGATTCTCCCAATAGATCATTAATATTGCTGCATGAATCCAAGATTTCTTGAAGCATGAAAATTCCATGTCTCTTTCATCCACCACAGCCATGGCGACACATCAAGTTGTGATTAATTTCTCCCCAAAATCCCACTGGATATACTTATACAAGTCTTAATTTTACTCGCCATCCAAAAGGGTGGTGAAAAGATTGATAAGTTATCGCTCTCTTGACAATGGAGATTTAATGGCATGGTCCCGTCGCCGGATCAGCAATGATCATGAGTCTTAGCCTGCACAGTATGATTTGTGTTTTCAACATAGCTAGTTGGAAACAGATTCTGTTATTCTCTCCCTCTCCATGCCATAAAATGGAAGATGAAATCCATTCAATATTGCTTGTCATGATCCTAAGCGACCAATGAAAATCGTAATATTGCTTTTGCACCAAATTTGAAATTCTCGAAGTATAAGGTTCTGATTCTTTTTTAAATTTGGGGTGCATAATCGCATTTTCTAGACTTGTATCATATGAAGAAAATTGATCCTTCGTGCAAATTGATTCATTTGATATTTATTCCTTTGTATCTATCTAGATTTAAAGGATTATTATATACCTATACAAAAAGTATTCTTTGTAAGAAAATTTTAAGATGCCAAATATCTAAACACGACATAAAATTAACCTTGGTGACATGAATAAAGTATGATTTGCCATCAAAATGATGCACCATCACTCCATTAACCGCATCATATAATTGGTGTCATGTCATGTGCTCAGTAGTTCTTAGTAACATGAATAACCTTTGTAGTCTAGGTGTGATTGGAAAATATCTAAGATTTTTAAGATGCCATGAGAGAGTCTTTTCCCTACTAGTTTTGAGTTTGTAACAAGAATGCCCACATGTCATGCACTCGGTCAACTTAACATTTTCAAGGTAGAATAACATGCAGAAGTTAAGACATATGTTAATTTTGTAGTATCCTAAACCGAGGGGTTTCATCATGGACTTTACAACATAGAAGTTCTCTTTCAGCCTTTTCCCTTCAGGTAAAATGCTTCTCGCCCATTCGATAATTTTGTCATAACTGGCCCCACTCAACCTGTTATTTGAATTGATTGTGAACATATGTGCTACGACTGATAATTTATTGTGGTTTGTGCAGCCATCCATTCGATAATTTTGTCATAACTGGCCCCACTCAACCTGTTATTTGAATTGATTGTGAACATCTGTGCTACGACTGATAATTTATTGTGGTTTGTGCAGCCATCCCATAATGGTTCGTCAGAATCTTTCAGCAAATCAAAAAATCTAGTTGCATCTGCATTAGGTTCTTTTTCTATTATTGGACATTGACTGACATTACTTTAATTCATTCTCATTGCATCCATAACCATAATCCTGTAAGGATTACTGTTGTCATTTGCAACTCTATGCACGTTGCTAACACTAAAAGTTGACCCAACCACCCTTTCTTCCATGCTATTATTACGAAAAAATAGTTCTCCGTGTGCATACCAACACATGTAATTCTCCATAAACCCTTTGTGTAAAAGATGCATTATTACAACATTTAGATGCAGATACTTTTTATTTAGACACTTCCTGCATGGACATCTAATACCGCCTCTAGTAAAATTTCTGGGAATAGATGTTGTGAAATTAATAAAACATTGAACCCCGTTACAATAATTCATTATCCGCAATCCTTGGGGTAAATCTCGATACATCCATGAACAATCATCCATGACTTCTATCGAACCTCTATAAAATTATGATGACAACATGTATTAATTATGTTAGGTAAATAAATTTTAAAAAATATTAGTTTACCTCAAGATTATCCAACAAACTAATTAAAACTTCTCATAAATATTCATTATCAATTATCAATGTCTGTACAAATTTATACATATAAATTTACGGAAATTACAACTCCGCAATAGCATTGATAAAAATTAAAACGGACCCGTTAAACAAGCTATTAATTATTTCACCACAACACATGTAATTCGGTAATTCAACAAAGTTTCAACATTTTACAAACAAATATAATTTTACAAAATCTAAAACAAACCATAACAAGTACAAAATTATACATTCATACTACAAGTTTGTTTGAGAAATAACAATAAAATATGTACATACACTAACAAAATACATATACTAAAAAAACATTATAATTGACATTTAAAATTGACATTTAAATGTTAAAATTAAAAAAGATAGATTTACTTACAAAAAATAATAAAATCCACAATAAATCAAAACACAAATGTTGTGACTACAAAACTTAAAGAAATATGACTTATGCTGAGAAGAGAGAGATTTTTTTTGGGTGGTTGTTTGCAGTTTGGGAGGGGAGAGTTAGGATGGGAAAGAAAAAGAAGAAATATGGGAGAAGACAGTTGGCAAAGTTGTGATATATTAACTTTTGCCGATGGAATCACTGATGGACTAATGATGTCGGTGGTTCCATCGGCAATTCTGATGGTGAATTGGTCACGTCACTGTACGGAGATCCCGGTTTGAATCCCTCAATGATTCTGTCGGTAAAATCGTCCGCAAAAACTTCCATGTCAACGAACCATTTCTTTTTAAATTCTATATATTTCGTTTGTAATTTTGTCGGTATATACCGATCGCATTATTTGGTCGGTACATAACGACCGAATTACAAACAAAATAGTATTTGTCTGTATTTATCACCGCAATGTACCGACAGAATTATTCCATCGGTAATTTTGTTTGTTTTAGGCAAATTTCTGGTAGTGTTTATATTATAGGTTAACCAAATCTTCATAATATATATGTCCCAGAGCTAGAGTATATGAGAAATTTGAACAATAATCTAAGACTTTCACTTAAAAAGAAATAAATAACACACACACACACACACACACACACACACACACATATATATATATATATATATATATATATATATATATTAATTATGATTTATAAATTTTCCTTCATTTAACAAAAGTTCTCAAATACAAAATGAAGATTAATCAAGACCCCATTCGTCAGATTTATATAAAAAATAAAAATAAGAACTTCTTAAATATTTTAAAAGACTATTTATAATTTTACTCAAAATCCTTATTCATTTTAAGCCGGTTTTGTTGCATAGCTTCAACAAATATTGATTTCATTGAACTAATCACCATCATGTTCTCCTATGTTTACCATCATGTTCTTCTATGTGCATGAACTGATTTCGTTTTTTTTTTTTTTTGAAATAAAAACCACTTCAGGGAAATACTCATCAAAACTCCTCGATAACTGAATTTGAATTCTCAGCAAAAGGGACATGTTTAGGGTTTATAAAATCAAATTAACATTAATCAATATAGAAAAAAATGAGGCTATAATACCATATATAAGATAATTTTAATATGCCGAGCATATAAATACATAAAAAAATTAATATGATAGATACATGTTTTTCTCGATTCATTAAGTATTGAAATAATTGTCTAGAATCATTAAGTGTTGAAACATGTAGGAAAGATATTTTTCCACCATTCTTGGCTTAGGATTCCTAATCTCCTTTTCTCCAGCGGACAAGAGCTCAAGTGTGAACAATTGCTAGATAATGCTATGTGTTACGATTTTTTTTGATAAATGGAGTATTATTTGTTCAGTATATAGCACCAAAGTTGGGAAGAATCATATCCCAAACTCGGTATTTTTCCATAGGAAATATGGACCCCAGATAAAAAGATATATACGGGCATAAGAACGCTGGCCATTAAAGGATGCTAAAGACTTGGACGGAAATGGTGTTCGAATAAGATTCAAAACGAGCAGAATTTTACAGTACAGATATTCGTGTGAAGATGATGAAATGATCTCAGCAAAGATGACTCCCCCAAGTTTTAATGGATGACATCATATTGCTATTTCATAGGTTGTTTTTGGTGTGGAATGCCTTGATACTGATGTTTTTGGTGTTTTTTTTATTTTGTTTTCTTTACAATGGAAATTGCAAGCCTCTTGAATTATAAATCTATTGATTATCAACCTATTATTTAGAAGTTTATTGAGCGTGTTTGGGAATATGGTTATGGTTATTTTTTAAAGTGCTTCTCACTTGGAAATACATCAAAATAATATATATTTTTTATTTTTAAAAAATTATTTTTTATATCAGCACATCAAATTGACCTGAAAACATAAAAAAACAAGAATTACTTGTCTACTAGTCAATGTCTATTGGTTGATACTTATTAATAAACAATTTTTGAAGTTCTACAAACTTAATTAAACTACGGTGTGTATTTGTTGTTTTATTATTCCTTTCTTCTCTCCTTAGGCTTCTTTAAATAGGAAAAACTGTATAAAACCCATCTAAGTAGCCACCCATGTTTTTTATTCTCTCTAATTAATCCACATTAGTATGTCTTTCTTGTCTTTTAGCCTAAATTAATTATCTCTTTGTTAATTTTATTGTATGACACTTCTTCTCCCCTTAAACGTCCTAATAATGACATTTTTTAAAAAAAAAACTAGGAATTAATAGGCAGTGAGATCAATTTTACATTTTCCAAGATAATTTTAGATCTTCATCTCTCCATATCGTATTGATCTTCTGTGTTAATTTTAATTTTAAACTCTCTTTTTCCCTCTTTATTACCTTTTAGAAGTTTCCTCAATTTATTTATGAGATGAGCTTCTTAGTGAGTTTTCATCAATTTATTTAGAAAAAATAGTTTAAGAGTTTAATCAGTTATAAAATAGCATAAGAAAAAACCTAAATATCAAAGTCAAATAATACAATAAATAAATACAATCAATCTAATTTAGCAATCAACTTAAGAAAAAAGAAGGAAAAATAATTGAAGGATTTAACTAATAGGGTGGTAGTTTGATGATGTTTAGTGTTAGGTTACATATATGTACTAGGATCGTTATATATTAAATCAAATATCTGATTGAAGTTAAAAACTTTTTAATTAAATATAATTAATAAGAGATTGAATGGAAAATAAAAATCAATTTACAAAAACTATTAGATAATCTCCACTTTCATAAACTATCAGTCAAATCTTATTCTTGACAGTCTCCATGCAGCCTTTAAACAGAAATCCTGATCGATCTGTGGCTATTGAGCACTTTGAGAATTTGGAGACAAGAACGGCCGAATGCCATTGGCTCACACATTTAGGCATCACCATCACAAGACTTGGTCAAATAGACGATTGACACGTCAATGAAAAATTGTAAAGGTTGCCTCTGCCATTGGAGTATGCACTGTGCAGGTTGCAAGGTGGTCCAACTAGCTAGGGCTTTCTCCTAAGCTTTTAGCGATGTCCCCTTCTCTCTTTTCTCCTCCTTATTTTCTTTTCTTTCTGGTCCCTTCCCACGGCTTTCTTTTCTTTTTTTCTTACTTTAATGCATTGTGATCATCCTGTAGCTTGAACTTCGAAGAACAGATCATAACACAGCCCAAAACATGAAAAGAAATTGCCCAGAAACATTCATGACCGCGCAACCTGATGGAGGGAAGCCTCCTCCAGTCCTTAATAATTAACAATCCAGTTTGAGAAAGAACAGCTGACCAGAAACATATCGCTAAATTTATTAGAGGACTAAAAAATTAGCTCAGACATTGCTGTCAAATTAGAAACGACAGTTGACAGTGGAAAAAAATAGTCAAGAAGAAAAGGAAGAATGAGAGCTCATTTTATTCTAATAATCTAGCCTTCGTTTGTACTCCTTTGAGACAGGTTTTATTACTTTATATCTCAGGGGATCATTCTCAAATCCAAGATATCTTATAAAAAAACCAAGTTGTCATGTGGTGTCAAATTTCATGGTTTTTTTATATTTAATTTCTTAATAATTCTGATTTGGGTTAATTTGAGCTTTTCTTTTTCTTACATGAAGGCATTTCCATCATAATAATATGTGGAAAAACCACCTTGTCCTTGGGACAAATTGAGAGAAGTTATATTTATGAAGAGTTTTTTTTTAAAAAAAATACTTTTTTAAAAATATATTATTAAATAATTTTAATGTGTTAATATTAAAAATAAAATTTTAAAAAAAATATTACAAGTAAATCAATAGTGGGCCCTAAAACCCATCACTCAAAATGTGCTTTAAGCTCAGAAAAACAGAGCTTAGCCGAGTTCAATTAAACCGAATAAAGTGCCTTCACGATCATCTCGTAGATGTAGCAATCATAATGTTTGATTCAGAATTACATATAGCAACAGACATGTTGGCACTCTTTGTGGTTAGAGCCTGAAAAAGGGTCCTGGATTTTTCATTCAATCAAGTCTTAGTGTGTTTGTCTCAAAAATCATGGGTAGCTAGAAAAAAGGATAGCGGCACCAGCTGCTTTCCTCATTAAAAGGCTATAAAACTTGCCCCATTGATGATTCTGCATTTTATAATCATCACCTGCAGTACTCCATCGCTTTATTAGAGGCAGGAAAAAAGAAGAATGCTGATATCAAAAAGCTTCTCTTGAGATTTTAAGAAATTGGGTTGCTACTGTAAAGAGCAGACCTTTTGCTTTTGTAGGACTGCATGTAGCATCTCATTTTATTGCTGTCAATTTTCTTTTCCACGAAAAAGAAACATTACTGTTCATTTGTATGACTAAAATACACTCTTGAAACCTTTTTCTGGCTAAAATTCATCTCTAGTTTGTTTCAGCGGTAAAAGATCAAGAATCTGGTATCTTGAAACACAATTTGCTCGCATTCATCAGCAAACAACAGGTACTAAATTACCTCTCTCTCTCTCTCTCTCTCTCTCTCTCTCTCTCTCGAAAGAGAGCAAAGATGTGTCGTATGTTGTCATTACCAAGCTACTGAAACAATTTGGTAAATTTAAGCTTTTTCGGTTTCTGTAAAGCTTGGATACAGTAGTAAGGCCAGGAAAATAAGTACTAGCATGATGTTTGAATATCTTGGCTGAAAACGATTGATATCTTAGCTCCTCTTTTATCTTCTTGACCAGCAGATCAGAACTGGGATATTTCTAATTCTTGTGTTCTTTTTCAAGCCTTTTTCCTTAGTGCTGGCACAGAAAAGCTTCAAAACATACAGTACCTTCTTTGGAAAGAGACAACCCAAAGACTAAATCACCATTTTTGCATGAGAGATCTCACTCGCACCGTCTTGAATTATCAGACCCTTTATTTATTTTCTTATTCTTGCTTTACTTCCCTTGTTTCCTTCTCTTTTATCTGGTTTTGCTTTTCTTTTTTTTGTTTGTGTTGTGACAATTTCTAATTGCTAAAAAAAGGGTTATATTTTCAGATTTGTTGTTCTCATTTGGTTGTATTTTTCTTTAATCAGGACCGTATGATCATAGATTCCTGATCAAGCCCTGTCTTGGTTTAAGAGCTGCCCTCCTTTCTCTTGAGGTACCACTCTCTCAATTTTCCTTGAAAAATCCGTTCCTCTTTCTCTGATGCCTGACTTTACCTCAGGCATTCTGTCTCTTGCTGCTGATCCTGTATTGTGATAGTTTAGAGCCTGGATTTGGACACCGAAGCACTCAATGTTCCATTAGAAGGTGCATTGGACTTCTGGTGCACCCTAATCCCATCACCATACACGTATTCAAATCCCACATTTTGATCGATCATCGGCATCCCAGATTCCTATGCTGTACTGTCGTGAATGAACTGTGTCCTACGATTCTCCCATCATTCAACAATTGACAGACTTGAAGGGGAATCTTGTCCATCCAAATTCTACTTGAATTATAGTTATAAGGCTCAACATGACCCAGTAGGTCCATCCAATGATCCATTAATTTAGGATTTGGCTTGGACCAAACTCGTAGAAAAACCCTCTCTTTTTTTAATGTAGAAGGTTAAGTTGACTCTAATAAATTTAGGATGAACTCTTTTACGTTGCCATCCAGATCTTGAATCCAGTAGGTTTTTAACAATGATTCTAATTATTAGAACAGCACTAAAGTTTCTTTTTTTTTAAAAAAAAGGAAAAAAACTGTGTCATAGTTTATATAGTTGGTTGTGGTGCCGATTCTTAGAATGCACCAAAACAAGCTTGGTTGAGGTTTATTATTATCCTGTCCTGCTATTCTCTTGTAAATTAGCTTAACTCAAAAATTTATTTTTGAATTAGGTTTTATATTTAATCGGGTTGAAAATTGATCTAATTAAACTGAAACAAGACCAATTTGAATTTATGTTTTTCAAAATCATAATTGTTTTAATTATTTTAGATTGATTTGAATGTAGATTAATTCGCTAAATCGAGGACACGAAACTTAAACTAAGTTATAGGCGACCAGGCTAGATTTTATAACTATTCTAGAAAAAGGGCAATTCGCATCACATGACACTTTCTTTCTGTTAGCATGGATACGATTTTATATCTATTTTTAGCCTTCTTGGACCGATTGACCATAGCACCCCATCTGGTTTTCGCAAAATAGCTAAAAGGGGGGGAGGGTTGGCAAGGGCCACCTGCTCTGTCTTCTCTTCCACCATGAAAAAGGGACCTCACGACGGAGTTCTTGAGGAGGAGCGATACTTGACCAGTGGGTCAAAGCTGAAAGCCCCATTCATCTGTAAATTGATTGGATTTGGCCCCGTTTATCTGGGCACTAGAGAAGAGAAGCTGCTTAAGGTATACAAACTCCTCAGTCCCTTGAATCCACAAACGAATGTTAGGCCAGGAAGCACCGTTGTGTAGGGTTTTGGTGGCTGTTTCGAGAATTTTAACCTCGACCCCGATGCCCGTTTTGTCAGGGGAGCCAGAACTCTTAGTTTTAAAAGAAATCACACAGCATCAAGATATTTTTTAAAAAAAAAAATTAGCATTGTTTAAAATAAAATTTACAGATTAACACAGTTTATAATTTTTTTTTAATGGTAGTTGTCGCTAGTTAGAAACATTACATTGCAAAAAATAAAAATCATATAACAAATTACAATAAAGAAAAATAAGAGAAAAAAACAAAAATAAACTATAGAGGAATACAAAATTCTAGTGATAACACCACTAATATCATCTAAAAAATTTAATTGCTTTAAGTAAGGTCATTATCAATGACGGAAATGGATCATACTCTTTGTTTAAAGGCAAATAAAGAATTATGATAAGTAGAGAAAAGCAAAAAAAAAAAATCTTTGAAAACACATGAAAGTTTCAGTACAACACCTTTTATATTTTAGAAAAATCTTTACATGAAAAATTTAATAATATCAAGAAATGTCACTAATTACTATCAAAGTGAATTATACACACTGCTCAATAAAAAGTGAGCCACTCGGAGATTATAGACCACTCTGAGCATCGTTAGATATTTTTTTTTTTGTTATTGAATTTATGTTGTTGGAATTTTTCTAATAATAATAATATTATCGTAGTTAAAGTTTTAGTGTGTTATTAAATTTGTCTTGTTAAGATTTTTTTAAATAATCCTAGTATTATTTAGTTAAAATTTCATTGTATCTCTATATTTTTTTTCTTTCTTTCTTCTCTTCATTATTATTTGTGCCATATCTTTTGAAACTTTTTTTGAAATGTCGCATTTGCAAGTAACAACGACTTTAAAACTTGTGTTTTTCTGTGTAGAAGCTTTGTTATTTCTTCAAAAAAATAATTTGAATTATGTTATTTTATTTTATTTATTTATTGAAATAGTGTTGATAAAAAATTAAAACTCAGCATCAATAATAAACCAGAGAGAGAGAGAGAGGGATGCGTTAAAAAATAATTACTTTGCTTAAGTCGTGAATCCCAACATGGAGAAAGGGTAATAGTGGAATCTTGGAAAATAATAAAGAGGAGGCATGGAAAAGGAAGAGAGAGGACAGAGATTTCTTGCGCAAATCTAGCTCATCTGGGCTTCTGGTACAAGCAAGTGAAGTGAAGTAAATGGGAGTTTGAAGGCAAACGAGTGCATACCGCATCCTACAATCAAGAATCCCATGTTCAATGCCGTATAAAAAACACACCACTCTCTTCACTTCTTGCCCGCATTTTACTTGGCCTCATTATGTTTTAGGCAAGGCTCTCACTATTGCAGCCAGTAAGTGGATGTGCTCACAAGCCAAAGCCCCCATGTCCTCAGCTTCTTTGCATCATCGTTTCCATCCCCTCCATCTTCTTAAGATAGGACAAGGGAACCCATCAAGGGCTTATCTCAGAGGAAATAAGAAATTAGCAGAGAAAACGTACAGACATCCAATCCCAAGTCTATGTTCGCTCTTCTCTGATTTCATCTTCATTTTGGCCATTTTCACCCACTCACTTATTGTTTTTGTTGCTTACCCTCTTTGTTTAATTTCTTTTCCTTCTTTTCTTTCTTTCTATTTTGTAGTGGTGGAGTTTTAAGTATCAAACCTTCGCTCATTGGTTTTGCGCTTCATGTAATGATAGGGTTCTCCTGCCGCTGCTGCTGGAACATGGTGAGAGATGTGGGTGCTGTTACTTGGGGCATTGAGGCATGTGTGGCCTTTGTCATGAGAATATTTGTCAAGCAAATCGGAGTTTTAGGCTTGAGTGGCGGCAGGTCTGGATACACAAGAAACCACATTTCTTTTATCCAATCATTGCAAAAAGCTCACTTCTTCTTCTTCCTCTTCTTCTGCTTCCTTGGCTTCTGGTAAATGCTGGTGGGGCATGGTGGTGATATTGGCTAGACGGCTCAATCTCTTTATTATGATATAGGACTACTTACTAATCTTTTGCTTTCACTTTTGTTACTAGCTTTCCTATTTTTTTCCCTTTCCTTTCCTTGTTTTTTTTTTTTGGGCTGATAGTTTTGTTGATATGTAATTGGCATCCAAATGTTCATGTGGAAGTGCAACAAAAGGTTGGCATGGCATCTTTGATTCTTGTTTCTTTCAAGTAATACTAATTAACTTGCTGTTTGGTGCTCTAGTTTTGTGCCTTGACTCCTGTTCAAGCATAGAACCAATTTACCCCATAGAGAAAGTCAGGAAGAGGTAGAGGATTTAATTGCAGCGAATGGGGGCACCTACCTTCTATGTAGTTCGGTGAGTAAAAGCTTTAAAATATTGGGGTCCCCTAAAGCGTACAGACTTCAATGTTTCAGCTCTGTTTCACTGTCAGTCTTTGCTTCTGTCCCTTTTGTTAATTAATTTTTCTTGGGAAATGTAGGGGCTTGATAGTTGATAGTATGTGCTCAAATCCTCAAGGAATTATTATGTCACCTTCATCCATATCAATTATGTATTGAGATTTTTTCATGAAATTTCCCCTTGTATGATGCTCGGCCTGTTTAATTTACTTCGAATGGTGTGTTTTTAAGGGTGTGCATTATGAAGTGACAATGCATCATTTCTAGGGTCCAGGGAACACTGAAACTGCTTGTCTAGGGCCTCTAGAGCTAGGCCTTGCTCTACCATAGGGTACTATGTGTAGCCTATGTGTGTGACTGTATGAATTAAAAGACTGAGCAAGAAAAACAAAGGCAAGGACAAAAAAGTGTGAGATCTGATCTGCGACAGATCAGAGAGGCCCTCATATTTCGTGGAAATGGCACTGTGTTTTCTTTCTTTAGGTTTTGGTTTGCATGTGGAAGGAGCTTTGTATAATAGCCCCGCAGTTTATTTTACAGGATTTTATGTCTTGAATTAAGGGGAGGGAATGATGGTGGGTTCCTGGAAAGAAGAGTTTGAATAGAAAAACAAGTGAATTAGCCCTTGGCATTTCTTATAAACCACGCAGTTTTTCTTCTGTTTTTTTATACAAGACCCTTGAATTCTTGTTTTATCCGTCCCCAACAATCTCCAGGGAGGGGGGCGATTGCAGGGCTGGAATCAACTTTAATAGAAGATTAAAAATAAACAGTGGAAAAAAAAAGGACTGGGAGACAGAAGTTTTTTACTCCCATCTGTCCCGTGTATAGTTCCCCTTTTACTGTTTCTGATTAGCCCGTGAACATTTGTTGTCAAGGTAAGACAACAAATTTCAACAGTAATTTATTTCAGAGATTTACTTTAATAGTAATAGAACATGATCATAATCGATACCGACTAAATTCAGAGTTCAGTGTTATGAACAGCAACAACAACAACGGCAATAATAATAATAACTGAATTGTAGCTATCTGAATAGTCTTGCACCTCATGGAGAACAACAGTCAGTTTCCTGTAGAGGGGTCACCGCCCCGCTCTTGGTGGATCGTCCACTTCAAGTATATTTTCCTAAAACCGGTAGCATCCAGCGTTCTCTGGTTTGTTTGCAAGCCTAAACAAAGATCAAACATTTCCACTTTTACAAGGCAAAACGTTTCCTTACCTGCCTTGAAATGGATATCTTGTTCTTTTGTTTGGCCAACAGAGACTCCAAATAACTCTTCAAGCTAGCTAGATGCCAGCACACAAGGGCAATCAAGACTGGCCCTATCCCATCCAATGGATGATGTAGCATCGGGTGCCTTTGTTTTCCTCATACCTTCAAATCACAGGGACCGGATCAAGTGCATGGCAGCTAGCTAGCATCTGTGCTCTTTAGATGCATGTTACACGTTAAATTAGTTCTCGAAGTCATCAATTAGGTTAAAAAAAATTAAAAAGATAAAATAATAGGTTCAACTTATTAAGTATTTTGGTATTAAACCAAAGTCTAAGGCCAACGAGGACAGACTTTGTAATGGGCTGAACTAAGTGGATAAAGAAATTTGGATTAAGGAATTTGAAACTTAACATACGGTTATCCATAACTTCTTCTATATAACTTAGTTAGGGCTGAAAGAAGAAAAGAAGATGATCAATACACCACCACCACCACAACAAATTAACAACAAATGTGAATTAGTGCAAATCTACGTGGTTGCTGAAGTTGATAGTCATTAGAGGCTTGTCTAGTTATTAACTTTAGGACCCGTGAAGATTAATCGAGGTGCGCGTAAACTAATCTGAACACCTTACGTGAATAATAATAAAAAACTATTTATATGTTAATAAGACAATGCTAAACCCAAAAAGAGGTTTAGGCCCAATAAGATGATCAATCTGACAAAAAACCTCATACTTTTTATTCAATCTTTAAATTATAATCAAATTTTTTATAAGATTTTACAGGTTAAATATATTAATTTTTTACTAGTTATAACTAGTCCAGGTCTAAAAAACATTCAAATTAGGCCTAAAAATATTGTTGGGGCTAGTTTTGTTATTTTTATTTTTTTAATTTTAGATTTTCTAGTTTGTTGAGGGTTTTTATTGCTTTTCTTTTTATTTTTAGATTTTATAATTAATTTATATTAGTTTTTGAGTTTATTTAAAGAATTATAAACCTTTTATAGATTAGTAATAAGTTTCAAAATAAGGTTTTCATGTGGTGATTTTATTCAACATAATATAATGTTAAGCTGTTATTCTTTGTGTTTTTTATGCATGCGTCACATGGTGTACCTCAATCATTCCTGCCCTCATCATCCCGGTCCTCGTTTTAAGCCATGAAACCTGGTCATCAAAATTTAAAACTGCTGTGACTCCATTGAGGTTTCTTCATTCTCACGACCAGCTGACAGACAGCAGGAGGTATTTGACGAGCATGTAAACCTATCGTTAACATTAATTTCTATATTATCTTAATGAAATAATGCCTACAAGTTGAAAATCATGATCATGAATTCCAGATTCAGCAATGGGGTATGGCTTTAGCTTAGGGTGACTGCAACAATGATTTGAAGTCATGGTTGTTTGTTTACCAGTGGTCTCCTCTATTAACCAGAAAAATTAACACACTGCTACCCTTTCCTCAATCCTTCTACAGGTCAATTAGGCTCCTCTCAAGGTAACAAAAATAATTCCCGATTCCTTTATCTCAATTATGCATTATTGCACGTAACCATGTCCTCTAAGATGTAAATGTCTGAGTGGGGTTATTACAACATCCTCCCCCTGTTATCCAAGCAGGCTGGAATTCCACAAAATCTTTCAAACTGTCGTTCTTCTGTGCATCTAACAGCATGATATGGTATGGTAACAGTCCATAAATACCCAAAACAAAACAAAAGCTAAACTCTTCCTGACATTGGATGAAAACTCGTAGCTGCTGTCACCTGTCTACAGGTTTCCATTATGTCTTCACGGATACCAGTCATACACAAACCACGGTTATGTTTTCCAGCGCGAGAGGCTTCTCAATCATCTATCTAAAAATTATGCTTCAATCATGTCATGTGAATAAGAAAAATAATGCATTTGGATATCTAAACGAAATCTACGAACTTGTTTCTTCTGTCATTTTCTACTTGCAGAAGCCAATGTACAAACTCCATCAGCAACAGGCATTTTAGATCGCCAAGGATTGAGTACTTGTGGATCCTGATCCCGCAATTCAAAACATGATCGAATCTTGAACTATCGTAGAAAGAGAATATCTGTGCATCTGATTGTATCTACCATTTTCTTCAACATGCCTGAAGGTTACAGCCCAGAAATTGATGCATGATCACATTGTTACATGAACATAAATGCTTACACCCAACTTCTGATAACCAGCATGACCAATTAAAATAGCATAATTTGGCGAGAAAAACTTCCTTTTTAATGATGCTCTCTTTTCTATCCATCAAGACTTTATTCAGGAAAATCATAGTTTCAGTTGCCAAAATTATTCCTGATTCAGACATTATTCCTGTAAAAATATAGGCACCATGAAAAATGTGCTAGTGACCCTGTAGCACAGCACCATAAACCAAGCATACCTCAAAAGACAACAAATTTCCAGAAGGAAAATATTTGAGCTAGCAATCAAGCACCCTAACTGGTACAGATCACTTATAAGTCTTTTATACTCAATGACGTCTTCAACAAATGCCAGAATAGGAAGCATAACCAAGTAGCGGGAGCACAAGTAAATGCATGTCATAAGGTTGTATACTGTTTAGCTACTGTCTTTGAGATGAAAAATCGTAGGCTGTGAATTTACGCTAGTTGAAGAAGCATACTACGTTGGGAAAAAAGCTCCCATTTCCCCACCCAAGCCCCAAACCTACAAAGGCTCCTTCCAAAAGATATATTAAAAAAAAATCCCAGAATTGAATATTTTGGTGCAGGCAAACCATGGTTTAGGTTTAGGTGAACGAAAAAAAAAATCATTAGTTCCAATAACACCACAATTTCATCCATGGTTCATGTAATTGACTTGAGAAGGTAACTGGCTCTCTAGATTCCAGATTCTAAAAGATAAAGATCCATATCATTTTCTTCATTTTTGGTCCTAAAGAATGCAAAAGCAAGGAGAATTCGAACACAAACTAAGCAAGACCAAGAATGTCGTACAGTGTCCCTTTGTTACCTAAGCTCAAATATGTTCCATACTGTCATATTGGTCTCCCCTGTCCTATGATTCTACTACCTCTACTGCCTACTATTTGCTGAGTAATCCTATTGGAACTGACAGCAAAAGTTTTGCTTGAAGTGATCAACCTTCAGATGTTAGAAAGACAATGAACTCGTCGATAATACCAGGGCTTAGATGCTCCTGATGTTGGATGAAACAATTTTGCACGAGAACTCATAACTAACAAGTACATGTAATGAAGAAACTGTGGCCATTGGGCAACGAGGCTAAACGAGAATGGGATGGTTCTAGCTTCTACATCAATTGAGACCATCATCCATTTCTCAAGGTTGTGTACAGAAAATCAGGGGAAAATATAAAACATGTATAATGCGGGGAAACCACAATAAAGATCGGTGAAAAAAATGGAAGAGCATAAAAATCAGGCAAGAGGGGTGTCTATAACAAAATAAACCCAATCTGAACACCAGATTTCAAAAAAAAAGCTGGATAATTAATGGCAGGAACTATCAGCAATTGAGGCAGGCATTAGAAACAAGAAAGCATATAGCATGTTACCTAAACAGTTGCCCATCGCTTGCTGCACTATCTATAATCGCCTATATTGCAATCGAAAGAAAAATCAATGGCGAATCAAATAACGCTTGTGATAGAGCTGGGACAAAACATCAAGACAAGCACGAGTTTTGATTATTGATGTTATGCATACACTACAGTCCAGTGTAACGAGTACACAACGATTACTGGAATTATTGAAATGAAAGCATAAAATATCAAGCAATAATTCAAATGATTACCAAAAATATCCACTGAAAACACATTAGAATTAGTAGCAATGAACTGCATCATTGCTTTACCACATTCTCCACATACCACTTATAAGTATCAACTAGCCCATCCTTCAGCGAAATCTTTGGCATCCAACCCAACCCCAACAACTTAGAACTATCCATTAACTTCCTTGGAGTCCCATCGGGCTTTGATGTATCCCAAACAAGCTCCCCTTCAAAGCCAACAGCCTCCTTCACCAACTCCGCCAACTCCTTTATAGTAACCTCCTTCCCACTCCCCACATTTAAATGCTCCAATCCACTATACTTGTCCATCAAAAACACCACCGCATCCGCCAAATCATCAACGTGCAAAAACTCCCTCAACGGACTTCCAGTTCCCCAAACAACCACTTCTTTGGCCTTATTCACCTTCGCCTCATGAAACCTCCTCATCAATGCCGGCAAAACATGAGAATTTTCTGGATGAAAATTATCATTCGGCCCATATAAATTCGTGGGCATTCCAGAAATAGCATCCCAATTATACTGAATCCTGTAAGCCTGACACATTTTAATCCCAGATATCTTCGCAATCGCGTACCACTCATTCGTTGGCTCTAAAGGCCCAGTAAGCAGTGCATTTTCAGGAATCGGCTGCGGTGCTAGCTTAGGGTAAATACAAGAGGATCCCAAAAACAACAGTTTCTTAACTCCATGTCGAAAAGAGGAGTCGATTACATTAGTTTGGATCTGGAGATTTATGGCAATGAAATCGGCAGGGTATGTATTGTTAGCGTGTATTCCGCCAACTTTAGCGGCGGCTAGGATAACATATTGGGGCTTTTCAGCGGCGAAGAAGGAGTCCACATCGGATTGGCGCGTGAGGTCGAGCTCGGAGTGGGAACGGAGAATGAGATTGGTCAAGCCGTGGGATTGGAGCTTGCGGACAATTGCGGAGCCGACTAGACCACGGTGTCCCGCCACGAAGATTTTTGCAGATTTGTCGGTGAGGAAATCGGAGGAATCTGCAGAGAAATGTTAGAGATTAGGATTTGATTCATAAGAAAACAAAAGCGGAGAGAAGATCCGAGAGAAGAGTGATTGGCAGAAGAGAAATGTGTGAGAATTGAGAGAGTTTACCGTGGCTGGGGCCGCCCATTTGGTGGAGGTGGTTCTGGGGATTAGCGCGGAGGGAGGTGGAGCTTCGTTTGCCGACAGGAAATCAGTTAAGAAGGAAGCTTTCCGGTTTCAACCGCTATAGTTGAAATAGATGGGAGGTAAATGCGGGTTGGGCTTACTCTATATTACACGCTATAACCCTGTATTCATGGGCCGGGTTGCTTGGCATTTTTCTCTTTCTGCGCCTAAAAAGCATAACTATCAGTCGGTGAGTTAAAATAATATTATTTTAGATAAAATAAAATTCTCGGAGTTATCAATGGAATCGGGTCAACTTTCAAAATACTTAGAAAAAAAAAAAACTCGCTTTAAATAAGGCTTCAAATCAATTAGTTGGACCAACTTAGACAAATTTCAAGTTAATGGGTTCTTAAGTTAATCATTCACACTAATTTTAGTTTAAAAACCATGCCAAAAAAAACACATAGATATGAAAATTATAGGAAATTGCTTTTGTCAATTAAGGGGAATGGAAACATCATAGGAAATTGCTTTTGATTCCATATTTGTCTGATTTTTGGACCAAAGCAGCACATAGATACGAAAACTATGTGCTTAGGTCCAACTCAATGAATAAGCCTTTGAACAAGGGTGAAATATAAATAATAATATATCAAAATCAAGGTTAGTGCCAGAGGAGCGAACTAGTACAGATCAAGAAACTCAACCCATTAAAAAAAGAAAACAATAGGGTATCGAACACTCAAAGCAAAATGAGTAAGAAAGAATTGTTGAGATATTGTCAAGGATTCGTGCCCATAATAATTGGCCATTACAGCTAGCCAGCCATGTCGAGTAGCAAAATGATAAAACATGTCGAGATATTATTGACAAGTGTTCATGCTAGAGGTGACGGAATAGAAACTGAGAGCTGAGATACAATCCAATTTGTGTTGAATCCCCTTTAAGATCACGTTGCTGATCTTGAGGGAATGAATTGAAACAGCGATTTGTTGCTAGCATTACCTAGGCTAATTCGTTCCTTGTTTTCAGAAGCCATCTTGTATTTCATGAATTAAATGTTCCGGAGAGATTCTAACATGTTAAAAAATAATATAAATCATATTTTAAAATTTTATCTAATAGTTTAAGTTATTGGGTTGAGATAATTTTTTATTACGATATCAGAGTCTTAATTACTCAGTGATCACGAACGAGTTCGAATCTCATCATCCCTATTTATTTGATAAAAATTAAGTACAGAATAGTGTGAGCATATACAAGTTTCAAGTTTAAAATGCTTTCATTTGAGGGGGTGTGTTAAAGAATAATATAAATTATATCTTATAACCTCATCTAACAGCTTAAGTTATTAAATTGAGATAGTTTTACAATCCATTCATTCTAACATAAATTCAATTGTTGAAAATGTTGTCCAAAAATCACAAGATAAGTGATTGAACAAGTGAGCAATTATATTTAGTTTATAACATGCAAACTATAATTCAAAAAATATTTAAGATTGTTAGGTTATTATACCGAGTTATTGAGCCAATCATCTAATCCATAATTTTTCTAATAAAAAACAATTTTATTTTGTTTTATATCAACTCTACCGGATTTAACCAGGTTTAATCAGGTAAATAAATCACAAACCTTCTTCTCAACCAGATTTAGCTAAGTTGATATTAGTTTTATTCAAAATAAAATTCAATCCAGTTTAGACACTGGATCATGTGTTTTTTAAATCAACCAATTAGAACTATTAGAATGTACTGAGTTTAATAATCTTAATGCCTAAGGTTTCACTTGGATCATGGTTAAAAACATAATTTATTAAATGTTAAAGAGAGGTGAAAGCTAGTGGGAAAAACGCAAAAAATAAAATCTTGTCCTTCCATGTGTGTCATAGAATTCTTTTTGTGCTTCTACACTGAAAAACACGGACGTGTTAATTCACCTAGCGCAAAAACTATCAATGCGCCTTTTTCTTTCCACCTCTTTCCATGAACGTTATAGCAAAGACTTGTTAGGGATTCCGGCTCCCCCTTGCATGGACCGGTGGTATTTTAATAGTTGCTTATTAAAGGTTAAGCACATTGAGATATAATATTTAACGTGGTTCGGCAAATCACCTACATCCATGGAAGAGGTTCATATTATTAGAGATAGAGAAAAGATACAATACAAATACATGGAGGAGGAGGATCACTTCACTCAAACTCAACTTCCAGCTTTCATTGCTGCACTTGCAGCTGCTGCCCTTGGCAGCCCCTCTTTCTCTCTTGGTCTCTCACATTCTACACTCTCTGCTCAAACTTTGCTTCTTTCTCGGTGTCTATTTATAGGCAAGAATAGTTTTACCAGCTCCAGTTCTTTTTCAATAAAAATAACTGTCAACTCCAGTTCTTCTTTAATAATAATAGCTGTCAACCTTTGATATTTGAAAAGGTTGCACATAATTGATGCAACTCTAACTCCAGTTGCTGTATTTATTAATAGACGGTGTTGTCCATTAATAATTGTCGCATATTAATGACATTCAACCAAACAAAACCTGGTAGATGAAGTCAATTAATCAAAGCAATTGCGAAAGGCAATGATGACTGAAAGTAAGTAAATGTTCACTTCTTTACGCTCTAATTGGAGGGAACTGTTCTTGACAGGGAAATAATTCTTTGTCACAACCTATTTATTCTAACATGAATGCAATTGTTGAAAATGTTGTCCAAAATTCACAAGATAAATTATTTAACAAGTGAACAATTATGTTTAGCATGTGATATGCAAACTTATAATTCAAAAAATATTTAAGATTATTACATGATCGAGTTCTTGAGTCAATCTATTAATTTCTTAATCAATATTTTTTTTTATAAAAACTAATTTTGTTTTATATCAACTCTGCCGGGTTTAATCAAGTAAATAAATCACAGATCTTCTTTTCAACTAGATTTAGCTAAGTCGATATTAGTTTTATTCAAAGTAAAATTCAATCCAGTTTAGACACTAAATCATGTGTTTTTTAAATCAACCTGTTAGAACTATTAGAATGTACTGAGTTTAATAATCTTAAGGCCTAAGGTTTCACTTGGATCATGGTTAAAAACATAGTTTATTAAAGAGAGGTGAAAGCCAGTGGGAAACAAGTAAAACGCAAAAAATAAAGTCTGGTCCTTCCATGTGTCATCGAATTCTTTTTGTGCTTCTACACTGAAAAAACATGGACGTGGTAATTCACCTACCGCAAAAACTATCAATGCGCTTTTTTCTTTCCACCTCTTTCCATGAACGTTATAGCATAGACTTGGTAGGTGAAGTCAATTAAGCAAAGCAATTGCGAAAGGCAATGGTGACTGAAGTAAGTAAATGCTGACTTCTTTATGCTCTAAATGGAGGGAACTGTTCTTGACAGCGATCTTCTTCTATAAATGGGGACCTAGAAAGATTCTATTTTGCACCACAAAATTGAGACCTTAGAGGAGGAAGAAATGGGGTTTAACATTGGATCAGCTCTTATAATGGTAGGCATTGTATCACGCCTTGTATCTGTTGCAGATGCTGCTGAAGGAATTGCCGTTTTCTACAAACCTCCTTATACTCGTAAGCTATAAATTTCAGACTCCCTGAATCTCTGAACTCTGTTTGCATCTATTAACGTCAAATATTCATATCTGCTAGTTAATACAAGAGTTAATCTGTCTTCGTTTATCTTGCCATATAGAAATTCTTGTGCTCTACTAGTTATTTTCTTCACAGTACAGCATATGTTTCTTACACAAGTCCTCGATGATGAGCTAGCTGGTCTTGTGGCAAAAATTATGGTCTTGGTTCGACCATTTACGAATCAATTTTCTATGTGCGTAATCTTTGAATATTTGTAGCCTCCAAATGCTATGGAAATAGGAATAATGGAGTTATGGTTGCTGGGGTGAGTGATGCCCTGTGGAATGGTGGAGCAGCATGTGGGAGAAAATACAGTGTGTCATGCGTACGAGGAGCAAATCAAGCTCCAAGACCTTGCAGAAAAGGTAGTGTGGTAGTCACAGTAGTCGATTTTTGTAGTAAAGGATGTAATGGAGTCATCAATCTCTCTCAAGATGCTTTCTCCCGAATTGCTGATCCTGATGCTGGCAAAGTTGTAGTTCGATACGATCAGTAAGTGTAACTATATATACTTATTCATTGCTATCTATAGCATAACATATCTTGTTCTTTAACAGTAGCTAAAAACTATTATTTGTTGATCCCCCCCCCCCCCCGATTTGCAGGGCTTGAGGGTTTAATCATGGGAGAAAGCTGTTTCGAGACCAAGCTGATCTTCTTAGTGTTAAAATAAAATGGCTCGTTATGGAACGAACTAGTCTGTTTCATCGATGATGGAGGGCTTATGTAGAATCAATCAATAAAATGAGAATCGCCTCAAGTGAGAGACTTTTGAGATCGTACAGTAGTTTTTAATGTGAAATATATGAACTGAACTGCAGTTTGTGCTCCGGCCGGGGAATTCCGTGTCAGAAAAATGCATGAACGCGCACCCACTGTATTAATTTACCATTAAATTAACCAAGTTATCCATGTAACACTAGCATAACCGTGCGTTAATCCTCTTAATTGTTTGGTTAATTAGTTTACAACAAGTATTCCCTCTTAAAATGAAAATCCCTTTTGGATTATCTGGAAGTCGGAGAGGAGTCGTGCCTGTGTTAATCAGGCAGATTCACTGTAAATTCTCTTTTCTTAAGCTACAAAAACGAAAAAACACAAAGTATTTTCGGTGACCAGGGGAGCATCCAAAGAATACAATAAAAATGCAAGATTTAGAGCAGTGAAAGCTGTATGTATCAAGTATTTTCTATACGCGGTCATATACAAGTGCTATTCGTTTTGGGGGGAATCATTTATGAAATAACTCTTGCTCTTGGACCTAGAAAAATAGATTTATTAAAAATTTAAAATAATAAAAATGGTGTTAATCTAAATAAAATTATATACTTATTCATTTGAAAACTCAATCAAGCTGAATATCAACACAAACACAAGTTAACATGATTTATCATGAAAACGACCTAACCCAAGTATATTTGGGTCGTACAATATATTTTTTAGAAAAAAAAAATAAAAAAAATTATATTCTCCTTATTTTCTACTCCCATGAATGGGAATAGAAATTTATTGAATATTTTTTAACCCAATCTTAAAAGACTCACTCTTTCCTTTGCAAAAGCTATCATTAGTGCGCCTAACAAGGGATTACCAAATTCTAAGAATCATTTGGGACCAAATCATGTGAACGGAGTCTTCCTAAAGCAAACTTTAATTAGACTCTATATTAAACAATCTGAATCATGCCTGAGAAAACATGATTCAGATTGTATGTTTAAAAAACTTTAATTATTTACATGGGTGTAGTTATAATTGTTTTTTAAAATATATTTTATCTAAAACTATATTAAAATAATATTTTTTTATTTTTAAAAAATTATTTTTCATATCAACGTATCAAAATATTCTAAAAAAAATAAAAAAATATTAATTTAAAAAAATAAAAAATAAATAAAATTTTTAAAACACTTTAAAAATACAAAAACAATTAAAATTAGAATCAAATTACTATTCCATACCAGAAATGACGTGGTTGCTTCTCCCGTACATTCCCAGTCAACATAAAAGCATAAAAGTTAAAAGTACAAGAACTCAACCTAATTGGGCCTAAACTCTTGAATGTTGGCCCAACTTGCATCAAAAAAGGCAAACCAGGCCGAACCCAGTTGACTTGCAAACGATGGCAGACTTCCAACGAGTTCTTCTCCAAGATCCTTAACAACGATGTCCGTCTCCAATCCTTCTGAATTTGATTTAAAAGTGACAGAAATTCTTCGATTAATCTATACATTAACTGAAACTAAATTGTTTTTTTAATAAGTCTTTTTACTTTATATTAGGTTATTGTATTTAAGTTTCAAAAGTTTTTGGACTTTCCTTTTCATGAAATTAAATCTCATATTCTAGATTTAGCTTTTGTTTTTATAGGATTATTCAGATGTAATATCCTATATCACGAGCTTATCAAATTAACTTAGATTATCTTAAATTTTTTTTTAATTTTATCTTTTAATATTTATTTTGTTTAAGAATTTATCTTTATTGTTTTATTTAATTTTTTTTGTATGAGTATTCTGATCTTATAATCAAGTTAATTTAACATGTTGACTCGAGTTAAACTTTTTTATTATTTAAAAAAAAATTAATTTGTGCTCCAACATTTGATTTATTGGTAATTGAGCTTCGAACTTTTTTTTTCTCTTTACAAGATTATTTAATTTTTATTTGTTATCAAATAAGTTCGTTTAGAGCTTTCAAGAAGAATATTTATACAATATATTTTCATTATACTTATAAGAGTCTATTTTTTTATTTGTTATTTTTTTATTTTTTTATCATTATAAACTTTTTATATAATAATGAAATTAACCAACCTTATAAACCAATTCAAACCCAACTCTCACAATATTTTTCTCTTTTAGAAACACTGCCATCAACTAAATATTTTTTTTATGTTAGACAAAATTTAACCAGAACAGCGAAGCAGCGCGAGCCGCGCGTCAGTTAAATTCTACTTCCGATAGGCCTCTTCGGCTATATCCCATTGACCAGCCTTTAGACCACATATCTCACAATCCTGGCAACTATTTATTCCTTCCTCATACGATGACGATGACCTTGTAATCTTTGCAGTTTTTGTCCGTTCAAGTTCCTAGCGGTCTCAACGCTGCTTCTGTAAACCTTCTGCTTCCTGGTTACACTCTCCAAACTTCCGATTAACGGTGTCCATGGCTGGTTACACAATCTGTATAATTAAAAACTAATTTACCGATGATCTTTTTATTTGGTTTCTCCTTCCTATTTGCAGGGTTTGAAGATATATGATCAGAGAAGGCTCTGTCAAGTCTAAGCTTGCATGTGCTCGTGTTAAAATAAAACTGCAGATGATGAAAAGTTTTTCCATAAATTTACACTACAACGACCCTCATCCAGCCCCAGGAACTCCTCTTTCATGTATTTTATTCGCAGTTCGGCTCTAACTCTTCGGTTTAACTCACCCCAGCATATATGAAACCATTTGCTGACTGGCATAGTCTACTCTCGTAATTGATTTCTCTCCATGGAAATAATTTGCTGATTGATTGAAATGGAATCTTATTTAGGACTGCTTAAAATCATGATTAGTGTTTTTGTTGAAGAGACTAGAGTTGCAAGGATAAAGTGCGAAATCTCGGGATATTTGACAGTTAAATCTTTTTAAAAAAATTGTTTTCAAATAAATAAAAATAATTATTTTAATATATTTTTAAACAAAAAAAATTCTTAAAACATAACCTCCGCCATTCTAAAAACAATTAGAAATCTAGTGTGCTAAAAACTTAAGATAATATAGAAATTATTTATTTTTATGTTTCAAAAATATTTTTAAAAATAATTCATTTTATTTTTATTTTAATTTTTTTATTTATTTTATTTATTGATTTTAGATTATTATATGAAATTCATATCGAAAATATTTTTTTTTTGAAAAAAACTCTACTACAGTACAAAATCAACTCTCAGACTGTCAACGGCAACGGCGAAAGAACCTAACAGAATCAAGGAATCCTGGTCTCGTGCCACAATCTACGACCATACATTCGTGTCTTTTCTTGCATAAAAGCCTCTATTATTTAAGACTTTATGACCTGCATACTTGTCTTTTCTTGTACAAAAGCCCCTGTTACTGGCCCATCAATCAATCATGTCAAAACAGTTTTGATCTTCCGGTAGTAAAGGAGTGGCCAATCGCATCTCGGGCGCCACCATTCATCATTGTGATCCACAGTTGCCCGTGCAGTCCCACCCAGAAATATGAAATTGAAACTTGGAATGCAAGTCTTCAGCAATATTGCAGGTACTAGGCAAAGGCAAATGTTTTATGGGAGAGATTAGACTTTAGCAATAAATCTTCAGGGATTATCAAGAATTAAATGGCCAAAAGTAGCAGACATGGTTCAATCCATGGTAATAACTCAGAAATCCGTATCATACAAGGAGAAATAAAAACAGCTTCAGTTCAACGCCAAACAGATTTGAGAGCCATGTAAAGAAAGACCTTCACGGCCAAGCAAGCCCCTTTATTCCAAAGACTAAAGACTTGTACGTAAGGGTAATAAAGACAGACCCATACCCAGAAACATCAAAACAGAGAATAAATAAGAGTCCGCCCACGAGTAAATCAGTCTACGGCGTGGCTCTCAACTTACAATGACGAAATATAAGGCCAGGCCATCATGCCACCACCGGCACCGCCACCACAAAGCCCCAACACCACCTCTTCCTCCTCCGCCACATCCTTCCAACACGGCATGTTCATCATCTTAGCAGGTGCGCACCCTTTGGACTCTTTCACCTCATGATAAGTCATGTAAACCAAACACCCACCACCTGGCAACTCCTGCCTCACCACACTGTCACACAAGTACCCCTCCACGGCAGCACACTCAATTGCCCACCACTGGACCCCAACACCACCACCACCATGGCACGTGACAGCAACAGAGAAGTCACGTGGTCCAAAACACTTGAGCACCCTCTGCACCAACCCCCTCAACTTAACCTCACCACAGTCGAACCCCGTAGCCTCGTAGCTAGCATAACTGAACCCATCCTCTGGGGTCACATGCACTGTAGACAATGCTGAACCATCAATCCCATTCATGGAATACCCACAAGGGTCAAAGTCAAAGTCACAAATCATGTGACTAGGCATAATCTCATTAATCCCGGACATTTTAGTCATCTCAGCAGCCGAATAATCAGCCGATTTTTTATAAAATACAGCCGCTTTCATCCTATCCAAGCCAGTCATGCACATCTCTAGAGTAACTGCAGACGTGTGATCTTTGCTCAACGGCAGTGATTTAGAATCCTTAGATGCCACATAGATATGCCAATTACGGTTAGCAGAGGTGGGATGGCCAATAACATAGGCATTAGAATTCAAATTCCCAAAATACCCATTCAGAGCAGTGACTTCTTCAGCAAAGCTACGATGAGGGGCAGGCTGGTAATCAGGGAAGATGAAGCTGCCACGTGAGTAAGTCACGTGACATACATCAAGAGAGAGGGACTCGGCTAGTTGCAGAATGGGGTGTACAGACAAAAGCAGCTTTGTGGTACCGCAGGTTTTGAGGATAATTTTTAGTGGGTAAATGAACAAGCTTGACTCGGAGAGAACGTAAGAGTCGAACTCAGTGTTGGAGAGCTGAGATACTATAGTACAACAAGCAGGTTCGAGGATTGAGTCGATTTGAGATCGAGTTAGGGCACGTAGTCCCAGCCCATTTGGGTCATTGAAAAAGGATGGCTCAGAGAAAGTGATTTCAAGGCGCTTTTCAAAGCCTTCGAATCCGATAGGAGAAGGAGGTGGCGGTGGTGAATCAATGAGCATGGTTTCGAGACTAAATTTTGAAAGCTCAAATATTGCTGAAAGAAGAAACTGGTGTGCTTTTCTTGGTATTCTTTTTGTTTATTGGAAATTTAAAGGAGAGGAAAAAAGAAAATGAGAAAATCTACTCTACTGAAGGTGCCATATGTTTTTGTTCTCGGATCGTATCAGGATGGCATCCTCACGCACTGCAAACAAACCCACAAAAGAAGAAAACGAGTTACAAATTTATCAAAAGAAAAAAACTTCAAACAAAATATTTATGTGCATGATATTTAGGTTGAGAGTTGTGAGTGATACATACGTTGGAGTAAGCAGCAGATCGGAACTTTTCAATGCCACCGTTTGGACGAACGTCTTCAATGCTGTAACCAAGAGGGACTTCGTATTGAACTGAATTCCTACTACTACTACTTCTAGACTTCTTTTTGCCTCCTTTTGTCTCCATCACAACATTCACGCCTCTGCAAAAACCCAAAATTATAATTCCAAATTCAGATCACAAAATATATCTACAAATAACAGAAAAAACCTTCAGGTATTACTAAATAAAAAAACCCAGTACGTAAAATAAGAGAACAGCAGGAGTTACATGTATAACAAGCAAAGAGAAATATTAGAAACCCTAGATTCAGAGACTTACGTTTCTTAATTTTTCTATAAAACTTTGAGTATTCAAGAGGGCGGGTACGTATTGACTTAGCAGAATACCAAAACAGAGACTTAAATTTGGGAATTAGGGAATGAGAGATGCGAGCAAACTGAAAGAGAGCAAGAAAGGCGTTTTTTTGTGAGATAGAGACGCAGCATAGGGTTTTGTGTGAGAGCAAGATGAAAAGAGAGAATTTATAGAGGAACCACAGAAGAAATTAGAGGACTCCACGCGGCGGATTTGAATTAAACCCTAGGCACGCTGGCCTCTTACTTGCCTCTAATTTACTGGGGAATAACATTGTTGTTTAATTTCACTTTCAAAACTATAACGTGCATTGCACGCTTCAATGAGATAAAGACAAATCCTCTGGTTCTGCCGAGTTCCAGAATCATACCCAGGCTAATGGCAATTGGCCTCTTACTGTGCGTAGCAATTAGAATGTGCATGGGAGGTTGAGTACACTATTATACAAAGCGCGTGGGAACATTTCATTAGACTGAGTTAAGTTAATATCCCTTATAGAGGCGCATATTTTACGTGCAACTGCCCTGCACCCAAAATTGTCAAAAAATACTTTTTTGACACGACATAAAAAGTATATACAGGTTGAATAATGTCTTGGAAGGAAATCAATACAAATCATGGCTTAAATGACTGTCATTAGAAATGAATTTGAAGATGGATCTCACAATCAAAGGAATAATGAAACGAACATGAAGCCAATAAAAAGTTATATATTAGACCCACAATCTTAACATGTCCAATCAATTATTTCAAATTTATAATTAATATCTCTAATAATAATAATAATCCCAGATGGTTTGATTTTATTATTAAATCACAAAACTTCAAATTAATAATAATATTAATTTCATTATTTAATATCATTTAATATGTAGTTAATTTTATTTCTATTGGGTCTATTTTTTTATTTTTTTATTTTAGTTATATACTTAAATACGAGAATTTTATTTAATTTTAATTTTCAGTATTGAATTGATTTTTTTAGAACCTATCTGCTAAACAATATCATATTAGAATAATTATCACACATTTCAATTTGAAACTCGGGTTTAATAAATAATTTGCTCGACACTTTTTAAGTTTGAATAATTATTCATAGTTTTATAACAATATCAAAAAATTTATAATATTCTAGATATTATTTTCTTACATTCAAAATTTATTTCTTCCAAGTTGCAGCGACAATGAGGTTAATAAACTAGTGGTGATGTGGTAGCGGGACATTTTTAAAAGTATCCCCCTTCCTGGATTCCTAACCCCCAATGTTGCTGATTAATGCCACTAATTGGGCTGGAAACATTGGTTTGTCAATTGTTTTGATATGTAAATTATCAGACGATATTTATCTGCAGTGTGAGAACATTTAAAACACAACTAGATTGGTGGCTAGCGCGGGGTTGAATTAAAAAAAAATTAAGAGATTTGATAGCCGGATTAAATCTTGATAAACTTAATAATATAAGAAAAAAAATAAAGCAACGACAATAAAAAATAAATTTTAAAAAAATATTACAATGAGCAAAGATGAGTTAATATGTAAAACTCATGATCTGAACATAAGATGTGTCTAAATTACATGTCCACCATGTGTTTTAGATTGTGGGATCGAGATAATTTGATAGAAAAAAAATTAACAAAAATTAGAAAAGAATCATGAAAAGGCAAGAGAAAAAAATAGATCTAGATATTTAATAGTGCAACACTGATTTTACCTCATCTTGTTTATGAATTTGTTAATTAAAATCATTTTGTAATAGAAATTAACACATAAAATATTCCTCTTACCTAATGAAACCCAATCCAAACCACAAAATCAAACTGGAGAAAAATATTACATTCTCGATGTAGATTTGTTTTTTTAAGCTACATTGAGGTCTAAAATAATCATCATAAGACTTTTCTCACCTAGTGGAACCCATCGACACCAATTTTAACTTGTCTTGTGATCAGAAAATGTGTCAAATATGAGTTTTTTTTTTTATACTGGAATCTAGCGAATTGTCCTCTTACAACAGAAAAAGAACAAGAAAATAAAGTTAGGTATTAAAATGAGAATTTTGAAAATTAAAAGGACAGATTAACTGAAGAATAAAAAAACAGGGAATAAAATTAAACTTTCAAGATAAATTTCAAAATTGTCATCTATTTCACATGTTTTTTCCACTTTAATCATTTGTTTCTCAACTCAACATTTCCACTAAAAAAAAATATGTAATTGGATTTTAATTTAGGCTCAAAAAAACTAAATCGTGCAAAGTAAAAAATCAAAGATCAAATTTAAAAAATTTAAAAAGTTATTGTTTCAATTCATAATGATATTTAAGATAATGAACTATATTCGTGTTTAAAAAAAGAAGAGCTCTTTACGTATATATTAATACTAAATTTATCATGAAAAAAAAGGAGATAAAATGTTAACTTTAGTCAAAGTGAAACGAGTTGTAATGTATAAATAAAGACGAAAAGGAATAATTAAAATGAAGTTAATTGTTTTATTTTTCTAATATTAAGACAGGTTGGTCCACTGAGAATGCAACGTTATTGATTAGCAATCTTGAACGTAATCCCAATTTGATTCTAGCTAGACAATTCGACAATGCAACTATTCGATGAAGAGACGTCCATTTCTATGACTAATAATAATAATTATTGGAAGCATGGAAACACTTTTAACTAATTAGATTTTAAATTTAATTTTTAAAAATTATTAGTTTGGTTTTATAAATTTTAGAATCATTAAAAGCTTATATGGTTGTTAACTTCAGAGTTTATAAGATTAGTTAAGGTACATGCAAGCTAATCCGAATATCTATATTAATTAAAAAAAAATTCATTGAAAGTTTCATTGTGCTAATATTCTTTTTTTAATTTAACGTGGGTGTCCGGGCTAGTTTGCGCACACCTCGACTAATCCCACGTGCCCTGAAGTTAACGACCATATAAGCCTTCAATAGCCATCATATGAGCAATTACATAACTCGAGCCTAAGACCACAAAGAGAGTAAATCTCCTGGTTCCAAGTTTTTATCACTGGACTACCAACTTTATTGTGCTAATATTAATTGTACATGTTGCTCACTTTCCATCAAAGTGATTTCCTGTCCTCAAGAAAAGCACTAGCGTTAACATGAAACTAAAAAGGACAAGAATGCACAAGTAGTTAGTCTTTTTATTATTTTTATTTTTGTTAGTTTATATATATATATATATATATATATATATATATATATATATATATATATATAATGTGGGATGGCATGCATATTGGGTAGAATAGTTGTGAGAAATGAATCTCATACAGGGTTAGTAAATATGAGCCTCATGCAAATTCATTTGAAAAATTAGATTTAAGAGTATAGTGTTTTCAACCCCACGTTGGAATAACTAATAAAATTAATATACAGTCAATTTTTTTTAGAAATTATATATTATGTGTTATATGAAGAAGTTAAAAATATAAATATATTTTATTTTAAAATTCTTGAAGAAAATTAAGTTTATAAGATTTTTATAGACATCTCAAAAATTCAAGTTCTAAATTTAAACGAGCCAAAGCTTGAGTATACCAAAGCTCAACTTGGGTGTGGACTTTTTACCGTACTAGCTAGTTACAGTTTAAATTATTTTATTATATTAATGTTAAAAATAATTTAAACGAGCCAAAACACCTGAGACTATATGCTTTAGACGCAATTTAAATTATTTTAATATGTTAATATTAACAATAATTTTTTTAAAAAAATAATAATAAAATATTATTTTAATATATTTAAAAAATTATTATTATCACTCCTTAATAAAAAATAATTTAGCTGTAAAAAGTAGTTAAAACAATAACTATACTATAGTGTCTTTTTAAATTAAACAAGCTATCCATACAGTTAAAGATTACATGTAATAAAATTAATTTTACTTCTTAATTATACGGACGGACTAAAAAGAGTCACATCATAATTGTTTTTTCTACCATGAGACTCATTATTTAAAAAGCAAACGCGATCTTGAATGATTTTATCAAGGTGAAATAATATTAACTTTTCCCTGAGGATAAAAGCTTTCTTGTAGTTGAAGCTGAAGTGATTCTCGTTAATCTCTGTCGAGCTGCAACTTTTTTGGTTTCTTTTGCCTCGTCGTTTATATCCTCGTCTTGTTTGTATTAGGCTATTAATGTACTGCGATTTATTAGTTATTAATTGATTTTATCAAGGTAAAATAATACATAGAAAACACATGGCAACGAACCATTGGCGGATGCATTGTTTTAAAATTGCTAGGAAATAAATTTCGACCGCCCTTCCTGCCTAGCAAGGTCCATCAAGGCCAAATTGCTCTCGTGATCTGTGAGAGTGTTCCTCAGATTTAGGCTACCATATATATATATATATATATATATATATATATATATGATTCATGGAGATGGTCGTCGCGCGATATATAGAAAATGGATGGTACAGTTAATCTATGATTCGCCACCACAAAGGCCTTTGGTTAATTTATGATTTTTAGCCGAGCAGCACATGGAGCACTGCTGACTGCTGAGTGATGAGTGATGCCTTGGCCTTATTATTTACTTGCTAGTTAATTGGACTGCGTTATGCTAGGGTTTGATAAAAATTATGTGATGTTATTATTAAATTCATTTATTGATTTGTTTTTTTTTATCGAGTCTAGATTTTAAATTAAAATATTTAAAAATTATTTTGATGTAACTCAGTCTACTTGACAACTATAAAAATAACCTAGACAATCGGTAAAAAATATGGTTTAACTTACAAAATCTAAGATGATATTTTTTTATAGTATTGAAATGGTGAAATATTTGATTGACTCGAGTTTCATGGCTTAATATATCAAACCTGCAATCTGAGTTATAAACTCCACTAAATTTAATAATAATTTTTTCAAAATTATTTTTACTGAAAATAAAAATAAATATTCACAAAATCAAATACTGTAATATTTGCTTGAAACTAATGATAATATTATAGAAATTAAATCAAAACAAATTATAAAATTCAACTCAAAATTACCTAAATATTAAAAAATACAAACTTAATATTAAATAATAAAATAGAAAAAAAACCCCTCCATTTCTAATAAAAATAATGAAGAAAAAACTCTGAAAAGTAGCTTAATTGGTTAAATTTTAGGTTTGTTTTCTAATGGTCTCGAGTTTGAGTTCTTTTAGAGTAACTAGAGACTTATATAATCATTAATTTTAAGTCTTATTAGATTAATTGAGATACATGAAAACTAATTCAAATATCTATATTAATAATAATAAAAAATAATAATAAAGAAAGTGTCATGGGGCACTTCCTCTAGTACAGAGTAGAATAGGTTTTAGTTTGGGCATTTTTTATTTAACGATTATAGTACGGTTTCATTAGGGGCAATATAGACTTTTGAGAAATGCTATTCTAGAAATCTTTTGGAAAGTAATTTATATTTTTTTATAAAATAGTTAATAAATGTATCTGTTAAGCATATTTGTAGCTAAACTCGATATCTTTATTTGATAAATTACTAAACAAACAAGTAAACATGTACAAAAAAAAATCAAGAAAAAAAACTGTGAACCATTATCAAATGTGATTCCGGTTTCTATTAATTTTATAATTTACATGTTTTTTTTATTTTTTTAATATTTAGCATTACACTAACAAGCAAAAATCCCAATTTTAGTCCTTGTTTGGAATTACGGTTTTAATAAAGGCTAGTTAAAATTTATTTATTTTTAATTTTTTTAATGAATCAATATAAAAAATAAAAATAAATATTATTATAATATATTATAATAAAAAACTATTTAAAAATAATTATTATCACATTCTCGCCTCTCAACAGCAGAACCAAGGCCGGCGGCGGCGGTGTTTTCGGTATTAAATGCAGATTTGATTAATACTCTAACACAATGACTTGTATTTTTCAATCACCTCTCACGAAATCTGCAACAATTTAGGGAGAGGAAGCACCTTTTGATCCTCAAACCTCCTGCTCAGTGCTCAGAGGAGGAAATAAAAAAGAAACCGCCAGAAACTGTTCGCCTTGTCAAGCATCATATGCAATACAGGAGCAGAAAGCATTGTGCCCCCACACATACAAATACAGTAAGAGATTTTGGACTCGCATGAATAAAACAATCGGTGCCGTAGCTGTACTATATCTTCTCATCGTTATTAAATTCCTCCTCTTCCTAATGAGTCAAATGGCTAGTGTGGTCCTCATGCAAATCCAAGCATAAAAAATTAAAACAATATTAAATCACAGCTTAATTATTCAAATTAAGAACTCCAAAACCTGTTTCTACCCTGTTTTGTTCGCTCTATCCTCTTAGGCGCAGACGCAGCACCCACTAATCACATATTTAACAAGCAAAAGTACAAATATCTGAGAAATGGATAATATATGTTTGCCACTGTGTGGTTGGTGAACATAGCCATGCAAATCATCCTGATTCATTGGTTCTTATACATCTTCAAAATACCCAGGAGCTTATCTTACTTCCCCTGCGACTTTGTTTCAAGTGTCATTATTAAACCCCGTCTAATTTGAGATTCGACTGATTTATTTTGAATCTTTAACCTGATTAGTTTATCTAACCTTTTGTTCAAGTAAGTTTTATATTAAATTAACTTGAGTTGAGGTTAATAATTATGGTTTAAGCTTGTAAAGGGCTTGTTAATAATTGAATAAAAAAAGAAGTGCCTTTTTGGGCTTGTTGCCGATTAACGAAAAGAAAGGATTTGGATTCGGAGAAACAGGTTAGTGGCGCATGCATAGGTTAAAAGGCCAATGGCTAGTGCCTTCCTCTACGAGTAGTGGTGAGGCTACTACCAAGAAAATGGAGTGGGTGCAGATTACAATTTTAAATGATAAAGATATTCAATAAATGCTCAATTATTTAGTTGGAGCTCCGCATGCTAAATAAAATTTGAACTTAAATTTCTATATTCTTAATTAATTACGCAAAAATCAGGCTGGCTCGATTCTCATTATCTAATCATTGAAGAAAATTAATGCTAGTTGGATGGATAAAAGGATTAATTAATCCATTCTCTGAATCATTGCCGGGAATGCCCATTCGTAATAGCATTTCAGGGCCTAGCTGTTGTGGTCAATCGTGTAACTTGTTTCGTCCCCGTCCCGGGTTCGACCTTTTATGTGCACGTCTGTCACCCCCGCGGTGCCTAACTTGCCCCTGGGCATGCAGGATGTCCAATGGACCGTGGAGAATAGTCGTGGTGCGCGCAAGCTGACCCGGACACCTCACGTAAATAAAAATAAAAAAAAGAGAGAACAGTATCACTCTCGGAATAGGCCAATCGCCTGAGAGAATAGTGCCGAGTGCTGATAGGGACTGTCTACAGGAATCTCATTGATTCGATCGATCGTGTTTCATCAGAAAGAAAGTTTTCCTGTTCGAGGACCTGATGGGTTCTTCTGGGCCGAAGGAACCTCACCGATGATTCCCAGTAACATCTCGACGAAAGATTGAGTTTTGTTTTGTAACCATTTCTATTCATGTTATTACATGTTTTCAACATGGAACCAGTCTTCAGACAGACCAGGCTCCTTGATTTAAGCACCAGCCGTCCAGATCCTAAGGAGACGTTCTTCCTTTGCGTGCTTGAATTAAATTAATTTAGATTGAAACTCTTGCCATTTATAGATCCAGCATGAATGTTTGGTACAAGAGTTATGTCGTGGGCTAAAATCTTACCTACTAATGTCTTTTCATCCAGCTGCAAACCATGAGCCCACACATAAACTAAGCTCTCAACGTTTCTGAATTTAGAAACGATTCCCATAAACACCATAAAAGAGCTGAAGCAAGTTGCCAATTTATCCCCGGCTTGGTCTTCTCAAGCTTTGTTCTGTTCGCTGGTGATGCTGATTGACAGGGGACCTCCAAGTTGTATAACTTCTCGAAATTGCTATTTGCAGAATCGGATTGAATTGACCCATCAAGAACAAAGCTCATATAGTACAAATTTTCTGGTCCAGCCTGCACGACCTAGTCCACTGCTTCAAGCTTTGATGTTCTTTGATGTATTTGTTTAAATGATGTATTCTTCTGGGCAATAATAGCTATCAAAGTATCCTTTTTAAAGTTTTTGCAATTGGAAAACACAATATTTCAAAAAAAAACTTTTATTTTGTTAATTTTTTAAATTTCAATGAAATATTTTGTGCCCACTTTGTAGATCATGGTTCAAAAACCCATTTCACCTGTTCTAATTTGATTTAAGTTTAAATTTTATTTTGTTTTTTTTATTAGTGGCATGAAATTTATTGGGTTTTAAATATATGGAAAAAAGCTCTTGAATTTGTGCTGTAAATAAGGTGAAGACTATCGAAATTTTCCCAGCAATTGACTGATAGAGGTTGAGGATGGTATACTTACGATTTAATCTTTTGTAGTTTCAGCTGTTTAAAATTTAATTTAATACTTATAGTTGAATATACATGGAATAATTAATTTTGAATATATTAATTTTCTAATTTGAAAACATATTCTGAAACCACACAAAATAAATATGTTTTTTGATTTTTTAATGGATAATGGAAAATGAAAATGGAACAGAAAATTGAAGATAGAGAAAGTAAAACATTTTTTTATTACTCAACACACCTTAGACGTTGTTTGGTAATGTGGTTACGAGTGAGGTTTACCCGCAGCCACATATATCAGTGTTTGGTAAAGCAAGCGGAACTGATTTTACTTGGTAGAATCCATTAATTTTTGTTGCTCAGCCGCAGAATTGGAGAAGTAGCACTTCTCGTGGGTATTTTTAAGGAACAGTGGAGTCATGCTCCACTGTCGCACTATTTAGTTTTTTTTTTTTGAAAAACCAGTGAGAAAAGTTTAGTTTTTTTTCCCCGAAAAACCAGTGCAGTTAATCATGAACAATATTTTTTTTATTTTTTTAAAAAATTAGTTTAAGATGAATTAAATTTACTCGTACTGTAATCTCAATTTTATTCATGATAATATTTTATCTAATTTTATTGCACGCTAAAAAATCATGGAAATTGTAGTTTTTGTCGAATGACTTTTGTACGTAATGAAATTGTAAATTTTTTTAAAAAAATTGTGTTTTACTCGAAAAACTAATATTTAATTGTTAGATAGATTTCGTATGTAATGGCATTGCACATAGTTTAATAGAATAATAAAAAATATTTGATATCAATATTATTTATTTCATGATGTAATAACAGTAGTTAAATCTATAATATTTAAATTAAAAATTATTAATATATATATATATATATATATTTAATTATTTTATAACTTCAATTTAAAAAACATTTTTTTAATCAAATATATTAAATTACTTTTGGTTCAACTTTAATTTCAACCACAGTTTTAACCAAACATATATTTTTTTAAACCAACCTCAACTAAACATATTTTTTATAAAATAATTTTTTTAAAATCACAATCATAACAGCCACCATAATACCGAATATATTTTTAATTACCTAAACTTGAATTATCTTTGATATCATATGAACTATGAACAAGGCCCATCTGCAGGGAGTCCCACTACTATTAGGCCTTGGACCTAAATGATTAGGTATCTCTTTTGGCGCTAAAGCTCATCTTGTTGGAAAAATAACGTCCCTTTTGCCTGGTATCTTCACAACAACGTTGTGGAATTTCATGCTAGATGCTTGCAAGCCTCTCAATGAGAATTTCTCATCTGATCGACAAACATTTTTAACTACAGATTCAAATCTGCTAAACAGAAAAGGAAAAGGAAAAGGAAGAAGAGTACAATGCAATGGCAATTTGGCATGGCGTGAATATGATCTTTTTCTGGGACATTGACGGAAAAAGAAAAGGAAAGAACTTTAGGTGCAGACTTAATTATTGATGGACCCTTTTTGTGTTAGACTATGATAACCATATTCGGAGGACAAAATATGTTATGATTTCAGTGTGATCTATCGGTCAAGAGAGCTAAATTATTGATTATTGTCAAAATTTGGCTGGAATTTTGAAGAACTAAAAGCCAAAAAAAACCAGAGCGCCTTAACATGATTTGAATATGATTGAGGGATCTTGAATTCTTGTTATTGTATCATACAGTTCCAGGGTAATTCTACAGCAAGATGGGATTAAAAGATGCATTTGGTATGATTGGCATGCAACTTTAAAATCTTTATGAATCTTGGGCTAGAGTACTCCTGGCTTGTTCCTTTCTGTTTCCCGTATTACGTGAAAGTACAGACAGGGGAAAAAACCTTTGGATGTTGACAACTGAAGAACAACAGTCAATGTTGATGTAGAAAACTCAAGCCGGACGCATGAATTTATTGAGGATTGCAGCAGCACATTAATAATATCACACAAGTAGAGAAACTACCACTGGTGATTGAAGATCAGAAATCTATGGCATAAAAAGTACTCTCTCTGTTTTATTTATTCCCCCCGGAAAATATCATACATCCCAGCAACATCTTCATGTGCTGCATCCAAGCAAGCAAAGCAAACATAAGAAAAAAAAAAAAAAAAGGAGAAACGAGCAGAAATAAATTTGACACCCATTGTAATTCAGACTTCGTATAATGACAACGTATTTTCAAATCAAAACATATTTGTTTTTAATTTTGAGAGGTATAGCTTAATTAATCAGATTTTAGATTTGTTTTCTAAAGATCACTAGTTTGAGTTTTATAAATTTCGGAACCACTAGAGGCTTACATGGTCATTAACTTTAGAACTCATGAGATTAATCGAGATACACGCAAGCTGGCTGAACATCCATATTCATCTATAAAAATACACATCCACTTTTGCTTCTTTTTTATTTTTTTATGTACTTACCATGATTTTGATTCACCATGAACCCATATTAACGTTTCCAGTGTAAAAATCTTGAGAGAAACCGAGCTTATATAGTATGTAATATTAAAAAATCAATTTAACCAAAAAATTTAAGTTATTAGATGAATCTCAAAATATAATTAATATTATTATCTAACACAACCCTTCAAGTGAAAGTTGTTTAAACTTAAAACTTATACATGTCCATTCTATTTTGTGCTTAATTTTTATCAAATAGATGAGGATGGTGAGATTTGAATTTATGACCCCTTAGTTATCAAGGCTCTGATACTATGTCAAAAAATAAATTTAACCCAAAAATTTAAATTATTAAATAAAATTTTAAAATAAAATTTATATTATTCTCCAACATGAAAATCCCATAAATAATCATACATCTTTTACGAAATTAAAAATAACAAAGCACAAAATAATAAATTACTCCGTATCTTTTTTATCAATGTGAAGTAAGCATTTTTTTCCACCGTAGTTTTTGTATGTATATTTTCCTTTTTCTAGCAATCTACATTGAATTATTTTTAATGGTTGGGATATTCTTCAACTGGCTATTCATACAAAACTGAATATTAAACTAAACATTTATATTTAAATTACTTAGTTCAAAAGATACACAAAATATTTTTCCTAAAATTCACTTGATCTTAAATCTTAAATAAAAATACAGAAAACAAATTCATATATCACCTAATTAAAATCAACAATTGAATTGTATAAAAGAATTTTATACATGAACAATCTTGATGATTATATTAGATCTACACTAGTCATGGTCTGTGAGTATCCAAGTTTTTTCAATATAAAAATAATGTTAAAATAAAGCAAGTATTTTTTTAAAAAAAATGATTCGTTTACTTGATTATATTTAATATGTTTGAGTAATTCAAATACTATGAAAACATATACAATGCTAATAAAAAAATTAACAATGTAAAAAGAAAAAAAAAACTCTATTCGAGCCCATCAAGATTAGCATTTCAAATTTGCTACCTAGTAGTGATACCAAGGTAATCTGTTAAAGACAAATTAAATAAAATTATAAAGTTTAATTATCAAATAATCCAATAATAAAAAGCATAATTGAAAAAAATAATTAAAGAAAAAGCAAGAAAAAATTCTAAGCCAACTCACATTAACCTTCTAATCCCAAGACCAGTGAAAACAATTAATTAAAAAAACTAATGAAAAAAAATCTAAGTCAATACATGTTAACCTTCTAACACCGAGACCATGGAAAATTAAATTGAAAAAAATAAATTTAAAAATGATCCAAATAAAAAGATCAAAGTCAATTTATGTTAACTTTCAAGACCTGTGATCCTAGTCATGAGCTAGAGTCTAATCCCATAGAAAGCAAGCCCTAAAAAATAATGAAGTAAAATTTCAAATTACCAAATATATTAAGGGAAAAATTGAAAAAAAAATACAATAAAAAAAGAATTTTATTAAATAAAAACAATATGAAAATACAAAAAACATCTTTAATATAAGTTTAATAATTTGTGTTTGCAAGGATAATATAATTTTTATATTATACCTTTAAAATATAAAGAGATTGAATTGCCTCATGTAATTTTTTAAAATATTTATTTTTTTAGATAGTATACTGTGCATCTGAAAGGTTAAAAAACTGATTTTTTCCTAATAAATCTCAGAACAATGATCTGTATCTAAAAACAAGATACAGATCACCTAATTAAAAGACAAATAATATTAATGCCACTAAGAAATAAAAAACTTTTTGTAAAAGCATTATTATTATTATTATTATTATTATTATGAGAACCGAAAGAACAGACTGCAAACATTATTTTTCTTATAATATGCATCATTTAGCATATATTTCATATAAACACGCCCCAAAAAAAATAGCATTGTGACCAATTGATTTTAAAAAGTGGTTATAACTGAAATTTACAAATTTAGCCTCGGACATATCCAAAATTACACACAACGCAAGCTACGCATGGTTGGTAAGAAGGCTACCAATTGTGGGGCCAAGGTAAGGCACGGGCGTCACCTTTGCCCTTTTCCCACTCTCAAGCTTTAGCACTTTTTGGGCGAATTGCACTGAAAAACAATACCAGCCCATCGCGGGAGGAATCAATCCACCCTCAGCTCGCATGGAAGAATAAGCGCCCTCCAACGAAGATTTGATCTTGAGCTTTCTCCTTCTCCCTGTATTATTATTTTACTTCTTATTATATATATATATATAGTATGATCACCTTTATATATTCATATCCAAGATGTTCTTATTACACACATTTCTATAAAATTTAGTGTATAGTTTAATGGGTTTGGTTTGGATTTTGGAATAAAAGCTTCTTCACTCGTGTTTTTCTGTTTTCCTTTTCGTCTTTTCTGTTTCAGTGCTGTTCTTTTGCTTCTTTCTGGGGATGGGTGGATTTTGCTCCAATACTGATCGAAAAATGTATGCACGTCTTGCTAAGGGTCCATTCCATCCATGGCTGTGAGTGAAAGAAAACAAATACAAAGTGCTTGAATTTCATCACACGTAATCCCTCAATGCCTCAGTCTCATGTCTTGTTATTGATAATTGCAACTCATGCAGAAAATATGCAGAAAATATCCACCACTACCAGCACCACTTGCGCCAGGCTGACCTAAAATGACCATCCTAGGACAGTTCTAGTGCCCGACACCATTTTCCAAGTTACTATTAATTCTACAGCAAATGACGTTTTCGCCATTGTTAGGCTTAATTGCATGATTTGAAAGAAAACACAAACTGTCTACTCAAATTAAAACACCCACTTAATTTGATGTAAATAACATTGAGTTGAGTGCGTGTTAGGTTTTGCAGGGAAAGAGAAAGTGATTTTTATTTAAAAATATATTAAAATATTTATTTATTTATTTTTTAATATTAACATGAAAGTTATAAAAATACTAAAAAAGTTATAAATTTATTATTTTCTTAAACCAAATACACTTTAGGTATCCATTCCACTCACATTAAAATGCTCAGCTTTAATGCTTTATCTTCACTTCCCTGTATCATCCCAATGCACAATAATTTCAATGGAATTGTAAAGAAATAAAAATTAAGATTTAAGAACATTTCCTTTACAAAGAGCCATAATGATGGCAATGCAAATATCAATAGGTACACATCTAACAGCGTAGCAGTCCAGCAGACCATCAAAAGTAGCAAATGACTTCTACTCACTAAAAGAAAACAAATGTTCTTCAAAATTATTGTTTTACTTTTAAGGGTTCATGAGTGGCATCGCAACTGGTTTTTGATTCTCTGGGACTATACCTCCTCCATGTCTTGGGTGTAACAAGTAAAAAATGAAAAGACAGAGATAAGCCAATCTTTTTTACAGTACCATACCATCCCCTCCCTCTCAGTTTCTGCACTCTCAGGCTGACAACCTGTATCACCCCACCTCACACCTGGTTCCTTCCCTCTACTTGTAACCCTCTCTCTCCCTCCTACAAGACCAAAAGCAACAAGAAAAGATACTACTCATGGAGAGAGAAAAGTAAAGGATGGTGTTGTTTGTTAAAAGATGGTGACAAAAAAGAGAGGAAAGTAAAAAAAAGAAGAGACAAAAATATAGCAGCAGCAGTAGTATATTGTTTCATAACTTACATTTGCCTCACTCACAATTTTAGGTTCTCTTTGTTAGACATGTTCATGACTAGAATTATTGGCTAACTAGTTATGGCTTTCAAGCTGTTGCATCTCTCTTTCTTCTCTCTCTTTTTAGCTAAACTGTCTCTTTCATATGAACCTAGAAACCATGAAGGTAACAAGAGCTACAACCCATTAAACGTCTATTTTCTACATGTACATACGTTTTTGTGGATTTTAATATTTTAAAGTTGTTGGCTTTTTTGTTTTGTTTTTTACAGTGGAAGCTTTGATAAGTATAAGAGAAGCTTTACATGATCCACATGGAGTGTTAAGCAACTGGGATGAGGATTCTGTTGATCCTTGTAGCTGGGCTATGATCACTTGCTCTCCTGAAAATCTTGTTATTGGCTTGTGAGTTTCCAAGTTTTTCTCCTTCTTCTTAAGTTGTTGCTGGCTTTATTTAATGTTAAGAGACTTTGTTTCATAGAACTTGAAATAAAGTTCATTTCTTGGTTTTGCTTTGTAGGGGGGCTCCAAGCCAGTCTCTCTCTGGTTCTCTGTCCGGAACCATAGGAAATCTCACTAATCTTCGCCAAGTGTAAGAACTTTAAGCTTCTTTTCATTAGTTTCTCTTTCTTTCAGCTTTTTTTATAGTTCACATTTTGATAAACCCACTTCTAGTTTCTCTTTTGAGTTTTCGGTTTTTCTTGTTTCTTGCTGTAATTAAGGAAAGGAAGGTGAAAGAGTAAAAAGAATTTCTGGGTTCTGAATTTTCTTTCCAGTTTGATTTTCTACGTCTAAGCAGATGTCTTTTGGCAAAACTCTAATATTAAAGTGGGATTTCATGATTCAAAACTCTGTATCTGCAACAAAACAGAGCGGAGTATCTTTGTTTATCTGTTCAAGTGTGAAAAGAAAATTCGTGAATAGGACATTACAATCCCATTTGTCTCCTTATGATTGATACTTTATTTTTTGTGTTTCAACTTATTGGTGTGGATGTGAAGGTTGTTGCAAAACAATAACATCTCTGGTCAAATTCCGCCAGAGCTTGGCACTCTCTCCAAACTTCAGACTTTGGATCTCTCTAACAACAGGTTCTCTGGTGTGGTACCAGAGTCTCTTGGCCAATTAAATAGTCTCCAATACCTGTAAGTTGTTTGCTAATTTTATTCTTCATAATCTGTTTGGTTTCCAAGAAGGTGGAGTAAAGGAAAAGAAAACAAAACGCCAACAGAATTGCATGCCTTGTTTCATGGTTTCTATTCTTTTTTTCTTCTTGTTTTATAAAAGGTGCACGCAAATTGGCAGATTATTTTGATCTTCATTAAATATTCACAATTAGCAACCAAACTAAATGGTTTTATTTGCTTTATTTTGATATCGTTGTGATTAACTATTGTGATATTTTTTGTTATGTAATACGAGAGTAGGAGGCTAAACAACAACAGCTTGTTTGGGCCTTTTCCTGTGTCTTTGGCCAAAATCCCACAGCTTGCTTTCTTGTGAGTGTAGTTTTCTTTTTCTCAGTTCTTGTTTGTATTTTATGTTTGAGTGCCTTGGAAAACGAACACAGCATGAAGCATGCTGGTAACCTTTTGATGTCATAATGTTTTTGCTCAGCAACTCGCGTTAGGTTTTTTTTTTTTTTTTTTATCATTACACTGGTATTTCAGGGACCTGTCTTATAACAATCTCAGTGGATATGTGCCCAAGTCCCCTGCAAGAACATTCAAGTATGGTTTATCTACAACGCCCTGTTTTTCAATTATTGTGTACTTGGTCAATGCTTTATCAAATATTATTTTATTTTTGTGTTCCATTGTTGGTTAATGCAGTGTTGCGGGTAATTCGTTGATTTGTGGAAGCGGCTCTACTGAAGGGTGCTCTGGATCAGCCAATGTTGGTCCTCTTTCCTTATCTCTTAGTTCATCACCTGGTGAAATCTCTATGTCCCTCTCATGTCTACCTCTTGGCTAATCTCTTTCAGTCAAATTGTAATATGTCTGTTCTCTTTGCGTAGGTAAGCATAAGCCCAAAAAATTAGCAATTGCACTTGGGGTTAGTCTCAGTCTTGTATCTCTCTTCCTCCTAGCACTTGGAATCCTTTGGCTCCGGGGGAAACAAAAAGGCCAAATGATACTTAACATTAGTGGTTAGTATAAGTAACATCCTATTTTATCTAAATTTTATTCAATGACAGCATGAGCCTGAAAAACGCTCAGATGGGTCATGGAATTTTGTTGTAGACAATCAAGAAGAGGAGCTAATTAGCCTAGGAAATCTCCGGAACTTCACTTTCAGAGAGCTTCAAATTGCTACTGACAACTTCTGCTCAAAGAACATTCTTGGTGCTGGAGGTTTTGGCAATGTGTACAAGGGAAAGCTAGGAGATGGGACCATGATGGCTGTGAAACGGCTAAAGGATTTGACTGGAACTGCTGGGGAATCACAGTTTCGAATGGAACTAGAGATGATCAGCCTTGCAGTTCACCGCAATTTACTGCGGTTGATTGGATATTGTGCCTCTCATAATGAGAGGCTTTTGGTTTATCCTTACATGTCAAATGGCAGCGTGGCTTCAAGGCTTAGAGGTTAGCACTTGGTTACCTTATGCAACTTTTATGCACAATACTACTCTGTGGACAACAATATTTCTGGCAATATAAATCCTTTTGCTTTGTGATTATTGAGGTACTGCATGTTTCCTATATTATGTTTCTAACTATTTCTGGTCTTTTCAGAGGTCTTAATTGGTGCCCTTGTTTCTAACTTCATCATGGCACAACTTTAGAACATGTTAGATTTGTTCTTAGTTCTGGTCAATTTATTTTCTTTTTCTCTGTTTGGTCTTGACCTTTTTTCTCTTCGCCAATTTCATGGTGAATGTATAGTTTATTATTGTTATGTATTTTTATCCATGTTGTATTTGTGCTCAGTTTGAGACTGAAATGAAGTTTTGCTATTTTTTTTTGGTTAAACGTGAGAAAGTGAACTGAATTCCTCGAAACATTTAATTCAACAATGGCAATACTAGAGAACTTAAGATTTCATGCTCCCATTTTTTTCTAAATTGTCTTGATGTTTATTTCTCTAAAGCACAAATTGTCTATGTCTTTCTTTACTTTCAAATCTGAATTTGGTCGATCTTTAGGAGATCCTGAGGGGAACTCTCCCTGGCCCCACTGTCATTCAAGGGACTAAAGGTGGCAGGGTGTGGGTTTTGAATGCATGGTTACCTAATTAGAATCTGTTTTTCTTTCACAATCTATTACTAGAACTGCTGTGATTTATGTTGGGCCACTTGGAATGTTCCTGAGATAATCAATTCATCAAACAGTGAAACCTGCACTGGACTGGAACACTAGGAAGAGGATAGCAATAGGAACTGCCAGGGGTCTTCTGTATCTACACGAGCAATGCAACCCTAAGATAATTCATAGGGATGTAAAGGCTGCTAATGTGCTCCTTGACGAATTCTGTGAGGCTGTGGTTGGTGATTTTGGCCTTGCCAAACTTTTAGACCATGCTGATTCCCATGTCACTACTGCTGTCCGTGGCACTGTTGGGCACATTGCACCAGAGTACCTATCCACTGGCCAGTCATCTGAGAAAACCGATGTTTTTGGATTTGGCATTCTCTTGATAGAGCTTATTACTGGAATGAGAGCTCTTGAATTTGGAAAAACTGTTAATCAAAAAGGAGCTATGCTTGAATGGGTAAGTCTCATCTGCTGCTACTATAATCTTGAACTGCTTCAACAGATGGCTCATTACTTTCATTGCGTGTACCATCAGCCATGATCATGCCGATTATAGTTAGTTTCTAGATTTTGCTTAAATCCAAATAGCTTCAATGGGATTCTAGACCGCATATAGCACTTCCCAATTGCCGTAAAGCATTTGAAAAGGACATATCATTGATGTGTTTGTGTGGATAATTGCATAGGATTAGTCCCTATCCGTGTGGGACATTTCATGCTGTTGGGCCCTGCATGCCAATATCTGTGAACATGATTTGTTTTGTTTGTTTTCAGGCTCTTTATGCTTTACATTGTTGCAACTTGCAACTGAGTTAGGAGATTTCAAATTCATATTCACAAATAACAACAGTTGGTAAAAAAACGTGTATGGCAATGGTGACAGGTGAAGAAGGTACAGCAAGAAAAGAAAATGGAAGAGTTGGTGGACAAAGAGCTGGGGAGCAACTTCTGTCGCATTGAGGTGGGCGAGATGTTACAAGTGGCGCTTCTATGCACTCAATTCCTCCCAGCTCACCGTCCCAAAATGTCTGATGTGGTCCGGATGCTTGAAGGTGATGGTCTCGCCGAGAAATGGGTTGCAGCACACAGTCATTGTAATCCCACAATGAGCCTCTCCCATCCTAACAACAATAACAAAAGCACTACCTCTGCTTCAAAACATGATGAAAGTGGTCCTAATCGTTCCAGCAGCATGTTTGGAACTACAATGGATGAGGACGATGATGAGCACTCTTTGGATTCCTATGCAATGGAACTCTCTGGTCCAAGATAAACAGGAAAGAATTAAGAAAAGCGAAATTTGAACAAACAGGAAAATGATTTTTTATTCTATAAGTAATTCTTTACAACTAGAAGCTGTCTTTTGTTCAAGAAATATATAGGTTTACTCTCTCTGTGTTAACTGTCTTTTTTGAGTGTTTTTAGCTTCTTGGAAATGTAATGTACATATCCTTTTTCATTTCTAACCGAACTGAAAGAATCTCTTTATATGGGTCGCGGTCCAATAGTATTTACGAAAGAAAGAAAGGTTGGCTTGCGAATGTGCACAATGGGGTTTATTTATACAGTGTTGATAAGTGAAAGCATCGTCACAAACCCTGCCGCATCCAAGGGCGACTGTGCAAGCATGGATGATATTGATGGTTTTGACTAGGAGATTATTTCCTTATACAGTGTCTTTGAGCTGATGAAACTGTGCAAGTGAGGTATTGTTAAATGTCAAAGTATGAGCTGTTAACGGTCGTTTTCTTTGGTAGCTTTTGCAGGGTCACGCGGCTCTTTGGTGCTCCGTGTTCTATCTTTTTTGGGTCTTTCAGTCCTGTCAACTCCTTTTATCTTGCTCTCCACCCAGGCAATTACAACCTATCTTTTCCTTTTCACCCTTGCTTTCTTACGTATAGTCAAGAACATGCTTCCTCTCATAAGAAATGTTTCAACAAGATTGGTCTTGTAATTTGTGCAATTGCAAGCGACGAAAAGTTTGGTGAGGCCGAGGTAACGAAGATATTGACTTCCAAATGTTTGGATTTGCACCAACAGTTGATTCATTTAGGCCTAGAAAATAATATAGCATTGCTGGATGTTTGACATTAAGAGACTTTTCGGTGTTTTCAAGACTTTCGGCTTTGATTTGAGATGAAATTTCCGACCCCAAGCAATAAGGCCCATCCCAATTCATGATCCAAAGAAGAACTCAGTTGGGGTTTGTTTTTCCTTGCCCCTTCATGTTGCTTGGGGAAAAAAGGAACATGCGGTGAACTGGTGGTTTGTGAGATTTTGTTAACAACAGAATGCATTTGGATGATGAACAGTATGAAATAGATCGATCTCCCGTCCTGCATCGTGTGCTTGTCAATTGTTTTTAACGTTAAAAAAATATACTAGTGTTTTTAAAGAAACAAGAAAAACTTGATATTCACATTATTAACATGACTAGATCCAATAAAATCAGGTAATCTTATTTAAAATATAGATAATAATAAAAGATGCATAGTAAAAACAACATTTAGCAACAATTAATAAAAAAAAGTCATCAATATTATATTTATAATGAGAATAAAAGAAAGATATTGGAGACTCATCGTCACTCTACTGTGAATATCAGCCATCATCAAAAGAGTTTGCTGAGATGGTTCAAACCCCGTTGCAAGGGGTTGCACAACCATCGAAAGAAGCAACATGGGCCATTCGAGCAATGCCTCAGAAAAGCAAATCGGGCAAAACATAATGAAGTGAGCATCCACTTATATTCAATAAATTCATTCTATTTAATTAAAGAATAAATTTTGTTTTTACAAAAATAAATTTAACAAAGAATAACAAATAAAAAACGCTGAGATAACCCAATAAAAAAAACAAAAGATAAAACAAAGGACGTAGAAAGCTGATAAAAAAATAGAGCTCAATCTCCAATTAATTAAATGTTGAAAGATAAAATTAAATTTTAAAAAATGATAAAATAAAACCAAAGCAATCACAAACAAACTTCCTAAAGTTGGGTTAATTTTCCAAACTTACAACCCGTAAAATCTTAGACACAAGCTAACCAAGAAGCTCATATCTAAACCAATTTAATGTTGAAAGGAGAAATTGGATAAAAAAAAACTAATCTAAAAAAATGGTGAAAGAAAAAAAAAATAACAATCAAAAGAATGAAAATAAAATCTAATAGGAAAAAAAAATAATGAATGGTGAAATCGCAAAAAAAAATCAATTTTAGAAATGGATTCATATTACATAATCAACAATTAAAAAAATAAAGACCACATTTGACAAAGAAAAAAATAAATGAGGATGAAATCAAAACAAAATCCAAACCTCATAAATCACTTAAAAAAAAAATAGAAAGAACTAGGACTAATTGAAAGGAAAGAGAATTAGTTGAGGGGTTAATTTGAGAAATTACAACGCAAGGCGTAAAAACCAAGTAATAAAGAGAGAAAAAAGAAATGGTCATCAGTGCTAAACCAAAGTTTTTTTTAATGCACGCGTCACTAGTTCATGGAGGAAACATTGAGGCCTAATCGAGGCTCATAAGCTTGATTGGGTCGAGGCCTAACCAAATCTCATATGACTCAGCCTTCACCGACCCACCATCTTTTCTCTTTTTTTTCTCTCTTTTCTTTTATTTTTATCACACATCTTTTATTTGTCTAGGCTACAATGTCAAGTCATGCACCTTATAACTCTGTCTACATTTCAATAAGAATTGCCACTTATTATAAGTGACATAGGCTAGCTATCCTCTTACGAGGTAAGCTAAGCAATAGAATTAACACCTTATTAAGTAAGTAGCTCTAGATTTTTTTTCATAAAAATAAGCTATTTATTCCCAAGTTTAGAGGTGGATAGAAGGATTTTTTTTCTCATTTTTCAACATAGAAGAAAAATATATAAATCTCCTTTTCCCCTTTTCTTACATGATATCTACTTGTAAAAAACTTATACTGACTTCAACATCAAAGGATTCTTCTGCAAGTAACACCCACCATCCAACTTGTTATTATCCATGAAGAAAGCCTAGATCCAGTGAATTTGTTCTGGCTTCATCAAAGGCATCGTCTATGGGAACGAAAATAGAAGCTTTGTTTGTTCTCTTTTTATTACTCTTTTATATCCTCCATATAAAATTTGAAAGATTAAATCGAAAACAAATAAAATTTGTATAAAAAGGTTAAGAAATAAAATTTAGAAATAAAAAAAAAATAAGGATTGATATAGAAATACCAAAAATAAAAAGGACCAAGATGTGTTTTTTAAGGGAGGAGAGAGAAAATAAAAAAAACTTGTTGGTGACAAACCGTCGCACCTCAGCTCACCGAGAGAAAAAAGAAACAACGACACGGTGAAAACACGGGTTTGGTCATTGAGAGGTATCACAAATGTTGCTCAAAGAGTATGGACACCTCCTATGCGTCGATGCATGTACAATCCACGCCAATACTTTTTTTAAAATTTTAAATTAATTAATTAACTTAAAAGGACCAAACTACTCCTTATGATCATGAAATTAATGATAAAACCATACTAAAAGACCAAAAGGCTTGTAGTTCCTTGTTTTGTTTTTTTATTTAAAATTAATTTTTTAAAAATATTTTTAGATAATTTTAATATGCTGAAATTAAAAATTATTTTAAAAAATAAAAATATATATTTTTAATATATAATAAAATAAAAAATATTTTAAAAAATACCTACTACATCTTAAAACAATAATTAGCACTTGTAAGTCTTTAGAAGGAATAAACGGTTGTCGATCTTAAAATAATCCCAACAGCATGGACGGTGGAGATGAAGCACCGTAGGAATGGATGATTGGACCCAACCAAGAAGCCGCAGCGGCAGCCGCAGCCGCAACAACTTCAACTTGACTTGCCTTGTATTGTACTCCTCTATTCCAACTCCAACTCCAAAGTTGTCATCATCTCTCTTCACAATTCCTTCTGTTTTCTGTATCATTATAATCCAAGAACACATGTACATATATGTATGTATGAGCAAGAGAAGAGAGAGTTCTTTCTCACGAAATAAAATATATAAAGAATTAAAGAACCCAGCACCCGTTAAAACATCTTTGAAGCACAGCCAAGCCAACTGTAATCAATCAATTCAGTAATGAGTAGCGGTAGTCAGTCCTCCTCCTCCTCCTCCTCCTCACAAATCCTCTGCGCTTCTTTTAATCAAGACAACAGGTAATCAACATTTTTTATTCTTCATACACCTTCCCTTTTCTTTTCTTTTTATATAACACTTCCTTTTCTTTTCTATTGAGTCTTCGCAGTGGCTTTGCGATAAGCACCAGAGATGGTTTCAAGATCTTCGATTCTAATACGGGACGTCTCTGTTATGAACGAGGCAAGCTACCCATTTTTCCTTTTCTTTTCCTCTTCGTTTTTTTATAAATGAAAGCGAATATTTCTTGAATAATACTGTATTTATTATTTTTTGTTAGCTTCTGGAGCTTTTGTTGTTGTGGAAATGCTATATAGTTCAAGCCTCCTTGCCATTGTTGGCGGCGGTGAACAGGTGCTTCCTTATTTCCTTTTCTTTTTGTTAGTTTACTACTCTCTAAAGCATTAATTTTGTTTTTTCCCCCCCTGAAACAGCCATCTCTATCTCCCCGGCGACTCTGTTTGTTCAATACTACAACAGGAACTGCTCTTCGCGAATTGAATTTCTTAACTTCAGTCCTCGCCGTCCGATTGAATAAAAAGAGGCAGAACACTCACTCTTTTATCTTTTTCAAATTTGTCCTTAATTGGATTTGATGGAAGAATTATTCTGTTGCTGTTGATCATTGCAGGCTTGTTGTTGTTTTGCAAGAAAAGACTTATATCTATGATTCAAATACGCTGGCAATATTGGATGCCATCGATACAGTTCCTAATGTAAAAGGTGAGACAGAAGATCCTCGTTATGCGGGTTTTCGAGGTAGCTTTCACGGCTGCTTTTATAGCTATCTATGTTTCATTACTAAATTGATGTTTAAACAGAAGTTCTTGCAGAATGAATTCAAACAGTTTTGAGTCAAAGGTTTGTTGTGGCTAATTGCATGATCTTGCACATTCTAGAGATGGGTTATTGTATTTCTTGTCATGCCATTCTGTGCTTGTAAAAGAAAACACAAGTGATGAGTGCTGAGTTTATATAGTTCTACGAGGATGAGAGAAAGACTAATTAATCAAATCGTATTTGCCATTAATTGCCTTGTCATTTGTTTATCTTTTCCACAGGACTTTGTGCATTCTCTCCTAGTTTGGATGGCTGCTTCTTGGCTCTTCCTTCTAGCACGACCAAAGGATCTGTTTTGGTGTACAATGTCATGGAGCTTCATTCACATTGCGAGGTTGTGGAAAAAATCTTTTAAAATTGATTGATAAGCATAACATGTGATTAAAAATTTCATATCTTCTAGGAATTCTTGTTTCTTCTCTCTTTAATGCTCCCGCTCCCAAAAAAGAAGTTGAAATCTTGGATACAAGTTCATTACAAGGAAAAAGAAGAAGGAATCTTAGATACCAGCTTTGGTATGAATTTCTGAAGGAGGGGGGGGGGGGGTTCTTCATCTCATTTCACTAACATTATTCTAACCCACTACCCAGCAGAATCTCATACTTTTCGCTTTCCTTTATGGTGATTGGATAAGAAAGAATCTTTTTCTTGCTCACTCGTATGCATCCTCAGGTTCACTTATATATTTATTGAATTCAATGACAGATAGATGCTCACCGTTCGCCATTGGCTGCAATTGTCATGTCTTTCAATGGGATGTACATTGCAACAGCATCTGAGCAGGGGACCATAATCAGAGTTCATCTGGTATCAGAAGCAACCAAGGTGAGCAACAATACACCATTTATTTGATGATGAACTTATGGAAGTCTGGACTTGTCAGCAAGATAACAAACACAGTTTCCATCTGTGCAGCACGGGCAAATGGGAGAGTGGACCTACTGCCTTCTGTCTTTGCTATAAAAATTATCTGGCAAATTTCCCTGCATGACCATTTACATGGTTCTAACTGACTATCAATGAATACAAAGAAATGAGAAACTGTGGATGAAATAGGAATTATGAAACCCAAATTATATGTGCTTACAAATGAGGTGTATTTAGAGATTTGCAACTTCTGCAGAGCTTAGCAATACTCACAAGCCAAAAACAAGTGCTAATTGTCTAGAGGGATTAATTAATGAAACAAATACCATTCTGATAATTATTATTGTTATTGTTACTGTTACTTCAACTGCTTTTCGGTGTGGAGCGGGTGTTGATAATCAGTGTGATAGCCATATTGTCCCTTTCATTATTTATAATGCGCAGCCATCCATTTTTTGTATTTCCACCTTTTTTTTAACTCATTAAAGAGTAGATTCCAATGGATCTTATAGCATTTCTCTGTTAATGGATTCTTGAGCAGTCATATAGTTTTCGAAGGGGGACATACCCATCAACAATATTTTCCTTGTCATTTGGACCATCAACGCAACTTCCAGAAATTCTTGTAGCCCTGAGTAGTTCAGGTTCCATTCATGTCTTCTCACTGGGTCTTGCCATAAATCAGAGGTGAGAAACTACATGAACTACGTAGTTTGGATATGTTGATTTAGCTGAGGAATGATATTTTGTTGCAAAACATCTATTCTTGTTGATGCTTTCAATAATAAAGTCACATAGCTGCTGTTCATTGACCTCTTTATGGAATGCAGCATTGCCCCATGGTTACCATAATGTTATAAAATCACTGGTATAATACATTCTTCTAATCTGTACATGTCAGTTATTTTCTCCTTCACTCTATGCATGTTTCACATAAATGACATTTGCTTGTTTATTGTTCTTTATTGTTTTTTCCTCTTATAAAATCATGTGTTTTTGGTTAGGTTTTCAAATCCAACAGTATTTTGTCCTGTTGATTTGTATTGATCCTGCTCTTTCTATGATTTCATTTTAAGAACACATGAATGCAGCACATGACGGGTCCAAGGTTTTACCATGTGCTTCATAATGTTAGAAAGGCTGCCTCTGATTTCTCCAAAACTATTGCATGTCCCTTCTCGTGCACTTTCCAAGCTGAAATTGCATTAGTTTCTTCCAGAAGGACAATTTTGCCCCCCACTAAAAGGGTATCACTTTGTATTTTTTGCTAATACTATCATGGGGTTTTATTCATACCTGATATGGATCCTGTTTCTCTTTGGATGTTAGTAATTGATAAGATCAGCACTGACAATATTTTTGCAGATGAGAGGCCTTACAAAGCTCTACTACATAACGTGTCAAATGTGTTTGATTTTATTAAGTATTTGCGAAGTCATCTGATCTTTCTTGCTTAATTTTTTATGCCCAACAGAGGCAGAAGATCAAGCAGTTTTCTTGGATCATTATTACCTGATTCTGTAAATGATGCATTCGATCCAGCTCATCACCGTGTGCTTCATAATGCTGTTCCTGCTGGAGTTAAAAGGTGAAATAGTTTGTAAATTAAATCCTGACTGAGTTCTAATTTAAAGGATCTCTGGCGACCTATTGTGAGGCCTACTCTTGGCATTTCAATTGAACTTCTGTTGGAATGGAAAGATTGTGTGACAGAACTTCATAGGTTAACCTAATTCTTTTAATTATGACTTCAATTCTACCATCTACAGGATGGATTTGCTTTGTTTTCTTTTTTCTGTTTCTTTTTTAATACCAAAAGAATGGAGAGTATGCATAATCAATAGAAAAAATGTTTTTTGTTCCTGGTTCTAAACAAGAAAATCTGCGCTGTGTGCTTTTTTTCTTCTAACCCCAAAAAAGATGTGCATGTGTGGTCTGAGCGAGCATCTTCAGGGTGTAGATGTATTTTAGTTTACAGTTCATATTCGATATGAAGTGCCGGCTCACATTTTTTATTTTCTTTAAGCTCATTGATTTACTAATAAGGTGACATAATGCAGCAATGTGGTCGTGCGCAAGGTAGACAAGATTGCTGACACAAGTTTATCTGAATCTGTAGCTTCTAGGTAAGTTCTCTGTATTATGGCAGGCTTTTTTGTTTCTATCTCATCTCATCAGTTTCCATTCCTCCATGTTTTTATTTTCCTTTCTTTGTATCCCACTGGCAGAGCTTCAAACTTGTCTTTCTTAGGGGGCAGGGGCAAAATATTACTAGTATCCAGAACATTGGGGGATTTTATATACAACAATATACACTTATAAATAAAGAAAGTCTTCTGGAGTTGGGGGGTGGCAGTGCCGCTTTGGGGTTGTTTATTACCCATTTCCTCTTCCTTTCACCCTCTCTATTTTCAGCTTCTAGAAACTGGATAGCTTCTGTCTACCTTGATTTAGTTTTTGGTAAAACAACTGGACACATCAGATCTCCGCCTACTGCATCTCTTCTTCAGAGAAATCAATTTCTGTTTTTTCAATTGGCATCCTTGTATGCCAAAAATATTTTCTAGTCTCAATTTCATCAATGAGCTTCATTATATCATTTGTTAATCACACATTCCTATTTCAGTAGCATAAAAAATGAGCTTGGATGATTTCCCTTTTGCAATTTATTCATTATTCATGTACATATATTTATACTATTGTCATTTATATTAATTTGTCCCGGATGCGTTTTCATTGGCTTGTTGTCTTCTTGTTTTTGAACTCTTTTTAGGGCCACGCTATCAGTAATAACCTTTAATGGGCATTTTTTAGAGTACACTGTAGATGTTAACACTCAAAATGAATCTAAATGGAGCTTGGAGAGTGAATTTAATCTCTTGGCAGTGATATCAGGTAATTTTGAAAGCTCATGAAATAATTTCTGGACTACATCTCTTTCTTTTTTACCGCACTTGTATTTCTGGTAATTTACTAGATCTTTACTATTCTTAGGTGAAGAGCAACATTTTCAGCTCGTATGATGATGCTCTGATAGCACCGTTGGTAGCATAACAGAACTGTTCAAGGAACTTGAAGAAACTGTTCTTGATGACCGAGATCTGTGATTCTTCGGAGCATACACGTAAATAAACCAGATTTTGATATAGCAAAGCAAATTTCTACAGTTACCTCATTTTGTACAGTTGATTTGTTTAGATATGTAAAGTAGAGAGATAATCTAAGTAATAGATGCATGTTCTGCATTATTTTGCACATTTTCCAGCGATCAACACTTCAATTTACGGACTTCCAGAGCTACAGTGGAGGGATGATTAACTCAAACTTGTTGTAACTGCGATGAATTCCATGAGATTTGAATGTTTGATTGATGGTAATTATCTTCAATTAGATTAAACTTTCAAGTGAACGAAGTGATCTCCTCAATTAAATTAATGGAAATTGTTCTCCATAAATCTCACCTTAAAAATATACAAGCAACTAGCAAGCATGCATTTCTGCCCAAAATTAACAAAATTGGGACGAGGTTGTTAAATCAAACCTTGAAAACAGCACGAATTTGGGTTCAGGAGACCAGAAAAAAAACCCCACAATGAACAACAAGAACATGTAGAGAAACCAAATTTGAGTTCTAACGGAGAACGGGCGGGGGGGGGGGGGGGGTGTTGGTTTGGAACTCCATTCACTAATCTCAGTCAAGTTGATGCTGACCTTGTTCTTGCCAGGACCCTTCAAGAACTGGTTTCTTTCCTTTTCTCTCTGTCTCCATTTTGTTATTGAAATGGATTGGTTTTTCGGTTTCTTGGGTGTTAATTAGTGGGTTCTTGTTTATATATATATATTCATGCTATTTTTCCTTTTTGATCTGCTGTTGCCTTTCTTCCCTGATAAATTTTGGATTCCTGCGCTGGTGGTTAGGTCTGCCCTTTGGGATCGATTTTCTTAAAAGACCTCAATTTTTTTCGTGTTTTTTTTTCCTTTATAATTTTGCCTCTTTTCCTATTTATTTAGCTCCGGTTGTTGCTGTTTTCCTATTTATAGGTTGATGTTGAAATTTTATCTGCTTAATAAATAAGTTTAAGTCCAAATTCTCCCTTAATAAATGAGTATGCACCCCTCTGAAGCCAATCTAACCCTTTTGAGGCATAAAGAATAATTCGATGGCTTGATATTCGATTCAGCAGGGATCATGATTTTTGTTTCCTATATAAAAAGAAATAGTGTTTCACTAGTTGATATTTTTTAAGTGGTTATGTAAACTTATAACATTTTATTCAACAATTTTGCTTCTATTTTTTTAAATTCATTAGTTTAACCATTTATCTAAGATGTAATACTAAGATGAAACAATGATCTATATGAAGCTTCTGAAAATGTTTTCTCATCTTGTGATTGTTAAATCACATTCCATTATCAATTATCAAAACTATACGGAGCCCAAAAGCAATATATGATATGCTTGCAAAAAAAAAATACACTTTGTTGGTGGTTATCTCTGTTAGAGCTACATGTGTTGCTTAAGCTCCAAGAGCCTTGAAGCCTGTATGTAGATCACATATGTCTTCATGCATTTCTTGTAAAATATAGGAGTTCTCATGTAGGGACAAACATTTTAGTAATGAGGTCGAGGTAGATCTCTGTATAAGACGTTGTGAATTATACAATATCTCGATGCTCATCCTATCAGACAAATGACTTCATTTCTATTTGAGGGTAGCTCTCCTATTTGCACATAGTTTCTAATAGGGATCCTCTAATCATCTGTTATATTGATAGAAATAGTTATCCGATCATCTTTACCAATACTAGGTTCTTCCAAGACTTCTACTCAAACATCGACAAGAAATTCCACAAAATTAGAACTTGATGATTTAGACAAGAGGTCTACTTGTTAAGTGTCTTTCTTTGAAATATGAGTGGTTGAAATGTTTTTAAGTTCAATGTTGAGATAAGACGTGACTTTTTGAAGATACAATTGCATGAGGAGTTCTCTTGCTTCACTTGTTCCTTAGTATTGACTAACCATTAACTGTGAATCATTGTGAGCTTGGAGGGGATAAGCATTCAAAGCTTCTGCAAGATGTAATCCAACAAGAAAAGCCTCTGGTGTAGGATGGCGTGATAGATGGACAACCTCTTTCTTACGCTGCCTAGATGGATGTTAGAAAAACCACTTCACGCCTAAGCATCATGAGGGTGTGCATGCTCTTTGAAATGGCTTGATGATCCATGGGGTTGAAGACCCTCTACTAGATCATTTTGTTTGCACTTTTCTGGATAGTGTAATCATCTACGAATACTGGGCGGGGCCTATTGTTGTGGAGGTGAGTGGAGAGATGCAATACTTTGTTGAGGAGGAGCTGAAACTCGTTGAGATGGATTTTCTCTCACTTATTGATTTTCCAGCACTACTTGGATAAGAAGTTATATCAATTCCATAAGTTGTTGAAGGATTGATTATACATGGGTTGGAGCATCTACTGTGGCTAGAAGATCAGTAACTCGTTCTATTCCCGGAGTGTCTTGATTATTTGTCATTGATAATGATAATGAGGGAAAAATAGTTAAACAATAAAGTTATTTATGACTTTTTGTAAGCACTCTCATAAACAACGTTATGGATGAAGTCCCAAAATCTAAGATATGTAACTAAAATGTTATTTAGTGTTTGAAATAATAGTTAATCAATATATTCAAGTGCTTGGATTTCTTTGGATGTTTAGGAGTGTGGTTGTTGTTGTTTTTCAAATAACTTTTTGTGCCGAAATATATCAAAATGATATTTTTTTATTTTTTTCAAAAATTATTTTTGAGATCAGTACGTCAAAACGATCCAAAACATACAAAAATTTTTTAATTTTTTGCAAAAAAAAATAATTTTTTTGGGAACGCGGTTTGCACCGCGTTCCTAAATGGACACTATAATGTAAAGAACTCCAGGCTAATAATAAAAGCTTGAATACCTGCAAAAACAGTCCTAATTAGGAGGACTTAAAGACCCTCCGATTATAAAATCAATATTATTATAAGAAAGATATAAAATGACTTAAAGCAATAAATGATTTTAAAAAGTATTAAATTCAAGGAATAAAGATGTTTGTTCTTGAGTTTTAAGTTGGTTAATATTAGCTTTGGAATCTATGCATCTTTTATCTTAAGAGATGAAAAGTTATGAACATTTTGTCTGAATGGTTCATAAGGTATTTATACCCCCTGAACCTTGTCGTTTTCAGAGAAGAAGAACTGATAAGTCCTCTATTTTTGGCAACATTAATGGAAGGCAAATACCTCTTACATATCATTAATGAGACAGTAAATATAGTAAATCATTTAAGAAACCTTATATACATCTATAAGTATAGAAAAATTATTACCTTAATATGAACGATTATTCTAAATGGAGAGGCATGATGATTTATCATATCTTTTATACTTCTATTGTAGAGAATCGTCCAGGATCAGGCATATAAACTTAGTACTTGGTAGTTGATAATGTCCAAGTTTTTTGAATTTAATATGTTTTTCAGATTCACATTGCTTTGAACTTAGCTAACTATCAGATCCAAATTCTTTAGGTCTGACATGTTTGTCACACCCATTTTATTTAAAAAGATTTTTTATAAATAAAAATATTGGCAAAAAAATTAACTAATCAATTTACAATGAAGAAGTTAGGAATAGGGTAGTGTTTTGAATAGTATCCCAAGCATGATGCCTAACTATACTAGCAGAAACAGAGACTTTCAAGTGGCAGCTGCAGAACAGAAACAGAAGTAGCTAAGGTTAAAGAAAACGTAAATAGAAGTCGAGGCCTCTATTGCAGCACTGCTAGTAAAAGGTTCCACAAAGTGGGAAAGCCAGTCGGCTAACGCAGATGACGAACAGTAACTATTTCCAAGCAGTTAATATTCTTTTTCGTAATCTTTCGAGCACAAATCGCTACTTGGATCTGTCACCATTTAGGGATTTAAGTTATCTACATCTTCAGGGAGTCATCTATGACGATAAGTGGACTTGGTGCTATTGTTTTGAGGAATAAACAGGAGATTAAAAGTCATATAATACAGTAAAATACGTAGTGAAATACGCAATACTAAACAAAATTAATGGGGTAAATTGATAAGTTATTCTATTCAACCATTCATTGTGAATATTTAAGTGGAAAAAAAAAGGCATGAAATTCGAAACAATAAGCTTTATTACACTTGGTATAATTTCTTTGTAGACATGTTTCGTTTTGCCGATGGACTATTTCTCACGGCAATCTATTCAATTTCGGGCGAGACATGAGAGAATCTCACAATGATTGGAATGTGGGTTCAACATTTTACAAGGTCGAAGGATTGATTGTAAACTTGAGGATCAATCACGTTGATTGAGAATAATAATCATCGGATATTATTTACTGTTCTATGCACTTCTAGTTTCACTATGATCACTGCCACCTCCTCCGTCATCTCTTTAACAATCTTTTGGCACTACTCATCCAGAGAATTCATAATGATCCGTCAAGATTAGCAACCAAGAAAATCCATGTCAACAATAAACTTTAGGCCCCCTACATCCTAAAGATGGTGAAATGGCTTGAGATTTCTTCACCGGAAAATCAAATTTCAGCTTTATTATGCAGGAAAATCAAATTGTTCGAACAAGGTGAGAGTTGCCAGTATTGGGCTTGTCCCATACTCACCAAGTTGCCTCCCTGAAGAGAATGCGCATTGGTTTGGTTTCGCCGAGTCTATTTAAGACCAAACCATCTTACCAAACTAAAGGTGATTTGGTCTATTCTCAGAGCACAAGATGTCCGAGGCTCGCCCCCGGGGTCATTGAAAGCTTGCTCTCTTCATTGTGCATGAAGCTGTAGTCCCACTAGCTTATTATACTCATAGCAACAGCAGTAGTGACAATTATAAACCACTCAAAACCAAACTAAACAGAGATTACATCAACATTTCCCTTTCTCCAAAAGGAAAAGAAAAACAAATTCATCCTTGTATTATATCATGAATTTCCTCGAGTTACACCAGATTGCCAAACTTCTCATAATTGTCTAAAATTGGCAAGCAACCTCCATTTTATAAGAACCAACTTCACCTATGAGTCAGGTTTAACTAATTTCAATCGTGTAACTTACCTAGTTCTTGTCTTGACAAACTTTCCTCGTGAAGCTTTCTTCTCCAACTTTTCCCTCTTCTTGCGGGTTTTTTCATCCTCAGCACCCTCCTAATCAAGGGAAGATCACAGCCAGGGTTATATAGAGGACATAAAAGTTTTTAATGCCTTTAAAAGATGGTCAACCAAAATAGGGTAAGAAAAGATACCTCTGAACCATTTGATAAAAATCCTCTGAAGAATCCAAAAGATTTGTAAGCTCCGAATGCTGGTATCTGGAAAGTAACATAGAACCAACATCTCACCATGTGAATAATCATAAAAAATTCTCTCCATGTGTATCTTCAATAACATCTCTAAAACGAAAATAGACATCTCCTACTTCAGGTCCTAGTTTCACATCATTCTTGTTAAGAACTCACCTCAATCCCCAGTGCACCACCCTTATCCTTCCCCCTACAAAGAAGGAAACAAGTGTTCCCAATTGGAAAAGCGAGGGCAGGGTTTACCAAGGAGTTTACTCTTCTAAATGAGCCATTAAAAAAAGCAATTTCCCTTCCTTTAAAGTTACCCATTTTCTCATAGCAAGCAACAAGCTAATGTTGCAGGAAAGATAAAATCACAAGATGTGCCAATAAACTAGCAAAATATACCATATCTTCACATCAATTTTAAATTGAACTGTTCAGATCCTATGCTTGCAGACTAGTATAACTGTACAATAACTTCATCAAAATATATCAATACTCAAACTTTGTCACCATAGGATTAGCTAAAACTACTCATCACAGATCAACAATGACAAAACAAATCCAAAACATATTTGAGAAAAACCAAATATTTATATAGATATATATTTCAGACACGGTTAAGAAACTTAAGTTGAATATTTAAAATACCCAAGTGAATGTTGGTCTATCTTCCCTTCAAAGACAAGAACAGGAGACCAGTATTCGCTTGCAATTTATCCATGCTACGAGTTCTTTCTCAAGAAAATTCCAGAAGCTTTCACTCATGGTGCTTTAACATGCACATATAGAAGCAATTTTATGAGCAATCAAGTAAATGGGATCTTACCACCAAGTATGTGTACCAAAACTTTCCAGATATGATGGACATGAGCTGCACAAAGCTCGTAATGTAGATAACATCATGTAGATAGCTGCAACGCAAGATATCACCAACATCAGGCAACAATATCTCATAATGCATCAACAGAATCAAAATTGGCATCACACACACAACACAAGGTCTAAAGACAAATTAAAAGCTACCTTTCATACAAAATCATAAGCCAAAATACCCAACAGAAGACTCAATTCAACTATTCATTTATCCTAATAAAACGAGTCAAAACATTAAAATTAGAACAATTAAAACATACCCACAAATCCCACCAGTGCTCATATCAAATCCACCATCAAGAAGGTCACCGTCGTCAGCATAAGCAGGGCTGGCCATAGCAGCAAGTTGTCGATAAGGTATAAAATAGGCCACAGATGTCAAAATCAGACCAATCCAATGTTTCCACGTGAAACTGGAATGGAAAATCACCAACCTCACCAACACATAAATAACCTAAAATTAACAAAACAATGATAAGAAAGAGGGAAAAAATCGGCAAGTTAATAGTGAAATGATAAAGATGAGGGAGTAGGAGCGTACGTTACAGGCGATGATGAGGCGACGGAGGTTAGCCATGTGACGGGAGTTCTCTTCCTTTCGCTTCTTTGCGCCTTGATTTGCCATTTTCTTTCTGCTTCTCAGATGATTGATTCTGATAAGTTCTCAAAGTTTAGTTTAGGGCTTCAAAAATGAAAATATCACTTTTATCTGTTCTCTGTGTGTGTGTGAAGGAATGGAGGGGATGTCAGCGAATCGAAGAAGTGAAAGAAACGGAGAGGCGAACGAACCAGATCCCAGTACTTCAGAGTAGAGGAGTGGTTGCATGGCGTTGTCGAACTTGACCCTTCCATCGTTCACTTGAAGCCCAGACTTATTTGGGCTCGGCCCAGATATCTTTCTCTTAGCCCAGGCCCGTGTTAATATTTTTCTTCCGGATTGAGTTTTTCACACATAACAGGAGGTTCGAAGAGTCGTTTTTTTAAAGAATGGATTAGTTTTGTAATTTGAAAGCGTGAACCTTTAAATAAGACAGAGATAGGGTTGTTGAGGGTAATAATTGTTGAAGGATATAATTAACTTTTTCGAGGATGACAGATAAGGACAACTTGTACAATAGAATAACACCTTTATTTTATAAAAAAAAAAAAATCAAAAATAAATAAGATAAAATTTTCAATCATACTTTATAAAATAAAAATCATTCAAGATTCTACCAGTGAGACAGACATACATAAAAAAAATAAAAATAAAAAATATATTTAAGATATTTTTAAAAAGATTATTTATAGCTTCTCTCAAATTCTATTCACCTTAATTCAGGCCATGAAAATTAATAAAAATAACTTAAATATTTTAAAACATTTCATTTATGGTTTTTCTCGAATCGGGCAAGGAAAATTAATGTGGTCAAAAAAAATAAAGATCACGGGTAAACAGTGTTTTGTACTGTTTCAGCTCTTCCCGTGTGCTCGAGTAATGAGATAAGATGTGAAATTCCGGCAGCGGGTACGTGTACTTGTCAAAGCACCAGATATATAATAATAGTAGGGGAGGAGGGGACATCTTCAGAGCAAATAAATTAATTAATTAATTAATTAATAACAAGTAATTTAACCATTCCAGTCCCACTTACCTGGAGTCTTGGAGTTGGTGAAAAATCTCTCGACTGCGTATTTCTGTACTTTATACAAAAGCTTAATAATCATGTAATTTGTCAACCTCTCTCTCTCTCTCTCTCTCTCTCTCTCTCTCTCCGCCTGCATTGTAGAAGGCATCTTTATCATTTTCAGTTTTTTCAACTATTCACGTGCCCGCGCTCCTACGAAGGTTGGACTCTAATATTTTATATCAATGTAATATATATATATATATAGAGAGGCAGTGGCAACGCATTTTACATTGTAAAAAAAATTAACTGTAAATTAAAAAGATGATGTGTTCTGAATAAAATAAATTAAGGACTATATATATCAACAATCATTAAAAAATTCTGATTCTAATAAGAGATCAAGTTGATAGATTAAAACAAGGATAAATATTAATATATGTGATTATGTCATGCAGACAACTCTTCAGAATTTTTCTATTTAAATATACAACAATAGAAAAAAATTCTTGTAGAATAAGAAATTATTCCAACGACAAAAAATTAAATTCTAGTTTAATCTCTTGTTTTTCTATTAATATATTTTTTTTCATGGGTTCTTAATGTGATAAAATTAGCTAGCAATAAGGAATAATAAAAAAAATATAGATAATTTAATAATAATAATAATAATAATAATAATATAATAATAATAATAAAGAAGGTTTCTATTGGTTAAGACACGGTTATCTAACTAAGGAGCTTTTTTTTGTGCATTTTACTTCACTAGAATAATTGTTTTTTAAACAACAACTTATTAAAACTATGAATGCAAGTTTTTTTAAAAAATAAAAAGGTATATTTTGATACTTTTTCATGTTTTTGTATTGGAAAATAAAAAAAAAGATATATATACCACTACTGCACTGTAATGAAAAACTTTTTAAAATTTATTTTTTATTTAATTATATGATTATAAAAATACATATCCGCGTGAAAAATGATTGCTAACATCGTGTAGAAAATGACAAGAATCTCATCCAAAAGTAAATATTAAATTAATCGATATCTAATAAAACAATATCTCAAATACAATAATATTTATTTAATTATAATTAATTTTGACTAAACTTTTAGAAAAAAAACAATCATGAAAGACATAACAAAAAAAACACCTGCTAATATAATAGAAATATCATATATCCCACTCAAAAACAAATTCAAAAAGAATTCCGAATATTTTATTTAAACAAAATTCAAGCAACTTTTTTTAAAAAATGAGTTGAGGAAGTTAGGTATAATGGGCTCACTTTTATTTTTTTCATCAACGGGTCAAAAAGATGAAAATCAACTCGGGTTTAAAAAACCTCTTGAGGTCCAATTTATTTTTTTGTGGGCAAGATGAAAGCCAAAAAACACTACAGTATAACTCATCTCATAAAAAAATAGCTCGTTAACATTAAAATTGACTTTTTTGTTGCTAAAATCGAGTAAAATCACATAAGTGTTAAAATGATATTAATATATTAAAACGATATGAAAATATTAAAAATAATAATTTAAAATAAATAAAAAATAAAATAAAATTTTAATTTTTATTTAAATGTTTTTGAAACAAGATCCTAAAACAAGGCGCCAAGTTGTTTTCTTATAATGTCATTTTCTTAACTTTTAAACTTTCCTAAAACAAGGTGACAGTTTAAATTTTTTAAACTTATCTTAATAAAAAAATTGTGATAAAAATATTATTTATTTTTGTAATAGATAACATTTGTAAAACAAATAAATATCAATCTTAGTCTCTAGATGTGATAGATATAATATAATATTTAAATTAAAAAGAAACGGTGATGGTGGATAGGCTGTGATAAGTTCAAAAGATAATATTTTAGAATTGCAAATTGCCGCCTGATAATCTAGAAAGACTTTTTGCATCAACGATTTCCAGCGACGGGCGTATATGGATGTCTTCTACATGCTTCTTTTTCATGCCAAGGAGTGATAGATAAAATGTCAAAATGCTTTTTTAATAATTTATTTCTTGAAATATATATAATAAAAAAACCATATTTATACTATTTAAAATAAAATTTTATCATTTTATTTCTAAAAAATAGCAGAGATGCTTTAAGTAGAGGTGATTTTTTTTTTCAGTTTGGTTTTTATATAAAAAAATAACTAAATTGATTTTTTTAAAAAAAACCGAAACCGATTCAAACTGACCGATTTCGATTCGGTTTTTAGGACAAAAACTAGTTCAAACCGGTTTAACTCAGTTTTTCCGGTTTGCTTGATTTTGGTCCGGTTTTTTTCAGTTTGGGTTTGGTTCGGTTTTTTTGATTTTATACTTATAAAATCAAAACCAAACCGAACTGACCGGATTATTCAAAATTTTAATTAGTTTAATCAAATTTTTTTTACAGCTCAATTTTTTTATTAATCTTTTTTAATTTTCTCGATTTTTAAAATTTTTTTACTCTCCCTAACTTTAAGCATGGCGCGTGTCCAAGAGAGTAACGTGCAAGGCTGGTGAAAGCAAGCCATCTTGTATCGTCTCACTTAATTTGCTAAAGTCAACTGTTAACAGCTGCAATAATCGATTTGATTTGAGTGTTGATCTAGGAAAAATCAATTTCCTTTCGTTGAGAGAACACCTGTAACACGATTGCTTGCCTTGTGCGTGTGAATGATTTGGGATTTTCTGTTCCTGTTTAATTTAAAATATTTTTATTTAAAAATATATTAAAATATTATTTATTTATTTTTTAAAAAATAATTTTAAAATTGGTATATTAAAATATTAAAATAATATTAATTTAAAATAAAAAAAATATAATTTTTTTTAAAACGAAATGTAAAAACAAACTGTCACTCTGTTTTGCTGCCTCTGCTAGGCCTGAAAAACCAGAATACTGCACCATCTACGATGCATAATAATGTGCCTAGACTCGATCGGATACTCATTCCCGATGCTCATTTGGATTAGTCTCCTCCGGTCTCTTCCATCATTCCCAATGGGCATTGTATTTGTCTCCACAAGATGGCATTTTTTAAATCCTTATTTCAATTAAAGTATATTTTATTATTATTAAGCTGTTCTTGTTAGTTAATTATTTGTTATTAGATAGCCTATTTTTATATTTAATATTAGTTGAATTTAATGATTTTTTTAACTATAATAGATCCGTCATTGATATTTTTAAAATTTAAATAAATATTGTCTTTAAAACTTGAAATAACTTCTAATAAAATTGTATATGCCATGTTTTTTAAAAAAATTACAAATATTATTTACAACTCATCTAATAATTAAGTTTTTAACTGTGTTTTTATTTTTATTTTTTAATGGTGAAAATCTGAAAGAAAAGAAAAAAACTCCATTTCATTCTTTGCTAAAGACTTGTTTGTTTTTGCTCTTAATTCTAACCGCGTAAAAACAAGGAAAGAAACACAGCCTATTTTACATGCAAAGCTTACTGTTTGATTTTTATCGGCTTTTGTTTGAAAGTATAGTTGTTGTTGTTTTTTAAAATATATCAAAATAATATTTTTTTATTTTTTAAAAATTATTTTTGAAATTAGCGCATCAAAACGATTCTAATCATATAAAAATAATTAATTTTTAACAAAAAAATTAAAATTTTATAAAACACGATTTACACCACGTTTTTCAATAATAAAAAAAAGGCAATACAGATGTGATTGGCATTTTGCTCCCATAGAAGCTAATCACGTTGAACAAAACAATGTTCTTATAAATTAGGGATATATACGATTGATTGTGAAAGGGATGGCATTAATCATACACCCTCCTCGCATATTTGTTTGCAATTTGTTGATAATGACAAGCTATAACATATTTGGATAGATTAAAAGAGGAAATTTTTATCTTATCAAATCTTGAATTTTAATTTATCATGCATGCATGAAGTATCCGTGATCATATTCATTCAATTAATTAGATTATCTACTAACATATCTTATAGTTGTGAACTCTTTCCACTTATAAATTACTTTAAAGATTAAATACTCTTAATGAAAATTTTGAATTTAAAATACCTCCGGTTGTAAAAAGAGAAAAGAGTGGATTCTCAGTTTTACATTGACTCAATCTGTATCATGATGACATGACTTCTTTGCTCATCTAGTTACCAACTAATTTTTACTCCTAATTTTGCCGCGAATTAGATAAAAATTATATAATTATATAAAAAAACATAAATATTATTTTATTTATCTGTGTATGATAAAATATTTAAAATGAGAATTAAAAACTCAATCAATACATCAAAGTAAAATAATTAACCACTATTTATAAGAATTAATAAATGAAAAAAAACAGGTTAGCTTATTTGATAAACGAGCCAACAACGAGCTGGATGTCCCATTCAAATAGCAATCTGGTTAAAAAAAATAACATTATTCTATGAAGACATGTGGTATATGTATAAAAATTCATTTTAATTTTTTTAAAAAAACATATTTATTTTTATATTTTTATCACTATCTCATTAACTAAATATATTTTTGTCTCTATTATCTGTCTTTTCTACCCCAATATGACAATAACTTAACGCTACATAAAACCATGTTTGATTAGTGTCTAGTGAGATAAGTGAGATAAGGGATAATAATAATAATAATAATATATTTGGTAAAAGAGACATAAATAAAGATATAAAATAAATGTTTATATAATAAATTTTTAGTGAATTTATATATTTTCAAAACAAAAAATATACAAAACATGTTATTTATGCATTAATTATCTTCATCTTTTTTTTATCTTGAAAAAATATTCAAACTCTATTTAAAAATTACCATGGGTAGGGTTGCAACTTGAACTAGATCCCAAAATTTTTCCCATACACAGCGATTTGCAAACAGCCAACTGCCCCCCATGCGTGTTGCAGTAATGGCACCTGCTAGCTTCCAGTCTGTCCAAATATTCCTTTTTTTTTTTTTTTTCCTGTAGTGGAGAGTGACTTCAATTTCAACTCTCCTATTAAGAATTAATTATTAAGTCACAACAAAAAACCATAGGCCGTAGGTCTATTCATAGCCTTTTCTTTTTCTTTTTCTTTTTCTTTTTCTTTTTTCTTTTTTTCCTATTTAAATTAATATTAATTAATATCCTCTCTCTTATTTTTAAAACTGTTTGATTTAGTTTTATTTTTCATTTGATGATTGATTTGTTTTCTATATTTTTTAATTTCATGATACTTCTTTTTTTAATTTTCTCTCTCTTATGTTTTGTATAAATTAGCTATATTTGTATGATATATTTATAAAAAAGAAAATTATTTGTTATTAGTAACTATAATTAGTCTCTATGATAAAATAAATAAAAATAAATAAAATTAAAAGGATAATTGATATAAAATATTTATATGTGCATCTATATTTTATTTTTTCTATGAAAATTATCGTTTCACTTTAGTATTTGATTAGTGTTGATAATTTTTTTTTTATTTACAGGTATATATATTTATGAATTTATTTTATAAAGTACAAACAAAATCTTTTCATTTAAAAAGAATTCACGATACATGAAAATTGACTTGAAATAGAGTAACACAGATGGGAAGAGGACTATTGCACTTTATATATAGTTTTATCCCCTAGCTGCCTCAAACAATCAGAAGTTTTATTGAGATATTCCACTAAAAACAAGTAAAATAAGTTGTTTTTTATTTTAAATTAGCACGGTTAAAAAAAAACTTTTGGCAAATTAGCAACAAATATCACAATTTGAAAGGTGTGCTACTAAAATAGGGCTATCTTTGCAAAAAAGATTTTATAATAGTTGCATTACTAGAAATTTATATATATTTTTTTATTAACGTAGATATCCGGACCAACTTGAATGCACCTCGACTAATCCCATGAGTTCTGAAGTTAACGACCATGTAAATTTCTAGTGACTATCATATTAGCAATCATAAAACTTAAATCTGAGATTACAAAGAAGCAAATCCCTTAATCTCAAACTCTTATCATTGGATCACCTATTAGATAGTTACTAGAAATATTTTAGAAATATTTTTTATTTTCTGCGTCTTGTGCAACATTTTGCAAATGGTGCATGAGCTATTTCGACAAGCTTAGAATTTTTATTATTTTTTATTATAAAGCTTTTCTAGTTTTTTAACTCATAGGGAATCATTTTTTTATTTAATATAAATGATTGTGATAATTGCTTGACAAATAAGATATAAATAGATAAAATTAAATAATTTAGAAGCTCTTCTCAAAATTATGGTATTTAAAGATTTCAAATTATAACCAAACTTGTTATCTTTTTTTTTAACCTTTTCAACAACTTTTTAAATTGTTTATTAAGTTGGCTGTGCTACATTCCGGAGTGTAACTTATAAATCACGCTACTTCGATTAATGTAAATTCTAATTTGTTATTTCCTTAAATATTTTTAAAATATGTTAATTTACTATAATAATCTTAACAAGTATGCTATTAAAATAAAAGGGTAAATGCTAAAAAGAGTTCAGAAATTTATAAGGCAACTTGCAACAGATCCAAAAATTTCCCCATACCCAACGATTCACAAACAGCCAAAGGTTCCCAGAGTATTTTTAGATTCTGTCTTGCTAAAAAAAATTGATAAAATAATACACACAAAAAAAATATTCAGAAAAATGAGTTATAAAACATCTATGTGAGTTACAGGTGTTATTTGTGATTTTTTGTAATGTTTAAAAGACATGATTTAATAAGGCTCTAGAGACAAACCAAAAATTCAATAATAACATCATTAATACTATTTGAAAGATATTAACAAGATAAATTCAACTACATAAAAAAAGGTTATCAACTATATCCAGAGTAAGCCATACAAGCGGTCAAAAAACATGTAAGTTGTTTGGTGTGGTCCACTTCAATTACCGTTGCTAATCTTTTTTTGTGTCGTTGAAGTTGTATTGTCAAGATCTTTTCAACGTTATTAGTAGTGTTATTATCGGAGTTTTGGTGTGACTTTTTTTTTTTCTTTTTTCTTTTTCATCTTTGCTTATAAAATCTTGTGTTTTTCAAATTTTGTAATTTGAATGAGTCATACGCAAAAATCATAATATATTATCCATGACTTTCTAAATTATATTTTTAAAAAATATTTTTTAAAAAGTGTGTAATTTTATTATATATTTGTTTTACTACCCTAGAAAGCAGAAGAAGTCATGGTTCCCATGCATGCTGCATGCAGCATGGGTACCTGCAAGGCTGATAGCTCCCATTTATATCCAAATATCAGGGGCACCTGACACGACCAAGAAAAAACCATAGGCCTCAGGTTTGTCCGATTGACCTGAGAGCCCAGCTGGATACTACTTCCTAGTTCCTAGCGCATGCGGTACTTTAAATACCGTCAGATGCGGTTAAAACCATCCGATTGCGCTGTACACACCCACGATGTTCACACTAGAAACAAATTCCACCAAGATCTGTCTAGTTGATGGGGGCCACACAAGCCAAGGAAAAAAAAAAAAAAAAAACGAAGTCCGTTTTGTGGCGATGGGCTGATCATGGGATGGAATGCAGGAATGGTGTCTAGTGGTGCCCACATTTCCCCATATTAGTTTTGTTTGTTTGTCTGGTGGATGTTGACGTAAAATTAGTTTTTAAAGTATTTATTTTATAAATATCTTAAAATATAAAAAATAATTTTAAATAAAAAATTAAATTTTATTCTAACTCTGTTTGAATTTGAGTTATATTTTTAAATAAGAGTTTAGACTGAATTTGTTTTTATGTTTAAAAAATATTTTTAAAAATTATTGAAATAATTTTGTATAGTTATGCCAATATTAAAAATATTTTTTTATATATTTATAAATAAAAATAACTACTACTATAATCTTAAATAATAATAAAAAATATAATTAGTCAAATCTTATCCAATATATCTAGTCAAATCTTATCCGAATGCACATTGCATTGCATGCTCGTAAAAAGAGATAATTCTTTTCGCATCTCATCTCATGGTGGCTGTCATTCGTAACTGGTAAATAACTGAGCTTTACAGTGTATTTAGTATTTATCTGTATAATATTTTTAAAATATATATATATTTTTAAAAAATTTATTAAAATATATTTTTTTATTTTTAATATTAACACATCAAAATCATAAAAAAACACTAAAAAATATTAATTTAATATTTATTTCACATAAAAAAATTAAAATGCACTCAAATACAATTATAATCACAAAAAAAAACACATATCCACCATTTCTTATTGTTTTTTTTTTATCAAGAGCATGTCTGCAACTATGTCCAATGAAAAGTCATAGTGATGAATACTAACGGGGTAGAATTGTGATTTCTTACAGTACTTGCATCCCTTAAAATCTATAATTCTAATAAAAAACATAAATTGTCTTTTTTATATAAGAAATATAATTATTCATAGAAGAATATGAAATGCAAAAAGGTATGATTTATAAATAAATAAATAAATTTAAAAATTGTGATTGAATCACACTTTTATTTAATAGAGTCTAATGAAAAGTTACGAATTTTTAATGATACATCATTACTAAATATAAGTAAAAGTTCTGAATTAATTTAAAATGACGTGTAATGTATTTAATATATATTTTTTTGGATTAATGTGAGTGTTCGGACTAACTTGCATGTACTTCAATTAATTTCACGGATCTTGAAATTAATGACTATATAATCTTTCGGAAGTTATTATATTAGCAACCACAAAACTCAAACTTGAAATTATAAAAAAAATAAATTTTTTAGTTTTAAATTTTTATCATTAGACGGCATGTTTGAATTTAATATACATGAACATGCCTAGTTCATATTTATGCATAGAGGGTCAATGATATACATGGTTAGGTGGCCGACTCCCATCTGGTTGGAGGCTTGAAAGTAGTTTTGACATTTTTTTCAAAACAAATTATATGAACCTAAGACGGTCAATAAAACTAGAAAAAGGTCAAAAATTATTTGGGTTGATTTGAAAAATAATTTTCTTTAAAATTTGTAGTTGCATAATCTTACATAAAATTTCTCACATTGATCTTTTTTAATCCTCCCTCCCTCTCTATATATTTATCCTTAGCGCCTAAAAATTTTAAATATTTTTTTTTAATTGCTTTTTATATTTTAAAATTATTTTAATATAATGATATTAAAAATAAAATTTTAAAAATAAAAAATATTTTAATATATTTTTAAATAATTTTTTTTTAAAATAACTGCTACAGCCTACAGTAAAACCAAAACTAAAAAAAAGGAAGCACGCAACGAACATGAAGCAGCCACCTCAAAATAACTCGGAGTTGTCTTGTCTCGAATCTCGTAAAGGTCTCTTCTCCTTCATCGAGGATTCTCCTAAAACATAGGCTCTCTCTCTCTTCCTTTACTACCACAGCTATTTTATTTTTCCAGCCTCTTCCCGAAAGTATTAAATAAGAATCTTTTATTGACCTGGTTCTTTGTTTTTGGTTTTTTTAAGGAAGGAGGTAATAACACTGTCTCTCTCTCTCTGTATTCTCATCATTCTTTCTCTTTGAAGATCAGAAATTCAGATAGGAGATTTTATCCTAACTGGTGCGCTGCTTTCTTCTTTCTTCTCGTTTTCTCTATTTATTTATATAATATTCTGGTTTTTAACTGAACTTATGATTCTTTTAATTATTGGAAAACTAAAGGTTTATCTGGTGCTGATCCTTCCTCTTTTTTTTTTTACTTGTCACCGTTGAAAGTGACCGGTATTTAATTATCTTAACAGCGATTTTTCTTTTTTTCATGATTCCTTGTAAATTTGAATTTTGTATGAAGTTAAATAGTGGAAAATTCTGGTTTGCTTTTTTCCAATTAATTACAGGACTCTGTATATTCTAGAGAGCTTGTGCTGATTTGATTGGTAAAAGCTCCGCGGAGGAGAAGTTTTGAAGTTGAAAATGAGAAGGGGTGTTCGATCATTTCGCCAATTTCGATATGCTTTTCAACGACAAGAATTCAATTACTCCTTTAGTTTGGTGAAATGTCAAAAGATTTTGATAGATACCGGTTATAGAGTTACCGATAATGCGGATATTGATAAATTTAGTTGCCCCAAATTTATTGCTTCAAGAACTTTGACGACGGATGCGGCTAGAGTTCCCAATGGAGGTGACATTCTATTCTGGGTCCATTTGGCTTTGATTTTGGGGAGTTTAGTGTTTCTGCAAATGGATTTCTCATTGGTTTTGGTATTGAGGTTTTGTTGGATCTGCAGATGTTAATGGAGGGGGGCCGCTTGTGGAGTATGAAAGAAGGATTGCCGCTGGTGAGCTTGTGGATGGTGACAACTGCCAGGTATGAGGCTCACTTGAGTGCTGGAGATGTAAAATTGTTGAGTAGTTTTGTCTATCGTTGTCAACGCTTTGTGAAAAACAACAGCTTGTTATTGGAGTTTTAATTGAGACATTTTATCCAGCCATACCTTCTGGTAGCTTAAATAGAAAATTTCATGTGGCTTTGGTTGTGAATATTTTGGAAACTAGTGCCTTAATTAAAGAGAAATTGTGGATGGTGGCTGGTTCACTTGAGATTTCAAGAGGGATTATTGGGCCTTCCTTGTGAAGGGTTTGCTGAAATTGATTTTTGCAGGTAGGCACATTAAGAGAGCTTCAGAGGCTTTATGATGAGCTCGTTGAATCAGCTGATGCCTGTAAATTGGACCGCTATACTGCTTCAGACAAATCTGGAAGGTTCATATTCCATTTTGTTTCTCATGTGTTTATATTTCCACTGGACTCTTCTTCTTATCAATTTTACCTTCTGTTTTGGAACTGCGGTTTCTTTGGGTTTGATTTCAAATTCAATTTTGCCACCATTTTCTTTATTTTCAGGAGTAGGTGGTTGTGGTCGCGTTTAATGCCACAGTCTTCATATTCACCCATCAAAGGACTATATCTTTATGGAGGCGTTGGCACTGGAAAGACTATGCTAATGGACTTGTTCTTTAATCAATTGTAAGTAAGCTTTACTGATCTAATTTGTTACAGTTTACTTTCCTTGTTACATTGCTGTGCTGTTCCAAGATTATTGAGAAAAAATATGGGCAAACTTAAAGCGGAATGACAACATGCAAGAATTAGAATAGATCATCTTCTCATCTTCAATGTTGCCCAATAACCATTTATTTTTAGTTTTATTCCCTATTGATATCTATTTTCTCAGGCCCGTCAATTGGAGGAAAAAGAGGATCCATTTTCACGACTTCATGTTAAATGTCCATAGTCGCTTGCAAGTAAGATTGTAGCTCATAATATACTTGTCCAAATTATATTTTCAAAAGAGAAATGTTTTCCCTTGAAGCAGGCTTTGTTTCTGGTATGATTGAGTGTTTGTGAGCAATTAATCTTAACTGGACTTTTATCACACACACACACACACAAAATTAAGGGATTGACAATATACATAAGCTAGCAGGTAAAATATTCTCATATGTATAGTCGTATTGTTAATGAAGAAATGAAGTTGGCTCTCATCGTGGCACTGTCTGCACTTGCACACATACGTGTGCATACCCAAATCATGTGCACATGCACAGAATATCCTGTGAATTTTACTTTATGCTTTTTAGATGAATCCAACTCGGCTCTTGATCAATTGTAGATACTTAGCTTCTGTTAAATATTGAATTCTTGCAGAAACACAAGGGTGTTGCAGATCCACTTGAAGTTGTGGCTGGAGAGATATCTGATGAGGCTATTTTATTATGTCTGGATGAATTTATGGTATGCTAGTCACACCATTTATTTCCTTGTGCTTATTGACCAGATTTGATTGATTTATATTATTATTTTCATATGTTTACTTTCTTTGGGTGGTCCATAATAGGTGACTGATGTTGCTGACGCATTGATCCTTAACCGTCTTTTTAGACAACTATTCAACAATGGCGTTGTAAGTATATTTGTGTAATCTATCTTCACAATGTGCTCCTACATCTATGGTTTAAGTTGAAAGTTAACGAAAAACTTGTATTTTTGTGCATGATGGACACAAGTGTAGATTCTTGTGGCTACTTCAAACCGTGCCCCAGATAACCTGTATGAGCGTGGATTACAGAGGGATCTTTTTCTACCCTTCATTGCGACTTTGAAGGTATATTTATTCTATTGACAACGTCTTGCTATTGCTGTTAGCACAGGGTCAGGACTTACTGAGAGCTATTATTCATTTCTGATATTACAATGGTGTATGAAGGTATTATTCAGATGCCTTATATTGTTGTAGGAAAGATGTGTGGCTCATGAAATTGGTTCAGCAGTAGATTATCGGAAGATGACTTCGGTATGAGTCCTGTTATCTCTTGTGCAGATCTGAAAAACTCACTTGGTATTTCCTGCTGTTAGTTTTTTTTTGTGTTTAAAATTTCTTTGATGTCAATGACTATGCTTGGACTGCAGGCTCAGCACGGTTTCTACTTTGTTGGAAAAGAGTCATCTAGCCTCCTTAAACAAAAGTTTCAACAATTGATTGGGGAAGAAAAAGCTTGTCCACAAGAGGTGGAAGTAGTAATGGGAAGAACATTGCAGGTAGGTGCTAAAATATGTTTCGCTAGAACATATAAAGTACCTTTGACTTGTTTTTGACAGTTGTTCAAATCTAATTCTATCAGGTTCCACTGGGTGCCAATGGATGTGCGTATTTTCCTTTTGAAGAACTTTGTGACAAACCACTTGGAGCTGCAGATTATTTTGGATTATTCAGTGAGTCATGCCCAGCTGAATCAATTTGACTTGCATATTATTCATGAAAAAGAACTGATACTTGGGGCATGGATATGTCAAATGCAGTTACGTTTGGCATTTTGAGATTGGGAAATAGACTAGACACGGTTTGAACCATGGAACTGAAAGTGTTACTAAAAATGAAGAACCAAGAAATCATATTAATACTCATCTTGTTTTCCTACTCTAAAAAAATTGCTTTCTCGTTGGTAGGAGATGTCCCAGCATGTTTCTTTCATCTTTTGGATGCCAAATGTCTAAAAACCCACTGCACCATGTCTCAAACACATTCATGCAATTTTTTTATGAGTCCTTGAGGGAATGCATTTCTCTCTCTTTACAGATAACTTTCATACCCTGGCATTGGAAGGTGTCCCGATCTTTGGACTCCATAACAGAACAGCTGCATATCGATTTGTCACCTTGGTTGATGTACGTTCAATGTTTCTTAATTTTTTTTTTACTATCTTGAATTTGATCCTGCAAAGTTTTGGCTGTGTACTATGGAATTGCGCTACGGTTCTTATGCAATTACTTCTGGTGAAGTAAACTAAATGACCCTGCTTTTGTTTTCTTTCTGACCACCCAAATAATGAAGTTTCTTTAGTTATCATAGAGTTGTCCTTTATAGGATGCACATCCCTATATCTCATTGTCAACTTATGTTTTGAACAGTAATTGGTTTTTGGTTTCATGCCCGTGGTACTGAATGAAAATTTATCTATTTGTTCCATCCTGTGTTGCTATTTGGTTTGCTCTGATAGTTTTCACTTTCTTTTGAATCTGAGGATTGAAATTGTTTTTGCTGGTGTCTGGGTTAAAAAGATCACAATAAGAATAAATGCAATCTATTGATTGCATTATGTTTCAAAGTCTCTAGGGCAAGAAATTATTAGCATATTTTCCTTTTCTTCATCTTTCTTTTCCCTTACACGTAATTTTATGGGATATTATTGCAGATGATGTTCCCACTCACTATATAATAGCATAATCACTTCTCTGCAAAGTGGATCTCTGGCATTAAAATCACTATATATAAACTTGGTCTCTTTGCATCTCATGGATTCGCTGGTGCAGAGATGTCCATTTGTTTTTTTTTCTTGCTCCTTTTTTCTTTTTACAAAGGTGTTATATGAATTCCCATTTTTCTTTAAATGTTGCTGCCGTTATGACCACAGGTGATTTATGAAAACAGAGCCATATTGTTATGTACAGCTGAGGGGAGTCCTTTAGAACTTTTTGATAGGATAGTGACAATTGCTGATGCCCAGCAAATGGCACCTAGAACCTCTACAAGATCAAGGAAAAATGATGATTCTGATCTCTGTGTGGACAATGAACTTGGATTTACAAAAGACCGCACCATTAGCAGGTAATTATGGAATTTTTTATCGAGATTTTTATGTTTTGTATGTATTTATGATTCTAATCTCTAATTGGGTATGTTCTAATCTATCTGAGAGACCAATGGTAAATTTACAAGAAAAATGGATTCCATTAATTAAACCATTGAGATTTTAGCTCACGTTCTTCTTTTGATTTTTAGATGGACTTTAGGGGATGTGATAATGCATATACTCAGGTGTGATGCAATAGGACATGAGCTGTTATTATGTTTCTTGATTAGATGTCCTTGGATGATATTTTTTATATTTATGAATGCTTTGTGAAGTACATTACCTTGAGCTGTTCGATGGAAAATAGCAGTGCATTGGTTTTATTCAGTTTTCATTTGAAATATTATCCAAGTACAAACCAGATTCCAATAGCTTGATTGTTGGCTAACCAAGTCTGATATGATCATTTTGGAAGAGGGGCCATGAAAACATGCCCCAAAACTTGTTTATCGAACACTGCTGGCTTGTATTATGGAAATTTAAGAGGGTCCAGCACCATCTCACGATTGTCACTTTTCATGCTACTTTAAGCTCGCAAATGCTGCTCCATCTGGACTTGGCAGTTGGCTCAAGCTCCAAAAGGAATGGGTGGAGTTGGGACAGAACCAAATCCATACCTTACAAGTTGGTAAAAGAAAAGGAAGAAAGAAACACAAATAAGTAGGATACTAATTGAAGGTTAAGAGATAGAATATCTTCTATTTCCACTATTTTGAAACAAATTCCGTTTCAGGTTCAATTTGAATTGTTTTACTACTGTAAATGCCATATCCAGTCAATGACCTAGGTTTTCTTTTCTTTCTTTTTGCTTGTTGAGCGATGTTTCCTTTTCCTTTTCCTTTTCGTCTTGTTCTCACTTCTTTTATGTTTAAGTTCTTACAGCAGAATCCACCCATAACAGCTCTGTACTTTTTATTTAATTTTCGGCCCCATAACAGTAACAAATTTGGATGTGCTTATGACATTCTTTCATAACCCTAGCTAATTAAACTGCCAAACAATGAAGATTAACAGAGATGAACAGCAAAGAATACCTAGAGCAGCATGCTGCCATGTTAGCGGAGAAGCAGCTCTCAGAGGAAGCTAGCAACGCCAACGCCGTCCAAGTATCAGTCGGAGGGGGATCCATGTTCATCTAAACTTCGCAAATCATTGTTGGTAAAAGTAAAACCATGTAGGCTATATGCTTGAGGATCAGCTGACAACTGACGCGCTGGTGGTTTTGGGACCAAATCTGATATCTGCTGTTTGAATAAAATGAAATTCTCCATCTGTAAAGTATTTATAGTACCTTGTTTGTAATAAAATCTTGTTTCTATTGAGTTACAAGATTCTCATCTTGTCAGGTCTGTGTTACTGACCAGAAGCTTAACGCGAATGTAACAATCAAATGTGATAAGACCTTGTTTTAACCTCGAGGGGTTGGCTTGATTTTTAAAGTTTCTTGACTTCTAGGGTTCAAACCTTGAAGCCAATGCCCGGAGAAATTTAATAAATTTCTGAGAATGCATCAAACGATGCCGAGGGTGCGTTAATTTAGTCTCGGAGTACGTGCAAGATCTTGTTGGTGGTGTTAGTGACTGGTGCAAGATCCTTTTCTTTCCCTCCTATCCAGTTTCCATGCAAAGATTTCTATCTGGATACAAGGTTTCTTTAACCAGATTGAAAAGTACAAATAACAAATGGGAAAAACCCTTAACAATTTTTTTTAAAAAAACATGAACACAGGAGCCAGAATGATCATCACAAGAAAAAAAGAATGATTTGAGTTCTGATCACATGATAACAATGGAATAATTAAAGTTTGAATTCACACTCCTTGAATTTCACCAATATATGTATAATATCTGCATGTCTATGTATGCATGTAAATATAATTGTAAATCCCACCATTTTTTTTAAAATTTTTTTTGGAGAGATTGCAGATATACACAGGCAGGGCATGAAAATTGGATTCATGTAATAGGAGAAAGGTTTCCCATTCCTTAGCCTGAAAGATATGTGGCCATGAAATAGGGATTAAGTGGAACAGAATTGACTGGGTGGTAGAGTCGTGGAAACACCTCCTTCTTCCATATTTTGGACACGGAACAATATGTTACTGCTGAAACATGGAAGAATTGAAATCTTAGATCCATGATCTCTGGGACAACTCTTTTTGGATTTCCATAATGTATATTTGCTTTTTGAAGGGAGAGGTTAGTTAATTAATGAATCAATTACTTGTTTTTATTGAATTAAGAGGGCTTGTTCTAGGTTTTGCTGCTACAAGATTGCTTGTGTTAATCAATTAAATTTTGCATTAGCTCAACTGGCATATCTGTATTTCCATCTCCTTAGTCTGTATTATCAGAAATACGTGCGAAATTGTTTGGTCATGAGGTCCATGAACTTTCTTACGAGACTAACTAGAACTTCTAATTCCTTCATTGATACAATGAAAAGCCATTGCTTTGAGTTTCTAGAGCTATGATTTATATATATCCTGGTAAAAAAGTAAGATGTTGGGAGAATATACCTTTTCTTGTATGTTGTCAGCTAATTTATTTAGGAATTTTCCTTATTGGATTTGTTCCAATGTTGTGCTTGAATAACCTTTTCTTGTATGTTGTCAGCTATATTCACTGCACTTTCTGCTTCAAGTCCTCGTGCTGATGTTGCTGATCGCATACATGGCCTTACCAAACGTCTTGCTAAAACGCATAATTGGACGGTATGTTCTTGATCATCTTGCTGACATCAACTTCTTACTATTCTCTGCAAAGCTTTGAGAGATTATGCAAGGTGGTTAAAATTAACAGCGGAATGGCAGTATATATCCGATACCCTTATCCCAATTTTGAGGATTAAAGGGAGATTGAAAAGATGAAAGGAATGGCTAATGGACTTGTGTGTAACGAGGAATATTCCTTTTGGACAGTGAGGATAAGAAGCCTAACTCGGTGTTGCCCTTGTAGTCCCAGAAGCTTTTCAGCCATGCACCAGGCCCCTCCCCCAGGTTTGGGGTGTTACAATATAATTCCGATAGAAGTTGCAGGTTCTTTTTTCAATGGCTTGTAAAATTGTTCTGCCCTTTCATGAAAATCTTGTTATTCTGTCAGGGTTTGGATGAGTTTACTCCAAAAGCACCTGAACTGGATGAAAAGAATTCCCTTGCACTCGCTATTGCTCCTTCTGGTAAAATATTTGTTTGCAGTGGCTCCTATTTTTTTTCTTTCTCCGAGGGCTTCATATATATAATTGTGTATATGTTCCTCCATCTACATATATTGATTTTTTTTCTTCTAAACCAATGGTAGAGGCAATCCACTAAGTTGTGAAAATGAATCTGTTGGGATTAATTTTGAAATCTTCATTCAAAATGTTCTTTCAGTTCTTCTAGATGCGTTTATAACTGTTAAAGAATGTTCATCTTTTGTATCTCTTGATTTATCACTACACTAATATAAGAATCCAATGTTAAATACTGTAATCCAAGTTTAGGTATATAGGGACTTCCTCTTATTTCAAACAAGTACGGCATCACAAACTACAAATTAGGAGCTCGAACTTGTTACAGCCCCGAGCTCTAACGAAGCTGCAGTTGCAGACAGTAATTGGTTAGTCTTCCATGTGAACAGGATGCTTTATTAATGAACTAAGATGTTGCTGCATTTGGCATTACATTCGTCAGTCTTCTGTTCTCATCATTGTTTCGGCGACTTCTGACCACAACGCAGATTCTGGCACCAAGTATTATGCCTTTTTAACCTTTTGGTTATTTCTGATTACACAATCATATGGCTTCAAATGCAGGCTGGTGGACTAGACAGATTAACACTCGATATTGTATTCAAGATAATGCGATGGCTAGAAGACTGAATCAGAAGAGTGCATATGACATGGGGCAGGTGCCCCCTAATTCTTTTGATTCTGAATATCAGAATCAGGATCCATTTTATGCATCCAGTAACACTGCACTGCCGCAACTCTATGGCAGCCATGAGCCAAGAACAAGCTTTCCTGGTATGGCAGCAGCAGTCAAATATGGTTGGCCATGATCCAGCTAATCCTTCTTGGGAATCCCTTTGAAGTTCAAAAGCCGCAACTCTATCCAGCTCAAAGTTCAAACCATGGCTTAATTTAGAGAGACAGGATTAACGCATTTCGCTCCAAAAGCTTTTAGATGCCAAAGCAGCGGAATGACAGGAGAGGAGCTGACAGGTTTTAATGCGGAAACAGTCCTCCTTTTCAATGGTTGGGCCACTTTAGAAGTACGAAGTAGGGAAATTGCAGTTTACGGAAATGAACAGTGATTTACTAGGCCGCTGTATAGTTAACTTAATGAATTAAAAAATAATTCAGTGTTAAAAATATAATTTGAGTAAAAAAAGAATCTCAAGATATTCTTTTAAAATTATTAAAAAAACATATATTAACTTAAATTAACCTATAACTCAAGTAATAATATTAAAATAACTTTATAAAAAACAAACTAAAATAAATTATAAAACTCAATTTTTAATCAAATAAAACTCAATTCTCAATCAACTAAATAAAAATAAAAAAATTATTTAAAAAAACCTAAAAATAAATAACTTAAAATTACAAAACCTGCAACTCAGAATATACGACTCAAAAAAAAAAACTCAACTTTCCTCAAAAAAAAAAAGAAAAAAAAAAGGAGGGGGTTATGAGAACATAGCTAGCTATGTAAGGAGGGAACCTCGTTTAGTCTTTGTTAATTTGTTAATGATAATGATAATAATAATATTCTTTTAAGTCATCTAGTTTTCTATTCGATAGTAGAAGATACAACACTCCCCTCCGAGTCTCTCATGCCTCATGGAAACACACCAGTGGATATGGTCTCCATAAATGCAATTGCAGAAGTCCTTGAACTGCTTAAAACAATAACAAAGAGTAAAACCCATATGGAAGTTCAGGCCTAAGAATCAGAAATCTAGAAAAACATGATAATACCTAAATAGCTGAATCATTTAAACAAGTGATGAGTTAATGACCACTAGTTGATCCTCAGTCTAATGAATACCTGAAGGAATCAAGGAAGCGAGAAAGTGAAATAATCGCAATGGGGAAGAACATTTAGGAAGCGATTACCAATGTTCATCACAGGAAAGTTACTATAATCAAGTGCCACAGATTACTCAAACCACAAAACCAAGCAATGCATGATTTAAAAACTAAAATTTCACTGCCCAAATAGGAAAAACTGCATCACTTAATACTGTCGATAAGAGAACCAAAAAAAAATGTTCCCTTGCATTTACTCCTCTATCAACTCCTCGTCCTTCTTGTATTCATAAATTCTGCACGCAAAATAAAGTATCGGGTTGGTTTTTACTATCTTTCCATCAGACAGACTGACTTCTTCTCACACTGCTCTTCCAGGAGCTGATGATGTTGTACTCAAGGGACCTGATCCAGCCAAAAATTAACGTTGGAATGAGATGGAATAGGAGCCAGTATTTGGATCTTGAACAGCTTTGAAGTTGTCAACGCTCATGCCAAAGCGGCCCAGCAAAGAGTTCCCCATATCTTTCAGCTTTCCTGCTCACCAGGTACAAATTCAAATTTGATACAAGATCAGAAGACACACACATGTGCTCAGTAAAAAAGACAATGAAGTTCATAACCAGGAAAAGGGAGAACATGACCAAGACAAACACAATGGCATGACTTCACAACTATAAAGCACTTAAGCCGCGCTGCATGATTTCAATAAGAACAAAGCTTTTGAGATATCATCACATTGATTAAAATATTTTCTTATTCACCTTGCTTCCACAACTTTGATATCTGTCAAGCAAAAAACTACTTAAAAAAAAAGTGAAAGTGAAACGTGAAGTTCTAATGAACAGCCACTAAATAGCAAATAACAGATAGGACAAGGACAAAAAATTCTAATAAAAGAAAACTTAAACGTGAAACTACTTTCATTTTATCAGGTTCTATGCGGAGCAAGTGCAGCCTAAAAATGATAATTCTATAAATTTAAGGCAAAACACACAACAAGACTACTTGATAGATTGGTATAATGACCTAGAGAAAAAAAGAAAAAGAAAAGACATTAGAATCTAAAGTCTTTTTTTAGCAAATGATGAACTGTTGAAGAGACATAATCTAGTTAATGCCTCACCACTGGTAGCCTCAATGTTATAGAAGATTAGAGGGGAGTGATAGGTGTTTAAAAGCCTCTTTGGCCCCTTGCTTTTCTTGCTTTAAACACTATGCTTTAAAGTAAAGCACTAAAATATGTGCTTGGTTGATATTTTAAAAATCAGGAACTCAAAAGAACTTTTGAGGGTGAAAGATGCTTTTTATAAAAACAGGTTAGAGGCATATTAGCTTCCACTTCAAAAAGTATATATATATATTTTTTTTTTGGATGAAGGCTGGTTATTTTATTTAAAAGAAAAAAAGACTTTAAATATTTTTAAAATTTACATAGCACTTAACAAATATTTAATTACATGGTTAATTTAATAACCTTAAATATTTTAAAATTAACTAACCTTAATTTTTCAATTTAACTATATTAGTTCCCGACTTGTATGGATCTTAATTAAATTATTTTATACTAATATTTACTAAAAAAATAACTACATAATGTTTTAATTATTATTTCTTTTTTACTTGTAATTTTTTTATGATATTTGTTGGATTTTCAAAGAATTCATTTAGTTTCTTAAAGAAAATGTTTAATTTCATTAAAAAAATAATTTAAGTTTTGCCCAAAATAATAATGCGTTTGATCTCATAGCACGAGACGACACGACACAAGGGCCAAAAGGGCTCTAGTTTCACTACTGTGCTTTTATGTTTTTTTTTACTTTCCTCTTCTGCCTGTAAATGGAGTGGGTGTATGTTGAGAGGGAGAGGAAAAGTAAGAAGGCTTAAGTTTTAGCCTTATTGAAATTGAAAGAACCATCTTCCAGTATTCAATGCAGACTTGGTGCAATTTAATTCTAATTACACAGGCTTCTACCAAAAGAAAAGAAATTGTATTCAAGAATGTGGAAACAAAAGGGCAAATAAAAGGCACCAAAAAAGTTGCTCATTTCTTCTTACCAATCATCTCTTCCTTCATCTTTTCTCGCTTAGCGGCAGCCAGTGGCTCCAAGCGGCGAATGGTTCTCTTAGCTTGGTCATTTGAGGGATCCAATTCCAAGATTTTTTTCATATCTGCAAATAACAAAACATAATTAAAATTTTTCTTTCTTGACAAATAGAATCCATGTTTTAAATTTCAAGAATCCAGACTCACCAGCAATAGCCTCCTCGAAATGTTCAAGCTTTTCATGAGCCTCTCCTCTTCTAACAAGAGCTTTCATGTAAGAAGGATTTAATTCTAATGCTTTTGAGCATTCCTTGATCGTGTCCTCAAATTTTCCCTTAACCCCCCAAAAAAACATATTTAATCAATTTCAATTTCTGTAAGCTTTAATAGTTGTGGTATCAAATCAAACAATTAGACACAAATTAACAATCACAACATAAATACCAATTTCAAGAAACAAACGCCGCGATTGGAATGGCAAATGGAACGCAACTCAATGGATGATGGCACGTCCGGAGGGGAAACTTGTAAAGCCACATCATACTGTAATAATGCCTCCTCATATTGCCCATTTCCAAACAATCTATTCCCTTCCAACTTTGCTTCATTTGCTTCCTCTATACCTCTCTGTTTTAAGAACCAAATTAAATAAATAATAAATGGAGAAAGTAACATCGATTTTGCCTCCTTATCAGCTGATTAAAATGAGAGAGAGTGAAAACCTGAATCAATTCGTCGTCGTTTTGAGTATCTTGTTTTGGCTGATCCTCAGTGATGTTTTTGCTACTGATTTCTTTATTGATATTTTCTTCCTGCTCTTCTTCGTTGTCGCTAACTCCGCTTTCGCTTGCCGTTTCAAATCCATCGGAATCGCTTCCCTTCACTGCTGCTGCTTTCGTTGTCGTTGTGGTGGTTTCGCTCCTGGTCGAATCCGTCGTCGTTTTTGATGTTGATGGTGCTGGTTGAGGAGGTTTCGGGGTATTTTCGAGTACGGTTTCTTCTGGATCGATCACCACCATTGTTTTGTTTCTGCAGAGAGACAGGTGGTGGTGATTGATTTATTTATTTATATCAAGCTCCCGTTCTCTCTCCCCAAACCCCAATACGAAAGGAAAGGAAAGAATCAAAATGTTCTCGAACCGTCTTTTTCAACCATTTTTATTGACACGTACAAGAATTTACTCGCTATTTCTCTTATACGCACCGTTTCCTTCGCTAGTTTTATAATTTTCAAAGTAACTTCCAATTACATCCCCTTAGTACTGATTTAAGCAAGGTTACCCTGAGAGTATTTAAGCCGTTTGAGTTTAAAGTGAAAACTGTTATACGCGCTCTTATCACCGTTTGATTATATTAAATTCGAATGCATCAACGAAAGTTGATGATGAAGTAAAACTTTATTATAAGTTGCATCTGTAACTACCTTTTTTTAACGTAGATTTATTTTTAATTACACATGTTAATTAAACACTTCCTTTTCGTATCTAAGCCAAATATACATGAATAATATATATTTTGATTAAAATAAAGATTGTTTTTCAATATATTTTTTATTTAGAAAAGTATTAAAATAATATTTATTTATTTATTTTCAATAATTTATTTTTTACATCAGCATATTAAAACAATTCAAAAATATAATTAATTTGAAGCTATAAATAAATTTTATTATTTTAAAAAAATATAATTAGACTATAATTTCAAATAAAATCTGAAAGCTACACCATTTATGTCAAAATTCTCCTCTAACGAATCTCTTGCTATCACTTTGAAAACCTCTCTAAATTCCTTGATTTAGGTTGGACGGATAGTTTCATTTGAATCTCAAAGTTCAATCCTAGCAATAGAGTGAAAGAAAAGTATTCATTCTACATGGGTCAGTTGTTAGATTAAAACTAACGGCAGGGACGACATTAATAAATGTAGTGTATTTCTAGAGAAATGTTGTTGGGATGTTTTTAAGTTATTTTTTAAATAAAAAAAATACTATCAATTGCAATGCCAATACAAAACTATTTGAAACTTGAGAGCAGCTTTGGAGTTGCGAATTATATTTTAGTTTTTTGTTTTAGATTGCCGTAGTTTTTATAGTTATAATTTTAAAAATAATTTTATTTATATTTTTTAAAAAAATGAATTTAAAAAAAATACTTGATTAAAACTATTACAAAATAAATTTTTATATATAAAATAAATGAAAAATAAGTTTTTATTAGTGAAAACATGCTATTTTAATTTCTACAAAATCAATATTCAAAACACAATACAATATAAAAAGCAAAAATTATTTAATCAACAAAATTTTTTTTCTTCTTGGTTGAGAGAAAACAAAGAAGTTATCATAATATTAAATGTTTTATAAATATGTGTTTAGTGATATGTATAAATGTTTTTTATGAAAATATATTAACAAAATATTATTTTATTTTCAATAACACATATTAAAATCATTAAAATATATTTATAAAAATATTAATTTAATATTTTTTTTAAAATAATAAACAACTCAAAAACAATTCTGAAAATAATTTAAAACACAGAGGCTCAAACTTGTTTGTTTTCTTAAAATAAAAAACCCCTAAGCAGTGTGCAAGGATATGGGAAAAGGGCGGCTACCACTAGAAATATCGCCGCTGGATCGCGGCATTCAATTTTTGGAGGCACTTTTTCTTTCTTTGACATTTCTCTTCGAACATACCCTAACAATGGAGCACAATCTCTGAAATCCACTTGCCAATCCATGGCTTTCTTTCGAAGGCTTCTCCCTCTCCCCTCCTCCCTTCTAGTAACCCCCCCCCCCTCCTCTCTCTCTGTTTTTCCTTATAACGTTATTATTTTTTTAAAATTCTGATAAACGTATTTATCTTTGGCTTGCAGAGGACGAATATTTCTTCCATTACTGGAATTCGAGAAGGTTCTTTTGTTTCTCTCTATCCTGCCTTCATATCCGAACAAGCGGCTGCATCTAATAATATAATCTCGGAAATGAATGAATGAATTATTAATCATAACTTGTTATTTAATTAATTAGGTTTTAATTAATTCGTATTTGCATATAATTATGTTTGTTTAATATTCAAATTTGAGATATCTAGGAACTCAAGCCGACCGATAGATGTACGTAATTAAACTATCTAGCAAAAAAGAAATACCATAGGAGAAACCAAACCAAACCAATCCATGCTGGTAATTTATTTGGCTTTTAATTCAATTCCAGGTCTGGGAGGAAGCTTTCGGAGCTACAATGCAGTTGCGTCAACTGAACAAACAGTTTTGAAATTGGATAAGGTAGATGGTTTGGTTCTTGATGGTGAAGTAGCAAAAATTCGGGGCGAGTTTGAAGCAGCAAAGCAGGGTTTTTTGAGGATTCCTGAGGCTGTCAAGGGAATGCCAAAAATGAACCCTGAAGGTGCGTTCCATGATGTTTTGGCCGAGTTTTTGTTTTATTTGTTCATGGCATGGTGTCCGTGTATTTATTATTCTTGTTTGATGGGTTAGGCATATATGTGAATAAGAACCTGAGATTGGACAATATTCAAGTTTATGGATTTGATTATGACTATACGTTGGCACATTACTCTCCTAACTTGCAACAATTGATATATGATCTTGCAAAAGAGCATATGGTTAATGAGGTTAGATTGAACTTTCGTTTTTTGCTGTTTTATAAATTTTATCTTATGTGGAATTCTGTGATAAGTGTTGCATCTTGGTTTATTTTTTGGCAGTTTAGATACCCTGAGACATGCTTGAAATTCAGATATGATCAAACCTTTCCCATTAGAGGCCTATCCTATGACAAGAAAAATGGATGTCTCTTGAAGTTGGATTTCTTTGGGTCAATTGAGCCAGATGGATGCTACTTTGGGCGTCGCAAGGTACCCCAGAATATATATATTTTACTTTATATCCTTACCCTGTTTATAGATCCCAAGGATTGTAGATAAATTTTGGTTAGCTGTAGGATGTTTTCTTCATAAAGCAAAGTAGGAAAAAGAGCTCTAATGCTTGAATTACTGTTCAACTTCAAAAATTATGATTGGAAAATGGAGGGCGTCTTATCCTCTCCGTTGTGTTTCAGGTCTCATGCACTTGTATGAAAGTTCCTTTTTTTATGAAAAGCAGATGGCTTAATGGAGCCACTGCAACCATTAATTAATTAATACATAACTAAATGGATTGACACCAACCAACATTCTTGCCAAGAAGTTAACTTGCTTCAACTGAACTTGTGACATCCCAAGAGAAATCCGTACCTCTACATGATACATACTAGCCCAAATTCTTTGTTAAGGTAGATGATTAACTGGTTAAGAAGGTGCTTTCTACAAAGATTCCATGCAACTTTGTAGGGAAAGCACTAAGGCCATGAGTAGCCATTGCAAGGGATTGAAAGAAATTTCAATGTAATAGCTGGATTCACACAAACATGAAAACTCTTTTCTAGATGCATAAAGGAACAATAAACATCTCGAAGAATTCAGGTGATGGGATAAGGGCTGAATAATCTCAGACTAATCAATCGTGTGTTTGAGTGATTCCAGTGGAAACATGACCAATGGAGATTTGTGGGTTTTCGGAAATTCTAATGGCGCAGGGCATAAATTAATATTTATGGTAGTTTGTCTCCTTCGAGGCTGGGTTTCCAATTAATAATCAAAGTTTTGGATTTTTTGCTTTATTAGACGAGTATTTTGTTTTGATTATTGTTTATTTAATGTTTTTATTAGTTTTTCTTTTGCAAGCATCCCGCAGACTAGAATTTTTTGGATCCATATGAAACTTCATATCACACCCTCTAATTTTTGGCAACACTCTTCATATCTGCCCAAATTACCAGTTAGGTTATATTCTCTGAAGGATTGCCTTACTCTCTCCTTATCCCTTCTCATCATTTCTCACAATCCAGAACCTTCAACAATAACCAACACAACATTAGACTTCTAGAATTTGATTGTGGTTTATGTGCTAAGACTATTGTGATGCTGTTTAATTAATTGTTTTAATTTATACACTTTCAATGAAAACACTGTGACTTGTCATATTCTTTTCTTTTCAGCTCAACAGGAAGGAAATAGAACAGATATATGGCACAAGACATATTGGTCGTGACCAAGCACGTGGGCTTGTTGGCTTGATGGATTTCTTTTGCTTTAGTGAGGTTAATTTCACATTGTTTTCCACTATGCTTTCTGGACCACCAACCCAAGACCACAAACAAAAAAGAAAATTAAAAACAATGTAATGAAATGTTGATGGCGCTAGCTGAAAGTATGTTTTTAACATGCTGGTCAGTATTAATGATTTTATTACACTTCAATATCCTGAGGATGAGTGGAAAATATTATGGCTCTGAATTCTTTGAATAGTCAGTATTCAAAACCAGTAAGGTTGAAGTATATGGAAAATATGAATTTATTTTTCACTTAGAAAAGATAAGTTATATTCATTTTTATTTCCTTAAAATGTAGCATAGGGGCCCCTTTATTTATTTTCTAGGATACACTTTTGCTACTATAATCAGCTTCCCTCTACATTGTTTTTAGTCTCATTATAATTCTATCGGAAAAGCAATATTAAGCTAATCCGAGCCTGAGGATGTTGGTTGGAGGGATGAATTAATCCCCGACTATAAGAATTTATAGATCCTGTGTTAGCCTTTAGAGACCTAAATCCGCCTGGCATTATTAGTAATTACTGTCATAATGTGCAAGTTCGTGAAAATTTTCCTGTATTTAGAGCACTTATGGAGGTCTGAACTTGAATGTTTATTATGTCAACTCCTGAAGCATCATATCTTTTGAAATTTAGGCTATGATGCATCACAGCCATACTGTCTCTTTCCATCCCATGTATTATGTCCACTTCCCTAATTTAAGATGTCCTGGAGTATTATTTTCACTTTGAACTGGAACTATAACATAGAGTACCTTAATGGAATCTCCCTTGTAAAGTACTGGTAAAGCAAAGGAGTATTCTTGGAAAGTCATGCAAATGTAAATAACATAATTAGGTATGTCTAGGGGCCAAGCATTTACTGTTAAGTCGGTTTGCTGATCTTTTGTAGTCAAAAGAGGTTTACGGCTTGGCATGGATTTCCTTGGTGCTATATGTTTCAGCTAGTATCTTAACAGGACTTGAACTCGATTGCAGCTGATACACAGTAGCTTAACAGTCATATATTTATTTTTGCTATCCTTGTTTGATTGCACAATCCCCTTCATGGATCCATTGGATGGACCTTTGACTGTTTGGCTTGTGCATTTGTGTTTCTCTTTAATCCTAAACTACTACGTCATCATTTTATTTTGTAGGCTTGCCTTCTTGCAGATGTTGTACAACATTTTGTTGATGCTAAACTGGAATTTGATGCAACTTACATATATCAAGATGTAGATCGTGCAATTCAGCATGTTCATCGCAGTGGGTTGGTTCACAGAGGAATTCTTTCTGATCCTTACAGATACCTTGTAAAAAATGTGGGTTCCAATTCCTTATATATTTGGCTGTATTTACAATCCGCTTTAAGTTAAACAGAGCTGTTTCCCAAATCTGTTCCTGTCAGGAATGTGAGATGGCATTTCTGCTTGATACTTCTGAGTTCTGACCTCTTGCATGTGGGTGAATATTTCAGGGCCGAGTACTTCGCTTTCTTACAATGCTAAGAGAGAAGGGAAAGAAGCTTTTCTTGCTCACTAACTCTCCTTACAATTTTGTGGATGGAGGGATGCGCTTTATGCTGGAGGTATTCACTTACAAGAATCTAATCTTAACCTCTTTTTGTGTCTTAAAAGTGGAAGATCAATATCCTGTCACATTCACTATTACACTATTGCAATGTAACAGCTGGCCTGCAATAATTTTTTTCTTTCAAGTTAGTTAGTTTGGTTTCTCTATAATAGTTCAAGATACTTTGAGAGGCAAATGCATTCTATATTTCATGTTTATAGATCTTCAGTGCATTGTCTTAAAAGATTATTCTTGCTGTTGTTGGAAATACAAAAATAGGATGCTGTAAAATAGAAGCCGGCGTATGAATGCTATAAATGGCACAATTTCATTCATGATTAATTGATTTATGTTATGAGGAATGTGAGTGAAATGTTCTCATGCACGCAGAGTGTGAATCCTATCCACCATTGCAACTTTCATTTTTGACACTTGGAATTAATTTTGCATCTTAAAGGTATTTGAGATGCTTTTTTTTTGTCCTGTCAGGTAATATTTTCTTTCATATTTCTGAATTAAAAAAAGCAGCTCATTGAGATTTATTTCATAAAATAGGAGGTTGTAGACCGTGGAATGCTCCTAGTTTGATTTTCTCGTTCCAGTTGGTATGAGTGGAAGTGCTGAATTTCATCATTGGAAATGATTTGGAACTTGTTTCAATAGTTAGTGCAAGATTGAATGCTTATTTGTCTTTTGTTCGGTTTGTGGGTTTGTTGTTAGTATCATTATGGTAAGGTTGCTGTCATTACTCCATTAGAAAAATTAATGGTAAGTTTCTTGGCTTGCTTCAACATGCTCTTTAGGATTCTTTGGGTTACAGAGACTCTTGGAGGGAGCTTTTTGATGTTGTTATTGCCAAAGCCAATAAGCCAGAGTTTTACACTTCGGAGCATCCCTTTCGGTTAGTATCTTCAACCTATGAAGTCTTGTATTTATTTTGTACATATACATGCAAGAGAAACCAGACATGAGGCTTTGTTCTGCCACTTCACAATGTTCTTAATTTTCTTCCATGGTTTTTGATTAAATCTTCACGAGGGCTTTATGATAACAACTGCAGCTGTCATGAATAATGAAGTGATGGATATGGTTTACTTAACAAATACAACCACAAGAGAGGTTGGCAATGCAGAAGAAGAGAGCAAAATCATCAAAACAAGGGAATTGATGTAGAATAGGAGCCAAAATCACCAACAAGAGAGACAAACTCAATCTTGAAGAAAACTCAGTTTTTTTTATTCAACGATTAATAACTAATGTCTAGGTGCTAATTTATATGAACCAAACCAAATAAAATAGTAAAACCTAATAAGTCTTAATTCAATAAGGAAACTAAAATTTTAATTCAACTACTAAATAATAAATACTAATATTCCTAAACAATAAAATATTTAATAGTAATGCAATATTAAAATTCCTAAATATAAATATCAATTCCCATTGTTTCCCTTCATTCTCCATCAGTTGGTCTCTTGCAGGCAACCTGAAAATAAAATTATTAAGCATAGGGATTAAAACCTTTTAAAAACTTAGATTTACTTCTGTAAAAAGAGGGCCTTTTGTACCTAACAGCCTATGAGTTGTAGTATCATGCTTCTCAAGAAGGTAAAATTTACTGCATTTGTGTCTCAACAGCATTAGCAAAAAGAAATCAAGATTATGGAAATGCAATTAGGTTTACTTTATCTTGCTGACAGCAAGTTCCTTGCCCATGTGGTCAAACCTCGATGAATTGTGTCTATTGCTGAATTTATAAAACTGAAACGTGAAAAGGACATGACTGCCTGTTTTATTTTATCTTATGCTATAAAATTAAGCTGCCAGCAGTGGTCCTTAATCCTACTCCTTCATTTTTTTTCTGCACTTTGGTTCTATGTCTGTTAACAATGAAATCCATGTATAATAATTTATTTTTTGATGATCCATCTTTTTGAAACTTATGAAGCTATTATGACATGGAGAAGGACACCCTAGCTTTCAATAAGGTGGATGCGTTTCTTCCGAATAAAATTTATTACCATGGATCACTGAAATCGTTTCTCCAAATTACCAAGTGGAATGGTCCAGAGGTACATCATATATGATTTTTTGGTTTCGAGATGTTTCAGTAGATTTTACATGTTGTGGTTAAAGACCAATAAGTAAAAGTATATATATGTGAGTTCTGCAAGTTTGTCCTGCAAACCCTTTTCCTTCTTGAAATTGGATTTACATATTTGCTCATCTTCTTGATTTGGGGAAAAAAGAAACATGCCTTGAATATACATCCTTTTCTCCTATGCTTTTTTAGTGTAATTTTCTTTACAAAACAAATATAAGTGTTTCAGCATAGAGTTCTTCCGTTCTTAATTTGTTATCATCCTTCTCTCCATATAGGTAACTGTGATGAAAATTTGAGAAACACATGTTTTGTTCCTTTATTGAACTTTATTGCCGAAATCACATCAATTCATTTAAGAATTTGGGTTTAGATACCACCTCTCTGTATAATTTTGTTTTGTTGAGCTTGTTATAATGAAAAATTCTTGGATCAATAATTAATAGAAAAGATTTACTGAAACTGAGGACAGAAAAGGTTTATTTGGCTGAAAGAAGAAGGTTTCTTTGATTGTTATTTGATGTTTAAGATTATGTACAGTTTTCCCTTTTTATACAAATTACTCTTATCCAAAAAACATTTAAGATTATGTACCCAAAGATGATGAATTGTGCTGTAAAAGATACATTCTTTTGATAATAAAGGGTTTTAATGTATAACCACTTCTTCTATAGTAATTAAATTTCTTTGGAAAAAGTTTTTAATTATCTGGATAAAATACACCTCATGTGTAATAAAGGAAAGCAGTCCCTATCTGCTCCCCCTCTCATTTTCGATGGAAATTTAACAATTAATAGAATTGAGTTATTTTTTTCTTACATGCTTGTTGGACAAATCAAAATTTAATCGCAAATCCTTGTTTGACAGTTATACTGAAAATGTTTTCTCCTGTGACGTTTGAACAATTTACCATTTATTTCCTTTGTAGGTGATTTATTTTGGTGATCACCTCTTTAGTGACCTAAGGGGGCCTTCAAAGGCTGGTTGGCGCACTGCTGCTATAATCCATGAACTAGAAGTATGGGTCATTTCTCGTTCTTTTCTACCTGTCATGTAAATGCCCATGTTTTTAAATTTTAGCTTATCAAGCACTCTCTTATTTTGGTTTTTTTCATGATGCAGAATGAAATACGAATTCAGAATGATGATAATTATCGTTTTGAACAGGTATGCTTTGCTCAGCTTTTTGACAGTAGTAGTAAATAGCTTTTTATATCTATATCTTTCGACTTTGGCTAAATAGGATGCATGTGTCTGGGCACATTTAGCTTCCTTTAAAGCTTTGTTGTTTAGAGAAAAGTGCTTATGTTTTTTGAAATTTTTTATTTTCAGTTGAAGTATCCTCTTCCTCATCTATATCATTGTTAGTTTATTCTGCTAGTTGTTAGTCTTGACTTGGCATATCTGTATTGAGCTATAAAATTTTTCAATCTTGTAAATGTCTCGTGCAAATAAATTACTCAGCACAAATTGGGGCTAAATGTGGTGTGATGACTTTCAAGTTATAGGCAATCTTGATACCTCAAGGAAGTGGAAATGCATCTGCTGATGATGTCAATTATATCAATTTTCTGACATAAGTTCTCACTGGCATGATTAGAGAAATTTATCTCTCTTAAAAAAAGCACAAAAATGTTATTGTTTCTAGACTTCATTAATTTGTTGAAAAATGGACCAAGACTCTTGAACACTCAGGGCATTATAAGAGTGGTCATCTTATTTGCATCACATAATGCTAGTATTGTCATGTTTATTAATTTTCTGAGTGAACTCCTCACAGGCGTGATTAAAGCCCGCAATTGATTGTGTTGTAGATTTCATCGAATTTTTGGAAAATGGACTAAAACTCTAGAACAGCTAGGGCACCAGACTAACAATGTTCTTATTGACATCAAAGAAGTTGTGATTGTAATCTGTTCTGAACTAGATCTGCAAGTGATTACAAACTTAAGTAGTGGTAATCAGCTACAAAGTAGACTATAGCACAACAAAAAGAATGTCGCAGAGCAACTTCTGTGATTGGGTTAGTGAAGTATTTGTATTGATCATAGGAAGATGATATAAGACTCATGGCATATAGTAAGTGCTATAAGATTCAAAAGATTTTACATTTTGAGTTCACCAGCGCCTTTTGAAATTAGGATTGATTTGAGAAGGTCAGTCTTGTTCAGTTGCCTAAATTGCCTTTCATCTTCATCTTATGTTTCATATCTAATGAAGCAAATATTTATTGTTTTAGTTGATGATCAGCTTGAATCTTCCATTATCTAGCCTTCTCTGCTGTGTGCATTTTAGAAAGGAAAAGAAAAGGAAAAGTTGAACTAAAAAAACCCTCCTTTGTTACCTCCAATCTCACCTATCCATGAAAGAAAGCCTTAAAAATTGTCTGTTTGGGATGAATATGGTTGTGTCTTTCACTTAAATTGTTCAATGAAAATTGTCAGGCTTAAAGTTGTTTCTTCTGGTTGATCATAAGCCCTATTGTGGTCTACTCTGCTCCTGGATGCAGGCAAAATTTCATATCATACAAGAACTGCTTGGTAAACTACATGCAACTGTTGCAAATAGTCAGAGAAGTGAAGTGTGTCAGTTGCTTTCAGAGGAGCTAAATGATGAGAGGCTAAAGGCAAGGCAGAAGATGAAAAAAATGTTTAACAAGTCTTTTGGAGCAACTTTCCTAACTGACAAAGGTCAAGAATCAGCTTTTGCGTACTACATCCATCAATATGCAGATGTCTATACAAGCAAGCCTGAGAACTTTTTGCTCTATCCGCCTGAAGCATGGCTTCATGTACCCTTTGATATCAAGATCATGCCACATCATGTGAAGGTATGTTTGCTTTGACTTGGGAAAAAATTCATTTTTCTCTTCTTTAGCGAATAGAAAATGACTGAATATATTGGTGTTCTATGTGAGGCTTTCCTCTTTCTATCCTGAATGCTGTCCACGTGGTTGCCTGGCCTTATGTTACGCTTTCATTTGGCCTTATGTTACACTTTCATTTTATAAATCATAGAGGGTTGTCAGAACTCAGAAACATATTGTGTTTCTTGGTTCTGTTTTTTCTCAAAACAAATAAACCCTATTAGTTTTCTGCTAAATGTTGGGCTTAGATGTCCCATCATCTTTTGATGTGGATGTCATTGTCATTCAAGACTATGTTCCATTATTAGAAAGATGCTAGATTTCAATTCTGAAGAAAATAAATATGTTTTCCCTTTTCTAGTTCATGTCTCTGCTCTCCTACTTTTCTTCACCAGTCTTCTGTGTATATGTATGAGGTGAAGTAGCTTGACAAATCCTTGACTAAAGACTTGTGAACTCCAATTAGATTTATATCTTTTAGCACAGCAGCTCAAATTTTATATTTTCAATGCCTAAAACTTGAATACATTTAGGTTCAGCCAGATAGACATGATACTTCTCTAATTCTCTTTACCAAACTTTATCTGGTTGGTCTGAACTAATATTTTCATGAACCTAAGTGCCCATGGAGCCTTTCTCTTCTTCTTTTGGGGAACCCAGACATTCCATCCGTTTATATCTATCTGCTTCTTTGCTTATAATGTCTTTCTTTCTTCTTCTTTTTTTATTTAGGTTCCATCAAGCTTATTTAAGAATCAATAGATTCTCATTTTCAACATGGTTATCTTGGGCTGGTTTTGCGAATATTCAGCAAGTGACTCACATTTTTGGATGATGACACTAAAGTTTGTTCAGATAATGATGTTTCAGCAACGAGGACATGGGAGTACCCTTTCAGTTATTTCAATAGGACTAGGTATAAACAAATAATTCTTTCTTTTTTGCATGCAATGCTTAATTTATTCCTTAGCTGCATTTGAATTTGAAGAGGCAGAACATGCTCTTCTCATGTATGTAAGAAATTGTTTGATATCATAATGAGATTAGGTAACTTTTCTAAACATGGAGAAGATTTCCCTAAATCCTATTTACATGTACAATAATATGTTCTTTAAAATATGTATTTGGTTCCATGATTTGCAACCTCTTACTAACAGAATGTGTCAATTGAAACATTCTCAGGCAGTCAATTTTTTTAATAAATAAAGCTGATTATTTGACCTCTTTATACACGAGTGCAGTTGGTGGTAGAAATTGCGTTGTTCTTTTGCTGTAGTTTCAGGTAAGCAATTGGATCGTTACCTTGGATTGCTATATGATGATTTGCGAGGGATGTCAAAGTTGCGTCATCCTTATTTTATGATCATGTATTATTGCAGAACCAATTATATAATAAGAGGGACTTGTGCCTTGAACTGCAACTCGGTATACAGTTGAAGCCGGAACGAGATTGTTTCCCCTGACACTTGAAATCCTGTAGTAAGATTTATTATCTCCGATGGTTGTGTAGTTGGGCACTCTAATCCTATCTAGTTACTATATGCCTAACATGTGGTTTTATGAGCAATCTGGCGTGGATATACGGGAGAAGGTTAGGCACCGAAGTTGTCAGCTGTATTTCCTAAACTTGCACGCGCACGGCAACCCAACAAAGGGCAGAAGGCTTGAGCAGCCAGCATTATTAGATATCCTTTGGATGGTATCGGCTAAATAATGAGCTGTCCTTGATTTTTATTAGGCAATTGGCCAGTAAACTGTTTTCCTCACCATTAGAGATTTACTTCGAAGCAGGGTACGCTATTCGGTACAAATTACTCCTGCGCTGAATTTGTTTATAGTTCCATGCAAGGTAAGGTTAATTTCGTTTTGGTGATTTGCCTTTAGTCATTCTTTTCTGTTCCCTCTTTTGAGTATCAGAAATGATGGAGGGTCACGTAATCAGTAAAATGACGTAACAACATGCTTGGCGTCTGTACAGCATCAATAAACATATAGCCAGGAGAAGTCAAGGAAATAGTAGATTGCCTCCTCCCTCAAGCCTTGCACAACCTTACACGCATCTTCAAGAGTGCTTGATGTTTTAAGCCAATCCAATCTTGTCTACAATAATCAAACTCCCCCTGACAGGGCAAGGTAAGTTGCCGACATTTCAAAATGTTAAGGTGATTAAAAAAAGTAAATGTATAAAAAGAAAACGTGGTTGACAACAGATAATCTTGCATAAGCACGACTATCCACAAATGTTACCTTTGTCAAACTTTGCACTCATGCTGTGACCGCACCCTCTATGAACCACAGAGTTTTGGTGATTAATCAAATAAGAAACAGGCAATCCAGTCCAATATTCAGTCCAGATCATGGTAAAGGCACCAGTTTTATGCCCAATTACTCATCAGCACCATGCGTGTAAAATTGGTGCAAGTTTCTTCTAGTCGTAAAGTTGATGCTCCATCCATCATAAAAATGGGTTTAGATGTGGATTCCATTAAATGAACCTGGTTCTTCTAATTAATTTGGAATCGAATTGTAGAAATAATTTAGCATCAACATAGTAGAAAACTTGTTTGGAAATATATTACAGTTTGAAGAGTTGCAGTTCTCATTTACGATTTTTTTAAAAAAAAAATATTGAAGAGATGATTTTATTAATTTTTTAAAAATTAATTAAAATCTTGAATTTAATAAATAAGTAAATATTATTTTTATCACAACTACTGTAAAGATAATATTTTATAAATAAATAAATAAATATTAGCTTCAGTCTCAAATTATGATAAGATAATATATGTACACACACATGTATTATCACACTATGATACATCATAATAACAACAAATGTGTATGTATGTAACATTGTTATGTATTTTTTTTTAATTAGTTTCCATTTATTCCAATAGATTTTGGATATTTGTGAATCTCTCATGAGGTGTATGAATCACATCTTTCTAATTGATTAGAATTTCTGATACATGTTTTTGTGATGATTTAGAGAGTTCAAAAATCTTCAAAGCAATGAAATTAACGACAAGATAACTTATATACATATATGATCACACTAGTAGACATCATAATAATAAATAAATGTGCATGTATGTAACATTGTTATATGTTTTTTTAATTAGTTTTCAATTTATTCCATTAGATTTTAGATACTTGCTTATCTCTTACTAAATGCATGAATCGCATCTTCTTGATTGATTATTATTCTCAATTCATGTTTTTGAGATGATTAGAGAGAATAATATTTATTGGTCGAGATTCATATTTATTTATTTATTTATTTTAAAATGTTATTTTTTAAGAATAAATAAATATTATATTTATCATAATTTTCATAAAGATAATATTTATTTATTTTTTAATCTAGAATTTATAATAACTTTTTTTTAATAAAATTGTATTTACCACATTTAAAGAAGTTACAACGTAAACTGTATTATTTTTTAATATGTGAATTCTTTTTTTAATAAAAAAAACTCTAGAAGAGGTCATTGTTACAATTTATGTTTTTTAAGAATGATTTTTTATTTAAAAATATATTAAATTGATTTTTTTTAATATTTTATGATGATTTCAATGTGTTAATATAAAAAAAATCTAAAAAAAATAATTTTAATATATATATATTTTAAAAAAAAAACATTATATTAAAAACAACCATTCACCACGACCACAAGCTACACCAAATTCAGAGTTATCTGAAAGAGTTCAATGATTGCATGTCGACTTATTAACCAGTTACGTAGCACCTGGTCGATGAGTAGCAAAGAGACCATAAGGACCATTACCGATCACACACAGCACAGCACATTATAGCAAGTTTTGTCCCCACATATGACCCTTTTGTTTACTTGTCAAACCCCAATGTCAATAGTTAATTCATCTCATCTGCAACACATAATCACGTTTTCTACCTAATTAAATTAAGCCATGATTTTTTTTCTCCCGTTAATTTAATTTAAACCCAGAGAAAAACAGAAGGAAAAAACAACTAAAATGAAGTATTGCGTCCTTATTTTACTGCCCAATACAGACATTTTACGTCTAGACACACTCTTGATACATGCATGCTCAATCTTTAGTGACTTCATAAACCTAACCTTTATTGTTTAGCTTAGACTAATAAATAAAATTAAGGTTGATGAGATTGAAACTAGGCCGATCGAAAAGATCTTTCAAGCGAAAAGATGGTGAGTAGATGGGAACGTGTAGGAACACAGTTCACCAACTCTTCTTCTATTATGGTATCTCGCGCTCTATCGTAATCATTGCTACATGTGTATATAAATATATGTAAAAGCTCATTGGAGGAGGAGCAGCAAAGAAACTTTAGCAAAGAGAAAATTGAAAGAAAGTCGGAAGAGCTGGGATGGATATTGAAGAGCTGCCCTCAGTTTGTGTTCTTGATGCCTCAACCTATGTGGGTTTTTGGATTCTCAAGGGACTATTAAGTAGAGGATATACAGTTCACGCAGCCATACAGAAGTATAATGGCAAGTCATCTTCTTCACTCTCTGGTGTCTTTGATTATATTGTTATGTGTCTTTAGACTTGTGTTAATTATCAGCTTTCATGTTCTGGGTTTTCTTCAGGTGAGACTGGGATGGAGAAGAAGATAAGGGACTTGGCGAGAGAGGAGGAGAGATTGTCGGTATTTGAAGTTGATGTTTTGGATTACCATAGCATTCTAATTGCTTTGAAGGGTTGTTCTGCTATGTTCTGCTGCTTGGACTGTCCAGATGGTTATGATGTATGTTAATTATCTGATCAAACTAGCTAGCTTGTCCACTGTATCTACAATTTTGCTCTCTTCCTTTTGTGATTAGGAGACACTGTTTTCATGTGATCTTGGCAGGACAAGATGATTGATTTGGAAGTTAGAGGAGCAATCAATGTAGTAGAGGCATGTGCACAGACCGATACCATTGAAAAGATTATATTCAGCTCTTCACTAACTGCGGCAATATGGAGAGAGAACATTTGTTCACAGGAGGATGTAGACGAGAGGTCTTGGAGCGATCAAGAGTTTTGCAGGAAACTAAAGGTTTGGACCCCTGAAACTGTTTTTTGCCCTGGTTCTTGGGTCCCTTCTCTTTTGATTATGCTATATGCTATGAACACATTATGATGCTATTTAGCTTTCTTTCCTCCACTAGTGAGCATCTTGAAATAGTAAAGGACCATTTCTGTAATTAAAAATACTGTTAGTGTGTGTGTGCCGCTGGTTTTCTTCTGTGTGCATCGTCTATTGCTTTGAAAACTACTTCTGAAAGGTGTCATGACCAAATTCTTAGAGCTCTTACTTTCAGAAGCAAGAAGATATATACTGGGATTTTGCTTCTATGAAGGGAAGTGCCTAGATTAGAATTTGCTTATGTTAAAAAGTTTTACCTTGTCGTTTGACAGTTATGGTACGCCCTGGCAAAGACACTCTCTGAACATGCTGCTTGGGCTTTAGCCATGGACCGTAAGCTCAACATGGTTTCCATAAATGCTGGACTAGTTTTGGGTCCTGGTGTCTCTCAACAGAACCCCCTATCAACAATGTCATACCTCAAAGGTACAGATGCATGCGATGGCATATCCATCTACTCTTTAAGTTTTGACCAAAAAAGAAAAAGTTGGTCGGCATCTCAGCGTGAGATTCTGAAATGATCCTCAATCTGTTTCAACTATAAAAAATGTAACAGGGATAGCTCAAATGTATGAAAATGGAGTCCTCGCCTGTGTAGATGTGAACTTCCTGGTTGATGTCCATATTCGAGCTTTCCAGGACCGCTCCACGTGCGGGCGGTATTTCTGCTTCAATCAGACTGTGCATACTGAGGAAGAAGCTGTCAAACTTACTCAAAGCCTGAGCCCTCTGATATCATTGCCGCAAAGGTACGTAGTGTTATAAAGGAAATGAAGATGCTACGTTGACGCAGAAGTTTTACTAATTTGGTGCTTTCATTATGTACAGGTACGAATACCAGGGAAGTGAGGTATACGCTGAGAGGCTGAGGACAAAAAAGTTGAACAAGCTGGTTGAGGGTACTGCCTAGATCTGTTCATGGGACACAGGCGAGGTCGAGTTCAGGCTGGATCTACATCTAGCCCGGTTTATTTTTGCCAGCTTTGTTCTAGTACTACTACTTTGTATTCTTAGTAAAAAACAAATAAATTCTTCTTCCAGCTCTTGCATAGTCGGGGTAAATCCAAAGAAAAAAAATAAAAAATTCTGGCCAGCTAGAACTTTACTGTTTGACTTACTCAATCCTGACTTTCCTCGGGCTATCCAATACTGCCATGTGTAACACCTCCAAGCTTCTTCTTTTTTTAAGTTCCTAGGAGTCGCGAACCACCCACCTTGCACATAAATTTTGTGCAGCCAGTGTAGGCATGATGACACACCTAGCAGACACAAATTCTCTACTTACAATGAGGTGACTCTCTCACTGAGGTACCTGCAACTTTATATACCATGAAATAGTATTGGATAGTCTCTTGTTTCGACAAAGAACCTGTGTTCCAAAAAACATGGAGCTCAAAACGCAGCATGTGAAAAGACTTCTCATGACTTCATCATCAACATTCTAGTTGTTTGGCTACAGACCGGGTATAAAATTATGGTTGATCAAATAACCAAGAAGGCCATGGTTATAATTAGACGGCTTGTAAATTTGTTCCATGTGCTCTTGTAACTATGTGTGTGGGTAGAAATAACCAAGAGGAGGATGATTTCTCTCATCCATTGCTACTTCTTGCAAGTTAAGAAGGGATAAAGGGAAGAAAAAATGCATGACCTGCATGGATAGTTAGGTCTCTGAAACATTTATATGTTTAGGTTTCAAGATTCAGATTGAAGATGTTTTAGCTAATAAGATGAGAGGTGACTATGGAGATGTTTTTCCAAATCTTAGCATTTTCCAAAGGATCTAATTAGACAATTCATAAGAACCAAGAAACAAAGCAAGTACCTAAAATTCTGAAATCTTTGAAGTGCGAAACTATTTTTCCTTTCTTCTTCTTGATGCTATCTCCAAGGCTCATGCTTTTCCCACTTTAGTCTGGAACTTCTCTAATGGGCAAACATCGGCTTCCGTAGCGGCGTTAAAAGCGTCATACCGCGCTCTTCCTGGTGGCGCGACGCGTGTAGGTGGTGGTTTTTGTGTACGATTAATTGGTTTATTTTTACGTTTTGGATGATAGTATCATGAGATTGTGACTTTTCAATTGATAGACGAACAAATAACGATGACCTTGTGTGATTAGAGAATTCTAAATGCAGAAAATAGAAGTTTAGTCTATGCGGCATGCTATTGATTTGATCTTGGGAAAACTGTTAACAATGTCTGCATTCTTCGGAAGGAATAGTATGAAATTAGTTAAGCATCCAGCATGTTAGTATGTTTTGTGTTGCTGCAAATAAGTTTTTGGATGGATTAGCGCTATGGATCTCCAGTTATGATGAACGTCTTTTCGTGGGTTACCTGGAAACAAATTTGGTTAAAGCCATGTGCATGTTTAGTGTTTATGTTTTTTTAAAATGATAGAAGTCCTGGGCGAGGTTCTTCAGAGTTTCTCGCTTTGATCCCTCAAGTATAGGAATTGATTGTTTCTTTTGTTTGTGGGTCAGGCTACGTTAATATTGAAAGAGGAAATTGGGCGATGTCTTTCGGTCCAGCCCATTCACGTTTTGGATGTAGTTTAGTTTTTGTTTTGGGCTCGTCCTTCGGTTAATACCGCGCCGTTTTTAAGCTTATGGGCTGGCGTTATATTTTCTTATACGAGCCTGGGCTTGTTCAGCTATGTTTGGGTTTGGGTGTTTGTTGTGAGGTTAGGTTTTAGCATGGGTGAATGGGCTGATTTGTCTCCTTTAATTGGATTGGATAAAAGGCCTAGTAAGGTTTTCATGCCATTACTTAAATAAGGTGGGGGCGCTATTATGTTGCGTCAAATCCCATTAGATTATTATTTCTTTTAAACTTGTAATCTTAATATGTTTTTGCTAAAAATTGCATATGGAAAAATTCTAAGATGATTTTCAAGTATATTTTTATAAAATACAAAATATTTTATTTATTTTTAAATAAAAATCAATTAATGGATTTTAGAAATAGTTTATAAATATCCACTAGATTTTGATATAAATTTTAAAAACACACGAAACAAAAACCCAATTTATTTGAAAATATAATAAAATATATTTTGGCTTTAAAATGACTATATTAGATCTATAAAATCATAGTCCACCCTACTGAAATGTATCTATATTAATCAATAAACAAACTAATGGCTAAATAAACACAATAGAACCTTATTAATAATTAGATAAATGAACAATGCATTTTACCTTATATATAAAGTATTACGAGCAATACCGTCTTTTCTATACACAATCAGACTTTGTAAACCACTTAGGATTTCTAAAGACTAATAAACTAGGTAGAGACTCTAAACCTTTAAACTATCAAAGAAAAAGAATTTTGTGTTCTCTCTACACACAAATCTGGTCCAAAAGTATAACAAATCTAATCCAAAAGCATAGTCATTATGATCTCATACATGTATGGCAATTGTAATAGTGTAATTATCTTCTCTTTTTTTTCCTTTCAGCAAACAATGAATGAACTTCCTATAAAGGTTTTCTGTATGATCCATCAATCATTATGAGATTAATCAAGGATAATTTGGTCTTTTGACTTTTTATGAGTAGAATGTAAAGATTATATTACCCTTGAAAATAGAAACAAAAAATCAAAAGGTTGATATGGGGCAATTCAGTCTTTTCATACTTTAAAATCATAATGTAAGGACTACATTACCCTTGAAAGAAAAATTCTTCAAATTTGCTTACATAGGCTTCTTTGTATTGTCAAACTGGTTTTTAGTAACTAACAAGTTGTCTATAAGACAATTTGTTCTTTTGATAAATCTAAATCTAATTTTAAAATAAAAAACAGTTGACGTGTGTAATGTCAGCGTCCTTCAGACCACACGTGAGGCGTCATTCCATGTCGAAATATTACATTCCACAGCATTGTTGGAAATGTCTTGTCGTGATCTTTCTGTCGGTGACACATGTACATGACGACATAATGGTTGACTTTGGTGGAAAGTTTTTCTTCTACTCCTTCATTTTCTCTTCCTTTTTCTTGTCAAAATATAAAGGTGTCCTTTCATTTGTTTTTTTTTTCTAATTTGGTCTTTGTTTTTTTATAGTTGTTTTTTTTTTTACATTTTTTAATTGATTTTTTTCTTTAATCATGTCCTTCATCATTTAATTTCATTTAATTTTTATATCAAATTTAGTCTCCATTGTTTTTATTATGTGGTTCTTTTTTATCGTTTTTCTAATTAATTTTTTCTTTCAATTTCATCCACAAACAATTGCTTTTAAATTATTTTTATATCAAATTTAGTCCTCATTCTTTTATTTTAAATCCTTTTTCATTGTATTTTTGTTTCAATTTCATCCCTCAATATTTTTTTAATTTATATTTTTTTTCTTTTTTAATTTTTAGGGTTTGCCTTCTATAATGTTAATCATGTGCTAATAATTAAGGTCTCGAGTTTTGAAGGTTAATACGAGTTGACTTTGATTTTGTTTTAGATCATTTTTTAAAATTGTTTTCCTTTTTAATTTCATCATTCAACATTTAATTTATTAGGAATTGGTTTTTGTGTTTTTTTTTCACTTTCTTTTCTAGGGTTATCCTAATCTTGAGCCCATGGTCTCTAGAGGTGAGCAAAAAAACTGAAAAATCAAGAAAATCAGAAAAAAATAACTGAAAAAACCGAACCATGAAAAAAACAGATTAAAATTTTGAAAAAACCGAACCAAACCGAAAAAAACCCAAACCGAAAAAAACAGAGCAAAACCACAAAAACCGAGCAAAACCAAAAAAACAGAGCCAAACCGATATGAACATGTTTTTGTCCTAAAAACCGAACCAAACCAAACTGAAACCGGTCGGTTTGAACCGGTTTCGGTTTTTTTTTAAATTCAGTTTGCTTACTTTTTTTTGATAAAAATCGAACCGAACCGAAAATGATCACCCCTAATGGTCGCAGACTCAGTAGGTTAACTCAAGTTGGCATGAATCTTTTTTTTTTGTTGATGCTTTTTTAAGTTTTTTCTACAATTTTTCCCTTCAACATTGAGTTGTTTAATTATTAAGCTTTACAGTCTTGTTTAATTTGCTTTTAATATGGTTACCCTGATATCTCGACTAGGTTGTATATTTTATAATGCTAACCCAGATGGGCTTGATTTAGAGTTTTTTTTTTAATTTTTATATTGTCAACATGTTTGTCTGTTTATTTATTGTCGTTGTATTTTTCTTATTCATATTATTTAAGTTATATGAGCTTATTAAACATAGTTAAGTCAATAACCAGAGTCTTAAATTTATTTTTTTTAGGAAAGCTTGCGTCACTTCAGCACTCTTTTTTTACGTCGTAAAAAAAATCAAATTCACCCACAACATAGCGCGGATCCATATCTAGTTAATTCTAGGAGTGTTATGGTATCATAATAAACACAATAGTCAATGAGAACTCGTTTGGCAACGAGGTCGGGCGCGTGTTTGCTGAAAAACTGAAATTTTTTTTCTTAATTTTTTTTGTATCTATGGATCATTTGCTATGTTGATGTCAAAAATAAATTTTAAAATTTGAAAAAAAATATTATTTTGATGCATTTTCGAGTGAAAAACATTTTGAAAAGTAACTGTTACCACAATACAAAACACTACCTTATACTATCAAGATTAAAGGAAAAACCCATATACAATAAAAGATTTTATTAAAGTGTAAATATAATTATTAAATCCACCCTATGCTTAAGTTGCATATTGGTCGGGTCAACCCAAAACGATGTCATTTTAATGATGTTATTTTCGATTGAAAACACTAAAACAATGTCATCTTAGATAAAAATGAAAAAATCCTTAAAATTGACCTGACCAAGTCTCATCCTAATGTGACGAGGTCAACCAGGTTTTATTAAGCCAATGTTCATCTAAATTCTAAATAAACATAGCTCATACTCAGTTTAGAGTAGGTGAGTCATCAGGTCGACCTGCTAAGTTAGGATTAATAATTATAAGTGTAAAATGAAATAAATGGTAAAATCAAAATATTAAAAAAAGGAAAATGTTGAGAAATGAATATTTATTAAAAAAAAAAACTAAACAATGAGGGTTTTATTTTACTCCTCACATAACACTATTCACTATAATGATGATTTTTTTTCTTTCTTATTTTTTGTCTCAATTTCAATTTCATCATTGAACATTAGATTTATTGAAAATTGAATTTCATAATATTTTTCAGTTTATTTTTTATGGGGTCATCTTATACTCATAGATTGGACCGCGAGTTTGATTAATTAACTCAGTTAACTCGATTTATTTTCTTCTTTTCCTAATCAAGGGTTTTTTCCCCTCAATTGCATATTGCAACATTAGGTTGACTGAGAATAAGGTTTCATGATTTGTTTTGGTTTTTTTTACACTAGATTATCCTCATTTAATAACTGAGGTTACGAGTTTGGTAATTTAATCCTGGTTAACTCGAGTTATTTTTTGTGTCTTTTTTTTAATCGATTTTTTTTAAAATTTTATCTTTCTATATTAGATTGATTGATAGTTGAGTTTTATAATTTGTTTTTTGTTGAATTATCCCGATATCATGACTCGAGTGTTTTTTTACTTGTTTTTTAAATTATTTTTTTGAGCTTCATTCTTTAACATTGAGTTTATTGAAAATTAAAGTTCGTAATTAGTTTTGATTTGTCTTTTATGAGGTTATCATGATCTCACTACTTGTTATACAAATTGACATGTTTTTTTTTAATTAATTTTTTTTTTAGTTTCATTCTTCAACATTGAAATTATTGGAAAATAAGTTTCGTAACTTATCTCAATGCTCATTAAAAAAATATTATATTAAATATTTATTTAGAGTAAAATTATATTTTTATTGGTCATCTAAATTATATTTGAACTCATTAAGGTAATCGAGTGAAATTAAATTAAATCACACAATGTAAAATTGTTTTTTTTTTTTTTTTATATCTTTGTTTATCATTGTTCAGGCAGCACCTTCATGAATGTGTGGTTTCTTCTGCTTAGTTTCTAGATTGAAGCTATCATAGTGGAAGTCGTTCTAAACAAACAACAAATCAAAGCTAAGCCCATTTACCTCAACTCAAGGAGATCAAGCGTGATCCAGCTCAGACATTTTCCTACGTCATCTTTCAGTCGGAATGACAATTTCAGAACAGGATAGATTTCATCATGAACGGTCAAAATTTGTTGGCAAAAATTCAGGATTGAATATGTATATTGGTTTAAACTCAAAATAAATAAATAATTTTAAAATTTTAAAAAATATATTTACCATAAGATAATTAGACACTAAATAATTATAAATTGTAACATTTAAAAGTAAATTATGAGTACTCGAAATCCAGTTCAACCGAATCAGTCAAGGATTTTAATAGTTATTTGGGATTTGAATTCAAACAAGGATGATACAAAAGCAAATCCACAAACTCTTCATTAATTTCTTTTCAAAGGCTAATCAATGACCAATCAGTCAAGATCCAAGAAATTAATGAAGAGTTTGTGGCACGAGATGTCTTCACCGTCAAATCAACTATCAAACTGTTTTTTATTTAAATATAACAATATAAAAAATTAAAAAAATATATTGTTTTAATAAAATTTCAAATTAAAAAACCCATATTGGGAATCCAGCAAGGCGATTGTAGAGTACAATTGCCTCACGCTTAAAACAATTGAAAAATAGAGATAAATGGCTCCACCATTCGAATCCAGAACCGACCAGGCTCTAAAATCACCTGCCAACACAATCCCACATGCTAGCCAATCAGAAACGGGTCCACAAAACTGTCGGTGGCTTTGTTTTTTTAGTAGCAAATTACTCTGTTTTTGGACACCTTCATTGGATTCTTCTCCATCACAAGAAAATCCAAAAGAGCTGCAGCTATCATTGATGGAGTGTATTAGCACCGTTAATAATTGCTGGTAAGGACACTACAAACCAAGAAAGATCAACCGAGGCTAACTCGGAACCAAAGGAGTGGGTTTTTCTATATATATATATAAAAAACTCTTCTTAGGAATTTTTTTTTTTAAAATAGCACCCCTCAAAGATCTTTTTAAGAGAAATATGATATATCTTAAAGGACATCTAAGCTAATACGACCACTTAACTAAATTAATTAGATTTATTAAAATTTAAAATCACTATAAGTATTTTAATATAGAATCCTACTGAAATTTAAATTGATTATAAATAATTATTTTCATTGCCAATTATTATTAAAAAAATGGATTATTATTATTAATAATAAAACGATGCTAATCCTTTAAAAAATTCAAAAATGTGTTAGTTTTTATTTTTTTAAAAAATATTAGCACAATAACACAATTAAAAAAATAATAAAATAACATAATTTATACATGTTATGATTAAAAAATATAATTTATAGCTTATTATTATTCAAAATAGTGAGATCTAAGAAAAGTACGATATTTATAACTTATAATTATTCAAAATAGTAACATCCAAAAACACATTAAATGAACATAAAGTAAATGTGAGAAAAAGAAATAAAGATAAAGACATGGAGATATATCCAATTGTGAAATCATTGATATATATATATATATATATATATATATATATATATATATATATATATATATATATATATATATATATATACACAGAATGAGATGAATACATCACAGTATCACACCACCACCAGAGAAATTACCAGATATTAGAACAAAGGACCCATAACAAGCCTAAGGCCCATAAATACCCAAAAAGAGCACATTCACCAATCACCTTCATAACTATTCCCATCATTGTCGGCAAGCAAGCAGTCCCAGTTGCGGCACTGTTTGAGTGTGAATTTTAATTTATATATATATATATATATATATATATATATATATATATATATATATATATTTTGTTAAAATCTGAGTTTTTTAAAAAAATTAACTTTTTTTATTATTTTTATAGATTTATTAAAACACAAACACCATGCAAACAACGTTTTCAAAAAATTTTAAATTTTTTTGTTAAAATTTAATATGTTTTATATGTTTTGGATCGTTTTAATGTGGTGATATCAAAAATAATTTTAAAAAATAAAAAAATATTATCAACATATATTTCAGCATAAAAAATTATTTTAAAAATAACTATAATTATATTACCAAATAAACTCAAGTTAAAAATAAATATTAAAAAAGAAAAAAAAAAATTTTAATAATTTTTTAAATAAAAAAAACTTTAAAACATCCCCACACTAGCTTAGCTTTACAGCTGGATCTAAAGGACGCGATCCGAGCCCTTGGATTTAGCGAAACCAGTGGTTGCCGTACGTTGTCATTTTGTTTTGACAAAGGGGGACGCAACATCCAAACATGCGTACCATGGTTGTACCAGCTGTCTGTCTTTCCTCTTAGCTGTCACCTTTCAAATTCTTAGGTGCTAAATGTATCTTCTCAGTTCTCATCAATCCGATATCTATCAATTATCTAGATATCGAATTAATGTCAACAAATCTACCTGATAATCCGGAAGATATATTCAATTTCTGAATTTAATTAATTAATATTATTTTGTATTAAAATCGTTAGAAAAATGCCATAATTTTTATGATATTGAACAATAAATTATCTTTAAAATATTTTTTAAATATAGAATAAAGAAAGGGTAAGCCATATAATACTGAAAAAAATTCAGTACTGTAAGTTTAACGACAAGAGTGAAAGAGAGGGGGGAAAAAAACTATGAGATGTTTCTAATGAATACTTTACATACAAAAACAAATAAAGAGAAACAACAAAATTACTGGGGCTTACCCCTCCAAGAAAAGAATAATTTGTCTTTTTCCCCACTTTGTCGACCTTATCAGATTTTCTATTTTCCCATTTGTCTTTCTTGCCCTTTTTCAATGGGAAAACAGAAATCATAAGAAAAAAAAAAGAAACTAATGTACAGCTTTCCCACGATTATAGCCGTAATAAGTGAGATACCACTTGACAAATTTCTTCAACCCGGTTTCCAAATCAGTAGTCGGTTTATACCCAAGTTCTCTCTGGGCCAAACTAATATTTGCATGAGTGAATGGTACGTCACCGTTCCCAGGCATATCTACGATGTTCCTCTTCGCTTTTACCTTCAAATGCCTCTCCAGTATGTTCACAAGTGTCGGCACCGTGACTGGTGACGTGTTACCCAAATTAAAGATCCGATAAGGAGCGGGTCCCCGTTTCTTCCCACCGGAACCTGTGCTTTTACCTGAAGTGTCCAATGACCCTACACAACCCTTCACAATATCATCGATATAAGTGAAATCCCGGGCCAAGTCAACCCGATTCTTGCCACGGTAGATTGTAATCGGTTTCCCTTGTAAAATGTTTCTCGTGAAGGAAAAGTAAGCCATATCGGGTCTTCCAAACGGACCGTAGACAGTGAAAAACCTTAACCCAGTAACTGAAAGACCGTAAATGTGATTGTATGTATGGGTAATTTCCTCACCTGCCTTCTTCGTTGCTGCGTAAAGACTGGCGGGCTGGTCCGTCCGATCAGATTCAGAGAAAGGGACCTTCTCGTTTAAACCGTACACAGAACTTGAAGAAGCCCAAACGACAGACGGCTGAGGATTAGCCAGTTTACAAGCCTCAAGAAGAGTAACCAAGCCTGCTATATTCGAATGGACATAAGAGTGTGGATTCTCCATGGCGTATCTGACTCCGGCTTGAGCCGCCAAATGCATGACGTGAGTGAAAGCCACAATATCAAAGAGCTTAGCTATTAAACGGGCGTCGTTTATATCTCCTTCAACAATAAAAATCCCTTGGTTGTTGAGGAGAGATTTTCGGGCTTTCTTCAATGATGGGTCGTAGTAGTTGTTAAAATTGTCAATCCCAACGACGCCATCTCCGCGTTTCTTGAGGGCTAAAGAAACGTGGCTTCCCACGAAACCTGCCGCTCCGGTAACAAGAACGGACATGCCCTTAGAACGGTGGATCTGGGCAGAATTTCGGATTTGTTTCTCCCATTGAATGCCGCCCCAAGAAGCAGTGAAATATCGGCTACCGGAATCGACAAAAGACTGGAAACTCAAATAGGACGCCGTTAAAGCAATCAAGAAAAGTGCCCATAAGAACATGGTGCTTGTTGAAGCGAAGCAACGGTTGAACTGGCGATTCATGTTGTGGGCACGGTCGATCTTGAACTTACCAGGTGTTGAAGGGAATAGCTCTTCCTCTAACGATGGCATTTCGTGACGATCCCCCTGGGCTTCTATATGTGATTCTTGAAATAGGTATTGGTTGTCTTGATTCAAAAAGAAAATTGGGCTATGGTCTGGATTGGAGAAAATGAATTGAACAAGAACTTAAAAAAAAAGGTTGTACAGATGCAGAGAATAATGGGAAGACTGCACCTGCTAATGGAAGGAGGAGGAGAAGGGATATATATAGTGGTAACCCACAAAGAAGCGACAACTAATACGCGTGAACGCGTTAAAGGACGGCCAGAGTGGAATAATAAGAAACAGGGAGAAAGAGAGGGACTGTCAAGAGACAGCAGATAAAAGGAAGGAAATTATTGCTACGTAGTATTTTGTTGAGTTTTGGAGTTTTAAATTTTAACAGATAGATAAAGATAAAGAGAGATCACTTTCAATATTTTTTCCTCGGAAAAATATATAGAGCAGGGGTTGTGTTGCGGGAGCACAGCACACCGTTTTTGCGCTAAATTCTGTTGAAAAATGAAATGGCAGTAGCAAATAATTCGGACGGATTTTAATGTTAATCTTGATGGGACCGAAAGGATGTTCATGAGTGATTCGGGGTGCCGTTGTTTTATATATATATATATAAGTTATAAAATACATTTCTTCTGAAGAAAATATTAAATTAATATAATTTTAATGATTTCAATATATTAATATTAAAAATAATAAAAATGACATGGAACTGGTCTTTATATTTATTTGTAAATATGTGCGGACTTTTTTGGACAACGTGGGAGAAGTGAGAACAGGGGCCAATAGCCCATTCGGGGAGCTGGAAATATGTGTGCATAATAAAAATAATAATAACAACTTATTAGAAAAGAATTGGATAATTTAGGAAGTGCTAGACACCGGAAGAACCGGTCATGACCGAAAGATGCTGCAGCAGTTGACAGTTGATAGAGAAGACAAGACTAAATGAAACCGGGAACGGCCAGCGTAGCAGAATCTGACGGTGAATAAACTAAGAGCTCCTTGAGATTTGCCAAGATTATGGTCAGTTACTTAAATGTCTTTGCTCCTGACATTATGCTCCTTTTAAAAAGGTTGCTTGCAATTTACTTATAATTCATGTCAACAAGTTCGGTTCGGTTACATATTTTCAGCTGAATCAGAGGTTCCCCGTCTGGCAATTCCAAGTCAGTAAATGAAAGAAAATCTTAAAATCTTAATACTTATTAATATCGTGGGATATGTTTTGTATTTTTTTTAAGATTATATCTACTCATTTCATTCATATATATATATATATATTGAATATATGTTATGACTTTATAATTAGTATTTTGTTGTGTAGTGGTAATGAACACTAGAGTCCAATACGATCTCGATAAATATATACTTTTTTTTAATTAGAGAAAAAAATGATTTATTCAGGTGGCAATAGTTCATTATGAGTAATTATAAAATTCTCACAGAACTTTTGTATTATTATTGCTTAGTTGATGACATGACATTTTTTAAGTGATTATAAAAAATTAAGTATGGATGTTTTATTTATCGTAAATCTTATCTTATTATTTAATAGATGCATATAAATAAAGCAATTTAGATTTAAGTATGTATGTAATTTGTTGAAAAACAATAAAGAAATTGCTTTTGTAAAGTTATTGATTAACCAAGCTCTTTTCGATCTCTATTTTAAAAGCTCAGAAGATATGTTAGAGAATAAAATAAATTATATCTTGAGACTTTATCTAATAGCTTGAGTTATTGAGTTAAAATGATTTTTTGACATGATATCACTTGATGACCAAGCGGTTACGAATTCAAATCTCACTATTTTTCATTTATTTAATAAAAATTAAACACAAGTAATATAGATCTATACAAGTTTCAAGCCTAGAGGGTTTTCACTTGAAGAGATATGTTAGAGAATAATATAAATTATATATTGAAACCTCATTTATCAGTTTAAGTTGTTGGTTTAAGATGATTCTTTGACAAGATATTGAAAGAAGAACTTCTAAACAACTTACTTTTATAATATGAAAGTTCCTAACAAGTACTATTTATTAAAAAAAATTATTTAATGATTTGTTCTTGAAATAAGATTTATACATGTTTAATATTATTATCCCATAATGTGTTTTAAATATTATTTTTAGTTTAAAATCAATTTGGATGGAGATCATGCATGCTGATTTATTTTTGTAGTTTAATCATGTTTTAAAAAAATTATTTTTTTCAATATTTTTCAATTATGATGATATTAAAAAAATTAAAATTAAAATATTATTTTAATATTTTTCTAAGTCAAAAGCTTTTATTTTAATTTAATAAGATTAGATGAGGGAACCTCAAATCCATATAGATTCCTTGGTATTCGATTGCAATTTCATAAAGTTAAAGGAGCTGCTGTAAATTACTGTTCTGTTTTGACTAAAACTTATATTCTCCATCTTGTTTATCTAATATTTGATATTGTTATTCCTTCTCGTCTCTCTGGCATTTTCTTTTCTTTATTCAGCTGGATAACTACTGCGGTGATGGGCCCCATAAAAGGAAGGTCCTTTAATGGCCGAACGGACAAAGTCGTCGGTTAAAATTGGCTGGCAGTGGCACAACATGAATATCATCTCTCTATCCAACTTTCTGAGGCACGGGTTTATGTCTCTTCGCTTCTGCCTCCGGGAACTTTCCAGGACAGTTCTTTTCCTTTTATTATTGCCAGATCCAATTCACAAGCAAATAATTCATTTGATGCTTTTTTAATAAAAATATTTTAAAAAATAACTGTTATTATAATATTAAATAAATTTTAAATAATATTTTTCTCATCTTAACACATCCTTTACTTTTATTTTTTTTAATGTATTTTAATTTTTTTAAAATATTCTTTTGATGTAATATATTCACCTTATAATCATTATTTTTACAGCAATGATGATTATAATAAAAAAATAATCAAATAAAGACTAACAACAAAAAAAAGCGACTAAGATAATGAAACATCAAATAAGAGAAGACTACATCAATGAGAAAAAAATCAAATAAATAGGGATCCAAAACCCAAAAATCAATAAAAAGAGAGAAAAAAAGTATAGAAAAACCAAAAAAAAAAACAGAGAATAAAAACAACAAAAAGCAGCTTGACGGGAAAAAAAAACCCTCCATGTAAAAAAATAAAACTAGCCATCTCTCTCTCTCTCTCTCACGCGCACACACATCTTGTCGTCGGATCCCATTGCATCGATCCAGCCCCATTCTTTGATGAGGTCTTTCCTCTTGATATCCCATTGAAGGTAAGCGAGTTAATGTCCATGGTTGATGCATATGAATATATTTATGTGTTCTTCACCCTTTTGATATGATAAGTGAATTCAGGTCGGATTGATTGATGATTCCATATATGCAGATTGAATATGAGTGGTTGTGGCTTTCGGGTCCATTTCAAACATTAAAAAGGAAAATGGGCAAAAGCGCAGTTAGAAATCCATTCCCCCTCCTTGCTGGGTTACAGTCAAAATAATTAGAAAAACATGGTTTCCAGTTTTTCAACTTCTAGAGAAACGAAGACTAAGGCCCAACCGGGTAGCTAACGGTCATACTTTGAGTTTGATGCTTAATAATCAAGGGATTTGGATTCAAGTTTCAGCATGATGATTATAAATTTACATAATTATTAATTTTATAACTTATAAAATTAAATAAATAAATTAACTCGAACATCTATATTAATGATAATAAAAAATAATAACATTCTGAATAAAAAGATTGAAACTACGCAACCAGAGGGTAGAAAAGCCTTCCTCTTGAATAGTTAAAATGAAAAATATGATTTTTTTTTTATTTTTTTATTAAAAGGAAGTGACAAAAATGCCTAAGTGAACAACATGATGAGTGTGGGTAAGACATTTGTTTCAATAATTTGTTACAGTAGAAACTCTATATCTTAGTATATTTTGAAATAAACTATAAGGAGTGGGAAGCCATAATTAAACATAATAAAATACATTGTAAACTATGGACAATCTTTTTCTTTCGACATCAGAGAGGGTGAGTTGTCACTTCCTTGTTGCTTTCTGTATTATGAGAGCTGAATAGTTGGAAGATTGACGAAAACTACTCCATTCAAACTACTCCATCTATTTGAGACTGGATTTTATGGCTCTCTCTTAATTATTTTATTTGGTTAGTTTTTTAGAATTAACATATTCATTTCTCTTAAATAATAAAAAACACTAAAACATAATTAATTTAAAATAAAAAAATTAATAAAAAACATATTAAAATTCACTCCAAAACCGTTCATTTCAAAGCTTGTGCTCCGATGAGATCAACTCGTGCGTGAAGAGGCCCTATAATTCCACTCGTGAACATGGAATTGCACAAGGTGAGTCTCCTGTTTAGGAGAGGATACTCATTAAGTACACCATCTCGCGTGAAGTTTTCAAGATCATGAGAATCAATCCTCAAATATTTAAGCATCATAAGGTCTCCATAAAGCCAGCACCATCGTTGAGGTTAATAAATAATTATACATATAAATCTTATTATCTTGACTTTATATTACAGAATTAAAATATGATATACTTCTAAAATGTTAAATCTTTTCAACAGCGTGAATAATTGAAATTATATTAGTGATGAGTATCATGAGATATCCAATGTTTGATTGTAAAACCATTTTCAAAATAGCCTTAAAGAATTCGAAATCATATTTAATTATTTGTTAATTTTGAATACTTTCAATAACCAAGAAATATAAGATCAAATATTGGATTATTTAGATAATAATTAAAGATTTAGATGATCATTAATCTCAGGGCTCGTAAAATTAATCGAGATATACGCAAGCTGACACAGATACTCACGTTAATAAAAAAAATATTAAATCATTTAAAAACCAATAATAAATTATGGATTTTAAAGTGCTCTAATTCATCAATGGATACGATTTTTAGCTTTAATATGAGGTACTGAACACCCTTTGCGTCGATTAAAAAAGAAGAAGATAAATCCTTAGTGTCTAGTGTCGATCGTGAAGGAATTGAGAAATATGGTAATTAAAATTTTAAAAAAATTGCTAAAATAAAAGACAAAAGAGCATAAACACTAGGAAGGTTCTAAGCCTTCTTCAATGGACGCATAGAAGGTAAATAAGGTACAAATTACAATATTACAGTGCGCACTTATAACACAGGAGCAAGACACAAACGTTCACAACCTTGTGGTGAATGCTTATTGGTAGTCATAGTACTGATTTTTTCTTTCAACGAAAAAAGAGGTCCTTTTCACTTATTTACCATTCCCGTTTCCTGACTTGGACCCGGCCCTAGAACCAGCAGATGAACCGGCTCCTGACCCAGCACCAGAACCAGCAGACGAACCGGCTTCTGACCCGGCCCTAGAACCAGCAGACGAACCAGCTTCTGACCCGGCACCAGAACCGCCTCCGGACCCAGAACTAGAGCTTGACGAAGAAGAGGATGAACTGGAACTTGAGCTAGACCCAGGTCTCGAACCCGAACCCGAACCCGAACCTGCTCCAGCACCAGAACCAGAACCTGATCCACCACCTCCCAGCCCAATACCCACTCCAACACCCAAACCAATCCCTAAGCCTCCAAGGTCCAAGCCCAAGTCTTGTCTAGCGACCCGGCTTTCACTCACAGCAAAAGATGCAACGAGGAGACCAAGAACTGCTAAGCACTTCAAATTGGCCATTTGTTAAGCCTAGGAACCGAAGGTCCGAGAATACCAGATACTATGTATGTATATACTACTATAAGAGTATTTTCTCAGCTATTAAGAGATCACGAGCTTTTGTGAGAGGGGAATGGAAAGATAGAGCTGCATTTATACTAGTAGATAGTGAGGTTTGGTATGTGGCAGTGAACGCAATTAAAAAGTTGTAGGCGTGAAGACTGTATCAGAAAGTGGTGGAGGGACATCGAATGCTAAGTTGCCTGATGAATTTTGTGGACGCCAAGTGTAGTGTGAAGGTTCGTTTTCTAAATCGGCTGTTTACAAGAATTTGGTGGCAAAAAAGCTGAGCATTGGGACAGGATTTTGGTGTCTGATACGTTGGACACAGCATTAGGAAGATCATGCCGTCCCATTATAGATAGTGGACTCTGACTGGCCTGTGCTGTAGGATGCTGTTAAGGATGAATTTAAGGAAAGTTACCGCTTCAACACATGCCCGGGAAGATGATGTCTGGAGTATCATTACCGAGAAGGCATCGCCCAGGTCAAGAAGAAAGAAACTACAACAACCTTCGGAATCCCACCTCGCAGGTTGGAATCAAGAACCAAATACAAAGGAAAATCTGGCAAGGCTGGTGAAAGTTTTGTTTGACTCCTGTTTTTTCATGAATTTATTGATTTGCTTTAAAGTAAATTAAGCAATTGAAAATATAAAAAAATGACCCTTACTTTTCTATAATTTATTTGCGATTATACCTTATTTTTATAGTTTTGAGAATTACAATATATATTCAGGGTTGAGGCCATTTTTAAACATTTCGACTTGGAGACCAAGGTCCAAGCCCAAGCCTTTTCTTGCAACCCGGCTTTCACTGACAGCGAAAGTTGCGACAAGGAGAACAAGAATTGCTAGACACTTCAACTTGGCCATTTTTTAATCCTGGCAAACAATGGTCGAAAAATATCAAATACTATGTATTTATTGTTTTAGCTAAGATATACTTGGAAAGTTTTTGTGAGAGGGAAATGGAAAGCTAGAGCGATATCTATACTTAGTATGTATTTAGTTTTCAGTGTATAATAGTTATGGTACTCGTGCTAGAGTCAACTTAAAAAAAATAAAATTTAGGAGCTGTTAAATTTTTATTGTTGGCGATGAAAAAAAATTAAGTGTGCTATTATTTGAACCCTTGCCTAATCTAACAGAATCAATTGTGAAATAATGAAACACTAAATAATAAAATTAAAAAAAAATTAGGAAGTGAAATGAAAATATGATCTTATATTAGATCGATCTTAATCAATTTGGGTTAATCTATTAAATTCACAATCCAGGTTATAACACGATCAAAATAAGCTAACTCGGTCTGACAATCCATCCCATTCATTTACCTCACTTTCTTTTCTTCGTGTGAGATGAAATTTAAGACTTATTTGAAGAGCCATCTAAGAATTAGTGGCTAAAGCAGACTGAAAATTTATCAGAAAACTTGGAACCAAATAAAAATATTTGATTGTTTAGGGATAATACATTCAAGCAATGTCTTGGACCTCATCCTGAATTTATTCATGACCTTTATGGGTGGCATTAGAATTATCATCGCTAGTCCTCTTTCTCAAGGCAACACATGTCATTTGCGAGTTCACGACAAGACTTTGATTTTTTCTCTCTCTCTCTTGATTTACAGGCAACGCAATAATATATAAAAAGGTGTAGATGAATCTTCAATGGGAATTAGTTCTTGTTTTTTATGATTATAATGGAAAAATAAAAAAGAAAACTAAAGGGGAAGACAAAAACATTTTATGCAAAGACTTAGTTTACTATTGATTACAATAGTAAAATAATGGTTTTGCCTTTTCCAAAAAATCACTAACTTTTTTTTAGAGATGTGTGACGACTTCTAGTTGCATAAAATATTGTTCTACCATGTCGTTGGATGCACTGTTGTGTCTTATTCCTTCTAATATGATGCATGTCGGTGGCAACGAGCTAGTTTATCATCGGTTGGCTTTTTTTTTCTTGTTCTCTCTCTCTTTCCCCCAAAAAACATAGGTTGGTCCTCTTTGTTGTTGATATTTCAACTTCATTCCTTATTCGTTTGATTTTTAATTTTTATCCTTGGTTGTTTTGTTAAAGTTTTATTTGGTTCCAATTTAATGCTTAAATTCTAATTTGTCATGTTTAAGTTTTTTCAATTTGGTCATTTTTCTTTTGATTTTTAATTTTTTTCTTTGCACTTTTGTAAAAGTTTTGATGTTTTAAATTTTACTCTTCAATCTAAGTTTATGATGTATTTTGTTTTTATTCTTTTGATTTTTTTTCTTTCCCTCTAATTTAATTTTTATTTGATTTCCACCTTCATTCTTTTTATTACTATTTTTTAAATTTATTTTAGATCTTTTTTTTTAATTAAATTTTTTTCAATTTTATTCCTTTGCATTCAATTTGCTATGGATTGAGTTTTGCATTTTTTCCATATACAGTGCTTTGGGTTTATTGACTCAAGTGATGAGTTTGAAAAGTAATGTTGATTGATGTATTCTTTTTTTGTTTATTTTCTTTTATGATTTCATTGTTTGATATTAGTCTTATTTTATTAAAAAAACTGGCTTTGTTGTTTTTCTCAATTTCTTTTCTGTCAGGTTATCTTAATCTTATAAACTAGATAATGAATTTTATGGGTTAATCCGAGTTGACTCGCCTCTTAGTAATCAAGTTATATGCCAATCATGCTATCTTGAATTGACTCGAGCTCTTTATTTTTCTCTTTTTTATGCAGTTACATGCTTCATGAGGTTTATTATAAAGTTATTGTAATTATTTTTTTTTTTAAAAAAAACTGTCGATTTACTATTGTTACTAATTTTTTAATTAAAACAAAATAAAAATTTTTAAACTAGGTTAGATAGTTTGTTTTTTATTTTTATTTTTTTGAAACACGTTTTCTTGACCTAGACATTATTTTTAAAGAATGCAAACCAACGGGCATGTTTCTAGTATATAAAATTAGAGATGGTACGATTGTAGACTGTAGGAGCGCAGAAGGGGAGCCTGGAGACATAACCTGCACTATTGTTTCTAATTAATTTGCTTTATGAATTATCGTGCATTGCCAAGTGTGCATGATCATGTGAACACGTTTTTAAATTAGTATTTGTCCAAAGTTTGTGGCTGAAAAAAGCTGAGAATTGCATTGCCAAGTGTGCATGATGGTTTTGAGATCTACGTACGTTTGGACAAGATGGTAGTGCCGTCCCATGAATCCCAAACCCACTACAGATACATACATTGTGGAGTTTGATTGGGTTGCACTGTAATGTTGCAGCAATGAATTAGGGAATAGAAAAATGCTCAGACATGTTCAACATGCTACCTGGCTAATTAAATTGATTAATTATAAGATATGGATAGATGAAAGATCAATTACATCCCACAGAAAAAAAGCTAATTCATCTCAAGAAATTTGACATACAATATTCACACAATTATATATGTTTTATCTTTTATTTTTATGATTTTATACCTCAACTAATTTCATAAGCCCTTAAGTTAACCATTATATAAATCTTTAGTGGTACTGAGAGGACCAAAACTCGTGATCATTGAGTAACAAATCCAAAACTTAACCAATTATACTTGATTATACGGGAGACATGTAGGCAGGGGTGCATAGGAGATATTATCTAGCTATTTTCTTTTTAAAAAAACATTTGTACACATTATTGTAATAACCAAGATGATTTTAAGAGTTAATCAAATATAATTAAAAAATCAAACTAAAATTTTGAAAACATTGAATGGCAACATTTTTTTTTTTTGCTTCCATGAGTATTTTGATCATCCACTACTAAAAAATGGAGTAATTAGCAACGGACGATTCCGTTGCAAATAAAACTAACATCCGTTGCTAAAACAATTTAGCAACGGAATCAGCAACGGCACAAATCGGATGCAGATTTGTCGTTGCTGATTTTTTTGCAACGGATTTGTCCGTTGCTGATTTGGCAGCAACGGAAAATCCGTTGCTGACATTTAGCAACGGATAATCCGTTGCAAAACTAGCAACGGATTATCCGTTGCTGCCAAATCAGCAACGGACAAATCCGTTGCTCATTTTGTGAATCAGCAACGGATTCTCCGTTGCTGATTCATGCATTTTGTTTTTTTATTAAATTAATTTTTATTTATTTATTAAAATCACTTTTAATTTATTTATTTAATTATTTATCAATAATTTAAAAATTGTAGAATATATATAACCAACATAAATTAATTAATATTAAAACTAATTATATCATTAATAAAAAACAAAATAAAAATAATATTCATATTATAAAAATTTAGTTAAACTTGCATTAATACAATTAAGTTCAAATACAATAAAAAAAAACAACAAAAAATACAATCATGGTGCTGGTTGCGAAGACGAACCATGATATTGTGGATCAACAGAAGATTGAGCAGGATATAAAGGTCGAGGTGTAGGTCTAAAAATTGGTTGAAATGCAGGACCCATAGGTGTCATTATCTGAGGAGCCATAGGTGGCGGTATTGATGGAGTCAAAGGTGGTGGCATACCTTGATCAATATTTGATGTCCCACCATGGTATCCAAGATTGTTCACAAGATATTCTTTCATGGAATCCATCTGCCGTTTCATTTCAAGAATAAAATCATCTTTTTTCTTTATCTCCTCTTCTTTATCTTTTATCTCCTTTTGCAATGCTCGATACGATGAACTGGGATATGATGACTCCACCGAGTAGGAATGTGATGAAGAGCTTGTACTAACTTTTGATTTTGGCATACGAGGTGCACCATATACCCTACCCTTTGTAACTCCTCCTGAAGCCACACACCAAGCTGCTCCATCAAATGAAGGATGATTTTCCCGATCAGTTCCATACTTTGAAATCATCTCCATTTTATAATTTTCCTACAAATAAAATACATGCAACAATAAATTAATTTGAATGTTGAATAATACTTAAGTTATATTAAGAAATAATCAAATAAAAATACATACAACCACTTTTTTAGACTTGTTGTCGATAAAGCTACCAGATTGCTTAGTACTTTGATGCAAAGCTGTAAAGACATCATCCCATGGAGGTTCTTTTCCACCAGCTTCCTCTTGCTTTCAAGATTAATAAATATTATAAAAGATAAATATACAAATTTTAATTTATTATCTTAAGCATTAAAAAAAAATCCTTACCATGTTAGCTCGATATGATGCAAATGACACTGTTCCTCCAGAATGAGTGCTTATTTTGCCATCTGTTTTGGTTAATCGATTCCTCCTAGCAGATTCAGATCTCCTTTGAAATTCAGGGGTGGACCAAACATCTTTGATCATTTGATTCCAGTCATCATTGTTTATCCAGGCAGGACCTTTATCAAGACAATCTATAATATTTGTAGTGTTTTCTTTTGACATGGCTTTCTTGCGAGCTCGGGTCAATTGTTGATTCAAAGCTATCCTAGCCTTATCTTCCCAAATATTACGAACAATCGACTCATCTTCCTCAGGAAAGGAATATTTTTTCTACCAAATAATATATATACCAAGTAAAAAGAGTGCACAAAATTTCAAATTATATAAATAATTAATCATATTGTGTTATCTTGTTCAGAATTTGCAAGATGATATAATAACTAAAGAAATTAAATGATATTAAAGAGTAAACAAGAAATAAGAACAAATTATAACACAAATCAATCATAGCTATTTAGTTGATAATTTTTATAATTCTACATTAAAGTTATCAAAATTAAAAAGAATATTATGACAATTAGTGTTGGTTCTTACCTTAAACTCTTTAAAGAGTTCATCCCTGCACATTGAATCTACTTTTTCCCAAGAGTGCCATGCTCCCTTAAAATTGGACCTCAAAATATCTCCGATTGCACGACCACACGATGCATTATTGAACCTGAAAATATATAATAACAAACTTATATTAAACAAATAATTACACAATAATAAGTAATTTTTTTCATACCTGAAAATATAACCTTAATAAGTTAGTTATTGAAAGTTTGAACTTACTCGGTTGTTCCATACAAACAAAGCTCCTTTTTTCTTGTTATTGGATCTATTGACGTGTCAAAATCCTTCCTTTTAACACTTTGATCATAATTGTATGGAGAAGATGTTGAACCGTGATATGATGGAACACCATCGTGATCCTCATCACATACACCTCTCTCATTACTACCGTCTCCCTCATCTTCATTTCTAATGTTCACATCATCATCATTACCTTCAACTCTCCCATAACTCCCATATAAATTATGTCCTCCATAAACAAGTTGATTATCTCGAGAGAAACCTCCTTGAGTTTGAAGCAAATCTTGAAAACGAAAGCCCTCACAATATTGATATGAATCAACCCTCCCATAATCATGTTGAGGAGGATGTGTACTCCCCAAAGTAGGTATATAATACTCATTTGCGTTCTGATACACAGGTTGATGAAATGTGGATCCTTTGTTATTATGCCTTGATGTAGTTTGAAATGACTTGGATGAAGTGGACCTGTCACTCCTAGAAGTGGACCTGTCACTCCTAGAATCTAATATGGATCCTCGTCGAGGCATGCTAAAAACCAGAAAAAATAACTAACATTTAGAATATGGCAATTTATACAACATAACAATAAATTAGTTCATAGTTAAACTATCAGGAACAAAAAATTCACAGATATTTTCCCAAGATTGCCATAACTAGAATGAAAACAAACTGTTACATCTCATTGACAAAACTCAGCCATGAAGTTTAAATTGTCAAAAGCCAATTACCACAAACAATAATAAAAATAATAATCTAAATAATTAATTAAGCAAAAATCAAAATTTATGAGTATGCTTACCTTGATGTTTGGTCCTATAAATCAAAACATTGAGTAGGAAGAACCCTTTCTTTCACGCTTCAGCATCTGTAAGCAAGAAAACGAATCACAAAATAAAATATAACATCAGAATCACAATTTAAAGATTGATACTTGAAAGGTTATAAATGGTTTCAAAGGTGAATGAAAATGATTTATGTAATGTGATGCATAACCCACACTTGAATATAAAAAAAAAAAACATTGACAGCCTAAATATTGTCAAATAATATGAAATCATTCATACATATAATAAAGATAATTCATTACATATACTACAAAATATAATTAACTTGTGCTACTCATTATTATCATCATTCCTAACCATCACCACCATAACAATCATCCTCATCATCATCATCTTCTTCTTCTTCATCACCATCACCATCACCATCATCTTCTTCTTCTTCATCTTCATCTTCATCTTCATCATCTTTGTTTCCCCAATTCATGTCAAGTTGAATCAATTCATGTTGCCCGATTTCTTCATAATAAGATGGTTCAACAAGTATATTTGGATCATCAAGTGTTTGAGTAGGAAAGACACGACATGATTTAGAAATCTCATCTGATTGATCAACATCAAATGATCTCACATTGTTGGCATCTTCAATAAATTCACCCATGTCAACATTATAACGACTTCTAGCAGTTGTCTTAATAACCGTCCACCATTCAGATGATTTATTACCAGGTGGATATGTATAGTAGACTTGTTGACATTGTTGTGCTAACACAAAATCATCATTTCCGTGTAGTCGAGATGTATGCTTGATTTCAACCAAACCATTCGAAGGATGCACTCTAATCCCTCGTTTTGTATCATACCAATTACATTTAAACATAAATAACTTGCACTTACTCCCCAAGTATTTTAGCTGAACAACTTCTTTAAGCATTCCATAATAATCACGTTCATTATCATCATAGCAACTTCCTTTCACACAAACTCCACTATTCATTGTCTTTTTAAAACGACCATAACGTTGAGTATGAAATTTAAAACCATTCACATAATAGCCATTATAACATTTCACTGAAGTTGAAGGGCCCATAGCAAGTCCAAAGAGCTGATTTTCAATTCCATTAGATTGGTATTCCACCTAGCATAATAGTTAACTCCATAAGAAATAATGATTCAAAAGAGATTAATAATATTTTTAAAGTAGCTAATTGACATAAAATATAAATTAATTTTACTAAAATACTTACATTATTTTTTAACCAATTTGGAAAGATCACTTCGCATAATTTTTCAATTTCACCATCACTCGCATGTGGTTGTTGTGACTTTAGCTCTTGTCGACATTGCCTAAAATTTTAAAATGTTAAAGTTAATAATAAATTATTATAAATTTAGTACAAATTCATATTTCATACTTACTCTAAATAAGGCTTCAATTCTTGACAATTGAATATCACATAGTTATGCGCAATTTGCATTTCAGCATGTGACAACTGCCTTTTATAAAATCTTTTGGATAATTTTTTCCCTGGATAGGAAAAAATAGAGAGACATCCATCTACACTTCTAAGGCCACCATCATCATTCCGTGGAACTCGATTCCAAATTGTTTGCACGTCATCACCAAAATAATGAGATGCAAAATTGGTAATTTCATCAATCAAGTATGCTTCACATATGGAACCCTCAACTTTAGCTTTATTGGTCACTTTCTTCTTCAAATAAAACATATACCTATACCATTTCTGTCAATTAGTTTATTTTTAAAAAATAAAAAGTGAATAAAATTAACATAGTATGAAAACATACCGTTCAAATGGATACATCCATCGATATTGAACTGGTCCACCAACTTTTGCCTCATAAGGTAGATGTATCGTCAAGTGTTCCATGGAGTCAAAGAAGGATGGAGGAAAAATCCTTTCAAGTTTGCAAATTATTTCGATTATATTCCTGCATCCATAACCATATTCCTATATGGATTCTCTAGACAAACATCATTAACAACATGACTCATTCCAATCGATGAAGGTCCAGCCAATATTGGTTCTGCAACATAAGGCTCCCCATGTACAGTCCAATTTTCATAACAAGGTAAAAAACCTTTTGTCAATAGATGTTTACAAACATCATCTTCCTTTAAAAACTTTTGATTTTTGCACCTCACACAAGGACATCTAATTTTTCCCCCAGATATATTTTTATCAATTGAAAATGCAAAATTGATAAATCTTCTGACACCGGTAATGTATTCAGGACGAAGGCGACCATCCATAAGACGACGATACATCCACGATCGATCATCCATGTTAATCTAATTAACATGACAACACCAATAAGCATTTTTTGAAATAAGCATACTTCTTTAACTACTAGTACTTAAACAATCTTTTAAAATAAAATATGTTCGGTTAGTATTTTATATTTTCATTTATATTTTCTAACTAGTGACAGAAGTAGACTTTTAGATTATGTTCAGTTAGTATTTTATACAGCACAAATGGGTGATGAAAAAAAAAATATTTAGTTGAACAAATATTAAATAAATTTATCTTTATAATAGTTTTGGAGTTCATTTTTTTTATTGGTCCTTCTAACTTTTGTTACCACCTCAAGTAGTTTTTTTTTTTATTTGGATCATTTTATTTTTATTGGATCCATCAAACTTTTTATTTTTATTCGGATATTTTTTGCTCAACTAATAAATGGTAAATAAAATCAGAAACATGCGAGGTAATACAAGATTAAAGAATTTTTTTCATTTTTTAAAAAAGAAAAAAATGCAATATAAAAAAAAACATAATTTATTATGTGTTACAATAGTTACTCACATTTGTATCTGTCTCTTATCATATACATTGTATCTATCTTTTATGTCGTAGTGAAATAATAATTAAATCATAATTATAATACTAGTGGATGAAAATATAAATACATTTGTTTTATAAATTTTTTAGGCACAATCCAATTTAGTTGATTGCAAGTTCTACACGGACGAGCAATAAATATTGTTAATATTTATGGTTAAGGCAATCACCGAATTTAAAGAATACTATTAGTCTCTTGGATAAGGATTTGTTTTTGTATTATGACATTTTTAAAAAAAGAATATCAAATTAATATTCTTATATTTTAAAATAATTTTAATATAACAATGTTAAACAAATTAAAAAAATTTAATTTAATATAATTTCAATTAAAAATCACACGAAATTATTTAATTTGCGTGGGTATACATGTTTTCCACACGTAATTATAATTGCAATCACCGAATTTAAAGAATACTATTACTCTCTTGGATGAGGATTTGTTTTTGTATTATGACATTTAAAAAAAAAAATATCAAATTAATATTCTTATATTTTTAAATAATTTTAATATAACAATGTTAAACAAATTATAAAAATTTATTTTAATATAATTTCAATTAAAAATCACACGACATTATTTAATTTGCGTGGGTATACATGTTTTCCACGCGTAATTATAATTGCAATCACCGAATTTAAAGAATACTTACTTTTTCGTAAAACTCCTAAAAGTGGTTTTGCATTTTTCAAAGTGTTGAATAACAATTTAAACATTTCCTTCAAACATCAATATCTCTCACCCATTTCTCCCATCTCTCCCTCAAAATCCTATCAACAAAATTCAATATCAAATTCAACATATTTCAAGCTGTTTCAACAGAATTCATATTTTATCAATTATGTTGTGCATATAGTAAAAGGAATCAACTTTTCCATCATTGTAATGTAAGTATTGTTATTTACCACACACCTAAATGTGTAATCATGTTTCTGAGAGTTTGATTGTACTCAATATAGGATGTAATGAAAGAAAATCATTCCATTAGTTTTCTTATACAAACTGTCAATATTGTCCCAATGAAAGGCAAAGTTCCAACTACTTGAAAAGATTACAATAAGCATGCCCAACATAAAAATTACGCACGATATAATTAAGCAACCATGTAAAAATGGAGCAAAATAGACTTACCTAAGCCCCAAGAATCAATGGCACAAGGTGGAGGTTTTCTTATTGCAACCCAATCAGATGTAGCATATTGTGATCCAATAAGCCATTCATATTGCTGGAAAAATAAAAAACATGAACAGTATGTTACACACATGTAGTTATAACAATTGCTAGTCTTTAAAACAAATTAGTGTTTTCCTCTCTAATCCTTTATCCTTTGTGTGATTGGAAATGGATCTATACTAATTAGTGCTTTGCTAGAACTGACTTCACAGTGTAAACATCAAGATCCCATCTTTTATATTCATTCCAAACAAGATCATGACCTTGAGAACCGAAAACAACAAAAGAGTGTCTAATATTTCCAATTTCACAATTTAAATGGTCAAGTCCAGTGACCTCACAGCACTTGACCCTAGCCTTTTCCACAAATAATTCTAACAAGCCCATGCGATTGCTTGTAGTTTGTTAACTGATCCTATATCCACTGATAACGGCTAAGCAAGCAAAGATTTTCACCATCAGTTTGCATCATTCACACAGAGAAACTCAGCTAACTGACTAAAAAATGAACCATTGCACAATGCTGGTGCATTTTACATGTATCATTACAGACAAACCTGCTAAAAAACATGCGATTGTTTCTGCAATTACACAAGTTGGCTCCAAACAATTTGCTACTTAGTTCATGCAACAATCAGAGTCATCTAAAACATGGAATGTGGAAAGGAAATAACTGAAAGTGTGAATAATTTACTAGCCATTTCATCAATTCTTGAACTGTTAAAACATAAAAGCAGCACAACAATCATCAGTTCATCTTGATAAGGTAAATGCACTTACTGTTTGATCATAGGCATCTATTCCTTCACTGTCTAACAGTAAGAGATTGTACTGAGTTCCATCAAGGTCAGTTCTCTAATGTGGCAGTTCCTTTTGTACATGGCCGATGATTGGATGCTACTTGAAATCCACTGCTCCTGCCAAGAAGATACAATACACAATTCCACCTCTTAGTTAATAACTGACACATGAGGTCAGTTGCAGAAATGGAACGTCATAACAATTAACTCTAAAATAAGCTTCAACAAACAAAATTCCAGTAGATATTCATTGATAAATCTACTAGTGTACATCTTAGGTAAAGGAATTGTGCATAACATCTTAAACCCATCCAGTTATAACACTTGCTAGTCTTTTAAAACAAATCCAAGTTAAACTATGAAAAACAGAAAGGATATCCAAGTTAAACTATTAATTTTTAATATTTTTTTGGCACTTGTCTTCTAATCACAATTTTTTTCTTCTAAGATCTAACCTGAAAAATTTCAATCTTAAACATGATTCATTTTGAAATTTTAAAATAACTAGCATTTAATTTATAACAAGGAACTAACTTATGGTTTTCAAAAACATAATGACTAACTTATAAAATCACAAAAAATGCATAGACTAAATTAATTAACTCTAATTAACAATGGTAGCAGATGCAGAAAATGGTAACAGTTTGTATAAAAACAGTAAATGACATGTAGAAAAATTGCATGAACAAAGGAAGCTGGATGCATTAAATGATATTCCATGTAAATGACATGTAGTATAAGAGCACAAGACCTCAAAAGGACAAAGCATTAAGGAGACCATATTAAATAATAGTAAGAACGCAACACACCACTTTCGTGCCAAGAAGAACCCAAAGGCTGATTAATTATTGAGGAAGATAACTTGATGCCACGCTTAAAAACCTAAGCCATCATATTGAACAAAGTCATGTCAGGACCCAGAAATTAAAAAAAAAAAAAAGCCAAATAACAAAGCAACTGTAACAAAATGAGTAAATATTACAGATTTTTATCCAAAATTCAATAGCTGAAGCATACATATAGATGATTCATATAGCCAGTTCCAAACTCCCTATTATATCTAGAATGCCTTTGAGTTGAAAAAAATAAAATAAGAAAATTGTTAAATTAAGGAAATTTTTAAAAACAGAGAAAGAATATTAAAAAAAAATAAAAGAAATTAAATAGTGAAATTACTATATTTCATGTACTAAAAAATCATGTCCCATTTCTTACATTGTTTCTCTAACTTTTTTAAATTCTCAATGTGACTATCATATTAAAAGCCTGCCACCTAAACCATTTGGTGATCAATAACGTTTCCAAATCATGCATGCTGACCTCAAGACAGGACAATCAAATGAAAACAGACAACATATATAGCTAATGTGGAAAATTAACTGATCACTATGCAAGGAGGAGGCAACCATGAATTGCAACCTCTTTCACTACACAATTCTGCTACTTATATATATAACAAGTAAAACAGCAAGAAAAAAAAATAATGAATGAAGAAACAAAAATAAAACAGCAATCTTATTAACAAAACACAACATCAACAAGCAAGTTTCCTTATATATATATAAGCATATGAATACATTCAAAACACCTAGGTGTCTGCACACAGGAGGACAAAAAGACTTGCAGACATCAAAGATCACCCAGCATCAATAATTCATACATAAAAATTAAATTGGGGGTTTTGATAAATTTTCAATTAAACATGCATAATTTCCATCAATCACTCTCTTCCAGACACAAGAATTGCCAGCATTCAATTTATGAACCGTAACCCTAAAAATTAATTTGGGGGTTTTCATAAATTTTCACTTAAACGTGCATAATTAGGATATAAATCATGGTAAAAACATTTCATAAACCTTATATTTTCAAATTAATAGCCTAAAACCATTATTCACAGTATCGGGAAAAAAAATTCTTACCTGTGTTCTTCAGTTACAGGTGAGGGAGATGGATCAACACGACAGAATAACACCTGAGATTGGGAAAGCTAGGTTAGAACTGTTTAGTGTAACTTAAATTGAAACAAAGAAAACAAAAACCATAAATTAATTACCTGAGCTATCGAAGAAAACAGTGCAAAACCTAACCCGTTTACAGAGAAGGGGTAAAACAGGATGTTCGATGGTGAAATCGATGGATCTGGTGCGATGTTGCCATGGGTCTCTGTTTTTGTTGGTTTGCAGAGAAATATTGAAACTGTTAAGATGAAGGAGAAGAAGATGAAGAAAAAAAATAGGGTTGCCGAAGACGAGTGCGAAGATGATGAACAGTTTCGGGTAAAGGAAGATGAAATCGATGAAGAGAGGGTGATTTTTGAACAGTTAGGAATCGATGTTATTAGGGACGAAGAAGGATACTGGAAGAGTGGAAGTAAATTAATTTTCAGCGTAAATGGTTGTTGGATCTGTATTTCGGTGTGGGGGGAGAGAGTGAAAATAAACGGTTCAGATTTTATGCAATCAACGGTCTACATAATTTTAACATTTTAATTTATTTTTTTTCAATTAGCAACGGAAAATCCGTTGCTAAATTCAACGTAAATTTTGCAACGGATTATCCGTTGCTAAAGTCCGTTGCTAATATTAAAAAAATAATATATGTGTAATCCGTTGCAAATCCGTTACTGAATTTAGCAACGGATAATTCCGTTGCTAAATTCAGATGCAAATGCCCCCTGTTTTTAGTAGTGATCTTAGTGTTTATGAAAATATTGAATGAAAAAATAAAAAAAAAACCAAACAAATTATTAATGATTTATGAAACTTGTGAAACCCTATTCAAAGGTATTTTTTTTTTTATGAGAATAACAAAATAATCACTACATTGCAATATTGAATTAAAAAAATGTGAGAGGAGGTACAACAAATCTCCCTTGCCTTTTAATATATTTGTTATGTTTATTGGAGGCTCACCGCTACTTTTGAATGTTTAGTTCATTGGAGTACACCATGTATCTTTTTTCCCTTTTCCTATAATTCCAACCATAAAATCTGGAAATGAATGATCTAGTATCTGTATTACTGGTTATCTAGTGTTGGAAATTAACTTGTTTATTTGGAAAAAAAAGAGACATCCAACCATTTAATCATCTATAAATAAACTAATTGAACAGTAAACTAGGTGGTGTCTCATTCTTATTAAAAAGTAATATAAATAATATTTTGGAATCTCATCTAATAATTTAAATTTTTATATTGAATTAGTTTTTTAATATGATATCAAAATCTTAATAACTAAAGGGTTACGAATTCAAATCTCATCATTTATTTAATAAAAATTAAGTATAAAATAATGTGAATCTATATAAATTTTAAGCCCAAAAAACTTTTATTTTAAAAAATAATTTAAATAATAATATAAATCTTATTTTCAAAGATGAGTTAACAACTTAAATTTTTTCACACTTGTTACTTTAGCAACCGGCATAATAATTTATAAGAAAAGGCTCCAACGAATTGTCTTTAGATTTTGTTAGAGGATATCTGTGGGGTTATTGTCAAGGATGTGATAATCTCCTGTATAGCTTTTAGCTCTCCTATGAAAAAGAAAAGAAAAGAATAAAATATTATACCACTTCTTAAGTTTTCAAACAGATTCTTGTTTGATAAACTATAACAGTCGAAGATGCATTTTTTAAAAAAATATTTAAAATTTTTGTATCGGATGTTGGTGAATCAAGTTTGTGAAGTGATTAGCCAAAGAAATTAAATTAAAACGCTTGAACCTCGAGCTCATGCATGGCAATGTCAATAACGTGTCTTGGCCTCTTGGGTAATAAAATCCTTGAAGCTCATGGCAATAATGTCATTACCGTAAGGTGACATCAAAGAAATCCAAGGATGGAAAATTATTTGATAAGCCATGCACATGAACACAACGATAATATTAGGCAACAAGAAGGACTCATGAGTTACATGACTGGTAGACAACTAGGTTAAAGACTCCATGGACGAAGGAGTGCTCTTATTCCACCACCTGTTTATTTTTTTATATACCAAACAGTGAGTTGTTCTATTCTTATTTTCACCACACTGGTATTAATTATCTTTCTCATTTAGTTACCGCTTCCACTGCCATAGCCCGATCCTTGTCCATGGCCCTCGCCATAGCCTTCACCGTTGCCGGACCCACTTCCCCTGCCAGAACCCTCACCGTATCCCTCCCCATGTCCAGAACCGGACCCGGAAGCTGCTCCACCACCTTGTTTACCACCTGATCCTGATCCTGCTCGAGACCCAGCATAGGAACCCGCTTCAGAGCCCGCGTCAGAGCCCGCGTCAGACCCGCCATTAGAGCCTGAACTGGACCTGGATGAGGATGAAGAGGACGAACTTGACCCGGAACTTGATCCTGAACCAGAACCCGAGCCAGACCCAGCTCCAGACCCCGAGCCACTACCTCCTAAACCCACGCCCACTCCTGCTCCAAGCCCAACTCCCACACCACCAAGATCCACACCCAAGTCTTTTCTTGCAACCCGACTCTCAGATTCTATAGCTGACATGATCACGAGCAATGCAATCAAAGCCAGAGACCTGTATGGAGCCATCTTTCGTTAAGGCTGGCTGTTAATATATCCTTCAATATAATTAAGGGCACTTAAAAGAACACGAGCGGGGTATAGTTCTTGAATCTTGCAAGTAGTTTTGAGAGTGGAAGAGTGATTGTTTCGTGGGAGAGACTATGGAGAGACCGTGCTATTTATAGTTGATGATTCTGAACGTACTACATCGTTACAGAAAACGAGTAGTGAACTACCGGATAATTGAATATTTTTCACAATTTGATTGAATTGGAAGTGGAGGTGATGATTTGGCTAATCTCGGGTTTTGCTGGACAGAAATTTGTGGCCAAGAAAAGCTAACCTGTTGGAGATTTCTGTATTCTTGGACATGTGTTACGATGTTGCCGCCCCACTTCACCTGCACCCACCATATATAGTGGAAACGTACTGTTGCGGTCTGCAGCATTTCTGTTGACTACGTTTCACTGCTGCTACGCAGTTGACATTTTTTTCCTTTGCGGTCATTATCTGAGTATCGAAAGTGGAATTCAGGCATCACTAACTTCCTGACACTTATATACCAATATTTGGTCCAATGCCAGTGGCTCTTATAATTTGCACATGCAAGGAGGGGAAGGACGACTCAGTTTCGGTGAGTGTGCGAAAAAGATGATGCATGCGTGCTCAAGAGGTGCGACATTAGCTAGCCTCTCTCAATTTTAGAGTGATGCTTAATTTATTTCATAATATTATATTGTAATCTGTAATTGTAATGTATTTAAAATTACGTCATGCTTGACATAACAAGAAGCAAAGCAACAGCAACTAAAGACTTAAATGCAGCCATTGTTGCGAGGGCACAACAAGAATATAACTTTTAGCAAGTAAATGACTTCTGTAGCAGGAAAGAAAATGCAATTCTTGACCTTATTGGATTAATTGATAATTTGCTAGATGAAGGAGAACCTTAATTTATATACTTAATTTGATCATGATACTTAAGATTGGAACAGAAAAGGTCAAGCACGTATATGTGGCCAAAAACTGAAGGATGTAGGGCAGTGGAAAAGTTGATTTTGCATAATTTCCAACTAGTATTGATAGACAAAACTTTGTGGTTGTTCTCGGAGATATTGTTGGTTTTCGACCCTTGGCCAAGGTGCCGACCCATTTGATTTCCACTAACCATAGTGGAGTAACATTTGTATGATGAATCAATATTTTATCAGCAAATTTTTGAATAATTTTCCAAAAGTAAAGTATTGATGAAAACATTCGGGAATAAATGTGACGAACTCTTGTTTGGGTTGGCATGCATCAGTTCCAAACTCAGGAGTTACTGGGTTTGTGCCTACCGTACCCAAAATTTGGTTCTGATAGGTGTTGCTAGGCCCAACGACTTGGCCTGGTGCTATCCTAAGTCAACTGGGTGGGTCTAGCACACATCTTTCGCGGGTGTCAAGCTTAAAGCTTTTTGTCATCGCACGTCGACGCTCCATGTTTGCCTGGGCCTAAAACGTGGATCCGCAACACCCATATGCTAAATGCATTGGTATGTACAAATTCTCTTGCCATACGCTACTGTAATTTTATTGAAGCAACACCTTGATTGCTGTGATGTAGCTTGCTATGCTGCATGGAGGGACAATTTGTGAGGAAACCAGATACAAGAGGGGAGGGGTGAAAAAGGTTAACTGCAGCAAGCTTGTATTCGTCTTGTATGTAATAGATGATACAAAAGTTGATCAACCATCAATTTTTGTCTTATTTGTGAGCATGCTGGTTTTGCAGTGTACACTGATGAAATGGTGCTGAATATCATCATAATAATACAAGCGTTGATATCACAAGGATTGAACTTTTCTGCGTTGATATTTTTTACACTGCGATGTATAATGTACATTTTGTTAAGTTCTGACTTATATCTATAATATTTTTATCTGCTGTTTTGGTGAAAAGAGCTAGATCTGAATATGAAAAAGGCTTAAATATAGAGAAGGTGGTGCAAATGAGAGCAATGGAACAAAATCTCACAGGGATGGAAAAGTTGCACATTGATGTCTTGAATGCTGATAACAGAGCACGCGGTAACCTTTTTTTTTTTATTGATTCACGTGGGGTGTCCGGGCCAGCTTGCGCGCATCACGACTATTCCCCACGGCCCACTGGACATCCTGCAAGCCCAGAGGCAGGTTAGGCACCGCGGGGGTGACAGACGTGCACATAGAAGGTTGAATCCGGGACGGGGACGGAACAAGTCATACAGTTGACCACAACAGCTAGGTCCTCAAGTGCCGGTAACCTTTTCTTGCATCTGAATGTGGTGGTTATATCATTCACAATTTTCTTTCATATTCTCTAATTCTTGTGGTGATCTGTGTTGTATTAGCTCCAAACCAATATTGTGTTGGCTATGCGAATCCTGGTGCTTCTTATCCACCCCCGGTAGAAGGCGGTGGTGCTTATGCTTACGTTGATGGATGGGAGGGGTTTTTTTTTTAATTTTTTATTAATATGGATGTTCAAATTAGTTTTGTGTGTATCTTGATTAATTTCACGGACCCTGAAATTAACAATCATGTAAGCTTTTAGTAAATCTGAAATTTATGAAACTCGAACTAGTAATTTTTTTTTTAAAAAAAAATTTAAAACCTAATCAATTAAATTATAACCTCAATATTAACATAAAAGGCCTCTCTAGTTCTCGTTGGTGTTGGGTCAGCTGGGAAGTGACCCAGTTGAGTCACCTGTGGGATAAGCTGTGATGGCTCTTGTTCCCGGACCAGGAGTGAGTTGATGCAATGGTACTGTAGTGTCCAGTGTTGCATTCGGTGGTGCAAAAAAGTCCAATGCTCATTCGGTTTTAATTTTAAATATATTTTAGATTTTTTTTATAATTAATTGTTTTCTGATTTTTTTTTGGCATTTAATTTGTATGAATTGAGTTTTGTAATTTTTTCATGGTTGTTGCTTCAAATCTATTAACTTAGGTCATGAATTTTAAAATAATGCTGGTCGATGTTTTTTTTTGTTTATTTTTTGTATTTTATCATTTGACATTTATTTTTTTATTAAACAAATTAGTTTTATAGGTTTTTTTAATTTTTTTTATTATATTATCTCGATCTCATAACTTAGACCATGGATTTTACGGATTAATCTAAGTTAACATATTTTTTAGTAATCAAGTTACATGCCTAGAAGTATTTTGATTATTTTACTATTTATAAAAATATTGAATGGACAAAAAGAAAACCACCAAACAAATTATTAATGATTTATGAACATGTGAAACCCATATGCAAAGGTATTCATTTTTTTTTATGAGAATAACAAAATAATCACTAGATTGTAGTATTGAATTAAAAAATGTAAGAGGAGCTACAATAAATCTCTTTTGCCTTTTAATATATTTGTTATGTTTATTGCAGGCTCCCAACTACTTTTGAATGTTTAGTTCATTTGAGTACACTATGTATCTTTTTTTTTTCTATAATTCCAACAATAAAATCTGGAAATGAATGATGTAGTATCTGTATTACCGAATTGTGGTTGCCTAGTATTGGAAATTAAGTTGTTTAATTGGAAAAAATAGAGGCATTTTCTAACCATTTAGTCAATTATAAATAAACTAATTCATTAGTAAATTAGGTGGCGTTTCATTCTTGTAAAAAATTAATATAAATTATATCTTGAAATCTCATTTAATAGTTTAAGTTTTTAAGTTAAATTAATTTTTTAATATAATATCAGAGTCTTAATTAATAACTGAGTGGTTATAAGTTTAAATCTTACTATTTATTTAATAAAAATTAAGCACAAAATAATATAAATTTATATAAGTTTTAAGTTGAAAAAAATTTTATTTTAAAAAATATATTATAAAATAATATAAATTATATCTTACAATTTCTAACTATTTAAACTTTTAGATTTTTACTTTAGCAACCAGCATAATAATTTATAAGAAAAGGCTCCAACGAATTGTCTTTCGATTCCGTTATAGGATAATCTCCTGTATAGCTTTTAGCTCTCCTCTAAAAGAAAAAAATAATAATAAAAAATCCTTGTATCACTTCTGAAGTTTTCAAACAGATTCTTGTTTGATAAACTATACTACTCATTTTTTTCAAACAGTCGAAGATGCATTTTTTAAAAAAATTTAATTTTTTTTTGAAATATATTGAAAACAAGGGTTAAAATCGAGTTATCAATTAATTAAATTTATATAAAAAAAATTAGTTAAAATACAAACTAGTCCAGATTAATAATAATAAAAAAGTTTATGAAAGGTTAGCTAGAGAAATAAAATGCTTGAAGCTCATGGCAATGTCAGTAACGAGTCTTGGCCTCTAGGGTAATAAAATGCTTGAAGCTCATGGCAATGTCATTACCGTGAGGTGACATCAAAAGAAATACAAGGATGGAAAATTATTTGATAAGCCATGCACATGAACACAACGATAATATTAGGGAACAAGAAGGACTCATGAGTTACATGACTGGTAGACAACTACGTTAAAGACTCCATGGACGAAGGAGTGCTATTATTCCACCATCTGTTTATTTATTTATATACCAAACGGTGAGTTGTTCTATTCTTATTTTCACCACACTGGTATTAATTATCTTTCTCATTTAGTTACCGCTTCCACTGCCATAGCCCGATCCTTGTCCACGGCCCTCGCCATAGCCTTCACCGTTGCCGGACCCACTTCCCCTGCCAGAACCCTCACCGTATCCCTCCCCATGTCCAGAACCGGACCCGGAACCTGCCCCATCACCTTGTTTACCACCTGATCCTGATCCTGCTCGAGACCCAGCATAGGAACCCGCTTCAGAGCCCGCGTCAGACCCTCCATTGGAGCTTGAACTGGACCTGGATGAGGATGAAGAGGACGAACTTGACCCGGAACTTGATCCTGAACCAGAACCCGAGCCAGACCCAGCTCCAGACCCCGAGCCACTACCTCCTAAACCCACGCCCACTCCTTCTCCAAGCCCAACTCCCACACCACCAAGATCCACACCCAAGTCTTTTCTTGCAACCCGACTCTCAGATTCTATAGCTGACATGATCACGAGCAATGCAATCAAAGCCAGAGACCTGTATGGAGCCATCTTTCGTTAAGGCTGGCTGTTAATATATCACAAGGGAGGCTTCAATATAATTAAGGGCACTTAAAAGATAACACGAGCGGGGTATAGTTCTTGAATCTTGCAAGTAGATATGAGAGTGGAAGAGTGATTGTTTCGTGGGAGAGACTATGGAGAGACCATGCTATTTGTAGTTGATGATTCTGAACGTACTACATCGTGACAGAAAACGAGAAGTGAACTACCGGATAAATGAATATTTTTCACAATTTGATTGAATTGGAAGTGGAGGTGATGATTTGGCTAATCTCGGGTTTTGCTGGACAGAAATTTGTGGCCAAGAAAAGCTAACCTGTTGGAGATTTCTGTATTCTTGGACATGTGTTACGATGTTGCTGCCCCACTTCACCTGCACCCACCATATATAGTGGAAACGTACTGTTGCGGTCTGCAGCATTTCTGTTGACTACGTTTCGCTGCTGCAACGCAGATGACATTTTTTTCCTTTGCGGTCATTATCTGAGTATCGAAAGTGGAATTCAGGCATCACCAACTTCCTGACACTTATATACCAATATTTGGTCCAATGCTAGTGGCTCTTATAATTTGCACATGCAAGGAGGGGAAGGACTCAGTTTCGGTGAGTGTGCTAAAAACATGATGCATGCGTCCTCAAGAGGTGCGCCATTACCTAGCCTCTCTCAATTTTAGAGTGATGGTTAATTTATTTCATGATAATATTGTACCTTGCATGTGAACAGCAATATAACACCCACGTTAATGCGCATTTAGCGAGGGTTTTCTTTGAAGGCGGCACATGGTCGCGATGGAGCTTTGTAATTTGTAATTTATTTAAAATTACGTCATGCATGCTTGACATAGCAAGAAGCAGAACAACAGCAACTAAAGACTTAAATGCAGCCATATTGTTGTGAGGCCACATCAAGAATATAACTTTTAGCAAGTAAATGACTTCTGGAGCAGGAAAGAAAATGCAATTCTTGACCTTAATGGATTAATTGATAATTTGCTAGATGAAGGAGAACCTTAATTTATATACTTAATTTGATCATGATACCAAAGATTGGAACAGAAAAGGTGAGGCACGTATATGTGGCCAAAAACTGAAGGATGTAGGGCAGTGGAAAAGTTGATTTTGCATAATTTACAACTAGCATTGATAGACAAAACTTTGTGGTTGTTCTTGGAGATATTGTTGGTTTTTGACACTTGGCCAAAGTGCCGACCCATTTGATTTCCACTAACCATAGTGGAGTAACATTTGTGTATGATGAATCAATATTTTATCAGCAATTTTTTATATATTTTTCCTAAAGTATAATATTGAGGAAAACATTTGAGAATAAATATCTTGAACTCTTGGATAAGTTGGGCCGGTATGTACTAGCTCCAAACACGCCCCAATATAGCTATGCATTGTTAGCTCAAGTGTAGCTAGATTTAGCAGGTGTTGCTAAATCCAGGAGTTATTGGGTTTGCTCCTACCGGATCCAAAACTTGGGTCTGATAGGTGCTGTTAGGCCCAATGACTTGGCCTGGTGCTCTGCTAAGTCAAAGGGTGCGTCTGACACATCTCCTTCGAGTGTCGAGCTCAAGGGTTTTTTGTCATTGTACCCTGAACATGGTCGTGCGCTCCATTTTAGCCTATGCCTAACTCGTGGCCAGACCTGCAACACCCATATGCTAAATGCATTGGTATATACAAATTCTCTTGCCATACGCTACTGTAATTTTATTGAAGCAACACCTTGATTGCTGTGACATAGCTTGCTATGCTGCATAGAGGGACAATTTGTGAGGAAACCAGATACGAGCGGGGAGGGATGAAAAAGGTAAACTGCAGAAAACTTGTATTCGTCTTGGAAGTAATAGATGATACAAAAGTTGATTAAACATCAATTTTTGTCTTATTTGTGAGCATGCTGGTTATGCAGTGTACACTGATGAAATGGTGCTGAATATCAGCATAATAATACAAACATTGATATCACAAGGATTGAACTTTTGTTGCGTTGTTATTTTTTACACTGCGATGTATTATGTACATTTTGTTAAGTTCTAACTTATATGTATACTATTTTTATCTGCTGTTTTGGTGAAAAGAGCTAGATTTGAATATGAAAAAGGCTTAAATATAGGGAAGGTGGAGCAAATGAGAGCAATGGAACAAAATCTCATAGGGATGGCAAGAGAAATGGAATAGTTGCACATTGATGTCTTGAATGCTGATAACAGAGCACGCGGTAACTTTTTCTTGCATCTGAATGTGGTGGTTATATCATTCAAAATTTTCTTTCATATACTCTAATTCTTGTGCTGATCTGTGTTGTATTAGCTCCAAACCAATATTGTGTTGGCTATGCGAATCCTGATGCTTCTTATCCACCCCCAGTAGAAGGCGGTGGTGCCAATATTGATGGATATGGGAGGACTCTTTTTCTTTTTCTTTTTTTTTTTGATTTACGTGGGTGTCCAGGCCAGCTTGCGCGCACCATGACTAATCCCACAGCCCACTGAACACCCTGCAAACCCAGTGGGCATGTAAAGCACCGCGGGGGTGACAGGCGTGCACATGAGGACTCGAACCCAGGAGCAGCAGGAGAAAACAAGCCCCTCCTACCGCCAGGCCAAGACCCTCGGTGCGATATGGGAGGACTCTTGTTCACATGGGTGTTGGGTCAGCTGGGGATTGGATAATTCCATACAACAGTAGCAACGGTGAAGTGTCCAGTGTTGCATTTGGTGGTGCAACAACGTCCAATGCTGGTGGTGCTACAATGTCCAATACTGGTGGTGTTGTTCACTGGGTAGGGCCTTTTGATCCATCTCATGCTCGGGGGTGAACATGATGAAGCTTTGATCAGAAGCTATCCAGAAGCTTTTCTGCCTTGCCTGGCATTCTGGGCTTACCGCAGCTCTTCAAAGGTTCCATCAATAGCTACAAGGTGAACATGCCAGTCTGATGAAGTTTTTCATCAGAGGCTTTTCACAAGCTTTTGCTACCCACACAATGCTCTGCATTTGTAAAATGCACAGTTCATTTGATGTTGTGTAAATTATAGATTAGATGCTTCCTTCACTTGGTAATTCATTATTAAATTTATTTCATTATTTCCATTCACCAGTCTTCTTGTTGAATCAATATTCAGCAGTAGGATAGCCATAGAGTTTGCCTTCTCCATCAATCAGAATTATCATTCTCCAGCCACCTTCGTTATAAACTGTATAACAAGTTCAGACAGGTTCTCTCAAGAATGAGAAAAAGAAAACATAAAAACCATATTAAGATCCTTCGCAGGAAAACGAAAGGTTTAGAGGTTACTTCATGCGGCTAGCTAATTAAAGCTAAAATGCCGAAACTGATCCTTCACAAGAGGCTTGATTCGTTATGTAGATAGGCTCATTTCCTTGCAGCTCAACTGGGTAGCTAAACTTGCAAGCTGTTGGCTTCTACAGATCAAGATCAGTCTAGATCTGTATCTGCCATGGTGGGTGAGGCCAGTTAAATGCATAGCAAATGGCCCAGAGAAAAGGTATGCGCTCCGTTATTGGTAAAAAAGTTTCCCCTCATACATGCTAATTCAAAGCATAGAATCAAAAGTTGCAAAATAACAGCGATCTAGAAAACAAACGCACAGGTGACCAACACCATAAAACAAAGCAAAAGAAGAAAACCATTCTTATTTCAAAAAGATTAAAAAAAAAGCGAACCCTTTTCATAAAAACGATCTGGCAACACAATAAGAAAAGGTCCTCTCTTTCTTGAATTTGTGGAGACGAATCCATCGTTCTTCATTATCTCTCCCACATAACCATAACGAATAATAATATGTGAGCAATAGCAAGAAGTAACCCCATTAAGATGAGGAGGACTCCGAGATTCCTCCATTTACTTTCCATTATTCTCACAAAACCACGTCTACAAGATCCGCAGTTGTAGCACAGGGTGCTTGGATCATTCCGCCATGTAGCACAGTCACTATATTGCAGTTGTGATTCATCCACTGCGCCGTCAACTTTTATCCAAAATGTGGCGTTCACATACTCCATTTGACATATTGATGGTGGTTTGCAACATCCAGTCTTCCATATAACAAAATAAAATAAAAATATATTAAATTAATTTGGAAGCAGAGCTGATATGCAAGAATATATTTAGATTTTAGATTATTAGTTAGTTGCACTCAATACCATAAAAACTTAAAATAACACACACAAATCAACAAATAACTAATTGCAGATCACTTGAAAAAGCATGGCTACTGCGATTAAGAAGGACGTTTGCTATAATGATAGGGTCATGTGTATATATATATGAACTTCTTTTTTCTTTGTAATTCTTCATAAAGAGCAAAAATATGGGTTCGAAACCTACCCCTCACTCCTCTCTTTTCTTTTTGTAGGAGCAGATAACATTGGTTAAATATGCATTTATAATCATGTATATGCGCAGCGATTTTCCTATAGAAATCATATCCACGTAAAATAGGCGCAAAAAATGATTCAAAGATAACAACATAACATGTGTAAATGGAATAAAACTACCTCTATAGATGATAATTTCTTGATACTGAAATCAAATGCTTTGAGATTCAACGACCTGGACACCAAATCATCGCATGTTCCTGAACTGAAAATGCAAGATTTAATATTCTCCCAGTCGTCATGATTGCGGATTTTTTCTCTGAACCACATTGGTGTCGCCACCAATCTCCTGCTTTCCATCTTGTTAGCTCCCACAAGTGCAAGTCCCATTGTGAACATCACGATCAACGGCACCATAACTATGAAAAAACCTGGCACTGGAAACCGTGGTCTCAAGAACACAACAATGTTGCTAATCAAGGAAACAAATATCAAACCAATGCCAATGCCCATCTGTAATCTCGGTAGCCTCAAGAGCTTCTCACAGTCGTAATCTCTCATGTAAAGCAACCAAATAGCTAAGGCAATGATCAAAACAGAAAGCACAAAAGTGAATATTGATAATAAGCCTGCATATTTTCTTACTTGAGTTCCTTTATCAGAGTCTGTATTTTCTACAGTTCGTTTATTAGTTTTGGTAGTCTCTTTTGTTGTTATCACTGCAAGTGCTTCTGTAGGGTTAGAATTTTCTGCCATATTTGAGATGAGCTGATCACATAAAATCAACAAGTAGTAATGGGTTTTATTATTGTCATGTGTTTACCAAGTCAAGTTCGTTTAAGTGTGAGGGAAAAGAGATCCTAATAAAAAGTAACGAGTCAACGTTGTTTAAGGGATACAGGAATTTAGCTTCTTCTTTTTTTTTTTTTTAATTATTATTAAACTCAGCTGGCTTATTATGTGAGTTATATATTATATGAGTTAATTCAAATTTATTCTGTTTAGTTTAATTTAAAATAATGTTATTGTTTTTTTTTAAATGGGAATATTTTCAATATTTTTTTAAATCAAATCAGATTTAAATTGAGTTATATTGCATCAATTTCTACTAAATTTATTTTTAAACTTGATTTAAGTTAGGAATCAGATAGAAATCACATGTTTGACTCAATAGTAAATTTAAGTTTAATTAATAATTTTTTTTATTAAGTATCTATTATAGTCATAGGAAAGAGATTTTGATACTCAATAATAATAATAATAATAATAATATGATTCTTCTATGTTTTTTTTTCTTTTTATTTTCCCATGAAAACAAGAAAAATAAATTATTTAAAATGGGTCAAGCATGTATAAGATTATTATGTATCATTGAAACAAAAAAACTAGACAACCTGTAAACTAGATTAAATATATATTTAGTTTATTTCATGTTTAACCGTTGCCATATAGTTAAATACACTCTAAAAATATTTCATATCATGGTGTAAATTATTTTTATTTAAACTATATTAAAATGATTTTTAGATTTTTTTATTAGAACATAAAAATCATAAAAAATATTAATTTAATATTAAATACTTTCTTAAAATTCACTTAAATATATTTTTCATATTAAACATTCTTAAATATGTTTTTTTCCATGTAGAAACGCAATACCAACTATCCTCTAAAGAAGAAATGTTAAGTGGTCTCGGTCTGGCCCAATAAACAAAACTGTAATTCGGGTTTAATATATATCAAAGCCAACCAAACAGTAGTTCATAACCCGATTTCACAGTCCATGCCTTCTTGTACCCAAACATGACTCTCTCAATTTTTTCGTTTCGTTATGCACGTGGGTCCCAATTTTATTGTTAATCGGACGAACCGCAGGAAAAAAAATAGAATTAATTAGTCAATACTGAGCCATCTCTCCCTTCGAACTCTTTCGATTGATTTCTCGCTTCTCTGTGTCTGAATTCGATCGCTATTGGCAGCCATGGGAAAAGAGGTATTCTTTAATCTCTCCTCTATCTTCACTTTCCGGATTTGAAAATAAAGGAAATCGAATTCATTTTCATACAATCAATTCCTCGGATCTGCAAAAGATTTATTATATATTCTGGCTGTGTTCTATATTTTACGTACTTGTTTTCATGTTTTACAAATAATTAATTATTTAAGTTAGGTTGATTCCTCCTAATGCTTACGACATCCTATGCCTGGTTTGTGGGTGATCTATTAAGATTTAGGGTTTTTTCTTTTCTTTTCGAATTAAGAATAAGGAAACAGCGATGAGACATTTTGAAAATTGTGATTGATTTTTATTTTTTATCTGTTGTTTGAGAATGATGTGGTGTTTCTTCGGGTAATAATGGTATTGTTTTACTGCGTAGATTGAGCTGAAAACAGCTCCAGCTGATTATCGATTCCCTACGACAAATCAAACCAGACACTGTTTCACCCGCTACATTGAATTTCATAGGTATTGTTCATTAGTCTTTGTCGATTTTATTTCATTTATCTGTCTATTATTTAGTGGTTATCTTTGTTTTTCCATGAACGTTAATTATTATTGACTGCAGGTGTGTGGCAGCGAAGGGTGATGAAGGTAATGATTGCGAGCGTTTTGCTAAATACTACCGTTCCCTTTGCCCCTCTGAGTGGGTGAGTATACTGAGCCTCTTTTTTTTTTGTCTCAATTAATTTATGATCTGCCAAGGACATTTTTTTTTTAATATACTGTAGTTCTCTGTAAAATGTTGGCAAATGATTTTCAATGAAAGTTTGCTAGTAAAAACAGCAAATTATTGAATTTAGAATTAATTTAAGTGGTTTCTTATTCACGTGGGATGTCATCTTTGCATTGTAGCATTATCATGAATGTTATTGCATCATTCATGGTTTGGGAGTCAGGCTAAATGTAAACACGCCTGTCTGATGCTACATGATGTGGTGTGTTTAACGACATTGCCAATTTTGTTTTAAACTGTATTACTCCTATTTGCTATCGGAATACACTGATACCAGTTGTACGAGCTTATTTACAATATTGAGCAAAGGGCTTATTTACAATATTGAGAAATCAGACAAGCTTGCCTTTATGTTAGAAACCCATTTCACCTCTCAAACATCATGCTCTCCACATTTGTCATCTGTGCAGAACAACAAACCATCTATATTTGCTGTTCTATCTATAAAAGTTTAAGTTTGACAGCTTGTTGGTCAATTTCTCAAGAGTATAATTAGTGATGTAGTGTGGGAAGAGAAATCAACTCAAAACAACGAAGAACAATAAATTGATGGCAAAAACTAGAAAAAAATTGAACTTGGAACTGGAAAAATTGGTTTAGGGTTTGTAGACAACCTTTTAAACATATTATGATCGATAATATACAAAACATGTCTGAAAAATAAGCTAGGCAGCTTTATTTATACTAGTACTAGGTCTAAATCCTAATCCTTATTGGAAAAAGAATCCTTAGAAAGTTATATGACTAATATTTAATCCAAATGGCATCAGGATTTTTAGACTAATAAGAAAAGTAAAATTACCAAGTAAAGCTCCATGTTGATTACGCTTGTTAGTATCTGATTGACGTATTATGAATCAGAGACTGTAATAGAGATCTTTTTGCATGACCTATTTTCTTTCATTCCCTGGCCAACATAGACAAATATTTGGGCCTAGATTACACGTAAACAGAATATCTCTGCATTTGGTGCTTTAACATGCCATTACTTAGAATGTGGAAGCATCCAGTCAGTGGTAAGATATTGTTTAGGATTGAATGAAAAGTTTATAAGACAGAATATTTTTTGTGCTGACTTAGTCTGTTCTTGATTAATGCTGCAATGCTATGTTCATCACTCTTGTATATTGAATCATACCTTCTACTATTTTAACTTTGACTCAAATTTTGTATGCCATCTCTCTGGATTGTCAGTAGTCAGTGGGATGTTGTCTTGGAATATACCATAATTGGTCTATTATATATTTCAGCCTCTTAAATGGAATCTGTTTTGTAGAATATTGTCTTTAGTGCTTGAAGTGGCAGTGATTTGCTTTTAGAGTCAATGAAAAATTTTTACCATTGTAATTGACCATTGTTTCTTTCTTTTTCATGTGAATGAATTGCTGCAGGTCGAGAGGTGGAATGAGCAGAGGGAGAATGGAACATTTCCAGGTCCCCTTTGATCTCACATCAGCGAGCTGAACAGTCTCTGGCCGTATTCGTCTTCTCATTTCTTCTAGCTACATTTGTGGTTGTGCTTTGAATATGAATTAATAAGGCACTGTTTGGAATTCCTTGTCAGTTTGTTGAATTGACATGAATTATTGCGGATATTTGTGCTGGTTTCTAATTTGTTTATTTTCATTGTACTGTTAATTGTTCTTCTTCACTGTTAGGGGTGCAACCTTTGAGTGTGTTGACAGTGAATGGTTCTGGAATACCTTGTTGATTATTAGAACTTAAAAAATATACATATAATGAGGTCAAAATGGTTCTATCACGGAGTTTGGGGTGGATTTCTCTGGAATCTAGAATAGGATATCAACAAGCCTGAGATGGCTATTTGAGGATTTGGTGGAAAGGACAAGAAGCTAGAACAGCAACCAGGGTGTTTACGATTGCTTAGCAATGCTTTTACTTTGTCACCATTGTAATCGTTAGCCTAAGTTTTTGTTTTTTTGATGGACATTTAGCACAAGTCCAGGAATGGAATTGGCTGAGGTAAAATGCAGCAACTGTATGCTGGAGCCGAGACCGAATACAGACTTCTCAGGGAGGCCCTGCTTTGGCGGAAGTCTTAAAACCTTGTAGTTTTGGAACCAGCCAGGGTGCCTCCCTTTTGATTCTTGTGGATGGTTCGATATTAGGTTTAATTATTTATTAGAGAGATGGATTGAAGAATGGGGCCAAGCCATATCTGTGGATTGTGTGTTAAGTTTCAGTGCTGAATCCGTGGTCGGTTGTTGACATTTAATTTGGCTACCATGACCGTATGCTCGTAAGAGGTATGTTTCCAAGGAATTCGAGCATTACACAAACAAAGAAACAAAAAATTCCTTGGTCAAAGTGGGGGGAGCTGTCCCATTGTCTGTTAATCATGCTCCAATTAATAACCTCATATAATTAATACGATGAAAAATGAAAATCGTCTAGGGCGATAAAGTGAAGCAATTTGATTACCAGTCCTCGTAGAAGAAGAGTTTGCAAGCAAAAGCTATCGTCCTTGCTGGTGGACCAGCAACAACCACCATCACCAACCACCTCTACTTTGCTTGCTAGTTGCTTCCATTCCAATTTTGCTTACCTTGACGTGACGGGATAGTAATTTTCTTAATCAGCGCCACTAATCTATGCATGTCAACTTGTTACCTTTAATTTACTCCAAAGCTTATCGGGAGCTCTGCACAACAATATAACTACTTTGCTTCTACAGCCATAAAGCTAGAGATGTATGGTGATATTCAAAGCATTAACAAAAAATCAGAACCTTCTTCTTAAAAGGTTGCTCTCACTGACAGATTGACCAAAGCATCAAATGCCATGTGATCGTGTTAAGAAGGTTCATTTCGCTTAATTAAACATCAAGTGATTACTGGGAAAATATTGGGATTTCCTTTATTGTCGAGCGGGGATATGATTTATTATACTGTTAAACTACACTAGCTAGATTGTCATAATTTGCAGGTACAGAGCATCGGAAACAAGCCGTACGAGTATATAGTATGCGCAACACCACCACGCTGCCTCGTGACACATTACCACAGAGGAGCAAAAAGGCTTCTTTCATATAAAATGGAATTTTTGCATGGATATCATATAGCGCTGTCTCGCTGACAATGCCATTCACAATGTGCATAGAACGTGATTTCCGTAGCTTACTGGCTCCTTATTTGCTTCAATGCTCTGTCTCTGTGAGGAGATCATGTGGATTGTGACAATATATAATGGCAGAGCCTGCAAAACCGTCATGGAATGGTTAGCATATAACAAAAATAGATTAAAAGGAAGAACAAAAGGAAGGAAAGGAGAGAGAGGGGAGGTTGAGCTTGAGTAATAAACAAGTGCAAGATGCAGGGGCAATATGTTGACTGGCCACCTGACGCAGAAGAGGTCACAAAACTAGTTCTTGGTCCAAAATGTCATCCGGTTCGAAAGAGGTGTTCTCACATTGGGATGTCCACCCTCCGTATGCCATGGCCCTGTGTGCTTCTCTTTTTGAAGAAAAAGGCACTACAGTTATAAAATTTATAAATGTGCTGTTCAAAATAGATAAATAAATAAATCTGGTAAAATATATTATACCCTTCAAGAGCAGGACCATCGTATTTCTGGAGCTAAACGCGGCATTGTAAGTTTCCAGGCAATTTCCGTCTGTGTATTTTTGGAAAATATTAGTATATGGGTTAGCAGTGCATGTGAAACTTGCACATAACCTTGTACATTAGCCTTTTTTTTTTATTTGATAAGTACAATCTACAATTCCACAGCTCCACATGTTCTTCGTCAGTCCTCTTTCTTAACCTTATAATTATTTATTCAGATTTCTCAGAGTGCTAGCCAAAGCAGGTATGTGCTTTGTGTGAAAAGATCAAATTGCTAACAAATGACTTGGTGAGGATACGACATGAGAAAAAACATTAAATAAAAAAAACAAAAAAACAAGAGGGCCAAATTGCTGAGATTCAAAAATCAAATTGTTCAACTTTATTTCCTTTTCTTGCTCAAATAGCATCCCATAAGGAACGTATATTTTTCAGTGCACCGAACACAAACATTAAGATAAAGTCTCTCTACTTTTTAATTGCATCAAATGTGGGCATAGGTATAGACTTAGATACTTTAAGATTATTATTTTTAAAGTATTAATTTTTTATGTTATATTTTTTTTGTAGAGTTAAAATAATATACATTCAGTATATAATAAAATTTTAAAATTTATAAACAACAACTTCTATAAATTTATTAAAATTTATTATTTTATTTATGATATAAATATAAACAAATAGCTTGTAAGGAAAAAATAGAAAAAAAATATTATTTTTCAATTGATTTTTGCCATTATAAGATTGATATTTAAAAGGAAAATAAAACTCTTTCATACCCACATGTCTATAAAATTTTAAAACATATCTTTTCATACCAATATATTTATAGAATTCAAAAGGCAACTTTTTAGTCAAATTAGTTGAATAACTGATATGATGTGTCATTCCTCATTAATTGATTAATTAATTTTGAAAAAAATATTATATATATATATATATATATATATATATATATATATATATATATATATATATATATATATATACCGAGATAAAGCGGCTTTGTTTTTTTGGTGTTGTATTTATATTCTAGTGACTTTTAAATTTCATGTGAAAGACTTTATGGATGTAAAAAGATCATATAGATACTTTAAAAAATGATTGAGGATATGACCTCTACACAACAATTCATCTTCATCTTGTTTCTTATGATCTGCCCTCAATTGATCATTGTTTTTAGGTGTAGATGCAGGAATTTCAGGCAGATTCAGATAAAAGATATAAGAGATCTTTAAAGTAGTAAATAAGAACATCATCTTGTCTTTTCAATGAGCAAATTCATTCCATCAAAACAATCTTGCTTTACAAACTCTTGATTCATCATAATCTTAGATTTCATTGCAGATTAATACCTTAAATTTGTTAAGTTAGTGGTATAGAAACAAACATGGAGACGAGAATATCATTATTTTTAAGATATTAATTACCTCCACTATATTTGTTGTAGAATTAATACAATATACCTTCATGATATAGAAAATCCTTGAAACTTATAGACATAAACTTCTATAAATTTCTTAAGGATTTTTGTTATGTTTATGATAAACATAATCAAAGAGTTTGTAGAAAAGATTGTTTTCTAATAATTTTTACCAGTATCAAATTGATATTTATATAAAAAAATAACACTTACAGACCAATATATTTTTAAAATTTAAAAACACATTTATTCATACCAATATTATACTATACTTTAAAATGAGTGAGAAAAATATTGTATATTTACTGTGGACACAGACTCATTGTATTGTGGACCACACTATAGACATAAAGTGTTTGTACTATGGACCACACTGTAACATCATGAAGGCATTGTCTTTGTTGTTTTTTAGTCAAAAAGTGTTACTAGGGGTGTTGTCTTTTGTGTTTCATGTGCCAAAGCTTCTGGGTCTGGCTTGGCAGCCAAACCCAACACTATTGAGTCTGGCTCACAGCCAGACCTAGTTATGTTCAATTTTTTTAGGTCTCTTTAGATTTTTGTTCTTTTCTTTTATGTAATTTTTTTCATATGATAAAGAAGAAATAAATTGATGAGACTTTTTTTATATTGTATAAAAGTTGGATGATAATAATTTTTTTTCATTTGAGGTTGGGCTAATTGATATCTTTTCTTCCAGTGGGGTTGGGTCGTGCTGCCCAGCAAGACCCAACAGCGATGAGCTTTGCCTTCCAGCAAGACCCAATAGAGTTGGGCCCTAACAGCATTGAGCCCTATCGCCACCTGGACCTAACGGTGTTGGCAGGATCTGGTTCATTCAAAATTCAGGCCTGTAATTGGCTTGGAGTAAACCGGTTGACTGGTCAGGTCAACCCGAAACTCGAGTGACTCGACAAAAACCTGGCAGAGATCTTTTTTTCTCAAATGTGTTTTTTTTTCTACCCAAAGACTTTTTTCTTCATATTTTTCAGTTGGTTACTAACTCATTTCAAAGTTCACCATATAAATACTTGAAGAATGTTTTATTTTTCAATGTGGGATTTGAAATCCTTTAGTATATATACTTTATGTTTACAAGAAAAAAATTATATTTTTTCAATGTTGGATAATAAACCCTTTTGGTTTAAATACTTCAACTTAGAAGAAGAAAATAATATCTTTCTAATGTGAGATAAAAAAAACCGTTTGAAATAATTTTTTAAACTTGATTATTTACAACATGTATAGTATATATTTACATAGATTGTTTCTTAATTTTTTCATAATAAAATATTAAAATATCAAATATTTTTTAAAAAAATTTCTGGGTGACCCGTGGCCTTGGCCAGGTCTATTTCATTCAAAATTCAGGTTTGCAATTGGCCTGGAAAAAACCGGTCGACCCGCCCGGTAGAGACTCTTTTTTTATATTGAAGAATTTTTTATTTTTCAAAATTTAATATTTTGATTTATATTTATCTCTTGGTTTTTCAAGTTTTTTTTTACATGTTATTAATGATATTTTATCGATTTATTAGCACATATAATTTTTAATTTATTTAATTACATGTATAAATAATATTTTTATAAAAAATATAAATATTTAATCCATAAAAAGCACGGGTCACACATAGCTGGAATCCATAAAATGCCGTGACCGTGTGGACATTGAAGTAAAGCTAGCCATCCCTCTTCTTGTCGAGAATCATTGCTAACATTTTACCTAATTTCTTCGCTGGTTGCATGACTTTCGTGGTGTTGGGAACTGCTTGTTTTTGAAGAAGAAGAAGAAGAAGAAGAAGAAGAAGAAGATGGACAATTTGAATATCTCATCCTCAGCCAAGCTTTCATATATTATTAAAATTATTTTTTAACATCAGCACATCAAAACGATCCAAAATATACAAATCATATTAAATTTTAGTAAAAAAAATGAAATTTTAAAATAATGTTTTATTTAAAGATATATTAAAATAATTTTTTATTTTTTCATCAATATATTAAAATATTTGAAAAATATACTGAAAAAATCAATTTAATATTTTACTAATATAATATACTTTTAAAACATCCAGAAAAAAATAAAAAAAGTTGCACTTTCAAACACCATGAAAGAATTCGGATCATTGGCTTTTGTGTTTCAAAAGTGTTTTTAAAAAAATTAAGTTTTTTTTTCTTTGCTTCAAATTTATATTTTTTTGGTATTTTTATATTATTTTAATCTATTGATATTAAAAATAATTTTTAAAAATTAAAAAATAAATTATTTTAATAAATTTTTAAATAAAAAAAAATCACTATCATCTTTTAAACATGAAAAAAACAGAAGGTACAGAAAGCAAGAAAGAATACAGGACTTGTTGCAAACGCAAAACATGAGTTCACCCCCTTTTCTCAGTAAACGCGGTTATACATTGACTGACTTCGGATTTTTATCATCATAAATAGCAAATAATAGCAATAATAATTTGCCTGATTTAGAAGTGGACGCGTGTGGGACATGCCGGTGACCCCTCATTCATAGTTACCACGCCGACAAGCCGCGATGGGTGACACGTGAAGGGCGCATGTTGGTAGTATAGCCCACGGGGTCACCAGAAGACTGCTACCTAACGGCTCCCTCTGAAACTTTATTTTATTAATTGCTTTTAAAAGGAAGACTTTATCATTTCATTATTGTAATTTGTAAAACATGTAATTGGCTAATAATTAATATGTAATCCTTTCTTATTTTTATTTTGTCTTGAACAACTAATTCTTTCTGTGGTATTTTTGTTCATAGACACATTTTGTGAGTAATATTTTTAATATTTTTTATAATAATAAAAATCAATTATTTTACAGCTATTTCATATTTAGATTTGCATTGTAATTAACGAAAAATATTTTATTAAAGAAATTATATATTATCATTCTTAAAAAAAATGAATATTTTAAATGTAATGCAACAAATTTCAATTATGTATTTATTTTGAAAGACTACAATGTATTTATTTGTTTTATCATATAAAATCATAAATTTATATAGATTATTATAAAATTAGAAGTGATTTAGAGCTAGTTTAGTATTATAATGTTATAATATTATAATATCAATTAATTTTTAAAATATTTTTGTTTAAAAATAATTTAAAATAATATATATATATTTTTATTTTTTAAATTTTATTTTTAACACAAGTATATTAAAACTATCTAAAAATACATAAAAAAATAAAGTAAAAATAATTTGTTTTTGATAAAGCACATTTCTACCGTAAAAAAACATGCAATTAATGAAAAATTACATTAGATTTTTCAAGATATGCACAAGAAAGAAAGAAGATAAATTCAGAATAAAATCTAAATAAAACACCGAGCATTAAAGAAGGATTTACACTAATTAATTAATTAAAAAGAAGAGATAACGAGGTTAAAAAGTTTTTGAAACACACAGTTGTGCTAATTACTAAACTGTCACATCCATACACGTTGACCGCTACTCTTTGTATCCGTTGAGGATTGTAATATAAAAAACAAAATATATAATAATAAGAAACCCTACGCCTTTCAACTAACCACGCGTGACTCAATTAATACGCGTCCTTTAGCGCGTGTAGTCGTAACCTCCGAGGCTAAATAGAAGAACCAGGCTTCCCTGCAACCTCCTCCCCCATCTTCCCCCCCTCCTCCATCACTAGTCATTATAAATAGCCTTCTCCCCTCTTCCTATCAAAACCCAACAAACGCTCCCTTCTTTTCTGTCTCATATTCTCCGCAACCAAACAAGAAGAACAATGTTTCGTTTAAGCAACAACTTGGTAGGAATCCTGAATTTCATAACCTTCCTGCTCTCAATCCCCATCCTGTGGGCAGGGATATGGCTAAAAAACAAAGGGACATCAGAATGTGATAAGTTCTTCGACACCCCAGTTATTATCTTGGGTGTCTTTCTCTTACTAGTCTCTCTAGCTGGCCTAATTGGCGCGTGTTGTCGCGTGTCATGGCTTCTCTGGGCTTACCTCCTAGTCATGTTTCTCCTCATCGTCTTGCTCTTCTGCTTCACGATTTTCGCTTTTGTCGTGACCAATAAAGGTGCCGGTCAGGTTTTGTCCGGGAAGGGGTATAAGGAGTATAAGTTGGGAGATTATTCAAATTGGTTGCAGAAGAGAGTGGGCAATCAGAAGAACTGGAGGAAGATTAAGAGTTGTTTGATTGATGCTAAAGTTTGCAGTGATTTTAACCAGAAATTCGCGAATGATACTGTTGAAGTCTTGTATACCCGCCATCTGTCTGCTCTTCAGGTATTTTACCTATCTTTTTTTTTTTATGCTTTTGATTATTGTTTTTTAAATTTGCGGTTTTTCTTTTTTTTTTTGTTAGATCTAAGTTTTTGTTGTTAAAAAGAAATAATGTTAAATCTACGATGATAATTGTTAACATTAGTATTTTTCTTTCCTATTGAAGAAACGAGATGGCACTCGTGAGTCATGATGGGTTACTGGTTGTCGTTAGATGTCAGTACAATTTTCTGTGTGTAATTGTGGATTAAGAATGTTGTGATTAATAATTTTGATCAATATTATCATAATGACAAAAAAAAAAGCTTTATTCTTTGTGATATAGGAATAAGGGATTTTTTCAATTATTTCTCTTTCTTTCTTTATTATTTTAGGATTATTCGCAGTTGTTTCTAGTTTATTATGGCTTTAGAAAGGAAAGCAAGAACACTTTTAGGTTACTGTATGAAGAATATGATTCTTTGTGGTGAATTATATATATATATATATATATATATATATATATATATATATCATTTGTTCTCATTTCTTTTATCTTTTACAGTATCCTTTGCTGGGATTCTGTGGCTAGTGATCCTTCCTATGTGCTGATATGTGAAATTACCCCATTTTTGCTTAGCTTTACCATGTGCTTGAGTTGTAATGAGTTGGGGGAAATGACCCTCTTTTATTCCTCAATCATTATGGTTAATTACCTCTGATCATTAATATTTTTATCATCTACTAATTGTTTTTGTATGGGGCAGTAGGGGGTCTCTATTCCTCGATGGCCTTTCACGGCCGTATGAACTGAGCTGTTGCGGTTTTACTTTTGTGTGCGCCGGTGGTTCTGATTACCCTGGGACAAGAAAATGGATATTCACTTCTTTAGCCAAAGGGGTTATTATTACCCTTAGATAATTTATTTATTTGACATGTAATTTTTGTGTAGTTCTTCAATTGTTTCTATGAACGTTTGGTAAATAGTGTTCTATGAACCCTGACATGTATGTAGGTATTATTGCAGTAGACTTCTTCTTCATGAAGTGTTCATAACACTACACTGGGTTCTGATGTTTCTTTATTGTTTTGGCAGGCTGGCTGCTGTAAGCCATCAGATAGCTGTGGCTTTCTTTATAAATCACCGACTAACTGGGAGAAGACAACTACAAATTCCACCTCCGATCCTGACTGCGCTTCATGGGATAATCAAACAGATGTTCTCTGCTTTAACTGCAACTCTTGCAAAGCTGGACTGCTGGACAACCTCAGGAGGGATTGGAAGAAGGTTGCTGTTATCAACATTATTTTTCTCGTATTCCTCATCATTGTGTACTCCGTCGGATGCTGTGCTTTTAGGAACAACAGAAGGGACAACAATGCTTACTCTGGTGGATGGAAGCACCCTTAACTTGGAGAATTCTTGCATCTAGCATGGATGCAGATAGTATTGCTTAGGATTTTAGTTGTAGGCAGCATACTTATTTGCTGCTCACTCTGATGTTATATATTTTTTTATTCCACAGTTGGTTTCTTTGTATAGCATTCTTATGCTTTCCTTTTTAGTATCTTTGGAACATATTGGTTATATATGGCCTTGTATGCTCTGCGGAGCTCACATTTTCTATATCTGAGACCTTGTTTGATCATTCTTCTCTGATTTGTTCAATGCATCAGTTGCCAAACCATGCATTAGTTTAATGCGCATACTGTTTCTTAGGCGAATATGACATTGTGAAGCAGCTTTAATACTATTCCTTTAATATATTTATTACCATGGTGTGGTAAGCGGTTGCTGAAAAAAAAAATAAGGTCAGGGAAAAGGGGTTTCTTCGGTTTCTAGGTGTGGATTCTGTGCTTATAATTGCTTCTGCAGAAGACTGATTTCATTATATTTGTGAGCGGTTGCTGCCATATTTTGCAGGAGTGGAAACACACCATTAATTGCAGGGCTCCCATTTCTTATTCCAGATACTTGAATGTTGGGTGCGATGTGTAAACTCAACAAAAAAATGGTAAATATTTCTCCTCGAGCGTGTTGATTGCAATCGAGAGGATAAGGACTTTCTCTGAAAAGTCTTCCGACGTGAACAGGGAGAAGAAAGGTGTACGTGCCAAAATACTGTCTTGTCTCAAAGTTTGGTGAAGATCAAATCATACAAAACACAAATTGACGTGCATTTTGGAACGTCTTTATCCAGCACAAGGGACTACATGGATGATTAAAGGTATCCTTTCTTAATTATTAGGATTTAAATTTCAAACTAAAATGTGAAAAAAATCCTAATTTTGATATGGATAGTGCAAAGCTAGACTAATTTTAATTTTTTTTTTAATTGAGGAATTATTTTTTCAAGGTTATCAAAGTATTTTTAAATGAAAATATGTAAAGAATTTTGTTGGGTGCTAAGGGACTTGGCTTACGCACATGAATATGTAAAGATTCATTTTATATTCAATAAAAATATTTTTAAGGTAAAAAATAATTTTTTTTATTCTTCCTCGTTTTTTTCTTGTGTTTATCTATGTCAATAGAGTTGTTGTCACTATTTATTTCTAAAATAATATATATATATATATTCTAAATTATTATTGTTAATGATGATGACTCATGGGGTCTATTTTTCCTTGAAAAGTCTTGATGAGAAAACTTTAAATATAATCACTAATTATGACGAAAATTAAGTGCCACATGAAATAATTTTTTTTTAAATAATTGAATACTGTAATTGTTTTTTGTTATATTCCTATACATCCCTTTCTAATTGGTTCATCGTAACCATACATCCTACCATTAAAATTCACGAGTCCCATTCTGCATTCATACTTGTAAGTTAGGTCCTATTACTTTGTTTTTTTTTTAAATTAAATCAATTTCTTTTAAAATATATTAAAAAAAGGCTAGCCATATAGGGCTGGTTACCTAACACGCCTAGGCCATAAGACAAGCTTAGGTGTGGGTGCATCTTAGCTTAGGCCCGAGCTTTTTTTTTTCCTTTCTTCGAATTGCCCACCCATTATTTTTATATATAAAAACAAACAAGCGAAATATGTGCCCTTAGCAAACCTGGTTTTTTACCACCATAAAGGTGGCTTAAAAATCGTGTTGGTATTTTTTTTTTTTACTAAAATCCTAATTTTTTATATATTTTCATTTAAAAACACTTTGATAACCTTGAAAAAATAATTCCTCAATTAAAAAAAACTCAAAATCGATTAGAAAACACAAAATCAAATGGGAAACAAATCTATCTCAAGTTTAATCTAATTTTTCAGGAAATTAGAAAGTTTTAAAACACTTTAATGGAACTCTTCTTACCGAAAGAAAAACTTTGACATCAAATTTAACTTTTTTTTTTATTGAAATCCGATCAACCAAAATTTTTCTCTCTCATCCAATGATTTTCAGTGTCTCTCTCTCTCTTCACTTTTAAATTTAAAAACTGAAATGTGAACAAAATAAAATTTTAAACTAAATTGTTTAATTGCAAAGCTAAAAGGACTAAAAAGAAAACTTGAAAATATTCTAAAGAAAAATTAAGCAAAAAGGTGCAAACACCATTTTATGTTTAAAGGGCCTTAATTATTTTTTTTTCAATCTCGTTTTCTCATTTTCAATTTTCTTAAAAAATAAAACTAGATTCTTTTCTCATGAAATCAAGTATCAACCCAATATTGAGATTTTTTTTAGATTAAGATAACTATAGAAAAAGTATATTAAAACAAATTATGAGTTCCAAATCTCAATTAACCCAACGTTGAAGGATAAAATTAAAAAAAAATAAAACAAAAGAAAAAAAAATGACCAAAGTCGACACCATAGTTTTGTTAAGAAACAAAAAGGGATGTCATTTTGTGTGGGTGCATGCTAGCCTAGGCCATGCTTGGGCTTTTTTTTTCCTTCTTCAAATTGCCTACCTATTTTTTTTTTAAGAGAAGCAAACTAAATGCTCTTAGCAAACCAGTTTCTGACCACTATAGAGGTCTCTTAAAAATCATGTGGGTTTTTTTTTATTTACTAAAAACCTAATTCTTTACATATTTATATTTAAAAACACTTTGATAACCTTGAAAAAATAATTCATCAACTATAAAAAACTGAAAATCAATTAAAAAACAAAAAATCAAATGGGAAATAAGTCTATCTCAACTCTAATCTATTTTTTCAGGAAATTAGAAAGTTCAAAAACACCTTAATGGAACTCCTCTTACCGAAAGAAAAACTCTGACATCAAATTTAGCTTTTTCAGTCATTGAAATTCGATCAACCAACTTTTTTCTCTCTTATTTGATGTTTTTCAATGATTTTCTCTCTCGACTCTTAAATTTAAAAATTTTGAACAAAATAAAATTTTGAACTAAATTGTTTAATTGCAAAGCTAAAAAGACTAAAAAGAAAACTTGAAAATATCCCAAGGAAACATTAAGCAAAAAGGCCCTAACACTATTTTATTTTAAAAGGGCCTTATTTTTCTTTATTTCAATTTCGTTATCTCATTTTCAATTTTTTTATAAAATAAAACCAGATTCTTTTCTTGTGAAATTAGATATCAACCCAATATTGAGATTTTTTGTAAATCGAGATAACCATATAAAAAGTAGATTAAAACAAATTATGAATCTCAAATCTTAATCAACCCAACATTGAAAGATAAAATTAAAAAAAAAATCGATGATAAAGCCAAAAGAAAAAGAAGAAGAAAAATGACCAAAGTCGACACCATAGTTTTGTTAAGAAACAAAAAGTGTTGTCATTTTTTCTTCAATTTTAGTCCCTTTATTTTCAATCTCTTGCAAACAATAAATTGAATTCTTTTTATATGAAATTGAGCACTAATTTGATGTTAGGATATTTTTTTGAGATCTCAATAATAACATAAAAAAAAATTAAAATAATCATCAACTTCAAATGCATATCAACACAATATCAAAGAATGAAATTGAAAAGAAGAAAAAATTGATGATTGAAGCAAAACAATAACCGGAAAAAGAGAGACACTACTCCAATTCACAATATTCTATAAGGAAGAGATGCCTTTCACCAATTCTTTTTCTCAATTTTATCCCTAGATTTTTTTTTACTGATCAAGTTGATTGAGTTACATCAGGACAACTCTTACACAATTTAATTTTCAACTCGAGCTAGGCAAGAAGTTGGGTTGAAAGGTTTTATGTCAATTTCATCTTTTTTTCTCTATTATCCTCAGTTATTTTTTGCTGGTCGGTCAGGATGTCTTTAGACCAACTTAGTCAATTCAGTTATATTGGAACAACTTGTATATGATTTAATTTTAAAAATCTAAGTTAGATAACAAATTAAATCAAGAAGTTTTAACATTGATCAATTGGATCGAGTTTAATAAAAATATCAAATAATTTTTACATATTTAATAATTTTTGCAATGTTCAAACAAATTTGGATTTGACATATATAGCACAAACCTATAAACTAGTGTCTACAGTATTTTTAAAAAATATCAAAATGGAACCTTTTTTTTATAATAAAAAACCCTTAAAATCCATTATTTTGATTTTAGTGATTGATTGGTGGATGACCTTCTTAGAAAATATTCTGGATGTAGGTGCATCTCATAAATTTGTTATATAAGGGACGGAAAGGGAGGGGTTTTGATAAATTTTATTCTATTTTATTTAAATCTTCCAATAAACCAAAAAAATAAAAGATTTCTTTTATATTTTATTAAGCTCCTGTTAGGTTTTTTTTCCCTTCTGATAAATCATCGTGACTGATCATCAGCCACTCCTAAAATATCGCCTTTGTAGAAAGACGATTTTTGAGAGATACAGCATCAATTTTATTCTTTCCCATAAAATTTTAAAACTATATTTTTATTGAAAAAAAATGTATCGTAGCTGTATATAGTCATATTACAAGGAAAATAATTAACCATAAATATGAAAAAAAACATATCTACCGAATGTTCATGTAGTTGAATGGCAACAATACCACAGCTCAAATCTCCTGTAATCTCCTACATCACTCACCCTCCATTCCAAGGTTTACAAAGTTGTTAGAAAATAATTAATTACTTTGCTTGAAAAATGGTAAATTAGGATAATGTGCAAGGTTGTTAGACAAGAATTAAGGTAAAACCGAAAACACAATTAGTGCTAACAAATATCCTGATGAATTCCTTCCGTAAAATGTGCAGTATCTCAGTAGTCGTAGGAAACTAGGTATCTTCTTAGATCCCTACTTTCCATCTCCTTTTCCTGATCACTGAGTTCATACAACATGCATTGAGAGAGATGTATAAAAAGAAACAAACCCTTCATTTTATTTAGCACATGGTTTAAAAAGTGAACAAAAATTCTGAGAAACAATGGAAAATAAACAAGTAAGCTTCCTAAAGACTTGCATTAATGGCATCAACGCTCTTTCAGGTATGTTCATTAACAATCATCCTTTTCTTCTTGTTTCCTTTTATTTTCTCTTCTTTTCTATACTGTCCAATATAGCTAAAATTCGGCAATCGAGCCTCGAAGACTGAAAAGGATGCAGTATTTTTTTTACTGTATTGAAGAACTGGTATCAATATGATTGAACTGAACTAAGAAAAAAAAAAACAGATGATCAGAAAAATATGAACATCATACTTTCTTAAGAAAAGTGTAGCAACATTGTTTGTTGATTTCGATCTCGCAAATTCTCCATAAACCCGCTTTTTACAGGGAAACAGGGTCTATTCTTTGCAAAACTCCGACAATTCCTACAGTGTAGATGGCTTTGCGTTGATATTTGTCTGACAGCGCGCTTGCGATTTATTTCTTGTCTCAGGAATGGGCATTCTATCCATTCCGTATGCCCTTTCAGCAGGAGGCTGGTTAAGCTTGATCCTGCTGATCTTGATTGCGGCTGCAGCCAGCTTTACTGGACTTCTGATGTGCAGATGCATGGATAGAAATCCTAATGTTACAAGTTATTCTGACATTGCCAGTCATGCATTTGGACGCAAAGGAAAATTAGTAGCGTCTTTCTTCACCTCTTTAGAGCTTTATTTTGTCGCCACTGGTTTTTTAATAATGGAAGGGGACAACTTGCATAAGCTTTCTCCGAACTTTGCATTAAAGCTGGGAAGCCTTTCTATAGATTGCAGGCATTCTTTTGTTATTCTTTCAGGTATTTTGATCTTGCCTACTATGTGGCTAAGTAACCTCGGTGTAATGTCCTATGTTTCGGCCTGCGGGGTGCTGTCTTCTCTGGTTGTAGTTGTTTGTGTTTTGTGTGTTGGTGTGACTAAAGGGGTTGGATTTCATGGCAAAGGATCACTGATAAATTTACAAGGGGTGCCTACTGCACTCAGTTTGTACGTTTTTTGCTATGGTGCTCATGCAATGTTCCCTAGCATATACAATTCAATGAGAAAGAAAAACCAGTTTTCCAAGGTGAGGTTTGGTTTCTTTTATATCACTTCAATGACTTGTAGTTGTCAATTCAATATGCCTAATGATGCAAGAATTAGACATACAAGTTTCTCTTTGTTGCTAGTGGTGACTAACTACTGATTTTCTCTTTGTTGCTCCAATTGCAGGTCATGTTTGTAAGTTTTGTCATATGTACTATCACCAACTTATCTATGGCCGTATTGGGCTATCTTATATATGGTCAGAATGTGCAATCTCAAGTTACATTAAATCTACCTACGCAAAAGCTCAGCTCCAAGATAGCAATATACACCATGTTGGCAGGTCCAATTGCCAAGTATGCATTAACAATAACACCGATTGCCACTGCAATTGAAAGTGTTTTGCCAGACAGGTATCAAGATAGTAAGTCGATAGGTACTCTTGTCAGAATGTCTTTGTTAATTAGCACAGTAGTTATGGCCATGGTATTTCCATCTTTCCAGTCCTTGACATCTCTAAGTGGAGCGGCTCTCATCGTTATTGTTTCATTCTTCCTCCCATGTGCATGTTACTTGAAGATTTTTAAAGTTCATCAGAAATGGGGAACTGAGCTAGCAGGTATCTTGACAATAATGCTAATGTCAGTTGTTGTTGGTGCAGTGGGCACATATTCATCTATTGCTCAGACTGTGAAGCATAATTAGGAATTCAATAGTCGGTTTTCAGTAACTAATGCCACACAAAAATAGACAGGCAATGGGATATGTTTCCTTGAGATGGTATTATGTGTAGGTTTCAAATATCACTGTATTTCATATTTCGAACAGGATCCCGGAGTCATTACCAGAAACATGTCGAAAAGAAACGGCACAGAGAAAAAATTGAGCTGAATTTGAAAGTTCCAGTCCTACTTAGACTGCTTCTGGATGTGGATAACTATTTTAATAATTGGCAATGATATTTATTTCTCATTTTCTGATCTGTGTCAGTCTTTGAGTTTGGTAATGTCAGCAATTTTCTTCTTCATGGACTGATATCTATTCATGTCATCTGTAGAATCTGCTTCTTGCAAATCAACATGGTGGCAAGCAAAATTGTAGCTTACTAGATTTTGAAAAAAAGTTAATATTACCATTCTATATCCTACACTTTCCTTCACTCAATATCATGAATTGATCTCTGATATCATCATTTTTTAAATGCCTAATACACATGTCGACTTGAATTCCTTCAAAGTGAAAATTCAATAATCTTGAGTGGAAATGTTTTTTGTTGAATTGGAAATGCACAAGAAGATTATATGTTGCAGATTTGCCTCGATAAAAAGGAATGATCCTTAAAATTATTAGTTTTCTACTTGACTACATACATTATTATATTAATCCAGAAACTTTAAGAAGTAAAACTTCAATAATTTCTCCAATCTGACTAATTTCAGGGACTCGAGTAGAATAACAGGCATCCACTTCAAAAGAACAGAACCAATGCTTTCTTAAGTAGCAAAAATGACTGTGGCCTAAAGCACGCTCAAGTTTTCTGTCAGGTTCAACGGAATGATAGCAATTGGTCAACATACAACTCAACATGTGTTGCTTGAGGCTTAGATTTTCCAATACAGTAAGAGGAGGAAATCAGCAGAGATATATATGGCTTGGAGCTTATCCCACACCATTAAGGATGAGAAACAGTGTAACTAGTTGGCACTATTAAAGGCAGCTCAAGGCTCTGGCAGAACCATACCTTCCTCTACCTTTTGAATAAGATCAATTGTAATATACGACCTTCTTAAATTAGCGATTTATTCTTCTACAATAATCAACGTAAAAAAACCTGATTTTGGTAGTGGAAAATCTTTTATTTTCTTTGTTTGAAAATCTAAAAAGAACCCCTAATTTTCTGTCTTAAAATAATATATCACTTCAATTCTCGTACTTTTTGAAATAAAAACTAATATACTCTTAAATTATTTTTATAAAAATCATCTTCCATTATTAAAATTTAAATAGTTAATTTTTAAAACTCTATTCAAAATTTTGTATATATATACTTTGCTTTAAAACTAAAAATAAATTTAAGTTTCTTAAAAAACATGTTTTTAACACCGAATTAAACAGACACAAATAAAAAAATAAAAGTAAGAGCAAGTCCACTCAAAACTATTGGCCTGGAATCCTTATAAACTAGTAGTCGAGAGCCATTCCTGCTTAACCAAATTGAAGCCCAAACATAGCCATTGCAGGCCTGTAATCATCAAATCCACCCTTTTTTTTTTTCTCTGTCAAGGCTTGATATTAGGGCGACGATAAAAGTTCTGCTGTGACATGCACTGATGCACACACCTCATCTCACGTGTATGCAGTGCTCTTACATGGACAAGAGAATCGTTAAACCAGGTATCAGCAGAAGGTGACAATGATATTCCTAGTATTATAAACCTTTCTGCCAGTGTAAATTAAAAATCGAAGTAGAGAGACAAAGAACAGACTTCCCACATGCATGTGTCTCGTTTTTTCTTGTTTTTAATCTGACAAGGACTTCTGGAAATCAGAAACCAGGATGTTACTGCTGTGCTTCGTTTCCTCTTTGTTCATGTTCTGTTAATATAAACGCTAATCAGCCATATATACCTCCATGGGCCAATCTTTTGTTCCACTCTTCTGAAATAAGAAATTGTTACATCGATTTTGAAAGGCGACCGTGTCTGAATAATTAAGACGAGCCCCACTGGATGATGCCCGTGAAGAAAATTCAGAATGATTCATGCATGTGACAACCTAACCATATGGGCTGGCGTAGTTTCCATAGGCTGGTTCTTATTCTAGAATTAATACCGAGGGCCAAATACAAATGACGGTTAAATCACAGGTTCGGAAGAAAATAATTATAAGATTTTTTTATTTTATTATCATGGATATTAAAACTAATTTATATATATCTTGATTAATCTCACGATTCTAAAATTAATAATCATATTATATAAATTGGTGGCCTATTTTAATAACTCGGTGAAGGCATACAGAGAGGATGCAATGGAAGCATGTGCAGCGAAGAGAATAAGAAAAACAAAAGATTAAATAAACCTAGAGGCTAGACAAAGCCACATCACTTGGCATGGACCAAAACAATAATGAATTCGAATCCAATGATCAAATAGCTATTGGTCTTTGACAATATTCGTGTCACATCAACCCTCTTTATGGTCGCATATTGCTTCAATTAAAAAATAAGGCATACTTTAATCTACTTCTTAGAAAAATAGAAAAACCATGCACTCTAGCGTCCACTAGATTAGGCCCATAATAAGTAAATCAAACTATATATATTTTGGTTTATTTACCATCATTGTATTATATATAATGATCATCTCAAAAATAATACTTTTCAATATTATAGAAAAATATTCTTTCAATATTTAATAACAAAGAAAAATCAAATGTTCATGGAGAAAATTAAAAAAAATCAAATTAAAAATAGAATAAAAAACAAATCAAGTTCACTCGAGTCAACCTGCCAAATGCACAATCTGGTAGTGAGATTAAGATAACCCTAAAGAAAGCAAATTGAATAAAACAACGACGCTTAAATCTCAAATAACCCAATGTTAAAGGGCAAAACTGAAAAAAGAATTCAATCTAAAAAAATAAAAAAAAACACAAGTAAACTTAGATTAACCTACTAAGCTCGTGACCCACGACATGAGATTATGATAATTTCATAAAAATAAAATGAAAACATTCACAAAACTCAATCTCTAACTAACTCAATATTAAATAATGAAATTGAAAGAAAATCAATTTAAAAAAAGAATCTAAAAAATATTGAAGTCAACTCATATTAATTTTTTAACTACATGACCTGGGTCATAAGGCCTGAACTAACCCTATAGAAAATAAACTCAAAAAAATTATGGAGCCAAATCCTCAATCAATAAAATATCGAGGGGTGAAATTAAAAAAATCAATAAAAACGGATAAAAAAGACAAAATAAATAGCAATCAAAATAATAAGAAATAAATATGAGGTAAAAATAAAATGAATCCAAATATTGATGGATAAAATTGAAAAAAATATCAATCAAGAAAAAAATGGGAAGAAATAGCAATAAAAAAATGAGTACTAAATTTGATATAAAAATAAATAAAGTCAAATGCCAATAGATGAAATTGAAAAAATGACTCAAAACAAAATAAATAGTAATTAAAAGAATAAAAATAAAATTTAATACAAAATACAAATGACATGACACCTTTAAAATTATAAAGGTCAGTGCGAAAAGGATGATAAAGATAAAGACAAAGGACACGAAAAAAATTCACCACGACCAAACCTCCATGCCACCACCTACACATGTTGCACCACCTAAGAGCTTCCTCATTCATCACTTGAAAACTATGGATGCCTCTCACCTACTAGCACAAGCGATGCATGCATAATTCCTTGCTCGTTTACCCTAATACTTATACTTATTTTAGTTTTAATTTAGTCATTTAACAATTATTTTAAATAGCTAATTTTTGTTTTATTTTATAAAACTAAGCACCAAAATTTTTTCTTAGTAGTGTAAGATCCCCATATCAAAATAACTAAAACAAATTACAAAATCAAATCCCAAATAAATCTAATGTAATGTGATCAAATTGAAAAAGAAAAGAAGTTGAGGTATAAAATATTTTCTCGACACCTTGAGATCCCCATATGCATTCTTGGAAAACAAATTACTAAGAACAATTTCAAATCAAGGCAATTTTGAAGGACCAATTTAGAAAACAATGAAATTTAGAGATTAAAGTGTAAAGAATCTCAGGGATTAAAAAAAGAAGAAGCACAGTGCTTCCTCTCACTATCTACAGTGAGGGCTATTAGTTTATATATATATATATATATATATATATATATATATATATAGATGAAGATTGAATATTTTTTAAAATGTATTGAATGATTAAACTCAAAAACATACAAAAATAAATAAATTTAATTGTTCAAACTTCAATCATATAGAAATGGCGCCGCCTTACACAAATGAAACCGCTAATTAAGTGGCGGCGCAAGATTAATTAGGACTTTGTAGTTATCTTCTTAATTAACTATGTTAATTGGACAGCAGAGGTGAACGAACCAGGCTGATCATCACTAATGAGACAAGAGTTTTCAACGTGTTACTGACATAAGCAGGATTGGTTCTGACAGGTCTTCGAGATGGAAGCTTTTTGTCCTTTGTTTGGCTTGGAATGTCTAAATAGCATCGGGAAGGTCCAAGGTCTTTTCCAAACCATCGCTCCTTGCGGTAGGTTTCGTGAAATAATACTAATTTGATGTGCACTAATTGAGTAATAAACTTCTTCAAAATTATTACAATGTCATGTTCGATATGTAATCTCACAAGAACTGCAAAATGACACACTCTACAGATCCACTCTATTTTTTATGGAAATCACTGCTTTCTTCAATGTCATTTGATTTATCAGATAGAAGGGGCTCTTCCAAGACAGGCTCGACTCCTCTAGACTCCTCAATCGTGATTTTACTTGTCTGCCTTTCATCAGTTTCCAGCTTTGGATCGACTCTGTCTTCCTCCTTTATGAAGTCTTTGGCTTTTCCCCATAGCACAATATATAAACCAATAATCACAGCAACTGCTCCTATCAAGCTGGACATGTTGCAAAAGAGGGCTTTGATGAGAACCCAGTATACAAATAGAAAGAAAAGAAAAGGTGGACAAAGATAGAAGTTCAAATCCTATTATTACCTTCCAGTGTAAATCTCTTCGTGGAGAAAAATGGCAGCCAGTATAGTGACAATAACAGTGCATAGAGGATTGAACATTGCAGAGAAGAGGGGGCCTCTTTGAGAAATCACCCAGGCCTGAACAAAGAAAGAAATCCCAGATCCTATAATTCCCTGTGTACATATCAGAAAATTTTGACCTTCAGTAATTGGGATATCTGTCAAGACCAGAGCATAAAAAATGCCAGCCTGTTACCAATATCAGGAACAGAGAGAGCTACTAACTGTGAATAAACAACCAACAACTTCCAAGTATGAATGCAGTTTCCAAGCATCCAAGTCTTTCTCTAAGAATAAAGTCAGAATCCCTGACTGCAGTGTTGCCAAGAAACACAACCAGGCTGACAAGGATAGGTGGTTAGGATAGCTAGCTGTAACCGGAACCTGTTAAAATTAATTTGTAATCTTATATTAGTAAACAAGATCTCTGAATGAGTGAGCAGAAATTTTAGATCCACACACCTGCAAAATCAGCCAAATTGACCAGCAAAAAGTGCTCGCAAAAATAAGCAGACAACCCAGCAACCAATCCTCACCTCCCGACTCAAAAATGGTTGTGTTAAGCAGCTTTGGTCCCCTGAGCAATGCCATTGATATGGCTCCACTTACACATATCACTGTTCCTACTATTTTCGCGATACTTCTGAAGCTTCGAATATTAATCTTCTCCAATCTATTCAATTTCAGAATAAATTGCAAGTGTTAATTACACGTTAGTTTTGGAGTATGTAACCTAAGAAGTGAAAATTTAATTGATTAATGAGGTTTTTTCTATGTTTTATGTGGAACTAAGCAATTCCATTATTTTTCTTTTGGCCTTGTATACAAGTCTTGTCGACTGATCTCATAATTCGAAGTGTTGATAGCTGCTACCTTCAATAGTGCCTTGTATGTGAGTTTTAACAGTGCATCAACCATCATTAATAAAGCAAGAATCATTTACCCGATAAGGAATGCCATGACAAATGTGATTGCAGGAACGAGATTACCCATTGCACTTGCCATTGATGATGAGGCCAAGTATAGTCCCTCAGCATAGACATTCTGATTGATTGTTACACTGTGGCAGGTTAAAGTCAGGAATGATCATGCTAGCTGCTGCTGGTGTTGCTCGATTTCAACACATAGAGGCCAAATAATGAAATTAGATTAGACTGATATATACTTGCATACCCAATAAGCGAGGCCGAAAACACCAAACAAAAACTCCTCAATCCCATAGCAGTTCCACCTGATTTTCTTCCGTGAACATAAAAGATTGAAAGAGAATATCAAACGAATGTTGGGGCGCGTGTGTGTGTGTGTGTGGATATACAGAAGATTTTAAGCATATAGAAAATACCTTGAGAAATGAGCTAAAGGTGCAATGACCACAGTTGCTATAGCTTGCCTGTAGACAACGAAGACCCTGGGACTCATTCCTTGTATAAGAGCAGCTCTTGTGATCAGAGAAACAATTGCATAGCTGAATTGCATTCCTAACATAGCCAGTGCAGGCTTGGAATCCTCAAATGCACCCATATCTTGCTTGTCAATTGCAACAAATTAAACTGCTTTATATATATATTGCTTGTTACAAAGCTCACATGTGTATGGTATATATAGGCTAGGCAAGCATACACATGATGATGATGATGATGCTCCAGATTTAAAAGAGAATCAATAAACTCACAAAGGATCATAATATTATACTCAGTGACTCTTGGGCCCAAAGATTTTAAAAACATAAACAATTGACAGCATCTAACGTAACAATTGTGTCTAGGATGGTAAGGACTACACTAAAACACTAGATTAGACTAATCTTAGTTTTTTAAAAGGGTTTAGAAATATAAGCTTATAAAAACTTCTTTTTATTAAACTCGATGAGTTTTATAAATAAGTTATAAAAATTCAATAAATAAACATGTAATATGATACATATTTCTTTTTAAGAAAAAAAAATGTGCGAATATAAAAATACCAGAATGACATGATAATTAACAAACCTGTAGAGAATTAATATGCACGCGCACGCGCATATATACACCTAGTTTTATAATGAAAATCCTAATAAGATCATTCCTCACATTTTTCCTTCTTAATTTATGTTTTTTTATTTCAAGTTAAATCATAAATAAAACGAGAAAAACTGATTTTTTTATAGAAAAAAAATATTGATAACTCACAGCCTAATAAATCAAATCCAGTGTGTAATATTGAATCAATAGTTGAGCAGCTCCAACTTGTTATACAGTGCGTGTCAAAGATATAGTTGTTTTGACTTTTAATGAAAATATTTTTTCTGTTTTATCTCATTATAATTTTAATATTAAAAATTAAAGATATAATGATACTAATAACATGCGTATAGAAATATAACAAGTTATTAAATAGATGTTGAAAAAAATAATTGATGAAGTGAGATGTTGTCAACAATTTTCTCTTCCTGCCATGCCAAAAGCCAAAAAAAAAAAAAAAGAGTTACCAATAAATTAAGTGAGAACCATGGTTATATTATTAGTGCATCTTGTCCTCCATGTGACCAAGGTGTGAGTGCCGAGTCATTGCTTTTGGAGCTTCGTTCATTGCGGGTATTGATTTGTTTTGTCTTCTTCATTAAGAAATTATACAAACATTATTTATATCAATTATTTGCTGCGTTGGACTAAATTAGAAAACAATTTATAAAATAAATAAATATATAAATAAATCAGACAATTAAATGTTCTGTTTTCCGTTTTGCAAACATGAGAAAAGAAATGCTGTAGTGGCTAACAATACCTTTATCTTCTCTCATGTATATGAACGTAGAAATAATAATTTGAAAATCTTTAAAATAAATAGATTTTTAATTAATTCTACGAAATAATTATTCTATTGATTCCTTTTTTTCATTAATAAAACTAATTATTTATGTTAAAAATAATTCCTTTTATATTATTTTATTTAAATTTTCAAAAAAACAATTATTCTCCTATGGTTATTCAATTATATCTTTTATCTTATCTTTTATAATCAAATATAATCCGTTATTATCTCCAAGTCAAAAATAAAAATAATCAATCTATTCATTCTTAAATTATTTTTCTTCTTATAACATATTTGATTAGTCTCAAAAATAAAATTATTAGTTTTATTATATTTGATGTCTTAAGAAAATAATTTATCTAATTTATTTATTTTTATGAAAATTGAATTAATATTTTTATCATTCTCATAAATTATGAATTTATTTTTGTTTAAAAAACAAATATGTTTTTATATATTAATTGTCAAAGAATTATCTCAACCCAAAAGTTTAAACTGTTAGGTTAGGTCCTAAAATATGATTTATATTATTCTTTAACACACCCCCTCAAGTAAAAATCCTTTGGGCTTGAAACCTGCATAGATCCACATTACTTTGTGCTTAATTTTTTATCAAATAAATGGAGATGGTGAGATTCGAACTCGAGACCACTTGGTCATTAAAACTCTAATACCTTGTCAAAGAATCAATTCAACCCAATAGCTTAAGCTGTTAGGTAAGGTTTCGGGATATAATTTATATTATTCTCTAATATTAATTTGATTCAAATAATTAAAATATATGAAAAACAATCCAACTCTAAAAAAAAAAAACCTATTTTTGGATTTAAGGGAATGGTTATGTAGTAGTTTTGAAAATCTTTTATATAAATTTTGTCGAGGGGGTTATGACAAGCTTGTCCCAGGGAAAATTGGTGGAACATTAATTTTGACATAAGACACGACAAAAATCACACCTTTGTAGCACAAAAAAACTTCATAAGTTTTAAAACTTGTGTTGGTTATAGATAAAATTTCAAATTAATTTGTAATATATTAAAAGAATATATCAATATTAAATATATATTTTATTGTATCATAATTTTTTTTAATTGAAAAATGTAAAGATGTTATATATGTTTAGTAAAAAAAATTAAAAATGGTTGAATCGAACAACTATTAAAGAGTTGTTAATATTAATTAAATTCTAAATTTTTAAGTCAATATTTCTTCTAAAAAAAAGATATATAGATGTTTATGCAAATATTTAATACTCACTTTTCTTTTGAATTTATGTGTTTTTTTATTTTTATTTTTTTATTTTAGAGGTTATTTTTTCTCATCAAGAACAAATATTAAAAAAAAACAGAAATAATACACCATTCAAATATGGTTTATTTATATCCAAAATATAAATGACAATATTCTATTTGAAAAATTATAACAATACAAAATATAATTTTTTAAAAAATAACTACTATTTAAAAAAAATAAACAAATCAATTTAAAAAATCAGAGAGAGGTTGTTATTTAAATTAAAACTAAAAATTAATGTAAACTAAAAATATATACAAAAAAGGTTAGCCACATGCATGGACTTATATGTTTTTTCCTAAAATGGATATACATTTTATTTTAAAAAAATTTAAAGTTGATGACGTGTTATTGGTGCGAAAAAATATGCATAGCATGTTACCTAGTTCCCAACTACCTTAAGTGACAGAAAAAGCATTAGAAAATCAGGTTTTTAACTTTTGGGTTAAAAACCTCCTTTTCAACCAATCTTTAACATGAACACATTTAAAAAAAAAAAAGACACCTTATAAATCTCAATAAACCCATTTATGGTATTAAAATAGCAAAAAATTCTGTTAAAATCACAAAAATAATTCAAAACTATAAAATTTTGAAAGCCTTGATTTACTTTTTTTGAAAAGATAATGATCAAAAACCATCATCATTGAACTTCTCTCGTCAAATAAAACCTTTTGACACCAATTTTGACCATTTTGGTTTTTAAAATTGTGATAACCAAAAACTTTTTCTCTCTTTCATCTTTTTTCAACAACTTTATATCTTATCTCTCAAACTAGAAACTGGAAAATAAATAAAATGAACTTTTAGATCAAAATAAAAATTATGGTGAATTTGGGATTAACCATATGTTTTCTCTGTTTTTAACATTTCAAATTTATGTCTTTTAATTTGAACTTTTTACTAAAATATCGAAAAGATATTGCATCTTGAAAGGATTTATTTTAATTTTAATTTTTTTTCTAAATAATCTTATTATAGAGGATACTTTTACCAAAAATAACTCATATTAGAAAATAAAAAATTGAGTTAAAGTACTTGATTTAGAGTAATTTCATGGTGCTTAGGGAGGAACTAGTTGCATCCTAATTGTTTTTTTCTTTGATTCACTTTTTAAAAAAGAGGCAAAAATAAGTAGAAGAAAGAATGTTTAAGTGAAGATATTTTTATTATTTTTTTATAGGTCTTGAATTTGTTTTTCTCTTTCTTTCATGTGTTTGTATTTCTTAAAATTGAGCTTAGAGAATAACTACTATAATATCATTAATTATTTTCTAGACACCATAAAAATTTTCTTGATGGGGATGATAAAAAAAAAGGTTGGTATATCAAAATTAAAATATTAAAATTCATATACTTGATTGATATAAAATGAAAATTAGAGTATTAATAGCATTTTAAGGAAAAATGACACATCATCTAATAAAAAAAAATGATGACAAGTGAACAGAAGCACTTAATTGAAAAATTCCAACAAGGCAATATACTCAATTTCATGTGCTCAATTGAGAAAAAGTATAAAGTTAGTGTACCAAAATGCAACTATCCCATAAATATTTTGATAAACAAATTACCAAATTGATGATTTTTTAAAAAAAACTTGTTTATAGTTACAACATTTTTACATCAAAACCATAAAAATTACTAGAAAGAAGTAATTTGAAGCATTTTCAGCCCCAAGAAATTTTGAAAACACTTGATAAAGTAAGACGCATTGAATATAAATCTGAAAACAAAGCACGACTTATCAATGAGTGTGGTGATATCCTTCCTATTCCGTGTTTTGTTTATGTCAAAAAAAATACGCACACGCGATTGGGGTTGCCCAAGTTTTAGGCATGCATTGCATATAACCTATTCTTGGACTTTTTTAAATAATTTAAATTTTAGGTTAAAATGATTATGTGATATAGTTAAATACTTGAATTTCAAATCCTACCCTCTCATTCTTCTAATTAAGTAAAGAATTTCAATCATGAGGGATATAGTTCAACTACTTCGGCTCTAGATTTGCTCTCTAGAGGTCACAAATTTGAGTCTCAAAAATCTTAGTGTCACTGGAGGCTTACATGATTGTTAGTTTTAGGATCCGTAAGATTAGTCAAGATACATGCAAATTAGCTAGGGCATTCATATTAATAATTAAAAAAAAAAGGAAACAATTTCAGCACAAATCACTAGTAGTATACTTGTGCAAGTCTGAAACCACAAGAAATCTTGTAAGAGCTTTCATCATTAAACAACAAACCCACATAAATGATATAAAACAAGGCTTTTTAGAAATCTTTAAAATTAAATCTTAATTGAACCAATTGATTCATGATTTTTCCTTTGCTACTCTGAAATCGGATCATGTTCAAGTCTTGTATGCACAGAGCAGGGCATCTGATCCAAGTTGCCTGGTTGTTAGACAAGGAAAGGGCCTTGGAGCTGAAATGGGCTCATTCGTGGACGCACGAAATGCCAGCCTGACAATGGAAAGATATTTGAAAACTAAATTACAAAGCCTGGTCTTTGGCCCACATTATACAATTGCAAATTCTAAGTCCTTTTCGCAAACTGGAATCAATATGTTTGGACTTCAGCTTTTGGACCAGCCACCGACCATCATCACCAACCAACTAGGATGGGCTTGGCCTACATAGCTGGGCCCAGCCCAATATATAATAATAATATATTAATAAACAATATTATAATGTTAAATATTTTTTAAAAAAAATTCAAAAATCCTTTCAAAATTTTTGTGATTTTCTTGCATATTTGTCTATCAATTTTGCATAATATCTGGTTATATATCTACACTGTAAGATACAGATTCGATGTTAAAATACATGGTTTTCTTCAAAAAAATTAAAATTCAAAAATCTAAAAAAAAATTAAATTAATTTCCTTTTCTTTTAAAAAAAAAGTTTTGGTTTTCATGAATACGGTCAAATCCTAAAAATTTCCAAGTATATTTTCATAAAACAAAATTACATCTTTCTCGTATTTTAAAATTCAAAATGAAAATTGTAACCATTTTATAATTATCCATTAGGATTTGATTAAAATATCAAAAACTCTCCACCAATCATTTTGTTAACTTTATATTTAAAATGTTAGGATTTCGCTATAAATTTTAGTATATGAAGGTATAAAACTACACTGTATAATATATTTTCAGATATTAAAAATATAAAAATAAATATAATGTTAAAATTAAAATTTTAGAATGGTTAGAATTTAGCCTGAAAAGATTGAGATTTTCTTATAAAATACGATCTGACTTTAACCTTATAAAAAAAAAGATGAATGAAAACCTTACCTATAAAAATAATTAATCAACAATGACTTGTTAAAAGAATAAAATGATCCAATCCATAAGACAATAAATTCTTATACGAGGAAACATAATAATGTGTAATATTGGATATGCTAATCATATCCAAACTAACCTGACATTAAGTATGAGTTTGGATATGCTAATCATATCCAAACATTAATATTTTTTTTAATATACAATAAATTCCTAACATTATAATTTAAAAATGAGTTTTTTTTAATAAATGATTTACGATAAAAAAAATAATTTAGGTAGCAACATGTTTTTTAAAAAAATCAAAGCAAATTTTATGAAGATGGGTGGAATTATAAATTGATCAAGAAAGTAAAAATTAAAAAACTTTAATTTTTGACTAAATCGAATTTTTAATTTAATTCAGTTTTATGGCAATTGAAAGGAGAGTAGGATTAGGTGAGTATTTATTGAAACTAGAAGGACTGATATCGTACCCTGGGTTTAATTAGGTACGGCCGCAGTAGAAACGTGTTTCTTACGGAACCACAAGAGTCAGATCACCGTGTGGCTGTACGTGACACAATCAAGTCCTCCATCGAACGCGCAGCGCCTCCCGAGCCCCACCACGTTTACTGGTTTCTGCGTCGGTAAATTAGATAGGTCCCGTTTGTGAAGGGGACTGTGGCTGCGTTTCTAAAAAAATTTTAAATTTTTTTTATTAAAATTTAATATGGTTTGTACGTTTTGATGTATTGATGTTAAAAATAATTTTTAAAAAATGAAAAAACATTGTTGACATGCATTTTAGCACGAAAAGTTATTTGAAAAGTACCCGCAACCACACTACCAAACACGTTCTAAAAGCCACGTGTACTTTCTGGTTTCTAAGTTTCAGCTGGTAGTTGATAAAAAAAAAAAAAACTTAATTAAGGAGGCCCTAGCCGCCCTACACCGTCGGTCCATCGTGTTAACTTTGCATTAAAAGCAAATCGGTACAAATGTACAATGACTTTGAATGCTAGTTAATTTATGATATGATGTTTTGTATTTTCTTTAAACTATTATAAATAGGTTCTTTCATTTGATTTTTTCTCCAGAGATACCGTGTGTTGTTCATCATTTAATTTAATTTAATTTAATTTATTCTATAAAAAATAATATTTATGCTGACTGTCTTTTTTTTTAAGTGTTAACCTCATCGAACACGACACGACATGTACAGATTCTTCAACTGTTAGAGTTTTATAATTATATATTCCAGAAGCTTTGCTAATTGAAGAATAATCAAGAAATATATATACATTATTCATCAGATTTATCATCAAACTTTCTTCAATTATTTTCATTATTCAAAACAAAACATTTCAATTCAAATACATAAAAAATAAGAGATATTAAATTTTCGAAGCTTTATATAAAATAGATTAAAAAAATACTTGATTTTAAACATAACTAAAAATATTAATACTTTTCGTCTAAAAATATTGAGGCAAATTATGCTCATTTCACATAGTTTTTTTTTAACAGCTCCATTTTGTTATGGAATTCAAGAATTATAAAAGCAAAATTTTTACCTTCAAAACTTGAAGCATACATGAGACCGAATAAGTCCATATGAAGAAGTTCAAGAGCACTATTTATAGAGACTTGATTTTTAGCTTTTAAGTGAGCTTTTTACTTGCTTTTTATATTGACATGGATCACATGCATATTATTTCCTCCTTGTATTTAAGATGTGGGAGCCCTTTTTAAGAATTATATATATATATATATATATATATATATATATATATATATATATATATATATAGTTTTCAAATCAATTTGATGTTGGTATGTCCATGTCTTCGATAACTCTAACAAAATTTATTGAAACACTTTACATCATTATTAATTTTATTTGTATCAATCACATAAATGTTTTCAAGTCTTTTTTCAATAAAAATTATTTTATTATCAACAATACAAATAATCAAGCAATATAAAAATTCAAATATAACTATCTCATATAATTGGCTAGCGGAATTTCCAACATTATCGTTGCCTTTTACTTTTTTTTTTTTGGGGAATTATCTTTGAATATCACATGTCTGACATTATTTTTAAAGGGAATAAATTGGGATTTGTCTAAATATTCATTATCCAATTACCACTTGTTATTCTTTTTCTACAGGGAAAAACCTCAACTTGGTTTTGGTATTCATAATCTCGTTAGTCTATTTGGGTCAGTAAATATGTCTTTTGTCACCCAAATAAATTTAATTTTAATATAGATATTTTCATAAATGCAATATTTTTCCTGAAATCAATTATTTGTTCATGAATATGTTAGGCAAATATGGAAAGCGAAATCCCAGGAGCAGTCGTCTTTTTCACTTGTTCACTTAAAAGAATTAAAACACACAACAAATTGGAGAAGGAGACGAGAGGAGAGAAGGATTAGGTTAAAAATGAATAAAGAATATAAATATCATATCCTGGGTTTGATTAGGTGCGTCCGCAGTAGAAACACGTTTTTTAGGGAACCACAAGAGTTAGATCACCGTGGCTGTATGTGACACCGTCAAGTCCTCCATCGCACACGCAGCGCCTCCCAAACCCCCCACCATGTTTACTCGTTTCCGTTTGATAAATTAAGTTAGCAACAAAAGCAAACATTTTCATCGTTAGTTAATTTATAATATGATGTTTTGGAATTTCTTTGAAATGTTCGAAACAGGAAATTGTCCCATCAAATTTGTAAGGATACTTTGATTTGCAACGTTGTATTATGTCTGTGGGGTTGCTGTTTGTGAAATTATAAATTAATCTTAGTTAGGTGTCCAGCTGCATTCATAAGGCTGGCTTTGGGGTGATACGCAGGAGAATTTAAAGCTCCTTGGTGGTTTGTTGGGCACATTAATATTCCACACAATGTGCATGACCATTTGACATATATAGTATTTGCTGGCTACATTAATAGCCCGCCCGCCCGCCCCCCCCCCCTCCTGGCAAGTCTGTCTACGGCCCCTCGATGTTTCTTTTTCTTTTTTTCCTTGTACATTTTATATTTTTCTTTTCAACCCCTGGAATATATTTATTTATATGAATTTTATTACATACTTATTGCAATTTATAGATCAGTACTTTTGTTTTTTTTACCTATTCTTTTTCCTTAAAAAAATATAACTAAAAATAGAATAATAACATAACATCCTTGAATCTAGTCAAGTGTTGAGCTCGAATATATATAGGTTCCGCAAGTTGCCAAACTCATCTTCTCTGAGCTCAGCTAAACGCTGAGCTTATGATCTTTTTTAATATTGAATGATGAAACTAAAAAAAATAATCAATTTAAAAAAATTCTCAAAGTAAATAAAATAGCAATCAACATATATTAACTTTTATAGGAAAAAAAGAACCGAATCGGGATAAAATTGTAAAAAAAATTAAATTTTAAAAATTACATTAAATAAAATAAATAGTAATAAAAAGAATAGAGACCCAATCTGACAAATGAAAAAAACATAGGATGATGAAATTGAGAAAGAAAATCCAATTTTATAAATTATTTTATCTAAAATAAATAGTAATTAAAAGAACATGAACCACATATGAATGAAAAATAAACTAAAGGGTTGCTTTGAAACTTTAGAGGGCTATTTATACAAATTTAGGAGGAAAGAGAAAAAAAAATCATCAACAACAAACCGAAAGTCTATTGACTACAGGCGCTGCTTAAAAGTAAAAGGTCATTAAGATGACTTGAACCCCGCCCCTATGCAACATGTGCCTCTCAAAAAGCACGACAACTACCATGACATGTGTATCACACATATTAATTATTTTTTTTAATAATGTTTATTTTTATGAAACTATCAAAAATTCCATAAATGCATTTGAATATAACAAAAAAAAATCATAATAGAAAGACAAAAGGACACTTGAACTCAAGTTAAAAAAATGATATTAAAGATAATTCATTAATTTCATCATGCTTGAAAAAATTAAAAAGAAAAAAAAACTCTTAATGTTAGTTTATTTTATTTTTTACTTTTAAATATAATTAAATCATTTTACTTTTCTAGAGAAATACGAGAAGATCGAGTTGTCAACATCAACTTGATAATGATTAATGTATTATATAAAAAGACTATATTATCCCTTATAGCAAGACAATTGATTTTGTTTGAAAAAGAAAAAATAGTATTGCAGTGTTAATACAATGAATCTAGAGTCATGGTGTTTTCCTGATTTTTTTTTTCATGAAAAGCGAAACCCTAGGAGGAGCTGTCTCTTTTATTTCTTCACTTGAAAGAATTAAAATACAAAATAAATTGAAAAAGGAGACGAAAGGAGAGAAGGATTAAGTTAAAATGAATAAAGAATATAAGGGTCAAGTGAGTATTTATTGAAACTAGAAGGACTAATATCATATCCAGGGTCTAATTAGGTACGTACACAATACAAGAGTGTTTCTTACGGAACCACGAGTCAGATCACCGTGTGGCTGTATGTGGCACCACCAAGTCCTCCATCGCACACGCAGCGCCACCCAAACCCCACCATGTTAACTCGTTTCCGTATTGATAAATTAGATTTAAAGGCTACATGTAGTTTCTGGTTTCTAAGTTTCAGCTGGAAGTTGATTAAAAACTTAATTAAGGGGGCCCTACAACGTCAAACCATCGCTATGAATTTTATTAATTTTTAATATGATGTTTTGGCATTTCTTTAAGATATTCGGAATAATAGGAAATTGTCCCATCAAATTTGTTCCCTCTCCTAAACAAGGATACATTTATTTGCAACGTTGTTACAGATAATAAAAGAAAATGAAGAAATTTGTGAGGTTGCTATTTGAATACTAAAACTTGATATTATATATTAATATATAAGGAGTTTTGGGGTTATAATAAGGAGAATTTAAAGCTCCTTGGTGGGCGCTTAATGGGTACATTTCATTATCAAAAAATAAAAAAATATGGAAAAAATATTTTGATAGCATATGAGAAAGATTTCATCGATATTGAAAAATGCTAACATAAAAGGTAATGGAATAATACTGTCAAAAAATAACTTTTCAAGTTTTATTTCATCAGCATTTTTCAATACCAACAAAATCATTGTAAAAATATTTGATCTAAAAAATCATTTTTTACCGTCTATTTCCTATTAGAAATTCCAACACCATTTATTTTTTTTGATAGAAAATTTTATTTATTTTTTTGATAAAAAAATATAATAAAACAAGAAAAAGGATAAAAAAATTTAAAAAAATGACAACTAAGATTGGATAATAAAATAAAATAAAATACCGAGGGACAAAATTGAAAGAAAAAACAAATTAAGAAAATGATAAAAAAGAACAATTACAAAAATGAGGACTAAATCTGAAAAAAAAGATGAAATAAAATATCGAGGGACAAAATTGAAAGAAAAACAAACCAAGAAAATGATAAAAAAAAAAACAACAATCAAGAGAATGAGTACCATATTTGATATAATAACAAAACAAAATCAAATGAAAATTGATGAAAATGAAGAAAAAATCTAAAAATAAATCCAAAACAAAGAAAGAGTAATTAAAAGAAAGAGAATCATAATTGATTTTTTTTCTCAATTTTTTTTATCAAAATAATATAAATTTTACTTTTTAGCTGAATAAAAAATTAAGTTATTAGTTAGGGGGGAATCATGTTAAGACCCATTGATTTTTTTTTTGCCATTATTTTTTTTTATCGAAATAATGTCATTTTTACTTCCTGCAAAATAAAAAACTCGATTGACCCTGGTAACCCTGATCACTCGACCCAACTCATAACTTGGGAGATGACGGGGGTCGACTCCTAGGCCGCGTTTAAAAAGCATGATAAAAAAAGCATCAAATGTGAAATGAAAATCCAATAAAATTAAACAATGAGTGATGAAATTGTAAAAAAAAAATAAAATCAATAAGAGAACTGAAAATAAAAGGAATTAAAATCATAAGAATAATGAACAAATTAAAAAAAAAGAATTAAAATCAAATGATAATGGATTAAATTGAAAAATAAATTCCAATTAGAAAAAAAGATTAAAAGTAAAATAAATAGAAATAAAAAAATAAGGATCAAATTTGACAAAAAACATAAAAAAATCAAATGTTAAGGGATGAAATTAATAAATAAATAAATCAGACTCAATACAATTAGAAGATTGAGGACCATTTTGCAACTTTGCAAGGTTAGCACATCTTTTGAGGTAGAGGAGAGAGAAAAAATTTTACCTGGGCTCCGCCATGCCACGGATGATGACACGTGCTAGCCCACTGTGTGGAGGGGGGCATAATGCTTTGAATGCCGTCGTTGAAGACCACTAACGACCACTAGGAGGTGTCTCACGTGCCGCTCAAAAGGCGTGAGCGCCTTCCACTTGCTGACGTGTGCTCTGCGTGCCCCAACCATTTTTTTTTTGAATTACAGAAAGATCATAACATTTCTGACCCCGCGTGATAATAAAAAAAAAACTAAAAGTATCCCCTGACCTTAGACAAGAAAAAGTTAATTCCAAGGGTTATTACAAAGAGCAAAACACCCTGACCCCATATGATAATTGCAAAAATAAACCTAGGTTTGAGAAACCAAAAATACCCCTTACCCTTAGAAAATGTTTTTGACCCCAGGAGTTATTTGGTAATTATATTATGAAAAAAATTATGAAAATTAAGAAATGCCCATCAAACATAAAACCTTTTTTTTCCTTCTAAAATCATGGGCGTAATTATACTATGCAACAAAATGTAAAAATACCATTCCCCTCTTATATGTACTTTATCTTTTGATATCTTTGAAGGACAAATTTATTACAGATTGCATTGTGGACAATTCAAAGTAAAACATTAATACTTTTTAGTTGTATGTTAAATATTGAAGAAATTTTTTTCATGATTTTTTATTTTTATATCTTTTAGTTTTCCAAATTTAATAGTAAAAATTAAATTGAGTAAAATTATTAGTCTAAATATGATGTAAACATAAAAATTAAAATGATAAAATATTTAAAGAGATATTTATATAAAAAAATTAATTTATTGCCATCCCTATCTTTTATCTTCTTTAACCTTCCTTGCTAGAAAGAATAAAAAAAAATAGTTAAAAAATATTCTTAAAATCAAGATAAAAATTAATTATTATTTCCATCTCCACCATAAAACATGTATATCTCTTATTGATTTATTTGATATTATAATAGTGGTTGTTTTTTTTATAAATATATTAATTATTTTTTAAAATTTATTTTTAACATTAATACATTAAAATAATGTAAAAAAATTAAAAAATTAATTTTAAATAAAAAAAACCCTATAGTAGAACGTAAAAAAACAAACACGTATTTTGAATCAATTACCAATTTGGCACAAACCGTGAGCTGAATTCTCCAACTGCCCACCCGAAGAGTCATTAATTTCTAGGAGCATGAGGCCATCACTCCAGCTGTGTGCCAAATTACAAGGGAGGAGAGGAAATGAGACAAAAACATGGAAGTGTGAGCTGCTAAAAAAAGATTGATTAAGAACTTCAACTGTATTTTTGGTCCTTCCTTCAAGCTATATATAAGTGGGTGCCTCCATAAAGATATCGCAGTTACGAGTAATAGATATACAGTGTTAGTCGAGTCTTAAAGAAAAAAAATCAAAGATAGAGAGACTGAACTTGATACTCTCTTCCTTTCATCTCTCTCTCCCCCTCTTACCCTCTAAGGGTTGCTCCATCTGGAGCTTGCGTTCATTTTTTCGCTTCATTTGTGGTGTAGCTAACCACTTTGAGCCATAACCAGGGAACTATCTTTTTACCCAACAAGATAAAGCTGCTTACAGAAGCAAAATTGAGACGTATACCCCAGTAAAAACTCAAGAAAAAATTGAAGAAAACCGTTGAAGATCAGGTGCTTTACTGCAAAAAAATGGTTGGTCCTTTGTCAGCTTGGCCTTGGGAGAACCTGGGCATTTATAAGGTATAGGAACTTTCACATATCCTTGATCAAGAATTTCTTTTGCTCAGAAATTTAATGAAGTATTATCAATGTATGTTTTTCTTCATTGTTTAGTTCGTTGTTATGCTTATGCTCTCTCTCTCTCTCTCGTGTATTATGTGTGAAGTATCTGCTCTACGGACCTCTTGTTGGTAAAGTCTTGCATACAAGGACTCAAGAGGGTTCTTTCAAGGATGATTGGTGTCTCCATATTTTGATTATATGTATTGCTAGAGCTCTTCTTCATCAACTGTGGAACAGTTTTGTCAACATGCTTTTCCTAACACGTACTCGCCGGATTAATCGACAAGGCTATGATTTCAAGCAGATAGACAAAGAGTGGGATTGGTACAAGCTTCTCCTGACACGGTCTCATCTGTGTTTTTAATTAAAATTTAAGATTTGGCACAATTCATAATTATAGCTGCTTTTATTTTTGCTGGTTATTTTTACAGGGATAATTTCATACTTCTTCAAGCTCTCATTGCTTCCATTTCATGTTACATCTACCCACCATTTATTGAAAATGTTCCTCTATGGAACACAAAAGGTTTTATTACCATTTTGGCACTCCATGTGGGAATTTCAGAGCCCCTATACTATTGGGTTCACAGATGCTTTCATAAAGGTTATCTCTTCACCCAGTACCATTCAACCCACCATTCTTCTCCAGTGTTACATCCTTATACAGGTAGGAAAACGAATCAGTAAGATATGTCACAGATTTTGACAGAATCGTAACTTCATTTTATGATCAAGATATTTCATTTTTGGTAATTCAGGTGCAAATGCAACCTTTTTGGAGCATCTCGCTCTATCCACAGTCATTGGAATTCCAATAATTGGATCTCATATGATGGGATACGGATCAAGAAGCATGATTTATGGGTATCCCTTGGTGTTTGATTTTCTTAGATGCTTGGGGCATAGCAATGTGGAGGTTGTTCCTCATCAATTGTTTGAGACCCTTCCCTTTCTTAGATATCTTCTCTACACTCCAACGTAAGTAGTAATCTTTGCAATTCATATAATTAAGAAACAAAAAGTAGCACTAACATTTGCTCTCACAGCACTGTACTATTGTGGAGGAGAATCCATTCCATATGCTGGCATTCTTGATTAATTTATAGAGGCCCTACTTCCATCTATATTATGAAACAATAGGGTGAGGTTGGTGAGGAAATAATTGCAATCTCCAATTAGATCATCCAACCCAAATATCAAATATATCCCGTTTCAATTTTGCATTTATTTAATCTTATTCTTAAGCAATTTTTTATTTTATTTTTTTATTATGACTTGTGTTAACCTTGTTCTGGTGGGTGATACAGATACCACAGCCTGCACCATACAGACATGGGCACCAATTTCTGCCTCTTCATGCCATTCTTTGATGCAATATGGAAGACACTTAATAACAAGTCTTGGGAACTGCACAAGAAATTGAGCTCAGATACAGGCAAGCCAGACACTATAGTAGTACTCCTCCTCTATCATACAATAAATGGGACTGGGATATCAAGTTTTGTGCCTAAAAGATTTAAGCTAGTCAATCAACAATAGATCCATGCAGCAATGATGACAATAAATTGAACATTGACAATAGGGGACCATCGATCAAGTGGCTCCATAAATTTGATGGAACCCATTGCGCTAATAGTGCACCTCAAAATGCTGTAGACAGTAGAGCATCGCACATGCACACAGTTACAATCAATAATGGAAATCTAGAACTACTCTTTAGGGATGGCACTTGGTTAAGCAGGTTGCAGAGTTAAAAACGTCTCCTTTTGCCATTCTGACATGCTTCATGATTCTAATATCTGTTTTTTTGTAGTGATTTTTGCATTTCCCCTTTCTTTCAGAGTTGAAGCTTAAAAAGTCAAGATATTTGACAAATGATTTGCTGTAATGCAGGAAAAGACAGGAGAACTATACCTGATTTCGTTTTCTTAGCACATGTTGTGGATGTATCATCTTCAATACATGCCCCTTTTGTCATACGATCGTATGCTTCATTGCCTTACCAGACTAGGCTCTTTTTACTGGTTTGCTGGCCTTCGGCATTTATTGTTATGCTTATGATGTGGGTCTGGTCTAAGACCTTCCTAGTCTCTTTCTATAATCTCAGAGGCAGGTTGCATGAGACATGGAGCGTTCCTAGATTCGGCTTTCAGGTTTGCTTCAAATTTTGGCCTTGAATTCTCTGCAATAACCCATTGTTGAAGCTTGCTAGGAAATTTCTTATGCGAATTTTTTTATGCAGTATTTCTTGCCATTTGCTAAAGAGGGTATCAACAAGCACATCGAACAGGCCATTCTCAGGGCTGATAGGCTCGGGGTCAAGATCATTAGCCTTGCTGCATTGAACAAGGTTGGTAATTAAATTAATGATAAAATTCATTTTCTCTTCCCTCGCTATACATATATATAGATTTTGTCCTTGCCATATCGTACTTGTTTTGGAAATTAAAAAAGAAAAAAATTACTTCTGGGGATTTCTGATTGTGGTCGTTGAAGGAATACTAGACATCAACCATGTTCTGAATTGAAAAAAAAAAAAAAAATCCGTGCTGAAAAAGGTAGGTTCACCTTTTTTTTTTTTTTCTTTTGGCAGTCCGGTAAATGCAAATTCAGAAGCAAATAGTCTCCATCAATCATGTTCTCCTAAAATACTGTACATGCTTAAGTGATTCGAGTTCATCGGGACCCATTAGTCAGTCATATTGGTTGCGGTTTGTGTCCGAAAAGGCCAACGCCATAAATTAGTGAATGAAGGTTTATCAAAATAATTGATGTTGCCAGTCTGTTTATTTAGTCATTTATGGTGGTTGCTGTTTTCTTTCTTTATTTAGATACTGACGCATCAAAACAATATAAAAACATAAATTTTTACAAGTTAAAAATAATAACGTTTCCCCCAAAATCTGTGTGCAGAATGAAGCTCTGAATGGAGGTGGTACACTGTTTGTGAACAAGCACCCAAACCTTAGAGTTCGAGTTGTCCATGGAAATACCTTAACTGCTGCAGTTATTCTCAATGAAATCCCTGAGGATGTGAAAGAAGTGTTTTTAACAGGAGCAACTTCCAAACTTGGAAGAGCTATTGCCCTCTACCTCAGCCAAAGGAGAGTAAGAGTCCTAGTAAGTGTTCCCACACCACCAATCTTCTTCATTAAATTTTCTTATTTCAATATATAATTTACAAATTGTAATGGCTATATATAAGTATGCATCTTTGGTTTTGATGGAGAAAAACAAATACTGCAGATGCTGACTTCATCAACAGAAAGATTTGAAAAAATTCAGAAAGAGGCCCCACTCGAATATCAAAGTTATTTTGTCCAAGTGACGAAGTATCAGGCTGCTCGTAGTTGCAAGGTACTGTGACCAAAAACTATTTATGATATTAAAGCTTGTTTCAGGAAAAAGAAAAGAAGAAGAAGGCTTATTTCTGCTTTATAATGAAGAGGGTTGCGCTGTTTGCTCTAAATATCAAACTGGATTTATGTGAATTTGAATGTGATGTGCTGAATTTGGAACCCAATTGTAGACCTGGATCGTGGGAAAGTGGATCACACCAAGGGAGCAAAGTTGGGCTCCAACAGGAACACATTTCCATCAATTTGTGGTGCCCCCCATTTTTTCCTTCAGAAGAGACTGCACTTATGGTGATCTTGCAGCCATGAGACTACCTGACGATGTTCAAGGGCTTGGAAACTGCGAGGTAACAAGCTTCTTCAATTATTTATAGAGAATTAAATGCATCAACAGTTTCTGCTTCAACTTCATAGACTTTTCCAGCATATCATATCCTAGTGCCCACATACGGGCCCCGACTCTCATTACTGAATAATACTCTGATAATCTCCATGGAAAAAAGAAAATTGAGCCCCTAGCTACAGCCAACACAGTCGTCATGATGAGCAAGCAACCTTGCTTAGGTTAGTTACGTGTTGCTGTTTGATTAATTAGCATTTTGGTGGATGATGTAACAGTATACCATGGACAGAGGAGTAGTCCACGCATGCCATGCAGGTGGTGTGGTTCACCTGCTAGAAGGCTGGACTCACCATGAAGTTGGGGCACTTGATGTCGACAGAATCGACGTGGTTTGGAATGCTGCATTAAAGCATGGCTTGAAACCAGTCTCATACTCCACCAAACAAAACTCCATGTGAATGCCTTGTTATGAAGAAACCAAGGATTTAGAGAGCGGAACACATAAGTGGTTTTAAGCTGCAATTCATAGGCGATACATATTTTGTCATCTATACTTCCAAAATCCGATCTGCATGTTAATGAATGGAGCAGAAGTTACCGCTTTTATTTTATTTCTGTTGTCATGAAATTCTATGTAGTAATTAAAGATGTTCTGGATATAATAAATATTCAAATTTTGAGATGGTTATTGCAATCTATTTATTTATATACAAAAAAAGTAGTAAAAGAAAATCACATGTCCATGGTAATGGCCTGTTCTTAGTTTGCGCATAGAACTTTTTTTTTTTTTTCATAAAAAATATCTATTAAATAAATCTGTTCTCCAGCTTCTTTTTATTCAGGACGTAACATTAGTTAAATCAAGTTATTTTATGAGTTAGTGGATTCAGTGATTTAAATAGACCCATATAATAAATCTAATATATATATATATATATCTGTTATTTTTATGCCCCTGGCACTAAAGAGAGGCCTTGAAATATGGAGCGCTATGACAACCTAGATAATGAAAAGAAATACTCTCGTCAGTTGTGAACTTTTTTTTTTTTTTGAGGTTTTAGTAAAATTATATTTTTATCACATTAAATTAAAAAAAAAAAGTATAAAATAACTTGCAACATCCTTTTCAAAATACATCATTTAAAATATTTGATATAATATGTGTTTTTTTCTAATATATTTGAACTCGGTGACTCGACAAAACCTAGTAGAGACTTGTTTTTTAAATGTGTTTTTTCTTCTAACCAGAGATTTTTTTTTTATATTTTTCAATTGGTTACTAATCAATTTCAAAGTTCACTATATAAATATTAAAATAATGTTTTATTTTTTCAATATGAGATTTGAAGCCTTTCAGTATATATATTCTATGTTTTCAAGAAAAAAAAGTTATGTTTTTTCAATGTAGGATAATTTTTTTTTAATTTAAATACTTCAACTTAAAAAAATAAGATAATATCTTTCTAATGTTAGATAAAATTGTTTTTGAAATAATCTTTTAAACTTCATTATTTACAACATATATAATTTATATTCACATGGATTGTTTTTTAATGTTTTCATCTGAAATATTAAAATTTCAAATATTTTTTAATTTTTCCAAATCAACCTGTATAATCTTGCAATTCGTTTTGTTTAGAATTTTCAAAATAGGTTGTTAAAGTTTCTTAATTTTTTTTATCCATATTACATCAATTTAACAAATCACATCTAAAAAATTATCTCTAGCAAATCACTCAAAATCAATTAATTTCAATACCTAAATAAATATTCTTAACTATGGTAACTATATAATCAATTTATAAGTTGGGTTTGGAAAAAGATTTGCAGGAGAAGGGAGGAGACAGTAAAAGGAGAAAGAGGAAGACAAGGTGATTATCAGACAAGGATGTTGGTAACAATTCAGTATATACACAAAGAAAGAGCTAGAAATTTTCAATAAGATCCAAACTTGATTTGTAATATATATATATATATATATATATATATATATATATATATATATATATATATAGAAGCATATATTAATTTTATTTTATATTAAATAAAATTGGAGTGGAATTAATTAAGCCCTTAAATTACATAACATTATAAGTCTTTTATAGAAGAAAAGAATGCACATTTATAGAAGAGTTAGGGAGAAAAAATAAGATAGCAATATTTTTATTATAATAATACAAGCATAGGATAATATACTTTTAAAAAATCAATATCTTAGTTTAAACAACAAATGTATTAACCCGTTTATGTTTTATATATATATATATATATATATATATATATATATATATATATATATATATAAGAGCTATCCTTTTCATTTTTAAAATTTTCAGTGCACAAGTAAGAAATTAATATAGACATGGCCAAGACTCCATGTATAGGTAGCCTCTAGCTAGTTATGGCCCCAGTAAATAGGTAAGAAATTAATCTGCTTAGGTCCAAGAAAGCTTTTTCTACTCGTCATTATTGCTGTCCAATAATACAAGAAATTAATCTGCTAGTTATGTACATTTATACGAAAAGCAATCGGAACTATATTTAAATTTAAATATTAAAATAATTAAACACAATTATTACTAAAAAAATAGGATGTAATAATTAATTTATAAGAACAAAACTAAATAATAAAAAGAAAAATGAGATGAATAATATTTTATTAAAAATTCTTTTATAAGATAAATCTTTCTAATTTTCTTTTTTCTCTCAACTTGTGTTTTATGCTTAAGATTATAAGTTTATTTATAGGACTCAAATCCTAACTAATCAATGAATTAAACTATTCAAAAAAAATCTTAATTTAATAAGGAATCTAACATTCTAACTAAACAAGAATTATAATAAACTAGTTTATTACAAATTCTTTTTCATCAAGTATTTCTATATTAATTAGAATTTTTTTTTAGCTAATATTAAAATTTTTATTAACTCTAAATTTTATTAGTTGAATCCTAATTGATATTGAATTATTGCTACTCTTTATATGTAATTTTCTTCAGCTTAAAGACCCTCGACTCCAATCTGCTTCAGCTTCTGTGAAGGGAGTCCTCTGCTCATGTGCTGTTCATTCATTTGGCTCATGCCCATCATGTTCTTGACAGGAAACTCATGTTACCTTTTGGAATCTAAACCCCTTCATTTGGCTCCAGACTCGCTTCCACTGTTCCAGTAATTCCATTATATTCTTTCCTCACAATACGTCACTCGCTTGTAAGCTTTGGATTTGAGCTATCCAACTCTGTAAATTATCGTCAGCTATATATTAGCAAATCAAGACCCAGTAGGTTCAATCACCGAGAGGGTATATTTTTAGTTCTGAAACAGTGTAGAGCAACCTTCTAGCAGGTGAACTCCACCACCTGTCCATGTTACAAGATCCGCCAAAATACTAAATAATTAAACAACAACACGTAACTAACCTGAGCAAGGTAGGGCCTCCATTTTCTTTTTTCTATGAAGATGATCAGTATTCAGTAATGAGAGTCGGGGCCCGTATGTGGGCTCTGGGATATGATATGCTAGAAAAGTCTATGTTGAAGCAGAAACTGTTGATGCATTTAATTCTCTATCAAATAATTGAAGAAGCTTGCAGTTTCCAAGCCCTTGAACATCGTCAGGTCATGGTTAAAAATAGGGGGGGGGGGGGGGGGGGGGGGGTGGGGGGGTATATGTTGGAGCCCAACTTTTTTCCCGATATCACAGCGGTCTTAAAAATAATTCTAATTATAAAAAAAAAAATCAATTTCTGTCATCTTGTTCTTTTAAAGGAAAAATCTTATTTAAAGAGTCGTCACCTAGTATTATGGTTACTATGAATCCTAATTGGTCAACAGAGATTCTATGGTACAAGACTGGTTACGCAAAAGAAAAGACACTATCACTCTTTAAATGTCCAGTCTGAGGTAGACTGCATTACTAGTTTTGTCATAAATTACTAACATTTTATCGGTCTTATGCTATGATGGTTTCATGTAATATTCCTGACTCTGGCGCCAGTAAATATTTAATTACAGATACTTCCAACTCTAGCGTTAGTAAATATTATGTAACTATAAAAAATAAATAAATTTAAATAAGTATTTTTTATTCCTGACTATGATGTCAGTGAATAAAAAAATAAAATAAATTTATTTTTACGTATGCATAATTTTTTATTTTTCTAGCTAAATAAAATAAAATACAATGAATAAAAATAATATAAATTTAAACCGATATTTTTATTCTTAATTCTAGCGTCAGTGAATAAACCAATAAATTTATATTGTTTTTATTCATGCATACACATTTTTTTTTTATTTTTTTTTATTATTTATTTATTTTTTGGGGCTGGGCCCAGCTCAGCCCATAGGGCCTGGGCTGGACCCAGCCGGCCCAGCCTGGTCACTGGCCCAAGCCAGTGACCCGGCTGGGCCCAAATCATCAAGAGGCATGCTTGGAGTATCTCCACGCGTGCACGCACAGTGCGAAGGTAATTAATTTACCTTCGCACAGTGCAATGCTCCTCTCAAAATGTGGAAAAGAGAAACGAAAGGAAAAACTGGCTTGCCTGGTTTGCCGGAGACGATGAAGACGACAGTGATGCTCCTCCTGAGTGATTGGGCGACACTTAGCAAAGGACCCGTTTCAAACTTCCCTTCTGTTCTTCTGGCTTTGCTTCTTTGGCTGCTACTGACTTGGTGTGGTGAAACTGGAGATGAGCGGCTGAACTGATCAACGCCGGCAGCTCCTCTGTTTTTATTTGCTTGCACTCTAGGGACGGAGATGAAGCATAGCACCCTAGCTCTTGCTCTCCTCCATCTTCTCTGGTTCTTTCCTCTGTTCGCTCGTCACTGGTTTCCGAAGACTGTGAAGACGATTGTGATGAAGGTGACTTCTGTTTCGTTCCTCCTCCCCTCCTGTCCAGTGCGCTTTCCCCTGTTTGTCCCCTTTTCGGTCGCTCCTCTTCTGTTTTCTTGCTCTCGTTCTCTTTGTCTCCTGCGTTTATTTTTTTCGTCCTTCAGTCCCTCGGTCCTGCCTCTGTTTTTATTTGCTCTCTTTTATTTGCTCCTTATGCCCTCTTTCCCCCCCTGTTATGGGTCTCCTTTTCTCTTAGTTTTTCCCCAGTTTTTCCCCAGTTTTTCTTCCCCTGTTTCTGTTTCGTTTGCTTCCCCTCCCCTTTTCTTCCCCTTTTTCTCTGGCTTTTATAAAGCCAGAGAACGTGGTAATCAGGGTGAGCCACGTTCGTCCATGCGTCCCACGATCTGCAGTTACAGATCTCCTGCTGAAACGGTCTTGAGCGACGAAGAAGGTGGAGCATTTGATTCAGAAACGGCGCCGTTCACAACTGGAAATGGCAACTTTCATTTTGGACCTTGAATTTTGGAAAGTTTTGTAATTAAGCCCTTAGTTAAATTGTAATTGAACCCCTGCATTTCAGCATATTTTACAAGTTAGTCCTTGAACTTTAATCTGTTTGCAATTAATGTGCTCCCAATTAATTTCAAACTTATCAACTCTCCAATTAAACCCTTTGATTTGATTAATTAAATTAATTCCAAGCTCAATTAAGTCTCATAACTTATCAATTCTCCAATTAAACCCTTGATTTAATTAATTAAACTAGTCAAGAGTTTAATTAAATCTTTAAACTTTCAATTATGTTACCTTTAATCTAAATTTTAATTCATTCTTCATTTATTTTATTTTTACTTGTTTTTTTATTATTTTTTAGTAAATAAAATAATTAAAATAAAAAAGTCAAAATTTTGGTGATGACAGGTGTGATCCACTTTCCCATGATCCAGGTCTACATTTGGTTCCAATTCAGCACATCACATTCAAATTCACAAAAAACCAGCATGCTATTTAGAACAAACAGCCCAATCCTATTCAATATAAAGCAGAATTAAGCCAATTAAAATTAAAAAAAAAATGTTTGGCATGGAGAATTCAACGAAATAGTGTAATTACTCAGTTAGGAGTCATACCAAAAAAATGTTCACACACAAAATTCACAATCATATAAAATAGAAATATTCAATTTTTTTTTAAATTTTTATCTTTGAGCAATAAAATCAAGTTTTTTTAAAGGTAGCTGGTTGAAGAATAATGAATTACCTAAGATAGCAAGAGACAAGGTTGACGAATCCAGTTTTCTCACTATCACTGCATAACATCACGAAACAAAATTAAGAAATTATAAGATCTTTTGGGCTTCATCATCTCATTAACGAAACTGCCATGACTGTGGGTGACTAATCTGCCATATTGTATATATAGATAATAATAATAATATATAACAACAACAACAATAATAAAGCATTTATGGCAATTAAGCTTCTTGTTTTTTTTTTTTAATTGTCACGATGTTTTTATCAAGTTATTATCGATTCAAAAATAGCACAAAGAACTTCTTGAAAGGTAAAGCTAAAATGAATATTGCAATGCCAATATTATTGGGTGAAGAAGTGTACGATGAAGTTTTACAATATAAAAACATTGTATTTGTTGTTTTTATTTTGGTAAACAAAAGTTTTTTAGTTTTGACATGACTCATAACTGAGTAAAATAAAGTATTTTTTTAGAGCTTCTTTATTGAAAGACCAATATCATCCGCTATAATTTAGATGTCAAGCATATTAAGAAAAATATGTTCAATAATATTTTTAACAAGATTATAGACGTGTAAAGAAAAACAAAAAAGAATATAAAAGCTAGAATGAATCTAGCTTTGTAATGTGACCATGAGAATATAAAGTTGGTTAATAATGAATTATGTGTTGCAAATCCCAAATACACCTTCGCATTAGACAAGGATACACAATTATTTATTTATAAATGACTTAAGAGTCTATGATTTTATGATGAATATGCTTTGAAAATAGATGTAGTGGTGAATTTGAGGGAATTCAGATTGTATAAAATTAAAAAGTTATGATTGTCATGTGTTTATGTAAATACCCATTCCAATTACTTATAGAGATTTATTGCCAAAAGGGATATGAAATGCACTTACAAAAATTAATCACATTTTTAAAGATATTTTTCCAAACAAGTTTTATATTTAACATATGAAGCAACTTGAAAAGAACATTATTAAGATAATTTATAAACTTGAAATGATCTTCACTTTGTTATTCAACTCAATGGAGCATCTACCTATTAATGTAGTGTATATATAAGGTAAAAGTTGGAGGTCTTATACAGTGTGAATGGATGTATCCATTTGAGAGGTTAAAGATTACATATATCCTTAGTAATTGTCCATTGTCTTTTTTAAAATATTTAGTTATTCATCTTCAATTACTTGCATGTAAATACTTGTTCAATCTAAGTAAAAGGTTAAAAACAAAATACATATTAAGGCTTATATATGCAAGGCTTATATTTTTAAATAAATTTCAAGATTTGCCTCATATTATTTTGAGCATCTCTTGAGAACAAGAATCAACTGCATTCCAAAAAATGATGATGATGATGAACTACTTTTAAGTGAAAATTTGTTAATATTTTTGCATCCTAGATGATCATTATCGAAGATTTATGACAAATATCGAATCCAAACAAGCATATAATTATATGTTATTTAATTGTGATGAATTGACACCTTTTGTTAAGTAAGTAAATTTTATAATTATATATTTTTAAACAATTTTCTCTAATATTCTCTTATAAAATAAATTCAATTAACTTCCTTATTGGTAAAATAATCAATTATTATTATCTTAAAATTTAAATGTTAGTAAATCACAAACTTATCAATTACAAGATGAACACTTTATAACGTGGTTTAAAATATTTGTAAGTATTTAATAATTTGTAAATCCTAAGTTTATATTTAATTATGTTTTGTCTTTAATCATTAATTGTTGTTAACTTTAACCAGATATTAAACATAAAACCCAATTCCATTAGAAACTTTGACGAATCATTAATGCCAACAAAATTACCAAAGATATTTTTTAATTTTTAAATATTGTTTTATTTCATCATTAATTGCATCGGCAATAAAAAGCTCAATTTCTGATGGACTATTTCATCACTGATTCTTTTAGCAATCCCTAAACCTTCTATAACTTTATGATGAAATGGGTGGTTCGTCATTGATTTTGTTGGAAATGCATTTCAAGAAGTAGTGTTTAAGAAATAATGCAGATTTATTATCAAGAAAGAGATGTAATAAGGCCATAACAAGCAGGGGAAAATCCTAAAAATTAGCTGCAGAGAACCTTGAGCTTGAAACAATCAATAACTACATTTAGCCTTAACAAGCAGAAAGAATGAACATTAGTGTTAGAACATAAAATCTAAATTAAACTACCTAAAAGCCTAAAATCTAGAGTAAACTAATCAATCAGTAACACCCTTTGTTTGAATTTAGTAAAATTATAACTATGAGTCAAGGATTTGTGAAGAAAAAAATGGATTACCAGCTTGGAAACACTCTCTCTACTGTTTCCATGTAATTTTTGGGTTCTTCTTCTTCTTCTTGGTCTGTCACAGAAAATGACAAGGAGCTGTTTTTATTTCTGCCAGCACAGAAAATAATTGTCACTGTAAAAAACATAAAATAACTAACAAACGTGCCGATGTGAGAAAAACTCAAATATGTAAGAAATTGTTGTTGATTTTGAAGAGATAGAACAAGAAAGTGATCATTTCAATATCGAAACAAGAACAAAATATCTCATTACGTGCCACGTATTTCTTAACGATCCCAACCGCCAAAAGAAGCAAAGGAAAGCCTTGTTTGTTGATTTTGCCTCCCTTTCTCTGCTCTCTGTTCCGAAGTGTTTCCTTTGAGACCACACACGCACACAGGTGAAGAGAGTGTTGTTAGGAGTTCAAAACAAGAGCAAGTCAGCAAACCCATCAAAGATAACCAGAAAACAATATCTGGCTTTCAAGACTAACTGCTTTCTCCTTCCAGCCTTCCCAAAAAAATCGTTGGCTTTGAGGTAAAATCTCTCTGTCTGTACTGTCCTTCTTTCTTTATTCTGTTTAGAATCTTCAACTGATTATATTAACATACATAGATGATAGATATCGATGCATCAGCTTGTGTTTTCTTTTTGTTTGTAGCTGTGATTTGACTGACGATTTGTCCAATTCTGCATTTATTTTTGTGCTTTATTTTTAGATGATTTGTTACAGGATTTTTTTCCCCGTTATTTTTTCTTCTTTGCTTTGGTAAATGCTTTTATTTCTCTTCGTACTTACAACTTGCCATCCTTACGTTCATGGTGACTTCTCCTTTACGTTTTTTGTGGGATTGGAGCCTAAGAATTTGAAAAGTTGATTAAGTAATTTGGCCTAATTGAAAGAGTGATGAATTCTATGTTTGTTTCTGTTTTCAGAATTCCGAGTGGATCAAGTAGAGATGGAGAAGAGAGTGTAATTAGGTGTTCAAAAGAAGAGCAATCCCATTAAGAAAAACAAGAAATGGTTCCTCGAGAAAATTGTGGACTGTATGAAATCTGATTCTTACATGTTTTCTCCTTTCATCTCGACACCACATATTGCTTCAAAGACCAGCTCTTCTTCTACTACAGGTAATATCAGTTCCAGTCCTGTTTGATGTTTCAGTTTTCTAGAAGGATGCTTGAACAACAATAGGCTTTTTATGTTACCAGCTTTGTCTATTTGATGTTTCAGTTTTCAAATAATTAGGTTTGAACTTCGCTTTTATTTCATTTTCTCTTTGGATGTTCCTCTGGGAAATAAATTGTTTTTGTTTTTTAATGCATGAGCTCTAGGCTGATAAGGCTTTCCTTCAAATTTCTATTCTTCTTAGATTCATATTGCTGGCTAGCAGTGGCTGTTTATCTGTCAAAAGTTATTATATCAACGGAGTTGACCATTGAAAATTAGGGAGTTAACTTTATGTAGCACCTTAATCCTTACATATTTTGAATTTTGTGATTATAATCCATTTTGCATTGGCTAATCGATAGCTTGCATTCTGCTCTCTTTAGCTCTAGCATCAATGAACAAGTATTGGGCGTTTCCTATTATTAAGAAATTTGATTGGAAGAATAACAAGGTGGAATAGTATCAACAAATGAATGCATGATGTACCAACGTGTATATATAAGAGAGGTATCAAAGTATCTCCCAGGTATTCAGAGTGCTATCCCGTTTTTTGATTCTATATGAGCTTCTCAATAAATCACAGCCTATATATGCAAATTGCTTGTCCAAGAACTTAGCTCATTTAACAACACTAAGGAGAGTTAAGGAGAACAAATCATCCCAATCAATGGATTTTCCATTGAAAACCTTGGCATTCCTTGGCAGCCAAATGGACCAAAATGTTGAATCTAGAACCAAGAGCCACATTTTCTTGTGCATTTTCCCATGAGCATGCATACTCTACTGCTGAAATAGGCCATCCACTGTTCTAGACATCACCCACGAGCATCCCCACCAATTGAAAAATCTTGACCACAGCTGCAAGTCCTGTTGGTAGTGAAGGAAAAGATGCGCCACCGTCTCCTGATACTCACCACAAATAGAGCAGAGGCTTGCTGGAAAATCAAGAACTCCAATGCGCCATAGATGCTCCCTTGTTTGAAGGTTCTCAAGTGCAGCTAATCATAGAAAAGCCTCCACTTTTGGAGAAGCTATTGACTTCCAAACGTCTTCAAATTGGTATTCTGATACAGAATTGATATGGACATGCAAGGTGGTTGCAGAGTTTTTGTGATTCACAATGACACTTTTATCACAGAATTATTTGAAGCAAAAAACCCATTTTTTTGTTTCTAATTTCATATCTCAAATAGATATATGCTAGTGTATGGTTCAAGTTACTCCAGCTTCCAGACCATGGAACATTATGGTGTTTGTTGCATGTTCTCTTTCATTTTATATCTGCTAGTGCAACTCCACATGTTTTTGCATTATGTTCTTCAAATAACAACGCCCTTGAACAGTGATCATGCAGCCTCTTTTGCCTGCTTTATCTCTATAATTAGTACAAAGCTGTAAGAGTAGATGGATCATGTTAGTGATTTATGAACTTACTCAGATCATTCCAATTTTATCAGATGTCTCTGAGGGGACAGGGCTCTGCTCTTATTTAACCACTGTACAACCTAAGAGGTGATCTATATCCATGAGCAGCTTAAATGCTGAATCATTGTTCATACTGCAGCTAACCGACAGTAAACCTGCAATGCCATTGACTTCTGTTGGGAAGTTCAAACGGCTGGCAACAAATTCTTTGTATGTTGGGAAAAATGCATCCCCAGCCTCAGGAAGACATCACTGTTGCTAAACCTGTTGTTCACCATCTGAACTATCCGTGTAGGTTTATATGTGCTGGACTTTGTTTGTCTCTGCTCATGTAAATGGGTTCTGTATCTGTTCTGTTGTTTCTGCTCTGGAAAAGACTTGATAGTTCAAAGTGCATTAATAAAAATAAAGTATTACGGGTTTCCATAGCTTCCTGTGCTTTATTTTTTTGAATCAGCACTTAAAATATAGCACCCATTGCTTGCTCCTCATACTATTGGCTACTATTAGTTGTGGAGTGACTGAATCAGATGATAGCTTTTGATAAGCTATTTCCTAGAAATTATGAGTTTGAAATTCGTTGGGTTTTTGTTTATAAATCCTTTGAATGACTTTTGGTAGCCATTAAAGAATTCCTTTCCTAAGGATGAAGGAGGTCAGATGATTTGTTTTTTTTTTTTGGGGGGGGCGGGGGGGCGGCGGCATTAACTCAATAACCTGTAGTTATCATAATGTGATGGTTCAGTTCTGGTAATTTTTGCGTTGGTAGTTATATAGAAGTTTCAGCAACTTTGGTTTCAAGTGAAAGATACTTCAGTTTGTTTGAACCATGGATTCGGTTTGATTTTCTTGCTGCATGGACCAGGTTTTGTTTGGCTTCATACTTGTTTCTTACTTTATGCATTTATTTATTTTTCTTCTTTTATCCCTTCACTTTGGAGCATAGAAATCATTGATGCTGTGAAGGATTGTACTGAAACTTCTGAGCCTTATGATTTATTATGTCATTTCTGAGGTTGTTTTAATTTCAGGACAGCTAGGTACGTTAAAAAAAATTACTATGGAAGTTCCAACCAGGAAATTAACCACGAAGGATAATCAATCAACTGTCGAGACATCAAATGTAACAGTAGAAGACCAATTCTCTGAGCTTCCTGAGAAATGCATTTCTGGCCAGCAGACGTTCGTGCACAAGGAAACAGTGAAGCACATGGTCTACCAAAGTTGCCGCTCTTCGCTGTCGGTTACTTTCTTATGCCACGTGCATTTTTCTTGTTATTTATCTGGGTTTCAGCCTCTGCTCCCTCTGATTTAGAAAAAATGAAGATAATTGGATCTTAAAGAACTGGTTTTCAACACTATCCAATTATATAGGGCTCATATGCTGTTTCTTGTGTGATTTTTTTAGAATAACGTGGGCGGGACTGAAATTCAATTGTAAGAGGTTATGCACATGAAACTATCTGGTGGGATGCAAGCATATATACATTGTTTCTCAAAGTTATTGGCAAAAGAATACAGCACATTTAACATCATAATATATGGCCAAGGCTAGTCGACATATTGTTTCTTGCATTTAACGTTGATTTTTCTACGTACAGCAGAAAACTTGCAGAACTCACAATTCTCTACTGAGAAACAACTTTCTGATCATGTTGTCTGTAAAATTGATATAATGGCGCGGAGTTGCTTAATTTGTTCTATGTCAAGGGATATTGTTTGTTTTCCGTTGTGCTATTAGTTTCCTGAATAAAGCTCCTTGGATTGTGAGACTTGGTTTATTCTGTCCAGGGAAGGGAACGCATGATGCGCAGCTACGGAAGCTTCTTCTTGACTGAATTTTTACGGCGTTTTTTAAAGTAATATTTTTTGAAATACATCAAAATAATATTTTTTTATTTTTAATAAGTTATTTTTAATATTAAAATATCAAAATAATTAAAAATATATTAAAAAATAATTTTAAACAAAAAAAATTCAAAATTTATCTAACCACCCGTTTATATTAATGCAATGACAAAAGGGGTAATTAAGTATGATTTCTATGTATGCGTCGAGTGTGCAGAGCGTGAACTATGTTTTAAGATTCGGTTTGTTTTCATCATCTTGTCGGAAATGAGCACTTAATTCTATCATATAACACTCTTAGTTTGTTGAGCTCGAGTTTGATCCGTAGATGTTTTCATAGTTGCAAGTGCCTCGACCTTCAAAATCTCAGGTCCGGTTTGCTCAACTTAACATGACAAACAGTTAATATGTCATTCTGTTGATGGAGAAAGGAAGTTTGTATTGGAAATCGCTAGAACAATTCTGAGAACTTAAACTACCAGTGACAGTTAAGTAGATTAGACGGCACAAAGTGTTCATTATACTGGGGCCAGCAGCATGTGTCTTGGAAAGTTGAAATGCCATTTGATCTGATTATACCTAGCGTTTACAGGCCTACATAATTGTGTACCACTGGCTGTAGACTTGATGCAAAATGAACCAAGGGTTAGGTATTAGAGATGGTGCAGAGGCAACATTTCTTCATAGGATAACAATGATAGAAATCTAAACACTGTTTTTGTTTTTCCTAATATTTGTGCTGTCTGTATCGCGATTGAACTAAGACATTGTTACTTTTTGTTGACAGGATTGCATAGTGAATTATCATTACATGATTATAAGTGCAAGGCGATGCACATCAAGAGTTAAATCTGTGTCTTGTCAGTTTCAGTAAGCGAATTACCTTAATTCCCTCTCCGTGAGGTCAACTACAGTGGATTATCCTCCTGAATGTTCGTTCAATTGCTATTTTCTTTCATGGCTTTTCCTTGTGGATTTATCTGTAAGCATCATGGCTCCATCTCCAGTGCTGAACTGTAGACTGAAATTTACTGTACGTCTCTTGCTGGTTTATAATTGCTAGGTACTGTGCTATAACATGGAAGTTCGGTTCTATGGAGTTCTAAAAAATAATAAAATAACATTGAAAATTTATATCAGATTATTAAATAAACTTATTAATTTTTTAAATAAGGATCTTTCGATGTCATTGTCTTATGTTATCATCAAGATTTTATTATTTCTTTCTCAAATCACTAGTAATATAAAATAAGACCCCTTTGAGAAATTCATTGGGTTGTTTTGCTCATGTCTATGTATTTAATTTCTATTCATCCCATAATAATTAATACTAAAACTAAAAAACTTAGATCAAAACATAGTAAATTATTAAATTGGATATTAATTATTTTTTATAGGAGACTTGCCTTTCGTTGATTTTGACTCCATTAAATGAAACAAGTTTACTCTTTTTGAAAAAAAAAAGGCTCTATCTTTATTAATATTATGACTGATTAAAAACTATGATACTTATATTATAGTATTAATTAAAAGTTATTAGAATATATACTAAGCAAAACTTTTATCTAACATCTAATGTTTTATCGAGTTTTATTTATTTTGGAAACTATTAAAGAGTCTTCTTATACATATAACAAAATATAAAAATATTTTATATCATAATTTATCATGTTTTTAATTTTATATTTGATTTGTTTTGGGAACTTTTAAAGAGTTTTCAATTATAGATAATAAAAAATATAAAAATATTTTATATTTTAATTTATCATGCTTTTTTACTTTTATATTTGATTATATTCGTTATCATCATATACTCAAACCCTTTTTATTTTTTTAATAAAAGTAACAAATTATATTTTTAAATTGAAAATATTTCACATTAAGTACATTAAAAAAATTTCTTTCTTATTTTATATTTTTCAGCTTTTTTTTTTTTTAGAAAAACAGAATTTCTTCTAATGACATGATATGGAAATTAGTTAAATTTAAATTATGATTATAAAAAAATTATACAAAATTTTAAAGATTATTATTTCATAGAAAATATTAAATATGTACTTGAATAATGTATGTGTAAAAGATAGTAAAAAAATAATAGGGAATACATAATAACATTTTAAGTAAGTGTTAATTCAACTATTAAGATCACATGACAATTCATTCTAATAGTAATTTAAGTTATCATTCAAATATTAGGAAAAGTCGCAAGAAGTATATATATTTTATACGAATAATGTGAAGTGGACTATCCAATTATAACTCAATATAATTTTCATATATTTTGTGACCCATTTGTATCGGTTGACATATGGTTTTTAAATATTAAAATTTTACAACATGCAGATGTCCCAACTAATCTTTAATATTTGCCTAAACAATCTAATTAAAAGTGGATAAAAAAGAAATGTATTTTTTTGTACAATTGAGAATAAAATGCAAATTAAACATTTTAGGATAAAATAAAATATAAGAACTAGTTGATATTTATTTCTATTTAATCATGAAAGTAATAAAAAATATTAATTTCTTTGTTACATTTATTTTATTAGAAATAATGTTGTTACTAGCCTTAATTGATTTAAAATTATTTTATACTTCTTATTTCTTTTATTCTTATCCACACATAAATTCAGAGTTGTTAGGGATCACTATTAGCTAGGAATTCAGTAGCTATGACCAGCAGTTTTCCGATATTTTCCCTCTGGGACCAGTCGTTGAGAGTATGGTAAAGAGTTTTTTAAAAGTATTTTTTGATTTGAAAATATATTAAAATTATTATTATTTTTATATATTTTTAATATTAATATATCAGAATAATCGGATAATATTAAAAAAATATTAATTTGACATTTTCGAGTCAGATAAACTCTTAAAATACATTCAAATGCAGTTTTAATTACAAAAACAAGCTATACATATATACCAACATGCTTCTTCGTTTTAATATATAATTCAACAATGCTGTTGAGTGAAGCCCATGGAGGGTTTGTTAAGAGCTGTGGTGTGCAAACGTGTATGCATAAGATAGCATTCACTGAAGGACGACCACGGCCTGCATGATTTAAATTAGGTATTATTGTGCAATTATTTGCATCAACCACTCTCCCGGCCGCCCGAGGCTGAAAATGAAAGGACACTGGTGCTGGTAGAGTAGCTTTTTTATTTCAACAGTTTAGATTCTTGAAATGAAGACAAAGAAGTCTATGCATATTTTTTAACATAAACTTGTATGTAAAGAATGTCTATTATGTTTTATGTCATAAACTTGGAAAGATCTTTGAAGTGTTTTATTTTCAAATAAATAACCGAGCAGTCCATTATTAACTGCATTTAATTATTATTGAGAATCTGAGATACGATTGGAAAAGACAGAAGAAAGAATTCATGAATATTGCTGGGACTCAATTGCTTGGGCGGCAGCTTCACAGACGCTGGAAAGGCACCCCAACGTGGCATCATACTAACCATAACCATTGAAAGACGAAACATGATCCCTGGAAACTACTGGCCAAGGCCATGATTGAAATACCCACAAGATGTTGAAACGTGAATCAGAACACACGACGAATTGGGTGGCATCATTACTAGCTGTTGAGATCCGTAGAAACTCATTAGGGTTTGATAAACAACCCAGCACGTTTTTTCTTCAGAGAAGGGATAGGCTCGAGATAGGGCATCATATATACAGCACAGATTTGCAGTCCATAATATGTTACCAATTTAATGGTGCCAAAGGTATGGTAAACACAGGAAGAAAGAAAAGTCATAGCAAGAGAGGATGGTTTTCGATCCGACATGTTGATGTTGTTCTCTCCATCAAAAGTTTCTGTCCTCCGCACAGTAAATGGAATTGATGTGTTATTTGGAAAATTCCGAATGAAAACATGAAGATGTCGTATAGATTAAAGACCCCTATCAACCCATGCACGTGTGTGGCATTAATTAGGCTCTCTTCTGGGAAATGACCCCTCCCTGCAGCAGCGATGGCACCCCCCTCCCTGACTATCTTTATCCAGGCTAGGCTGGTTTATTGGTCATCATCAATGACTAGAAAAGGACCCTTTATGCTCGCATACGGATTTAATTTCTACAATATTGCAATCTTAATTTCAAGCAATTTCTGTTACAATTTATACTAATTCCTCAAATTGTTTTTATTACTAAAGATTAATATAAAATTATTTTATACTTTATTTAACTTTTTAAGTTTTTAAATTGAAATTATTCTTTAATATAGTATCAAAAATTTAAAGATCAAATGATTTTTATCTATTTCATTAGTATTAATTAGATTAATAAAATCAAATCAAGTGTAAGATTGTAGTAAGTTTGTACTAATTTTAAATTTAAAAAACTTTGAAATAAAATGATGTGTTAGATAATAATACAAAATTGTTTCTCAAATTTGACCTTACAACTTAACTTTTTGAGCTAAGATTCTTCTTAAATGTTTTTTTATTGATAAATCATGGAAAAAATCATAACAAAGTTTTTATTTTTTAATATTTGGTCCTTGTAGTTGTAGGTTTGTTTGTTTCAGTTCTCTAACTTCATTTTCATCATGTTTTGTCTCTAAGTTATGATAGGAGAGAGAAAATTGTGAAAAAAAAAGAAAAAGAAAAAATGCAAGGACAATCACATTATGACCATAAAAAAATATGAGCTTGGTGTTAATGGTTTGTCTTGATAAAAGAATTCAATGGAGGTGGTTGTATCCTCTAACTATAACAGAAAAAAACAAATTTAGGCCTAGCAAGGGGTTTTTTTAACTCATTTTGTTTTTCTTATTTTTGAGTGATTAATTGTTGTTTCGGATTGGAAACAATTATTTTGAGGTTTTTATAAATTTTTTTTTGGATATTTTCAAATAAAAACAAGTTGAAAATTAGATTTGGAAGATCCAAAAACTTGGACACCAAATATCTAGTCACATGAGGTGATTGAAATTTACACCCGAAGATAGCGCATTGCTTGTCTAAATAGATGATGTATTATATCGTCTATTCAAAAAAATAAAAAAATAAATAAATAAGATGGTGATTGAAATTTACACCCGAAGATAGCGCATTGCTTGTCTAAATAGATGATGTATTATCTTGTCTATTCAAGAAAATAAATAAATAAATAAAAAAGATGGATAAAACATTAGCTGATGTATTAAAAAATAGAGTTTTTTCTTATTAAAAAGATACTTTTTTTCTTCAATTCAAGTTATTAGAATTTTTGCAAATATCTTTTTTAATTGTCATTATCTTTTATATCCAATAAACCATGTTGATAATAAAAAAAAAGTATATTATTGTCAAAACAGAAAAATTATATGAATAAAAAAAGGTAATTTCCATTAAGTATTTCTAATCATCATATTTTCTTACTAATATCTATTTTAATTATTGTAAAAATATGTATTTTAAAAAGTGTCATCATATCGTGTGCTAACTAGTTAAGGGAGCAGGATCATGGCTGGATTTTTTTGATTACTATCGGAATTTTCTAATATATATATATATATATCCAATAAGGAGGGCCGGATGCTTCACCTAGTGCCTTTGATATTCATATTTAACACTCTATATATAGCATTGGAGAAGGCACCATTTTGAAGATGTTAACATAAGCTAATTAAGAAATTTAACTCCTATATATCCTCAAGCGGATAAGCTAACTTGACATTTCTTTTTTGTTTCATTACTAATAAATATCGGAAGGGAATTCTGCATATGATATAGCATTTGTTGTGGTATGGTGTATCGAAAAGATTTACAAAACTTGTTTTTTAAAGTATTTTTTATTTAAAATATATTAAAATAATCATTTTTTATTTTTAAATTTATTTTCACATCAACGTGTTAAAATAAATTTTGACACATTTCTATTTATATATAGACCTCAATTTCCAATTAGAGTAGCCACGCAAGTTACATAAGGTAGAGAGCTCTATTGATTTGGGTGAATTGAATTGACAATTAATGCATACAGGACTGCAGCTCCAGAAGCTCACGCAACTCGTTAGGGTAAAAGAAAGAAATTAATGGAAATAGAGTCCTTATCACTTGTCAGTTCATTGATCTTGGATGAGTTCATGCAAAGTTACAGACATTAAAGTTAGACCAGCCTAAGACCATCCTCCGCTAGCTAGGAGATGGCGTCTTCGCCAATCCATCCTACCTTTCGAGTACTGGAACCTGTTTTTTTCACGAGGGTTTCACTTTCATGCTCCTTTTCAAAGGTTTATATATATATATATATATATATATATATATATATATATAGACAATAGTCTTCACTTATAGTATATTGGTGACTGATACGCCGCGGGCTTTATTTTAAATTAATATAAAAAAATAAATTATTGATGCAATGTTAGTAATTTTAAAGAAGTGAAAAAAACTTAAACAACTTGGTTCAATAAGAGTAGCTGGTTTAATAATATGATTAAATAAAATTCAAATATAAAAAAATTAATGTTGAAAATTAAAATTAAAAAAATTAATTAAACAAAAAAAGTCGAATCAACTTTAGTTAACCTGCTAAGCTCATGATATGAGATATAATATCAGAATGACCTTATAAAAAGAAAAGTGAAAAAATCATGAAATTTAATCCCCAACCAACCCAATATTAAATAATAAAATTGAAAAAGTAAATTAAAAAGGACCTAAAAAACCAAAGTTAACTCGGACTAATTTTCAAAACTCGTAACTTAGATCATAAGGCTAAGACTAACCCCATATAAGTCAAACAGAAAAAATCCAAATCCACAACCAACAAAATATTGAGGGGTGAAATTGAAAAAAAAAACAATCAATCAAAAAAGAAAAAAATAAATAGCAATCTAAACAATAAGGAACAAATTTAAGATAAAAATAAAATGAAACTGAATGCTGAGTGATGAAAAAAAAAATAAATCAATTAAAAAATCAGCATAAAAAGATCAAGGATTAAAGTCGATATAAAAATTAAATGAAATCAAATACAAATGGATGTAATTAAAAAATCAATCAATAAAATGATTCAAAAAAACTAATAATAATCAAAACAATGAGAAACAAATTTGAAAAAGAAAACAAATGACAAAATATGTTGTTTTTGGCAGGCCAACATGATTCCTGAGAAGAGGAGAGAGAAAAGCAAGAGGAAAAGAAAAAAAACTTGTTGGATCTCAATTGTCATGCTTCTAGCAACATATGTCGGACCACTAAAAAAAGTGCAAATAAATGCTTCCAACATCTTCATAGAAGTTGTCGTTTGGCCACCAAGTGACTCGTCATGCACTGTTTGAACATCGTGGATGTCTCTTACCCACTAGAGCCTGGGTTGCCCATGCCAGCATATTTGCCATGCCCATTTACCCTAGTCCCTATATTTGATTTAGTTGTAATTGTGGTACCATTTACACTAGATTTTTATTTTCCTAGGGGTTTACCATTATAAATAAGAGCTTGAGATACATATAAAAGAACATAGAGATAGAGGAAAAAGAACCTAGCAAAAGTAAAAGAAAAAAAAACTAAGACACTTAACTACCGACAACCCCTCACCAAAAAAAAATCTCTCCATATGGATGTGATTCTTCTTCTCTCCCGATTAGTCCCCTCACTGAGACTAACCATCATTTTTTTTTTATCAAACTTGTCTCTTCCACCACAACAATCCCATACAAACTCCTCTCCTCTATAATAACCGCGACACCAACAATTGCAACCTTGCTCTCCTTTCCCTGATTTTCTCGAACCATACTAGTCTTTTCTTAGTTCAATAACAACTACCTCTCTCCCTCATAGATCCCACACGACAATAGAAATCGTCATCATTCTCACACAACACAATTGGAGCAAGCATCGGTCACTATAAACCCAACAGCTTTTAACCCAAAATACATACAAAAATCAACCAAATTTAGCCTGAAAATAAACAAAAATTCAACCTTAACTATGATAATAATCAAACCAAAAAGAACAAACAAAATCATAGATTAAATCACAATTGTTTGTGGTGTTTTTTCCACGTATTAAAATTGATGAATATATATTTAGTTGTCTTAGTATATTGTTTATGTGTTTTTGTTTGTTGTGTTGAATATTTGATGTCATATATGTTGAGAGCTCGACCTAGAATTAGATGATCATTCTCAATTCTTATCTTTAAAGGTTGATTAGTGGATATTTAAATTGGTGACTACATGTTTATATGAGGTCCAATACATGTCTTTCGTCAAAGTAGGGATTGAGTCGTCTCGAGCTCAAATACAAAACCACTCTTTAGTTTAAATCTAAAATAAAAAAACATTAGGTTTTGATTATCCTTAAGCATAATGAACACTTTTAATTTTAAAATAAAAAATAATACAACTTATCTTAGGTATAATAAATAGAGTCATCATATATTTTCTATTACATTAGCAACCTTTCACTTAGAAAATCTGAAAAATCAATTAAAATTTTTTAATTATTATAAAACTAGATGACTCGTATTTTTAGTTTTATTTTTAATTTATCGATACATACTTTGTAGTAGATAAAAGCATTCTTAAATATTGATGGAATTCTTTTTCTGTTTATTTTTGTTGTAGATTCTATTAATTAGTGCTACATATATGTGGATGTTGTTTCTTAGTAGCTTAATTAATTATATTTCAAAGTGATCTACCTTGATATTACAAAAATATTATTCTCCATTTTCTTAGAAAGCCTTTTTTTTTAACAAAAAAAATTTATATAAACGTTAACATCTATAAGATAATTCCATGGTGTGTGTGTACATTAAATTGGCAATTGTATGAGTAATTTGGATGATTGGTGAATTGCAAATCCAGGAAACTGATCCATCAATTGATAGGCTCAAACATTACCGATTCAAGTTTGAAACTTTGGTCGAAGGCATGAAAATCAAAACCCATGTGTACGGCATGTGCACGAAGTGTGAAGGTTGAGATAAGCTAGCTAAAAAGTTTCTTTGACCTTGAATAGAAAGGGCCAAAAAGAACTTTAGGGTTGTCAATTTCATACCGAAGTTCGATGCATCTGCCACTACCAAATTATTGGAGCCAAGCTTGGCTAGATTCATAAGAAAGAAATTTGCAAATAAGGTAGTGTATACGAGCCTCGTGACTGTGATTGAAGTTACCGAAATATAGTTTATCTTTGATGGTGAAAAGACGTGTTCTTCAAAGAAATAAATAGAAATAAGAATTTATACACCTTTTTTTTTTACCTAAATAAATACGTTATATGGCTACTTTCAATTTTGTAATTAATTTCTAGTTTTTTCCGTCATATATATATATATATATATATATATATATATATATATATATATGGGGTGGATCTACTACTTATGCTATGGGTGCCGTGGGACCAAACACAAGCTAGAAATAATAAAGTGAAGGTAGAAAAGTAAGATTATAGATTTTGAAGGGCCTGTTTAGAATTTTCTTAGTGAGAGAGGGGCTAAGGTATACTTTTTTTGAAAATGAGAGTGTGCGTGCTAGATGAGTGGGAAATACGGAGGATATATATATATATATATATATATATATATATATATATATATATATATATATATATATATATATATATAATTGCCTCCCGTTTTTCTTCTTGGTTTGGCTTTGTTTTATATCCAGAGTTGCATTTAGCACACCGCAATTAATACGAGAATGTTTATTTTTGTTTTTTTTTTTAAATTAAAATTTCTTTATATGAATGACCAGCTACCCTCTTCAAACTCCCAACTTGGGATGCTTTTGTAGAGACATGCAGCATGCCACATTCATATTACTTTAAGCTATCATTAATTAAGAAGGAAAACATATAGCACTACCATGCTTCGTAATAAAGAAAATTCTTGCTCGTCATTTAATATCAAAATGTTTTAACTAATTTAAAACAATCATCAAATCTTTATTCAAGATAACTACAATCTAAATAAGTGGAGGATCAAACCCCAACAAGAACCCATGAGAATACAGATCTACACATTCATCTAGATCCACCCACAAACATGTAAAGGACTTAATTTAGATAAAATCTTTTTGGGAACATAGAAATAAAAAACACATAGGTCTATCTATAGAACTTTACGAAGTCTCTAATTAAGAAGAAGAAGAAGAAGAAGGATGAGAAGAAAATAAATGAAAAGAAGAAGAAGAAAGAAAGTTAACTGGGATATTAATTACTTCTATAAATGTCACTATGATTAATTGCTGCATGCTAAATTTACAAGACAACCAAAATTAATTTGGACCATCGAGAAATTTCTTTTATAAATTCGATCTATAGAACAAAACAATCACAATGAGTTCCTTGCTCAGAAAATCAATCAATTTATAACGATAAGGTCCTCTACACCACTCAATTAATTAAGCTGTCCATGCAATAATTTTACGACTGTGTCACGACATGGTTTACTAATTAGTCAAACCATTGATTGTTTGTCAATCATACAGCCTAGCCGTGACCCATCAAGTAAAGAATCGATCCTTGTAAAAAAAACACAGAGAGAGAGAGAGAGAGAGAGAGAGAGAGAGAGAGAGAGAGAGAGAGAGAGAGAGAGAGAGAGAGAGAGAGAGAGATACTACTCCAATGTAATTGTTCAATAATTCGAGTGTATTTTTATTTATTTATTGTATAGCCTAAAGCTTAATTATTAGATTTATTATACCTCTTGTTAAAACTAAGAGAAAAATAAGGTTTGACAATGGCTAAATACTGGTACCAGTGAGGGAATTAATGAAGAAAATGAAGATCTTATTTTTGTAACCACAGTTTATTAAAATCTTCATGAAGTAGTTCTTGACGCGTCCTCAGTTAAAATCTTCCCATTCTAATCAATGAGCAAATCTATAACAACAATTCATAAATATCGTTATTAATCACCCTGCAATATTAAAATAAATCACAAAGCACATCCTTTTTAGGTACAAGATCAAGATAACAAAGACGAATTCTTAAAGCATATCCTGCTTTGAATTCAACTTTTCTATAGAATTACTGCCTTGCAGGGTCTAGCTAGTTTGAACAAGCCTGAGTATGCACCTCTCAGATTAGACATCATAGAAAGCACATAAACTCTGGAGAAAGCTCGCTTTAAGTTGCAGTGCAAAGATGTAGTTTGCAGTCATTTGGAATAAAGTTTCCATATTGTCCATAACTTCACAGCCTGGAATGATCTTGTGGAGCTGATGCAGTTTCTTCCGCATGGAAACTCTAGCAGTCCTAGGGTTGTTCCTGATTGATGAGAGTTTCGGCCTTTTCATCTTTCTCCATTTGCAAGAACGTTTTCTCATTTTGTGTCTCAGAGAGAGGGGGCGACCTAGAGAGGGTGTTTTCTTTGAGAGAGAGACGGCAAGGGATGGAGGAAGGGAGGAGATGTGTAGGAGCATGAAGAACTGGGGATCTTTATATAGGCAAACATCCTAGGCAGATAATTCTCCTAAGGTCTTAATTAATACTCAGAGATTAAGGAAGAACCCACCACGTGCGTGCGTGTACGAGTTCACGTGTGAGAAAGGTATACGAGGGATACATGATAGGATGTGGTCAATTTTTTATATGAAAAGTTAGGCTAACAAGAGTCACATTTTATAAATGATTAATTTAGATTTAAATAGATATGTTAAGCATCACATTGGAGTCTTACCTAATTAAGAATGCATATTGTCTTTGTAAGAATTAATTGTTTAGTATAATGCAATGTGAAAACAGGCAGGGTTAATAAATAAATAAATAAAACACAGCATACAAATCTATAATAAGCAATAAATTTAAAATAATGTAAATATAATAGGGTATTTAATTGCTGGATTTTGAATGAAAATAAGAAAATAAAGAGGTTTTATACCCTTTATCTTTAAAGATAATATTTTTGTCACTTGGTATAAATAATTTTAAAGCAAATAGTTTTTAAAAATTCCAACAATAGTATCTTAAAATTACCTTTCAAGGTTAATAAATTGAAAAACAAACTTGATTATCTTTGTTGCTATCCAATTTTTTACCCATATTGTTGATAAATTTTCAGAAAAAACTAAAAAAATAGCAAAAAAACAAAGAAACCTCCAAAAAATGTATTTTTGATATATTTGCATCGTTTTTAGCATTTTCAACGCCATCTCAAAAATGTAAGAACATGTTTTTATATATATTCTGGGATTTAATAACTGATTTATTAAAACCTCATAACTTAATTAATGTTTTAAATTTTCAAATCAAATCAAACCGTAAAACAGCTTATCTTAGGTAGGGTGTGTTAGGGGTGCTAATACTTTTTTTAGTCACAACCAGTCCCTTACCTTTTAATCTCTGACAAAGACCAGTATATTTGAGTTTCCTAGTAACCCTCAATAAAATATTAGGTGGTGACTCCTAAGACCCTGAATCAAGCAAACATAACAAAAAATCGTTGCGCGGGGGACGTGCAACAATGTCCATAAAACAACTGAACTTAAAGCTATAGAACTACATAATAGAAAAAATAAAAATAAAAAGACATGAGGAAGACAATATGAAAAGGATTGCAAAAAAGATAGAGCTTGCTAAACTTGTTATTATGCCTCTACATAGTGCCTCCATCCCCTAAGGACCTGGGTTGCAAGGATTAATTATGATTCAGAGTATTCATTCTAGTAAATAAAAAATATTAAAAACATTTAATATATTACAAATATTTAAGTCATTAATCTAGACATTAAAGATGTTTAAGATTTTAACTAAAACTCTCTAGGTATTAAGTAGGATGATAACATATGAAACAAGATAATTTTGAAAACGTGACATATTTAATGACCAGATAAGTTGGAAAAAAAAATTCTTAACCAAAAAATTATTTTACAATTAACCTAAATTAAAGCCTAAATCGAAATGATTATACAAGTGTTGTTTTAACTCATATTCCATAATGTCTAAGATCTCTCAACTTAGAAAGTTTTGTGCTCCACAAGCTTAATTTTTGCAACTATATAAGCCTCTTGAAATCTTCTAATGTGGGATTAAGGTTTTTGGGTTTGAAAATTTTGCCAATTAATATTTTTTTAGATTAATTTTTATTTATCCATAATTAGTTTTAGAAATGTTATTGTTTCATATTAAATTACTTATGTTTGAGAATATTATTCAATAAAATATTAAATCTAAATATGAATGGACCCCACTTTTAATCATATCAAAATCAATTCCCAACGATCTTTACATGAATGAAAATTATCTAGTGAATTGATAGATCATTATATCAGAGAGAAAGTAATTAATGAACATTATGTCTTGAATTATTCAGCCTCTTATGTAAATCAAGATAATAATACTTACATACATAATTTTTTTTACTTTTTACATTTGTATTCATTTTAGCATCGAACAACTTTGGGTTCATGAATGACTTAGTGAATTTAGCTTTTCAATGTTTTTAAAGAAATAGCCATATTTTTCTCTCATGTATGTGATTTCTCATATTATATGTATACTATAAGTATTCATTTAAGCCTATTTTTTTTTTTATGAACTATACACAAACTCTGTCGTTAAACTTTTAGTAAACGGATTTGTAGTATTTTTCTTTGACCTCACAAAGTCAACGCAAATAATTTCAATTAAGAGCAACAGTTTAATGGTATTACATACACACACACACACACCTAAACTTACCATTATACATGCTACTTTGTGTCATTCCAGTTGTTAATTGGTTGTCATAATGGACACAAATCACTAGCACTGGTTTTGGCAAACTCTGAATATCCTTTAAGAAATTTTGAAGTAATTCAACTTCCTGCCTAGTTTTATCAAAAGTAATAAAATCTAGTTTCATTGATGATCTTGCAATACAGGTTTAATTAGATGATTTCCAATACTCAATAACTCTATTGAGTGTGAAAATATATAAACTAGTGGATTTTGAGTTCGTAATGTTAGATATTCAATTTGCATCACCAAAACTCTCAAGTATTGTTGAGTATCCAATATATTGCAACTCATAGTCTAAAGTATATATCAAACATTTGAGTACCATATTTATAGATTTTTAATTGTCCCATAAATTATTGGTAGATCTACTTAGTTTTTTCACCAAGTTAGCAATATTCAATCTTATATAATTTATAACATATATCAAGCTCATCTGTGAGAGAGATAAATAAGAGGTGTATGATAGGTTTTGATCAATTTTTGATAAGAAAAGTTAGGCTAATAAGAGTCATATTTTGTGATTGATTTAGATCTAAGTAGCGTAAGATATGAATGATGGCATTCATATATTCTTCGTTATAAGAGTGTATGAACTGAATAACAACAATTTATGAATGATCAAATCTAGGAATGATTAATTATGCAAATACAAGGTGTTTAGAGAGTTGTAATTCACTTAGATTCTCCCCCTGAATTGGACTTAGGATCAAAATAATACACACACACACACACACATCATTATAATGAAATTTAACATCAAGGCAATAAATAACATCATGAATTAGTCAAGTTTCAATATAATATGATAGGTTAAATAATCTATAACACCTGAATCAATTATCTATTCACAATTATTATTATTAGGTGCATAAATTTTAAGAGTTTTACCTAGGTTACCTAAAGTCGCGATCAAGGTTGAGGATTCTCTAGGAAAAGGTCCGATAACAACAACTTCTTTTAGTATATATAACAACAAAGGCATGGTGATTTGGTTTAGAATTTTAATTATTAGGTACCTTGGTAGGATCCTACCATTCTAGATATCTAATCAACTCATAACATCGTGACTTAGTATGTTATGTTCAATATAATGTGTACACAAACACTTTGATCTTACAACTCCTACTTCATAACTACAATTTTGTGATCTAAATGACCAATCTTGATAAGCTTCATGATTTAGTGAGCTAGATGTTCACTTAGATTGTAGATTAATTTACTCTTATTGAACTTAAGACTAGCAAACCACTAAGACAATTGACTCTGGATGATTAAGTTCCTCATTCAATGTTGTTCAATAAGCCACTATGACAGTTAACTCTAAATGATCATGTTCCTCATTCAGTATTGTTCTGTGAATAACATCATAATGTATAAATGTATAAGTTTCTTTAAAATTCATTATCATATCCTTTTTAAGAATCTCACATTGAATTTGTTCATACTTTATATCAATTCCATTTAAGAAGATACACACACGTAATCATACAATTGACTTTTTATATACAAGAATATCATTACGATTTTTTATTATAATCTTATCACCAAAGTACAACTTTTAGAAACTTTTAACAAGATAACCATAATAGGTTGGTAGAGGATGACCAAGTTACTTAATAGAAAATGCTTGTTAATTCAATGTAAAGATTTATGATTTATTTAATCTATAATATAAAATTTTGGCCAAAACACTCTAGATCTCACTTGTAGAGCCTGTTTGGGAACGCGGTGCAAACCACGTTTTCAAAAATTTTGAATTTTGTTTTTGCTAAACATAATTTTTTTATAGTTTTAGATCATTTTGATGTGCTGATATCAAAAATGATTTTTAAAAAAATAAAAAAATATTATTTTGATACATTTCTAAGCGAAAAACAATTTGAATCGCAATTGCTACCACAATCTTAAATAGACCCTTTGTAGGCAATCAAAGATAACATGTTTGATATCAAGTACAAAAAAAGTAATGTAGTAGTAGAGAAAGAACAATATGGTTTTGAGGAAAGGTATTTCATTGTATAATTTTTTTAATTGATATGAATAAATAATAAATGTATAATATCCAAATTAGAAAATAAAAAATTATGAAATATTAGAAATTACCTTTCTCTACTAACTTTTTTATTCCCCCTATTTTCCTTTAAATTTCATTTTTTCTCATTTTTTTTAATAGTCATTTGGATTGTCTTTAGATCAGCCAAGTCAACCGAATTATGTTGGGGCAACTCCTGCATGGTTTAATTTTAAACCCGTGCTAGACAAAAAGACGAGTAAAGAGATTTTTTTTCTTTTAATTTAATTCTTTTAAAAAAAACTTTATCCTCAGACTTTTCTTACTAATCCAACGAGCTACACTAAGTCGACCGAGTTACATCAAGATAACTTTCACATGATTTATTTTTAAACCCAGGTTAGATAAGGAATAAGATTGAGAGATCTTTTTTTTTGGTCAATTCCATCTATTTTTTCTCAATTTTATCCTCAAAGTTTTAATTTTAATCTTGAGTTAGACAAAAAGTTGGATCTGAATTTTTCTCCTATCAATTTCATCTTTTTTTTTTTTAATTTCATCATCAAACTTTTTTAACTGGTCAGTAGGGTTGTCTTTAGACCCGTCAAATTATTTAGGTCATGTTGGGGCAGCTCCCATAGAGTGTAATTTTAAATTTGGCTAGGCAATAAATCAAGTTGGAAGGTTATAAAATTGACCCACTAAGATAAATTTAATAAAAATTACCAAATAATTCTTTTTTATTTATTAAATTCAAGAAATTTTTTTAAAATTCAATAGGATTTCAAACTGGGATTGTAGTAGTTTTTATAATCTGACAATGGAGCCCACTACCACTAGTGCACATGATAAAGCAATCCCTCAAATTAAGCTAAGCTACACATTCACCTCAACAAGTGTGAGTGCCTGTCTGAAAGATAGACAGAAAGAGAAAGGGAAAGTGAATAAGCTGTTTGTTTGGAAGACACGGTGAGGGACTTCCGGGGAACAAAGGCAAAGGGCAAACGCATGCGCCTCTCGTTTTTCTTCTCTATAAGCCAAATGACGTCAAAGCAATCATTTTTCCATTTTGGTCCCACCCCATAAAAATAGTTTTTTTTTTTTTTAAAAAAAAGACGTTCTATATAATTCCCAAGGGCATGAATATTACCCTTTTTTTTTTGGTTAAAAATTACTATTTTTCTAATTAATAATGGATCTCCTGTGGAAAGATCAGTAATCTATATTAAAAAATAAAATATAAAACAATTTAATTAAGATTGAGTCTATAATGCAAATATATATATATAAAAAAGTGGACGATAATTAAGTAAGTATATTTAATAGCTGATATATTGATGCAGGTACATAGTATTCTATATATGTGGCTACATAAACTCTTCGTATACATTTTACAATCCTACGGTGATTATTGCCGCATTCTATGTTGCCTAAGACGGTTTGGTTTTTCCCCTACTTTCCCGCCTTTGTTTTCTTTTAACATGGTCCCAAGCATCAGTTGTCCGCGAAACTTTCGGGTTGAATAAACAAAGATTTGGATGCAATAATAATAATAAAAAAAAAACAAATTGAAGTATAGCTAATAATTGTTTTAGAAAATAAAAAAATTTAATAATGAATTCAAAATCTAATGAATATATTTATTAAATAGATTAAAAAAATTAAGCATAAATAAATGTTAACTTTTTTTTTAACACTAACCATATACTAATTGTAAAGTTGAGAGACTAGCACAAATAAGGATAACCAATCCAAAGACAGGTCTACTTGACTTAAAAAAACATTTCACAACATTATTTATTTTAATATTAAGATGATGAAATTTTGAAGTAATTTTGGTTAATCTATGTTAATCTGTCAAATTATTGACTTAAGTTATAAACCTAGCCAAGTTTAATAACCTGATATTTCTATCAAAAACTATTATAATATGATTGCAAAAGTTGATGCTCATAGTAAAAAAATAAAATAAAATGATTATAGTGGGTTATATAAAAAGAATATTTTTATTTTTTAAAATCTACACTCTTATTTGGAAACACATTAAAAATAAAATGCCATTAAATATAATAATATTTTAATTTATTTAAGAATTTAATTAAATAATATACAAAATATATTTTCAATTAATTAATTTTAAAAAATGACATCTAAATTATTGGGAAAAGAAAAAATAATGAAGCGTGTAAGCATATATAGCTAGCATTGGGCCTTTAAAAATAAATATAGATGTGTGGGCTATCAATTTAAGCCCACACATCTAGGCCTTATAAGCAGAGAATATATTGTTCACCCAATATTTTTTTTAAAAAATAAATAATAAAATGACATGTCACTTCCTGTCCAGATTTTGACCACTACAGAGGTGACTGAAAAAATAAAAAGGTTTTTTAATTTAAAAATATATTTTTCAGCTCATATTCATCTAAAAACATCTAATAAACAACTTTTAAATCCCTCAAAAACCAATTCATCAATTAAAAAATTACCAAAAAGGTTCAAAAATACAAAATCAAAGTAGGAAAAAAAACTCCCCCAACTATGATCTACCTTTCATGACAAATGAAAACTGAAAAACCTAAATAACATTCTTCTCATTAAGATGAACACTTTGACATCAAATCTAGCCATTTTTCTTGCAAAAACTAATAAACCAACCTCTTGGGCTTAGACTAAGAAAGCTCAATGTCCATGGACTCAGCCTTGAAAATAGCCCAACATTGGGGAAGAGATCAACACCATGGGTTCAACCTTGGAAACAGCCTAATATCAGGGAAGAGATTAACATTATGGGCTCAACTTAGAAGAAAAATTTAGTTTTTATAGGCTCAGCTACATTTTAGATCCTACTCTTCCTATACCTTTAAGTGTGTAAAAGTCATCTAAAGGCCTACTATATTTCCATCAACATTAATGTTATATAAGTGATAGTATATAAAAAATCTTTCAAATGTTTACTATATTTCTATCGCATTAATATTTATATAAAAAATATTTATCACTTATTAATTTATATATTAGAGATATTTTTCCTCATTAATGCTATGAGGACAAAATTACATTCTAATTTCTTCTCTCTGTAAAATAGTAAGACTCATGAGTTATATGATACCTCATGAATCCTTCAAACTCTATAAAATTACAATTTTTATTTTTACTCTATATTTATTTTTAAAATCTCTTTCTAAAATATTATTATATTTTTTCTAAAAAATACTTATATTTAAGTATCAGGTATTCCCAAAACCACTTCCAGAAATGAGCATGAAGCTCAAATACAATTTACTCTTGAAAGAGGAATCCCAGCTATATCTGTTATGATGGGAATGAAGAGGCTTCCCTACCCGGGCAAGGTTTTTAATTTGTATTTCCTTATATGGGTTTAAGCTCATCCAAAATTTTAATTTTTGCTGGCTACATTCTTTGATTTGCTCTATCTGCCAATCTCTTTCTAATGTTCAAAAAATCATAGCATTCAATTTCAAATCTTGTTTTCTTGCTGTAAAAGATTCAGTGCCTGTGAAACTATCTTAATGGGATTTCTTGGTTTTAATTAACAAAATAAAGATAGTAATATAGAATATAAGTTTGTTTTATCTTAGCAATTGACATATGCAGGTGGTAAACTTCTTTTGGAGCTGAATCGTGTGTTGCGACCTGGTGGCTCCTTTGTGTTGTCAGCCACTCCTGTTTATCAGAAACTAGCTGAAGATGTTGGAATTTGGCATGGTGGGTTATTTTTTTAAAACCAAATATGCAATAATTTTTTAGAGAGCTGATTGATTCTAACGAACTGTGCCTTTTATGGAATTGTCTGCAGCCACGACTGAACTAACAAAAGTTACACTTAATGGAGTTGGTGTAGCTACGTACAGGAAGCCTACTTCCAATGACTGCCATGAGAAAAGATCAAAACAAGAGCCTCCACTTTCCGAAGCCTTGTAATTTTACTCTTAAGCCAACAGATGTTTTCGGAACATGGAAATCATAGCAACAAAAGCAATGAAAGGCAATGTAATTTTTTAGTTTGGTTTCTAGTGACATAACAGTACCCTGATAAAGATTGTAACAGTAGCCTTCACAGATAGGGGTGTTCATTCTCTATGCATTTATTAGCAAATCGTTAACTAATTTGAATGTTTGCCTAAAGTTTTTGAGGATTTAAGAAGCTTCATATATATTCAGAATCTTGGTTATTGAAAGATGGATCGACAAATAAATAGCTTGCTAAATATATAGACTTTTTTTTTTTGGATTCGAGGAAACCCCACCTCCTGGAAAGCGCACTTTGTGGGCCCAGGTGAGTGAGTAAAACCCCGGCTGTCCCAGACTCTTACAAGAGGTGCACGCCCTGACTCGAACTCGAGACCTGCTGTGCAGATTTCAAGTCTTTTTGCCACCACGCTACACCTCTTGGGGACAAAGAACGAGGGATAACAGTGCGCATTATTTAAAGTTAATGAGTTTCATCTCTATAAGTTGAAAGGAGTGGAGTTGGTTTGGATTAGAAAATCCAGATCAAAACATTTGTTAATTAAACCTAAAAAAAACTAAGCTAAAAAGAAATGGTTAAAGCTGAAATAGGCCATTAAAAACCCAAAAAATAAATCCATTTAAAAATATTATTTTCAGTTTTTTAACCAAAATTTCAAATTTATAAGAACCAAAATGGTTTAATCTAAACTAGTTTTTGATTTGGTTTAGGTTAAAATTTCTAAATATTAAAAACTCTAGTTTGGTTAGATTTTTTAGCTCAAACCGACCGGACTGTACCATTCCATACCGTGAACATGTCTATATATATGTATGTATTTATGTATGTATTTATGTATGTATGTATGTGTGTGTGTATGTATATATATTTAATCATTGAAGAAGATTGTACTTTGAGAGAGCCTACACAAGACCGTCCTTTTAAAATCCCATGTGGAGACCATGTGAGAAATTTATTTTCTCTCTATTCTCTGTCCAAAGCCGAACCCCATGCCATAAAATTTCTCTTATGTGGGTCCTTTTCAGTTTTCTCCCTCTCAGCATTGCCATGTTTTCCGGATCCTGCCAATTCCTCCCCCCAAATCAACATCCTCGCAGTGCGCAATTCCATGGAACTCGAAGCCCAAAAATTAAAATAATAATAATAATAAATTTTAAGAAATATAGTTTAGCTAGTCAAGTTCTAATTTATTTTTTAAAAATTATCAGTTTGAGTGTTATAAATCTCGGGACTACTAGAGATTTACCTAATTATTAACTTTAAAATTTTAAAAAATTAGTTAAGATATGTGTAAATTAGACCATGTAAACTAGTCCGGATAATAATAATAATAATAATTCTAGTGATTAATTTTATTTAAATGGTCAAATGTATTCTTGCAACATTACTGAGATTTCTATCATTAATTTACATTTCATATCACATATTTTGTCGTGGAACACGTCCTAGCTAGCTTGGACAGACCTGCAAAAGAGGTTTGAAATTATTAACGTAGTTGAAATTAAAGTCCAACTTAAAACTTCTTAATTCTGAATGTTAATGGGGAATTTCTTATGAGTAATTAGGAATTTTAAAATAGTAATTGGGAATAGGAAAATGCTTTAATTTCTGTACTAATTCAAGATCATTAAGCATCCGAATGCTAAGTAAAGAAAATAGAAATAAAGAACGATTTATACATATACTTTGGGATATTGATCTTAATTTTGTATAAAGTCTTGAAGGACAACTCATGAATTCCAAATGCTTTTTACTCAATCTTTGTCCGAAGTACTCCTTTCCTTTCTGAATCCTAGATCTTAACACAAGTACTTTGTATGAATACAAATTCCAATGCCAGTCTAGAAACAATAATTTCTGCTAAGCTTATATAATAAAGAATTGTTTGTCTAACTGCTTTCTCCTTTTTCTTTTCTTTTTTTTATTCAAACTTCTTGTACAAATTTGGTAGCTAAAGAAACCCTATGTTTTAATATGTCCACGTTTCATCCCTTATTTTCTTTCTATATTTTCTTTTTTTTTCTATTTTTTTTTAAAAAGGAAAAGAAAAGAAAGAAATAACATGAAATGAGTGAAAAGGGTCAAGTTGAAAATAGATTTAAGAATATAGGGACTAATTAATGATTCGTAAGACCAGGGGGATTATCCAATTAACTTTGCAAGACTATAGGGACTAATTTATATCTTAGGGCCAATTTCTTTTTTACATCTTCTAGTTCTAGGGTTTGTGTGGTGGGCCATGGACACCATGTGCCTGCATGTGCTGTGTCTTTCTCTCTTAAAGGCCCACTGCTGCTTTTCCTTTGAGCAAATAAATGGGGTGGCTTCACTTTCTTCTTCCTTCACGTTCTTCTTCCTTCTCATTCTCTCTCTCTCTTACATCATTCTAGGATTCTGAGACACACTTTCTTGGATCGTAGAATTGCATCATTCTGCAACTTGTCTTACTTACTTCTCATGATTTTCTGTGCTCTTGTTCTATACAACAAAGGTATGCCTCACATCATTATATATCTTGCTCCAACAATGCATCATGTAGTTCCCATGACTAGATAGATCCATGAAAGTGCATAAATTCACCTTAAACTTGCCATCGTCTTCTTTTTTGAAATAATTGTCCACCTTCACTAGCTCTCTCATGATTCCTTAAATGTTATTAACTTATACTCACTCGCTCTTTAATTTAAATCTTTTCCCATTTTTCCTTTCTTAATTTCTTGGTTTGGAAATATATTTACTTCTTCAATTCTATGCTATGGATCCTCTCTTTGGTTGAGAAAAATTGTTGGAAGAAAATATTAAGAAAAGTATAAAGCCAGCTAACTGACCAAACTAGCAGCTAGACTGAAGCTATAAAGCTTGTAGCATTTCTTTTCCTGTGCTCACATCTCTTTCAAATTCTTCTTGTACTGTCTTCTTATCTTATGCAGAATGCGCGATCCTAGTTCACTCAAGCAACAATTTCTCAAGAAATGGATATTGGGTCTCCAAGTATGTGGTTCTGGGAAGCAGAACATGAGCATATTGGAGAGAAAGAAGGCAATAGAGCTATCAGCAGACATTGCCTTAGCTTCTACTAGAGATGGAAGGACTTGTTGGAGTCGTGCACTCATTGCCAATGCTTCAAAACATGATGATAATAAAGTCCTTGTTCAGCACCTATTAGCTCCTGAGAGTGAGAGGCTAAAGAACGCGTCAATTGGATTGGCCATGGACAACAAGAGGGTTAGATGCAAGAAAATCTTGAAGAGGAGTTGCTGCATTAAAAGAGTAAGAAAAAGTGAACCGCAAGTTGTTCTTGCTAAATCTATTGCTAAAAGGATGGTAAATAGAAGAACACAAGTATTGAAGAGTCTTGTACCTGGAGGGGAATTTATGGATGATATCTCTCTGATTGAAGAAACCCTAGACTACATAGAATCACTTCGAGCTCAGGTTGATGTCATGAGAACTCTTGCTAAGGCTACTGAGCTAGTCAATGGTAAATAGGAACATCGATGGAAAATTAAGTAGCTACTTTCTATGAATTCTAGATCTTCTATTTCTTATTTGTTCTTCTTCTTCTTCTTTTTTTCCTTGCAAGACTAGATATAATAAAAAAAAAAATCAGGACGTGCTAATAGGTAGCAAGGCACGTACAGATGAACCATATTTATTAAATCAATCAAAACTTTTGTTTCCCTCGCCTCTACTAGCTGGTCTTAGTTTTAATTTACATTAAAATGATGAGCAAGATTCCGGAAATGTTTGCACAAATTTCTAAAACTTAATTATTGGTAGCCAGCAATATTGCACTGAGCATTTTCTATTTCCCTTTGTACTGATGATGTTTCTTCTTTTCATTTTGTTGTCCAAGATATATGGGATGTGCTCAATATGCAAACAAATTAAGGCTTACAAATTATGTTCAAGAACATGACTACATGGGGAAATTCATTAACAACCCATATTTCATCCACAAAAAGAAAAGAAGGGAAAGAATAAAATAATCCAAAGAAGGAACTTCCACTATACGAGTACTTGAATTGTTGCTTGAAATTCTACTTTTATTGTCTTTTGATAGTGTTCTTGTGTTTGTCCTTCAGTAAAGGGAACTAGCTTGGTACATACTCTCTGTTGTCACTCAAACTGATATCTTACCGTATGAAGTATTGCTTAGACAGCTAGCTGTTTGGTTCTTCTTTGCTTATTTTGGTTAAGGACGTGCGATGATCTTGCATTATTGAGGCATGTAGGAGGGAAAGTTGGTGTTGACACAAGATAACAAAGAAAGGCCAAATTACTATACCCGTGCAACACCCTGCATATACTATATTTCTTTGATGGTGACAGCAGCAAAGATTTTAAGATGTAAGAATTCATAAATTGTAGTCCATGATGACGCAGATATATGTTATATATACACGCACACACAACCGTATCCATGAATATATATATATATATACATGAATATATATATATATATGTGTGTGTGTGTGTGTGGCCTATAAAATATTTCAACTGGTTGTTACATGCAAAGCCTAATCCTTGCTTATTAACATTTATGGAACCACTGGATTATTGATCTCATGACCTGGTCAACTATCATAAAAGTGATCAGTCTCCATTGGTGATCAACATGAACCATGAAAGATGTATTATAGTTTAGCATTTTCCAAAGTTTTATAATTGGCAAACCTTAATATAAAAGATGGTAGATATTAAATGAAGATACAAAGAACAACAATCAGCCTTTCTCGTTCAGATTTCTACGTTTATTTATTTTTTATGAATATTGTTCTAGTAATTCTATTAAAATTAAAGATGGTACAATGTCCAAAACGAGAGAATTGGCCAAAGGAAACAAAGATAAAAGAGAAGTAAGAGAGGCTTCAAAATGTCATGAAGCTAAAGCAAAGATGGGGACTAAAACGGTTTGCAGTTTCCTTTGATTTGTTGTTAACATCAGAGTAAGAAGATGGTAATCCATACCAGTTTCCATTGTTATTACCATTTATGATCAATATTAAAGAACATCATTGTAAGAAGCACCGTTTTAGTGGGATTTCTATATATAGTCCGGCCATGTATTTATATTTCCCCAACTGTAATATCCTGATTGTTTTAATAGTGAATTATCGAGGATAAATTAATTTCATGATTATAACTCTTAAGAAGATTGAAGATAGGGTTGTGATCACAACTACTAAAAAAATAGTTGTACTACAATTAGGAGGCTATCCAAATTTTGCCCAGATGAAGATGGCTAACAATACAAGAAGAGAGCAGTAAGTCCTCTCTGCCTTCTCTAGATGTAACGAAGAGTTGGTTGGCCAATTAATTATGTCCCATCAAATTAAATTTGACCATTTACCGTCTAATGTTGCTGGCCAGCTATATATAATCAATTCATCTCTACATATAATGACAGACACATGCATGATTTTTGGAAGTCATAATGGTCATAAAATATGCAAAAGTGTGCGTGTACCATCATGGACAGTGAGTTGATTGTCTTTACTAAGAAGTGAGACCAGCAACCCTAAAGTAAATAATAATGCTACTGGCATTTTCCATTTGAGAAATAAGTTTATGCACAAAGGAAAGCGACCTACAGCTAGATTTCTGATTTGATGCCCCTGCACAAATTATTATGAGCCTTTAAAATCTGGACTAAGCGGGAAAGTATCTATGTTTAGCCATTTCCTTCGTTGTATTGATCATAGAATCCGTAGGGTTGGGGGCTAGTTGTTATCTGTTGTGTCAAGGAAGAAATACATGGTATTATAGTATATCACCGAGGTTTTACGTAGGGCAAGACAAAGGCAACGAGCCAAAGACCAGGCTCGAGATGGTTTGTCTGTAGCACGCTGCCTCCGCCACCAGACTCCATTGATAGTCCCACTGCAAGAACACTTTCAGGTTCTTGAAAGGCCTGTTGAGGACAAATCGGGGCGCCCTTGAGGGCCTTTTGGTATTTGTCCAAATTGTGTCTATATAACCTTTCTTATCTGATAGGTTATGATTTTTGTGGTCAGCAAGTTCAGTCCAAATTTGGGTTTGAGCATGAGTTCGAGTCTGATTACAATAACATTAAGCCTGCTCTCAACTTCACGAGGCACAGACAGAGCAACTTTGGGCCAACCACATCGACCTAGTAAGGATTTGGGTCACACTTCAAAGAAAGGACCTCATCATATAAAGCCAGGCTCACAGTGACAACTTATCTGCCCGAAGAGCAGAGACTGGAGAATTTTTTTTTCCCTGGATTTCCACGAGTATATTTTACTGTGCCGTTTATGGAAAACAAATTTTTATAGTAATTTTATATTGAACAATAAAGGATATTTTTATATATTGTTGCAGGGACATCTTGATAAACTAAAAGTAAAAATTAAAAATTAAAACCTAACTAGTCTTTCGAGTTTTAGATAAAAAATTATTTATGCTAAAGTAAAGATAAATATCATTCTAAAACATTCTATATAAGATAAGTTTTATTGTGTTTATTTCTAAAATAAAAATACGTAAAAGCCATTGCTGAAATTGGATTAAATTGGTGTGTATAATTGGTTAAAAAAAAATTATCACTAAATCTAAGATAATAATTTAGATTTTTACTTGATAATAAAGTCCAATCCTCACTTAAAATGATAAGTGTTGAACCTGGCCGATAACGAATGACAAATCAAACTTTGAATTCATTTCTTGGATCATGTCTAAAATAAATCTAAAAACCATTACTTACACCCAATAGATCTTTTTGAGGTAACATTAACTCGGATTAAATTCACTAGTAATAATGAGATAATATTCTAATCACATAAAAAAATTATTTTAAAAAACATTAATTGACATTAATAAAAAGAAAAAGTATTTACAAACAAAGATAAATTCACTGGTATAATTTTAAAAAAAAAATAAATGTTCCCACCTTAAGAGCGACTCTACCAGTAAAATAATAGTTTATTGTATGAAAGAGAAGTAAATCAAAAGAGAACCTTTCAACTCATGGATTGAATTCATATTTTTGAAAAACAAATAATATATATGTATAATTATAAAAAGGCTAGCGGATGTGCAGGAGAGAGGGGAAGAAGATGGAAGAAAAAAAGGGGTTAGGATTCCTTTTTTTTCTTTTATGTTTTTTTTTGCTAGTCTTTTTTTTTTTTTTGCTTTATTACTCTCTATTTTTCTCTGCTTGTGATTTTACTTTGGGAATTTTACTTTCTAATTCTACTTCCATGAAATTTTTTTGCACTCTTTATTCCTTTATTTATAGGCTCTTTATCAAAAAAAAAAAAAACTAAAATGCTCATCTTTTCTCCTATATTTTATCTCTTAACCTCCTAATTTTCTATTTTATTTTAAATCCATAGTTTTTTTTAGATGGACTTAAACTCTTGTATTTTTTATTTTGGTCCTGATTTTTTAATCTGATTGTCATTTCACTCTTTAATATTTTTTCTTCTTCTTTTTGAGTATGGGGTAAAAAATCAATTACGATAGCTTTTCTTTCTTTACAATACTTATGGTACAAAATAAAAAATATATATTTTTCTTTGACCTTGTATTGTGAGTTTGTAAAGAAAAAAAAAGAGTTTCTTTGAAAAGAAAGATGTCATTGGATTAATAGGCTTTCCTTGAATAAAAATACTATTTGGAAAAAAATAATTATCATCATCCAGTTGAACTTCTCTTTGAAATTAAAATCATCTAAAAAGAAATTGTTATCAAATTGATGGGCTTATCTAAATAAATGCCATTTTGATAGAAAATTATTACCGGACTGATGGGTCTTACTTGAGAAATTGTTATTTGAAATAAACTTATCATTTAAAATGTTGTATCATGTTCTTTTTCTTGAGAAGGAGAAAGTTTTTCTGTGTTGAGAGGAAAAGTCTTATGTTAAAAAAAAAAGATGTCATATCGTATTATGATCACTAGAAAACCTTATCATCCTAAAATATCATTGTAACTTGTCTTTTATTTTTAATGATTTATTGTCTTTAATCTAATAGTGATCTATCTATATTAGTGACAATTAATCCACTATAATGAGTTTAACCTTAGGTAGATATTCAAGTCTAATTATTCTAAGGTCTTGTTTATCTTTATCACTCCTAAGTTATTTTTTTTTATATAATACTTGGTGAATTGACACGCCTATAACTAGTAACTTCTTATCATGACATATGATCAATAATCTATCAAGTCATTCCAATGAATAATCAATAGGCTTATATTGAGCTCTTTTAACCTAACCTAGATCCTAAAAATGGTTCATAAATAATGTCATGTCTAAGATTCATTTATAATATTTTTTTAATGAAGATTGTATGCTCATTTATTTGGAATGAGATCTAAGTGACATAAAGATCTCATTTGAACTAAGTTTTGATAATGATCTTTTTAGTGTTCATTTATCTTTTAGGTATGTTATTTAACATTCAATTTTTTTTATTTAATTTATCTTGGTTACCCCTCATCACTATGAGTGAACAACCTCAATCCCGTTTGTTTTTAATTTGTTAAAAATACATATGAAACTTGTTTTAAAGACTAAATATCTCTTATTCAAAATCATAAAAGAAATACATCAACAATGTACACATGTAAATTATACATAGATTTATGAAGTATGATATGTATAATATCGACATAATGTGAAAGGATTGACTTCTTCTTCATCAAAATGATTTGAGTCACAACGACTTATTTTTAATGAAAAGCAGCATATCTTATTGATATATAACAAAATTTATATATGAAAAAATGAGAGAGAGTGAAATGGAAAAGATTTATTTATATATAAAGAATTGGATTTATAGTGAGAAATAGAGGAACTATAAAATTTAAAGAGAAAGAAAAAGATAATAACCATGAGTAATGAAACAAAGAAGGTGTTTGTACAGGGAGATAACGTAGAGAAAGGGTTTTTTTTTTATTTTCCAGGTTGACTTAAGTCAACCCAACTGACTTGGTACCCGACTATTATTCCAGGTCAACCTTCAAGCCGAGTTTTATAATTATGGTTTCTAATGATAAAAATAATTATGTCCTCTTTCTAAAATTGGTTGAAACTGATATATATATATATTTGGTAAAGAGAAAAAAGATCATTAAACCTAAGATAGTGATTTGGAACTTGGTCCTCATAATAAAACCCAATTCTCACTTTAAAAAAATGACAGTTGAACCCAGGAGGATGATAAGTGACAATTGGGTTTTGAGCTCGTTTCTTAGGTCATGCCTAACATATACTCAAAGACCACTATTAATACTCAATAGGTCTTTTTAGGATCATATTGATCCTGCCTAAATTCTCTTGCAATGATGGGACAATATTCTAAAAAAAAAAACTCTTAAGAAATGCACACAATGACATCAATAAAAAAAAAGATATTTACAAACAAAGATAAATTCATTGATATTTTTTTTAAGAAAATGAATATTGTCAGTAGCTATGCTAGTAGAATAATGGTTTATTATATAAAAGAAAAGTGAATCAAAAGGAAACTTTTCACTCCACATATCAAATTCATATTTTTAAAAGAAATAATATATGTATGTAATTTTGGAAAACAAGTTATTTTTTATTCAACTTTCAAAGAGCATGACTCATTAAGTGATTGTATTACCTTTGGGTTGAACCTAAATCACAAAAAAAAAATATTAAAAAACAATTGACATCTAATTGATAAGACATGTTCAGTGATCTACCAATAGGTCAATCATTTGATAAAAAACAACCAATAATATAAATGTTTAAATATATGTATATATATACTCAAAATATTCCTGTCATATTTAAAAAAAATCATTGAAGATTCTAGCATTCTAAATTAAAAATCTACATTTAAACGCATTGAATATGAAATTCAAATATTTACCAATACAAATTCTCCACACATTTAATCACATCCATGCAAAATCAATAAAATCATGCTGAGAAACTATAAATCACCCAACCTAAACAGATAGATACACATATAGATCAATAAATCAACACGTATAAAAATCACACTATTTAACAAAGTGTCACCCAAATTATATTAACACATATGCAAATAAAAAATCAATCCACACTAAATCATCTACACATCAACATTACAATACAAGTAATTCAAATAAATTGGCTTTTAGATATGAAATTGACCTTCTATAACTATTATAAATGAATCAAACAAGGCAGAATAATGTTAACGCGTGCTTTTGAAATACTAGGTTATGATAAGTATAGAAGGCATATGCTCTTTATGTGCCAAGGATGTACTTGCAAAATCACATAAAAATGATGATCTTTTAGGTGGATATGGAAGCTGGTTGTTCCTTGTTTATTATGGGGATGATTTGGTTGGGTTTTAGCTGTATTGTCGGGTTTGATTGAGGTAATTTTTTAATGAAATTAAGGTTATGATTTTGGGTTAAAAAAAGATCATAATGATGTGTTGGGTGGTGGATATGAAGGCTATTCTATAGGGTGACAGTAAGGGAGCAATGGATGCGTGCGACAAAAAGATGAGAGGGATTGTCGTGTGGAGGAGATGAAGGTAGTGGAGCGATATGGAGAGAGAGGATAATATTTAGGTTCATGGTGGTCTGAGAAGCTATTGTTAGTTTCGTTCTTTGAAGAGAATGCGATTTTTAGTGGTTTACTCAGTCTGTTACTAGGTTTGGGGTTGTTGGTTTGACCAAAATTCAGCGAGAAAAATGAAAGGAAAAGGCTTATAGTTGTGGAGGGAGGAAGAGGGGAAGAAAAAGCTGACTTCTTCTTCTTCTTCTTCTTCTTCTTTTATCTTTGTGTCAACCTCTTTTTTTTTTCTTTGCTTTTTTTTTTAAAAAAAGATTTTACTCTCTAGCTTCTCACGTAAAAAATTTTCTAGGATCTCTCAAAATTCTCTCCATTTTTCTACGTATATAATTTTCCTTTGAGATTTTTTTTTGTTTCTCGATTCTCTTTAGTTTTGTTTCGGGAATTTTTTTTGCAGTATTTATTCCTTATTTATAGTCCCTTAACCACATATATATATTTTTTCAAATTCTTTTATTTTCTCCTCTATTTTATCTCCTAATCTCCTCTTTTATTACAAATTCACAATTTATTTTGGAGATAAAATTAAACTCTAGTATTTTTTTTTTATTTCAATCCCTATTCTTCATTTGATTGGTGTTTCACTCCTCCATTTTTTTTTTAATATAGGGTCAAAAATCGATTATAATATATATAAACTTATACTAAATTCTCTTTTGAATGATCATAAGTATATATCCCCTATATTAGTATGATATATTGAAAAGAATACATTCATCAAACTTATCAACTACTATTAAATAATACAAAAAAAATAATTATGATTGCTATCTTGTATTACTTCCAAGAAAATATTAATGATATTTATGAATTTGATTGGGTCTAGATGATTCAAATAAACAAATTAAATGTATATTTTTTAAACTTAACTTGATTCAATGGCTACATCCAAGAAATTTGATATCCTAACATTTAATTTGGATTGATTCTAAAATTAAATAAAATAAAAAGTTGATCTGGTAAAATTTCATTGACCCAACGTAGCCTAATTCAAACTTACTAAGTTAATTATAAGATATTCAAAATAAATTAAAACAATATCATTTTAGTTTTTATTAAAACAAAAGAAAAATTAGGTTTAGTATATCCACTCATCTATTGACTCGAATCCATTATCAATTTAGACTATAACTAAGTATGATAACGCGTGCTTCTATTCCCCTCCAATAGGCTTTCCAAATCATGAACAGAAATTGTAAAATTGAAAAGAATCCGAAATATCACCCCTGCTTTATTTTAAGATTATGTTCGACTGATCTAAAAGTAAACTTGAATTGCAAGGTTTGCAAACTAGCCGCATGATAACCTAAGCTTAAGAATTTGGGATAAAACCCTAAACTTGGACGAGAAATAATTCTCGAATCCTACTGTTTTCATCAACAGTTACAAAAAAACATATATTAAACACTTTGAAATTATAAGTTCTGAGTGTGCACCTAAAACTCACCATAATTTAATTTACAAAACAAGATTAAACTCGTTAAAACTTCCTCTATATCGATTAAGCCTCTGCAGCGTAGTGATTTATCAGTACAGATTTACACGCCAAAGATCCCCAGTTCGACATTAATGTCTTGGAGGATTAAAATGCAAGAAGCTGAATAATTCTTTATCCCACTTTGGCCGAAACTTTAATTCAGAATCCGAACATTCATCTTTATGCTCTTAAATATAATCTTTAGTAACCTTCCAAGAAAATCAAGAGAGGAGTGCATTGCCCCTAGTCTCACATCGGTGCTTAGCTTTTCTTAATCACACACTCACCATTTAATTAAGAAACACAAGTGATCACGAGCACTCAAATTATTCGCTTGTCACATGAGTCTAATGAGCACACTTTTAATAAATAAATAAATAAACCTCTGCAAAGTCCAGTAATCCATCATCAAAGCAGAATATTGGTGACCCCATAGCCATTTTGAGAGATAATCGAACCCATAAAAAGCTACTCAACTAATTTTCATAAAACCCTTTTTAATACAAAAAGCTAAACCCTAAACCTCGTCGTTTAACAACTTGTTAATCATCCAACCAATATTATAATCAGAGAATGTCTAGCTTCACTATTGATACATGTCTTTGTAGCTTTATTGTGGTTAACATCAATCATACTTGTCTACATCCTTTTTAGCAATGTTGGCCCTAGACTGCATGCTTGGTTATAATAATGCCTCACAATTCTTGCATCTTACTCTCTTAACTTTTATGGCTTGTTGTGGCTATAGCCTTAGGAAATGTTTGTTTTTCGGTAGAAACCGTGTTTCATGACAAAATAAATTTAAAAAATTACTTGAAATTAATTTTTTTAGTATTTTTAGATAGTTTTGATGTATTGATATTAAAAATAAATTTTAAAATAAAAAAAATTATTTTTATACTTTTCAAAATAAAAAACAACCGTTACTACGATATTAAATACTACCTCAAAAAAACTAACATGGTGGCCCTGGACAGCTCGAAGGAGTCACATATCACTTCCTCATCAAACCTATTCTTCATGCTTAGCTTGAGTTTATGGTTTTCATTTAAAGATACAAAAGGAAATGGACCTCTCGATACCTTTTTTGTATGTATAATTTATTATACAAGCATTAATGCTTCTACAGTGGTAGCATGTGTTCTCTATCATCAAATCTTGAAGGAACCCTCTCCAATCTAAATCTATTATTATCTAGAAACTCTTGCTATACCTAGTAGGTCCCTTGTTCCCAGCTCCATGTTTACATATTCATAAACATCCAGTTACCCTTTCCAACTGTAATATCTCATCTGTCTAAAACCCTTTTTTGATGAACTTTAGGATCTGCATACGAGGACAGCAACAAGCTGTGCCTGCCAGCACTAACCTTTTAAGGCCATTTTTTCCCCATAGATGCATAATTTCCCATTTGAATCTGATCTCTCATATGGGTCAATCACACCAATGGTGATGATTTAAGGAGGACATTTTGCAGCTCTATTCTATCCAATAAATTAAACATGTGTATGGGCCATATGTTTATAAACCCTCATCACAATATTGACATGATAGGGATTTAGGCATAGTCTATTTAGCATTCATGCATGTTAAGACTTGCTAATATCTGAGACTTAGCTGAGCCTTTCCTCAATCTGCTGTTAATTTTATCACCTCCAGGTAAACACAAATACAGTCTATAGCTCCTAATCGCATACATGGATTCAATTATGAAGCCATCTCCCTCTGAGGCACATCCTGAGACAATGGATTTTCTTTCGAGCACTTGGTGCAACTTTGCTGTTCAAGCTCTCCAACCAGACTTGCAAAACCAGCCGATTATTCTCCTAGATAATCCAATCAAGAAACTCGATTGCGACGTCATGAAACCTCCTTTCTCGGTGAGTCAATTTGTAGCAGTTTCTATGTTTGCAGTGTTTTATGATTTGAATGTTATTGGAGCAAAGGACATGAATGGAGGTTTATTTGTTTACCTTGCAGAAGATGGACAAGAGTGTCAAAATGGATGATGCCTTCAAGTCTCTGCCACCATGGAAATCCAATGATATGAAGGTAGGCACACTACAGCAATAGTATAGTGGTTATGATCAATGTTTATCATTTAGTTGAATTTATCCAAACCAAATTCATTGCTTTATTTCTTCGGTTTTTTGCTTACAGTCATGGATATGGATGCAACAAGCAATGCATCCTGAACTGAACTACAACAGTTGTTTCCGCAAGAAATGGGTGCATAATCTTGTTCTCATTAACTTAAGCTTTTTTTATAAGCTATAAAAACACATACAAAAGAACTTAATCTAAACAATTCTTAATGCAGTTCCCATGGAAAAATATACTGCCCTTTAAGACCATTTCAATAAAGAAATGGTTGAAAGAGATAAAGCTGAAGCGAAAAGAAGAAGAGAGGCTACAAAAAGCTGAAGTACATGCAGCTATATCAGTAGCAGGAGTGGCTGCTGCCTTAGCTGCAATTGCTGCTGAGAACTCTAAGAAAGATGAATCCAGCACTGCCAAGGAGGCTGCCATAGCCTCTGCTGCTGCTTTGGTTGCAGCTAAATGCGCACAAGTCGCAGAAGCAATGGGGGCAAAGAGAGAGCAGCTTAGCAGTGCCATAGGTTCAGCCATGAGTGGCACAAATGCAAGTGACATAGTAACACTCACAGCTGCTGCAACAACTTGTAAGTTCCTTCAATTATTTTTCTGTGGAAATATGAGGAGTGCTTTTAATTCACTTGATAATAGAAAGAATTATTCTTTTTTGGCAAATAGAGCTATAATTGGGCTGTTTAGATTACTAGATTGGCCTCACAATGGGGCCATGGCAACCATAATATGCAACCCAGAGAGTTTTGTTCACTTACTTCCCTAGTTGTGTGCTTTTGGTTACAATTGTTTATAGCATTGAAAGGAGCTGCTACCCTTAAAGCAAGAACAGGATGCAAGAACAGACTAAATGCACCAGTTCTCCCTTTAGAGGATAACAATGACATTGATTTTGACTTTGAGAAGTGTAGATCAGTACTTGCCAATGGAACGGAGCTCCATGTTGAAACACCTGATGGTATGTTGATGGAGAAGTCACTACTGGAATGTCAGCTAGTTTAAATAGTAAAATCATTTGGCATTTTGCTTGATTATAATTTTTTGTGTAAACAGGAAATTTCAGGGTGAGATCTGTGTCTATCATTCTTAGCAACAAAGCCAAGGTTTGACTAATATTCTAGTCTTATTTCAGATTCTGCAATGCATTAATCATCAGAGGTCATCAAAGTTCACAAGACATCATCATGCATGGACAGTTGAGATTAAATAGTCAATCATCCATAACATTTCTTTAAACTAGAAGTTTATGTAAATTTTTCTCTGGTGTAATCTTAACCATTGATCCTTGAATTAATTATACAGGTTATTCTTAAGTTGAGGAAGCTCAATATCCTGAAAGGCAAGAAGGAAAGTAGGTTATACTATTCCTGCTCTCCATTTTTCCTTTTAATTACTTTATCTTAAATAGTACATGTAGCACTAAGTTTTCTTCTAAATACAGAACAGAGAATTAACCATTATGAGTACCATAAATATGCTTCAGGTATTGTACTGGACTTGCATGCTGAGTTGTACAAAGATTCAGAAGCTGATCGAGAGACTGGTCATACATGTTATCTTATCGTGTTAACAACCAATATGGGGATAATCAAGCTAGATATGGGGGATGATTATCATCGTTACAAGACATGGGCCACAACCATTAATCACATGCTCATGCTCTCTACTTCTTATGCAAACTATGGGCTTCAATTCTATGAACACTGAAGCTGCTAATCTACTCTGTTGTGCCAGGTCGATTTGCATATTTTGTACTTTTATTATGTAATTATTATCAATTACATTATATTTTTTGTTTAATACATATAAATAAAAACTGTTTCAGGGATACCATAATCTAAGGTATTGTATGTCCAAAACATTGTTATTCAAATGGTGTAAGCGATTAATCAGAGAAGAACATAGCTGTCTTATGGTCTATCTTAGGTAATAATTTTGCCACCAGAACTTAATACCAAAATAATAATCAAGTCATGGTGGATCAAAACAAGAAACATGAGAAACATCATAAACGCTGTAGATAAATCATGCGTAAAAAGCACACCAGATATGATTGAAAATTATGAAGTGATTGCAGGTCATGATTTAGAGGGGTAATGGTAGAGATAATGTCTTTGTATGTCTTAAAGCTTCTCATATTGATTAAAGCAATATGTCCCTCATAGAACTGAAAGGCATGGGCATGATGGACCTAAGATCATTTAGCTACTGAAAAGCAAGGGCAAAGAGTAGCTTTCGAAAACAGTGAGAAAAGTTTTGGAGTGAAGGAGATGGGGGCAATGGGGCTTTGAAGAGGGAAGAACAGATTTATACTTGGGTCGGAGATAGAAACTAACAAGCCTAAAAGAAAAATAAGAATGGCTAGCTGGAATGGGAAGATGGGTTTCTAATTGATCTCTTGACATGCCTCCTGATTAAAGCAATATGTCTCTCATAGGGCTGAAAGGCATGGGCATGATGGACCTAAGATCATTTAGCTACTGAAAAGCAAGGGCAAAGAGTAGCTTTCGAAAACAGTGAGAAAAGTTTTGGAGTGGAGGAGATGGGGGCAATGGGGCTTTGAAGAGGGAAGAACAGATTTATACTTGGGTCGGAGATAGAAACTAACAAGCCTAAAAGAAAAATAAGAATGGCTAGCTGGAATGGGAAGATGGGTTTCTAATTGATCTCTTGACATGCCTCGATTCTTTGAGTGAATCAACTAAATATTACAAACGCAGCAGAGCATAACATGGGTGATCTTGCTTTCTTGAACTTACACAAGCATAACCAACAAAACATAACTTGATTCACCATAGTAACAAAGAAGTTGGAACAAGTGCTATTGCAGTTTATTATGATGTCCACAAACTTTAAGAACAAGTGTATGACAGAAATTACACTGGCAAGTGGCATCTAAAAGCTGAATTTGTGAAAGATACAACATGACTAGGCAGACTCATAACTTCATGTTACACATGGACTTGGCACTTACATTTTGTACAGTTGCTGAGATGCCAACGCCACGAAGCAACTCAGTCTAATTAATCTCATAAACCTGCAGGAGACACTTCAGAATATGGACTTGCAATTTTAGTTTCATAATATGATCAATAGACTTCTGAAACAAAGTTTCAACATCAGCCTCTTCACAACCACGAATCATTTTCTGCAAAGTAGAAATATTTCTTTTCAAAGAAAATTGAGCCAACTTCACCTTCTTTTTTGCTATCAAATCGCCCCTTTTCACCTTCATGTCTCTTTTATTCATGGATAACTAGCAAGCACGTCTAGTCATGAAAGAAACCCTAAAGGTCAAGATATTTGTGAGACTTTAAGACCTAAGGGATAAAGCAGGTTTATATAGATGAGCTTCACTCACTTGGGACAATAGTGTAAAGGAATATGGGGGAGATATGGAGCAAAGCTTGTCGAGGTCCGTTACATTTTGTCATGTTGTGATTTCTATTTACACATTTTAAACAAACTCTAAGCTTTTGTTCCTAAAAATCACAAATAGAAAATGCTAGTAAACATCACGGAGCGTATTTGATTTTGCTTGCCTCTAGATACTATTTTAGGCAGTTAATGCAGTAGACAAGAAAGCGTGGCAAACAATCACATGAATTAAAATTCTCACATTGAAGTTGACTTATGAACACAATTTTATTTCTGTAGAAAGGTTTTGATATTCCCCACTGATGCTGTGAGTGTTCTCATACGAGTCATACAAGTCCTGGTTCACGTTAAATTATCAAAATAAAACTTGCCTCGACCATCTATGAGGCTGCTTAAACCACTTCAATTTAAGTATCTAATATACTCAAAATCCCTTTGAAGTAATAATGCTCAGCTATGGTTACTGTTATTCCATCTGCTTACTGGTTGAGGGGAACTGTGGAAGGAATATCTGGAGAGACCAGAAGGCAAGGGCCTTCAAGGAATATCTCATGTAAAGGACCTTTCGAGGAACATGAAGTTGAGAGGACCACTTCGTACTTTATTTGGTATGGATGCTTCTGTAATTCTAGCTTACCTCTCATTCTCATTTCTCGTTCTGAAATTCTATTTCATTTCCGTTTCTCCATGTAAACAATGAAGTTGTAATACAGAGCACATTATCAGTATAAACCGACCAAACCAACCGACAAATAAATCTTTGTTCTACTGTAGTTTGTCTACATCCCACTCCAGCCAGAGAGTCTCAGTGATGCTGGCTGGTTTATTTCTTGCTACAATAATAGGTGTACAGTAAATTTAACAAATCCAACTTTTCTTAAGAAAATTGGCACCTATATAAAATAAACTGACCCATAACTATAGAGCCTATGCTTGCAATTACATTCATGAACCTCCTGTTCCAAGATGGGGTCCTTGCACAGCTTTTTTTTCCCTCTCTTTAGGAGCCTAATCTAGCTGCAAATGGGCTCATTCAACTCCACCCACCAACAAGACTTGACATAGGTTTTCAGGGCTGCCATGAGATGATCATTATGGGCAACATGCAACTCAAACTTTCATGGAAAAATAGTGAAGATTCAAAGAATGTGAGCTATACTGAGTCAAGTAGGCCAACTTGCATAGGAGATACTATTGGCATTTTATTTGGAGTTCACTGTTTCAAGATTGACAGATGAAATAACGGCATTTATCTTAAAATCTATAGAGCTGTGCTAACTCCTAATTGATTAGACACATCACAGAATCCACATTCACACTGCTTTGAATAATGCCAGATATAAAAATCAATTCCCATTCCCGTCAACGAATATTTAACGTTTTACCTAAAAGAAAGGACCGTGATATTTTTTTCCTGATTTCACTTCGGATTATGCAATGAAGTCACCACAAATGTGACTTCAAGTCATTATAGAATTAACAAACTTCCAATTGAGGTAGCAGAGATCAAGACTAGTTGAAATCAGAGGTCTTTGCTGAAAGGAAACAATTATTACAAATCCTCTTTTCTTAACCACAGGAGCTTGCAAGAAATTGGCATATGAATAACAGTTACTTAAAATGCAAAAATTATGTTTTTACCTGTGCTGTCTTCCCACATAATTCGACTGTTGATTTAGCACTTCTCAATTGTTAACTTCTAAGAGATGCCAATCAAGGATCATGATGATGCGTTTGGATAATGTTTTTTCAAACATCATGGCACTATGGTGTGACAATGACAATCACTACATAAATTTTAAAATAAGAACATATCAATAATGTACACCATACCAACGACAAAAATTCCCTTCAAGTGAGGAAGTATGTTCCATAGATCAAAAGTGACAGAAGATTTCTACAACAAATTAATCTTGGGAAAGAAAAGGGACAAAATTATCAGAAACCTGTGAATTGGATATGACTGACTGCACAAAAAATAGAGCAATTACCACTAGTTAGCCAAAGCATATACAACCACTGATGCTTGAAGATCACGGTCCACCTTGAAGTGGGCATGGAAAAACCTTCTTATCTGCCATTATATTTTAAACTTAGCTACAAAGAAGATATGGTAACACTGAAAGCAAAACCATATATTGACATAGGTTCCGCATGTACCTCTGTGAAAGAATGTGAAATCAGAAAATCTCTTAACAACTTCTCCTCAGAATCAAATAATACAACATGACTAGGCAAAGACCCGTTTGTCATCAGTGTGGATACAAAACTAACAGGATCCATCATGAAGTGGTCTGATTCATCTGGGATTCCTTTCTCTTCACTGTTGAATGAGATATCAGACCATAATTAAGAACTTTTAACAATAGCATTTCAAGAAATATACTCTTAACCAAATTGCTAAACTCCAAACCTTGGAGAACAATCCAGATTACGCATTGGCAGATCATAATGCAGTGTGGAGTAGTAAGGAGTGGCATGGCAGGGCATTAGAAACAGGATACCCTTTACTTTCTCATTTTGCGCTTCTTTGGATAGATAAATCATGACATCCTCAGTTCCTCTCTGTCTAGCATAATCACATGTAAGATCAACAGAAGAATAAAGGTGGGGGGGGAGGGGTGCTAATATGAACCTTTTTCTTTGAGAGCTCCCTACCATTCGTTCTTTTTTCTTCCTCAGGGTTGATAGATAGCATTTTCCCATTTTATTTCTCAACTAAATTTGAGAAGATAAAATAACCAAAAAGCTAAAACAGGAATAACATCAAAGCAATAAGCCACATTAAAAGCTCAGCTGTTGAAGCGGACAAGGCTTCTGATCAGCTTTGTATTTGGTAAAGTTGAGGAGGTATCTCACATACCTGATGAACCAAGCTCATGTACAAGGCCATCGGAATGTTAGTGGCAAGCAAGACAAAGATGGCAAATCCCACTTTTGAGGGCCTTTTCATGCGACTGTTAGGAGAACCTTTTCTTCTACTATCAGAATCAGATTTTGCCATAACAGCTAACGAATATCCAGAGAACATCAAAGCTATCGGGAGCATAGGCAAGACAAACCTGTAACTCAGTTTATTAGAGGATAAGCTAATTTAGAAACATGAGCCAATCAGTTTCCATACAAATCAAGGACGCAAAGAAAAAAAAGGAAAAAATGCCAAATAGAGAGTACCTGAATTCTTTATGCCCCTGAATACTGTAAACAATTAAAACCCATGCAATGAGTCCAGAGAGCTTCCAGCATTTAGACTTTATGCTGCCAGCAACTGAAAATGGTAAGAATGTGAAGAGCATGACTGTAAATCCCTGAGAGAAGTACCAGTGCCACTTGTGAGTTCCGTAATAATCTCCGCCAGATGAAAGAAAATTGAACTTGAGAAAATTAAGAGGTACAATGACCCATGAGCCATACATCAAACGATCCAATAAACATGAAAGCGCAAGCACCAAAGCCCTGATGATAGACAAAATTGTAAGTAAAACAACAATATAACCACACAGAATAGAAATTAGAGCAAAAAAATTGAGAAGATGAATCCATGCAATTTACACTGTATTCTAAAGCACTAACTGCAGTTCAATGCATTGTTTTCCCCTTCCTTGCTATTGTCGTGAAGTAGGTTTAATCCAGCTACATTTAGTATGGCACTAGAAGGGATTATTAATCCCCTCAAAAGTTCCAAACAAAGCAGCTCACCAAATGTGAGAAAACTAACAAAGAAGTAACTAACTAAACTGAACCAAACATGAAGTTCTGAAACTAAAATGCAGCATTTTCCAACAAACCATGTATTGTATTGTGAAATGTCAGGGCATTTGTTACAATTCAATTGAACAAGAAAAATATTTTAAAGTGTATTTTTATAATGTTCATTCAACTCCATTGTTAAGAATATCTCAAAGGGCATGTTTCCTCAATGCTAGAAGAGAGGGTGATATTTTTGCTAGAGATAGCTGGATATTGACCAACCATAAAAATGACAATTACAGGTAGCTTCTCAAGATCAAATATTCATTAAATCCATGAGTTTTATTTGCTAACAGCTAATGGTAGCAGAAGTAAAGGCAATTGCATCAGTAGTGGTAACACTAATGGCAATTGAACAAAATGTCTTAAACCTATGTCTTAATGGTAGCAACCAGGACTCTAAGTGTTGCACCCAAGTAAGGCATGTTGAGTGGCCTCCTTTTGACATTGAACAAATATCCACTGGCAGATGTGACTGGCTGTGTAATCTCCAAGATTCGTAAGCAAATGGAGCAAAGCTCCATACTGTCTCTTTAGGAGCCTGGACATGTGAATTAATAAATGCATGCAAAAAAGCTAGAATGTGTAATGCTCAACACCTATTGTATGCATCAGATAGCATTGTCAAGGGTCAGGCAGATTATCAGAAAAAGTCCTCAATGATTTAGATGATAAATTCAAGAAATAGAAATTGGAGGCATTGGCAATTTTCACTGCCTATGAGAAGAGACTCATAAACCAATTAGATGGATTTGCAGACATAAAGTGCACCAGTAATTACAATCTAAGTCTTTGTAGAGAAATTACTTTCATGTTCATGCATTACAAGCAAAACTGAGATGAACCAGCCATTAAAAAATAAAATCCCTCTCCCTTGTTCCAGCACAGAAATCAAGTTTCAACAACTAGGTTTCTGACATCACCCTAGTTCTATGTTAAATGTTGCAATCATCAAATCATAACTTCCTCATATTACTTGTATTTAATTTCAAAACATTTGGATCATGACTAGTCATGCCACAAAATCAAATTAATAACATTACAAAGCAGGGAAAAATTAATTGTTAAAGACATACGAAAATTATATGTAGCATGTTAATGAATTCTAGACAAGAGGAAATGAGGAAAGAAACATGACCTACCCAATGGGGACCACCTCCAGAACAAGGAATTTTAATCTATCACGTGTTACAGCCAGCTCAAGAAGGCCAACATAGACCCATGTAATAGCACTTGTTGGCCGGATTGCACAAGCTAATGCTGCTATAGCCAAACCCCACTTCCTTAAAACCAGGGGAACTTTGCTCGGAGAAGCTCTCATACAGGGCCAGTAGTATAATCCGACCAGTGTAAGAACTGTTTCCAAACTATTTGACAATGTACGGTTGAAGCAGAAAAACATGAACCAGTTTGCCAATTGAGAAAAAAGCTGTAATGGTTAAGTCCATCATCTTTCACAAGCATGATTGTTACCCACAGTAATAACAGACCAGCAGTTTCAAGTTTAAAATGAAAACAAAACATTTCATTTATTAGTCAAAGTTTAATCTGAAAGAAAAAAGAAAAAGGATACTGCCCATTTTGCCACAAAATTGCCAAAGATAGCATTTGAAAGTTTGTAGAAATATAAATCACCAACTGCAGAAAACAGGGCTTGCAGCAACCGTGGTGCGTGTGCCTACAAAGCATCAGACATGAGAGATACATTGACAACTGCTAAATATCGCTTCAAAATGCAACAGACAAGCACCCTTATTACAAGCACCTGTTGGTTGTTTAAAAATGAAAATGAAAAGATGAAAAGTTACCCATTTTTATGCTACTCTTCATATCAAGAGAGCATGCATTTATTTGGTAAAAGTTAGATTCAATTTATTAATTAACTCAATAGCATTACAGTCTCAGACTTCAAGCATGCAATTAGAGATAGTTAAAGTTAATCAGGAACAGTAAGAAATTGTTAAACATTACTGATTATTTGAAACAAATTTCTGCATGATAATTTCTCCAGCAACTCTGTCCTAACAATCATGGGCTTAATGCACAACCACGTATAAATCCTATAAAAATGTTGGTGGTCACCATGTCAACTCTTCAACCGTTGTTATGATGCACCATAAATAGCTTCAGGAAAAAAATCACACGGGTTTCACCATCTCCTTCAAATAATAATAATAATAATAATAATCTTCTATTTCATGAGAAGCTTCAAGCATTCAAATATAATTTTCCTACAGTCCTCAAGTTCACCAAGGTCAAAAAAAGGGTACAACAGCATTCCAGACCCTTCTCCACCTCACAGACTTGCCAGGAAAAAATTCTTTTAGAGCTTTATACTAATCACACCCTAATTCCTTTAGTTTTCAACATCTTTTAAAAAACAAGACATTTCTAATTTAAATCCATGATCACTTCTTGATGGTGGTGGTCATCAAAATATTGAATGGCCCTCATCTTACTTCCTATTGAGTCTAGTTCAACCCTCAAACCTGTTACAATATGCATTACAGAAAATGGTAGTTCAAATCACTCGATGCCTAAAGTCTCACAAACGAATTTGAAATAACCGTGATTAACCCTAGAAGATTGCTTCACAAAAATGTATCTTATTCAAACTTAACAAAGAAAACAGTACCGAAATAATAAAAATCATATTAATCATGAAAACAAACCGAAAGCTATATTTACCATGAACCATGGAGTATCAAGACCAAACAGTGCAAGAACTTTGTACAGCACAGCAAACACCAACGGATGGAAATAGCTACGAATCCCCTTCCTCCATTCCCATGTCAGATGACCATACCTGCCATTTTAAAAACATTTTAGTTATCACAACTTCCTTTATACCACTTTCACTACTTCCAAACCAAAATCAAAACTTTCTCTAAACTTTGTTTCCATATGAAACAAAACGAATAAAGTTTATAACTTCAAACTCAAAAACTTACTTCAGCTATAAAGAGCGAAAGGGTACTTTCAAAATTCAACTTGAACGCCGAAAAACCAAAAGAGCGCTTCCAAAATAGCATAAAGTTTAAAGCTTTACCTATTTGCACTAATATTTGGCCAAAAGAAAAGGGCAATTCCCAAATTGAATAGAGAATGAGAGTATTTACCCAAATACAATTCGATGGGCAACTTCAAGGGCTTGCCAGTGCTCATCTGGATTGAAATAAGTTTGAATCAACAGCGAATTGGCAATTCGGAATGCCAAACAGAGTGTAAAGATATTCTTTTCAGACGAAAAGAAATTGGACTTCTGGGATTTGTATCCTTTTTGTTTGGAGATATCAGGGTTTTTGGTTATTAAGGGTTTAGTGGGTTGTGATTTAGATGATGCATTTCGCCTCTGATTCATTCTTCACGAAATTAGCAGTGAGAGAACTGAAAATCAGATCATAATTCGCGTCGACTTACGATGTTACTGGCATGTCGAAAAGGCCAGTTAGGTGTCTAATCATTAAACTAACTACAAAGCAGTCCTTACGCTATTATTTATATTTCAAAACAGTCCAGAATCATACCAGCAGACTTCAACTTGCAAATGAAGTATCCATGTGCTTTCATGTAAGAGAACAGTAACATACCCCTCCAGAGTCCAGCCTCCAGTGATTATATTTAAAACTTAATAGTATTATTTTAAATTTATCTTTATTAATAATGATAAAAATGATAAAATTTAAATTCATACATGTTTAGTCATTAAAATTATAATATTATATAAAATTATCATTTCAATCAAATAATTTAAGCTTTAAATAAGATTTAAAATAATTTTATATTGCCCTCTAATAATGTTGTGATTATACTCTTATAAAATCTCGAGTTAATGACATATTTTGTAATTATACTTTTATTTTTTTAATGTAATTTTTTCATACAAAAAGTGTTTCTATAAATCGTATGAAATTTTGTGTTCTTATCTAATTTTATTAGACTAGGTGTAATGTATCGAAAATATGTGTCAATATAAATATATATATATATATATGAAAAAAGTTATATAAAAAATTATATATGGTATTTTAGAAAATCAAAAATATATAAAAAGAATGTGTAAATTTAGCAAATGGAAAAACATATATAAAAAAAGCTAAAATTTAAATACTAAAAAAAATAAATTAAATTTTTTGAAATGAAAAGCGTATACTTTTCCCAGTAATTTTAAATTTAATTTATTCAATATTATCTTAATTAATTTATATAATATCTTATCAATATCAATTTAATTTCTAATTTTAAAAGATGCAGCATTTTCCCCTTGTTTTTCTTCTTTTGCTTGCATTCAAAGATTTTCCTTTTTTATTTTTGTAAAATGAAACAAGGAAATGAGGAGTCTTACCATTTGGAATACAGTTATTTATTTATTTTATATTTTTACCTAACTTAATAATTTTTGTTAACCAAGTATCGTTGTAGACTTAAGTAAGTCTAGGGGTTAATAATGGGTGATAAAATTGTAAGAAATTGTGGCTTAGGACTTGTTTGATATTTATATTAGAATTGGATGGCTGACTTGCGCTTATTACTTGAGATGTGAAGTGCACATTAATTCTCACATAAATTATTTATATTGTACGAAAAATCTTATGATACTTGAAGCTGTAATCATCAATATAAAATTAAATGTGATTTTTTCTTTACTTTGTTATATCAATCTTCTTTCTTATCAAGTAAATACTATAATTACCCTGTGAACACCATAAAATTCTTCATGTGCACCTGGTTTTGCTTGTAGTGAAATGGTACGTGAAAGCAATGATTGAAGAGCATCAAGATCACGAAGAAAGATGGCGAAATGGTTCGGCCTTCAAGATTATCACTGTATCTGGAGTGTGCGTGTTGGGTGTGCGTGTTCTCCTGGTTTGCAGGTCTTTCCATAAGAAAATGTTGTCCTTCGTTCTGGTAATTTCTCTCTTTTCGAGTTGGATTACATTACATCACACGGTTCGGGTTATTGCCTCTTGTACAATGTGTGGTGGTGTGCATATAACGCATGCGGCTGCCGCCGCCGCTTATTTTCTTTCAATTATAACCAGTTACGAATGGTGTACTGGCGTAGCAATTGCTATGTCAGCCTATCTGTTGTCATTGCTCCACCAGCACTTCTTTTTTCTAATTTTTACTGCTGAATTGTTAATTAACCAACTCATTGTGCTAAAAAAAGAAGAAGAAATTTGGTCAAACTTGTTTCCTGTCCAGGGACTATTACGGATATTCTGCTAAAAAATCGTTGAACACCTGACCAGCAGACCTGCATTCCAGGAGCTGAAAGCAATTAGGCTTTAGTTTTCCTTCAAATATTTCATTGGAAGACCTGCCGTACAACAATTTTCCTATTCTTGATTTTCCCCTGCTGCCGGTTTTTTTGCTTTTTCATAATTACCATTAGTCACCATCTCTTTCTCTCTCTCCCGAGAAAACAAAAATATAACCAGGTGTGGAAGCAAGCGAAGCGCTTGTGGCAATATGGATCCCTTAAAACTGTCAAATGTAATCGTCAATTCAACTGGAGAATTTCATGAATCGGTCAGTTGTTTCACCCTACCTCCAAAGGTAAATTCACCTGGATTGGAAGAGTACTTGGTCAACAGCAAATTTGAACCATTGAGTTATACATTGCCAAATCTGGAGGTGCTCATGGCGGTGGTATTTGGTATCACCCAGGTCTTGAATTTTGCGTTCAGAAGAATAGGACTGCCATCGCTAATCTCACAGATTCTTGTAAGTTTGATCTATTGTTTGAGTTCATATGCGTGTACTGATTCTATTTAATAACACGCTGTAATGCTTTTTGGCTAATACAGGCAGGCCTGATTTTCAATCCAGCAGTGCTTCCTCATAGTGTTTCAAATGTTCTATTTTCAAGGGCAAGTGTAGAAAATCTTGTTACAGTAGCAACACTGGGCTACCAGTTGTTTATGTTTCAAAGTGGAGTAAAAATGGATATGGAGATGTTAAGAAATGTAGAAGGAAAGGTCTTACTTCTTGGTGTTTCTTGTGTATTATTACCACTTCTACTCGGTCTAGCAACCTTAATAGTTATGACCAAGCAAGAGTATTTAATGAATTTCTTTATTGCAACAGTGTATTCGATGTCTTCATTTCCTGTGATAGTTAGCCTTCTCCATGAGCTGAAACTTCTAAACTCACAACTCGGCCGGTTAGGACTGTCAACAGCGCTAGTTAGTGACCTTGTTGGCCTTCTGCTTCTTATTGTTTCATCTTTGCTGAGAGCAGCAGACCACGAGCTCAATGAAACCAGAGATGGTGTAATAGGGATGCTTGTTTTCATCCTTACTGTTGCATTGATTCTTAGACCAGTATTGAATCTTCTAGCAAGAAAGATGTGTGATAGCCTGAAGGAATTGTACGTTTACTTCATCATTTCACTGTTCCTGGGTTCTGTGTTGCTTTCACATATTAATGGATTGGCTGTTTTTTATGGGCCCTTTATTGTTGGTCTAGCTGTGCCATCTGGACCGCCACTGGGATCTTCTGTTTTGGAGAAGTTCGAAGCAATTACAGGTTACATCCTTGCAATTTTTGTCACATCATGTGGCATGAGGGTGGATTTTGCAAACACAAAATTTGACGAGATCAAGTTATCAATCGCTGCAGTTGCTCTTACTGTGATTACCTCGGCCAAATTCTTGGTGTGTTATGTTTCACATTCATTCTTTTGGGAATCGCCAACAAAAAATGGTGCTGCCTTTGCCCTCATAATGTGTGCGAAAGGCGTCGTTGAGTTGGCCTTGTACAGTTTCTTGGATGATGCTCAGGTAACTACTAGTAACCAATCCATGCTTTACATTCATTTATTCCTTAATCTTGCGACAAGGCTTAAACTAATGTTCCATCTTCATTTTACACTACCGACAAATGCAGGCAATAATGGATGATGCTTTCATTTTCATGGTTGGTACAGTCATCGTCTTTGGCAGCGTTGTACCAATTCTTGTGAGAAGGCTATACAATCCTGAAAAGAGATATGAAGGATGCCTGAAAAGGAATCTCATAGAGTCCAGGCAAAATTCAGAGCTGCAAATTATTTCTTGTATCCATGCACCAGGAGATGTGAATGCGGTAATAAATTTTCTTGATGCCTCCTGTGGTGGAGATAGCCCTATTGCGGTTACAGTGCTTCACCACATCAAGCTTGTCGGGCAATCTACTCCACTCTTCATTTCCCACCGAAAGGGGAGGGTAATAGTCTGTGATTATTTACATTCAATGAACGTCATTCGTTTGTTCAACGAATTCGAGCAAAACAGTCGTGGATCGTTATCGGTGAACGCAGTCACAGCAGTCTCTCTGCTGAAATTCATGTATGATGATATTTTCTCACTGGCAGTGGAGAAGCTCGCATCTCTTATAATACTTCCATTTCACATTAGATGGTGGAAACAAGATGGTTCAATTCAATCAGAGGACCACAGCCTAAGGGAATTGAATAACAGGGTCCTTGAAAAGGCACCTTGCTCTGTAGGGATACTAGTTGATAGATGTAGTAACCGGCGGCTAGTCTACAAAGAAGATGCGCCAGCAGTAATCAACGTTGCTATGATCTTCTTGGGAGGTGATGATGATAGAGAAGCCTTAACTTTTGCTATTCGCATGGCACAAGACACCAGGGTTAAATTGTGTGTGGCACATCTCCTTCCAGCAAACTTGAACGAACTGGAAGCAAAACAAGATAATGTGGCTTTGAAGGGAGTGAAGGAAAAGGATCATATTACGTTTGGAGAAGAAGTGGTAGATGGAGCAGCAACAACTGTTTCACTTATTAGATCCATGGTGCCTGAATACGAGCTTATAATTGTGGGTCGAAGAGACAACTTGGATGGCATTACCCCACAGACAAGTGGTCTAAGACAATGGTGTGAGTATCCGGAGCTGGGGCTAATAGGAGACCTCATCATATCGGAAGACAACGAGGCACACTGTTCCTTATTTGTTGTTCAGCAGGCACGAGAACAAGTAGAAGAACAGCAACAACAAATGCCTTAATCGCAGCCCTTTCACGTTATTATGGATTGTTTGTTATTTATGCTTCTTATATTGATAGTCTTAGCTGTTCCCGCTGAACCTCCATTGGGGTATGCATTGTAGAGAAGTTGGAAGATAAATTTATGGATGAATAATAGAAAATTTTGACTTGATATCTAAGCCTTCTGAAAACCTCCATTGAAACATAAGCCTCTCTTACTATTTTTGAGCAACAATTGCAATAAAACAACTATAATCAAAATCCTCTACTTTCAAACCATCAACCCCAGTAATCCATATCTAATCCAAAAATTTTATCTTTCATGTCGAAGTTGTCCTCACCAAAACTAATTATGATGTATGGTCCCAAATAATAGATATGTTAATTATAGGAGGAGAGAAGCTCGAATATATTATGGGTAAAACTGATCCATCAAAGAAAACTGAAGCTACCTATGTTAGGAAATGAAATATTCCCGTGTATAGAATAGCAGAGTTGTATAAAATAGAAGATATGTATTTATTCACTTTTCATTGTAATGCCTAATATGTCGCTACTGAAGCTACAATGCAGTAACTGATTTCTGACTTGTAGGAATCAGTTGCAGCCTCCCTGTATAAGTATATAATTCAGTATCAATAACAACTATGCTGGTAAATTCAATCTTTCTCTTCATTCTTTTCATGGTATCAGAGCTGGCTTAGAATCCTAATTCATTACTGCAATTAAATCTCTCACCTAGCATCTCTCTTCTTCAGCCACCATGACCAACAATGAAATGTCATCAAACCTAGAAGCTCATACAGATTTTTCAAGAGGGAATATGTCAAATCCCTATTTCACTCACCATTCAGATCATCCAGGTTTGGTTTTGATTTCCAAACCCTTGAATGGAGACAACTATTCTACTTGGAAAAGGGCTATGACCCTGGCCTTGAATTCTAAAAACAAGCTAAGTTTTGTTAATGGCTCAATCAAAGCCCCTTCAGAAAAAACTGATCCTGAAGGATATGCGGCTTGGTCTCGATGATATGGTCCATTCATGGATTATTAACACTCTCAATCCAGAGATTTTAGATAGTGTGATATACTACTCTACTGCCTATGAAGTTTGGGAAGACCTTCATGACCGATTTTCTCAAAGCAATGCACCCCGTATGTTTGAAATTCAGCGAGATATTGTTTGATTAGGCAGGAACAACTTTCTGTTTCGGTGTATTACACAAAATTGAAGGGACTGTGGGATGAACTTGCTTCCTACAATGATTCACTACATGGGGCGCAGCAAGATCAACAAAGATTAATGCAATTTCTGATGGGTTTGAATGAGTCTTACAGTGTTGTTCGTGGACAAGTTCTCTTAATAAATCCTCTTCCTTCGGTTCGGCAAGCTTATTCCTTTGTCTCTCAAGAACAAAAACAACGCCTTCTGAGCTCAGCACACACCATTAATGATTCAGTTAACAGTGTAGCCATGGTGGTTCAAAGCAACAACAGTAAGTTTAATGACAAAGGTGAGCGTTCCTACCATTCTTTTAGATCACAAGATAGATTGACAGATAATTTCAGTGGAGGATGCAGATTTGAACAGGACAGACGCTGGTTTGGACCTAGACGAGGACGGCCTCATTGTTCCCACTGTGGAGAACCGAGACATTGGGTCCAAACCTGTTATGAGCTCCATGGGTATCCAGCAAGTCACCCCAAGGCAAAGCACAATTCAGCTAGATGCTTCAACCACAACAACAAATCTGCAGCAAACCATGTGTGAGAAAGTTTTGCTAAAGAAAATGGCAAGTCTGTTGTTGGAATTTCAGAGACCCAATTGAAGCAGCTCTTATCTCATTTTAATGACAAAGGCGCCGAATCCAGTTCTCAAGCACATGCTGCAACTACTGTAACCAAACCAGGTTTGCCTAAAATTGCTTCCCGCAGTTGGATTATTGATAGCGGGGCAACGAATCATATTTCTTCATCATCTCAATCATTTTTTAAACGAGATAACAATTGCTCATTGCCTCTTGTATTACTGCTTAGCAGGGAAACAACTAATATTGTTGCAAAGGGATCATTGCCTTTGAATTCCACTTATTATTTGCATGACGTGCTTTGTGTACCCACATTCAAAGTTGATTTGGTGTCAGTCAGTCGTCTGACAAGAGGTTTGAATTATTCGGTAACCTTTTTCCCTTATTGGTGTATTTTGCAGGATCTGGCTATGAGGAGGATGATTGGTTTGGGTAAACAACATGACGGACTATACTACTTGGTGGCAATAGCGACAAAGAAATCTATGGTACAACCTTCTCAACCATTACATCGACCAGCTTGCAACCTCACCATCTCATCCACCGATCTCTGGCATAAACGCTTAGGCCATATCTCACCTCATCGTTTAAGTTTCATTGCCCAGCAATTTTTAAATTTTTCTGTTCAATCCAGTCATGTTTGTTCTATTTGTCCTTTGGCTAAGCAAACTCGCTTGCCTTTCAATTCTAGTGTCATTTCCTCTATAAAACCTTTTGAAATAATTCATTGTGACATTTGGGGTCGTTATCGACACCCTTCCATTTCTGGTGCTTGTTATTTTCTTATTATCATTGATGATTATACACGTTTCACATGGATATTTTTGATGCGACACAAAACTGAAGCTCAATCTCTTATAAAACGTTTTTTCAGTTATGTTCTCACACAATTTGAATCTCCTATTAAAATTTTTCGAAGTGATAATGGTGGCGAATTTATCACTTCGTTCCTTTTTTCAAGATAATGGTGTAATTTTTTAGCATTCATGTGTTTACACACCTCAACAAAATAGGGTTGTGGAACACAAACATCGTCACATCTTACAAGTAGGTCGAGCTTTGAAATTTCAAGCTCAACTCCCAACCCAATTTTAGGGAGAGTGTGCTCTTACTGCTGTCCACATCATCAATCGACTCCTTCCTCAGTGCTCTCCTTCAAAACTCCTTTTGAACTTCTCTATTCAAAACCGCCTTCTTTTTCTCATATCCGGGTTTTTGGTTGCTTAGCTTATGCTACCAATGTACATCATTCTCACAAATTTAACTTTCGCTCAATGCCCTCAATTTTTATTGGTTATCCTACCAGTCAAAAGGCATATAAATTATTTGATTTATCTTCCAAAAAAAATTTCACTAGTCGTGATGTGCGCTTTCATAAACATATTTTTCCTTATGTATCTGTCAAACCCGGTTTTGTTCAACATCCTTCACCCATTGAATTTGGTCATATTCCTCTTCTAACTCATGCCACGACTTCTCTTTATTCCAGTCCACCTTCTTGTTCAACTCAACACCTTCCTGTTCACCGCCACCTGCCTCCTCAAATCCACACCCCTCATCACCCCAGCCTCCACCCATCCTTCGCACCTATACACATCGCCCTCGGCCTTCTGACTTAATTCCCCCAGCTAAAAATCCACAACCACCCGAACCCAGTTGGCCTTCTAAAAATCCACCACCACCCTAACCCACCCCACTTCGTCGTTCTAGTCGTCATACTGCTCCGCCAACCAAGCTCAACGACTTTGTCTGCTCCAATGTTTCCTCCCACCAATCAGCCACCTTACTATCAGGTCCAACCAAAGGTACGCAATATCCCATGGCCACCTTTGTTTCATATCATCGTTATACTCCTGCATATCACGCATTTGTTGCTCAGCTCAGCACCATCCCAGAGCCTAAGTCTTATGCAGAGGCTGTTATTCATCCTGAATGGTAGCAGGTCATGCGCTCCGAATTGCATGCTCTCCAAGCCAATGGCACTTGGTCTCTCACCTCCCTGCCATCAGGCAAGACACTGATTGGCTGCAGATGGGTCTACAAAATTAAACACCATTCGGATGGTTCTATCGAGCGGTACAAAGCTCGTTTAGTCACCCAAGGTTTCACTCAAATGGCAGGAGTCGACTATCATGATACATTTTCTCCTACTGCCAAAATAATCTTTGTCCGTTGTTTACTTGCCTTAACAGCAACTTATGGCTAGCCCCTGCACCAGATGGACGTCCACAATGCTTTCCTTCACGGAGACTTAGCTAAGGAGATATATATGTCTCTGCCATCAGGTCTTCGGCGCTAGGGGGAGGATCATCTAGTTTGTCGCCTCCACAAGTCCATTTATGGTTTAAAACAGGCATCCTGCCAGTGGTTTGCCAAATTTTCCGAAGCTATGCATTCTGCTGGTTTTATACAATTAAGAGCAGATTATTCTCTATTCACCAAGAAGCAAGGTATGTCCTTTACTGTTCTTTTGATATACGTTGATGATATCTTGATCACTGGAAATGATCCAGTTAACATTGCTGCAACTAAACAATTCCTGCATAAACATTTTCATATCAAAGATCTTGGTGATTTAAAATACTTTCTTGGAATTGAGGTGTCTACTTCAAAGAATGGAATTTTCATTTCACAACGTAAATATGCACTGGAAGTCATTGAGGATGCAGGTTTGTCAGGTGATGCTCCTATTAATACTCCTATAGAACGGGGCTTGAAATTATTAGACAAGGGCACCCTGCTCAAGGATACAAACTGGTATAAAAGATTGGTGGGTCGGTTAATTTATTTGACTGTATCAAGGCCAGACATAACGTATGTTGTACATGTCTTGAGTAGATTTATGCAGCAGCCCCGAAAACTTTATATGGAGGCAGCTCTTCGAGTTGTTCGATATCTAAAAGGTGCACCTGGCCGAGGCTTATTTTGCTCTTCCAATAATGATTTAAAGTTGAGAGCTTATTGTGACTCAGATTGGGCAGGCTGTCTACTCACTAGGAGATCTACAACAGGCTATTGTGTTTTTCTTGGACCTTCACTGATATCCTGGAGGTCGAAGCGACAGAAAACAGTTTCGCTTTCTTCTGTTGAAACAGAATACCGAGCAATGACAGGAGCCTGCTGTGAGTTAACATGGTTGCGATGTCTACTGAAAGACTTAGGAATTTCACACCGTGAATCTGCCTTACTATATTGTGACAATAAAGTTGCATTACATATTGCAGCTAATCCAGTGTTTCATGAGAGAACTAGTCACATTGAAATGGATTGTCACTACATCCAAGACAAGATTCAAGATGGTTCCATTACTACAAAACATGTCGACTCTGCACATCAACTAGCAGATGTCTTGACTAAGCCCCTGAGAAAAAAGATCTTTCTTCCTATGATTAGCAAGTTAGGAGTGCAGGATATCCACTCTCCAACTTGAGGGGGAGTGTTAGGAAATGAAATATTCCCGTGTATAGAATAACAGAGCTGTATAAAATAGAAGATATGTATTTATTCACTTTACATCGTAATGCCTAATATGTCGCTACTAAAGCTACAATGCAGCAACTGATTCCTGACTTGTAGGAATCAGTTGCAGCCTCCCTGTATAAGTATATGATTCAGTCTCAATAACAACTATGCTGGTAAATTCAATCTTTCTCTTCATTCTTTTCAACCTATACAAAGTGGTATGCAGATAATCAAAAGATTAAGGGCTGATTGTTGACCTTCATGTCGCTAGGGATAACGAAACGTTATCTACGATTATGTACCGTAAAGGAAATCTGGAGTGCTCTTATCGAAGAACTCTATGATGGATCGGATGAGACAGTACTTTATGCACTAATTAGCATGCCTTCACCATTAATTTTCCAAGAATTAGATTATTACGATGAGCTTGTCAAGATTTTCTAAGAATTAGATTTTCATGATTAAGTTATCATAAAGGATCATGATGATGTTGTCACCTATAAGAAATATGTTACATAGTTAAGAGTCCACATCTTTCTTAGTGGTCTGGATGCAGAATTCGAATAGATTAGAGGTGAGGTTCTTCGAAAGGACCCCTCTATAGACCTTGATAACACCTATGCCTATATGCGTCAAGAAGTTATACACCAAGATACCTTAAATGTTAAATCCGACAATCCTGACTTCCTCTCTAGTGACTCAAAATGTTAAGCCCCATTCTTGACAATCTACTCAAAATACTGATTCTAACCAAACACAATCGTATAAGGGTGTTATGAGACAGGAGCTACCAATCTGAATGTTTGTGCACTCACTATGGTGAGACAAACCATACAAAGACAAAGTGTTATGACTTGATTGGTTATCCAGATTGGTGGGATCCAGAAAAGGAATCGCACAAGCACAATTTGAAGCCAAAACATCAAGCCTCTATTGTCGTGACCAAACCTTCCAATGATGTTGCAAAAGCTTTTTCTTTGATTGCCACTTCAAGTAACACTGGTAAGGTTTTCTATACTTCAGTATCAAGTAGTGGTGGTGGCGGCAATAGTGGTAGTGATGATACATGGATTGTTGATTGCAGAGTTCAAGAATCACTAAAAGCCTTTTTGTTTGGAAGCTCACTAGTTATTGGAGTGAAGCACTCAATTTTCATCATACCTCATTAATCATATACCTTTCAGCTCGTTGAATTTCCAAATTCCTTTAAGTCCTTCTTATGCAGGCAAAAGCTAAAAACAACAATTAAATAAAAAACACAAAATATTTTAATGAGCATTAAGAATTCCATACGTGAGCTTCAAATTCGCAAGTTAATTTTCTAAAATAATAATAATAAAGGCTGCTTTCTAGGAGGTTTATAAAGTCTTAAAGAGACCATAAAATCATATCTCAACTATGAAATAAAAATAAAAATCCAAAATTATAAATGAAAGAAGCAAGAAAATTGAAAGAAAAAAGAAATCTAAAAAGAAAAAAGAAAATCATAAAAATTATCAAAACTAGAAGGGCTCAACAAGATTTTTTATATCTAAAAATCCAACAATCAGAGTAGCAATTCCATAGCCTTCTCTAAGGAAACAGTCTTTTAAAACTCCTGAAAAAATTTAAACGCGATGCAACAGTCAAATAAAAAATTATAACCCTTTTAAGTTATTATTTTAATTTAACATGACCAGACCTCCATTCAGATTTTGATGTATCCCATATCCCATCAATTTATAAATGCATTTGTTATACTATGCATGTAATATTGAAGTTAAATGTATGGATGAATATTCAAGATAAATGTATGAATGAATGATACAAAATTTTGAGTAATTAAACACGGACTAAACACCATCTTCTTTTTTCATTAATCCTTTAACAAGCCTGCTATTGATTCTCATTTCCATTTCATCCTAACAAAAAGTTCAGGTTATAAAGGACGGATCATCTGCATTCATGCTTTTCACGTTTATTCTCTCCAGTGGCTTTATATGGTCAACTCACGATTATATGGTTTTGAGGGATTTCAAGGAAAGAATACTAGCATACAGAGAGGAGATAGCAAATGATGTATCTGCAACTGCTAAATGAAAATGAGCTAATAATAGTTTGGGAGATGACATCCCTCAAACAGTGTGAGTACTCAGAGCTGGGGGTATTGGGTGACCTTATTTCATCGAACGACACCGAGGGTACATGTTCCTTGCTTGTTGAGCAACAAGATCAAGAAGAACTGCTCTGAACTAATACTACCAGCATATACATGTCTGCAAACAGGGTTTAAGGTTCACCGAAAACCTTGCACTTATATTTTGAATATATGACTCCGTACCAAATTTGTTGTAACAATTCTGTTCTTTATTGATACAGCTTAATCAAATGCTTAACAGTTATTATTAGTGTTTCTTAACAAGTGTCTTTGGTAACTGGTTAGCTAGATGTTTTTATGGCATTCCTCATGCTTTGCAATGAATCAGAAGCGTGCGGGGGTAGCAATGAAGCGGCTTGGCCACTTCTATGACTCCAAAAACTATGGCCAGGCCACCTCCATTATAATCACACATCGATCATTATCTGCTAAGGTATTGTTTCTAAGTATAGTTTTTTTTCCCCTTCCAGGTTGTTTTTCTACAAATCTAAGATCAATATGTATGATCGACAATCCAGGCTGTTGCAGCAAGACAAATTGCTAGTTTTAGCCTAAACATGAGGCTGCAGACCTGGATTTAAAAATAATCAGAAAAAAACAAGGGTGGCCATCAAAGGTAATTAAGGAGTCAATGGACTCAGAACATAAATATGTAGGGACAATCACATGAGGTATCACAAATAACACTAGAAAATGGTCCCCAACCGCTCTCATGACACTGTTAACATCAGCCATTAATGTTGATCGCCCCAATACTCCAATTATTTAAACAATACGATTTCTTTCTCATTGATTGCAGAAACAGCCTGTCTAATGGAGGAAGCAGTTGTGCATTCTAAATCAAATTTGGATTTTTTTACATTACATTAATTGTGCCATACTAGATGACAACTCAATAATCTGTCTAGTATTATTTCAAAATGAAAATAACCCTTGTTATGTATATTTTTTTTGTGAGTATTACAGTACAGGATGTCTTTCTCTTTTCTTATCCCATCCTTAGCATGAGTAGAATTTTTTTGATCAGCCTTCAACAGTCTAACACAGTGTCTTTTTGACGGAAGAACAACCTGCTGCATCCAGGTGATGATTTGAGACTCAAGGAAATGGATTCTATAGCAGAAAGATAGGTATCCAAGTTATTGATGAAAAATTGTGGTTAAGAAAATAATTTTTCTAGCAGAACTTAAATTGATATTATCACTTGAAGCTTCTCTATGCAAAAAACAAATTATCTACCCTCTTGGCACCCTAATTATCCTACACCATTTGATTAATTCAATGGCGCACAACAATCGATACACTCTTTCAGTGCGTAGATTTTGGCACGTTAAGCGCTGTACAATCTTTCCAAGATTTCCAATCAAGAATTGTCAATAAATGCTGTAACCAGATGATGCATAAGATAAAACTATTCCCGTAAGCTCAATGACTATGCCCTCCTTTTCTTGTTCTTCTTTTCTTTTCTCTTTTTTTTTTGAAGAATACCTGTGCCCCATTAATGCATACTAATGGCATCTGACTATTTTTTAGCTAACACTACCATTGGAAGGAAAGCTACCATGATACAGAGAAACTGTATGCTTCTGGGTGGTTTTTCCATCAATTTCTGATGCAAATTATTATCCTGGATGTTGAACTAATCAAACAATGACTTTCAAATTAGTCTACATTTTAAGCATGTGAAACCTTGAAAAGGCAAAGATTGTTCACCTTGAAAGGACACAAGGAAGACCATCATAAAAGAATGGTCTTCGCTTCACGACACCTACAATGCTGTAATATGGGGGAAAAAAGAAATGAAAAGCATAATCCAATGTAAAAGCCTCGATTTTGTGTTTCTGGATCAGTTTCATAATTGCTTCTTTCTTTTTCCAGCTACAGATTCCAATTCTAACTTACACAATGAAGAAAACGAAGAAAATTTTCCCAGAAAAAGTATCCAAGAAAAGTTGACAAAAGAATGCTAGACATTAGGTGTGAAGGATGAGTGAACAACCTTGTTTTGTCTTCCCACAAGCCAAAGCAGAGTCCTCCTTGCAAAGGAAGGTGTTTTTGCTTGTAATTCCAAGCTATTACAACTCTGATTCTGGTCATCAAAACCCCATTGACCATCTCCATTTTCCCACCTGCCAAAGCTTATTTCAGAATCAGTCCTCACATCACCATCCCCCTTCTTCATCTTCAAATCATTACCGGCAACAACATTTTTATTCACTGGAAATCGAAAGGAAAAGGCCCTTCTTGAAGAATCCTCTGGTGAATTCTGCTTCACCTTTTTCCCTCTAAGCCATATCTTTGATATAGAAAAGCTCTCTCTCTTGCTTCTACCAATGCCATTACCGCTGCTCGAAACAATACTAGCAGTCCCGTTAACTTCAACACTTTTAAGGCTTTCAAAACCATCAAATTCTCTTCTTGATTCACAATCACATTCAGACATTGCTGGCCTGTGGCCAGGTGTTAAAGGCAAAGTAGGCTTCTTGCTTGACTGCTTCTTCATTGGAGTCCTTATAGGTACTTGCAATGAAGAATTCTCATCCAATACATACTCAAATGACCCCATAGAATAGCACCTTCTTGAATCAACAATATTAGTGCTACTCCCTTCACCATTATCCACATTCCTAAACTTTCCTAGCTTAACAGGAACAACCTTATCCCTTGAATCCACTACTATTGTAGGGGCAGAATCTGGGACAGAATCATCTTTTGTCAAGATTTCACTCGACTTGTGTGAAATATCCAAACGCGATGATCCCAATTCATTGTCTCCATGACAACTCAGATGGGAATTTGTAGTCAAAACTGAAGTGGTTCTGCCAATATTAGCCTCTCTATCATTAACAATCTCTCTTGAGCTCTCACCTCCAGATTCAAGAACAAGAACAATGGGAGAGCAGCTATTGTTTGGAGAGAAATCAGAGAGCAAGCAAGCTCTACAAAGAGGGCAAGTGGAGTGAGACAAGAGCCATGTGTCTATACACTCCATGTGAAAGGCATGACTGCATTTTGGCAACAACCTAAGCTTATCTTCAGGCTCAAATTCACACAAACAAACAGCACAGTCAAAAGGGTTCTTCAATCCTATAATGGCTTTGTAGTGGAACACAGGGAGAGCATCTATAAATGTCTGGTCAACACCAGCATCATGAAGGTGAAAGAGTTGCTGCAACTGACCTTGGAGAGCAGTCACACTCTCTAAGTCATCAGTTTCCCTATTAGGTGGTCTTGAAAGAAATCTAACTAGCAGGTGAAGCAAACCAGAAACAAAGAAAATAATAGCTAGAATTATAATGATAAGCAATATACTAGGACTAACCCTGGTGCTCAAGTTGAAACCATCAGTATCAAGTTTTGGTTGTGGAGGTGGCTGAGAAAGAAAATATGGTTGCTGGGTTGGAGAAATAAAGGTGCTTCCTTTGATTTGAAGGAGAACCCAATTCATAATTTCTTAACAAAAAGACACAGAGAAACTCAACAAGATTGAAGCTTTAGAGTTGAACCAAGTGATGATACCAATAAGCATCTCATTTGCTACTACAAAATAAATCCCAAGCCCCAATGACGTACCCCCCCACAGGCCCAGAAGTTATTATGTCACATGAGCGTGTGGGATACAAGGTCTTTCGGTTGAGTTTTGAGAACTAGACTAGTATAGTCTTCACCTCAATTTTGTTTTTTCTACAAGTAGGGAAACTGCAGGGCAAATGCAGAGAGTGAAAGAGAGAGACAGGAGAGAAAAATCAAAGTGGCACTTAAAGGCCTGATATAAATCGTGTGGTCAGTGCCAGAAGGTAAGATTTCAAAACAATGGCAATAAATCTTCCACCAGTGCACAACATAAATGAGATTAAGATCTAGTTGGCTTTAAATTTTTACTGTCAGTCTAAACGTGAGAAAGATGGAAAGCATTATATTAGAAAAAAAAAACTTCGTTTTTTAGTAGGTGGTAAGCTTTATTTATCTTTTTCTAATGATCTCAACGGGGATCCTTCTCCTAGTTTGACTTCAGAGGAATTCTTTTAAGAATATGTTTGGTTTAGCTCCTGCGAATGAGATTATAGATTATAGTAGGATATAATTTATTTATATACAAAACTCAATCATAAAAATTAATTTTTCTTGTTTTTTATAATTTTTTTAATGAATCCCACATCCAACCTCATACTCCGTCTCAAACAGAAACACACTAAATCATCAACCCCAACGCCCTTTTTAAGTCCCCAGAAGAAAACAAGTGCTCCTTCTCTGCCATACATTTTGTGTTGATCTGGAAATGTGTGAACCCAAATGGGTCCTTTTTCGTGTCCTTTTTTAAAAAAAAGTTTGGTTTTTACTCTGATTTCATTCCCCTTCAGGTCTTCTATTCCACTCCTAGCCTATCTGATGTTCAGTACTTCGAGATTTGAGAACCCTCTCTCCTCCTTGGTGCTTAGGACGACAGAGGATATTGAGACTTCGAGAATCACAAAGTTTAGGGTGATAGAGGAGGAAAAGGATTAGAAGAGGAAGCATAGGATACTGTTGTCTTTCAGCAAGTGAAAGAAGAGAGGCAGTTTTGCGAGGTGTTTACTGGACCCAATATTTGCCTAGGCAGTGATGCTCATTTTCCCTTTTCATTTTTTTCCTCCACTTTGTCAAGGATTTTGGTACTAACTTTTTGAGTTGTCTCACTCTCACCTTTGAGAAAGGAAAAAAGAAAGAGAGAAAGAAACCTTTTTGTATTGTCTAATGCAAGTCAGCGGCAAAAGCAAACATCCAAATAGAAGAGTCTAAATTGTATTTGGTGGGAGATTAATCCTGTTTCTTTTTCTTTTCTTTTCTTTTTTTGTTAAAATTTAAAAAATATTTTTTTATCATTTTAATGTGGTGGTATTAAAAATAATTTTTAAAAAATAAAAAAAATATTATTTTAATTTATTAAAAAAAAAATTTCAAAAAATAATTGTTATGGTACTCTTAAAAACCTCAAAAATTTAAACTCTAAAACACTCAAGTAAATGTTGGATTTTTAAGTTTTATTGCTCTAATAAAAACTAAAAATATATGAAATTGATAAGGAAAAACAAGGTCATGGAACACTGTCATGAGAAGGAAAAAAAATATCCATAAGTATTCTAAAAAATAAAAAAAAGGGAAATTATTGTATCCTCCTTGGAACATCATGCTTATTAAAACGTTAATATCCATGAAATTTTTAAAATCTCCTTTATTATTAAAGAAGATTTTAAATTTGTTAAAAATATTTTGGGTATAAAAGAAATTTTTAAAATATTTATCTCAAATTTCTTAACTATGTTTATGTTTATGATGTCAAAAAATCTAATAAGAATTATTGTAATCTACCAAAAAAATAACAATACACACACACACACTATAGTATAAGTCTTCTGGGAAGCGAAAGAAAATTTAGGACCAAATTATCTCATATTTATTTATATTATTAAATAGAAAAAATAATCTTCTCGAAAAGAAGGCTAAGAATGATCATAAGGAAAGAAAATCTTGACAGGTAAGGTATTACATTACATCTGTCAAATTTTTCCTTAGAAGAATTTTGCTTGTCAGGTGGCAGACCAACAAAATTTTACATGTAAAAACATAATGTTTAGGTTAAGGAAAAAAATATCATTTTAAAAATATTTTTAAAGCCAATCATGTTTTTACTAGTAATTAAAATTTTTTTAACTCATCAAATTAACTGAATCATACTATAATAATTCTTATATAATTTAATTTGAAGTTAAAGCTATACAAAGAATATATTTGAAAAGTTTTAGAATTCAATACAAGAAAGTTAAAGTAAATCACAAAATCTAATTTTTAGTAATTATATATTTTTTTGAGATTATTTTTTATTTAATAATATGATAACAAAAAATAGTCATTTACAATGTTTTTTTTTCTTCCTTTAAATTATTTTTAGTGAGATTACTTCTTTTTCTTTTTTTTCTTTTTAGTGAGAATTAAATTGAGAAACTAAGAGAAAGATGTTATTTTTTAAAGACATAGTATTTGTTTTAGTTTGAAATTGAATCTCAAGAGTTTTAATTATTTTGAATCAATAAAATTAAATTTTATTTTGTAAAATTAAGCATTAATTCAATGTCAAAACCTATTATTAATATCGTGAGAACTTCATATAAAATTAATCAAAATAAAATATTAAACTCAATCTCAAGTGAACATAATGTGAATGGATTAAATTCAAAATAAATCCAGTCAAGTGACAAAAAAAATAAAAAATAAAAAGAGAACATTATAGGTGACTATTACTACCCGTGGTAAATCATGTATTTCTCTTATGTTATGTTTTTATTATTTTTTAATATTTTTTATATTGTTTATTTAACGTACTGTTTTATGGTTTATTGATGATTAATTTTATAAAATTAAACTATAATTATAAAATAAGAAGTGAAAGAAACAGAAAAAATTAAAGATATGAATAAAAAAAAAATTGAAGGATCCAATAAAAAAATGCAAATGAAAAAAAAATTAAGGTGGTAAAATTAGAATTTCAATTACCCAAGAAAAAAGATGCAAATAATAAAAAAAAATTCCGTCAATAATTTTTTTAATGAAAAAGGTGATGTAATAAAAAAAAATATTAGCATTTCTAACATGTTAAATTACCGATTAAAATTATATCGGTGATTTTAAAAGATTTAAAACATGACAGTCCTCTCATATCTGCCGTATCTTCTTCTTTGATTTCAATTAACTCCAACCTCTTTTCTTCAAATTCCCAACAGCCCCCCTTCAAAACCTGGTCACCTAACCCACTGGCGCCGGCGCCGGCGCAACCTCCTTCCCTTTGTAACTATATATATATATATATATATAATCGTAACCCTATTTGTTTTCTTGAGCTAAGTGAATATGAAAGATAACATTAACTTGGTTTTTCAAAAAATTCTACCTAGATCGGATTAATCAAACAAAATTCTGAAATTTACAATATTGATGATCACAGCCGATTATATTTGATACATGTTCTTTTTTTAATCTATGCACATTAAGTTTTCATGTTCTTCCCCCTCATGTGTGCTTTTCATGGTTGTCCAAAAAGCCCACGAAAGTCAATTTAACTCTCTCTCTTTTTATTTTTTTATTTTATTTTGTTGTCTCTCCCCTACCAAAATACCTGCAGGCTGCATGCTTTGACAATTTTTGGAAGTCAAGCCCCTTTATCGAGAAATTGTGTACACACGGTCCACCACCCTCCATGCACCGGCAAATTTTGGAACCACCTCGTAGTATTTTATGAATTCATGTGACCCATGTACTATTTCAAGCTCCAATATTCTAAGACACCACTTGCCATTTTTATTTTAAAAAAATGTTGAGATCGGAAAGAAGAAACATTTTCACTGGTTTTGTTTCTCAAAAAGCTTGACTGTTTGAACTTGGACACAAATTCAAAACGGCAGCCACCTAGTAATGAAAAAGGTAGACAAAACATGAAACCCTTTTTGGCAGTTAACCTAACTACGATTGAGAGCTTACGAACATGAGAGTGTGTTTTTCTTTTTTTAACATGGCTAGCTTGTGCTGCCTCAATGTGAACTAGTTTGTGATATGTGGTAAATTTGAGTTGGTAAACTCTAAAAAATTAACTCAAGCAGCTTGTTTTTTTTTGTTTTTTATTTACTTCAAATTATTATGATTATTTTGTTGTTTTTAATTTTTTTAAATAATTTTTAAAAAATAAAAAATATTATTTTAATATATTTCTGAACAAAAAATATTTTATAAATCAACTGTAATTTTCTTAAGAGATGAGATAAACTCGTGGAGACAACAAGCAATTAAAAATAAAGATTAATTGTGAAGTTAAATTCTTCTATAAATATGTTTCTTTTTTTAAGGTGGATTTTGTTAGAAAATAACATAGAATTATTTTGGAATCTTATTCAACAATTTATTTTTTAAATTAAAATAATTTTCTTAACAAATTAAGTTCTCATTGAAATATGTTTCTTTTGAGTTCCAGATACTTGAGGATTTGATAGTTTTGGTGTTTCCAAAGATTGAAAGGAAAAAATCGCAGGCATGGAAATCTTTGAAGCATGCATGGTGCATCGATTTATATGATATTTTTATATGGACCGTATGAAAAAATATTTGGCAGGGCAACCACTTCATGACAATTAGGCAAAGACAACAATAATAATATACATTTCTCTTTAAATCTAAGCTGGCTTTGATTATTAGATGTAGAATTTGTGAGTCAAATCAAATTGGCATCACATACTCTTAACTTACCTTTATTGTAATTTCTCGAATTTTTTTCATTAAGAAAACGACCTTTAGTGTATGTGTATACATGGGCAGTGCTATCTACGGTCGCATAAATTAATATGACAATAAGAACATCCAAACTAGTTACAAATAAATCAATTTGATCATTAAATTCTAAAGCAAACGTTAGATATCTGTCGCTCTAGAGTTAATCCATTCAAAAGCAGGCTTGATTAATTTTTCTATGGTCTAAGAAAAATTGAACAGCTTCAAGAGAAAAAAAAACAAAAAAGTATTAAAGTGGTTGGTATAAGAAAATTATATAATTCACGTTTTAGAATCTTATCCAACAGTTTAAGTTTTTTTGTAAAATGATTATTTAACATGGTATCAAAGCCTTAATGATCAAGCAATCACGAGTTCAAATCTTATTATTTCTATTTATTTGATAAAAATTAAAGATAAGATAGTGTGAACTTCTACAAGTTTTTATATTAAAGAATTTTCACTTAAAAGAATATATTAAAAAATAATATAAGTTATATCTTGAAATTTCATATAATATATAACATGCAGCTTAAGTTTTTGGGTAAAATACCCAAGAAAATGTTATATATATATATATATATATATATATATATATATATATATATATATATATATATAAAATCTTTAGCACTTACTTGAGAAGAAGTAGTGGTACTAAAGTTTGAAATCTAATAAATGAACTTGAGAGTAGTGTACGTAACTTAACTAATCTAAAGCAAATTTCTCACAATCAACAACTTCTTTGGTCCACAAGTGGGTTTAATTTCAAAGTTAGCTCTAATTACATCTCACCAAAAATATTCTGTCAAAGGTTTGAAAAAAAACAGAAGCCACCCCGTTAAAACTGTAAGTGGTCTAACCATGGGCATCCAAATATCTTCAACAGCTAGGTAAACGAAACCCTAATAGTTAATTAATCGGCATGATACATGCAGAAGACGAAGACTTATTGCAGGAGCTAGAGAATGAGAAGGCATGTGCCTGCGGAAGCTATTCCTTTTGTTTAATATATCCCCAGCTGCCAAGAGTATACATTTTGGTTTGAAATTATAGATTGGGATCAGTCATCGCCTGAAGTTGCATTCAATAGCTAGATTAATTTCTCGATATTAATTTAGTTCCACATCGCACGGATCTCGGCAGTATTCTGCGTGTTTTCATGATATTTCTTCATGGAAGAACACCCACACACAGCATGGGAATCACCTCACCCTAGCTACTATCTAACCCTGCTTAGCTACACTATTTGCCTAGACGCTAGGGTGTTTTCATAGGATGTGTGGAACGGGGTCAAAACCTATTTTTCTTAAATTTTGAATTTTTTTATTTAAAATAAATTTTTTATGTTTTCATATTCTTTTAATATTTTGATATAAAAAAATTATTTTAATATATTTTTAAGCAAACAATACTTTAAACTACCGCCGTTACCACAATCTCAAACACACTTAGTGTTGTAACGGTTGTTTTAGTTCTTTTTATTCAGAAATATATTAAAATAATATTTTTTTTATTTTAAAAAAATTAATTTTGATATTAACACATTAAAATGATTTGAAAACACCAAAAAAAATTAATTTGAAATAAAAAATAAAAAAAACAATTATTTTTTTAAATATTTTCGAAATTTAAAAAAAAAGAGTACAATAAGATGCAAGGAAAAGTAAGGCCACCACAATAATCATGGGGCTCTCTTTACTATTGTTTCGGGCCTAACAGCCCAGCATGTACTTAGATTGGTCATAGGATTAATTTCTAGGCCATTCTTAGGAGCCCTTAATGTTCTAAATTAGATGGGCCCATACTTTAACCTTGAGATTAGACCCAAAACACACTTCTCCCAGCTCCCAATAACTTGCTCACACAGAGCTTTCTTTGTTTAAAATCCTTTGCCATTCAAATCTCAAACTGTGACTGTTATCCTATTAAGAATTCTTCGTTTTTCTCTAAATCCCAACTGTATTGGTTTTCCCTAATTATTGAAATTGCAAAAGGGTGCATTTGAGATTTTGAAAGAAAAAAAAACCCAACAAGTGATTTAGTAAGCCAATGATCAACATGTTATAATCAGACATAAAGAACTAAGTTATAATCAGGTTATAACTAAGTTATAGATTTGCAGACATAAAGAACTAAGTTATAGTCAGGTTCACGATACAAGGAGTAAGGAATAATTTACTCAATTCGATATTTCCATCTTCTGTATATATTGTACTTGAAACTTGAGCTTTTTAAAATTCGATCGGTGGCTGGATTATAGGTTTTAATTGGTTATCAGAGTATATTAGATTGATTTTTTTATATAAAACAAAACAATGTTTTTGTTAAGAAATTAAATAGTTAATAAATTACAACTAAGTTTTTAACTGGATTAACTAGATCATCAAGTAAACTTAGAGTTTTGATTGAGTTGTTTAGATTTTTATTTTTTTTTTATTTTTTTTAAATCCAACCCGATTCTGAGAGCAAGTTTGCCGAGTCTGATTTGAAGTCTATGAGCAAAAAGAAGTGATAAGAAAGTGGGAAAACTGGTAATCATCTTCCTTGCAAACCGATTGCTTGCTAGTTTTAGTTAAAAAACAGGGGGTTTGATTTTTGGACTTGGGATTTCTTTTAGTGGGCAGAATCATTATAATTTTTAACTTTTTCTTAAAATGTTTTTTAAATTATTTTTTATTTTTTAAAAAATATTAAATTAATGTTTTCAAATGTTTTTAAATGATTTTGATGTGACATTTTTTTAATTAAAAATTAGCTTAAACTAGAATATCAAATACACTCCTCTTCATCCTTTGTTGATGATTACATTTTAAACTGACAGGGAGCAGCGGAAGTTTGATGCAGAAGAATAATGTGTCCATTCAAGGGGCTGGAAAGGCCACTGGAAATCATGCTTCATTCTCTCTCAGATGAGAAGCCGGCAAGCAACTGCATACGACTTTTGCAAGTTGAGGTTCTATCCTCCTTGTTTAACAGAAGACTATTAGGGATGTGAGTCAAGTGACAGTGACTATATATTAATTGTCAAGTTAAAAAAACTCGCCTGCCTTCCATCCTTCCTTCCTTTGCTTCTCTTTTCTTTTCTTTTCTCAACAAGTGTGCTTGTATAAAAAAAAAACGTTCATCCTCCTGGTGCCTTGAGACTAGTTGAAGTTAGCTTACCTTCTGCTCCTGAGGGTAGATCTAATCCAGCAAATCAACAGCTTCCTGCGAGCCCATGACGATTTTGTTGAGCTGATGAGAAAATTAAGACCTGTTCACATTGCTGTCCAAACTCCTAATTAATGAGACCGGTTTCGGATGAACCATCCTAGCAAATATGACAAGGAATAAATCTCTAATCCTAGCATGGATATATATCCTGTCTTTGACGAAATCAAATAAATATTCCCAATTCTGATACGTAAAACTTGATTTCAAGATTCCACTGGAACCTAAAATTAAAAGAAAAACGAAAAGCAGAGAAAAATGACGTGAAATTCGTCATAATTCATATAGGGAGATGCATGCCCTAATAATTTATGATGAAGGCACCTGTATTGTATTAACCCTAATGATACAAGTGCTTGAATTGGCATGCAAGCTTTGTCCGACTGAACTGTAATTGCAACCCAAGTGCCCAGCACATTACCCTAAATAATATAATGAGAGCGAGCACAAAGATTCCAAATGTGCCCCATTTAATGCCCAAACATCAAATTTATAGCCAATCATGCTGCCTTAACATGCCGCTTTGGTATACTGTTTAGCTTTTTCCCTACCTTTTTTCTTCTCCGACGGCCAGAATTGCTGTCATCATTTTGCTTCATGTTCTTGTCAGCATGGCTTGATCATTCGAATCCATTTGCCAGGTCTCAAATTGCTCTTTAATATACATAATGCTCGTCGACGACTTAAATGTCCACCGTTCTTTAATGAGATTAAAAACAACCTAACATTCCTAATTAAATTCGTTGAAGATATACAACACTAAGAAATCCCCTTGCTCGCTCTCACCACCATGCACAACTTGTAGTTATTACTTGTTCAATTGCCCGGGTTACGTACGTAATGGGTTTCTATTTATTTAATCTTAAAAACATTTATTAGGGGAAAGTTTTGATGCATGCATATAAACCATTTTTACTTGATTTATATATATAAAAATTTATCACGATATATTATTTTCATAACAAATTACAAAACAATCATTTTTAACATTAAAAAATATCATGGGTTTCTATATATTTAATTATATCGGAAGAAAACATTTCTTCTTGAGAATTTTTATTAAAAGTTTATCAAGTTATTAAAACTAACTTTTTTTTGTTCATGCTTCTCTTTATATATATATAGTTTTTTAATAAAAAAAAAATATAATGTGCATATTAGGTGCACATATTGTTATTCATAAAATAATCACTAAAATTACCATTAAACCTTTAATTTTATTTGAAAAACATAATATCTTTACAAAATGTCACTGTAATTGTTTTATATGAAAATAATTTTATTTTAGTATATTAAAAAATTTGAGGGGAAAAAAAAACAAGGAAAGGGCTTGCAAGATATTGCAAGGCGGAAGGCCAGCTCGTGTGCCTGGCCTTTAAAGAGAAGCATTTGCACCTAGTTGTTTGGAGAGAATCCCACGCGCCTGGTTTTTGTTTTTTTGTTTTTAAAGAGTGTACGACGCGACATTCATTTGGACAAGGGACATGTTGTCTGTTGCAAGGAATTTCAATTATTGTGATTTTGAAAAATTAGAGCTCTGAAACTTTGATTTTTATTTTTTTATTTTAAAACATTCAAAAATATTTTTAGAAACTCAATAACTCTATTTTTAAGGCCAAAATATACATTAATTAGTCTAAAAACTCAATTTGAACTGAATATAATTTTTCTTATTCAAATCACCATCATTAAACTCTCCACATTAAAATAAATTCATTAACAATAAAATATATTTTTTGTAATTAAAAAGTGGTTGGTCAAAAGTCCTTTTTCTCTTTTTTTCCTAACAATTTTCTCTCTTTTTTATTCACATATTAATGACTAAAATATATAAAAATATAATTTTATAATTAAAATATAAACTTAAAAAATAATAGAGATCAAAGTGTTGAAAGACATGCTTTTGAACAACAAAAAAAAAAGAAAAACACAACCCTTTTCTTTTCTTTTCTTTTCTTTTCTTTTTTTAATTTTGATTCATTTTCTTTCGATTATTTTTTTAACTAATTGAACCATATAATTGTATGCTTTTTTTTAAATACTAATCTTTAATGAAGAGTTGAAATAATTTTTCCCATAGCCTATATGCACAAGCATGCAAAGAAAAATAAATATTCAAAAAATAAAACCAAACCAACATAACTTGGAAGGACTAAAAAGATTGAAAAAAATAAAATTTAACGATCAAGCAAAAAAAAATAATATTCAGGTACCAAAGAAGAAAAATGCTATGAACAATGGGGGTGAACATGCTAATGAGTCTACAAAAGCAGTGGCAACACAATAATTCCCTAAAAACAAACAAATTAAGTCTGCTTGAACAATGACAGCACAATAAATTCCCCACCATTTTTTTTTATTTCTTTAATATTTATATTTGTTAATAATCATTTTAAATTCATAATTAATCTATCTTTAAAAAAAATAAAAATTTTAACCATAATAATTATGGATGCTTAAAAATACCATAAAAATAGGAGTCTTTTTAATTTTTTTATTAATGCGATTGACTTTGGTGCTTATATAGGTTTAAAACTCTTTGTTATGAACCAAATGCCAAGAGTTCCAATTTCTGTAAAAGTTGAGTAGTTTGATTAAAATAGATTTTTTTTTCCTTTTGTGAGGTAACAGTGTTTGTAATTATTAATTCAATTCCAAAAATTGAGAAATTTATGAAAATAATTAGTCATAACACTCATTAACTAATAAGGTAAATAAGTTGTCTCATATATACTTCAAGTACACAAGATTGTGTCTTTTGTATTTATATATAGCCGTAGGTATTTTTATAATGTTTATATTTTTTCGCTGTTTTAAAAGTGTTTTTAAAAAATTTAAATCTTTTTTATTTTTTTTTGTTTTAAATTAATATTTTTTTGTGTTTTCAAATTATTTTAATGTGCTGATTTTAAAAATAATTTTTAAAAAATAAAAAAAATTATTTTGATGCATTTCCGTGTAAAAAACATATTGAAAAGTAACCTCAACCACACTAACAAACACACCCAAAAATTAAAACTCAATATATATATATAAAGGATGAAAAACATAACAATAACTGAAAAAAAAAGATATTTCATGCTGAATGCAAGACTTACTAAGAAATTCTGGGCAATATCAAACAACACTATGTGATAAAATAAAATAAAAAAGTATGGCCTTGAATTGAGATCTTAAAACTGGATTTAATTGCGAGTCTCATTACTCTATCCATCCATATGTTTTTTTTTTGTTAATCTTTCTTATTAATGTTCACCATTTCTATTATTTTCCATACCTTACTCGCCATGAAAAAGAAATGATAAATTGAGTCAAAACATGATTGCAAGAATTGAAAACACTACCCATGTTTATATTTAATTTGTGAGATTTGTAATCGTAGCAAGAAAATAACAAATAAAACTAAGAGCTTCCTTTTTTTTTAATTTATTTCTATAATTTCCCTCCAGCGCTAAGCAAGCAACGAAAGAAAGAAAGAAAGAAAAAAAAAAAAACGAAGTTGACTGGCCAAGAATCCATCCAATGATGGGAGACACGCCTTTCATTCATGTTTTCTCTTTCTTTCTTTTATTTTTATTTTTTTTGGCTAAAAGTTGTAGTTAAAGGTCGCTGTCTTTCCCCATTTCAATTTCTTATCTCTTGCGATTCTCAATTTTGCCTATTTTAAGCTCCTTTTTGCCTAAATATTTGGCCATTTCTTCTCTACTTTTGATCAAGCTTTCTTTCCTCCTGTATTTCTTTATCTCCTCATTAGGAGAGATGCCTGATCCGGGTTTCTTACGTTGAGATTCTTTGAGTGAAATTTGGAAGAAGAAGTTAATATTGGGGAGTTCTGTTTTATTTTTTTTCCCTTGTTTTGGACGTTCTGTTGTGAAGTTTGATTCTTTGAGGCATAATAGGAGATGTGTTTTTGAAATTCTCAATCTTTAAGAAGTTTATGGAATCGGGGCATTGGAAATTTGTGTATTTGAGGGAGAATATATGAGATTTTGAAATTTGAAGGAGAATTGGATAGCTTGAAAGTTGTTGTGTTCTTTTTGGTGAAGAAGTAAATACGATGGTGTTGACAATTGATTAGTGAATTCGTCATTGAATTATTGGATTGGTTTCTCGAAATTCACGAGATCTTTAACTAAGCTATAAAGAGTCACATTCAGCTTCTCTTATTGTTTTTTTTTCTCAAGTCAGTAGTCGAAGAGACCCTGCTTTAATTCTTTCATTTGGAATTTGGATGCCAACTGCAGTCTTTTTCTAACCTTTTCCTTGTCTCTCTCAAAATTCACCATAGGTATTATGAAAAGGTCAATGAGATTATGACTGTTGCAACCAATTATTTGGTTTATTTTTCGAATTTTGGATTGTTATTAGTTGGATAGGTACGAGGAACGCTTTCCATTTTCCTTATGTTCTGTCATGTATAAACAAGCTTGTGAATAGTTTGGGGGCTGAGGATACAAAAGCCCTCATTTACTTTTTTTGTTTTTTGTGGAAGATCAAGGGAGTTGCTTTGGAGCTAGAAAAAACAATCTTGCTTCTTCCCAGAAATCATGAAATTTCTGAGCATCATAGGCAATTCACTTGGTTGTTCTGCCTCTGGAGAACGTTTGGTTTCGGCTGCAAGAGATGGGGATATTCAAGAAGCTAAGGCTTTATTGGAATACAATCCAAGGCTTGCAAGGTACTCAACATTTGGTGTTCGAAATTCTCCACTCCATTACTCTGCAGCTCAGGGTCACCATGAGGTATTTTGTGGTTAATCTTTTACGTTGAGCAATTATTGAGTCATCTCTGTTGTGGTGATGGTGATTTTACATGTTTTTAGATAGTTTCTCTCTTGCTTGAGTCTGGAATTGATATCAATCTGAGGAATTATCGTGGTCAGGTAATTTCATCATACCTCAAATGGAATTTTTAGGCTTTATTTGTATGGTATTTTAGCTTTTATTTACTTGAAGCAACCGTTCATATAGCTTTTAGGTATTTTGAGAAACTTCAAGACAGGTTAGCATCTCTATGAAATAATACAATTTCTAGTTCTTTTTAATTTGTGTGAACAGACTGCTTTGATGCAAGCTTGTCAACATGGTCACTGGGAGGTTGTGCTGACTTTGATGCTTTTTAAAGCCAATGTATGTAGTTTACTTTCAAGTCAATTAGACCATACTTCATTAACCATGAATAGCTTAGAAGATTTAGGAACTATGAATGTGACATTTGTGGAGTATTGGATTTTAGATTCACAGAGCAGATTATCTTAATGGGGGTACTGCACTTCACTTGGCTGCTTTGAATGGTCATTCTCGATGCATACGCCTCCTCCTTGCAGACTATATACCTAGCATAGCTGATTGTTGGGAGATTTTAAGTAAGGGATCTAAGGACAATGAATCCATCTCTGAGTTTGATGGAAGGTACTTTCAACTCTTAGTTTTCTTTGCACTTCTATCATCCTTTATTATGATTTTGTTTGCTGAGGTGTGCCATTGTGCTTGCACCAGTGCTCTTCGCGAGGTAATCAATAGACCTGCTGATGGAGGCATAACTGCTTTGCATATGGCAGCCCTAAATGGGCATGTTGAAAGCGTGCAGTTACTCTTGGACTTGGGAGCTTCCGTTTATGAGGTCACCGTGGAAGATGGAACTACTATCGATCTAATAGGTGATCCCAGTTTACTTTAAGTGATGATAGCTGATCTTGCACTGTTAGGCTGACTTCCAGGAGGAACAGTAATGCCATTTTTTGCAGTTCTTATTTTTGTATATTACTTAAACTGTGACACAATTCTCTACCATGGGTACAAGAGCAATTGTTTTATGCCATCAATGCTCATTAATTTCTCATGCTCAGTTTCTCACGTAGTAAGAGACTAAGACACTTTTAAAATGGAGGCCATTTGATTAATTTGTTTTCAAACCACTGTTGCAACTCAGTAAATACAGTATACAGAGGAATTGGATTCTGTGTCATCCAAATCAAAATAGCAAAGGACACGGTTATCAAAATGTCAAATCAATCTGTGGAATTCCAAGATTTCAGTTGCATAAGCAAAATCCTATCTTTAATGACATTATTCAGCTATCAATACCTTATCTATAGGCACGAGGTTAGTACCTATGGGTTACGGGGCACAATTAATCTGGGCTAAATTGTTTAGCTTGCAATGCCAAATATTTAAATGTCTGCCCCTGGTTGCTGCTTTGCAGGTGCTGGAAGCACGGCTCTTCACTATGCTGCATGTGGTGGAAATTCACAATGTTGTCAAGTATGTTTCCTAACAAAGAAGAAAACTATGAAACTGAAAATGAGTTATATATATGCTGAATCTTTGTCATGATCATGTGTTGTGCTTCAGATTTTGATTGCCAGGGGTGCTAATTTGACGGCTGAGAATGCAAATGGGTATGAATCTCCTGTAGCATATTTTTGGATTTAGTACTCTCATATGTTCAATGTATATAATAATGTAGTGATTTGCAAGTGGCATCTACTTGAATCTTTCTGCAATGATATTATATCTGCTTTTAAACCAGGTATGGCACATACACACAATTAAAATGTTTTCCTTTACCAGTTGTTATTTTGGTCTGCATGCTTACACTGTTTGTGCCTGGATAGGAGGGTGGGCAGTAGAAATCTTAATTTGTTGAGGATGTCACAATGATTTTGGGTTGGCAAACATTGTGCATTCTGACAAATAAAACATTCTTAACAAGTTGGCATTGAAATCATTTAGGATAAGAGTTGCCCATGAAACTGAAAAATCACATGGATGACTAAAGTGACCATGGAAGAGTTAAAACTGATGTCACTGTGGCATTGGGTGCTGACAAAATGAATTTCGGACTTCATAATATACCTGCTTTACCCTCTCTTTGTTCATTGTATTTATGACTGCTTTATATTGAGAGAGATCAGCTGTGAAGGTCGTTACCTTTAAATCACTAACATCTTTGACTGATAAAGAAGGGAAATATCATAGAAGTTTCACTATGATTTTAGATACCTGTCAGTGAAGCTATTTTCCCCTTGAATTTTCTCTAGAATGTAGCTGTGGTTTTGCCAATGTCTATCAAGTGAGGATGGCCACTCTTCAGAAGAAAACTTGCTTGCTTCATTTCACCTTATACACCTATGTGCCTTTTTTGCATTATATTTGATCTTAGGCAATGATTATGATTTTTACTAGCAATAATATGAGAATCTCAAACTCTTTTCTACTTAACATCAAGTCTACGTGTTAACATTATAATACATATCAAACACAACATAATTAGTTTTCAAGATCAGTAAAATCTGGGCATTCTAATCATTCCATTTGGAATTATATCATTGCAATGATGGATCTGTACTTTAAAATGTTGTGACCGACAAATGTCCAAAGCTGTTGGATGTCCAATTGCCCCTTTATTGTATGATTTACTGTATAAATTCTATTGAGATAAACCACATCGTTGTGTTAAAACACCTCTTGTTCTCTTTTGTTTGATTCAAGGTGGACTCCATCGATGGTTGCTTGTTCGTGGCACAGAAATGAACTTGAGGAGATTCTTTGCTCACAGCCAGGGAACCGGTCTCAAATCTGTCCTTCTTCATATCTATCTATTCCCTTTATGAGCATTGTCAAAATTGCCAGGTAAATACAGCTTGTCATATTTTATTGGCTACTCTACTGTAATGCATTGGCATATGCCATATCATGTGACTTGCTACATAAAATCACAATGACCCCTGAATTTTACACTTTTGTGTAAACTACAAGGTCTTTGCTTCCTGAGAAGCTTTTTCTTGCCTTTAGTATCTTTTTGTGTGTTAACATCTTGCCTGGCTGATAATGTGACTTTCAATTAAGTTCCAAATTAGTAGCTGCCATCAGGGTGGCATTTGCAAAAAATGCAGACCCCTAGAAGCACTGAGGAATAAAACTATTGCACATGATGTTAACCGCTTACATGCTCATGGAAAAGGCTTTTTATTAAGTATGCGGTGAAACGTTTCTAGTTCAGATTGAGTTCCATGTGAATGAAATCACATTGCTTGAAGTTTTTTTAGAGTGTCATTTGCAGAACTTTTGAGATTGAGTTCCATGTAATAGAAATCACATACATTGCATGAAGTTTTCTTCATGGTCATTTTAGGTCTTAGAGTCTCATTTACAATCACAGAAATTAATGTTTTGTTTCCAAGTACAATAGTTAACTATATAATCAAGGAATGTTATCTTTTGTTGGGACCATTTGCAGAGAATGTGGATGGAGGAACAATGATTCCCTCCCTACATGTGAGGATGCATGTGTGGTTTGTTTGGAAAGGAAGTGCACAGTTGCTGCAGAAGGTATGTTACTATCAATTGTTAGTAGTTTCCAATTTTCTATCATGTTTTCCCTCCTTAAATGTTTTTGTCTGGAAAGGAACTAATATTGTCAAGCGGAAATGGTGAAAGTAAAACTATTGGAAAAAATGAGGAAAGTTATTTTATCATGTACTACCTTTCTGGAAGCTATTGTATAGTGCAAATGATAGATTTTTTTTGGCTTGTGGAGTAAAATGTTGTGGGCTTGAGACCTAAGAGCTATCATTTTAAAGCAAATGTTGAAGGGTAGCAGTATCGCCAGAGTCCATTTCCAGAACCTTGTTTTTCGATTAAATTTTATTTGCTCTCTAATTTTTGCAGTTTTGTTGCCAAAAGATGGAAAGTGGAATCTTAAAACGTTCTCTCTTAACATCAGTGTGTGTTTCATGTGTTTCATACACATAAATGTAGCCTTTTGGCCCATGCATATATAGATGAATCCGGAACTCTGAATGATCATTTTTTGCACCAAAACTTTGAATTCCCATGTTTTTGGAAAATAAAAATTTTTCATTTCAACATTTGGGAACGACACCTCTTCTACAGGGTTATGTTTCTGGATCCATCCAAGTGGTGGTATGAGCTGGATACTCATTTCTTAGGCTTTGTAAAGAGTGATGGATGAGGGTGATATTATATAGCAGTAGTGGCAGATAGAGATTGTGGTGGTCTGTCACCTTCATATGCATTGTTGGTGGTAGTTAGGATTATATTTCTTCAGGTACAAGGTATATAATTAGAGAACAACTGTGACAGTCCCTTTAAATCTATTGGAAAATGAGAATTATATTCGAGGCTATTAAAACTCAGCATGAACAATTCATCCAGTAAAGCATCTATAGCAATGTAATTTTCCAGGTAACAGAAAAGTCTAGGTATGACGCTCTTAGAGCATACTCGTTTTCTTTCAAACCTTGAATGATTTTACTGCATATTATTTCATGTATAACATGGTTGATCAAGTGGCTTTTACCTGAGTACATCTATACATATTTCATGTGTACCATTGCTTATATCCATTGATTTGTAATTTTCTTTTAATTCTACAAAAACCTTGATGTTTGGGATATTTCCAATTAGTTACGAGGGTATTTGACGAGTTCATGGTGTTTTTGTGTTTCGTGTCACCAAATAATAGCTGAAATTTGTGTAACTGATGCCAAACTATATATATATATATTCTCACCATCTTCTCCTTGTGTGCTTCTACTGAATTTTCTCGTCATTTATAAATAATGCCTTCACCACATAAAACAATATGATGTGCAGGCTGTAGACATGAATTTTGCACACGATGTGCATTGTATCTTTGTTCTGCAATCTGTACCTCAACTGTTGCTCAAGGCCCAACAGGGTCAGTTGCCTGTCCTCTCTGCCGGCATGGCATAGTTTCATTTGTCAAGCTTCCTGGAACAAAGCCATTGGTTAAAGCTATTGCCAGAACAAGTTTATCTCTATCATTTTGCACATGTTCGGGTGAAGAACAAGATTTCACTTCAATGAAAACCCTACTCTGCAAGCCTGATTTCCAATGCACCAGAATTTCCCCGCTTTCATCTTCGTTCCGCTCTTTAAGTTGCCGGAAGTTTCCGTCAATGAATTTCAATGCCAGCCGATGCATGGGAACTTCAGATACAAGTCCATCTTTGGTTCCTTGTACTATTGATCGGAACCTGCGTGAATGCCTAGTCAGGTGTTCGAGATCAAGAATTAGACAATCGACTTCTAACACAGAGCGCAGGAGGTCTTGGTTATCAGCACTCAACCAGTATGTAACTACAGGAACTGGGTGCTAACGTTTTGAGAGCTCTGTTCGCCTCTTTCAACCGTGATGAATTTTTTGTGCCTTCTTGTCCACAATTAAAGATCACAAGTTCTGGTTGGCAGTGATTATTGGGTTTGTATATATGAAATAGCATCGGCAATACGTACAAATGAATCAAATTAATATCATTGCTCTTGTCCGTCTTTCATCAACGGACGGTTATATTTTTGTTTTGCTTGTTACCTGGAAGATGGGAGGGTGGACAAAAACCTTGGAACACCATGCGAGTAACTTTCAAAGCGTTGCGGGTTATTCTTCAATCTGAATTTCAATGAACATTGACTTCCTGCTCATCTAGATTTTTGTTATTAATTGTTTTATCTTGATCATTGTTTTCTGCCAAAAGATGGGGTAAAATCGATGGGCCTTTTCTATCTGTATATTTTTTGAAGTTTTTTTTACTTCTAACATATTGTTATATTATTAAAAAAATATTTTAAAAATTTTAAAAATATTAATGTATAAACAAATTTAAAAACAAAAAAAAATTATTAAAACATTATCTAACAGAAAAAACAATCGAGCCCTAAATTTAGAACTGGTAAAAAAACAAAAGAACATTTGGCATCTGAGGCATCATCACATGAAGGACCACACGCAGCAGGCACATCTCATTAAACGCTTTTAAAACATCTAGCTACTTACTAGCTAGATCTAGAAGAATATCAAGGCGAATCCTAGGCATTTAAAACATCTAACTACTAGCTAACTAGAAGAATTTCTAAAGGTGAATCCTAGGCAATGTTTTTTATTTAGTTTTCGTTTGTTTTTTATTTTAAAAATATTTTTTTAAAAAATTAATTATTGTTTGTTTTTCAAACAGTTTTAATGTATAATTATTTTAATTTATTTTTAAATAATAAAAAAACTACTCTCACAATCTCAAACAAATTCCATCAACAAAATTTGCAAGCCACACCTCATGATCAAAGGCGGTAAAAAGAGATATATATACATACAGCTCCGTGCAAATAACAGCTACCAAAAAACAGCTCGATCCACCGAGGCACAAAGATTCGCACATGGAAAAAAGACCATAGGTCTTTCCTAGCTCCTTCAAAAAAAGGGAAAGACAAACAATTCTTTTAATTTATTATAGTATGTTCTCTACTAAAATGTCATTACATGGTTTACAAGAAAATTAGATCTTTAAACAATCCATGAATCCATCAATAAACTCTCCTGGTTTCCTTGGTCGGATTAGTTTCCTAAATATTTCCTGGATCTTCCTTGAGAGCTCATAGATCACACACGAATTTATAACAGACATATAATTGCTGATGTAACTATATATAACCAGATGTATTGGTGTGATGATGCTCCTGCTATGTGCACGTAAGATCATTGCCCTAGTTTAACATAGCTGCTGCTGAAGAAACCAAGCCATTGGCCTCTTCTTTGGAAAATTAAAGCACTGCCCATGTAATACTTTTCGCTTAGACGCTACTATCCCAGCATTCCTAGCTTGTAAACATGGAATCAGAATCTTATTTGATCAGGCTATTAGCTGGTTGCTTAGGCAGTTAAGGTTTGAGCAAATACCTATAATTAACTCCAACTCAGAAACCCTGAATTTTGTATCAGAAAAAATAAACCAAGAAACGATTCTGACTAACCTAAATGAATGACATCATCTCTTTCCTTAAAGATTATGCGGATACAGTCTTGTCATTACAATAGGTGACGGTCAAATAAATACAAGAAAAATAGGAAGCATCTGTTTAAGTTATGCAGACGCATCTCTCCTGATACGGAGTGCGAAATCTACAAAAACAGATTAATTAGCGCACAATTTCTGCAGTTCCTTATGATTAATTGAAAACCATCTGCTAACAAGTCAATATGGAATAAATCAAATTTCCACGCACACCCGCTTCCTAAATTTAAGAGATCACTAAATTGTGGAGATGATCCTGATCTGCAAACCCTTTTACTTCATTTCTTTTTTCGATACTGGTGCATGATCCATCAGAAGTTGGATTCTGAGAAAAAAATACCATCAGAAATAATGATGTGTGCAAGCAATATCTCTACAAAATCAAAAAAAATACAGAAACAAAAGGAAAAAGATAACTTTATTGAAAGAATTTATACATATTACATGTTACATAAATAATAAAATACTGAATAAAAAAAATTAACATAATTCTATAAAGCTCAGGAGGAATAGAAAATATATAAAAATACAAACTAATTAATTAAAATAAAATTAAAAATCTAAATATAAAGCAAAGAAAAATAGCTAAGAATAATTACACAAGATATACAAAGTCTTGCAAGGTCAAGAAAAAAAAATTTATTAAAAAATAAAATAAAAAAAGCTCAGGTAAGATAGCACCATCAAAAGCTAAACTTCTGCTTCGTTTTCCACTTATTATAAAAACCATAGTTTGGGTATGATACTTTACAAATCTCTGCAGCTAAGGCTGGATATTTGTTTGAGTCCATCACGAAGAGCTCGATCCTTCACCAAGAAAGGCACAAGGCGTGAGAAATTAGAAATGACAAGCAAAGGGCACAGGGGAACTTCGTGATATACATAAATATTGATATCAATTGGTTTTCTATGGAGGTTATATTCGATGAAGAAGTGGATATGGTTTATATAGTGAAAAAAAGGAGATGCAAATAAATGTGATACAAAAAGTGCTGACATTCCCATAACACGTCAAGTCCCTGCAAGGGTTAAAGAAAATATCAACTGAGAGGACCTGAAAAAGCGTAAAAGGATCTCTCTCTCTCTGTCTGAGAAGTCTAGGATCATCAACAACAGAGGGGAGGGCTTGACTGATTTGAGAGAAGATAGTGGTCTGTCTGGGAAGTAGGCTACTGAGATAAGTCAGTAATGTGACTCAACAACCATTATATCACAAAATGCATGATCAGTCTTTGTTTCTCTATCTCTCATCTGTCTCACATCTTTTACCCTCTAAGTCACGTAAATTCGAAAGGAATGAGAAGCATGGGGGCTCGGATTTTCAACTTGTTGAGAAATAGAAAAGAGAAGCATCACCAACAGTATGGGTGCGCAATCAATACAGGAGAAAGGGGTAACATGCAGTCTTTGCGATGTCTTTTTTAGTTCAGATAATCGATCCCTCTCTTGCACAACACTTCTTTGACTTGATCATTATTTTGCGTCCATCCTCGTGCCCTGTCAATACTTAGTACAGTAGCAATGCGGTCCTTGAACGTTTACTTGAAATGTACATAATGCTATTTTTGCCAATTAACAATAAGCAATGGCAAGGCACTCACCTTATATATAGTAAATGATCATAACCTTTTGACATACTTGTGTTAATTTTGAAACCTTAAAAAAGTTGTTGGCATTTCAAATCTACCGTCGAACATTAATTACAAATATACAGGAGAGATTTCGAATCTCAATTAAATTATAGTAGCATAGGCCACTGATTAATTTGATGATTTTTAAAAACCTCAAACGCACTAAATTTCCAAACACAGTATACACACACACTGAGTACTTAGATTTTCAGTTCACCTCATCATATGCATGTTCAAATCAACCTGGAAGCAGTTTGGTGGAAATTTAAAGTACATCTTGTTCAAAATAAGTTCAAGGGGTGCGTTAACAAGAAAAAAATGGTGATGATGAAGTATGAGCATCAATCAATTCAATAATGGTGTGATTACTATCTATTTGGATTTTTCTTGCTTTTTTTTTAGGGTTTGTTTTTTCTCATGATGCATGTATTTAAAGATGACAAGCTGCTTAAAGCTCCGTTTTTCAAAGCTTCTACTTTTACGTTTTGGGTTAAAAAGCATGTGCATTTCAACTAAAAAACAGCAGCAGCAGCTTAGGAAAAAAAAAAGACAGACTCTAAATATGCACCATGAGCCTCCATAAATTCACACAACGAGTCTTCACATATTTGTTCCATTTTATAGATTTATGGTGCATGAAAAACGTTGAGAGCCCCTGTGTCAAGAAAGCATGGGATGACTGGTTCTCTATATATATATATATATATGGACTGTCACAGTAATGTAAGCTTTCTTAGACACGAGCCCAGAAATGACCAATGATAACATACACAACGTCCAATGTTAGATAGACTGCAAAACGATATCTTTTGATGGTTTACGGGCTGAATAAAAAACATAAAACAGCTTTGCAAGCAAAAGCTGGTTGCTATAAAACAAAACTTGGGTTTGTCCTTTCTTTTCCCAGCATCTCTTTGTCTTTCATATACGTATATTTATCCATTGCGTGTGTGTGTCAAGTTTTGAAGCTAGTTTCATTGATAAGAGAATAGAGCTAGCTAGGGTTTCTCACGGTTCATCTCGTTCCTTCACATTTGAAGCGAGCAATTCCAGTGTGATAGACAATTCAGTGGCAGGAAACTTTATATTTCGTACTCCTACAAGTCAATCAAACTGTATAGAATCTCATGGGTATCAAAGGAGATTTTTTAAAAAGAAAAATTACCTTAATAAATTAAAAATATTAGCAATGCATTACAATTATAAAAAAAATGCCGAAATAACACATTTTGTATACATGTTGTGTTGGAAAATACAACATTTATAATTTTTTATTATTCCCAATAGTAACATCAAAAAAATAATTAAAATGCTTAGAAGATAAAATAAAAATAAAAAAAATAATCATAAAGATATATCGAAGCTTCGATTATGATATCATCATCAGTATTATGAAAAAAATCTACATAAAAAGAATCTAATAATGCAAAAAAAGTCAATAACTACGATCTAAGCATATCATACTTGCAGCAAAAAATGAGTAAGTCATTTATATTTTTGGATAATAAGTATAGTCTATTCAGGTCATTTTTAATGATTTTTTTGTTTTTATTGGGTTTAGTTAATTAAAATCTTTTAAATTATGAATATGACGTTCTATTGATCATGTCACGCTATTTTGCTAAAAAAAACAAACAAAAATCAATTGTGTTAGTTTTTTCAATATATTTTTTAAATATGTCAATAAAACAAAAGGCCACCAAAGGATCCAATTGTTAGTGACCTACTGCCTAGTCCAAATTAAAGAAAAGAAAATGCTCTCCCACTGAATAGAGAGGGTAAAATATTGTGATAACAACACCTAAAAAAATCAGAAAAGTGAAATTGTATATTATGAGAGGCGTTCCAAGGTCAATGCCGATGGAATTTTTCAAAAAACAAAGTAGAAAAATCATAATTAATACAATAGAAAGTAGAAGTAGGTTAGGAATTAGGATATCTCACTGGTCAGCTTTTAATCCATATAATCATCACAACCTTTGTGATGTGACCACACATGGCCAAGAATTGTCAGTGTCTTTTCTATCTCCTTAAAGTCCACTTCTTTTTCCAACACAGGAAAAAGAAGCACCTTATAAGACAAGAGACATGAATACATAGACTACCTCATCACCCTGTTACTCTCTCTCTCTCTCTCTCTATATATATATATATATATATATATATATATATATATATATGCATAGCTTCTCTCTTTGATATGCCCTGTAGCAGGTATGCATGTGGGAGTTTTTGCTTGTTTCTTACATGTTATCTTTCAGGACCTGATTCCTGTATTTATGATCCGCATATAGATAAGATATTCTTACTCTGTATTTTATATCTATACGTATCCCTCCGAACTTAACAGAGACAGAATTGAAGGAACAACACAAAAATAAAGGTAGCAGCCCATAGTGTATTGTGTTAAAGCAGTATTACAAGAAAATTATGTATATTTGCATCACTTTCCCCAAAATCATTATGTAAGCCAGTACTTTAAGCTCCAAACGAAAGTAAGAAATTGAAAAGTCCGATCGGTGCCGAGTTTGAATAAGGGATAATGATATTTACTGCTCCAGCATTTTGTACATGAGATTATGCTCGTTCTGGGACTTGAACAAAGTTAGCCACCTCCTGACTTTGGAGTGTTGCTCAACCTGCAAAAGTTGATTTCCGCTTATGCATTTATGTCAAGTAATTACAAGGCACCAAACTCCAGTACCATAGAGAAAGCAATCGCACTATAGAGCGCGGTAACCAAGTTATGGATATTGTGTGCAGGAAAGCATGTAAAAGTGTGCTTGCGACCCCATGAGGCCTGAAGAGATCAGATTTTGAATCCAGACTAACATTTTTTATGAAACAAAAATCTGAAGGTTTCGAGATGAGAAGGGTGAAGGACAATATGCGATGTTGGTCCCACGCATGCAAGTCCCGGGAAGGATAAATTGGTTAAGGTACCGCATATAGATATGCCCTCTAGCAGGCATGCATGTTATCGCTTTTCATGACATCAAATAAATAAATAAATAAGAAGCTATTAATTCAAAAATACATAATAATTCATAACAAAGAACTAGTTTTCAATAAGTAATCATAAACAATGAATAAATAACAATATAAAAATTATTAAGAAGTATAATCAATTTTATATTAATAATTCAAGTATTTATACTAATTCTCTAATAAATAAAAAATTATTCACTCACCTGAGTTAAAAACAAAAAATCTCAAAAAGTAGATGTTTAGAGGAATCATATTGATTTCCCGCAAGTAAAATATCATAATTATCTTAATACAAAAAAAAACATATTAAAAATTATATTATTCTAAGCTCAAATTGATAATCTCAATTTTTAACTTGATCATGACTTGAACACAATATGATTGAATATTTAATGAATATTTAACACGTTAATTTCTTAAAATTATATTATTCTAAGCTCAAATTGATAACCAATTTTTAAAATTTTATTAAGGACTAGAAAAATTCAATGATAGAAACCACAGGGAAAAGTGAAAAACACAGACATATAATGGCCAGTATTCTGACGCAATTTTTTTTATTCAAAAGTTTATTTTAATTGTGTTTTTTAGTTATTTTTTTATGTAATTTACATCATTTTCTAGCCTAATTGCATGGAATATGGCTTGAAATTATGGTACAAAATATTAAATTAAAAGTATAAGGATCAAAGAGTAAAAGGCAAATAAAATTAATGGCTACCCATACATGCTCACCAAAAATTATTTTGGTCCTAAAGTATTATGTATGTAATATTACAATAATAAATTATTCGATTAAAATCACTCCTTGTTCAATTCTTTGCGGTTGAAAAACTTTGTCCCTTGTTGAACTAGTTAGAAAACAACTGTACGCGGTTGAAAGGTTTGGATTATCGGGTCATCAAGTTGACCACAAAGTCAACCCGCTTTCCTTTTTCTAAAGAAAATTTCAATTAAAAATTAAAATTACACTGTTTTTTTTAATATCTAACTCATAGTTAACTCAGTTAAATTTTAACTCGATAGACTCAATTAAATGAAATTCTTTGATGGGTTAATGTCAAACTCAACCTGGACTAAGTGTCAAGTTGTTAGATTTTCAATTATCTAGGTGGTGGTCCAGTGATAAAAATTTGGAACCAAAAGATTTGCTTTCTCTGTAGTTTCAGGTTCGAGCCCTGTGGTTCCTCATATGATAACCACTGGAAACTTACATGGTCGTTAACTTCAGAATTTATGAAATTAATTGAGATATATATAAGTTAGCCCGAAGATCCACGTTAAACTAAAAAAATAATTTGTTAGATTTCCAATCAACTTATCGGACCATAATTCGGATGAAATTAAAAACATGTACGAGTTGTGTTCTTCCGAAAGGCTTCTGTTGCCGTCGAGGGATGGTTTGTCTCCTCGGACTCTGGGCCCTTTGGTTCCTCGATGAAGTTGGATTTTGAGATTCTCATGAACCCTATTCAAGGGGCTTGAGGCCATGGGCCCTTTTTTGGCGAGTGAGTGGGCCTTTATTTCTTTCTTGAAGTGAATAAACTTTTTCCAAAGACGAATCTTGTGTACTTTTTTTTTTATTTGTCTTGCAAGGCTTATTATTGGGGGAAAAAGGATATTTTTTTTTAGAAACAGAGATTAAATATCATCGCGCTCTAAACTTGGAAGATTTAGAGTGATTTTTTGAATAATTAATTAGTCCCTATATTTTTTAAATTTATCTGTAACTTGATTCATTTTGACCATTTTATGTTTCTTTTCAATTAGTTCTATTTAAGAATATAAAAAGTAAATAAATAAATAATATAAAATTATTAATGAGAAAATAAGATATTTCTAAAACATAGAAATATTATCTATTATTCTACAAATCTGGAGGCTTTTTATTATGGAACTGTTTGAGAATATAATAGCGATTGTAATTTAAAATACATCTTGATTGAAAAAATATTAAAATAATATTTTTTTTATTTTAAAAAAGTTATTTTTTGTATCAATATATCAAAACAATATAAAAATATAAAAAAATAATTTTAAATTAAAAAAATTTAAAAAACATGATTTGAACCGTATTTGTAAACACCAAAATACACCAAGCTCTTTCATGCCGGCTTGCTGTTAATGGTGTTTGCATATATTAACTTCTCCCAACAATGATAAAGAGGGCATATTTATTTAGCATTGACTGGGATTTTCTTTTAAGTTTTCCAGTCCGTCTCTTATCCTCTCGATGTATTTTACTTGTTGAGACTAAGGATGTGTTTGGAAACGCGGCTGTGGCTGTGTTTTTAAAAAATTTTAATTTTTTTTTATTAAAATTTAATATGATTTATATGTTTTGGATCGTTTTGATGTGCTGATGTCAAAAATAATTTTTAAAAAATAAAAAAACATTATTGACATGCATTTTAACATGAAAAATTATTTAAAAAGCACCCGCAACTATACTGTCAAACACGCTCTAAATGGTTAGGCTTCTCAACCACCAAATCAAGCATTAATTTTCTCTCCGAAAATCTCAATCAAGTCAGTCGAGAAGAATGAAGCGAATTATTGCTCGGCTAACGTCTCCGTGCTGAGACATGCATTTTGCCACCACCAGAGCCTCTTGATCATTGTTGCCACCGAACAACAGCGTCGCAACAAGACGGAACGCCCCTGTTTAATATTCCTGGAAATGGAGGATCTCAAGTTCCCAGAAGAGCACGAAGCTCTCTCAAGGACGCAACAATTTAGGGTCCTAAAGCCAGTCTTGTGATTCAGTAGATCCATCATGGAGCCCTTCTAGAGTGTAACTAGCCAACCTACTTTTGCCAGGTTTTCGTCGAGTTGGATTCCAAGTTAATTTTGAATTAAAAAAGAGGAGGCGCTGATATTATAAATGTGTATTTTTATATCACGAAGTTTGTTAAATGAAGAAGGAAGAGATGATTTATGTGTATAATAGGATGAATGAAAAAATATATTAATTGAAAAACTGAAAAAAATTATCAACACAAATTAAAAACTCAGGTGAAAAGTTAGTCTTTTTAGTAAGAAATAAAAGATAAATATAAATGCAAATATTTTACATTGGGCTTTTTATTATATACATTTTTATTTATCCTATAGATTCACTATGTTTGTTAAGTATATATGATTTTCGTTTGTATAAATGCACAAAGCATATACAATTGATCTATTTTAAATCTAAGAGAAAAACAATCAAAGTTCAATTACAATAATTTTTTTGAGGTATTATAAAATCATATATAGAAACCATCCAAAATATTTATTACCATTTACAAAATAGTTTAACTAAACAATTAAAAAAAATTAAAAAATGAATAGTAATTAAAAAATAAATAAATAAAATTAGGAACTGCTTCGCGCCTACCCTTGAAAGCCAAGCCCGCTCGCTAGCCTAGAAAACAAAAGCCTAGACATGTCTAGTTACCCTCTCTCTTTTTTTTAAATAGAGAGACAACATATTGTTCACTGTTACTTTCTTCAATCACCTTTGCAGCAGGAAAATCATTAATGGGGTGTTTGGACTTTAAAATTTTAATTTTTAATTTATTTTCACTTGAAAATACCAATAAAGTTATAGAAATCTTAATACATTTATTTTAAACTTAAAAACATCCTATAAACACTTAAAAATTAAAAAATTTAATTTAATTTTTTTAAAAAAACCACAATCTACTTTTTTTTAATATATTCAAGGAGAACTCCTATCTCCATTAAACTTTTATTTTCAAGATAAATCTATTAACATAATAATTGATATTTTTTGTAGAAAAAATATGATCAATAAAATCTTTTCTCTTTTCTTTTTCTTTTTCTAATAACTTTCTCCCTCTTTTTTCAAGATTTATAGACTAAAATGTAAAAAAATAAAATTTAGGATCGAATCATAAAATTCAAAAACAATAAGAACAAAATCAATAAGAAATTAAAATTCAAGGAACATAAGTCTAGTTTCACACGCTTTTAGAACAATATAGATTTGGAAAAGGCTGTTAGTTTTTGTTAATTTTAATATTGGTGTTTGTTCTTTTATTTCTTTTTATGATAACTAAAAATTCTATTATATAAAATTGATTAATACTGGAACATTCTTTGACAGTACCCCAAAGGCGTGATAGCATGCAATCCAAAGAAAATAAATAAAAAACATATGGAGCCATGACAACAAAACTTTTAAGGACCAAATTGAAAGAAAATAAAGTTCAATGACCAAAGCTTGAAGAAGTTAAAATTTGAGTAAGTGTAGTTTCATGCATAGTTATCAAACCCGGCTCGGGTATTGACCCGGTCAAGTAGCTGAGTCAACCTGGAAAATTTTTAAAAAATAAATTTTAAATTTTAATATTTCATAAACAAATATTCATATGAATATCGGGTTATATATATTGTAAATAAAATATTTTTTTAATATTTATATAATAAACTTCAAAAAATATAAAACAATACTCCCATTTAAAAAAATAAAAAAAAAATAGCTCTGGAATCCGCTCTCGTTTCATTAAAAAGACTTATTCCCAATCCTAATCCCACCACCTCCACCCCCTCCACCACCCTACATCAGCAATTGGTCATCCTCATCCAAAGGCAGCTTGCTTTCTCGGATGCTTGCGCTATTGTCCTTCATGTTTATTTATGCTCCTATTATTCTTGATTTATTTTTAATCTTTATCCTCCATACTTCACTACTCGTAAGCGCTGCTTCTTTTTCTTGCCAACACGTAATCCATTTTTTATGGTCGTATTTGTTGTTCCAGGTTGGCCATGATATTGCTTGTCTTTTTTTTTTTTCAATCACTTTCTTACTCAGTTCTGAGCTTGGATACAGGAACTGTGAGCTCCAGGCTATGTCTCTGCTGTCTCATCTATATGCCTTCACAAAGGGTTATGAGTGTTCTTTTGTGGTCCTTTGAGAGGCCTTTCTCAAGTCTTTTGAAGTTAGATCTCAAATCGTCTGGCCTTGTTCCCCAATAAAAAAGATTGTGAGCCTCGTCGTGCCTGGAGGGGTTGGAGGTGGCAAGAAAGATCCAGACAGAGATAAGATCTCAAATCTACCATGGAGAGTCAATCGGGTCTCGCCCGGGTTTGCCCAGGTCGTTGCATAAGCTGGTCTTTTAACAAACCTGAACCGGTCCAGCCACTAGGTTGATCGAGTCCCGGGTCGACCCGACGGGTCAATCCAGGTTTAATAATTATGGTTTCATGCACCTTTAGTGTAAAGATGGAGGAAGGGCTGTTAATTTTTGTTAATTCTAATCTTAGTCCTTGTTCTTTGAACTCTTTCTTTTTCTGACAATAACTAAAAATTCTATTATGTAAAATCAACCTCTCATTTAATGCTGGAACATTCTTTGATATCCTGGATGCGTGATAGCATAGAATCCAAAGAAAATAAAAAAAGTACAGGACTATGAAAACAACTTTTAAAGACTAAATTGAAGAAAATAAAGTTCAATTACCAAAGCGAAAAAGAAGTTAAAATTCTAATGACCCGGGAGAAAAATCTGCCTATAAACAGTGAAACGTGAGAGCGGATGAACAATATCAACACAGTGAAAAGGTGTTTTTTCTTTTGGGTTAATGTTAATGTTACTGTTAAATGGAGCACCATACGCAAGTTCATCGAATGCAAGTGTGCTTGTATCCTCGTGAACGGCTTTGGGTGAAGAGGTTGCTTTACGTATACTAACTCAGAATTGTTTTGCTGAATGTGATAAAAAGAAAGAATGACATTCTCGGAAAGAGAGCACTGAAGACATTTTGTTTCTGCATTTGGTCGGAAGTGATGAAGAGAAGGGAGCCTCACCCGCCGATCTTGATGAGGTGAAAGTACACAAACAGAAACACGACGCTCTGTATTCAAGGGAATTGACGATGCTGGTTATATTATCTACTAGCCTGTAAATCCATGTTAATAGAAAGATTTTTTGCTACACTGTTTCCATCTCTGGTAGCCTGCATATATATTCCCCTTTCCTGATATAGCTCAGCATGCCCTTTGGAGCTTTGGGCAACTTGCAGCACCAGAAAAGAGTGGTGATAAGCAAGCACTCAATTTGGTCAATATGACTACAGTGATGATGGTTGCAGTGTTTGTCATTAAATTATCTTCAAAATTTCTGGTTTCATACTTGAAAAATGACATCGCTATGGTCTTAAATAGCAAGCAAGCTTTCATCTGATTATGAACAAAGAAAGGTTAATATTTTGGAAGCACAAGAATCAGAAATAGCTAAAAGTTAGCCATCTTTTTTTTAGAGAGAACATTAGCTATTTTTATCTACATAAAAATTAAAATATGAAATATTTCATCATCGATATACTTACTATAGGAGCTAGGAACACAGTTGATGTTTTAATATTTGAACTAACATGGATCATCTAAACGCTACAAAGCTACCTGTTGCTTTACAACCAGGACCGAATATTTTTCAGTGGTATCCATAGATGCGAGCAGGCTTCCAATGACACCAAGCTCCGGGTATTCACTCATATCGTCAAGACCTGCTGTTTGTGGTGTTTGTATATCTTTCCGTCTCCCAACAATAAAAAGGTCGTATTTATCTAGCATAGATCGAATTGTCTTTGAAGTTTCCAGGCCATCGCTTACCCTCTCTTCAATGTAATCCACTGTTTCATGCTCTGTGTAGTCATGCATAATATAGTTCAACGCCTGAGAATCTAGCATGCTATCCGGATTAATTTCGAGCTCATCAGTTGAGGGAATGAAGCGAGCGATTTTTATGCTGATGTTCCTATTCTGGGACATGCGTTTAGCTAACACAAGAGCTTCTTGATCATCGTTGCCTCCGAAGAATATCACAACAACAAGAAGGGATGGCCCTCTTGATGATTCCAAGAAAATGGACTTTACTTGATTCCCACGGTCAATGAGGATCCCTACAGAGCACGGTGCTCTCTCAAGGACACAGCAATTTAGAGTCCTCAGAGTAGAGTCCTCTGATTCAATAGACCCATCAACAAGCCATTTTTTATGAAATGGAAGCACTAAAAAACATGCAAGTTCATCCAATGCAAGTGTGCATATGTCCTCGTGCATGAATTTGGGTGGAGAGATTGCTGTGAAGACATTTACAGAAACTGCGTCGCGATAATTTTGTTGGAAGTGTTTAAAAGAGAGAATGACATTCCCAGAGATGGAGTGCAGAGAGACCGTTTTTTTCTGCATTTGGTGAGAAATGAACATAGGGGAGGCTCGGCCACTGATCTTGATGAGGTGAAGTACACTAACAGAAAATGGGCTCTGTATAGTTGGACACAAGGATTTGATAAAATTGATGATGATGGTTGTGTTATCTGGTCTGTAAATGCATGTTAGTATGCGGAGCTCTTTGCTATGCATAATGTTTCTCTTCTGATAACCTGCATACTTCCTTGACGGATCATAAACCCAGTTCACAACGAATGATGAGATCGTTGCTGACAATAGAACTGTAATTACCAAGAAAGCGAACATCCCCTCTGTCAGAATCTGCCCTTGATCAAGTTGAAAACAAAATGAGAAAACAATAATGCAAAGTTAGACGTTAGAGAGCTATATATATATATAATAACAATGAGCAATTAATAATGCTGCAAAAATTAATACAGGTAACATGGAAGGTTGATCAACATACCCCTAGTTCTCTCATGAAAGTAAATGAGCCAAGCTCAACGATTCCTTTGGTACTTATCAGGAAAGCAAGTGCCAAGGCATCCTGTTTTGGCAACTTGAAATACAAGAGAGGTACCAGGTAAGCACCGAATTTGGCCAAGATGACTACAAAGACGACGATAGCAGTGCTCTTCAGTATATAGTCATCAAAATCAATCTTTAGGAGATCTGCTCCCATCGTGCACATGGCCATAAAAAGAGGTACGAGCACTCCAGTGACAATGCATTCGATCTTCTCGACTACAGCTGATGCAAGTGGAGGTCCTGCTGGTACAGCTAATCCGAAAACAAGTGATCCAAGGAACACATTTAGACCAATATAATTAAATAATGCACCAGAAGCCAAGGCACCGAAAATGATGATGTCTGTGTATAAATCTTTCACAGGCCTTCCTTTGGGTGTTTGTTTGATCACCCAGAACATTGCCGGCCTCACCACATATAAAACGACAACAAGAAAGGCTACAGATATTACAACGCTTTCGATAGCTGCTTGTGCTCGCTGCTTGTAGGCAATGCCTATAAAGAAAGCAACTAGTGCAAGAACCTGGGTCAGCATTTCACTGGTTAGCACTGAAGACAGTCCAAGTCTCCCAAGTTCAGAATTCGTCAGTTTAAGGTCACCGATGAAGCTACAGATGACAGGAAATGGAGTCATAGATTGCACTAACATCACCAAGATGAGTGAGAGCCTGTCTAGTTTGTCGAGATTCCAGTACTTGCTGGCCATCCTCGCAGTTACCCCACCAAGTACTACAGGAATCACCATAGATAATATACCACTGTAGATTGCCATTTTCCCTGTTTTTCTTACCAAGGCTATATCCATCTTAATTCCATTTATAAATCCAAAGAGTTGGTAACCCAATCCAGCCAATGTGCCAAGTATTTGTTTACTGTCGACAGTTAAAAAGATCCTTGTGTAATCTGATTGGTGTCCAAGGCCTGTTGTTCCAACGATCACTCCAGCCTAAAACACAAATCAATCACAAAATTGCAGTAAATAATTGCAATGAGCTGCTCTATCATATAGTCTTTCATATTGAGAGTTAGAAACATTTAACATTCAGAAATTAAGCTACCAGTAAAATTCTTTGATGCCAGATTGTGTTAAAAATTCACAAGCCAGCAAAACATGTATATGAAGAAGAAATCTGCTTGATATAAAAGAATGGCAATCTCATATAGTTTAATCCCTATATACACGGCATGATCACTTTTTGGCCATCCCATATGGTTCTAAGAAAGAAATGCATAATTTGAATTACATTACAGAAATAAAAATGGACAAGAGAGGCACAGGACTTAAAGAAATAAGGATAATGAAGACGTACAAGAATCTGCGAAACCAAGATATGGATGCCGTATCGCTTAAGAATGAAATGACAACCATGGCTGATGAGAAATATTGCAAACATATGCAGCTCCAATATTGGCAACGAAGCGGTCAGCGAATGCTCATTTTGAAGCCAACCATTTGAATTTACATTTGGTGGTATGCTTGTGCATTTTGTCGTCTGTGTTTTATTTAAATGTACTCCTCCTGTCGTATGATTCGAATGAAGATCCATCTGGCCACGGCCACCGGACCAGGGTGATGAAGAAGAGGAAGAGGAAGAGGAAGAGGAAGAGGAAGCGGGAATATGGAAACAAAAGAGGTGTGTTTTCTCTCCTATGCATCATTTTTAATTTCTTGCTAACATAGAGTTTCTTAGGATTCAAGAATGGATGAGTTGCGCTGTATTTTTTTGCTTTTAACAACAAATTAACTAAATGACCTCTTCAACAAATATTAACTTTTTATTAATTTCCAATAACACGACACATAAAATTGCATGAAGTCAGGGCCAGATCCTATATATGGAATACGATGCCAATTATATGCGTTGTCCACACTGGAAAGACCGTGAAAATGTCTAAAAAGCTGCGGGAGAATCCTTGCAAATATTTCAAGAGCGCAGCAAATAGCTTTTTCTAGGCTTCCTTGCAAAAAGAATTGAAAGGCCTTTGACTTGATAAACCTCCTGACTTGGATTAATATTGAAGAAGCTTAACATATGCAGTAGTGCTTGCTTGGTACTAATTTTTTTTTTAATTAACATGGAAGTTTAAGTCGGCTTGCGTGTATCTTGATAAATTCTACGAATCCTGAAATTAATGATTATGTAAGTCTCCAATGACTCTGAAATTTGTGAAACCGGTGATTTCTAGAAAACAAATATAGAATTTGACCAGTTAAACTATATTACTCAAAATCAATACTTGATAGTATTGTTGTTTCCAATAAAGAAATAGAATAATCTTTGGATTAAAAAATATTCATATATAACATATGGATTTCATTTATTGTATTTTTGTAAGGGTTTTTATAATATATCCATAATATTTTATATTTTTATTTTAAAAGTTTAGAAGATTATTATTAGTTTTAAATACATGATACATTTTTTTTCTCACTCCTTTTTCTTTCCATTCCTTTCCTTTCTCCTCCTCCTTCCTCTCTCTCCCTCTCCATTCCTAAATGATTTAAAGTGAGTATATAAATTATATCCTTTTTCATGTTCCTTTTTACACATACCATAAATTACATAAAAATAGAGATTATTTTGTGAAAAATTCAAGTTGTAAGAACTGAGTTAATTAACATAATTGAGAATGGAGAGGATAAGGGTTGAATGCTAGTAGTTGCTTTAGTTTTTTAAATCATGGCATGCAATATGTTATTTATCACTTTTTTTTTTATTAAAAGATAAAACTGTTAGACCCGCAAGCACTTGGCCTATTAAGCACTCATGGGCCTGACTCTTTGGTGACATTTATTTTTCTTTTATCTTTTCCTAAACACTTCAAAAGAATTTATCGGCTCACTTATTTTTAAGTTTTGACATGGTTGTTTAATGCTATTATAAATTTTTATTTAAATTTTAATAATTGTTTTTCAATTATTATGTATTTGATCTAAAAATAATAATACTAATAATAAATTATTTATAAAAAATCAATTGAAATCAATTTTTTATAATTAAAATGTTTAAATAAATTTGGAACATGATTTTATAATATTTATAATTTTTTAAGCTTTCAATAACACAAAATATTGGAATAATATTTTGATATTTTAAAAAAAACTTGCTTTAATAATTTTTTTTTTACAAAAACAATGTTTTTAGTTAAAAATATCATGTTGGCTATTATAAACAAGAGATACATTGATAGAAAAAAAATATTTTTATGAAGAGAAAATTCAAAACAAATGTATTTTTTAGGGAAAAAAACTAGTTTTTTTTACTTAAAGTTGACCTTTTTCATTTCCTTTTACTCATTTCTCATTGAACAATCCCGCAAATAAAAAAAAATTGTTGTCAAAACAAAAAAAAATTACAAGAATGAGAAGAAGATTTTTTTAAAAAATAATAATATTTTCTCCATGATTGTATGTGTTTTCTTTTTTTGTGTATTGTTTTTGTTTTGTAGTTTTATATAATTACATAAAGAGTAGCTTCAAAAATGTTCCACGCAGTAGCTCGTGAGCTGTAAGCTATTTTTATCTTTTTAATACATTCATGTAAAAATTATTAATTATTTATTTTTATGGATTTTTTTATTTAAAATTGCTTTTAATATTTTGATGAGTTATTAGTTACAAAATAATAGTTCTGATAAAAAAAAAAAGAGAACCCATTAATAAGATAAAAGGGTTTTGATAAAGGAAATATATATGGTTTTTTTTATCCTTCATTGATTTTTTTAATTGCTCTGAGTTATTATCCAATAAGGAACATAGCTAATAAAAGACATTATATTTTTTATTTAGAAAATAAATTGATAAGAAAATGGGAAATATTAGAAAATTACTTTCTTTTCAATGAGATTCTAGGTACTACTTTTTTTTAACACAAAATAAGTTTTATTGCCATATAAATAAATAAAGAGAATTTGGAGCAGCTCTTTTCGAAATCAAATATCTTCATTTCATTTGGATATATTTTTTATCAGCTTTTCACTTTATACTTTAATTAATTTTATTTCGAGATCAGAGTTCATTTTTTTTTTCCTGCATTAATGATTAACTTTTGATTTAACCCCGGGCCGGCGTAACAAGGGTAATTAGTTGGCTAATGACACTCTAATTGAAAGAAACAAAATTTATTTTCTTTAGCAATAGTTGGCCACAACATTGATCTATAAAATTACCTTGTGATTGGTAGGGTTAGACGGTGCTTGTTAGTTACGTCCATAGAGAGGGGGCGGCTCTAGAGATTTAATTTCCTAGCAAATATATATAGGTGTTGGTAGTGCTTTGACTCCTCAGTTGGAATTCGTTTATAACTTTACTTCTATTTTATATATATATATACTGTGATGGAAATGAATGTTTTTAGGTTAATTAATTTGGGTATTAAGTACTGAGGCTGTTGGTTTTGATTTTTATAATGATTTGTTACATTAAAAATAATTTAATAAATTTTTCAAGAATGCTAATCTCAAGATTAGAATTAAAATGTTCATCATTAATATGAACATATATGCTTGCTTGAAAGAGACTTCTGGTGTTTATCCAGTAGAAAATCACATATTATGATCGAGTGTTTGAACAAGACAAGAAGAGAGAGAGTAGTCCTCCAGTGTAATTTTATTCTACCAACAGGAAAAGTATTATTTCAGTAAATTAATATCATAATATAGTGGAAAATGTCAGATTTTCCACATATGATGCTTTTTATGGCAACAATAATAATATCAGTACTTATTAATTTCTTCTCGCCAACATCCTGCTGGTAGCTTCAAGTAATTTCTCTTTTGATGACTTCAAACTCTGTAAATCAAAACGAAGAATTGTATTCATACATAAGAGAAACAAATTAAATAAATATACATGCTAGCTAGAAGAAGTGATAAGTTAGGCTTACTGGGTGTAATCAATGTTAATTTTTCCAGCGTTAAGGTCAGCAATCTGAGAGAAGGCTTCTTGAGAGAGATCAATGGTTGCTTGACATCCGGGGGATGGGCATCGATCAACAATCTTGACAGTGACGCTGCCATCTTTGCAAGGCTGAGGAACACCGGCGTTTGTAGGACCTTGGCAGGTCACCTTGTACATTCTCCCGCATGCAGCACCATTGTCCCAAAGTCCATCGCTTGCAGCCGCTATCAGCACACCCTGATCTTGGTATCCATAGCATGCAGATGCTGTAGTGTTGCCCAGAAAATAAATGAATGAATGAGTTTAACCATTGATTAGATGCCTAGCTACATCATCACACATTTATTTATTCTGATTCTCTCAAAATATAAAGAAACATGTTCAAAGTCTTATATATATGATTCTGATCAGAATACTCACGAACATAAACGTTGTAGTAAGTGGCAGTCCCGGAAATGGCAGAAGCTACTGAGACCAGGCTGATGACAAGCCCCATAAAAAACAACACACGGGTAGCAGTTGCCATGTCTACTTGCTGTGATTTTCTTATTTGATAAACACTCAGAAGTTATCTCACAAAACTATTTTGATGTATGGTTGCCTGTGAATCAAATTAATGAGTTAGGGTTTCCTTTTATAGGAGGAGATCTAGACCAATCGCTGTCACTGCTAACGGTCTTAACACGCATCTTTGGTACCAGAAATCACTGACTTTTACACAACTTGTTGAGCCATCAAGGAAAGACTAAGGGCATTGCTATATATGATAACCCAGATAAAAGGTTACAAAACTTGAGAAAAATTGTACTATTTTGTTAAGAAAATAATATAAATTATATTTTAAAATTTTAATGATAGCTTAAGAGATGGAATTAAAGTCATTCTTTAACGTGACTCTCAGTTAGGCAGAGAGGCTACTCTCCCTCCACCCATCAATGTCCCCCAAGAATTGAGAAATTTGTCAAAGCATCTACACACGCGATAGACCCTCGTTTTGCCTGAGTGTAGGGGGCTCCCTAAACAGAATCTATTGTGCTTAGGCCTCCTTCAAGGTAAGGGACACCGGAGCCGGGGGAGCAGTAGAGGCTTTCATGCACCCTCAGGCTAAGGGCTTAATCGTATACTTATATATAAACACCCATTGAGAGAGGGCTAGGGGGGTTAGAAGACAACCTTGTAATTTTAATTTAATAACAATTTTCTTTTCGTTGAACTAATGACATTGTTATTTTAAAGGGAATCATCCATTTTTAATTTCATGATGAGAATATTGATCGGTCCTTGAATCAACCCATTTAGATTTTATATTGTATTTAGATGTATTTTAATTCGATCCATTTAAATTTTTATATGAAAATTGATTGTCTCTTGATTTGATCTTTTTAAATTTTATGTTGAGGGTAATCTTTTAGTAATAAGATTGTTTTTTACATTATGAATTATATCTAACAAGGTTACAATTTATTCATGTACATAACTTTTATTATTATTATTCGAGAAAACCTCATCTTTGAAAAACGTACTTTGTGGATTCAGGTGAGCGAGTAAAACCTCGACTACCTCAGGCTCTTACAAGAGATGCACACCCTAACTCGAACTCGAGATCTGCTGTGCAGATCTCAAGCTCTTTATCATCATGCTATGCCTCTTGAAAACTTCATGTACATAACCCTAATACCGTGAATGTAAATCCGATCTTTTGTTTCCATGTTGCTTTGAAGTCAGTTTATTTATAATTAAGATTTGAAGACTCGGTTTTATTTGCTATTTTTCATTTTAATTATTCTTACAATAGATTGTTAATTATTCTGCAATTGAGTTAATATTTACGAATACAACACTTTTACAGTTTTGAGAACTGTATTTAGTTATTTTGCATAAAACAAATCTCCTTAAGTTACGTAACGAATAGGGTATTATTATTCATCGAAACATTTAGCCCTTTTTTTTGAAAAAAAAATAAAAACAAATCCGATGGCGACGTGCAAAGTCTTGGTTCATTCCAAGAAAAATATGGAATGGAAGAACAGAAAACGTCTCAATGCGGGATAGAATATTCCAAAAAAAAAAACCCTTGAAATATTGCATAGTTTTTGGCGTTAATTGGTGACATGTGGAACCTTCGAAGTTAACCTTTCAAACATCTAACCATGTGAAGCGAATGGCGCAGTCAATAGCCATCCCAGACTTCAGAATAATCCAGGATACAATTTCCACAAAACCTTTGAAATATTGCATAGTTTTTGGCTTTAATTGGTAACATGTGGAACCTTTGAAGTTAACCTCTCAAACAATACATATCTAGCCATGTCAAGCTATTGGCAAAGTCAATACTCTTGCCGACTGCTCGTAGTAATTGTGTTTTAAAATATTTTTTATTTAAAATAATATTTTTTATTTTTTAAAAAATTATTTTTAACATCAACATATAAAAACGATATAAAAATACTAAAAAATATTAATTTTCAATAAAAAATAAAAAAATATTTTATTTTAAAATATTTTCAAAATACAAAAAAAAAAAAAAAAAAGGTCAATTTCATTTAACGTGCGGTGCAGGGTACAAGAGAAAGTTTGAAATATCATCATTAATTCCCTTTCTTTATTTCTCACACACTTTTGTATAACTTTATTTATAGTGTGCTTTACAAAGAGCAAAAAATCTATCCAACATAAAGAAAAGAAATCAAGATTCAATTCCAAAAGTTCCCCACACACGTTTCAAATAAAAAGAAATCCCATTCATCCTTCTCTCTCTTTTCAATTCCGATAAAAAAAAAACTTTTCTCCTTTCTTTTTTTTCACTTTTTTTTAATATATATGAATTTTATTTTTCGTTTATTTATTTCTCAATAAAACAATTTCTACATTATTTTTATTTTATTTCCTTAAATTTTAATTATTGAGATTTGGATATCATCAAGTTGACAATTGTTTTTGGATTCTATTAATAATGACTTAAATTTTCATTTTTTTTATTGAGCTTTTAGACTTTTTGTTTGTATTGAATTTGATTGTTGAGTTTGGATAACTCATTCTCAGTTTGACTAAGTTCTAGGCTCTCAAGCCTTAAGATTATAGCCCCAAAATGTAGAGAAATAAGTAGAGAGAAATATGATATTTTCTAAAAAGTTTATATTTTTTTTTAATTTCACTTTTTTTATTTTTTAAATTTTTAAATTTGATCTTCATTCATTTGATTATCATTTATTTTGTTTGAGATTATTTTTTAGATTTTTATTTTTATAATTTCATCGTCTATGAGTTTTTTTTATCAAGTTTGATCCTTTTTTTTATTGTTATTTTTTTCTTTGGAAAGTTTTTGAAATTGAAAATTTTTACAATTTCATCCTTCAAAATTAAATTGATTCGAAATTAAGTTTCTTAATCTAATATGGGTCAAAGACTCAATGGGTTGCAAGTTTTAAATATTAGACTGGGTTTAAAAGGTTTGTCCAGTTGGCTTGAGTTTTTTTTTCTTTTTTAAAACTAATATTTTTAATTCTTACCCTTGTTTTTAGAGATTTACTTTATTATTTTTTAAAGATTTGCCTTCTATGAAATTAGTCTTGAGTTCATGACCAGAGTCATTGCTTTCAAAGGTTAACGTGGGTTAACTTTTGTGTTTTTTTAAAATTGATTTATTTCAATTTCATCTTTCAACATTTAATTTATTTGAAATTGATATTTCTATCCTTTTTTTTTCTTTCCTTTCTATTGAGTTACCTCGATTTCGTGTTCATGGTCACGAAGTTTGCAGGTTAACCCAGGTTGAATCTGATTTTTTTTATGGATTGACTTTTTTTTTTGTCTTTTTTAAAATTGATTTATTAGAAATTTTTCTATGTGCTTTTTTTTTCATTTCCTTTTTATTGGGTTATCTCAATCACATGTCCATGGTCGCAGGGTTTACGGGTTAACCCATATTGACTCATTTTTTTCCGTTGCTTTTTTAAATTAAATTTTTTTTCCTTCAACATTAAAATATTATTTGATAATTGAGTTTCATGATTTTATTTAATTTACTTTTAAACATGGTCGCCTTGGTATGATCACGACCAAGTCAAAAATTTTGCATCTTGACCTAGGTGGGCTCAAATCAATTTTTTTACCTTTTTTTAATTAATATGTTTTTTTTATTTTTATCTTTCAACATTTTATTTGCTAGAAATTGAGCTTCAGATTGTTTTTTTATTTTTTTTCTATAGAGTTATCGTGTTCTCATTTGATTTATTAAGAATTGATCTTAAAAAAACTTTTTCTATGTTTTTTTTTATAAAATTATCTCAATCTTATATCAAAAGTCATTAAGTTTGCTAGCTAGCTCATTTTAATTGGGGATTTTATTTTAGTTTTATTTACTCTTTAATATTAAATTATTTGATAATCCAAATAAACTCAAGTTGGGGCTATTTTTACTTTTTTTAGTTGTTATTTTTTTCCAGATTATTTGTTATTATTATATTTTTTTAATCTTATTATTCAAATTATCAATTGAAACCAATAGCTCCAGTGCTCCACGCTGAAAAACTAAACTAGCATTTTTTATGTAAAAAATAAATAAATTATACACCCGCGTGTGATTAATTGATTGGTCAATCCCAGGCACTGACTAATCGGTCCTTTTCCTTGGAAACGTGGGACCCATCAAAACTGGAGCAACAATCCATGAAACGACTGAGGAGAGCACATAGAGATATATAAAATGGCAAATACGTGAAAGGACAGGGGAGCTGTAGCCCCTACGTTTTTAATAACATTACACTTTGGTCCATGTTCTTTTAAGAGTTTCAATTTCACTCTTATGATGCATAAATAGGCGTCTTCATATAAGTAGCATAATTTGGCATTGATCTTTGATTTTTAATAATATATTTATGTGTATTTATGAAGTAAAATCTCTGACGTAGTGACAAGTCAATACATTTTTATATAATGAACGCCTTTATATTATTTAACAGGTTAATAATTTAATATATAAGATGGAAGAAAACAATTGTTCTAAACTCAGAGTCTTTATAAAATCATTTTAATAATCTATTATTATTATTATTATTTATTTGTTTATTTTTTGTTTTTTTGTTAAACAAAAAACTTATTGAAAATATATTAAAATAATTGATGGGTTTACCTATCTCATGACTTAATATTCTATTTAGTAATATAGTGTATGATATTTTTTTAAAAGTCTTTTTTAATTGAAAATATATTAAAATAATTTTTTTAGAGTTTTTATTTTTATTTTTTACATCAACACATTAAAATCATAAAAAAAAATTAAAAAACATTAATTTGAAATTTTTTTAAAATAAAAAAGCAATTAAAAAAATACATTAGAGAACAAAAGTTAAAATAGTGCCAAGTGCCAAACAGACACTCACAATTCTAATGGTCTACCTATCTAATAACTTAGCATTTTCTTGTCTTGTATTTATTTTTATATTTTTTGGTTATGATAAGAACTCTTGTAAGTGTGTATTTAGCATTATCATAGTTTTTATGATTATAATTTTAAAACATAAATTAAAAAAATATAAATTATAGCTTTCTAGAATAGGATTTCAGATGAAATTTTTCAATAAAACCATACAAAACTGTGGCATGTATATCTTTAAAACAATGGTTAAAATAAAATATAATTTCAACAATACCTCATTCTTTTACCAAGCAAACCATAAAGGCTACCTTATCATCCAATATAGAAGAAACTAATGTCGAGTTTGTTTCATGTAAAATGGTTTGTTAAGAATTATTTTTTAAATTTTTTTAAATTTATTTATTATTAGAAAAATTTGGTTAATAAAAAATATTTTTTAGTCAAATAAAAATTTGACTTGATTTTCAGTAAAATATTTGTCTTTTATTTTAAGTAGAAAACACTTTCTAGAAGTTATAAGAATTCAAAAATATCTTGTTATTTGTTAATTATATTAATATTGATCCTCAAATCTTTTGATTGTTATATATTTTATTTTAAATTTATTTTTTTCAATCTCATTTCTTAGAATTTAATTTGATTTGATTTTTATACCAATTTCTATCCTTATTATTTTGATTGTTATTTGTTTTTTTTATCCTTTTATTAATTAAAATTTCTTATTTATCCAATTTGGTCTCCATTTTTTATTGCTATTTATTTTATTTGAAATAATTTATGAAATTAAGGATTTTTTTTTAATTTCACCATCTTTTAATTTTTTATCTATCATATTTGGTTTTGATTCTTTTTATTGTTATTAGTTTTATTTGAAATAATTTATGAAATAATTTTTTTTTAATTTCATTATCTTTCAACTTTTTTATCAGGCATATTTAGTCTCATTCTTTTAATAAATTTGAAAAAAAATAAAATATTAATAAGTTATTTTTTATAACATAGCCAAATACTAAAAAGTATTTTTCAAATTATTTTTCATGACAATACTAAATGTAAAAAGATAATTTATTTTTCATGAATTTATTTTTTATAAAAACTAATTTATTTTTTTAAAAAAACTACTTTCTCATAAATAAACTATACTAAATATGGGTTTTGTGTTAAAATAGTCAGATATCCAACGCATAAAACAACATGCAAGCATTACGAAATCATCACCTTGACAAATAGCTACCTATTTATTAATTTAGTTTTCATTTATTATCGTGTTAACTATTATTTGTTAAAATATTTTTTATATCTAAATATATTTTTCAAAATATTTAAAAATATCTGAATCATATTTTTTTCATCGAAAGCTTTCAGTATTCAAAACCGCCTTTTTCTGCCCATAGAAAGAAAGAAAACAAAGTGGAGTCATAAAAACCGCACTTCTCTTTTTCTTCTTTTCTCATACTCATCTCTTGGACCCAACTTTTGTAGTTACCAAAAACCTTTTCCTTTTCATTCAGTCGCATCCATCTGTAACCATGCCTCCCCCTCACCACCACCATGATCACCACCGTACACACGGTGGAGCACCACCAAAACCAAACCAAGAGTTTCTTTCTTTAATCTTGAAAGCCATAATAATGACTGCAATAACCATCTTTTTTTTCCTATTCCTTGGCGTTGCCGCCATCCTCCTCCTCTTTGCCACCTCCGCACTCCACCGCCACTCGACTACATCCTCCAATTCCCCGAAGGCGTTGCCTCTCAAAGACTTAAAGAAGCTCCCAAGATTCAGATTTTCGACTAAGACGAGACCCGAAACGGGTGCTGATCAAAGTTCATGTGTGGTTTGTCTTGAAGAGATAAAGCAAGGGCAGTGGTGTAGAAACCTTGTTGGCTGCGGTCATGTGTTTCATAGGAAATGTGTGGACGCGTGGCTTGTTAAGGTTTCTGCATGTCCTATTTGCAGGACGCGAGTTGAATTGGATCAGGGCGTAAAAGATAGGCCATTGTGGGACTTTGTTTGGAGAAATGAATTGAGGGTTTGGTAGCATTTTCTTTTTCTCTATCTAATTGTAAGTTCTTGTTAAATTTTGATCCCCTCTTCTTTTTTTGTACGTATGTTATTAGATTTTTGGTTTTATAAATAGACGAATGGTATCAACTTTCAAATCCATGTATTTGATCATGAATTGCAGCATGCTTGTTCGGTCGATAATTCTCTTCATGATATATGCTCTGTTTTGAATACGAAATCTGATTTTGGTGGTTGGATTCTTGATTGTAATTCTAACGCGACTACTTTGATCGGTCAGAAATGAAAGGTTGGTGCTTTTAACAGGTCAGAGCTCAATTACTTTCCTTTGAATTGTCTGTGGAGACCGCATGAAAGGTTGTCTGTGCTTGATGAATTTATTACAGTTCTTTTCCAAATGGATATGCTTATTCATGATCGAAATGAATTTAGTGGCTGCATACAGTAGGAATTCTGCAAATTGATGAGGACAGGCTAAATTTTTATTTCCCAGTACATGAAATGGTTGCTCACGAATATTTCTTAACTCAATCAAATTAGAGTAACATTAAAATCTATTAACCCCATTTCATAACCTCTAAAGAAGTCAATAATTACCTCAATGTAGTGGTAATAAAACACTACATAATACATTCATACTTAAACAAAAACTTATTCCATTTCATTAGAGTAATTGTTGCTTTTAAGCGGCTATCCACCTACTCCTAGGATATTTCTGTGTTCTTAAGTGTTTCTATCCAAGCAAACAGAAATACAGAACAGCAAATAGCTTGGAGTTCAAAAGAAAAAAGATATCATCAATATAAGCTGCATAACATCATGAAATTCTTACCAGTCTGCTTCTTTCGTCACCAACTAATTTTACAACATCAGATTAGCTTTTCTTATACGAGAGAGTATCTTTTGACTGAGATAATCATCTCTCTCTCTCTAGTATTTTTTACTGTTACATAGAGAAATTAGATTTGACTTTGAATACACCTGTTTTCATTTGATCTCATTTCTTCTTATTTGTTCATCTTGGTGATTTCCTTTTGTTGCTGGTTTTTGAATCTGCTGTTTGGTGCTGGATTTTGATTACTGTAATAGATAGTTGCCAATATGTCGAGCTTGAGCTTGCTTTTGTGTTGATCTTTGTTGTGACTGCTCTTGATCTATTCTACGAGATTCCCCTACTCTGCTTTTGCCTTTTGCTAAACTTATTGTTTGCCTGGATTTTGGGTCATGATCTAACGCTGTGGCCAGTTGGGAAAACAATTGCTGAGAAGAGGGTACAATACGATGCTGTGGTTGAGTAGTGAAATCACATGTTACATTGCATTTCTTTTATTTTTAGGCATTAATGGATTGGTGCTTGGGGAATGATTCTCCTTGCTGTGTTATGCATGTTCTTGTGGCTTCTAAGTCATACATTTCATTTCTAAGAATTTATGGCGGAGTTAATTGTTGGAATGGGGAATCCTTCTTTTCTTGTTGTCACTGCATAACTTTGATATCTTGTTTCCTTTGGTTTTATGCGATGAACCTCTTCTCCCTTTAGTGAAATTTGATTCTTGAGGCTACCCCATTTGTAAGTGGCCTTGGCGAAATAACTAGTTCAGTGCAGATCCTTTGAACTGAAGTGCAAAAACTGTATTATACTATACGATGGCCTCTGAATATGAAGTAAAATCTTGGGATTTTAGTGCTTGGCGTGCTACTTCATAGGATAAAGATTTTTTTCATGCTGGTTTAACTAAGACCCTGTCAGGACTTGCCAAAAATATAAAAAACACGATGATCCTGTTAGGGAACCGCCACTTTCTTGAATTTCCATACAAAAATTAGCGTCATATAATCTTGAGCTTCGGTTACTACTCCTTTTAAGAAATATTTTACAACATCTAGTTTATCCCGGTATTCAATATGATTTGTTAAAATAGAAAAGGATTTTGAAATTTGATTCTTGAACCATTCGATATCACCCTGTTTCCTAAAAGATAGTTAACAAGGATGGAAGAAAAGGAGATATCAGGCTGGATAGAACGCGGATATCTCAAAATTTGATTCTTTCTCACATGAAGCTGGATTTCCGAAAAGAATACTGACTGATTGCTGCATCTGCTCTCCTCCCATTCTAAGATTTTCATTGCGATATGCATCTGGTGAATTGTTGTTTAAAGCTTGGATCTTTGTGGGAAAAACAGGGGGGGGGGGGGGGGGCTGGAAAAAAAAATCAGAGAGTACAGTGCTCTGAGGAGAGCTACATGGATTCAACATTTTTTTTAGTTTTATTTTTAATTTTTAATTTAATTTAATATTGGTTGATAAAAAAAACATATGATTAATTGACTGGTTAATCCCAATCACCCAAGCGTATCATTTTCTTTGACACGTGGGACCCATCAAAACTGGAGCCATAACCCATCAAACGATTGAGGAGCGCCCATAGATATTTGTCTCTCTCTATATATATATATATGGTGGCAGATCTTGAAGGGACAGGTGACCAGTTTGAATAACATTACACTTTGGTCCATGTGCTGTTAAGAGTTTACAATTTTATTTTTATATTGAGTAAATTCATTTAATCAGTTGTCTTCGTATAAAAGAATAGCATAATCTTACATTGATCCTTGATTTTTTTTTTTATTCACGTGGGGTGTCCGGGCCAGCTTGCGCGCACCACGACTATTCCCCACGGCCCACTGGACATCCTGCAAGCTCAGGGGCAGGTTAGGCACCGCGGGGGTGACAGGCGTGCACATAGAGGGTCAAACCCGGGACGGGGGTGGAACAAGTCACACGGTTGACCACAACAGCTAAGCCCTCAAGTGCGATCCTTGATTTTTAATAATATAAGTCATGTGTTTTTATGGGGTGAAATCATAGTTTTGAAACACAACCCCGTCCGGTGGGTCAACCTGGGACCCGGCCGATCCCGGGCTAAAACTGGACCAGGTTGATGAAAAAATAAAAAAAGTCATGACTCGGTGTGACCCGGACGACCCGGCAAAACCCGGTTGTAACCTGTTGATTTTTGTTTTTTTTTTACTAAAACGATGCTGTTTTAAAATTTTTTAAAAAATAAAGATTGATTTGATTAAAACCCAGTAATCAGATCAAAACCGGTAATCCGATCAAAATCTAAAATCCAAATCTTAAATCAGGCGAGGTTTAAAAAATATAGGTAGGTGAAATCTCTTAAATTACTCGACAAGTCAATATATATTTAAAAAGGTAACGCCTTTATATATATGTGTCTCTCGAAAGTATAACCCATCACTAAATATGTGTGTAAACGACCATACATATACATGTATTCCTCAAAAGTTTGCACAAGTTATTTAATCAACTTTAGAGTTAAAATTATATTCTTGGCTAACTCTAGATTATTTTTTTAACATTTTAAAGAATATAAAAAGGTTAAAAAAAATCTTTTAAATTTATAGCCCGCTAGACTCTATCAAGATTAATTTTAAAATTAAGATTAATTTTGGAACACAATAACTTTGTTGCAACAAACAATTATATTAAAAAAAATGCAGTGAAAGAAATAATTGGTTAATAACCATTCAAGTATATTAACGTAGGGAATTCGCTACGAAGTTTATCTTCATTATCATCATTCTTATTCTCATCCAACTAAACTAAACAATTTGAATTCTATTTCTGTTGTTTTATGCATAAAACGACGACGGCGACGGCGACAGCATATCAATCTATCCATCCATCAGGATATTCGATCAAGAGTACATATTTTATATAACAAAAACGTGCCGTCTTAAGGAAATATCTGATTAAAAATCATGAAGATTTTAGAAAGATAATTCAAGACGAGAACGCCCTGTTGCAATTCTATGGGTCTAGTCTACGGATACAATAACTTTACGTTTTCTTGTCATTTTGTTTTTTCTAAGGACAAGGACTGCTGTAAAGGAACCTACCTCCGACCTACCTAGCTAGGTCCATCTCATCCAATGCAGAAGAAACTACACGTAGGTTTTGCGTGAGAATGGTGACAGATCCTCCGCGTAAACCAGCATGCGAACACATTGCGACTTCAGATCGACATTCTACGTTCTGACTATAGCCGCCCTTTTCTACCCACAGAAAGAAGAAAGTGGAATGATAAAAAACGCACTCCTCTTTCTTCTTCTCTCATATTCTATAAATTGGACCCCATTTTTGGAGTCACACCAAAAACCTTTTCAGTCTGACCATTTCCTTTTCGTTCATTAACTTCCATCTGTAACCATGTCTCCTCCTCCTCATCACCACGGTGGTGCACCACCAAAACCAAACCGGAAGTTTATTTTTCTTGTCCTGAAAGCCATAGTAATGATCGCAATAACCATCCTTTTTTTCGTGCTCCTTGGTGTTGCCGCCATCCTCCTCCTCATTCCCACCGCCGCACTCCACCGCCACTCGACTCCATCCTCCAATCCCCCAAAGGGGTTTCCTCTCAAAGACTTAAAGAAGCTCCCAAGATTCAGATTCTCGACTAAGACGACACCTGAAACGGGTGCTGATCAAAGTTCATGTGTGGTTTGTCTTGAAGATATAGAGCAAGGGCAGTGGTGTAGAAACCTTGTTGGCTGTGGTCATGTCTTGCATATGAAATGTGTGGATAGTTGGCTTGTTAAGGTTTCTGCGTGTCCTATTTGCAGGACAAGAGTTGAATTTGATCAAGGCGTAAAAGATAGGCCATCGTGGGACTTTGTTTGGAAAACTGAATTGAATATTGGTAGAATTTTCTCTTTCTTTTTCTAATCGACAACGCTACAGAGCGAGTGGCCCTTCTAGGCGGGCAGCTTTGTGGCAACACTCCGGATTCGCTCCGCCTTACAGCCTTGCTTCCCATTGTAATTGCCATAAGTTCTTGTTAAATCTTGAGTCCTTTTATTTTTTATTTTTTTGTATGTACGTTATCGAATTTTTGGTTAATAAATAAACCAACAGTACCAACTATCAAATCCATTTATTTGATTATGAATTGCAGCATGCTTGTCTTGGTCGATAATTCTCTTCAACTATCAAATCCATTTATTTGATTATGAATTGCAGCATGCTTGTCTTGGTCGATAATTCTCTTCATGGTATATGCTCTGTTTTGAATATGAAATGTGATTTTCGTTGTTGGATTCTTGATTATAATTCAAATGCGGCTAGTGTGATTGGTCAGAAATGAATTTAGACACGATTTCTGATTCTAAGAGGTCAGAACTCGATTATTTTCCTTTGAATTGTCTTTGGCGACCACATGAAAGGTTGGTGCTTGATGAATTTGTTGACCAGACTTCGACATTATTAGGAAGAAATTATTTTTTTTCCAAATGGATTTACTTATTCATAATCAAAATGAACTTAGTGCCTGATTGAAAGGCATGCAGTACGAATTCTGCAAATTGATGAGGATAAGATAAATTTATTTCCCAGTATATGAAATGTTTACTCGATCTACTGGATAGAAAGCTGTTATGTCCAAATTTGGTTCGTACTCAAATGCAGCTGGATTTTCAAAAAGAACAGGGTGGGCTGGTGGGTTATTTAAGCAGAGTATTCTGCAACGTGCCTGTTGACTGATAGTTGCGTCTGCTCTCCTTTTTTTTTTTTTTTAATTATTATTAATGTGGATATTTGAGATAACTTGAACGTATCTCGACTAATCTCAATAGCCCTGAAGTTAACGATCATATAAACCTCCAATAACTATCATATTAGCAATTATAGGACTTGAATCTAAAATAATAATAAAAAAAAAATTTTTAGTCTCAAACTTTTATCACTAGACCACCTACTATAAGGATGCTCTCCTCCCACTCTTGATAGGCAATGTGGTGTAATAGTTGTAAAATCTTCGTTGCGATTGCGGTGAATTGTTGTCTAAGCTTGAACTTTTTGGATCGCTTGGTTATTCAACCCTCTGGAATCCGGTTGCCTGTCAATGAATTCTTCAGAATTAGTGCTAATGCCACTTGTAATTTTCATGGATTGTGAATCATGTTGATGCTATGACCCGGTAGATAAAAGTTTTGCTGGGAGAAGGGTATACAATATACTTGATAAAAAATCTTACTTCTGGAAGGGTGACAGTAGAAAAGAATGCAAAGAACAGCAGCCAGTTGCATTATATTTCTATTTTTCTCAGGCTTCAATGGATTCTCAAGGTGTTAAGCTGTTTCCCATTTTCTTATCTTCAATTATAGTTTTTGAAATCTAGCATGTAGCTGAGTTCATTTAAAGAAGGAACCTTTTTATCTTGATGTCACTGCATAGCTTGGAGATTGTGTTCCCCTCGATTTCTTAACCAATAAAGTACCCTCTTTGCGCCTACTTCTTAATTACCACCGATTGTATTTGATTCTTTAAGAATCTCTTTTTTGAAGTGTATTTTGGAGAGAAAAACTGCTTTGTGTGCAGATTGTTTGAATTAAAACGTAAAGAACAGTATTTGGGAATGCTTGTTCTGCTCTCATGATGTGCTGTCTTCATAGGACGCAATGACACATGACTATTTTTCCACTTCATGATTTAACAACTGATCGTATTGGACAGCAGCATGTTTCTTGATCTAGATAGCTACAGGAATTAACTTCATGTTCTCTTGAACCATAAATCGATTTTTTTTTCAAAGATGGTTCCTAGATTTATTATAATGAAAAAATTTCGATTCTTGACCTATTGAACTTGTTAAGCTATCATATCATTTCAATCCTTATGCTGGCGGGGTTGGTTTGAGTGGGGACTATTCTGAGTTTCTGACCTGTATCCATTGACTGTTATCAGGCCTCCCGACAGATCATGCACGAAGACTTGGTCCTTCCTGCATTGGCTCACTGGAATGGCGGATTCAGGCTTATCTTTATGATCCTCCTTCCACGCTCATTTTAAGCTGCCTTTTCACATCACCCGCGAGAGGCTGTGTATTTAGTTGTTGCACAGCATTTGTGGACTTTACTTTGCCTAGGGTTGAACTCTCATTGTCCTCTACGCAATTGAGTTCCACCTATGATGGATCAAGAACCTACGATCAGTAGGGAAGCGACTATAAATCAGTGTTCCCGCAAGTTTCTAATTTCACGAACTCTTCGCACACTTATGGATTTCCGCTTGATCATCCACAAGAAATCATGACTAGGAATTATCAGCTCTAGCCAACCAAATCGACACCTTTTTCATGAGCTGGAGATATGTTTTATGTGTATTAATGTTCACGTCACAGGTCAAGTTCTAGTCCTTTGGATTGGAGCTAAAATATTAAGAATCATCACCCAGCTCTCAGTAATGTAGGGAGCAATCTTATTCTCAGAAGTATTGAATTTGAGATTACTGGTATTCACTGGGATTTACTTTCAATAATTCTTAAAGTATGATGGAAATGGCTTCCCAGTTTGTTATCGGTGTTATCAAGGGGACAAAGAATGATTAAAGGGAAATTGAGCAGCGTTTCATAGCCTCTCAGGAGACCATTGAATGAAATGAATGGAAATGCAGTAGGGGAAGGCATTAGAAGCAGAGGTGATGATTTTGAAATCAAGGCCATGAAAGAGCTTTTAGGAAGTTTGGAGGTTTTCTAGATGTTATTGAGAGAACACCAACTGCAGCTGGCCGTTTTACTTTTCTTTGCTTGCTTGGTTTCTTCAATGAGCGTTGAACATTCAATGAACAAGGCAAGCACCCTTCATTGTGCTCGGACCGGAGCCAGGATTTCCTCGTTGCACGGCCGGGTTGCTGAGACCACTGCAAAAGTCAACTAGTTAAAAATATTGTGAACTTATTTTATTCGGATGGTCTCTCTAATAAAAAAAAAATTAATTTAATCCAGCTTAATTTATCAAGCCCATGATTTAAAATTTAAAATTAAAATAACCTTAAAAAAACAAAACAATTTATGAAACTCAATTCCCGATCAACCTAATATTGAATAATTAAATTGAAAAAAAAATAGTTTTTAAAAATGACATGAAAAACCAAAGTCAACTTGGGCTAATCTTTGAAACTTATGACCCGGATCATGAGCCCAAGATCGAACCCATAAAAGACAAACCTGAAAAAATCACGAATTCAAATTCTCAATAAACCAAACGCTGATGGATGAAATTGACAAAAAAAAATCAATTAAAAAAGGATGCAAAACAAAACAAATAATAATAAAAAGAATGAGAACAAATTTGACATAAAAATAAAGTGAAACCAAATGTTAAATGATGAAATTGAAAAACAAAATCAATTAAGAAAGTGATAAAATAAAATAAATAGCAATCAAAAGAATAAATACTAAATTTAATATAAAAATTATATAAAATTAAATGCCGATGGATGAAATTAAAAAAGATTAAAAAAATAGTGGTTAAAAGAATGAAGATTTAATTTGATACAAAAACAAAATGACAAGATATTTTTCAACTTTGATAGGCCAATGTGAATCTTACGGAGAAGAGATAGAAGAGAGGAAGGAGAATAAAAAAAAAAGATCGTTAGAGCTCTATTGTCAAGTCTTCATCGACACATGTCGAACCACAGGGAATAATAGAAGTGTTCCATAAAACTAACTCATCCGTAATATTTGAATTATTTAACCTGACCCAATCCATCAAATTCAGAAGGTAAAAACCCGGTCCGAAAAAAATAAAAATAAATGTATGAGAAGGATTGAATTTGAAGAAAAGAAAAGTAGTAGGGCATTAATTAATTAAGAATGAGGGGATGAGGGAAAAATAGGGAAAAAAACTTAATTTAATGGGTCAGTGTGTAAAATTAGAAAATCTAGGCTATATAAATGCCTAACTTTCTTCTCTTAGCTGGCGGTTTTCAAGCTAAAGAAAGGGGAGGGATTCTTAAATTTTCTTTCAAATTCTTGACAAATTCACTCAAAAAGAAGAGAAATTAAGCGTAATTAAGGAAGTTCAGATATCTTTAGGGTTCAAAAGGGGGTAATTAAGGGTTATATAGTTATTTTAAAGAGAGAGAAAAAAGATCAAAAGCTAAGGTTTAGGGAGAAAGAGAAGAGAACTTAGAGTTTTCTTTCCTTCCATCCTTAAAACATCTTTCTATTAAGGTGAGGCTATGAAGTTAGATTAGCAACAGGGAACCACATCACGCGCATAAGCGTCAAGAAAGTGTTCAACACCTTGAAATAACCTATCAATCTATTTCAATAATTCGTAGAATCAATTTCCTTTGATTGTAATTTTAGTGTAAAATTATGAAATAAAAAGATAAAATAATGCCATATCAAATGGACCTATCGAAAGATTATTTCCTGGATAATGGAAATAACACTCTGTCGAATGAGCGAGTTGAGAGATTATTTCCTAGTTAATAGAACTAATGCTCTGTCGAATTAGAATCTTGTTGGTTTAACCACTTGTGCCGATATGAGGGGTTAGACTTGCAAGTTCTGAGAATGAGCCAAAATATTTATGGGTTCAGAAAAATACTTTTTTTGGAAAATGAGTGCCTATGATTTTTGTATAAGAGGAAGAATTATGTAACAATTATCTTCATTATCATCGTCTAGACCATGGTTGTTAAAAATGTGTTTTAACTCGTAAAATCGTACGATTTTACGAGTTAAAACCCATAAAACGTGTAAAAACGGAGGCAAAACTCGAAAATCATTAAAATCGCATAAAAAATGTTCAAAATCACATAAAATCGTAACAACTCGCAAAAACGTTAAAAACAATACGTTTTCACGACTTAACCTATATGTCACCGGACCAATTGACCAAATGCAAAATTAGAAATGCAAAAATTTTTGACTTCGTCCCTGTCTCACCCAATTCCCACCCGACTAGGCCACCACCCTCACCCTACCAGTGACTTCGTCTCTGTCTCACACTCCCTAACTCCAGACTTCGTCCAATCGTCCCCTCCCCTCTCTGTCTCCTACTCTCTCAGTCTCCCTGAGGACCCTGACTCCCTTCCCCTTTCCCCAGTAAATTCATAAATCACTTCCCCCCTAATCCGGAGTGTTCTTGGCGAGACGAAGGTAAGAATTGATTCTCAATCCCAAGCTTTGTTTTTTTCTGTCTAATGGTGGTGATTAGAGACAAAAAATGATCTAGATATGCTATGAAATTCACTGTTTATCTTCTGTGAAACCTCACACTCACACCTATGCTCTGTTTGATCTTGTTTGCTTTATTGTTGCAGATTCAGCGAAGCAAGGAAGCAACGAAGCATTCCAATTTCCAGGATTGCAAGTATTTTGTAAATCCAAAAACTGCAAACTTTAGGACAATTGATGCACCTGTTTGGAATGCCTTTTGCATTTAATTTATCTAGGCTTTTTGTGTATTACTGGATAGCAATTTAATACGGACTGCATCTCTCAAATGGTATCATCTTGCAAGGCTTTGATTTCATGATAATTGGTTTGCACTGTATTGAGTGTATTCTGTTTTCCTTTTTTCATAAGAGAGAGTGTAACTGTGTAACCATTTGCATGCTTTGACATTGCACTTGTTCTTTCATATTTCCTTGTCAGAATCGTGTCCAAGATATAACCTAGATGCTACGAGTTGATGATTACTACACTAGTTTTTTGTTTTAGTGATTGAGGCATTTCATTAAGCTTTATGCATTTTAAGTAAATGTGATGAACAATCAGTTTTTTGCCAGTATATTAATCAGTTAAATGCGATGAACAATCATTTTAAGTAACGCAATTGGTCTCCTTTAGCTTTCTTATTCCTTTATTCTGCCAAATCATGCAAATGTGCACCCATTCCACTGCCATTTTTAGCTTGATCTTGATACATGGAGTTGTTGGCTTTGGAAACTTCTTAATCACTGTCCTGATCTACCTAGTGATATATAACCTTTAGGCTTGTCTAGGCATGCTTATACTTAAACTTTTATTGTCTACTGTTCAGATTGCTTAAATTTTCCCCACAAGAGTGGTTTTGAACTGTAGGATACATGACATCTAAGAAAACTACAAGTGGCAATAAACTTGACGTGGGATGGCAATATGGTATAGATGTTGACAAGAATTCAAAAGGAGTGCAGTGCAAGTTTTGTCAGAAAATTATTAGTGGAGGCATTTACCGTTTCAAGCATCATTTGACTTGCATTCGAAAGGATGTTGAGTCATGCCAACAAGTACCAGAAGATGTAAAGAAGATAATTTTAAATGTTCTGGTGAAAAATCAAGAAGAATCTGAGAATAAAAGAAAGGCTTTCCAATATATTAGAAAAGATGAAGATAATGATGAAGGGAATGAAATTACCTCAGTGGACAAAGAAAATAGAGTAGCGAGTGGGAGTGAAAGTACACAAACCACCATCAATCAGCTGCTAAAAAAGCATCTTAGAGAAGAAGCATGTTGACAAATTGCAAGATTTTTCTACACCAGTGCAATTCCATTTAACTGTATGAAAAACCCTGAATTTGTTAAGGCACTTGAATTGGTTGTAAAACATGGGCCAGGTTTTAAGCCTCCATCCTACCATGATATTAGAGAGAAGTATTTGAAGCAAGAAGTAGATCATACGATCAACTTGCTTGAGGAGTACAAGTTAGATTGGAAAAAAAACAGGTTGCTCAATAATGTCTGATGGATAGACTGATAAGAAAAGGCGTTTTATTTGCAACTTTTTGGTTAATAGTCCTAAAGGGACAATTTTTTTTACCATTCGTAGATACCTCTAATATATCCAAGACTGCTGATAAAGTATTTGAGATGTTGGATGCTATTGTGGAGAGGATTTGAGAGGAAAATATAGTGCAAGTAGTCACTGACAATGCTGCAAATAATAAGGCAGCAGGGTAATTGTTGATGGGGAAAAGAAAAGGATTGTTTTGGACACCATATGTTGCCCATTGTATTGACTTGATATTGGAAGATTTTGAGAAGAAACTAGAGGTTCATCAAGTAACTATTACTAATGGGAGGAGAATCACCTCATACATATATTCAAGAACTATTCTCATTTTCATGCTTAGACACGTTACAAAAGAAAAGGATTTGATTAGGCCTGCTGCCACTAGATTTGCTACTGCATACTTAAATCTTGGATGTTTGAGTGATTGTAAGATACAGTTGATGACAATATTTACTTCCATCCAATGGAGGTCATATAGGTTTTCAAAAACAAAAGAAGGGAAGCGAATTCAAAGTTGTGTTTTGGACAGCAAGTTTTGGCATGATATTATTATATGTATTAAGGCAGCATATCCTCTGATAAAAGTTCTTCGATTTGTTAATTCATATGAGAAACCAGCTATAGGTTTTATATATGAAGCAATGGATCAAGCAAAAGAGAAGATACAAGTGAATTTTGGTTCTGTGAAAAAAAGGTATTGGTTATATATCTTGCTAATGATTTATTTACTACTATCAGTTGATTATAATGTTTACCAGCTAGGTTATGTAATGTTGATGATAATATTCTTATTTTTATTTTGTAGTTATATGCCTATATGGAATATCATTGATGCAAGATGGGAACTTCAACTTCACAGACCTTTACATGCAGCAACATATTATTTGAATCCTCATTATCATTATAATTCTAATTTTAAAGTTAATGCCAATATTAAAATTGGATTATATCAATGCTTAGAAAGGATGGTGCCCGATGCAAGTGAAAGGTGTAAAATTGATTGGCAACTTGATTCATTCAAGGATGCAAGTGGGTTGTTCGGTATTGAGGCTACCAAGATAACAAGGGATAAAAAGACTCCAGCTAAATGGTGGGATTCTTATGGGGATGAATGTCCAGAGCTACAAAAATTTACAATTCGAGTTCTAAGCTTGACTTGTAGTTCATCTGGATGCGAGCGAAACTGGAGTGCATTTGAGATGATAAGTTTTTTCCTTTTTAATTTTAATGTTTTTATATTTTATAAGAATCTTATATGGTATTAATTTGAATTGCTTACATAGGTTCATACAAAATGAAGAAATCGTTTGCACCAGAAAAAAATGAATGACTTGGTATTTGTAATGTGCAATCTGAAATTAAATGATAACCAAGTCAAAACGCAAGCTAATGATTTTGGTGAAGTTTTTTATCATCCCTCATCTGATGATGATTGGATAACTGAGGGAGAGAAACATGATGGTTCATCCAACTTTGATTTGCTTGGTGTCATTGATAGTGCAACACGAAGGAAAAACGGTAAAGAAGATGAAAGTGATGATGAAGAAAATCTTAATGATGCTGGGATGGAGTGTCATGGAACTGAAGATGATTTAGAGATTTAGAATGATGTCAATCCAGATAATTCAAGAAGCTTGGAGTTAAATATTGTTGATAATATTGGTGTTGGTCTTGGTACTAGTAGTAGCACTAATGTTTCTAATATCGATGCTGGTACTAGTAGTAACACTAATGTTCCTTTAGATGGTAATGATTTTGATGACTATTTTAGGAATAATGAGGGAGACAAAGACAATGAAGGTGTGTTTAGTTTACATGACACACCTACAAATTGTTTGTTTTAGGTGTGTTAACTTTTAGTTATTGAAATAATATGGACATGTATGAATTTTTATTTGAATTATGTATTTTAAGATGTTTGGATATTTGTATTGTTTAAAATATTTTACTTGCGATTTTACGATTTTAGTTAAAATATTTTACTTGCTCTTTTATGATTTTTAGTTAAAAAATTTTACTTCCGATTTTACGATTCGAGTTTATATTGTATGTTTTGTGTTGTGTTAAAAAAGCGTTTTTAACAACCTTGGTCTAGACTAATAATAGAATCTAAGGATGATAAAGATGGAGAGGATTCATTGTCTTTGATACTTTTATAGAAGTTGTTTCATGATTTTAAAATAGTATTCTTCAAATTTTGTTGAGATAAGAAGAGTAAAAGCATGAGATCTTTGGGCTATAAATTTGGATTGAAGATTTAGCTCTATAATTTGGGCCTTTTGGTGTTGTTAAAGCCATTTGAATGCAGTAGGTTTTGAACTTTTTCTTTCTACTACAAAGGAGTTTCACCATTTTACTTTGTATCTCTAATAAGGATGGGATACCCATGCTAGGTATTATAGTCAAAATATCATGAACAGACCCAAGAGACAAAGAATTTGGAACAAAACATAAGAATTGGTGGGAATTTCTTCTCATTTTTTGAAGGTTTAAAATTCTATTTGAAGTAAATATAGCTATTTTCAATTAAAATGTAAGGTTTTAAGAAAACAGTCTGGTAAGTTTAAAGTCTTGATAGAATTATTAAAATAGAATAGCTAATAGTGACTACCTTTATTATTTTAAAGGAAAAAGGCATTGAACAATGCTTGTTGATAATCCCAGTATAAATAAGAACAAGTGATGGAATACAAGGTTTGACATGGTAGTTAATCAAAAAATTAAATTGTTTGGTGAAGGGGTTGTTTTCAATAAGAAGAATTAAGAATATTTTGGATAATGCATATGGAGTAGGTTTATTAGGATTGACTTTATTGTAGTTTGAAATGTTTGAATTTGACAGATCTTGTTATTTTAAGTATTGTCATGTAATAAGATTAGGATTTGGATAAGTTCCAGGGTTTGAAATACTCCCAATCTGGTTGGAAGATTTTTATGGTTGCAATAAAAGGATCAAGATAGAAAAATCTATTTTCTATAGTTAAAACATTTTGATAATTTGGTTTTTAAATATAATTAAATTTTTCTCTTAAAACCTTTTGAGATAGTTCAAATAAAAGATTTGAATTAAAAGGAAGCGAGGGGGTTTTTAGAGGAAGAGTCTGCTTCGGTTTTGGAAATTGGTCTGGAGGATTTACCTGTTTGGGAAGATTTATCTTCTTAGACGGATTTCTAGTTAATAGCTTGTAAAACCAAAAGTAATTCTGATGAATTTAATAGGGATTCTATCCAATTTTGTACTTGTAAAGAGTGTTCTGCTTCTTCATCTTTGGCTACTACTTCATATTATGATTTGATCGGTTTTGTAAAAGGAATTACCGATGCAAGTAGTTTTGTAGGATTTTGATATTTTAAAAACTCCGTCTTTATTTGCGGGTCCTTGCCTTTGTCTTTGGATTTGGATTTGGAAGGCATCAAGACCTGTTTTGAAGGAATTCTCTGGTTAGAAAATCAGGAATAAAATTTGTATCTCCTTTTGTATATTTTATATCAAAATAAAAATAAATACTTAATATAACTTGTCATTGAGCAAAAATCTATTTTGAAGCAATATTTTAAATATCTTTTTGTAAAACTTTTTTAACAGATTTGCAATCAATGTGTAAAAGAAATTTTTTATTTAACAAATCATTTTGAAATTTTGTAGTGCTTGGCATAATAGAAAGAATTATTTTTTTATTAGTAGAGTAATTCTTTTAATAATCATTTAAATGTGCACATGTAAATTGAAGAATTTATTCTTTGTTCTCTTAAACTTGTTTGAGGATACCCACATACCCTAACTCAAAAGCATATATCTCATCTATTTTGGTAGCTAAGGGTTTGGCAATGTGTAGGCAAGAAATCTATTGGACTTGTTTTTTAATTTATCGAATGATTTTAGTATGTTCATCAAATCAAAAAATAATATTTTTAAAATCTGATTAAAACTAATTTTTTGATTAAATTAAATAAGATATTAACTTGATCAAAATCATTTAATTTAATTATGATTTTAGCAATTTGATTGATCCAATTTAATAGAATATACAAGAAAAAAATTATTATTTAATAAAATTAATCGAACAATAACTCAAAAATTAAAAATCTTATTCCAAATCACTATTCAAATTGAGTGAAAATGTATTGAAAATCTTATTTTTAAATTTTGATTTTTTATTGAAAATTATTTCATAAATATTTTTGTATTATCTTGATGTATTGATATATAAAATATTTTAATATATTTTTAAATTAAAAAATATTTAAAAAACAATTACTTCTACTTTTTTAAACACCGACAACATAGCATAACAAAAAAAAAAAAAACATCCGGTCGTTTTCTCTGTTTAATGAAGACAGCGTGTCGAATCTTTCTAATAAATACTTGTGGTGGTGGTGGTGGTGATCATCATCATCATCATCATCATCATGAGCCACAAAACATGGTCACTCTAAGATTTGACTTGTGGTTTAAAAAATCCTTCAATTTCTTCATTCTCAGCAAAAGGGCCCCTACAAAAATTTGATGTTTCCATTTATGCCCTTGATAATGCCAACAAATTTCCACATTATAAAACAGAACTGATGCCTGAACTCCGAAATAAATGGTATAAAACACAAGCCCATTTACGTAAATTCAACATCCCATCGCTCCCTCTAATTAGCAAAATAAGAACATCATGGTCAAAACGCAGAAGAATAAACCAGACTTTCTTTATAAACGAACAGCCTCGAAAGTTCAAAAAAATATATATACAAAAAAAATGCCACATCCAACAACAGTCATCAATCCAAAGATTTCTTCAACTCCAGCAATCATATGTTCTTGTTTGATCTTTCAACCCCTCCAGATTTTCTTTATAAACAAACAGATCTTCATTTTCATTTTTGCCCTCCTTGCCCTCCCCCTCTCTCTCCTCTTCTTCTCTCGCTCCCTCGCTTTTCATCCCATCCAATCTCAAATCCTCCACCTCGAATTCATCGCGGCTCTCTCACCCACCCGTCTCGAAGCCCGCCATGTCTGGAAAGAGTCTCGCGAAACCGCTATCGCCCTCATCCACTGCAATTTCCTCTACTTCGTGCCCTCTTTCACTCTCTCCCTCCTCGCCGCCGTCTCCTCCGTCGTCTCCGCCGAATCGGGGTATCACAGAGACCACATTGGCGTAAAGTCCGTTCTTAAAGCTGTCAAGTCCACGTGGCGAAGGACGTTAGTTACTTCGATTTTTGTTTATGTCATCCTGTTCTGCTATTCTAGCGTGCCTCGTACTTTATGGTCCTTAACTGGAGGAGGTGTTTTCGGGTCGGGTTTTGTTATTTGGGTTTTCGGGTCGGCTGTTGAGATTTATTTGATGGCGGTTTTGGGGATGAGTTTGGTAGTTTCGGTTTTGGAAGAGAGGTTTGGGTGGGATGCAATATTTATCGGGTCAGATTTGATGGAGGGGAAGCGGGTTTGTGGGTGGGTGTTATCGGGTCTGATGGGTTTGGTTACGGGTTTGATTGGGTGGAAAATGGAGGGGTTGAAGATGGACAGTGAGGATTTGGCGAAGAAAACAAGATGGACGGCCGTGATGTTGTGGGAGGCGGTGGGGTTGGCAGTTTTGTACGGGGCAGTAATGGTCTGGGGTTATGTTGTGGCCACCGTGTTTTACTGTGAGTGCAGAAAACAGCATGTCGTCGGGGAAGTAGAGGGTGGGAGTGTTGATGTTTGATAGTGTTCTCTTGTACTTCTTCTTCTTCTTCTTCTTCTTCTTGTGTGTGTGTAATGGAAATTCTAAATTATTTTCTTTGATTTTGGAATTCAAAGAAATTGTTTTGCTCATCAAAGAGCTGCTCTGTGTCAACTATTCCCTATCACTGTTTTCGTTGCCTTGATAAGATTTTGAAGATTTAAACGGACATGATCCATTAGACCAGAACCATTTACATCAGACGTCAACTTCGATCCGAGTAAACCAAGCACGGCATGCAAGCAGCAACACTTATTTGAAGAGAATATTTTTTTTATTCGAATTTTTTTAGGGATTTGACTTGTAATAAATTATGTTTATCTTTTGTTGTCATCTGTGTTAGCTGAATTTTGACCTCAATGATTTTTTATATTTTTGTTTGAAGGTCTTATTCGATGAGGGTCAAAAAGGATCAAAACTTAGTGATTTATAATGAGGACTTGACTGATGAATAATCATTGTTCGAAGAGGTCATAGAATATAACACGTTTATATAAGAGGAGATAAAAAAAGGTTTTTTTTAATGAAAAAAATGTTCAAAAATCAATGTGTTGTTTTTATATATTAGTTTTTATGGGGAATTCTAGGTATGGAATGAATATTGAAAAAAAAAACATCACTCACAAATGAATGTTTGTGTGCATCACATTAAGGCATAGTTATTAAACTCAGCCTAGAGATTGACCCAGATAAGGGGCCGAGTCCCGGGTTTCATGGGTCAACCCGGAAAAATTAAAAAAAAATTAAAGTTTTAATATTTTATATGAAAAAATTAAGAAAAAATACATGTAAATACATATTGTAAATAATGAAGTTTAAAAGAATATTTAAAAAATAAATTTATCACACATTAAAAAGATATTATGTTAAGCTTTTAAGTTGAAGTATTTAAATCAAAAAAATTTGTTATCGCATATTGAAAAAACATAGTTTTTTTTTCTTGTGAACATATAGTATATATGCTAATGGGTTTCAAATCTCACATTGAAAAAACATAGTTTTTTCTTGGGAACATAGAGTATATATACTAATGCATTTCAAATCTCACATTAAAAAGATACTATATTATCTTTTTAAATTGAAGTATTTAAACCAAAAGATTTTTTTATCCCATATTAAAAAAACATAACTTTTTTCTTGAGAACATAAAGTACATGTACTAATGAGTTTCAAATCCCACATTTGAAAAAAAAAACATCAGGTCTCGCTTGGGTCACAGGTTGACCCACTGGGTTGACCGGGTCGTTGCACCGACCGGTCTTTTAACAAACACGGACCGGTCCAGCCCTCGAGTTGACGGGTCTCGGGTCAACCCGTCAGGTTGGGCCGGGTTTAATAACTATACTTTAAGGTACAAAACCAAAGAAATTTATATATAAATAACCCGCAAATCTAAAGATACATATTACTTACTACTTTAGAGATATAAAGATAATGGATAAAAGCTCACCACTCAGAATGGAGATACAAAACTTGATAGGGTATCGAAATGTCAAGTTAAAGATTTTTAATTTGGATTTTGCCATAAAGATCCAAATACACAGTCTGAAACATCATTATGGAACAACCCTTCAAGTTTAGAAAAAAATCAAAATGACTTAATTTGAAAGACCAAAACAAAAGACTTTGATATAAAACTAGACAAATATTAACTAGCATACATTTTTTACTTTTTAGAAACATAGACACTTAAAAAATTTAAAAACTAAAACAACCATAACTTCTTGTAGAAAATTTCAATGCATGCATGATTGGATAATCTAAAAATATCATGTTTTAAACTTGAAAAGCACATATGATCTTCATGAGAGTATAAGATAACACATACAAAAAAAAATGAGAAATATGCATTCAAAACTAATAATGATCGAAAAAAGGTTATCTTTAAACCAGGTGATTAGATTTGGATGCATATGCGAAAAGAGAGGTTTTTTGAATGTAAGAGATATAAGTTGATGTCGAAAAGAGATGGTCCATTCCAAATCCTTAAAACAATTAATGATAATGCCTACAAAGTAGATTTATCAAGTGACTATGGTGTTAGTGTTATTTTTAATGTTTCTAATATCTCTTTGTTTAATATAGATGACGAATCAAGGTCGAACCCTTTCCAAGAGAGATGAGATTATGCAAGCCAAATTACACTAAATGATCCTTTAGAAGTTCTAATCGGGACAATTACAAGATTGAAGGCAATAAGCTCAAAGATGCATTCGATTGGTTTTTTTAGAGTATTTGGGCCAAGGTAAATTTCAAAGAGACTACAACTTCAATAAGTAATGATAAGATTTTAGTCAGCTTAATCTATATACAAGAGGGGTTTGACTCATCTACTTCTTAGGCTTAATTAATTTCATTATGGGCTATCCATAGAGGGAGTGTTCAACAACTATGGAGTTATGTGTTTCCATATGTTTTATGAATTCTAAACTATGAACGGATTCTTTATTATGTGTAGAAACATAGGTGGTTAAGGAAAAATTATTTCCTTGTTTGTTTTGAATCGCAAGGGGTGACACCACATCCTATTCAACTAAAGGTTATTTTTAATTAAGGATCTTATTTAATAATTGTTTCTTTTTTATTCATAGTGTGCAACAACTTATCATTATTTTTTAGAATTATTATTTTTCATGTTTTAGGTCTTATTTGAGATATTTTGAGCTTTATTTTAATTTCGATTGATGTTAGCCCATTAGATCAACCAGGGTTTAGTTTTTCCAAAGTACAAATACTTTTGTAAGATATTATTTTAAAAAAAAGTTGGATAATATATTATTGCCACATATCTTGTGTCTATTATGAAAGGATTCTCTCATTTTGATTCTTCATTGAACTATTCTAACGTATCGAAAAGATAATCAAACTTTACAACATCTTCCATACCACTCATTCACATTTCTTCATAGGCATAAAGTAGGGGTTAAGATTTTATAGTCTTGGTGTCTCGATATAGGCTATTAGTGTGCCAAGCTTAATCACAACCTGAATTTAGCTTTTATAGATAAAGTCAATTTGAGTATGGGTTTCTATATCTTTATATCAATAGGGTTCATGTCATAAGGTAAGTTATATTGCTAGTTGTCTTCCATTCCTAATGATCTATTATGCCTAATCTACCAATAGTCTTCTTGTATGGGTAATAGTGGATCCACTGCAATGAGTTAAATTCTAAGAGGATGTTCAAGCCTATCCTTTCTAAGATCATGTCATTTTTGTAATTCCTAATTACATGGTGAATTGACGTGTCTATCACCATCTAATCCTGATCATAACATATAACCAGTGGCGGTCTATCAAGTTGTGTGAGTGAATAAGTGGATGAATTTATTTTGGGCTTTTTGAACCCAAATCCTAGAAGAGTTTATTGTTATGCTTATTGTTTATACAACAATGATCCATGGATAACGAATGGTTAAGGTTTATTAATCACATGGCACCAGGATCTGTTTGTATTTCTATTAATTGTGGTTTTATACCCTAGCCCTAGATATCTAAGAAGTGACTTATTATTAGTTCATCAACTTGGAAGTAAGGTTTAATAGCATTGGGGTGAAAATGAGTTATAACAGTCAAGATCATTGTACTTGAAGGTTCTGTTAAGTCTAGATATTAAACAAAATAGTATAAAATTTTAAAAATAAAATGGCAAAAACTAAAGAAAACAAAAATAAACAATCAAAATAATTCTTAAATAAGTTATAAATTCATTTTTATATAATTTTTTTTCTTTGAAATACAAACTAATGTAATATATAAGACAAACATGCAATTCGAGAGGTAGAAAGTAATGAAAATTTTATTGAAATTTCTCTTAAGAATTTATTTTATAAGAATCTCATGAATTGAATTAGTTGATTATGGAAATACAATAAATAAGATATTCAAAAAGTGAAATTGAGATTATATACATAATCATTAAAGATCAATAATAATCATTTAAAAAAATCTATGAAATAGTTATTATAGGAGCTAGGTTGAGATTAGATTAGAATTAGGTCCATGATACCTAGAAATAATGCGGTGATTGACTTAAGGCACTCGATGATCAAGCCAAGATCTATATAAGATTTAGGGGACTTGATGTCAAGTTCAAAATGGGTTTAAGGTATTTAAAAGTTGATCTAAGACCAGATTTTGGCAAACAATGAGTAGTCTAGGATCGGGTTTAAGTTAGTTTGAGACTACTAGAGGTTGAGACAACGTTAAAGCTAAGGCAGCATGGCTATACTTGGGATTGGGTAGAGACTATTTTTGGTCAAGTTCAAACAATAAACCATTAAATCAAAACCGAGGAAAGGAAATGTTTATAACTTTCAACTTTGACTAATATTAGCATTAGTCCCAATAATTCTAATATCCAATTATCACTAAATTTATTTAAAAAAAAAACCAATCAAGTTTATTTTCAAAAAAACTGAAAAAAAAATAAAAAATTTAAACAAAAAAAAGGTGACAAAAAACAAAAATGATAAAAAAAATAATTAAATATTTTCCCTAATTAGTGATATAAAATCACTCAAAATTTATTTTTAACAAAATATATTAAATAAAATATCTAAAAACGATTCACATGCTTTAAGAAACTTTATCATTAATTTGTATAGAGCAAGACTTTGTATAGTAATGGGATGACAATTTAGAGGTGTTAAGTAAATTAAGCATAATCACTGTGTACAAATAATCATAAAATAAGTTTACAATCAATGAACTTTTTTTATTTTAAAAGCATATCTCTTCCTTTCCAATGGATCTCGAATTCAAATCTTTTACAATATGACCAATGATTTGTTTCTCAACCATATAATTATCTGTATTTAAATTTTCTCTGGCATTCCATTTTTGTGATCAAGATTAGGGTCATTTAATAACCAATATTATGGTAATCAAATGCCATTGAAAGAGATATGCGAATCAATCTATATATAATATTTTACAATATGTATCCTAACGCAATTTATAATAATAAGATATAAATTTCAACTTTTTTCTTTGATCGAGCTCATGATTTTTTCTAAAAAATTATTCTTGATCTTTTTTATACGGGATTTGGCTTAATTTTTGTTTTTGAAAATTTATTATTTCTCTGATTTTATCTTTAATGATATTTTTGTGTTTTGATTATTTTCCAACAATTGTGCCCTTTTTTTTTCAAAAGTTATTCTAATTTTGCGTGCTGTTCTTGAGGGGTAAAATCTAGGTTATGATAATTTCTATCAATATTAACATTTTATAGAGATTAACATTTGATTTTTCTTGAAGAAGCAAAGAAAAAGAGAATGGAGCTAAGAAAGCAAAGTCAACCACCGCGTTATATTCTCATGTGATGCATTGTAACATTCAAACTTTGTGGTCTGATGGATTTGAAGGTTCATGGTTCGGACTCCTATGAAAGCATGCCAATTTTGACAATACAAGTTAGGTAGTTTGTATTTTTCATACTAATCAATGACTACTACTACTACTTGATTGATTTGCACTCTAGCCATATTCATCAAATCTATGCACTCATTGAATTTGTAGAATGATAATTGATGATTCCATGATCTTGGTGAACTAGGATGGCTCACCTTATAAAATCCTCATCTACGTATACTACCATTAATTGTCACTCAAATAAATGCCATCTGTTAGATACAGTATCTTGCTCTACCTAGTCTCTGCGCAACTATACTTATGGCTATGCATCTAGTTCGCTGACTAAAGGAGTCCTTGCCAAGGAAAACCATTACTCTTAGTTCTAGCTTAAAAGAACAGCGTGTTTCTGTCCCAGACATTGTTTTTGGTTGTGGACACAAAACACTGGATTTAATGAGCATGAAATGGGCTCGGTTGGACGAGGAGGTAGGCCTTCGTCACTTACCTCTCGAATTGGATCTTATTTAGGGAACATAAAGTTCACTCACTGCTTGGTTCCATTCCATACCAATCCTAATATTTCAAGCAAGATGTATTCCGGTGATGGAAGTGAGATTATCGGTAAGGGTGTGGTGTCAACTCCTTTGGTTCGGAAAAAAAACTCGGCCTCTTATTATGTCGCTTTGGAAGGAATAAGTGTTAGAGGCAAGTTCTTGGCTTATAACTCATCGGGCACAATTTCTAAAGGTAATGTATTCAATGACACAGCCGCACCGCCAGCAATATTACCTAAAGATTTTTACAATCGGTTGGAACAAGAAGTGAAGAACTCAATTCCAGTGACACCATATCGTGATCCACAGCTAGGGACACAATTTTATTATAGAGGCAATACTACTACTATTAATGCCCCCCATATTAACAGTCCATTTTGATGAAGGAGCTCGAGTGCCAGCTACCACCTTTATTTCACCGAAGCAAGATGTGTTTTGTTTTGCAATGACTATAACAGATGCCTTCATGCCTGTGGCCTGCTTTGCTCGTGGCTTGGGGAGCTTTCTTCTCTTCAGACCAAGAACATTGTATGCGATGTCAGATAGAGCATGCTCACTGGTGGCATATTTGGTAACTTTGCTCAAAGCAATTTTTGGATTGGCTTTGACCTGGATAGACAAACTGTATCCTTCAAGCAAGTGGATTGCACGAAAGAGTAGCATTTTATTTGATATCATTTTAAGAGCCTATTTGCCCTTGTTTGTGTCTTCTATGTTGTGTTATTTTATGTCTGTTATGTTGTACTATGAGATTAAACATTTCAAATTATTTGGTAATAAATTGTTGTGTTGCATTATTAGTGTTGTGAACATTTATTCTAGAAATTTTAGAAATAGATGCTTTGAAAATATATATGCAGTAGAGAATGAAAATTATAAACCTTTATTATGAAGATCTTATGGTATATTTATAGCTCATGAGTCTTGTTTTTTTGTGAAAAGAAGAGCTTGTAGCATAAATACATTAATAATATTTAATGAGGGACAAATATTTCTTACATATATATTAATGTTTGATGAGAATATGGTGGATCTTTGAAGGACTTTTATATACCAAAAAAGATGTAAGGCGATTAGAGTTTAAGACGTCAAACGTAGTTAAACCCATGGAAGCTGAGTTCTTCCCCGAGGTTAGACCCAAGAGAGGATAGTCATTCCCTTAGACATACGAATGAAGGATGGTCGTTGTCTTGGACTTCGTTAATTGCTAAGTCCACGTGCCTTGGGTCCAGCATGTTTGCAAGACCCCCGTTGTTTTGGACTTAGCGGAATGTCAAGTCCAAATGCCTTTGTCAGATCCATGTTACCTTGGACTTGACTGATTGTCAAGTTCATCTATTTTGGACTTGACGGAATATCAAGTCCAAGTGCATTGGGTCTAGCATGTTTGTCAGACCTGCGTTACCTTCAACTTGGCTGACTGCAAAGTCTAAGTGCCTTTGGTTTGGCTTATTGTCAAGTCCAAGTGCATTGGGTCTGTCATGTTTTCCAAACCCGCATTACCTCGGACTTGGCTGATTGTCAAGTCCAAGTGTCTTGGGTCTGACATGTTTTCCAAACCCGCATTACCTCGGACTTGGCTGACTATCAAGTCCAAGTGCCTTGAGTCTGACATGTTTATCAAATCCGCATTACCTTGGACTTGGCTAACTGCCAAATTCAAGTTCCGGGTTTGGTGCCCTACCAATCCCAAAAAGCATCTGGTATGGCTGGCGCCAGACTTAGCGTGCCCGAGGCATGACACCCTACCAATCCCTCGAGTGGTTAGAGTTAGCACTCTGTCAAATCTCTACTTGAGGCATGCTCATTCCCTTGAGCGTGCCTAATAAAGAAAGGTTATGAGGGTTTTTTAAGCTTGTTAAAAATAGATTTATCAAAAAACTATTCTTGTTGGATGATCATGATACTTCTTTAAGATCCATACAAGCTCATATCTAATATACTTAAAATAAAATAATTGAGAGTAATTAGTTTTAAAAAATTTATGTTAGTAACTTTATAATTTAATATTAGTTAATTATTGTACTCAAAATAAAACAAAAATAATTGAATTTAGTTAAGTTTATAATATTTAAGATTATTTTTTTAATTTTAAATAAAATAAAAATTCTTTCATTTTTAATAGCATAAATTCATTTTATTTTTCAAAGTGAAAGCTAACATGCCTTTAAATTGCTTTTCTATCAGTTTTTTTTATGAACCTTCTATTTTGCTTGCTCTCCTTAATGGAATCGCACTTAATTTTCTTTTTCCATTCAAGAAATATTAAAAAAAATCGATCATTTATTGAAAAATAAAATAGCAAGAATATCATTATTGAATGGAAGAATATAATTGAAGTCGATTTCATCTTTGAAAAAAGAGATTATTACGCTAACATAATTGCCATCTAAAATCATGACTTAATCAATAAGTTTTTTAAAAATTAGTAATTTTATCTAAATCATTAATTTAGAAGATGATATTTTGAATGTGAATCTTTTTTCATTTAATAGTATAATTATATTCATGAATTATAACCATGGTTAAGAGCATGGCCTTAACATTATAACCTTACCTTTTTGTATTTATCTTCTCACTCACTTATAAGTGTTGGAATAACCTCTCCATTCAAGTCAATAATAGTAGGTCTAATAGAACCTTTCTCCATAATATCACATAATTCAATCAATATAAATTGACTCAAGAAAAGTTTGCATTCTAGTTATCTAATACGTAAAAAAAATTTCTTCAAAGAAAGGAACCTTAGTTAAACTCTGGTATCAATTAAAAGACTAGAATATCCTAACAAATGGGTGAATTAGGGCTAAATTAAACTTTAAAAACTTTAATAAATCACTACAATATTTTTTAGCAACAACAATACACAATTAATCAATCCACTAGTATAATGAAATAGCTAGTAAGAAAGAGAGAGACACTAATTTTTATAGTGGTTTGAATAATTGTTTATTCCACTCCTTGAACCTCTGTTTAAGTATTCACTATCAAAAAACGGTTTTTTTAATAGGTGAGATCGTATCGATTACGCTAAATTTTTTGTGATCAAGATTATAAAACCTTACATAATCTATTTTCAAGAATCAAGATTTAAGCTCCACTTCTAACAAATTAATTTTGAAGGTTAAAATCAAGGGGAAAAAAACGTTAAATTTATGAGACCAGTATATAACCCAATAAAAAAATAAAAATAAAAATTAAGAAGCATAATTCACAAAACAGTCTAATTATATTAAATGATGAAATTTTAAAAAAACTAAATAAACAAAAAAAAGATTGAGTTGGTAAACAATGAAATTAAAAGAAAAATATATTAATAAAAAAACTCAAAATACTATTTAAATAAATAATATTTTATGAATATAGCTACAATAATTTAGCTATATTTTTGGTGTGTTGTTAACGCGTGGAGTCCTCTCGATTTTAAGGTTTTTAAGCATTTAGGCCCTTAAACAGTAGCAAGTTGCTCTGTAGATGGCTCCTAGCCAATTGCTACGACTGCGAGACTCTTCCGGACTCGGGATGGTCCCAGATGAAACGAGGTAGTTCCAGCACGAAAGAAGTCCATTGAAAGAGGAACTAAGATTGCCATAATAACGATGAGCCATCTGTGATTTTGTGGTTCATAATTATGGCTTAACAATGGTGGTCCGTTTCTCTTTAAGCTTAGAGCCCAAGGCCCTATGTTTCTAGGCTTTCACTGCCGCTTCTTGTAAATTTCCTTGTATTAAAGCGCATGCAGAGTTTTGCAAGCAAAGGCTAGCTAGGAGAGTGGAATCAAACCCTAAGTTTCCATCTCCTCCATCCATGCAGCTTTATGATGGACATTAGATTTCCCAATTAGATTTCCCAACATTCAACAACATGATCGATGGTGCTGATGCTAAATGGTCACGACACCAAGATTTTGAGCTTTCAAGCAACTGCAGGCCTCTTTTATTTATTTATTTTGAGTAAATTGCAAGGCTAGCTAGCCGCTGATGTATTATTATAGGCTGTGTAAGATATTTAGCACTTGTATAGAGTGAATATTAGGGGTTACGCAATCAAGATTCAATGGCCACTTCGCAGTACCAAAGTCTATAAAGGTATATCCAATGCGTGCTGCGTTTAGTTTTCATAATGGGCAAAACACAAGTCCAGTTTCAATGTTCCTAAAGAACTTGTTGGAGTTTTTATTTGTTCATTACATAATCATGAGTGATCTACATCATAAAAATCGATGTTGGAGCTACTTTGATGTTTCATGGTGTCTTGAGGAAGATCTTCTTTGTTTTGTGTTTTAAAAATATTTTTGAAAAAAAAAATTATTTTTTTCTTCCCTTCAAGTTAATTTATTTTTTATATTTTAATATTATTTTAATATACTAATATTAAAAATAAATATTATTTTAATGTTTTTTCAAAAACACAAACACTTTATTTAAAACCACTATCTTATTACCAAATCTAAATCACAAGTCTTGCCTTGGCGTTCAATAGTCTTCACTTTGCTTAAAAATTTGTATCCTCAAGGAATTGACTTGCCTCGCAATATTTTGCTGATATGACTAGGCATGAAATTTCCATTCATATAACTTGTGATTGTGGTTTCTCCAAACCTAAACGAAGTAAATGCAAACTAACTTCCTATGGAGGTCTTTAATATTTTAAAAAAAATGACAGTGATAAGAAGTGGTTCAACCCTAAAATATATTGATAAGAACAGGAGCTCTCAACTTTCAACTGCCTGTTTTGATAGTTTTAGCATAAATAGCAGGATTAAAAGAATAAGTCATGGATGTTGGTGATGAACATTCAAGTATCCAACTGCAAATCTAGATATAGGATCGGTACCAAACTGGGAGGAATTGATACCCGGCCCTAATCCAAACCCTAAATTAAAGTTGAGAGCTCCTATTAGCCACATCTACTAACTTAGGTCCAGCTATAAAACAAGCTCAAAGGCACATGTTGAGAGATGATAAAAAGGGATCTGATCTTGGTAGAGAACAGGAAACAAGAAATAATGGCTATTCATTCTCTCATGGTAACCAGCAACATTTTACAACGACCTTTCACCTTAGTTAACCTAGATTTTAACCAAAGTAAAACTTGATTAATCCTCCTCCTGTTGGGTTCAGAAAATAGAAAATCAATATAAAAAAAGACTGAAATCGAAGCTGCAGGTGACCAAATGGGAACAGCTTCCTAGGAAGGAGCCTTGTTCAATCAACATTCAACAATACACGGGTAGGAGTAGACAGATACTATCATCATAAGATATATAAGGACTCGGAAATTTCGTGTCAATGGTTAGACCAATGAGTAAAGTTGAGACCCACATTTATATTTTTATGGTAAAAGAGACCCACAACTTTTTTGCAAACTTGGCTAATCACAGCAACTCCATCCATTCAAATTTAAGCAGCTGAGCCTTCCCCTTATCCAATCTTCGGCCAAATCCTGGTGGGGCTCATGTCAATTCAACTCTTCATATATATATGCACCCGAAAAAGGAGACTTGCCTTGGTATATATAATGGAGGACTAGCACCCAACCGTGCCTAATCACAAGTCATGTCGAATGTGGCATCTAACCATTGGTTTTGCAGATTGACCAAAAGTTCTCAGTACTGTAATCCCTGCTCAATACGTGAAGGATCAAGGAAGGAATAACTTTTGGAAGTTAGTTCGGCAATTGCGTGTGGTTTTGGATTCAAAGAACATTCAACGTTTCATCGAGCCGAGAGAATTCTCGAGTTCACATGGATTTCGAAAGGAAAATCAGATGGGAGACAACTTGGACTAAGCTGGCCTTAGGGTTCCACCAGAAACATTTCCCACTCCGTACTTCGGCCATCATCCATTAGGATTTAGGCACATATCCATGTGATTAATCCATAACAAAAAGTGAGCAAGCAAATATGGTAGATATCGCTTATTACAAATCAATATATGTCCCCCACATGCCATGTTTTCGAAACCCATAATTACGGTGACATGTTAACCAACATTTATTGCTATGGATGTGGATTTTATGTTGCGCATAATGGAGATAAATATTTTAATATTGTTCGATTTTATTCGATCAGTTTTTATGTGTTTTAATAGATGGCAAAGAAGACCGGGTAAAAACCTAGCTAATATGGATAAATATGGGTGTTTTTACTCTCTCTTTTTTTTAGTAAATATAAGTTTTATAGAACAAACATGTTTATTTAATCTTATTTTTAACTAAGTTTGCTTTATAAATAATTTTCAAAAAGTTCTTTTTTAATGTATGATTATTGTTGCACTATTATATTGCAAATCCTATAAAAATCAATTTATGCTTCTAAATATATATATATATATATGTCAGATTTGTTTTTAATCTATAATTATTGTTACTTGATAAATAATTATTAATTATGATTAGTGTCTTTAAGAACCAGGCTCTTTCAGTTTAAGTTGGGTAGCTGATGTATTCCTTACAAAGTGTATATTGTAAGTGATGAGCATATCATAAATAAGAAAATCAATACTATAGACATGATTTCTGAATTTTTTAAAGATAAAATAAAAAGTTTTAATTAAATTAAGTACGTATGGTTATTTTATAAAGTGTTTTTGATATGAAAATACATCAAAATAATTTTTTAAAAAAATTTATTTTTGATATCAACATGTTAAAATAATCTAAAATTTAAAATTTAAAATAAATTAAATTAATTTTTTAAAAAATTACTATTAGAAGAAGTCATCCCAGCCCACATCATTGTATGTGGGGTGGATAATTGAGGTTGCTGACAGCAGTTACGAATTATGGTCATCCTATAGGTGTCTCTTTGAAGTTTGTGATCCATAACGATGTCGGTCCAAAGTTAAATGCCATATCGTAATGGAGTCTAATAAGAAAAACATCACATCCTCAAAAGTTTGGTGTAAACTTGGAGGATTGCTCTTCCCATTTGGCCTTAGCTAGAATTGGCTCTCACAAATGTCAAACATCTCAGTTTTTCTTCTTAGATCACTTATTGTGGTTTCCCATTTCAATTCACAGTTTTGGATTGGACTCCCTTGAATTTTAGCTGGATTTTTCTAAAATTTTATTCTTCTTTATTGGATATTGAGGGTGATGACATAACTCATAAAAAAACAAAAAAAAAACCAGCCTTGTATTAGTAAAGATTCATCTATATTTATTTTTTATATTTTGTTCATCAATTAATCTATTGGGTTTTTGGGATCGGGTGGTTCTATATATTTAGGGCATAATAATCAAATAAATTATAGTTACTAAGTTTTGAATATAATTCATTTAAAAAAAACTATATATTAGATGCTTGTAGATTTACATATATAATCCTTACTTGTACACATAATTACGACGGAAACAAACCTAATTTAATGCTATTAATCGTTTTTCTTCATCTGAATGACCGTGCATTTAAAGTCTCAAGGAAGGAGAAAAGCCGATGTATCCAATCTTGCAATTAAGGAAGGAAAATTTATTGTAATTAGGCTGATTTCTAGACCATAATCTATATAGTTAAAGCTTTGTCCATAATGATGAGGTTTTTTTTTTATTATATATATATTCTTGATTTTATCAAAAAAAAAAGAACAAAAATTATCTTTCTAAAAAACTATAAAAATTAACTCGAATGGATTGATGATCTAATTAAAATATAGTTCAATCGGAATTTCATAAGCATGGTTAGTATAGGTCTATATCATATAAAATATTCTCCTTACAGATGACCCCTCAATAAAGCCGCCATTTGTTTTTTTTTAAAAAAAAAAAAAACCGATATCCCTTGTCGGCTGTCTTAATTATATCTAATGAACTTGGATTTACAACAACTAGTGACACAAAATGAACAAACACCAAAGACCAAAAGGAATTAAACTAGTAATATTCTTGGATAGAACCATCTGGGAGGAGGCCGGAACAAAGATTAGAAGCAAGACTTTTGTTCAGATCCTTCTCTAATTAAGAACCGCTGTCGTAGTTTGATAAATGTATGTGAAGAAGATTATCAAAATGTATATGATCACACGCTCTCCAAATTAGTCTTCTTATGTATTCTATTGCTTATCGACAATGCTGCGGATATATATATGGGAAAGATTAATCTTCCGTTTGTTTGTTTTTGATGTGGTTTTTATAGTTATGATTTGAAAAAAATAAATTTAAAGAAGGTATGGTTATGTGTTTTTAGTTGGATTTAGATACGTGTTTGGTAAAAATTATGATTGAGGTTTATATATAGTAAAAAACATGTATAAAATATTTGGTAATTGTGTGGTTGTGATTACTTTTTAAAGTGTTTTTTACTTGTAAATGCATTAAAATAATATATTTTTATTTTAAAAAAATTATTTTTGATATCAGCGCATCAAAATGATCTAAAACATCAAGAAATATTAATTTGAAGTGAGGAGAAAAATAAAAAATTATTTTTTTTTTCAAAAACGCTTTTGAAACGCAAAAACAAACGGTATTTTAGAAAACTCAGTTTAAAAAAACATATAAAAACTGCTTTATGAAAACCATGTTTCAAACTTAATTTTTTAGTGGATCTAACAGTATAAAACACAGTTTTTACAGTTACCAAACACCTTACTGAGTTTTTTGCATTGTAAACACAAAAACAGGTGCAAAACAACGCACCCTAAGACTCTGTATACAAACAATTATATACAAAAAAAAAATTGATACAGATTAACGTGACTGTTGTTTTATTTACAATATGACTTGAATACGTAATTTACATGCTTAATTTTTTCCCCCGGGCAATAGATGATTATACTTTTTAGACACAATTTTCTTAGATAAGCATGGAAGCATGTTACCTCTCGACATGGACTAAGAAACAAGGTCTCCATAATATTCGCACCATATGTCCCCACCACCAGAGTTTAAACGGAGCTAGACACAACTGTTTGTCAGCTACCTTGTATAGAAGAAAAGGAGAAGAAGCACTATGGGACGCACGAAAGACAAAAAGACAAAAATGGGTTGTGTTTTTAGGTAACCCTAGTGATAAAGACGGGAAGGGAGAGTGGAGGGGAGCAAGAGGATAAGAAATACGATTGGATTAACTCATATATATTCTTTGAATATTCTAATCTAAACATCAAAATGGTTAATTAAGGGCCATTAATGGCGATTATCCAACCAATGACATCTTCTTTGATTCTATCAAGAACTTTTCTAATCAGATAGAAAGCCACATTGTTTTCGTTTGAGTTAGAACTAATTGGAGATAGTTATTAAAAGTTATTTATCCAGCTAGTTGATGGATAAATAATTCTTTTTATTTTAAGTTTGTATAGAGTTATTGTGCTGTGTTCTGACTATTATACCGTGTTATATCTTGGCTATTGTGCTGGATTGTGTTCTTTGATGTCATGTCGTGGTATAAAAGTGGTTTTTAAAGTAGTTGAGTGATATTTAATCAAACCCTGCTCATTGTGATTAATTTAAAGATATAAATTTAGTGATAAAAATTGTGACTAAATTTATATCTTTAAATCACAATGAGCAGGGATTGACTTACTAACAAGAATTGTGATATGTTAACTCGGAGGGTGTAATTTAACTAGTCAAGTTTTGGATTTGGTTTTCAGAGATCATTAATTCAAATGTTAGAAATTTAAGAACTATTAGAGATTTACATGATCGTTAATTTTAAGATCTCGGGAGATTAGTCAAAGTATGCGTATAAGTGATGATAGATTTAATTAAAAAATTGATGATTGTACGAAACTCATGTTTATAGTTATTTTTTAAAGTATTTTTATTTAAAAATATATTTAAAAAATTTTATTTTAAAAAAATTATTTTTCTATCCATACGATCCAAAATAATAAAAAATAAAGAAATTTAAATTTTTAAAAACCAACGCATCCAAAATAGAGACTCAACGCCAATCCATGCTTGATTTAAAGCTTGTGTTTATTCCCTAGGGCCAAATTAATTATATCCTCGATCATTAAAAACAAATCCTGGAGTGGGCCCTATCCCTATGGCTCTACCGTAGATATACCAAACCTCACATAAGCAAGATGCCCCTCACGTCCACGTTTTGATTTTTTTTTTTAAAATCCCACGGCGTTTCTATCTGAGCGGTCTTTGTAGATAATGTGGGCCCCGTCACTAATGATTCCACGAGGCCGCTGAGTGGCCCCGAAAAAATCGTTTTGGATAACAATCTAAAAACGGTAGTGAAAACTGGGGGAAAGGTTTCGATTCTGACAGGAAGGGTGAGTGCCACGTAGGCTCATCCTCGTCGTACCATTGCTTACTGCTCTCGTGTTCGTGTCGTTTTTAGAGATACCTTCTCAAAGTTCTGGAATGAGTTTAATGGGAAGCCCGTGATGTCATTCAGCCTGATTTCTTCCATGTTTTTTTTTTTTTTCCAGTTCCTCCTGCTTCTTCCTTGTTTTATGAATTAATAAATGGATATTTTTCATGTTTTGATCATTACTGTGAACGAGATTCAAATCTGGAGTTATAACCTTTTTTTCAAGTACTTTTCAAACCAAACATGATAATTTATACGAGGAGATCCTGAGTTTGTTTTTTAAAAATTAATAATTTAAATCTTATAAATTTAAAAATTATTAAAGTTTTATATAGTTGTTAATTTTAAAATTCGTGAAATTAATCAAGATGTGCACAAGCTGACTCGAACAACACTTTAATAAAAAAATCATTTCCAATAAATACAAAAAAAACTAAAACATAGTTATTTTAAACAAAAATTCAAAAAATATTTCTTTGTGTTGACCCATTTAAATAAATCCATGGATTAAAAATCCACCCACAAGATTAATAATTTAGTGGTCAAATTAAATTTAATAACTATAATTTCCTCGGCTTAATTAACAAACAACTTGTTTTTTAAACAACAATGAACCTTATCCGATATTAAATTTGTTGTACTGTATACTAGAATTATTCTTTCATTGGCGCATGATAAATGCACAAGATTCGGTGCGATATTCTTGTCCCTGTAAAAGTATCGGTTTCTTTATTCGAAAACAAACTCCGACTGTACAAGCGTAAATAGATTGAGTGAATTATTGGCATTACGCTACGAGTGAAATAAAAAAAAAATATTCAAATATTATTAACTTGTTTTCTAATAAAAAATAATTATAGAATTCAAATATAATATATATTAAATTATATTGTATAACGGCAAATTAATAGCATCGTCAGGTTAATAATTAAGCGGTGAAAAGTAACGGACAAATGTCAGGCAGGCGTGACATGGTATTCAAACAATTTCTAATTTTCTATACAAGGGAATGAGGGATAGTGAGGCGATGCGGTAGAAAAGTCCATGATTGTACGGTAGACGTGTGCAGCACTGAGTGAGATGGACGCAATAAGAGCCGTTGATTTAACCAAGAAAAAAAAACAGGAAAAAAAGAGTAAGCATCCGTGACTTTTGGGGCTGCTCTTTTAGATCTGAGACCACTCGGACCCGCCACGTTTCTTTTGTAAGAACCCAGATGGCAGAGTCATCAAAAGAAAAAAAGCCCTCCTCTCTTTCTTGAGTTTTCGAGCAGGAAAAATGGAGAATTCATCGGGTAAACTATATATTAGTACCTAAAGAATAAAAAATGCTGTGTTGGTCCCTGGTGTGAATTGCCTGGAGGTGGGCATCTGGAGATATCAAGTTGGAATTAAGAAATTATGAAGTGATGGGGTGAGAATTGAGAGATGGAGAAGATGACAAGAGGTGGCCTTTATTATATAAAACAAAGCTCATCATGCCTCCCATCAAAATTTAAATATAAAAAGACAGGTATGATGATTCGGTTTCTGTAGATTATATTAATGTGCTAATAATTTTCTAGAACTTCAGATGTGGACGTTGACCTCTAGACAAATGGTCATCGGATAGATACCAAAAGTTCTTTTTTTAAAAAAAAATCATTTTTTTTTCATTTTTCCTCTCGTTTTTTATTTAACTTCCAATCCATGTTTGTGATTTGCAGGGAGTTTTATATGTTCATTCGTGTTTGTATTGTGCTTGTGTGAACAAGGGTTTGTATATTATTGGATTTTAAATCCATCTTGTATGTAAATATTTTATTTTTCTTATTTTCTTGAACATAAGATATCCATTCCTCGCGTATACATCTAATAATGGTTATATTACTTTAAAGGTCAAAATAACAATTCGCTACTAAGTTTTAATATTCTCATAGTAATTACATATTTAGTTGTTCGCTGAATAGTGAAAGCCCGGTCTAGTATCTTTATTTTTAGATTTTTCATGCTTGGTCATTGTAGTTTCAGTGAAAATTCATTTTGATCCTTTAATTTTTTATATTGTTTAGATTTGGTCCTTTGTAGTTTTATTGAAAGTTTAGTTTGGTTTTTTAATTTTCATATTTATCGTACCTATGCTATAGTTTTCAAACAAGATTGGAAATCTTGATAATGATATTAATAATTATTTATGAATAACAATGACGTGAATCTTGTGATAACATAGCCATACAAATCACAATAAAAGATTGAAATTTGATTCTGAAAAATCAAAAGAGGTCTGATAGGAGTGTAACACATTGGAAACATGTCGCAAGGCACTATCACTATTGAAATAAAATCGAATGACACCATAAAGTCAGTTAATCTTCGATAAGTTAGATTCAATTTATTTAAGAACAAAAAAAATACAAGAATCTATCTCACATGTTAAATTAAAAATTTTAGGATTATTATTGATCAAGAGGTTGTTGAAACTTAGGTTTACAAGATTTTAAGTACTCCTGAAAAATTAACCATGATAGATCTACCTCCTGTAGGCTGAATTGACTCACTTACAAAACTAGCCTAAAACCTATACTAATCAGCTTAAACCATAATCTAAACAAGTTTTGATTCTTAGATGAAAATAAAGTATTAATCAAACACAAACAAGTCTTAAGTTATAGCCAAAATAATAAAAATAAAAATCATTAAGTTAATCTCCATGATGCTGTGAGAAGAAAAAAGGAAAGCAATACAAGTCTGATATAAGACTTATTTATAGCATGTAATGCTGCCGAATGATCCTAAAAATCAATATATCGTTCAATATCATCAGCTCTTCTTTCTTTGTATAACTAGGATGAATAAGGAATCCTTGTAAGAAAATGATTTTAGAATATTAACCAATCATTAATACCCTTAGAAATTATATTGCAGCCCATTAAAGATTTTTATAGAACTAAGAAATTCCCAAAACAAGTGTCACATCCTTGTAAAAAATGATTTTTACCAAATATAAAGTCCACAAGTTAAAAATAAATAAATAACAAAATTCCTACAGTTGACCTGTATTACAAGTCCTTCATGAACTCCGATTCACCTAAAAATTTATCCCAACATAGAAAAATCTTTGAAATCTTTTGGTAAATTTTCATTTGATCTAATGGTTTAATTTGGATTTATACTCAATGGCGTAAACTGAATGATAAAAATTTTTATGTCAAAATCTAAATTTGACCTTATTTGAATTATATCATATTATATATGAACATAATATATATTTTTTAAAACAAAATACTCATGAATATTCTATAAGAATACAATATTTATTTATTTTAATTCTATTATCGTTATTTTTTATATTATTTTATCAAATCAATTATTCTTTAGTTTTTCATACATTCACTAAAAAATTATGGAGTCATGATTTTTTATATTTTTGTCGAAACTTTTTTTTAAAATTGTGATATGTTTTTTTAAGTCAAAATTTATAGAACAAAAAAAATTTATAAAAAAAACATGAAAAAAAGAAGTTTTGATTGAAGAGATATGTCTTTTTAAATTAAATTCTTGAAAGTTTCTAAAAATATTTATTTGAATTTCCTTTAGTTTTTATTCAAAAATTCACTTTGCTAATAAAAAAAACATGTTTCTTAAAACAAGAAAATATATAAACAAAAAATATTTATTCTAATTATCATAAAATTAGATAAAAAAAATTCAAAAAGTGGGTAAATTTATTGGAGTTCACAATACAAATTATGGATTGGATGAGATAAGCTTATATATCCAGTACCATTTAATATCTCATTATTTTAATATTAAAAAAATAATATTATTAAAGAAAAAAAACTACCTAACAAGTCGCTAATAAGTCGACGAGTATCATAATTTAATTTGGAATTCAAAATAAGTGAAAATTCAGATTAAAAGTTTTCGGCTAAACATGTTTTCTTTTTTCAGCGGTGGCGTAGCGCGACGCGCTACTCAGTAACGTAAGAAGAAGTATGGAAAATAATTTGTGAGCGCCCTAAGGAGGCGTGTCTACACGTGCCAACCGTGTGGAGGCAGTAGATATCTACCTGCTTCCTACTAATTCACCGTCTATGACCGAGTAAAGCCTATCTTAGCTGTAAAGCTGAACCACACACGTGTTATCGTTTCGTTGTTTTGGTACAATTACTGTTTGTTTAATTTTCTTTCTATTATTTATTACCCCTTGATCCACGCAATTTATTTACAGTTATTTCCGTCAATAAATAAAAACAAATTATTCATTGTCTTTCCTGATTTAGGCTAACCCACAAGATAAGCTTTCTGGTGTCTACCAAAACCATTAATTGCTGTGATCTTATCCTCTTAGAATAATCAACGCCATGCCTTCAACAATAAACTCAATTTGACTTTCAAAGTATTATTATTGTTGAATAAAAGATGATAATTACTGTAAGAAATATTTTTATTTAAATTAATTTTTTATTATGATTTTTGATTATTTTGATTTGTTTGTGATAAAATAAAATTTAAAAAATAAATAAAAATATTATTTTAAGATATTTTAAAAACAAGCACTTGCCCGAACTATTTTTTAAGCGTGAAAGATTTGTGGGTGCTCACAGTTAAATTAAATCACGTGCTCTCTTTATTTATTTCCCATTTCAGCAACCTACAGGGCCGGAAAGCAACCGGCTATTATCGGTAAACAGACGCAAAGACAAGCCGATAGTCAGCTACTGTGCAGTACTAAACAGTCGCCAGTAGACCCCACCATAAAAAACCCTCAAAAATCAAATGTCGACCGTCCAATCTACCTCATTGTTCACAGACGTATAAATACACCCTTCAAGCCTGCCTCTTCGTGGTTCTTATCCATCTTTGATTTTCTTTCCAGAATACAGCGCTCTCTTCTCTCTCTTCACTATAATGGAAATTAAATCAATCTGTCTATGTTTTCTCTCTATAATCATTCATACAAATACGAACCTTCCCCTCTTTCTTTATCTCCATTATCAACCAGCCTAAAACCAGCGTTCTTGGCTTCTCTTTTTTAGCTTTCTTGAATTGTTTCTTTGGTTTCTTGATTCGAAAAGAACATGATTACACAGTCCTGTAAAGACAGCTTGGATATGATTTCGGTTAATGATTTTCGTGGACTGGAACGGATCCCTGCTGTAATGAATGAACTTGGATATGAGGTTGGCGATGAACATGGTCAAGGTCCTGTTGTGTCCAAACAACGAAGGATCATTGTGGCAAATCAGCTGCCAATAAGAGGGTACCGGAATGAAGGAACAAAAGGTTGGTTTTTTGAATTTGACAAGGATAGTCTTGTTTTGCAGTTAAAAGACGGGTTTCCTGCTAATACAGAAGTTTGGTACGTGGGGATGTTAAAGGTTGATGTTGAAAAGGAAGATCAAGAAGAGGTTGCACAATTGATGTTTCATAAGTTTAGATGCGTCCCTGTTTTCTTGACTGTTGATCAAAAGAACAAGTATTATCATGGATTTTGTAAGCACTATTTATGGCCTTTGTTTCATTATATGTTGCCTTTGTCGCCTAGTCATGGCGGTGTACGTTTTGATAAGTCGCTTTGGGAGGGTTATATAGTAGCTAATCAATTGTTTGCAAACAAAGTAGCTGAGATTCTTTGGCCTGATAAGGATTCTGTTTGGGTGCATGACTATCATCTTATGGTGTTGCCTAGTATCTTGAGGAATAGGTACACTAGAGTTAAACTTGGCTTCTTTTTGCATAGTCCATTCCCATCATCTGAGATATATAGGACTATACCTGTTAGGGAGCAGATTTTGAGGTCTCTTTTGAACTGTGATCTTATTGGGTTTCATACTTTTGATTATGCTAGGCATTTCTTGTCTTGTTGTAGTAGGTTGCTGGGCATTGATTATCAGTGCAAAAGGGGTTACATTGGTCTTGATTACTGTGGTAAGACTATCAATATTAAGATCTTGCCTGTGGGAATTCATATGGGACAGCTTGAGTCGGATCTGAATATGGAGCAGACTGCTACTTTGGCCAAACAATTGAAGGAGAAATTTGAAGGGAAAGTTGTGATGGTTGGTGTGGATGATCTGGATATGTTTAAAGGTATTAGCTTGAAGTTTTCAGCGATGGGGAGACTTTTGGAAATGCATCCGGAATTGATAGGGAGCGTGGTATTAGTCCAGATTGCTAATCCGGCCAGAAGTCGGGGTAAGGATGTGCAAGAAGTCAGATTTGAGACCAGTGTCATTGCTCAACAGATCAATAATAAATACGGTAAGGAAGGTTATGAGCCAATTGTTTTTATTAATGATCCATTAAGCGCTCTAGAGAAAGCAGCGTACTATGCGATATCTGAATGTTGTGTGGTTAATGCTGTTAGGGATGGGATGAATTTGGTTTCATATAAGTACACTGTTTGTAGGCAGGGCAGCCCTGTTTTAGACAAAGCATTGGGGATTAATGAATCGGATCAAAGGAAAAGTTTCCTAATTGTGTCAGAATTCATTGGATGCTCACCGTCCCTCAGCGGGGCATATCGTGTCAATCCTTGGGACGTAAATGCTGTGGCTGATGCCATGTATGTGGGTATCCACATGAAGGATGAAGAGAAACATTTGCGCCACGAGAAGCACTATAATTATATTAGCTCTCACGACGTTGCTTTTTGGGCGAGGAGTTTTGATCAGGACCTTGATAGAGCTTGCAAAGAGCATCATCTCAAGAGGTATTACAATGTCGGATTTGGTTTGAATTTCAGAGCTGCTGCTGTGGGAAAAAACTTTAGAATGCTCACGGTCGAAACAGTTGTTGCTGCCTATAACAATACAAACAGCCGGTTAATCCTTTTAGACTATGATGGAACTATGAAGCCAAAGTCTGCTGTTGACAAAACACCCAGAAATGAAGTTATTTCAATCCTGAATTGCTTATGCAGCGATCCCAAGAACATTGTTTTCATTGTGAGCGGCAGAGGGAGGGATCCTCTAAGCAAATGGTTCTCTCCATGTGAGAAATTGGGTATTTCAGCTGAGCATGGTTACTTTACTAGGTATAGTCTCTTGTATTTCATTAGCTTATGTGATGCATGGATTTGATTGTTATCTATTTTAGCTCTTGACGATCCTGTTTACATTTAGGTGGACAAGGGATTCTCAATGGGAGACTTGCTCAGTCGCAATGGATTGTGATTGGAAAAAGACTGTAGAACCTGTCATGGAGGTGTACACAGCGACAACTGATGGGTCTTTCATAGAGCACAAAGAAAGTGCACTAGTTTGGCACTATCAAGACGCGGACCCTGATTTCGGTGGCTGCCAGGCTAAAGAGCTTCTTGATCACTTGGAGAGTGTCCTTGCTAACGAGCCTGTGGTTGTTAAAAGGGGCCGACAGATTGTTGAGGTGAAACCGCAGGTAATGAAACGTATTGAACTATTTTCAATTTAGTAGTTATGGTGCCAGCCACTAGAGGTTTGATATTCTGAAGTGAAAGAGAGAAAGATGTGCTTCTGAATTGCATTAGTCACTGAAGTTCAGATGGAGAAAGAAATTTGCTTTATGAATATGAAATTATATGGGCTGTGGTTATTTTGGTACCAACTGTATCTGTAGTATATGCAGTTTGTCTAGTGATACAATATGTTACCATGTCTACTGCAAAAAGAAAGAAGTTGCATTGTAGTTTTATCTTTCTATCTTTGCATATTTGCCGTCATTCAATAGGCAACTGCACTGTTAATTGATGTTGAGTAAGATTTCATTGTTTCATAAATGGGATTCTGAAGTGAAAGAGAGAAAGATGTGTTTCTGAATTGCATTAGTCACTGAAGTTCAGATGGAGAAAGAAATTTGCTTTCTGAATATTGAAATTATATGGGCTGTGGTTATTTTGGTTCAACTGTATCTGTAGTACATGCAGTTTGTCTAGTGATACAATATGTTACTATGTCTACTGCAGAAAGAAAGAAGTTGCATTGTAGTTTTATCTTTCTATCTTTGCATATTTGCTGTCATTCAAGAGGCACCTGCACTGTTAATTGATGTTGAGTAAGATTTGGTTGTTTCATAAATGGGAAGTTAGGTTGTGATCCTTGACTTCCCATATAAATCTGGAGAAGTTGGGTTATATATCCTTGACCTTCCTTTTTTGGTGAATTTCAGGGAGTAAGCAAAGGTGTAGTTGTTGAAGACCTTATTTCAAGCATGCGAAGTAAGGGCAAGTCACCGGATTTCCTATTCTGCATCGGTGATGACAAGTCAGATGAGGATATGTTCGAGAGCATTGCAAGACTTTTTGACAATCCATCATTGCCACCCATTGCAGAAGTGTTTGCCTGCACTGTCGGTCATAAGCCAAGCAAGGCAAAATACTATCTCGATGATACGCCTGATGTCATCGAGTTGCTTCAAGGCCTTGCTACGGCATCAGTAGGACCAAAGGTTACACATACTCTGGAAGAAGATATCTAAAATGACCATAGGGAAACAGAAAACTAGGAAAACATGGGCCATGAGTTTGGAGCTTTGGGTTTTACTCCATTTATCTCATCCATGTTAGGAGGGAAGGTGCTGATTTAGGGCTAATCAAATGATACATCAGGACATGTATAGCATATAACTTACTTTTACAACCACAGGTTCATCTTATAATTCAGTTCTTAAAATTTACAAAGATGACAGATTCATGTTTTTTCCTTAATTTGAGGTCAAATTTTCGTTTCATGACAGATTGTTTTTCTTTTCCTGTTCCTTTTCCCCCCATTTTCTGGAGATACAATCTGTGACACAAGAAGAAAACATATTCAATCAGCTGTAGATTTGTTTTTCCCTTAATTTGAGGTCAAATTTTCGTTTCATGACAGATTGTTTTTTTTTTCCTGTTCCTTTACCCCCCCCCCCCCCATTTTCTGGAGATACAATCTGTGACACAAGAAGAAAACATATTCAATCAGCTGTAGATTTCAATTTAAATTATCAAATCATGTGATGTCTTTCTCTGTGCTGCAATCATGTTTGATTAATTTTCAGGAATCTTGGATAGATGAATAATTCTGTGAACCATAAAGAAAGCAGGCGTCTGATCTGCTACAAAACCTACAGAGATAAAGCAAACCCTGATTGGTTTTGGCTTGTTTCATCAGCTAGTCTTGCAGCAGGGCTTTATCCACCTGATTTCTTTTCTATCAGCACGAATTGATCCCTTGTCAATAAAGAAGTTCCTATTGCTGCGCGATCCCCGGTGTAATCCGTTTCTGAAAACTACGTTGCATAAACTTCTCAAACAAATGGCTACACGGAAGGAAAGATTATAACTAAGAAATTTAGAAAGATTAGTTAACGTTGATGGTGACGCATAAATTGACCTCTTCAATAATTCCAAGGTTGGATAAATAGTAAAGACCATGCGTTTAGAATTCATAATTTTCCTTGGTTTTGTTGTCCCGAGACACCCACGACATCATGTCCCTGTGTATCTGAATTATAGACTTCTAAGTTTGTATGATTTACTTGTATGCACAGCATTGCATTTTTCCAGAACATTACATGACTAGCTTGGCCTTCTTATATCCAAATCTCACAAGAGATGGCCTTCATGTCATCGGCAGATTTTGTCCTTGGTCAAGTAGATTATCATTGTCCAAAATCCAAGATAGCCTCCCACATCAATGTTCCTCATCACATTTGAAGTCCAAGAAGCTTCATATTTGTCCAGCTTCGCAGCCTCATGAAATTAATCAATGAGTTCTATTTTGATTTTGAATTGTGTAATAATTAATCTTCAACTTTGGTGTTCTCCGTATTCTTCATCAATCAAATACATTTCTTTGTCAAAGATGGTATATTTGTCAGACGAACACTACCCTGTGTTCTTTGAAAGCCAGATGATATAAACATTTTATTTTCTTTGTTTAACCACTTTGAACAATCAACTTTCTTTTGTTATTATTAATGACCAAATATAGACAAAATTTTCAGCCCCATACTTTCATTTCACTCGATGGCTCTTAACAGTTTTCTCCATGCATGTAACGTAACTCTTGAATTCTTGATGCAGAGAAATAATGTTTCTTGTTGCTGTCAGAAGGAAAATTGCAAATACATGCCCGTTAATTTATTTATTTATTTGGGATTCAATGACTGGATTATGCAAATATCTTTCTTTTACACAAGAGAGACCCCCATGGATTAAATCTTCTGCAGTGTCGTGTGCTTGATATCATGGTGAAAGGGCTATTTTATTGGGGCTAAGAGGGCTTCTCAGAGTTCTTCACTATCATAACTCATAAGCTACATTAGTAATTTGTGGCGTGCAGCAGCGCCATGACCGTCTCCGCAGTTTACTAGCAGTAGGTTTGCTTTCTGTTTGTCGACCTGATCAAGGTCAATGAAATTGCTTTTTTAAATGCACAAAGTTAATGCAAGATACGGGCATTTAAATTCATTTAGAAATAAAATCCAATCTTAACTCATCTGTAAACCAATATGAAAAAACTCTATTGTATAATTAAATATTTAAAAAATGACATATAATAGATACCATATAAAGTGCATGACTGATGGGATTTGCCTATTGTCCCGAGCTAAGCTGCGAGTTGTGACTTAGATTACAAAACCAATTAGATCCAGTAAGATAGCTTCATCAAATTATATGACATAGAAACAAAAATGATGAAAATAAATAAATCAAATTAAAAAATAAAAAAACAATTATGATGGCCTACATAAAAAGAGTGCTTGCCAAAAAAAATTTATAAAGATTAATTTTCAGACAACACAGTGCTAAATGATAAATTTTTATAAAAAAAATAAAAAAAATCAATTCGAGTTAGTTTGTCAAACATGTGACCCGAGTTGTGAGGCTGAGATAACATTATAGAAAACAAAATGAAAAAAATTACTATGTCTAATTTCCAAGAATTCAAATGTAGAATGACAAAATAAAAGAAAAGTCAATTAAAAAAAAACCTATAAAATCGAGCTACACCGCCAAACCCACAACCTGGATCATGCGAACATAATAACCTAGTAGAAGGCAAAATGGAAAAAACTATGAATTTCAATTCTCAAACTAACCTAATATTAAAGGACGAAAATGAAAAGTTATTCAATCTTAAAAAAATAATGACCTAAAAAAATATTCAAGTCACTCGAGTTAACCCGCCAAACTCGTGACTTAGATCATGAGACCATGATAACCTCTTACAAAGGAAAACAAAGAAAATTATGAAACTCAATTCTAACAAACCCAATGTTGAAGGATGAAATTAAAAAAGAAAATTGATGTAAGAAAAAAACCAATGTCAACCCGAGTTAACATTTCAAACTTGTGATCCGAGTCATGAAACCAGAATCACCCAATTAAAAAACACACTCAATTCCTAGCTAACACAATGTCAAATGAAAATATTGAAAAAATAATCAATTTTAATGAAGTAACTAGATCAAAAAAGTAGAAATCAAAATAACGACGATCAAATTTAAAGGGAAAAAAACCAAAATGAGAGGACATATTTGTTTTTTGGCATAACAGTGTGCCTTCAATCGTCATACGCGCCGTATCATCTAGAAGAACTCACCATGATGCTCCTAACGAAACCAACGGTAGCGGTGTTCCACCACTGAAGGTAGACGCACATGCCTCCAAAAAGCGATGACTAGCCTCCACACACGCCAACTAATTTGCATTGCCAATTTACCCTAGCCCACTATAGGTTTTTTACTTTCAATTTTTATCATTTAACACTTCATTGGTTTGCATCAACATAATTTTATTTTATTTTGCCAAATCAAGTATCGATCAAGTGCTAAATTTTTCTTTTGACGTCAAGAGAACCCTATATATAAGTAACCAAAACAAACTATCAAGTCAAATCCTAAAGAAAAAGTTACTGTGAAAGGATCAAATTAGAAAAAAATAGTTGGGTGACAAAAGAAACATTTCCTTGACCATGTAAATCAATCCCTGATATTAGGAATGATGTTAGGAATGAAATTGAATTTCATATTTTCAAATTTCCTAACATCGCAAAGTTCCCATACACATGCATAAGAATCAATCATAAAGGCCAATCTCATATCAACACAATGTTAAAAAACTAAATAAAAAGAAAAAAAACGACAAAAAAAAACTCAAGGACCAAAAAAACAAAGCTTTCACTATGCAAATCAATAGTGCAAGCTCTCAAAAAGCACAATAAAACACTAATGCCCTTTATTTTTATAATTTAATATATATAAAAATAGCATATAGTAGACACCATATACAATACATAATTGATGAGATTTGTTTAATCATAAACACAAATTCTTCTCTTTATGGTGTGAAAAAAAATGGTTATTAGAGAAAAAAAATCTACATATTAACATTAAACGTAGCTCAACATCTTAACTTGGATATTCTCTAATCGTATTAGTAAAACTTATTAATATTTTTTTTAAATAATTTCATTTTATAGTTTTTTAAACAAGTTTAAAAAGATCATTTTTCGAGTCACCTCGGGCTTGGTCTTATATCTAATGAAAAAATTAAATCCCAAAGATATTAAAATATTATGTTAATGATGTAATAATGAGTTAAATATAAAGGATCTGCAATGACTGCATTAATTAATGTTGTGTTTTTAGTCCTCAAGCAAATAGGATGGACTACATCAATCGCTCTTCCCATGAGCCAACTCATCAAGGGTCCTGTTATGGTAATTGTAATAAAGCATTTAATCAACCATCTAGGTGATGGCCTAGTGGTAAGAGCTTGGGATTAAGAGGTTTGCTCCCTCTGTGGTCTCAGATTCGAGCCATGTGGTTGCTCATATGATGACCACTGAAGGCTTACATGGTCGTTAACTTCAGGGCCCGTGGGATTAGTCGAGGTGCGCGCAAGCTGACCCGGAAACCCACGTTAAACTAAAAATAAATAAAGCATTTAATCATTTCCTTAATTTCGCATTAAAAATGATTGAAACATAAAATCATGTTCGAAACATTGTCTCATTAATTGCCAACGATTGACAACCGAAGCATGTTCGAGAAACTTACATTATTAAAAAAAACTTATATTATTAAAAAATTCACTCAAAAACTATAGAGATAAATTTATTTAATATCTCTATCTTCATCTCTGAAACTAAATATGTTTTTATCTTTTTTTTTATGTGTTTTTTTACTTAAGATACCAACTAAACATACATGAATAATAAATAATATATACTCTGTAAGCATCCAAAAGGTGCTTTAAGACAATTGAACCAAAAAACAAGAACAATTTTCTTTACGTTTAAATATCATGTTTTATTTTTTCAACAATTAACTATAATATAAAAGGCGAGGTGAAAGCACTCTTCACCATGCCATTATCCACACAAAAATATATTCTTGTGGATTATTACAATGATTTTTTTTTGTCCCTATATTTTTTTTTCAATTATACCTTTATAGACCTAAATTGATGACAATTAAAGTTAATTTATTGAGGAATGCATGATTCAAATACATAGAACGAAAGTGAAAAGGATAGAGAAAAGCAGTGGTTGTTTCAAAATTAGAATAAAAAAATTACTTTGATCCTTAAACTTTCAAATTATAAACTTTAGATTCTCAATATTTTAAAATATTAATTTTAGTACAAGACTTCATTTCCTTATTTCTTGGTCTCTAATTTGAGAGAGGAGAGGGAGAGTAGTTGAATTCCAAAAGTAGAAAGAAAAAGTCACAGTTGACACCGATTCTAGCCACAAAAAAAGAATAATTTTGGTGTCAATAAGTTCTATTAAACGAGGAGAATTTAGTTTAGGTATTCTTTGCCCTTAACCTTGCCTTAGATGATAGATTTAAGCTCAAGAAGTTCTGTTTTTTTTTTATTTCAGATTTTCAGTGTGATTTTTGGGTTCCCCAAGTCTATGAATAGGTTTTCCAAGGTGTATAGAGTGTTTTTGAATTAAAAAAATGATTGAAAATAGATTTTTTGAACATAAAACACCTATAACTTGACTTTTTGGTTGTTGAAATGTAGGCAAAGCAGGTAACGCATTGTATGCTATTTTTTTCTAAAAAAACTTAAAGGTGGACGTCACGCTGTCCACCCAAATAAAATAATTAAACAAGCCTAGTTGCATGGGTTGCTCTAAGTGTGTGCTCCAAGGCCAACCAGGCCCATGCTTAGGTTTTTTTCTCTTTTTTTTAATTATTATTCTTTATCAATTTAATCATGTATAATAGGATTTTTGTTGGTGTTTTTAATTTTTTTTAATTTTATTATTTAATATTTTATTAATTTTTAATCGCACAATATAATTTGTTTCAATTTGATATTTGTAAGTTTGTCATGATTTCAAGCAAATACTCCAATATTTAATTAGTTCTTAATCTTGTGAGGATATTAAATAAAAAATTATAAAAAATTGTTGAACTCGTTTGAGTTCATGATGAAATTCAAAAATTTAAATAGTTAATTTTAATTTATTTAAAATTAATTTTGTAATTTATTCCAATTACATGAATAATTCTCTACTTATTTAATTAAATAAATTTATAAACTTTTCACTTCACTGATTAAGTCCGAGTCAGCAGAATGGTTCCAAGAATAGAATAGAACTAGTTACATGCCCCGCGCGATGCCGCGGGTCAATTATTTTTTGCATTTTAAAAATAGTCAAGATCTAAAAGTATTAGGTTTTTTTGCAAAGTTATATCCAAGAGTTTCAGGTTTGGTTGCAACGCCCGACTCAAGAATAATGTTTATAATATTAATAATAACATTAAACTTGGGTTAACCCTTAGCTTAAAAGTGTCTGGACTGCAATACCAGACCCAATAGCATTGGACGTGAGTCTGGCTGCAAGGTCGTGTCATAAAAGTGTGACAATTAAATAGATTAGTTAAAAAAAAACCAACATGAAAAAAAAAACTAATGAAAAAAATATGAATTAATTGGGTTAACCCTTCAAACCAAGTTAACCTGTCATACCTTGAATTCACATCGTGAAAGTTTGATAATTAAAAAGAAAAAAACAAATTAATGGGTTAACCCAGAATTAACTGGGCTAACTCGTCAAACCAGGTTAACCTGTCAAACCCGGAATCCGTGTAATGAAAGTTTGATAACTAAATAGAAAAAAATTTAACATTAACAATTTAAATTAAAAGAAAAAAATTAATTAAAAAAAAAAAAATAGGCATCAACCTTTTCACTATGGACTGCACTGTGCAGTTCACGGTCAAAGGCATAAAAAAAAAACTAAAGGCATCAGTCGAGAACTATTTAGAAAAAAATTTAATATTAATAAACTAAATTAATTAAATAAAATTAATTAAAAAGAAAAAATAAAAGAAAAAAAACCTCTAAGAAGAAAAAAAAACTAAATAGAAAGAAATTTAACATTAACAAACTAAACTAAATGAAAAAAAAATAATTAAAAAGAAAAAAAAGCAAAATATAAAATAAAATTCAGGTTAACTCGTCAAACCAAGTTAACCCGTTAAACCCGGGATCCGTGTCATGAATGTCTGGTAACTAAATAAAAAAAAAGTGAATATTAACAAACTGAACTAAACAAAAAAAATTAATTAAAAAGAAAAAAAATCCGGGTTAACTCGTCAAACCATGTTAACCTGTTAAACCCAGTATTTGTGTCATGAAAGTCTGATAACCAAATAAAAAAATAACATTAACAAACTAAATTAAACAAAAATATTTATGAAAATAATAATAATAAAAATTGACGGGTCAACCCGGAATTAACTGGGTTCACCCGTGAAACCAGGTTAACCCGTGAAACTCGGGATATGTTTCATGAAAGTCTAATAACTAAATAGAAAGAAATTAAATTAAACAAAAATATTTATGAAAATAATAATAATAAAAATTGACGGGTCAACCCAGAATTAACCAGGTTAACCTGTGAAACTTGGGATATGTGTCATGAAAGTCTAATAACTAAATAGAAAGAAATTTAACATTAACAAACTAAACTAAACGAAAAAAATTAATTAAAAAAAACAAAGAAAGAAGCAAAAAAAATCCAAAAAGCATAAAAAAACAGCTAAAAAAACTTAGATAACTTAAAAAAAAAAAACACCTAAGGAAGGAATCAGTGTTTTACTGTGGACTGCATTGTGCAGTCCACAGTAAAACACTGATTCCTTTTAGCTATATACTAGCTTTGATACCCGCACGATGCCATGACTCATTTTTTTTGCATAAAAAATATGAAAAAAAATAAAAATTTAAAAATCTTGGGTTTTTCTGCAAAGTTATACCTAAGAATCTTGGGTTTGGCTGCAACGCCTGACCTAAGAGTAATATTTATAATATTAATAATAAAATTAAACTTGCATAACACAAGTTTAAGTGAGTCTGACTGTAACACCGGACCCAAGAATACTGGATGTGGATCTGGCTATAAAATCGTGTCATAAACGTGTAATAATTAAATAGATTAATTAAAAAAACAAAGAAAAAAAATCAACAGGAAGGAAAAAACTAATGAAGAAAAAGAAAAAAAAACATTGAATTAATTGGGTCAACCTTTTAAACCAGGTTATCGTTTAAAACCTGGGATTTACGTCATGAAAGTTTGATAACTAATTAGAAAAAAAATGATGGGTTTACCTAGAATTAATCGGGTTAATCCATCAAACCAAGTTAACTCATCAAGCTCAGGATACGTGTCATGAAAGTATGAAAGTCTGATAATTAAATAGAAAGAAAATTAACTTTAACAAACTAAACTAAATGAAAAAAATAACTCGTCAAATCAGGTTAATCCATCAAACCCAAGATTCGTATCATGAAAATCTAATAACTAAATAAAAAAAATTTAACATTAACAAACTAAATCAAACAAAAAAAATTCATTAAAAAAAATAAAAAGAAAAAACAAAAGAAAAAAACAGTTATATCATATAATACAATATAATAATAATAATAATTATAATTATAATGAAAAAACATGGGGAAAATTTAAAAAAATGAAAAAAAAAAGTGGGGAAAGCTAAAGCTAAAGCTAAATTCTCAACCAATTCAATATTAAAAAAATAAATTTAACAAAGATAATTTTAAAAAAAACATGTGGGGGAAACATTGTAGCCAAACAAAAACCATGTAAGGGAAACACTGTAGTAAATCCATAGTATTTTTTTTTAAAAAAAGCTACAAAGCTAATCTCTCAACCAGCTCAATATATAAAAAAACCCGACAAAGGCTATCTAAAAAAAAAGAAGTCAATTTTGGGTAAAAGAAATGAAAAAAAATGTACAAAAAAGGAAACAAAAAGGAAAAAAAAAACACGTGGGGAAAGCTACAGTGTTTTAAAGAAAAAGATAAAAAAACTAAATTTTCAACCAGCTCAATAGTAAAAAAATAAAATTAACAAAAATAATTCTGAGAAAAACAAAACCAAAAAAAGAAAATATGTAAAAAATGACAATTTTGGAAAAAAAGAAAAATAAAAAACAAAAAAAAATATGGGGAAAGCTAAAGCTAGATTATTAGCCAGCTCAATATTAAAAAAATAAATTCGATAAAGATAATTTTTTAAAAAAATATATGGAGAAACACTGCAGCAAAACAAAAACTATGTAGGGAAAACTTTGTAGCAATCCATATTGTTTTTTTGTTTAAAAAAACTACAAAGCTAAATTCTCAACCAACTTAATATAAAAAAAATAAAATCTACAAAGACCATTTTGAAAAAAAAAGAATAAAAAAATCATAAATAAAAAGAAAACAATGTATGAGAATATTATAGCAATTCACAATGTTTTAAAAAAAAAACTACATAGTTAAATTTTTAACTAGTTCAATATTTAAAAAAATTAGCAAATATAATTTTGAAAAAGAAATTTAAAAAAAAAAGAAACAAAAAAAGAAGAAGAAATCAATTTTGAGTAAAATAACAAAAAAAACATGTAAAAAAAACAAAAGCAAAAAAAAAACTGCTCCAATGAATATCTCATGCATTTTAGAGTTCTTTAATAATAATATAATATAATAATAATAATTATAACATAATACTTATAATAATATAATATATTAAAAATGAAAAAGTGAAAGGCGTGGGAAAACTACAGTAGTTTTCCACGCCTTTTAGAGTATTTTTTAATTAATATAATAATAATAATAATAATAATAATAATAATAGAGACAGGAGTGGAAAATAATTTGAAAGCTTTGAAATTGGGCCTATGAACCGAAGAAATTATGGCCTTAGAGAAACAATCTTAACTTCTAATGTTCCAACTGGGATCAAATTCAGTGTGAACACAACTGTTTTCCTGTCAAAAAGAACACGATCGCTTTGTTTTGTTCTAGGCACAACAGTGTCCCAAGTGGGAGCCCGCTGCTGATTGGTGGTGTTGGTAATTAAAATCTTAATTTTGCTGCAGCGACATTAAACAAATATTAATGGGTCAAACTTTTTTCTTACTATACAACAGTCTTGTAGGGTTCCCCAAATTGGACACCATTATTTATTCCCAGCTAAGCATAAACAAAGGTTAAAAACAAAAAAACCCAGTCTGTTAAACTCAGTGAATGTCTGATTCCTCATTTTCAAGACTCAGAAAAGAGCACCAACCAAATCTATCACTCACCCATCTCCAGCTAACACTCTCTTCGGTTTCAGTAGTTCAGATTTGTTAGTGTACACCAAAAGATTTTATGGGTTTGCTAGGGTTTTAGGGAAAGATCAGATTTTTAATTTTTCTTGCTAATGGAGTTGAAGAAGGAGAAGCTTGTAATGTAAGTTTCTTTTATTGTTTTGTGATCTTGCTTTTGTGTGTTCTGTTTGTTTCTCAGCAAATGCTTTGTTTGGCTGCTAATACCCTGAATTCCTGCTTTACCGGAGGCTCATAGAACTCTTTTGTATAGGTGGGATTTCGTCCTTACAGTGAGCTGGATAACAAATTGATATGAATTTTGTGATTTTTTGGAATATGTTTCTGGTTTTGTTTCACAGTAAAGAACAACTGCTGCTTTTAATTGTTTAAGTGCTGATAAAATTAGTAAAGTTTGGATCTTTCATTATTTGGTTGCTGGGGAGGCCAAGATCTTTTGTTTCAATTGGTTGAAATAAACCTTGAGCTTTAATATTCTAGAAGCTGAATTAACTATTGAAGTCAACAGTTTATTCGCTCAAGTTCATTTCTTGACAAGTATACTTCTGTTCCTAGGTGAAATGCTAATGGGATTGCACTCGCAGTTTGGAATTTTCCACTAACAATTTGGCTCGACAATTTGTAGGTTTTATTCTGATGGAAAACATGACAAAGAAATCCTGTGGGGAAAAAATGACCCGATACGCTTAGAAAAGTCATCTTCTGTTGATAAGGTCTCATCTTCATTGCTAAAAGCAGACCATATGATTGTGGGTGGTAGAAATAAACTCAATGGCAATTCCGAAATTGGAAGGTCTAAGGTGTTTCCAGAGGACCTTGCCCCATGGCGTCAGAGAATACTTGACCCTGGAAGTGATATTGTATTGCGATGGAACAAGATTTTCCTTTTCTCATGCTTGATGGCACTTTTTGTTGATCCGTTGTATTTTTACTTGCCCACTGTTGGAGGGGCAGGGGAATCTTCATGTGTGAATACAGACTTTAAGTTGAGAATTGTTGTGACCTTTTTTCGGACTATTGCGGATCTTTTTTATTGGTTGCACATGCTTATAAAGTTTAGGACTGCTTATGTTGCACCAAGCTCTCGCGTCTTTGGAAGGGGCGAACTCGTCATGGACCCAAAGAAGATTGCAAGGAGATATATTAGGTCTGACTTCTTCATTGATCTCATTGCTACTCTGCCTCTCCCTCAGGTATCACTTTTTAATAATTGTTGTTTTACAGTTTAAGCACGCTTCACTTGTGGTCCTTGTTGATTCAATTTGACTAGTGGCCAGAGTAAAATAAACAGAGAATTTGGACAGATGTAGAATGCTCTGACAATAATACTCGCCACATGAACTTGATTCTAATTTTTAAACAACATAGCTTTTCCACCTTGAATATGAATCTGTGTTAGTTACTTGAATGTTATAGATGTTAAAGTCAAAAGCATTTAACTGAAGGATTTTATCTATAATTCACTAGGGTTCTACTAATATATCAGAGGCTTCAACTATAGGCAACCAAATGGGCCCCTCCCGTTTGAAGAGAACAAAAGCCACGCACAAATTAAACAAACTGTATAGGGTCATCTACAAATAAAGAATGCCCTGAACGATGCAATTTACTTAAATGGAGTTGGTTTCACATGCTTATTATTGACATTTATATACACTTTGTAGAAATTAACATATATATGTCTCCTTCCTTAAAATCTCTATGTTCTAATAGTTTTTTTTCCTTATAAATGGAGAGGAATAATTTGGAAAAGTTGAATAAGGGTAGAAGATAATTCAAGTTCCATGTCGATGTTAAGGAGAGAGTGAACAAGAGTGGATTTCACTTGGAGCTCTTGGGGATCATGGAGGAAATGATGATCCCGATAATTGAACAATCTTTTTGGTTGTTCAATCCTTTCTCAAGTGTGTTCCTTTGTCTCTGGTGTTCTTTTTGTAAACCAATCAGACATGGTAAGAGCAGAGGAAGAGAATTTGGAAAATAGTAAATGAAAATTAATAGTGGAAGTAGGATTTTATTTCACCAGACATCGAATGAAATGAAAAATGAACTTGATGAAATATTAGGTCATAACCCTCCTAGTTGTAGGGAGATTTGAGAGAATCCACAAGAGAGTCACGTGGTTTTTTACTGGCTTTCATTTGGAAATATGGGAAAACAGAAACAGAAAAACAATCTGAACTTTGTAGAAGCGATTCTCCCATAGAGCATGTGGTGTTTAGAAGTCTGTTCTGCACCTCAAGGTATGGAAAAGTTGGGTTTCATATATGGCCTCTGGGAAATTTAAGAGAAGCATAGGTAGTGTTATGTGGTCAAGTGCTGGCTTTTATTTGCAATTATGGTAAAATAGAAACAGAGAAACAATTATTCAGAAATCCCATTCCACATCTCTTCAAATGGAAAAGTTGTGCTTATGTTGTCCTCTAGAAATTAGTACATTGTCAACCAGCGCTGCTAGAGTTTTGTGAGCTACCTCTTTTATTTGATTTTGATGGATTACAAATAGACATGTTTCAGCCACGTGCAGCATAAAACTTTAGCTGTGTCATCGAGGAAATAGGACAGCATTCAAGAAAATCTGAATAGGTGAACTCGAAATATGTTTGGCTATGGGAATGATTTGATCTCAAAATATCTCATATATATATAAAATCCAAAATAGCACAGGATGGGAAAAGGAAACTATCAAAACCAAATTGATGGTGGGTTAAATTGCAGAGGTATAAGTAGATTGCCAAGGTATTATGGGTTCTTTTATTTTCTTCAGGGAAGGGCGACTGGGATGTATGTGGAGAGACCAGTTTTTTTAGAAGAAGCTTAAGACTTGCAGCATCTTGGCTTCCAAGATTAATAAATAGTGTGGCAGATGGTGTGAATTATAACTGAGTTTACTTTGACAATGGGCATCATATGTGAACTTACCTGCTGTTTCTATCAGGCAAACATTTTAGAGAGGAAATGAAAGAAACTCAAACAAGCCAGAAAACCATGCAATGAAGTAAAAATTTGCCTCTCTTATGACTTCTATCCGTAGGTATTATTGCTTGCTTGTTTTTGAAATACATTCCTGCATCTGAAAACATTACGAAGGCAAACCTGCTTAGCTTCCTCATCTGCACTATTGTTAGTTTCAATTTGTAAATGTTGAACTTTTTAGTCGCATCTGTTTCAGAAGTCTGGCCTATAAAAAAGGAAAGCATAATTGATTGAAATTTACTGCAGATTGTCATATGGTTCGTTATACCAGCAACAAGAAGCTCTCGAACTGATCATAAGAACAATGCCCTTGCTTTAATTGTTCTGCTACAATATGTTCCCAGATTATATCTCATTTTTCCATTGAGCTCAGAAATTATTAAAGCAACTGGAGTGGTTACCAGGACAGCTTGGGCTGGGGCTGCATATAATCTGTTACTATACATGTTGGCCAGCCATGTATGTTTGATTTTGTCTTCTTGTTGTTGCTACACGCTTGGTTTTTCCAGTGCTACGACTTCAATTTTTTTTTCTTATCATTACTTCTCTTTTTTATGCAGGTTTTAGGGGCTTCATGGTATTTGCTATCAATTGATAGGTATACGTCATGCTGGAAATCACAATGTAGAAAAGAAAATAGTCCTGTCAAATGCTTGCTCGCTTATCTGGATTGTGATACTTTCAACGATGGCGAACACAAGGCCTGGGCAAGTGGTACAAGTGTTTTCAAGAACTGTGATCCTGATAATGACATAGAGTTCAAATATGGCATATTTGAAAATGCAGTTAAAAAAAATGTCGTATCCTCCAACTTTATTGAGAAGTATTTGTATTGCTTGTGGTGGGGTTTACAGCAGCTAAGGTATACTTTTGCACACACCATACATTCAGAATTTTGTATCTCAATTTGGTTTCAATTTCATTGCATGATTGAATCTCTCTATTGCAAGATGTTCTTCCAAATACTATATGGCCTCAATTATGATACTAGAATAGAATATTCAGTTTATTATTATTTAATTATATGGAAGAAATGATATAGATATCCCAATGCTAATTTGCATTAACATGTACAATTGTCAGACATCGGTGTATTGATGTGGACTATCTTTGAAAAAGGTTACTTTTTTCCGACATCTATTTGATATATGTTACTGGTTTAATTAATTGATTTATTTTAAATATAATTTGGATATAATTTAATATATTGACAATTTAAGGGGAAAAGGTAACCTCATTACATAGGGAATGTGCGTGCGTTGTAGTTTTCAATAAATTGAAAGAAGAAGAAAGAAAGGTCTCTTATTCCTCTTCATCTATATGGCTTGGAACACCGTTTGGGATTTGCCACAAATCTGGCCTTTGACTTCTCTCATGAACCACACCATCTGCACATGACGCAATAGGGAGAGAGTCATAGTCAAAGAAAAGTTTTGATTAACTGGAGAGAATGCATACTGGAACAAATATGTGGTCATATTGAAGCTAAGGAGTGATAAAAGGGCAGTCAGGAGTGTAGACCTCACTTTACCCCATTCATCCCTAGACAGAATAATGTAAGTATGTTATGAAACATGTATTTAGACTGTAAAAAAAACCCAAGCACATAGTTCAACTACATACCACAAACAGAGGAACTGGATGTTAGAATGAGTAGAATGCATTCTGGTAGCATTTGAATATCAAAATAACTGCTTCAGTGTGTTGATTGATGGCTTGATATTCCCTGTTCTTTTGGTTATCTGGAAGAAGTGGCCATACTGTAGTTTTTTGGATTAATTATGCCTTTTTAATGTTTAGATTTTTTTTATTCTTTTAAAATCTGACACCTAGGTCCCCAACTTTGCAAAATCATATTGGAATACGACAAGATGCTTATTATTTTTGAATAGAACATTTGATGTACCAGATTATTTGCTATCTTAATGTATTCTCTAAACTCAAAAATTAAGAAACTTATGTGAGCATGGGCTATGGTAGCTAATGTCTTATACTTTCTTATTTCAGTTCATATGGACAGAATTTGTCAACTAGCACATTTATTGGGGAGACATCATTTGCCGTACTCATTTCAATCTTGGGTCTTGTTTTATTTGCCCATTTGATTGGCAATATGCAGGTATCATTAGTGCTTTATGTTTGAGTTTCCACCTCTCAATCTTCCAACTTGCTTTCTCTTTTTGTCTGACTTTTCCATTTCCTGGTATTTCTTTCTTTCTTTTTTCTGAACTTTGAAGACATCTCTTCATGGCGTTTGCTAAAGTTCTCCTTATTCTTGTTCCCAAACTTGTTCCATCTTATTAGTATAAACAATATGCAGTATATCATCTTCAATGTTTAATTAGGAGGTGGGAAGGCAGGCTGTCAACTATAATTGCTATTTAGTAATTTTCTTGTCTCATATGTCGAGGTATTTCTGGGACCCACTTGATGGTTTTCATGACTGTGATGAACTTCATTTAGAATTCAGAAGCCACGCTACCATCTTCCAATATATGTCTTTGACTGATTGACCTGTGATGAACCTTTTCTCTTCTTTGTCTGTCCTTGTTTACCAATTGCTTTAGTAAGAGATAAGATATCATCTTGTCAGGTTCTATTTTAGTACCACTGCTAAATCCTTTTCGCCCCTCTTTTCATAGCTTAGTACTTTTGATGTTGCCTTGATCTTTCTGTCTCAACTAAATATTTAAAGAAACTTTTGAACAAACTTTTGAAAGCCAAATGGACCACCCTTGTGTTAATCTTTTATCTGTTACTTTGAAGAGCCTTTTTTCTGGTGCAAAATCTTCACTTGTTATCAAGATATTGCAAGTTGAAGGCGAATGAATGGTCTCTTCATGCAGAAGTTCTGAAGAATAAAGATTGCCTCTTTAAGTATTTTGTGTTATCCTACTTTGGCTGGATAAAAATCTACTGGCAGCATTTATATTTATTACTTTATGACCTGGTTTAATGATTTCACATCTGTTTTATGACGTAGACATATCTTCAATCTCTCACTGTGAGACTGGAAGAATGGAGACTCAAGCGAAGAGATACCGAGGAATGGATGAAGCATCGCCAACTCCCTGAAGATCTGAGGAAACGGGTTCGATGTTTTGTTCAATACAAGTGGCTTGCAACTCGAGGAGTCAATGAAGAATCCATACTACGTGGCCTACCTGCTGATCTTAGACGTGATATCCAGCGCCACCTATGTTTGGACCTTGTTCGACGTGTATGTCTCTATCTGAATATTTAATCTTTTAGAGGTGAAAACACTCGTGTCTGTTTGTCTTTAGTCATTTCTGCCCCGATATAGGGTGCTGAGCTGCATAGGTATTTCAGAGTGGCATTTCATGATGGCTTTTATGTTCTAGTTTGACTTTTGTTATATATGAGCCTTCTTGTCTGATTTGAGCATGGGTTTCTTTCTTTATTATACTCTATGAATCAATCATTGTGAGGTCCTGAATGCAGTTTTTCACCACAGTATTAGGGAATTGTACTAGATGGACGTATGTCAAGTAGAAAATCATCAATATGTTCATCAATCAAATGCATCTTTTTCCTAGGAAGTTCTGCTTTAGATAATAATTTTTGGGTCTTGAGTCTTGAATCTTGATTTTGATTCTGTACGTAAACTGATTATGCTTCCATAAGTTGATAAACCTTGATTGGATATGGTAATCAATTCAGTTCACTCTGTTAGCATAATAATCCAATTGCTTTTCTTGTTTCTAGGTGCCCTTTTTCTCACAGATGGATGATCAACTGCTTGATGCAATATGTGAGCGTCTAGTTTCTTCCCTGAGCACTGAAGGCACGTATATTGTTCGAGAGGGTGATCCTGTGACAGAAATGTTATTTGTTATTAGAGGCAAACTGGAGAGTTCCACTACCAACGGTGGCAGGACAGGTTTCTTTAATTCTATCATGCTGAAACCTGGGGATTTTTGTGGAGAGGAGCTACTTTCATGGGCTTTGCATCCAAAATCATCCCTCAACTTGCCATCATCAACACGAACAGTCAAGGCTCTAAATGAAGTTGAAGCTTTTGTATTGAGAGCAGAAGATCTCAAGTTTGTTGCCAACCAATTTAGACGCCTCCATAGCAAGAGGCTGCAGCATACATTCCGATATCATTCACATCATTGGAGGACATGGGCAGCCTGCTTCATACAGGCTGCTTGGCGTCGGCACAAGAAAAGGATGGTGGAAAACAATCTCACCATGTCAGAATCCTTTGCATTGAATGAGAGAGAGGCTACTGAACCTGAGGAAGAGGATGGGGCTCATTTTTCAGATCGATCAAATCCTTCCCAGGCAAAACTGAACCTTGGGGTCACAATACTAGCTTCCAGATTCGCTGCCAACACAAGGAGAGGTGCTCAAAAGATCAAGGATGTTGAGATGCCAAAACTACCGAAGCCCGAGGAACCTGACTTTTCATCTGACGTTGATTAGTGTTTGAAGCAGTCTAATATATGATACCAACTAGTGTCTCTACTATGGTCAAAATTAGTTTCAGATGCTTGTCAGAGAACTTTCCACCCGATGGAATCCAAGGTCTCACTCGTACGTGAGGGAGGAGAACAGTGGGGTGGGATTGGATTTTCTAGAATTGGTCCGGTAATTGTATATTTTATTTAAATTATGCCCTCATCAGAGGTGATTAATGAGCCATGGAATTTGCTTGCTCTAGCTATCTTTCAAATTGGTCCTTGTATCCATTTGGCTGTGCCATGGATTGCAAAATACACGGACTTAAGCTTGTATCATTTGTATATTTGACCACATCCTCTTGAGTATAATTAAATATGGTCAGGTAAATGCCAGTTCGTGCTGTGAGACAAACTTCAAAGTGCCATTTATAATGGTGGCTATGATCAATATAAACTTCAAAGTGCCATTTATAATGGTGGCTATGATCAATATGGACAAGTTAATGTCACGTTTCAGACTTAGACACCGTTTGACATTGCGTTTGTAACTGTATTTTATTAAAATTTAATTTTTTTTTTGTTAAAATTGAGTGCGATTTGAACTTTTTGGATCGTTTTGATGTGCTGATGTCAAAAATGATTTTTAAAAAATAAAAAAACATCATTGATATGTATTTCGGTACAAAAAACTATTTGAAAAGCATCCGCAACCACACTGCCAAACACGCTCTTAGAGCTGCTCGAGTGGACTATTTTCAAACACAGCCACGTGTTATTTCAAAATGGAACTAAAATTTTTGGCAGAAACAGGGAGCTGTTGCTTGATTTAGAAACTAGTTATGTCAGATGAAGTCTCTTCCTGAAATGCCAAAGAAAAGCTACAAGAATGACCATGGTACAAATGCTGGGGGCATAACTCTGGAGAAACGAAAAACTTCGGCAATTCATGTCTTTTATTGCCTGCACTGCAGAAACTAGTAAGGAAACAATGTGAATGGATTTTAGGTTATGTTCTTAGAAAATATTAAAATTAGGGAACTCTGACGTGATTCTGGCCGTGATGCAGCATTATGTACATGTTACATCCTAAATCAATAATAAAAAAGGTAAAATACACAGGCCAGAAACCTAGATACAAAATGGCAAGCTATATATCGAATGACATCTCAGATGAAATGTGATCATACTGCGCCATGTCCCTCGAATACAATCCAAAGACCTGTCTTTCCCATTCTTTGTCATCCTTTTATGGACCATACCTGTCAATGTCATAAAACTCTATGTTCTTGTACTTCTGGGATATTATTTCTGCTTGAACTTTTCTTGCAGTGTCTGTTGCACAACCAACAAGAATCAGGACGGAAGTGCCAGCAAATCCTCGAAATGCAGTCAAGTGTGAGATTTGTTCAATCACAGAAGGACCAGCAGCCAGGATAGCCAAAAAGGCAGAACCCAGAACAGATATGCGGCTAAGAACCTGTATGACAACCATTTTAGTATAAATACCGAGTCCAAGAATCATTAGCTCAACAAAACTTAAGGCTCGCACTAAAACTTTACACATGCAATGATAAAATCTTCTAGCAGCTTCTGCATAGTATTAGACGATCAACTTTATGTAGCCCTCAGTGAAAATGATTATCTGGATTCTGGAACAGTAGAGATGAAAGGGCTTATGTAGTAGCTCTTGTGGAACACTATTCCAAAGGTGGTTCAGCTATGCATAAAATATATTAAGGAGTGTCTAGACATCCATGGAAATGAAAGGGGCCATTATGGTTAACATAGTAATCACATAGGCAATTCCACAGAAAGAGATCACTGATACAAAGGTGTAGCAAGGAGGTTGATCACTAAAAGACCAAGTCTGCTTCTATTGAACATCCAAGAACTAGTGAATGAAACTGGCCAGAAGAGTTCATACGGTTCAAAATAAGCAAATAAAATAAGAGGGTGAGAGGTGAGATTAATTTTTTTTTATTAAAAGAACCTAAGAAGTAGAACATTTGTAGATTATGCGATTGACTACTTCATATGATAAATACTAAGATTGCTTAGTAATTGACCATTTTGATGTATACCCCAAGGTCAATTATTAGATGCACCAATCCAAACTCCTGTATCAGATAGTATGGTCTAGAATTCATGTAACAAATACCTGAGGTTCTAGTCATGATAGCATGTTTTGTGTATGGTTCATATATCGATTCAGCATTCAGGTTTATAATGCAAACAATACACATTTCATAAGAAAGAAAAAAACTTACTGTTTTAAGAAAAGCAGCGGTACTTTTACCCGGTCGTACAAGTGGAATTGATGCACCTTGGCGCTTCAACTGTTCACTCACATCATCGGGGTCTAATTGAAGGAAGGTGTAGTAATAGTTGAAGAACGCTATTAATAGGATATTGGTTGGGAGATAGAAAGAACCTGCAAACATTTATCCAGTTGGTTTAAACTAGATCTATTTGTTTTACACCGACAAAGAAAGCAGAATCCACCAGATGAAAGTTATTGATGGCAAATTCTTTTCTTCTATTTTCTTTTATTCCATCTCATGCAGTTACTATCAATAGTTTGGTTCTTGGATTACACAACATTACAACTCTGAAGTAAAATAAGAGGCTAGAAAAACAGCCACCCATCCTACCCCACCCTAAGGTAACCATGAATCAGATGACTCAATCACCATACTAAGACAGGAAGGAAGACAGAGCACAGCATCCTACCATAAACATTGAATTGGTTTGGAAGTAAGCAGAGTTTATGGTAAACAGTCAAGAGTATTTGAGCAATTTAAGCACCATGACAAGGCCCTCAAATGAGCACAGAGAAAAATAGCTTCCAAAACCTAGGTAAGACTCATTTCAACTAGGTTGATAATCAATAATTTTGTTAGTGCAAAGAAACTTTTTCCAATCAACTATCATCCTGTCATTTTTAACATGAGCAGCCAAAATAGCAAATGCTCACCTCCCGGGTTCAAAGCCAATGCAGCTTTCTTCAGTGCAGATATTCCAGTGAACCGCGCTAGGGTGCCAGGAAGAGCCAATGATGATGTAGAAAAGATAATTGGCATCACCCCAGAACTATTTACCTGCTCAGTGAAACCATGATATGAAAATAAAGACGAATTAAACCTGAATGGAAGACATACAACCACAGGAAGCCATCTCATCACAACTCAATTAAAAGAAGTGCGCATGCAAGATACATAACATAGTATGTGAATTGTATGATAATCATCTTCATTTCCTCCCCAGGCTTCTTTCAACACTGGATTCTGTATTACATCCTATGCTGTGGGAATATGCTCAAGCTCATAACTTAAGGTGGTGAGATCATGCATAAGTTTCACAGAACAAAAATATTTGGAAGACAAATCATCAGCCTTAACTTTTGAATGTCAAAGGTAGTCCTATTGAGGTCATAGATTAACATACTATCATCAAACATTATTCAATAATGCTTGTTATTTCTCACTGTTAGGGAGTTGGAGAATAAGAGTTCTGTAAGTTGAACTAACGATGCTGAAGTAACAGCATGGTCTCTGTTTTCCCTCTTTTCTAGAGAGCTAAAACTAACCTAATAGCAAGAGGCTCAAGGTAACACCAATTTCTCAAAGAGCAAGAACCCAATGATGATATGTGGGGAAATTATGAAAGTAATAAGATGATAATTTTTTTCTTTTCGACGGAAGAAGAGAACTTTACCGAGAAAAATAAAGAAAATACAAGTAACAAGAAAAACAAGACACTCCTGCACAAACAGGAAATCAAATGAGATTAGCTTGATTGTTTCTGAAAGAGATCCAAGGGTGCAAAGGGGAGATGTAGAATGCATGAATTCATCACTGATTGCCTCTCTTTATACACAAGCAGTAAAAGCAAGTGGGTAACAAGCTAAAATTGTTCTTCCAAAGATCATGTCTCCAGAGAAGGATTTTTAAACAATTTGTATTCCTCCTTTCCAAAAAAGCCAGGCTTTTGACCCTTGATCCTCCCAAAGAAAGAGGTATGGCATTTCCCCTCATCTTCCATGGATAATTTTTTCTGTTCAAGTTGAAGAGGTAATTTCACCTTCAAATAGTCTCATTAGTGAGCATCTAGCTGCTCTTACTTTTATGATAGCTGAAGTTCTATAAGTTTTGGAATTGACAGAGGAACCCATTTGAGGCACTCTGTTATGAAGATTATCATCATGAATAACAGAACCCATGCAGTTGATATGCTTAATTGGCAAAATATCATATCAAAGTCAGGTCAATGGGTATACCCAATCATAGATACAGATACATTGGCATAGTTCTAACATCAAAATTTGGGGACTTTGTTCTTAATTTTGTCTCAGTGTGAGAAAATGACTAGTTAATTACTCCTAGTTGAAAATAAAGGTACATATCAGGAAATTGACCAACAAAGCATTCTGAATAGGAATGAATCAAATCAAAGATTTCAAACTCATAGAATTTAAAATACATGATACAAGAGCATAAAATACAAACCTTAAAGGGTAGATAAGCAGATTTTTGAAGCCCATCACTTCTGCTGGTATATCTTGAGGCATAGTTGAGTGGAATCTTTCTTTCTGCCTCCTGAAATCCTTTGTTGTAATATTCATTAACATTTTATTTCTTCCACAAAATCAAGTTTTATCAAAAAATTGGTTAACAATTACCTGAACATAGACAATACCAAGAACTAATAGGAAGAACGAAAAGATGATGGTGCCAAGTCCAACATAGTTACCATCCTGAAATGCCTCTGCAGCAGTCCGACCAAAAGATGCCGGCAAGTAGGAAATAATACTTGTAAATATCAAAAGAGATGTACCATTTCCAAGTTTGAGATCAGAGATTCGTTCTCCAATGTAAGTTGTAAACACAGAGCCAAGTGTCAATAAAGTAACAGATGTTAGAACCCACTGCGTGTTAAAGTCATCAACGTAAGGACGAAGGTAAAGAACCTGACCAATTGCCTGTCATGGAAAACAAAAAATAACTTGGCATCATTTTGTAGAATACATTTCCGGGTACTCTGTTGAGAACATCAACTGTTTTTAAGAGTTTCAAATGCAAGATATTTAATGTTCAACACCTTCACAGACAGATACGTGATGCTGCTATATGACAAGTACTTATAATATGCTACTAGTTTGTATATTCAGACTCCGAAAATTACTTTGCAAAAAATTGATCTCATAATTCACAACTATAACTTTGTTGACTGAAGCACTAATAGATGTGTTAATGGTTTTTCTTTTCACATCTTAACAAAAGATCTGACCTAAATATATATGACAACCACAAATTTTAGCAACAACAAAACTTTACAATTTTTTTTTGGAACGACACTTAGCGGGTTATGTGATGAATCTAGGTTCATGTTAGCTAACACATTATTCAGGTGAACATTGAGCTGCTTACCTGTACTATAGCAAAACCAACTGAAGCATACCGAGTATACTGAAGAATTTTCTTTCTTCCTGCTTCACCTTCTCTCTTCTGAAGATCTTGCAACTTGGGATAAATTTGAGCAAGAAGCTGAAACACAATCTGGGCATTGATAAAGGGAACAATTCCTAGTGAACATATTCCAAGTCTACCAATGCCTCCCCCAGAAAATGAATCCAAAGTGCTCAATAAGCTATTCTGATCTAAATTTCCAGCGAATGCCTCCTGATTTACCCCACCTAGGGGTATATATATCCCAAGACGGGATAGAGCCAGAAACCCCAAAAGCTTGAGAAATTTTCCTGGTAATGGGCCTTTGAAGAAATCGCCAAAATCAATGGAACTGTCCTCGATTGCAGCTGCCAAGAGTCAAAGCATCCCACTTAATTGCTAGGAGATAAAAAATACATTCGCAACTTGAATTTCATAAGACATTAAGCCAGAAACAGACCTGCAACTCCTCGCTTATCTTTTTTTGTACTCGAAGCACTCTCAAATATTGGCGATAAGAAGGCTAGAAGACTTTCCCAAGAAGCATTTAGACTGGATGGTACATTTGAATTAATACCCAAGGGATCAAAACTGGAGCAATCACGGTTACAAAGGAATTCAAGTCAGCTAGAGAGAGAGATTACAACAACAGAAAACTAAACATTTATAGGGAAATGTTACGTGGGGAAATTTTGAATGGAATAATTTCCAAATGAAAAAACACCTATTAAAAACTAGACATCTTTAGAGCTTACTGAATTGAAAAGTTCAAGGCCTTAAACTAGGCAGTAAAAGTTAAATTCGGTAAGAGTATGGTTTGCCTGATTCAAAGAACAATGACAGAAACTAGGAGCTACATCACCTTAGCTTCCATTTAAGACATGTAATGATTAATTTTTCAAAATGCAGAAATATGCAGATTAATTTCCAAGGAGGAAAAGGGAATTATGGAAGTAAGAACGAAAATCAAGCAGAACATCTTTCAATTTGGGTTCTTTTGGTTTACACCCAGCACCCGTAGTCCTATTATGAACAATTTTCATTTCCCTCGCTTCTCCTAAATGTCCATTCGATCCAGACAAACACACACACACACACACACACACACAATAGAAGAACCATAACGCGATCAGAAAGCTTTTTATATTGAATAACAACATCACCTCAAGAAACCAAGAAAAGCTTTTTCAAATTATTATTCCTCTTGCCAAGCAATGCATGGGACATACAAATTGACGTAAAGAGAGACCAAATTACCAACAAACAAACAAAGCCCATTTTGGATAAAGGTACAGAAATCTAAGTTTAAAGAACCAAATGACAAGATAATAAGTGAAAAAACACAAAAGGGTGTCCCTGAAAAAGCAAAAAGAAGTACCTATTGGCGTTAAGGGTAGTGTTCCACGACTTGGTGTTGGGTTTTGGCTGGACAGAGAAGCTGGCTCTGCAAACTGATGTTTTGAGTCTTTGAGAGGCTCTTGTGGGATTGATACGAGAGAGGTTGAAGCTAATTGGCGAGCAAGGACATGCTTCTCTCACAGTTAACAACATGATCTTCTCCTAACACTTAATAGCCTTTTGGTTTTCTCTTGTATTAGTACAAGTTTTCTACTACCAAGTCATAACTACTAGTACAAGGATTTTCTTTCATTTTCTCCTCTAGCTGGAAGTGGAACCTCTACTGTAAACGGTTTTTTCTTTTGACCAAATTAACTTGTGGGATATTTTCCTAATTCAAAAATTTAAAAACAAATTAAGGATATGTTTTATTTTTTTTATAAAAAAAACATGAGAAATGAGTCCAAAATATGTTTTTCATTGAGTGTATAAATTTGACTAGCTAGATTGTAGGTTTGAGGAGCTATATTATTGTAGAATCTTTTTTATATTTAAATTTTATAGTATTTAAAATAAATATTCGCAATAAAACAAATAATTCAAAAAAATAATATTTTCATAGTAATTTTTTTTATTGATGCATTTCTTTTTATAAAAAAATATCTTCTTTATAAGTAGCATGATTTTTTTGAATAAAAATTCAAGTCAATTAGAATAAATATTTATAAGAATTAAATAATTTAAATTGAGAAGAGAATATGCGTTATTTTAATCAAAATGTTTATTCTTTATTAAAGCATTTCTTTTTATTTTGATGATAAAATATATATTTTTTATTATAAGCATTTTTTATACATTTTATTCTTTATGTAATGAACAAATTTTTAAAAACAATTATGCATATTGGGTTAATATATATTATATATCATAAAGTAATTATTAATATTACCATAAGAAATTCTAATCTTAATTGAAACTTATGACCAAAATCAGGTAATTTTTCATATATAATGTTAACAATTTTATTATAAAATAAAAATTAATTAATTAACTAACTAAAAATAAAAAGGAAGGGCCAAAAGAATCAAGTTAAGCTCACACGTCTAACTTGTTAAAAAAAAATAGGTGTTTGTGAGCCTAAAAGGTCAAGGCCAAACACATGGCATATTGTAAAAAGCTCAGGTGTGGTTCTATACACGTGTATTTTCGTTTATTTTGGATGACTTCTTGTCTATTGTTTTTTTTTTTTAATGACTAGATAACAAGTTGTTTGCCATGATAGAAGACAATCCTCTGCAACTAATTTTGGCCACCTTTGATGATCATAAAAATTAGAGTGGGGTATTTTAGATCCTAAAACCCAAATTTGAACATATTTTTGCCAAAGAGAAGCACAAAAAACATCATATGAAATTCAATAATCCAATTAAAAACCCCCCAAATTCTTTATAATCAGTCAAAAAACTTAAAATTAAATTGAATCTAAATTTTTAATGATTTTTGATATATTTTTTACAGCATGACTAAAGAGCTAAACTATCCCCGTACAATTCTTCTCTTAAAGACGAACCTAATGGTATCAAGATCGATCTTTTGTGTGGTTAGAACGTGGTTGATTGAATGTTTCTCTCTCAATTTTTTATTTGATGACTTGCTCTCTTTTCTTTCAACTTTCAAGGATCGAAATGCGAGAAAACATGGATTAGGACCAAATTGTAAAAAATAAAAATTTTGAAAACCAAATTAAATTTTTCAGATAAAGTACTGTAGTAATCTATAATAAAATTTGTAATAGGATTCTACCAAATAGCAGTAGACTTGTTTATAACACTTTATAATACCCACATAACCTAAACAACTCTAAAAGAATAAAAGAAAACCAAGAATAGACTAGAACTAAAAAATATGATAAAATCCGGATAATAGCCAAAATGGTCCGCTGTTTTAGAGATCACAAGACAATAGCCAAAATGGTTTGCCATTTTAAGAAACGATTAGATTGTTTCTCAAACAGGTCTGACAATTTTTGAAAAATTTCCAAAAATTTTCGGGATTTTTCAAAATGGTCTGAACGACTCTAAAAGAGCATGATCAATTCTCAAAACAGTCTGATATATTATAAAATGGTCTAACCGATTTTGCCAATTGACAGAAAACTATGTCTAATGACTAGTTTCTTTTCTAAGCCTATAAATAGCATTTTCCTTGCCCGTGGAACTCCTATGGAAAAAATCCAAGCATACTCCATCTCAAAAACAACCTATAACATCCTTATTTAACTTGTAATCATCCAAAAATAAGGTTACGTGTGAATTGATAAAATCCTCTTAAAGATCTTAATTGTTATTCCAATCAACTATACTTAAAGAGTATATCGTGGAAAGTGAAAATGATATTTTAAACACCTGAGAAAGTCTCCTAGAGATAAAATTTTGAGTGGTTTAATACTTTTTATTCAACAAGTATTGGTGAAAGGTTTTCTAGTTTTTAACCTATAAAAAAGATTAGAGATAACAATTTGTTTCTAAACCCGTAGAAGGATTGAGTTTGATCTTGCACTCACAAAAAGATCATGTAACAATTTGGTCTCAACCGTTAAGAAGACCGGTATGTGATAGTGACACTCTTTAACAAAAGTTCAAAGAAAGGAGTAGATGGTTTGTTGAACTTCTATAAATCTTGGTGTAATCTTTCTAAACTTTCACTCTTTAATTATTGTATTTATATTGTTTATTGCTTCTGCATTTGGTTGAATGTTTGACCTTTAGTGTTTATATTATCTTAATCCTAAAACAACACCTTATCCATGTTTTATTATTTTTTACAAAAAAACACTTATGTTTTTTATTAGAAGAATAATTTCAAAAATTAAAACATTACATCACATGAAAAGTAAACTTCAATAAAAAAATATCATGGATAATTATGATGCAGAAGTACAAAAGAGTTAAAAAAAAATAATTAATTTGAAAACATCATGTAAAAAGTTAACATAAAAAAAACAAATTATTCTCATTGAATATTCATAAAATTTTGTAAAACATTAACATAAAATTTTGCATATTAGATTATATAGATGTTTTATAAATTAATTGAAAAATTTAACATAAAATCTCAAATCTTATTTGAAAAATAAGGCATATTTGGAGGATTTTTTAAATTTTATTGTAACAATCCTAATTGGAAAGCATTTTATTATAAAATAATAAAGAATTAAAAGACCATCGCACAAGTTTGAAAGGTCAAACTCTTGCACCTAGATTTAAAAAAAGCCCAAGTGCCTTTTTTTCCTTTCAAAAAATCAAAAACCAATATATTTGAACCTCAAAAATCAAAATTTCACATATTTTCACTTGAAAATACTTTAAAAAATCATTATAAAAAGCTTAATAACCATATTAAAAACCTCCAAACACCCTCAAATATTCTTTAAAACCCAAACCAAACAAAACAAAAAAAAAACCTTTCTAAGCCTATATCAACTTTTGTTGACATCATTAAAGGTGAAAACCACTTTCATTAAGTTTTTTTCTTAAAATCGAACACAAAATCAAAGTTATTAGTGGTTAGAATCCGACCACCTGATAGCTGTCTCTCTTCTTTAATTTTTTTGTTGACTTTCTCCCTCCTCTCTTAATCTTTAAGGACTAAGACATGATAAAAAAAATAAAGTTTACAACCAAAAAATAATAATCTAAAAGGATAGGGATGAAAGACAAAAAAAATAAAATTGGGAGATCAAATAGAACTTTTGTTTGCCTTTATGAAAAAGGCCATTATTTCTTCTTTTATGTGTGTTTTAATCATCTATCTCTTGATTTGTTTTATGTAAAAGATAAAACTCTATTTCATAAAATCGATCATTAATTTAACTTAATTTTTATGAGGGTTTTTTTTGGGAGAGTGTATAATTTTTTTCATCAAGACTAGTTATGGACCCCATTAATCAAGACGTTTGTAGCCACTAGCTCAAGTAAGCCTTCCACCTTAAACATTTCTCATTAAATTATTTAGATATTCTGAAATGAGCTAAGAACTTTGCATAAACATCTTTGAAGTTAATGATGGATTCGTGATCCAAGTTATGGTACCACATCTAGGATGACCCATAAAACATGGTCAGAAGAATTTTGCATATGGCTCTCTATTTCGTATGATGAGCTTTAGGTTACGACACATGCTTTGCACATGTTTTTTTAGATTCGTGAGCCCGTCGACTTGTTTAGGCTTATTTTTATGGTGATAAAATCCTTTAGAAAACCAGTGTCAAACACTTTTTTAGTTAATAAAAAACTCCCCACATTGTAAAGGTTGTACACCTCCACGACAATGATCTTTATAATCACGGAAAAAGATTCATTCCAAGTCTTTTTTTCCCAAGCTCTTAAAAGGAGTCCCTAAGAAAAGATAGTGGTGATGGCGATGATTATTTGTTGATTTGTCTTTAGACTTGCATTTGTCACATTTGGAGTATCCACTTGAAAAATGCTTTATATGATGGTGAGAGTGGATTTTATATAGGATGTAAGGACGACGACTCTCCCTTTTGTTTTCTTGCATGTCATTTTTATTTATTCTTTCCTCGAACTAGATTTTTTTGTTTGCATTAAAGGTGTATATGATGGAGCCATATGTAGAGGAAGAGGCAAGGCCTTAAGTTGCTCTTAGGCAGCTAACATAACCTCTATAAACATTCTCACTTGTTTCTAGGTTTTTAACTAAGAAAAGAACTAGGAAAGAAAAAGAATTGAATTGGCTTTTGTTCGAGTCTCCACAAATAATGTCATTAATAAAATTGAAGAAAACTTCAAAGGATCTTGGGCTTTTCATAGTTATATATTGGGCTTTGAAAATTCTTTTGAATAAGATTTTGGTTGGTGGTTCATAATATTTTACATAACAAGTCATCTATACATGATACAAGGTCTTTTGATATTTAAGTTAGCAAGGATATAGAAAGAATGTAATATGTAAAAGAAAAAGATTAAATGTAGGAAAATGTTTTTCCTTATCTACTTATAAGGAAAAATGAGCATGATTCATTCTTGATGATTCATAAGTATTTATACATCTACGTATCATATAAACTTGGTTGATGCATAGTATGGTTGTAGATATAGTGAGTATTATACATATAGGGATAATCATGCAAAATAATTACTTTTATAGTGGGTGATTGCATAACCAACTTGTAAAATAAAGATCATGTAGCTGACCATACTGTAAATTTGTAAAATAGAGCAGTCAAATGAGCAACTTTATTATTAACTTATAAGATGAGGTGCTTATATGGATAGTCTTATTGTAGGGAACATGCCTTAACATTATTTGACGTGCCTATGATGGTAAAAAATCATGTCAAGGAGAATTTTTTGAAACACAAAAACGAGAGCGTTAGTGGGCTTGGGTTTGAACCCACCACACCAACTGTCGCGGGGTGCGCGGCGTCGCGGCGATCGTCCACCCTCATGGTGTGTATGGGGGGATATATCTGGTAAATATGGAGAGACAAGGAGTTCTTTGTCTCTTAGTAATAAAAAATGGTGTGGGAGTCGCCACCTAGTATTTTGGTCACTAGGAACCTTAACTGGTCTCAGAGATCGGGCACGGGGACTGGTTGCGTAAAGGGAAGGTATTAGCACCCCAAATACGCCCTACCTAAGGTAAGCTGCTTTGTTTGTTTGTCTGATAAAATTAAGGTCTCGTTGTGTTTCCTGGTTGTTGGTCCGTCTATGGTTCAAGAAAAGTCCTCCTCAATAAGGAGGTCCTTATCTTATCGGGTAAAACCTAACCGTTCTAAAAAACTATGTAAAAAAACCATATTTTTAATATCAGGAAAAACATTTTATATATAAATTCGTAATCCCGAATACTAAAAGAAAACAAAAAGATTTTTTTAGAATTTTTGAAATATTGGCCTAGTTCTCATGGCTTGAATAAACTGGTTATTAAAGCCAAAATGCATGCTAATACATATATCGTTTTGAAATTTTCTTTGTTGTATGAAAAATATGATGTTGTAATATTTATATATATATATTGGAGAGACTAGGCCGTATTTTAAAACAAAACATTTTTAATTATGTATAGATTTTTTTTGATGTTTTGACGTAAATCGGATATTTTAATACTGGGTTGATATTCTTACGGTATAAAAATATAACCAAATATTAATCCACTTTGATAAAAAATGCAGAAAAATCAACAATATTTTTTAAAAATATTTAGGAAATTTTTGAAAGCAAAAGACATTTTTATTTTGAAAATCTTTGATGTTTTGATGAAAACCGGGTATTTTAAAACCGAATTTGTATTTCTATAACATAAAAAATACAAACCAAAATTGATCAAAGTACAATAATAAAATTACAGAAAAAACACATATTTTCTGAAATAATTTTTGAAGAATTTTGGTAATTTTTTTTATATATATATCTATATATAAATAATCTAAAACAAAATAATATATAATATATAATATTAAATGGGCTGGGCTGGTCCGGCCCAACCAACTGGGTTGGGCCGGACTCAGCCTTAAAATAGATTGGGCCGATTTCGGCCCAAAATGGATTGGGCCGATCTCGGCCCGCACAATTATCCTCTTCTGGGCCAGGCCCGGCCCAGAAGAGATGGCTGGGCCAGGATCCGCCTGGCCCAGCAGCCTAAACCGGGCGGGGGGAATTAATTTCCCCCCACCCCTGCATGCAGAACGCTATTCGTTCTGCATGCAGAGAAGGAAAAAAAATGCTATAGATATAGGGGAAGAAAGGTTACCTGGTGGGGCTGTGGCGGAGCGTTGCTGGTCTGTCGGCTTCGCTGGCGGTGCTGCGGCGGCTCCAGGCGGCGCTGCAGCTGTTCCTAACGTCCGGCGGTGCTACTGTTCCTCTTCCAGCCTTCTACCCGTTTCCAGCTTTTCCCCTCCCTTTTCCTATGGTTCGGTCTTCTTCTTTTTTTTCTTTTCTTCCCTTCCCTCTTTTCTCTTGGTCTGTCTTTTTTCCTCTGTTTTTTTTTTATGTTTTTCTCTCCTCTCGGTTTCTCTCTTCTTTCGGTTCTTCCTCCCTTTCTCTCCTCTGTTTTTTCGTTTTCTCCTCTCCCCCGTTGCCTCTCCTTTTTTCTTCTTTCGGGTCTCTTCCCTCTCCGTTCCTCCTCTCGGTTCAGCGTCCTTGGATCCCATTTATAGAGCCAAGGGCATGGCTTTTTACAGCTCACATGGGGGGGGCAGCCGGCTGGTCGGCCATGGGCGCGGCTGCCGAGGTTCGGCGAGTGGTGCGCGGTGGGTGGTCGGCCATTGTGTTCGGTCGGTGGGCTCCAGGCGAGAGAGAGAGGGGCCGGCCAAAAATTCAAAAAAAAGCAACATTTTTTCCTTCTTCCCCGCTGCCTGTTCGGGGGGGAAGAAGAAAGATGAACAGTGTCGTTCAAAACGACACCGTTCTGCTCTTTCCCTTTTTTTTTTTTTTTAATATATGAAACGGCGTCGTTTTGGAGAAAACGCGCCGTTTCATTTAAATGTGGCGCCAGAACGCGCCAAAGTCCAAATCAGCCCTCAATCATCTTTTGTCCCTTCAATTGCATCCCTGCCGAATTTCGGTCTTCACCCCTATAGTTGGCCGCGTTTTTCACTTTAGTCCTTGGCCTCTGATTTATGCAATTGAGCCCTTAATTGATCAATAAACTTCCAATTTCTTCAATTAGACCCTTGAATCAATTAATTCCAGCCCCTATACTTACGCGCCTTCTTCAATTTGGTCCCTGGTTTCGGATTTCTTCAATTAAGTCCCTAATTGGCCCTTCAACTTCAATATTTATGCAATTAAGCCCCTGATTTGACTTAATAAATTCCTAAAAAATATATTTTGGCTCCAGAACTTAAATTTCTTCCAATTAAAGCCCAAATTGACTTAAAAATCAATTTTTCTTGCAATCAAATCCCCTATAAAATCATTTAAAAATCCAATTAAATCCAAAAACATCCAAATTTGGGCTTTTCTCCTCCAATCCAAATTTTCCTTCTCAACAGGGCTCTCCTCCTTCAATAATATACTGTTAAAAATCCAATCTTTGTATTTTTAACCTCATTGAACAATTTTCCGACAATTTTCTGAGCGCTTCTGCCTTCTGTTATTTTTTCTTAACCTCCTTTGGCTATATATATTTTTATATATATATATTTTGTGGGGGACCCAAAAATGGGTTACAACAGATGCCCCCTCTTTATAATGCTTACGGAGCAGAGATTTTGCGCAGTAAGTTTTATAAAGATAAAACCCCAAAACAAAACTCCCGGAACTGATCTGGTCGAAGCTTGAATGATCTGATACTTGTTTTTTATAGCAATCTCAACTTGGAATCCCATCTGACGATTCCTTTATTTATCTTCTCTTTTTTTACTAACATGAAAATACGAGGTCCCATCTGGCGACCTCCAAATAGTGAAGCACGAGATCCCTTCTGGCGATCTTCTTTAATCAACTTGGAATCTCATCTGGCGATTCCTTTTATTCAACATGTAATATGAGGTCCCATCTGGCGACCTCAAGTAACGAAACACGAGATCCCTTCTGGCGATCTCCTTTAATCAACTTGGAATCCCATCTGGCGATTCCTTGTAACCAATATGAAATATGAGGTCCCATCTGGCGACCTCCTGTGATGAATATCGAAATACGAGATCCCTTCTGGCGATCTCTTTTAATCAACTTGGAATCCCATCTGGCGATTCCCTTTTTTCTTTTTTTTTTCTTTTTTTCTTTTTACGAGGTCCCATCTGGCGACCTCCAAATAGTGAAATGCGAGATCCCTTTTGGCGATCTCCTTTATTCAACTTGGAATCCCATCTGGCGATTCCTTTTAACCAACATGTAATACGAGGTCCCATCTGGCGACCTCAAATAGCGAAACACGAGATCCCTTCTGGCGATCTCCTTTAACTTGGAATCCCATCTGGCGATTCCTTTTATTCAAAAACGAGGTCCCATCTGGCGACCTTCAAAATAGTGAAACACGAGATCCCTTCTGGCGATCTCTTTTAACTTGGAATCCCATCTGGCGATTCCTTTTATTTAAACGAAGTACGAGGTCCCATCTGGCGACCTTCAAATAGCAAAACACAAGATCCCTTCTGGCGATCTCCTTTAACTTGGAATCCCATCTGGCGATTCCCCTTTTTTCTTTCTTTTTTCCCCCCCGTTTTTTTTTCTTTTTACGAGGTCCCATATGACGACCTCCAAATAGTGAAACACGAGATCCCTTCTGGCGATCTCCTTCAACTTGGAATCCCATCTGGTGATTCCTTTTTATTCAAACGAAAAATGGGGTCTCATCTGGCGACCTCCAAATAGCGAAATACGAGATCCCTTCTGGCGATCTCCTTCAATCTTGGAATCCCATCTGGCGATTCTTCCTTATTCAAAGCTGAAATACGAAATATAAGGTCCCATCTGGCGACCTCCCAATAGCGAAATACGAGATCCCTTCTGGCGATCTCCTTCAATCTTGGAATCCCATCTGGTGATTCCTTTTATTCAAAGCTGAAATACGATGTTGTTCTTCCTGATGGCAGGGTTCAAAACTTTTCATTTTCTCTTTTTCTTGTTCTTCTTGTTGTTCCAGAATCCACCACGGTTCGAAACCGTGATTCTTTGCTAACACCCACTATGATTCTTTCTTCGTCTCCAATCTTGCTGGAATGTATTAAGAACTCCTCCTGTAATGATCCAGAAAGTATATATGCAATGATTTATGATTAGATGCCATGCATGCATTCGTACCTGATTTTGAAACATAGGCCCCATCCTCTTCTTCTAGTTCATGAGACTCCCTCTTAACATGAACTTGTTTTTGAAGTCGTATGTTGGATTCATCTCTTGTGTTGTCTCTGACTTTCTTCAAGTAGTCCTTTTCCCAAAATGTATGAATTGTTATTGCCTTCTTTGTCATGCTTTTGTCAAATGCTTTAGCTTGGTTTTCAAATCTATAGGCTTCCGTACATTTTAAACACGGAAAAAATTTCATGAAAACATCTCTTATTGCCCCCAGTGTAGGGGTGTGATTATAGCCTAGGCTTTTGTATGGAGAAGAAATTCGTTCAGCCGATGCTAAACTTTTTAGGTGTGATAACAACAAGACATGCACTATTGGGATTAATGCAAAAATGATTGTTGTGAGATCAATGCAAAAGAGAAAGAAGTCAATGGCCAAACTTTGCTTTATTGATTTAGGAGCCTACATCAAGCATAATATCTTTTTACAGAGTCAGAATTCACAGGTCGAGCTAGGTCTTCTCCATCCATTCTAGCCAACTTCAGCGCTCCTCCTGAGAATGCCTTCTTTACTACGTAAGGACCCTCGTAATTCGGTGCCCATTTGCTTTGATCGTCTCTAGGTAACGACAATATTTTCTTCAGTACTAGATCCCCTTCTTGAAACAACCGCGGTCTAACCTTTTTATCATATGCCTTGGCCATTCGTTTCTGGTAAAGTTGGTGATGACATATTGCAGCTATCCTCTTTTCGCTGATCAAGTTCAGTTGCTCATATCTCACTTTGGCCCACTCGGCCTCCTCTAATTCTGAATCTATCAACACTCTTAACGACGGGATCTCTACTTCCAAAGGCATCACTGCCTCCATACCGTACACCAGAGAATATGGGGTTGTCCCCGTCGAGGTCCTGACTGTAGTGCGGTATGCATGAAGGGCGAATGACAACATCTCATGCCAATCTCTATATGTGACTACCATTTTCTGAATAATCTTCTTGATGTTCTTGTTGGCGGCTTCTACTGCACCATTCATCTTTGGTCGGTATGGTGAAGAATTCGAATGCTTGATTTTCCATTTAGTACACAACTCTGCTATCATTTTGCCATTAAAATTCTGCGCATTATCTGTCACTATCTTTTCTGGAGGACCATATCGACAAATCAAGTCCTTCTCTATAAACCTCTTCACTACATTCTGTGTTACGTGAGCATATGAATTGGCTTCCACCCACTTTGTGAAGTAGTCAATAGCTACAAGGATGAATCTATGACCATTGCTAGCTTTTGGGTTAACAGGACCGATCACGTCGATTCCCCACATTGCAAACGGCTAAGGAGATATCAGATTAAATAAAGGAGCTGGCGGCATATTGACCCTGTCACTGTAAACTTGACATTTATGACATTTCCTGACATAGTCGATACAGTCTTTCTCTAGTGTCATCCAAAAATAGCCAGCCCTTTGGATTTTCCTCGCTATCATATGTCCGCTAGCATGGGTTGAGCAAATCCCCTCATGGACTTCCCGTAATGCCTTTTTCCTCATTCAAACACCTTAACAGGGTTCCATCAAATGATCTTTTGTACAAAATCTCTCCATCTAAATAGAAGTCTATAGCCAACCTTCTCAAGGTTTTCTTATCTGTTTTGGAAGCTCCCACCGGATATTCATGATTTTGCACAAGGTTCTTGATATCATAATACCAAGGTTGTCCATCCATCTCTCCTTCAACTAAGCAACAGTGAGCTGGGTCGTTTCTAATGTCAATGTGTACCGGTTGTACCTTGCATTTGAGATCAATGGTAGTCATAGCAGCTAACGTGGCCAAAGCATCTGCAAAATGGTTCCCTTCCCTTCCCAGATGGGTGAATCTAATTTATTCAAATTCCTTTGCTAACATGGATAGGTATTCCTGGTACGGCCTCAACTTTTCCTCCTTGGTTTGCCATTCCCCTTTAACCTGACAAATAATCAACATTGAATCTCCATATACATCTATCTTCTTTATCTTCAACTCTAATGCTGCTTCTAAACCAAGGATACAAGCTTCATACTCAGCTGTATTGTTGGTGCACTCGAAATGCAGTTTAACCGAAACTGGATACTGTTTCTTATCGGGAGAGATTATTACCGCACCGGCCCCATTACCATATACATTCACTGCACCGTCAAAAAACATCGTCCACCAATCTGTCTTCTCTTCTTCTTTCTCTACTGACAATATATCTTCATCAGGGAAGTCAAAATCCAACGGTTCGTAATCTTCGACAGCATTATCGGCCAGATGGTCCGCGATTGCACTTCCTTTCACGGTTTTCCTTGTCATATATACTATGTCATATTCTGCTAATAGAACTTGCCACCTTGCAATTCGACTTGAGAGAAAGGGCTTGTTACAAATATACCTCAGAGGATCCACTTTTGAAATTAACCAAGTGGTATAGTATAACATATAATGTCGCAACCTCTTTGCCGCCCACACCAATGCACAACAAAGTCTTTCTATCTCCGTGTATCTAGACTCACATTCGGTGAATTTCTTGCTTAAGTAATAAATGGCTCTTTCCTTCCTTCCGGTTTCATCATGCTGTCCTAATACACATCCCATGGCTGCTTCAGTTACTGTGAGATATAATACTAAAGGCTTTCCTGATACCGGAGGAACCAGTAAAGGTGGATTTTGTAAATAATGCTTGATTTTATTGAATGCCTCCTCACACTCCTCATTCCAGGTTCCAGGATTCTTTTTCCTTAGTAGTCGGAATATAGGTTCACACGTTGTTGTTAGCTGAGCTATAAACCGAGCAATGTAGTTTAACCTTCCCAAGAATCCTCTTACTTCTTTCTCCGTCTTGGGGGATGACATGGCTTGGATGGCCCTTACTTTATCTGGATCCACCTCTATACCTCTATCACTTACCACAAATCCTAACAGCTTGCCCGACTTAACTCCGAATGAACATTTTGCAGGATTAAGCCTTAGTTCATATTTCCTCAACCTCTCAAACAACTTCCTCAAAACTTCAACATGATCTTCTCCCCTTTTAGACTTGGCAATCACGTCGTCTACATACACCTCAATTTCCTTGTGCATCATGTCATGGAACAAAGTCACCATTGCTCTTTGATAGGTTGCTCCTGCGTTCTTCAATCCAAATGGCATGACCTTGTAGCAGAATGTCCCCCAAGGTGTGATAAAAGTTGTTTTCGCCTTATCCTCCGGAGCCATTTTTATCTGGTTGTATCCTGAAAAACCATCCATAAAGGAATATGTAGAACTCTGGGCAGCGTTGTCCACTAAAACATCTATGTGTGGTAGAGGAAAATCATCCTTGGGACTAGCTTTATTCAAATTCCGAAAATCCACGCATACTCTAATCTTCCCCTCTTTCTTAGGCACCACAACAATGTTAGATACCCATTGTGGATACCTAACTACTTCTAGAAAGCCAGCATCCCATTGCTTCTCGAGTTCTGTCTTGACCTTCATCCAAACATCTGGGTGGGCCCTCCTCAGCTTCTACTTGACTGGCCTACAACCTTCCTCCAACGGTATCTTGTGTACTACAATATTTGTATCCAGACCAGGCATATCTTCATAGGACCAAGCAAAGACATCTGAATATTCTTGTAATAGGGCGATCATTTTTATCCTTTGCTCAGAAGTAATTAGGGTACCTATTTTCAACTCCTTCTTGACCTGATCACTGCCTACATTGATGGTTTCGAGTTCCTCTGCAGCAGGTTTCCAAGTCTGTTCCTGTTGTTCTACTAGCCTGGTGAATTCACTGATATTGCTTTCATCCAACTCTTCTTCTTCCATAGCTATCACATGTTCGTTCAAGTTTGGCCATTTATTCTTGATGCTAAATGTATGTGATGTTGTAGGAGATCCGCTTTCAGGATTCCTGAAAGCGGGAAGTGTTTGGTGTAAATGCATAAGAAAAGAAGGCAATTTGTGAAAAGTGCATGATCTCATAATTTATTTGAAGAAAAGGTGGGCTCCATGACAAACATAAAATCTAGCCGACAATTGAGCCTTGATTGTCGACTAGAGAGAAAAAACCAAACAAAGCAATGACAAAAGCATGTTAAGACGACCAAAGTGGGTTTACATTTTAAAAACTACTGGAGCTTCTTGGATCACCCAGTTCTGAAACTTCTCGTCCGGAGCCAACTTGCGCACAAAGGTCTTGGCGGAGACTTCTTCTATGGTGTAGACCGTCAGTTGTGGGAGTGCTTCATCTCCCTTTCTTGCTACCGTCTTCATGTCATCTTCTTCCACCTTGTTTTCTCCCAAGGTATTTATGCTCATGTTTGATAGCTCTTGATCAAGGCTTTCGGCTTCTTTATCATGTTGCATTATGTATGCAGCTTTTGGGAATGACACACTAAGGGGAGGGATTTCTAGCTTTTCTTCCTCAGGCTCTCTTCCTTTAATTCTAGCCATCCTTCTTGCCCTTCTTCGACCAGCAGCCCACCGATAATCCTCTTGGCTGGGTTGATACCCTAACCCAAATCTTTGAGCAGTATTTTTCATCATTGTCGGACTAACCCCTTCTGGTATCCTGATAATGAGGTTATACTGAAATGGGATCCCGTGGTCCAAAAAGCATAGACTTGCCATCCTTGCTGCTTCTGAGATCCTTGGCCTTCTTAACACTGTGTTCTCCGGCACCCAGTCAGTGTTCACAATCTCAAAGGCATGGATATTGTTATCCTTGCAATCACCTGCTTCGATAAAAGGCACAGCCACATTCTTTATCATGGATACTGTCTCCTCGGCCTTGACAGTTACCAACATCCCGTTCATAATATACTTCAGGCATTGGTGCAATGACGAAGCTACTGCCCCTGCTGCATGAATCCAAGGTCTTCCTAACAACATACTATAGGAAGGGTGGATATCCATAACCTGAAGTGTTACTAGGAACATTTGTGGTCCCACATACAACTCCACTTCCAAAGTCCCAATTACTGGCCTAGGTGAGCCATCATACGCTCTGGCCATCATAGTACTCGGCTTTATATGGGATTCATCGATCGGCATTTCTTCCAGAATGTGCTTTGGCAACACGTTAAGGGCCGAGCCATTATCAATGAGTACTTTTCCTATGATGCAGTCCTTGCACCTAACCGTAATGTATAAGGGCTTGTTATGTCCGGTACCTTCAGCATCAAGTTCATCAGCCGTGAAGTATAGGTAATTAGTTGCATGGATCCTCCCCACTAGATGCTCCATAGTTTTATGTTCAATGTCTTGGGGTACATATGCCTCATTCAGTACCTTCTGCAAGGCATTTCGATGCGGCTCAAAGCTGAGTATCAAGGACATCAGGGAAATCCTAGCTGGAGTCTTCTTTAGTTGATCTACTATGCAATATTCACTATGCTTGATCAACTTTAAGAATTCATTCGACTCCTCTTCCGTTACCGGCTTATTAACTTCTAGTGCTTTGTCTTGATCTACCACTTCTTTGCCCTTTGCCTTCCTCAATTCCTCAGGCGTAAAGCAACGACCACTCCTGGTCAAACCACTTATCTCAGTCTGGAACAAAGGAAGAGGGGCTCGAATGTTGGAGGTATAACCATAATTATAAGGCATGGCATTGTGATTCCCTTTGGTGTAGGATGGTTTGACCAAGATTAGCTTTGGGGGCCCATTAGCCGTTTGTTGGATCCTGCATACTCCTGTCATCTCATCCTGACCTTCCATCATGCTCACCTCACCCCTTCTCTCCATGGGTTCAATTCTCAATTGCCCCATTTTTAACATTTTTGTAATCTTTTCACGAAACTCGATGCAATCTTCAATATGGTGTCCATCTCTTCCATGGAACTCACAATAATCACCTCCCGCCGGATGGCTTCCCACATTCGCCTCTAAAAATCCTGATCGTACTAACATGTCGTACATCTTTTCCATAGACACCTTCAACATCTTGCATTGATTTCCCACCTCTATCATGCCTATTCCACTACTGCTTGAGGCATGTTTAGGCAACGGGTTTGAATTAATGTTGGGCTTGTCTTCAAAGGATACCCATCCTATCTTAATAAGCTCCAACAACCTTTTCTTGAAAGCGTAACAGGTTTCAATCCCATGCCCGGGATTACCCGCATGGTACTCACAAGTCAACTCAGGCTTGTACCAAATTGGGAATGGTGGTTGTAATGGTAATGTAGGGATAGGAGCGATGTGCCCAATGCTCAATAGTTTGGCGTACATGTCCTTCAAAGGCATGGGTAGTGGCGGTAGTTGTTCTGAAGGGTATCTTATATAGGGTCTTTGGTAGTGATTTTGGTTGTTTGACTGGTTATTTGTTCGATTGGGGGAAAAAGGTTGGTTAAAGTTCATGTGTGAGCATTGAGAGGTAGGTACTTGTGGATTGTGGGAATCTACTTTCTTGCCCCTATACCCGCCTTCCAAGTGGTTAATATCACCTTCCCTCTTTCTTCCAATAAAACCCTTCTTTTCTACTGGCATTGCTATTCGCCCAGCTTTAATCCCTTGTTCTATCCTCTCAGCTATGCGTACCGCATCATAAAAATGTTGAGAGGAGCTACCCATTAGGTGCTCATAATAAGGTGCCTTGAAGGTATTGGCAAACAAGCTCACCATTTATGTTTCTATCAAAGGGGGTTGGACATGCATGGCCTCATCCCTCCATCTTTGCGCATAAGCCCTTACCGACTCCTGGCTCCTTTTCTCCATTGCCATTAGACTTGTTCGATCATGAGCGATTTCCATGTTGAACTTGTACTGTTTGAGGAAAGCCTCCACCAAGTCTCTCCAGCTTTTGATCTTGACACTATCTAACCTCATGTACCAACTCAATGCGGACCCTGAGAGACTATCCTGAAAGAAATAGATTAGCAGCTTATCATCGCGGATCACTTCTGCCATTTTATTGCAGTAGGAACGAAGGTGGGTGTTTGGACATTCCAAACCAGTGTACTTAATGAACTCTGGTATCCTGAAATCTTTTGGTACCACGATGTTTGGTACCAGACACACTTCAGCTGCTCGCATAGGGTCAAACCAATCATTACCCTCAACTGCCCTTAATCTTTCTTCCAAAGCAAATAACTTGTTCTGGTCCATCAGACTGGGAGACCTATTATCTGGGGTTCCTTCCGCTGTTAAGTCAACAGTGACTGGAGCATGAGTTGGTAGAATAGGAGTAATAGGTACAAACTGCTGCCCATTGGCCGAGTTTGCCCCCTGATTTTGAGATGTTTGAGGAATGTGAACTGCTGGTGCTCCTTCAAGCTGTTGTGCTGATGTTCCCTCCCCATTCTTAGCTCTTAGAAGTTGCTCCAGTAAGTCGGTTAGCCGAGAAACTTCATTCTTTACGGACTCCAACTCGGTCTGATAATGTGACTCTAAGTGAGCTCTCTCTTCGTTCTCCATTCTTGCTCGAGACCGGGTGTTGTGGATTTTGGATGTGGGACCTATGTTTCACGGTCTGGGATGTATGGAGAAATGTAAATGAATGTATGATAAAGAAACAATGTATGAATGCATATGAATTTTTCAAAAAAACGATCGATGGCCAACATTCCTCTTGTGTAATGGGCATGGACTCTTTTTGTCGCATTCCTTATCAGGAGTAATTTCTGCTCAAGCTGCTGCTTTGGTAGGCTTATATTTTTTACAAAAGATGGGTCAAAGCCCCTTTTCATTAATATTGGCTAATACATCTCTTAAAAAGATGGTACAAAATAAAAAAGAAAAATACATCAATCTTCCTCTTCATTCATATCTCTAGCCACTGGTAGAAAAGCGAGACCTCGATTCTCAATTTTCTCTAAGAAGGCGTCCGTCTCAGCCAAGTTTCGTCGATAACGAAAAATGTCCCTTCCTACCCTTCGAGCATTGGCTCTAATAATCCGTGCGTGAATGGCAGCTTCATCCATTTGCTCATCTACTTTGGCCATCTTCTCTATAAGTAACATGTTGTTACGATTCAAGGTATGGTTGTTGGTGTCGATCTGTTCTTTATGTTTTTCTGAAACTTCCAAATTTTTGGTCAACTGTTTCACCTTTTCTCGTTCTTTGTCAAACTTCATCTTCAGCGTTCTAATTTCAATTTTCTTAGCTGCCAAATCTGCCTTCAAAACCTCCTCTTCATTCCCCTTTCTTCCGAACTTTTGTAATTCAGCTAGGTGACTCTCTCTCATCACGTATTTCTTGTTTAACTCATCATACTTCTCAATTCGGTCCAACAACTCCGCTTGAACATGCAAGAATTTGTCCTCGACATTCTCTTGATATCCGTTGAAGTCGGCTTTCAATGCTTCCAATTCAGAGCTGCTTTGCATCCAATCTAAAATCAGTTTTCCTTTTTCTTTCTCAGATTCTTCTATTACAGCCTTTCTTTTGCTCAATTGCAACTCCAACACCCCTATTTTCGCATCTCTGGATTCGAGCTGTTCGTTTAGAAACACTCTGCTTTTATCTCCTTCCATCATCATCCTTTCTAATGCTGCTTTATCTCCCATGCTCTTTCCCAATTCTATTTGGAGCCTTTCTAATTGCTCCATAAGGTCTTCCTCATTACTGACCTTTTTTCTTTTCAATGTCCCTTCTTCAATTCGTGAAGGCCCATCTTCTGGACATGGCTTTTTCGGAGCGGCAATCGGGGTCAAATTCCTCCACCTTTCATATCCTTCACTTGAGCTCGGGTCTCTCAAACTTTCTGACTCCTTTTGAATTACAGTCAAATGACACCAATCTTGTTTGATGGTTTTAAGAACTTCTCTTGCGGATTGATCCTTGAAAAACCCAAAAAATTCAGCAAGTCCCACAGTTCTTGGGATGTGTTGTATGCCACCTAATTGTCTTATCACCAGAGCCGGAGCATAGCTGACATAACCTGTGATCCCAATTAAAGGTACCCAGCATTTTTGTCCACAACTTACTATGACATCAACTGATTTAACCCAAGGGGCCTTCCAACTGAAGCTGCTACTGGGTAACTCTTGCAGTTTTTTCATCCAACCCTGATCACCCAGGATTCCCCATTCTTCTTCCTCCACTATCTTCAAGGGTTTTTGGTTAAACCACCAAAAATTATTAAAGATCGGCTTCTTGGTTTCAACATGGCTTACCATCCAAATGTATAATAACTGAGTACAACATCTCACTGCGCCTTTCCCCGTCTTTCTAAAATGGTTGAGGGTCAGCAAGGTCTCAGCTAATATGGCAGTTGTAGGGTTGACATGAGTATTTTCATATTCCACGAATGCAGCAGCAGCTTCTAGACTTATAACCCCTTTTAAGCTTGGAAACAACACAAGACCATAGATCCCCAGAGCGATTAACCTGTCTCTTTCCAGTACTGAGTCGTATTGTTCTTTTTTCCTTTCTAATTCAACTTCCAAAAATTTCCACTTTAAACCGCTGCCATTCTTCTCTAAAAATCTGCTCAGATGTGGAATCTTCAATAATTTCGACAACTCAGGAATCACCTTGTCATTTCTTAATGGAAAGTAAACCCGGTGTAGGTGTTTGGGAAACTCCATCAACATTCCATACTCCTCTATAGTGGGACACAAATCCACATTTCCAAAGGAAAAGCATCTGTAATCGGGATCCCAAAAATTAATCAAGGCTTTGATTGCTGGGTTCAATACTTCTATCCTTGCAATTTCTAACAATCGTCCATACTTCCCAAAAAATGCTGCCTCATCAATGTTCTGACTATGGCCCAATATTTTCTTCATCTCATATGCTATGCAATTCAGATCTTTGACTACTGGAAGCTTCCTTGCATCATATCTAGAGCAGTTTCCTTCTGATAGTTGTGACAATTCAGAATTCTGCCCATATTCCACAGTAGAAAATTTGGTAATGGTGGCCATCTTATCGTTTCAAAATACCTGAAAACCAAATGCTTTATGGTTTAGATTGTTTTATGCAAAATGTACTTTGTGGAGCATACACCCTATAGCCGGTTCTAAATCTTTTGTGCTTGACGAGGGTAGGTTGGCTATTCAGTCTCTAAAAAGGGTCTCTTGTTGTCCCAGTGATTGCCCTCGTGGAGGCAATATGGGGGCTTGTAGGCAATGAGATGGCACATGTACCAACCATTACCAGTCTAAGCACTCAGCGAAGAGTTGGGGTTTACACAAACTTAAACCTTGACTAAAAGTCGTAAGGTAAGCTGCTAGTCCCCCACTTAACTTAAAGTTTGTGTGTGCTCTCAATAATCAAAATATGTGATGCATGTGACAGTTCTATAAGATGTATGAGACAGTTCTATACAAATGCATGAACAATATGTAAAAATATTTAAAGCATATAAGCAAATAACAAAAGGAAAGACAAATTAACAATAAACACATGGAAACAAAAACAAATCAGACAAAAAACAAAGCTTAGTCCACAAGGTCCCCAGTGGAGTCGCCATTCTGTCGCGGGGTGCGCGACGTCGCGGCGATCGTCCACCCTCATGGTGTGTATGGGGGGATATATCTGGTAAATATGGAGAGACAAGGAGTTCTTTGTCTCTTAGTAATAAAAAATGGTGTGGGAGTCGCCACCTAGTATTTTGGTCACTAGGAACCTTAACTGGTCTCAGAGATCGGGCACGGGGACTGGTTGCGTAAAGGGAAGGTATTAGCACCCCAAATACGCCCTACCTAAGGTAAGCTGCTTTGTTTGTTTGTCTGATAAAATTAAGGTCTCGTTGTGTTTCCTGGTTGTTGGTCCGTCTATGGTTCAAGAAAAGTCCTCCTCAATAAGGAGGTCCTTATCTTATCGGGTAAAACCTAACCGTTCTAAAAAACTATGTAAAAAAACCATATTTTTAATATCAGGAAAAACATTTTATATATAAATTCGTAATCCCGAATACTAAAAGAAAACAAAAAGATTTTTTTAGAATTTTTGAAATATTGGCCTAGTTCTCATGGCTTGAATAAACTGGTTATTAAAGCCAAAATGCATGCTAATACATATATCGTTTTGAAATTTTCTTTGTTGTATGAAAAATACGATGTTGTAATATTTATATATATATATTGGAGAGACTAGGCCGTATTTTAAAACAAAACATTTTTTAATTATGTATAGATTTTTTTTGATGTTTTGACGTAAATCGGATATTTTAATACTGGGTTGATATTCTTACGGTATAAAAATATAACCAAATATTAATCCACTTTGATAAAAAATGCAGAAAAATCAACAATATTTTTTAAAAATATTTAGGAAATTTTTGAAAGCAAAAGACATTTTTATTTTGAAAATCTTTGATGTTTTGACGAAAACCGGGTATTTTAAAACCGAATTTGTATTTCTATAACATAAAAAATACAAACCAAAATTGATCAAAGTACAATAATAAAATTACAGAAAAAACACATATTTTCTGAAATAATTTTTGAAGAATTTTGGTAATTTTTTTTTTATATATATCTATATATAAATAATCTAAAACAAAATAATATATAATATATAATATTAAATGGGCTGGGCTGGTCCGGCCCAACCAACTTGGTTGGGCCGGACTCAGCCTTAAAATAGATTGGGCCGATTTCGGCCCAAAATGGATTGGGCCGATCTCGGCCCGCACAATTATCCTCTTCTGGGCCAGGCCCGGCCCAGAAGAGATGGCTGGGCCAGGATCCGCCTGGCCCAGCAGCCTAAACCGGGCGGGGGGAATTAATTTCCCCCCACCCCTGCATGCAGAACGCTATTCGTTCTGCATGCAGAGAAGGAAAAAAAATGCTATAGATATAGGGGAAGAAAGGTTACCTGGCGGGGCTGTGGCGGAGCGTTGCTGGTCTGTCGGCTTCGCTGGCGGTGCTGCGGCGGCTCTAGGCGGCGCTGCAGCTGTTCCTAACGTCCGGCGGTGCTACTGTTCCTCTTCCAGCCTTCTACCCGTTTCCAGCTTTTCCCCTCCCTTTTCCTATGGTTCGGTCTTCTTCTTTTTTTTCTTTTCTTCCCTTCCCTCTCTTCTCTTGGTCTGTCTTTTTTCCTCTGTTTTTTTTTTTATGTTTTTCTCTCCTCTCGGTTTCTCTCTTCTTTCGGTTCTTCCTCCCTTTCTCTCCTCTGTTTTTTCGTTTTCTCCTCTCCCCCGTTGCCTCTCCTTTTTTCTTCTTTCGGGTCTCTTCCCTCTCCGTTCCTCCTCTCGGTTCAGCGTCCTTGGATCCCATTTATAGAGCCAAGGGCATGGCTTTTTACAGCTCACATGGGGGGGGGCAGCCGGCTGGTCGGCCATGGGCGCGGCTGCCGAGGTTCGGCGAGTGGTGCGCGGTGGGTGGTCGGCCATTGTGTTCGGTCGATGGGCTCCAGGCGAGAGAGAGAGGGGCCGGCCAAAAATTCAAAAAAAAGCAACATTTTTTCCTTCTTCCCCGCTGCCTGTTCGGGGGGGAAGAAGAAAGATGAACAGTGTCGTTCAAAACGACACCGTTCTGCTCTTTCCCTTTTTTTTTTTTTTTTAATATATGAAACGGCGTCGTTTTGGAGAAAACGCGCCGTTTCATTTAAATGTGGCGCCAGAACGCGCCAAAGTCCAAATCAGCCCTCAATCATCTTTTGTCCCTTCAATTGCATCCCTGCCGAATTTCGGTCTTCACCCCTATAGTTGGCCGCGTTTTTCACTTTAGTCCTTGGCCTCTGATTTATGCAATTGAGCCCTTAATTGATCAATAAACTTCCAATTTCTTCAATTAGACCCCTGAATCAATTAATTCCAGCCCCTATACTTACGCGCCTTCTTCAATTTGGTCCCTGGTTTCGGATTTCTTCAATTAAGTCCCTAATTGGCCCTTCAACTTCAATATTTATGCAATTAAGCCCCTGATTTGACTTAATAAATTCCTAAAAAATATATTTTGGCTCCAGAACTTAAATTTCTTCCAATTAAAGCCCAAATTGACTTAAAAATCAATTTTTCTTGCAATCAAATCCCCTATAAAATCATTTAAAAATCCAATTAAATCCAAAAACATCCAAATTTGGGCTTTTCTCCTCCAATCCAAATTTTCCTTCTCAACAGGGCTCTCCTCCTTCAATAATATACTGTTAAAAATCCAATCTTTGTATTTTTAACCTCATTGAACAATTTTCCGACAATTTTCTGAGCGCTTCTGCCTCCTGTTATTTTTTCTTAACCTCCTTTGGCTATATATATTTTTATATATATATATTTTGTGGGGGATCCAAAAATGGGTTACAACACCAACAGGCCTAGGTTTTGAAGCAATCGCATGAATTGGTTTAAGATTTGTTTCATCATCGGGCTTGGTCAGCAATTTGGGTTCGGTCTGAGCCCATCTCCACCGTGTCCTTTCCTTTATATCATGCGATGCTTCGAGCCTAATGTTTGCTACCGTCAAGATCTAGAAAAGCAGGAGGTCTATATTTCATGCAACATTATCAGCTTGGGCTAATCTTTTTTTCCTGAAAATAACTGAGACTTGTACAAGAACTCCAATGGAGAGAGTCACTTGGATTAAATTTATTAAGGCAGACATGGACCCAATTTGCAACCCAACAACCAAGAAAACATGGCGTTGTCGCCGATGATGATGGCATATGATACTGGCCCAGATCCGGTCCTCTCAAATCATGATCTTCGTCCTGTTGTTCTCCATGCAAGCATGAAAGATTCAGAAACTAAAATGTTTTGGCTACTGGTGAGGCTGTCAATCATGGACTTGGAACCCTAAAAACAAAACTGAGGCTGGAGTTTATAATAAGTGTGGTCAAGCTACGCCAGCTCAGTTGCATGAAATGTACCCGACATGCACAGGTTGTATATAATATTTGGATTCAAATACAAGGTACAATATGGATCTTTTTACCATTACATGGTCCAAAACCAGACAGATTCTTCTTGTATTAACCTACTAACTACTACCACTGAGAGAAGATATAGAACTTGTGGCTGGGGGAGTTCTGGATCACTGTTCTTATTATTATTATTATTATTATTATTATTTTAGTTCTAGCTCTTGGCCCCTTTCTGAAAGCCCTACCCAACTTTTTGGTCTCTTTTGCAAATTCAATCGGGTATGGTTGAGATCTCTGCCTTTATTTCTTAGTAAAGTATATATACTACTGGGTGCATTATCCTCTCATCTTTTCAGTATAGTATTAAATTAATCAGGGTGGATGCAGGCATCCGGATTTCAATCATGGAGAGCATGCACCTTGGATGATTTTTAATCATTTCCCTAACTGGAGTGGTCAAGTTTCAAGACCACTTGTTTGCATAGTGAAGTATCGAGCAGATTGGACCTCTCGTCGTCCAAATTGAAAGAGTACTGCCCCAACTACAAGGATTATAGCAAGCAAAGCGAATGCCCAAGTTACACAGAGACCCACTTGATTAACTTGGGAAGAAAAGGTGAGGGCAAAAATTAAAGTTGATTGGATTATTAATTCAATAATAGAGAGAGGGAACAGGCAAGCATGGTGCTCTAAAAGCCTGCATATCCACCAAAAGAAGAGCAAGAAAAAGGCAATGCATGATGCTGTCCTTTGTCATCTTCCTGTTCCATGCCTCCAACCACAAGTGCCTTTTACATTCCATTTACATTGTTTATTTAAATTAAATAAATACCTGCATTATCTTCTTCTTTATTCCCCGATTGACCAGATTTTCAAAACCAAAAAAGAACTAAAGAGTTTCTTTCTAATCGATGAGCTTGAGAAAGAATTAAAATATCGGTGCAACCATGACCACAGTACTCCCTACCCTTTTCCTAATATAATAAGCCTTCAGTCGACGCAGGCTCCACTTTTAAGAGGTAGGAAGAAAGAGGCGATGCATTCAGTGTTGGCTAGCTTCGAAGACAATCCTTTTCTTTTGAAGGGTTTAGGTAATCTGAGGTGGGACCTGGATTGTTTTGTGGACAAAGGCAGAGGTTATAATATGATTGAGTATAGGCGTGGGATCAGAGGGTGGCATGCAGTTTATTATAGGTTTTCGTTTTCAACCTTTTTCTTTTGAAAGAACAGTACAACAGCAAAACAATAAGCAAAGTAGGTTGAGACAACGAGCTAGGCTTGGGATATCATTTGCAAAAGAAAAGAGTAGGTTAAAAGCCTTACTTGACTAAGACAAAGTTTGTCTTTCCTGTTTGCAATGTTTAGCTTTTCGTTGATTCCGAGCAGTTTTCTCTATCAAGTTTTATATCTCTGAATCTTTCTTGCATTGTACTTGTTTTGTTAGGTTACTTCATGTATTAATTTACTTGTAGTGGATATCCGATCTAATGTGATTGAAGAAAGGTTAGTTTCAATTATTTATCCCTCAAATTTGGACAAATCCAGTTTTTTTTTTTTATGGGATTTCAATTTTGTGAAAGCTTTTCTTAAAGTCTCAATTATGAAATAACTAGTAAGTTTTTTTAATCCCTAAAATCTTTAAATTTAATCAAACCTTTTTAGAATTATTTGATGTGATTAAATATTCCGTTTTCAATAAAAAGTTTTGATGATTTCACTTATATTATTTACATTTAAAAATTTAGTTACAAGTGCTGGAGAATTTGTTCAAAAACATAATTAACAAACACATTAATTTGAAGCCAATATCAAAGTAGGGTCCACTCATTACCATTAACTGTAGCTAAGGAATTGATATTGATAATGATATTAATCCATAAATTAACATACATGTAAGATTTTGTAATACTTAGTTTACCTTGTTAACAATAGTTTTTTTATATATATAATCATTAAGAGTATATTAAAAAGGCTATAAAGTCAATAGCTTGTTAATAATAGTCAAGGAATTGATATTGATATTAGTTGATATATTGACAAACATGTAAGATGTTCTAATATTTAGTCTACTGTGTTAATGGTAGCTAAAAAATTGATATTAATATTGCTCGATATATTGACAGACATGTAAGATGTTCTAATACTTAGTTTACCATGTTAACGATAACTAAGGAATTGATATTGATATTGCTCGATATATTGACAGATATGTAAAATGTTCTGATACTTAGCATGCTATATATGATGGTGGCTAAGAGAATGATATTGGTTTTATTGATTTTATTTATATAACATATAGGGATATTCTGATACTTAGTTAACCGTGTTAACGATGATTAAGAAAATGAATTCAACTTGTTAAGTGATTCATTAGACCAGAAGCACTGCATCTAGAAAAACTAAAAAGCTCAATTATTAACCGATTAAATGTTAAATGATAAAATTAGAAAAATAATATCAACTATATAAAAGGATTTAAAACAAAAAATAGTAATTAAAATAAAATTTTTATGGAAGAGTGAAATTAAAAAGAAAAATAAATTAATTTAATAAAAATATAAAAAATATAAAAAAAATTGATTGAAGGGTGAGGTTGAAAAGAAAAATTAATTTAATAAAAAAATCCAAAAATAAAAATCAATCAAAAGAAAGAGGACCACTTTTTTTAAAAAAAAAATACTATGTCACAAATTGGGATTGAAAGATGTAATTGAAAACAATCAAAATTAACAAAAAAAAAATAGAAATTATAAAAATAAAGACCAAAATTAAAATCTCAAAACATCAAGGGACAATTCTAAAATTTTGCATGGGCAATGTGATGAGAGGAGGAAAACAAAGATCACCATAGACGAACCATAATACCACTGTAGGCCACATGCGCTCTCTTATAAGAAAGAGGATATGGTGACTCATCTAATGACATGAAAAAGCTGGTTTTTGGCATGAGTGTCTCCCACGTGTTGGCACGTGTCTTACATGTACCAACCATTTTTATTTTTTAATTATATTTTATATTTATTAAAATATTAAATTGTCTTTTAACCCTATCATGAAAAAATTAGTGTGAAAGATGAAAGTACTCCTGAACATCAGTTTTAAAAATTTTTATTTTAAAAGTATTTTGATTGTTTTATTATACTTTCAAAATAAAAAAAGATTTTATTACCTCTAAATTATTTAATAATAACTAATAGATGGTGTACAAATATTAAACCACCCCTAATTGCTAGCTAGTTTGAATATTCTAGATGAAAAGTGCACAACTATTATTATATTGTTCTAGGAAACATTGCTACTAAATCTGGATGAATAGGTTTTCGTAGCTTTAATTTGTTAACGTTTGCACATTTTAGTGGATTATGACACTTTCTTTCCCCATCTCGTTAAAATGAAGGGAATGTGATCTAGCTAGATCTTATGATAATTAATGAGGCAAAGAAATTAGTAGCAAGGGGCGTTAAATATCCAAATTGCTATCAAATTGATGAACTTGTTTGTCATTGTCTTGACTGTTCATAATTTTAAATCCTATGTGAAGTTTTTTGCTTTAACAACGTACTTTTAAAGGATTCAAACTCAGTAAACCCATCATTCTATGGATTGACAGTTAATTTCTCTTTTATTTTGTATTTGAATTGAGAAATCTCTAAAAATAACTCACTACTATATACGTTGGAAAAAAAAGTGTAGTAAGAATAAATTTTAAAACCATATTTGAGATTAGATATAGTTCATTTTCTATCTTTAGGTCTTATTTCTTTCATGTAATACATGAATAGATGTCTTGTTTTAAAAAATAATGATGAGTTGTTAAATCCCATTAGTTTTTAAGCTTATATATATAATACTTTTTTTATTATTATTAATGTGGGTGTCCAAGTTAATTTACGCGTACCTCGACTAATCTCACGGGTCCTGAAGTTAACGACTATGTAAGCCTCCAGTAGTCATTATATTAACAACCGCATGACTTGAACCTAAAATTTCAGGGAAAGCAAACCCCTTAATCTCAATCTCTTATTATTGAAGCACTTACTAGATGATTGCTTATATATATAATACTTTTTTTTCTATGTTAATGTTATCGTTCACATTTTTATATTTAAAAAGCACATATGAAAAATAATTTTCACTAGAAATTGTGCATGGTATAAAATGTGAGAAAGAGACATCATCAGCTTTTTTATCAAGAAATAAAAAGGCTGACATCATAAGATTACATAAAAAAAAGGAAAAAAAACGTATAAAAAAAGCTAAATTAATCATTCCATCAAATTACGGATTAATTATATGGATAAACAATATTTGAATTAGTGGAAACTACGCCAGGCCTCTCTGCATGCTAAGCAATATAAATATTTACCTTCACGTCACCTTCACTATGAAGAATCTAACTATCCATTTAATTTTCACTATCATTAAAGATCTAGTTCAGAACTTTAGGATATGTATATATACATGAATTTAGGTGATGATCTTAAATGAGAACACATGCAATGCAGGGTTGATATTAAGTTAGCTCCAGTTGATCTTCAACGAGATGCACGCCATGATTTTTGTCAGCATTAGTGCCATCTTGACTTTGTTGTCATGGAAAGAGAAAATAAATGTCTTTGTTCATGTGGATGTTTATCATATATGCATTAATTGGGCGGCTTTTTCTTTGACATGGAGGTTTGACAATCTGGGGCTGCGTTCTCTTGCCCTTTGAGACACGGTGAGCAGAGGCACATGCAGACTCTTGGTTGACACACAGAGAATCGATCTTCATCATCCTCAAATATTTGGGATTTCCAGCTAGTTCCCTACTCGATTAATTCATCCTTTGTCTATTTAACTTCATCATACCTGTCCAGATACGTTGTGGGGTTTTTTATGTCACCACTTCGTGATGTTCTTCTCTATATATTCTATATTCAAAGTGTGCTTTGTTTACCCTATTAATTGTGCTTTCCTTTTGTATTTATAGCTTATAATTTCAACCAGCAGAAGACTACCAAATTCCGTACAGCATTTTTCAACAACACAGATGCTATTGAAATGAGTCTCCAATAAGTTGATGTGATCCAATTTATTGCCAAGTCTTGATGATGATAATCATCAATTATTTGCGTGATGAATCTATAGCTTTGATTATAAGGAACAAATGTATGAGGAAAAAAGTCAGTAAATTAAGTTACTTTCCCTCATTTTGTTTGAAAGGAAGCTAGTGTGACGAATGAAAGGAAATAAAGTGGAGAGGAAGTACATTAATTCTTTGTTAATTTTATTTGAAACAAGAGGAAGAATTTTGAAGAATAAAATTATGCATTTGGTTTAAACTTGCAAATAATTTTGTTGAGAATAAAATTATATATAGTTCCATAAGTTTCCCACCCATTTCTCTCTTAATTGGAGACATTATTAAATGTGAAATTTATAAAACTTCAACGTCAGCGGTCAATGAAATTTATTAAACTCTACTTGTGCTAAGCAAGCACAAGTAGAGAATTAGAGGCCTGTACAAGCAGTAAAGCGAGGGAGACGAGGGAAGAAAATGCTGCTGCCTGCTGCCTGCTGCCTGCTGCCTGCTGCCACCCACGAAGACTGCCTGGAGCTAGGAGGGGGTAGTTGCCATTCCCAGCTTTGCTATCTATCTGTCATTAACTGATAATTCTTTATGATTCGTCTCAATTTGGAAATTACGATCCATTAATGTTGAAAACCAAATTTCATGGTGGGTTGTGCCTGTAATTTACTCCTCTTTCCTTTTATGGAGACATGGGCCACGTGGTGTTAGTGACAGATGGATGGGTGCTGTCTTCTTTCTTGTGTTTTGTACATTCTACATCTGTTCCTGTCCTTTCGCCACCTCATGCAATAACGCCAGTTTATTTTTCTTCCTTTTGCTTTTGTTTTTATAGTTATTTTTTAAAATATTTTTTATTTTTTTAAATTTATTTTTAACATTAAAATTTATTTTAAAAATAAAATATATAATTTCAAATAAAAAAATTTATTTAAAAATACTTTTAAAATATAAAAATAATAGACTAAAAAAGAAAGAGGTTGAGGCTGTATATATCTATTCCCATCGTGTTAGCAAGAAAAAAAACTCTTGTGCACTATTAGAATAATAATCTTTTAGAGCTAAATTATGTGTATAATTTACAAGTCAATCTATGCAATGATTGTATTTTTAAATACAAACACAGTATAATCAGTTAGATTTTAAATTTATTTTTTAATAATTATGATTTTTAGTTCATTTAAAATTACTAAAAATTTACATGATTATGATTATTAATTTCAGATACATCAAATTAATTAAAGAATATATAATTTAACCTGAATTTAAAAAAAAAAAAACATGTCAAATGTAAATTTGCTAACAAGATGAGCAGCAACGCTCCATCACCACCATACAAGACAATCCACGTAAACATATCTTTCACGAGAAAGGAAAATCTCGGGCGGTCGGATTCTTGGAATTTGGCAAGGACCAGTCTGTCCATCTCAAGCACGAACTTAACTCCCCTAATTATCTTCTTGAGATTTTGCCATGTAAAGGGATAAGTTGAAGCTATGTTATATCACTATCAATGGCTACTGCTGAATTATTGGGGGTGTTAAATAAAATGAGAGGAAAAAAACCCATAACAGGAGGAATGCCTCATTTTTATTAATCATGGACCACGTAAATAATAAATATTTATATCTATGACAAAATACTATAAAATCCTATAACAAAAAAAAAAAAAAAGCATATAAAAGAACTTAATGAAAGAAAAGTGAGACATTGCTGCCTAAAGATTCCGTTAATCTATCAACTCAACATCTCCCTCTTCTCTAAACTGCTTTCTTTTCCTTTTTACCGCTCTCAACCGTTTTCACCGTCCGCCAAAAACAGTCGACCATATTTACAACTCTGTCCAACATAAACAAGGGATTGCCAACGCTATCCATTCTCCCTATCTCAGCCATGAGTGCCCCTGGTTCACAACCCATCAACCACCACTCTGATGCTACTTGGCAGCCAATCACCGTGGCTACGGCTGTTAGAATCGGTATCAGGCTCGAGCCGGATGATCATGGATTCGTTGGCGCATATAGGTAGCCGTAATTTGAGCTGGCGCAAGCTTGGAAGCAATACGTTGTCGGTCCATTCTTCTAAGCCTGTTCGGGCTAACCATATCCCGCCAACAATTTTTTCCAATGCCTCGTCTTGGATTTCAATCTGCATCTGATTGCTGAAGATGGTCGAAAACTTCTTGGTTATAGAATTTGAAATGTCGTGTCTAATGGAGCTGAAATCTGCATGTTTGAAGACAATGTGGTCGTCCACTAAATTGAGCAGCTCTTTAGAGACCGATGAAGTTGCAGACGTCAACAGTCTGTTGTTGAGGGCATCTTCATCTTCATGATCAACTGTAAGATCACTTGAATTGTGCGAGCCATCTGCTTTATCATCCCCTGTGTCAGCAGCTTCATTCAAGTCGAATGCTAGTGCTGTTCCTAAGTCTTTCCTTGGCTTTGCCGACCTCTCTTCATCAGGAAGCCAATTGGCTCGGCGCTTTGCTGTTCTCTCAGAAAGGGTTAGCCTCAATTGCCAACCTCCGCTAGCCAGACTCGCAAGCTTCTTCTCATCCAGCGAAATGCCGTTTGATAGGAATTTGAGATTGTCTGGTAAGCGATTTGCAGTCAGAATGAATATAACATTACCAAGACTGATTTCACGGCCAAGGGAATCGGCAATACGACCTCTCTCCATAGCCCGCTTTATGCTCCCTCTAACAAGCATATCCGCTTCATCAATATCCTCTAGTATGATTACTGAGAAGGGGTTCCTTCTAACTGCCTCTGCTATTCGATCAAGCACAGTTTTACCACGGAAACTCACTTCAGATTCCCCATCCTCACGCCATGAACCAAGACAAACCATTATTGGATTTGCCCCACAAACTAGCTCTGAAAGAGCAGATGCCATCTTCTTCTTGCCAGCCCTGTCAGGACCAGTGAACAACAGCCAAATGTCACCCTTTGATCCGGTGCTCCGACCTTTACCATGACCCAATTTGCATTGTGTCACTGTTGTAGCCACTGCAGATGCTGCATCCCGTTGCCACCAAACCTTTTCCAGAAGACCCTTGAGGAGTTTCTTGAACGAGTCAGCATCTAATTTGCTGAGAAGTTTGACGCTGTGCAATTCATTGAAATTGGGTCGCGGCTCAGAAGGTACACAGCTTAAAAAGTCCTTGGGGCGGTCCTCGTGTTCTTTTTCAGGAGTCCCCTCAACAACCTTTGGTCTACCAAGAACCAGGTCTGTTCTCACAGGGCTTCCAGGCGGAGTGGTTGCCCGTCCAGCTGGTTGGCTTGGCAACAGATTTGGGTTGAACACAAGGGTTCTGTCCGGCTTTTTATTTAAACTTAACTTGGGCTGGAAAGGTTGGCGAGGAAGCAGGTTATGATTATGTAAGTTTGTCATTGAGAGAGCAGGTTGGGCAATTCTTTCAGATCCAAGATTAGGTTGATGATAAGCAGGATGAAGATGCAAGCATCTATCGTGCCAGTTCTTCTGCAACTCCAGTCTCTTCTGCTTCAACATCAGTTCTTGATCCTTAGTCTGCATGATAACACAGCGACAATATTAGTTTCATTGTTGAACTTTTGATTTTAGCACTTAAAATGAGAAAAAAGAATCTTATTTCGGCCAGTACAAGTTTGCAGTTGACTTTGAGGTTTGAGCTAACTTACCACTGTCTGATCAGATGACTCAACATCACCATCTTGAGGCTTTGCATTTCTCAACCATTGTGGCAGTGGTGGCTGAGCTGATTCAGATTTGACTTCTGAAGATTTCTCAACCTCCTTCGGTACAATTTTTGCTAGCTCTTGCTCATAATTCCGCATGCAATCAGGGCAACAACCCATTCTTCGAGCAGGATCCAAGTTCTCAGAGAAACGCCTTGGCGAAGCAAGAGTCACAGATGGAAAACCCTTCAGTGGTGATAGAGACTCGACTGAGCTGCTGAGGATTCCATTGGTTCCAAGCCTACACATCGACAATTATGTAAATGATTTAATCATAAGTAACAGAAAAAAGAATGATTAATCACAATTATTCTCTGGACGAAGGACTATATAAAAACAAATCCTTAAACAAGGAAGTTTTTATTCCTTAAGCCAGGTGCAATTCAGATGTCAGAATTCTCCGAAACCTCCACTAGCATGCAACTTTCTGAACGAACAGACAAAAAATCCCAAATTGTAAATCAGTATATAGAACATAACTTGGAATATATTTTCCGAAAGTCCAGATATCAAACAATCTACAACACAGCAATTTCCCAAGGCATCACTCATTGAAGATATGTAAGAACATCTCCAGTTTTCCACCAGATCCTCTGGCTAACGCGTAAGTTAAGCTAATGAATGAAAAAGTATAGGTCCAAAAATAGCAATAACAGAACATATACCTAGGAAACATCCCTGGAAGAGGTGCTCTAGCAGCAATTGGCACAGCCTGCAGATCCCAATCATTTTCCATTGAAGGATGATAGACTTGGCATCTCAAATATGTCTCACAAGTAGCAGTCCCAATCAACCAAACCTTCTCACCACCACTCCCCTCTCCAAACCTCCCCAAAAGCTTCCTCATCTCCTCCACAGCCGACCGCCCAATATCTGGCACAATCTGCTGCTGCTGAACCCCACCAGAACCTGCAAAGCTCACTTGCTGCTCAACAAGCCATTTCAAATCCCCCATATCAAGAATCACGCCACCACAATCCAAATTCCTTATCCGAGTCTCAATCAACCCTCCTAATTCCACAATCCTCGCCGCTACCTGTGCTTTATCCAAAAACTCTTTTTCTAAATGAATCACATGAGCATTCTTTAACACCCCATCTCCTACTTCTTTACTCTCTATTCTCTTCAAAACCTCCTTCACTACCATCTCTGGCTCTGATTCACCTACCAAAACAGGATTCTTCTTCTTACTCTTGGACAAAATAGCAATAACCTTCTTAACCTCCTCATTTCTTGGTGCACCAGATTGACCGACACTCCCTTGTTGCAATCTTGGATTCATATAAAAATTCCTATTAGTAACAGGAGCAGGAACAGCCACAGCTCCTGGAGCACGAAACCCCAATCCAATCCCAGAGTTAGCAGCAGGATTCGGATTCGAAGAAGCATTCAAAGATTGCTCAATTGCTGCCTTAACAGCTGGGCTCGAAAAGCTAGCTTCCCTCATAACTCTACTAACACTTGGATCATCAAGAATTGATATAATCAACTGCTCCAGCTCAACTTTGACAGCCAAAAGTGGTTGTTGCTGCTGTTCAGGGCACCCTCTTCGCTGATGAGCCTGGGCACGCTTTAGTGCAGCCATTAAGGCATTGGAGATTGGTGGGTCAAGGCCAGGACTAAGGTTTTGTGCAGTAGGGAGGCGTTCGAGGGCAACAGTAAAGCAGAGCTCAAGAGCTCTGCACTGAAGAGGATGCGAAGAATTAGGGTGTGATTTGATGCATGCTTGACGGAGGAAACCAGATGGGGAAGCTAATAGTGTTGCCGCCACATGAAGTGGTGTGGTCTGACCATGGTTACGGCGGCTTGCTTCGGCAATCGAGTGGTTCAGTACACTCGCCGCCTCTGGTGTCAGAGTTTGCTGGATGGTGCTAAGTCCAGCTCTCATTTCTTGAAAACCAGGAACAAAAGTCTTTGTCAAATTCAAACTCTGTATTGAAATGAATTCAAGAAGGAATAAAGAAGCTTTCTTTCTTGCAAGTTCTTTGTTTTCGGGGAGTGGGGGATGTAATCGCTAAAGACAAACAACAAGGGTGGTTTGGTTTTGGTTTGTCCAAATGGACAAATTGGCTTACAATTTTCAGGTGGAGAGGGAGGGATGAGGAGATTATCAAACAACAAAGAACTAAATAAAAATAAAAAAGAAGCTATCTTTATAATTCCCTTTTATCTAACAAGAAGGCTCTTATGGCAGGATCTACTATCAATCCATCCATCCATCCATCCATCTCTTTCTTGGCTTCCCCTTTACTTGCTTTGAGGAGTTTGTTTTGTTTTGCTTTTTTTCTCGCTTTCTCACTCACATAAAAAGCTACATAAGAGAATTCAACGCGAAAACGAAAGATCGGATCCTCCTCTTCACAATAACCATCGATCCCTCTTTCTCTCTCTTACTCACTGAACTCTTTTCTATCTCTATCCATCTGATGATGCCGCTGCTGCTACTGATGATTCAATAACAAAAAAAAATATCCCATCTCAAATATACCCAGCAATGTTAAATAGTAATTAAATATTTAAATAATACTAAACAAATAAGACCGACCAGGAAGAGTAGAAAGTAGCAGTAGCAGTAAATTAGTGTTAGGGGGGCAGATAGATGCATGATTTTTTTTTGTTTTTATTGTGAAAAGGATAGAGAAAGAGAATTTCTGGAGAGTAGAGAGGGGGGTGGGGATGTAGTACCATCAGTTACAAAGATTTCTGTAAAATGCTATCTGGGCCCTTTTTTTTAGTGCTTGCGTCATCTTTCGTTACTTCCTTTTTTTATTCTAGTTTCCTAATTTCTTTTTAATTATTTTATTTTTCAATCCATTATTAAATCTGGTCGGTTCAATAGGTTGATATTTAACTCGGCTTGAATCTTCAATTAAATTAAAAAAATTTAATTAAATGAAATCCAAATAATTTTTTTAATTTTGATTTAATATGATCATTTTTGAAAGTCTTTAAAAAAAAATACTGTAATGACTTTTTAATTAAAATAATATACTCAGATTAATTTAAAAATTCATAAATTAACTGAAAACTTAATTTTTTAAAGTTAACCTCTAAAGCGTAGCATTGTTTTTATAGAAAAAGGAACTCATTTGTTTTTAACTTTAAAAGTGTTTTTTAATTTAAATTAATTTTTAAAAATTTTAAATTATTGTGATGTGCTGATATTAAAAATAATTTTTTTAAAAAAATTATTTTAACATATTTTAAAATAAAATATACTTTAAAAATACAACCATTACTGCAACCAACATTAAAAAAAAAAGGATATTTATTAGTAGTATATTACTGTTAGATTAGATTACTTTAATCCATCAGACTGACTGCCCCCTTTTATATATATAAATTTTTTTTTTGTTTTTTGTTTCTTGTATACTAGAATGAATCCTGGGACCAAACATCAGATCACACTATCCTGCAGCGCGTTTTCACACGTTCCAATAAATCGTTGAAACTTAAGCGCGTGTTCTGACCCATGTCGATGTGGAGTGAAATTGGAGGTGTGAAGCACTCTCAACTTTCTATCTTTATTTGCCTTTCAACCATTTTTTATGCTTTTCACACGCAACCGCTGCAAAGGCATCGCACGGCTTCTACCTCTTCACTAGTTATTTTAATAGTTACTTTACACGCGTTTGTCTGTCGATTAGATATTTTTATATATAAAAAAATTATTAAACAAGTTTTTCTTTATGTGTTTTTATAGTTAAATATTTTTAATACATATATGTAATTAAATAAATAAAAAGCTATGTGTAAATTAAAAAAATAAATAATAACTAAAAATAAAACTAAAAAAATCAAGATATATATGTAAATCAGTATATTTAATCTTATAAGATAAAATATTTATCTGATTGTGTTTGCTAAGTTTGTTTATTACTTCAATCGAACGATAATATAAATAAATACATATTAAATAAATTGAATAAAATTAAAAATATAATATTCAATGTTGTATATATTATAAATAATTTTTTATTAAAAAAACATCCATACAAAAAACAAAATAAATCATAAAAATCTATTCAAAATTAAATACATTTAAACTAATTATAAAATAACAGAAATTCAAAAGAGGCTATATATATAAAATAAAATAAAAGGGGACATTTTATATATATAGAGAGAGGGGGGGCGCCGTGGGGGGGGGGGTAATGATTGAAAAATAGGTTTTTTAAATCTAAAAGTCTATTTCTTAATTTATTTTTGATCTAAAATATCTAAAAAAAATTAAAAAAATCTTGATAAATTTATTAATTGTCTCAAAAAATCATCTCAAAAATCAAAATTAACCAAAAAATAAAAATTTTCTCGAGTTCAGAATTGATTTTTAAAAACCTTCAAGGTAAAAAGGCATTTAATGTGAACAACTTTTATTAAATTGAATCATTTTACGCAATGACCAACTATTTTGACCTAAAAGTATATTTTTTTATTTTGTTTCATTTCTTTTAATTCTATCCTCAATCAACAAATTTAATCTAATTATTTTTTAATTTGGTTTAAAAACATGTAAAGGGCCAGATTTTAAAAAATTAAATAGTAATTCACTATACAAAGTGAGAGAATAAACAGTGCAGTGTGTGCAGTAAAAAAAAAAAGAAAAAAAAAAGAGTAACGTCTTTTATAATTTTAGTAATACTCAAAAGTCTTCTGCATGCCCTCTTTCCCATCTATATTTAACTGTCTTTGACAATCTCTCACTTTATATATAAATATTGTATATCCAACACACCCATGTATTATACATATTGGAGTGCTGTAATGTTATTACATGTTAGCACAACGATCATTTTTTTTTATTTGGATTAGTTTTTATTAAAAAAATAATTAAACTGAATTTTTTTAAAAAAAAATCAAATTCAAATCGGTTGGCTCATTTTTTCTGATTTGACTTAATTTTTTTTTAATTTGACCCGGTTTTTTTTGTTTAAGTTCGGTTCTATTTGATTTTTTAGTTTTAGGTTTATAAAACCGAAACCGAACCGAACCGGTCAGTTTTTTCAAAATTTTAATTGGTTTTTTTTCACGGTTCAGTTTTTTTAGTTATTTTTTTTCCCGGTTTTTTGGTTTTTTCCTCACCCCTTTAACACATAACTTTTTTTAATTATATATATATATAGAGAGGGAGCTTGTCTTTTATTGGACTAGAAAGATAAAGAATCACGTAAAATACTGAATCATTGTGTATATACTATATAGTTTATCTCGAAATAAGATATAAATTTGATTATGATAGAGGGGGGGGGGGGTATTTTAAAACATCATTAAGGTATTGAATTAAAGTAAATGCATGTGCTTCGCTTGTACTTCGCTCTGGGTGGGAGAGGGGGGAGGGAAGTAAGTAAATATATATATATATATATATATATAGTCTTTTATTATGAAAAGTGAAACATGACCTCATTTAACCTTTGTCTTCCATGATGATAATTATTATATATAGGTTTCAAAATTCGTGTCCCTTAAGCAAAACCACAGTATGGGAATATATATGTTGACTATGATAAATATTTCCTCCGTGAAAAGGTGATCCAATGATTCATTATTATTCCAATAAATAAATAAATAAATAAATAAATTACACTGAAATGATTTCTCTAAACTAAGCATAAACGAGCTAGGGATACGGTATAATAAATATTGTACTTTCAAGGAGTGGTGAGTGATTTTGGATTCCATCACCCCGTAAACCTTCTTCTTCTTCTTCTTCTTTTTTGGGTGTGGATTCGAGTTCGAATATTTTTTTAACAAAAGGGAAGATGGGAAAATAATGGGGGGGGGGGGGGGGGGAAGAAGAAAAGAAAAGGAAGAGATAGAGCCCTTGCCTCTTGAAGGTAAGGTAAGTCGACGAGGCAGAGCCTTGTCTGTCTCGAAGGTTAATGGATCCTTAAATGCTCTAGAATGGCATAATAAATCCTCCCACCAATTACAGGTGCAACCACCTTATAAAAATCTGCATTTAATTGGTTTGTTGAGGTTCAACTTGTACCGTCCCTGTCTCAGATCAGGACAGCAAGGAGATGGAGACGAAGAGTTCTGAATTCCGATCGTATTTCAAACTAATAATGCTTCGGCGGTGCCTGAGATTACGATAATACTTGTTTTTAAATATTATATTAATAATATTTGTTTTTTAAAGTTTTTTTTATAAAAATATATTAGAATAATATATTTTTTATTTTTTAAAATTTATTTTTAATAGTAGCACGTTAAAATAATTTACAAATATGTAAAATTATTATTATTATTATTATTATTTGGTTTTTGTTCTGTGAAGAAGGGAGAGGAGAGAAGTCTTCGGGAACAAAAATAATCATCGTTATTTTTCCCTTTTCATAACGCACGCCCTCCTTCCCTTGCCTTTTACGCGTTTTTCGAGCTCATCACCGTCCCACCCCTCTCCTTCTCCTTTACTACTGCAGCAACAACAACTCCGACGACCTTCCTTTTTCAACACCCGGTTTTCCGTACGCGCTTCGATTCATTCGTGTGTTAACTCTGCTACTCAAATCCCCAATAAATTCTCTATTATAATTTATAATTCCCTCTCTTTTTTTTTCTCTCAGAAAAAGTTAATTACAAAAAAAAGAATTTTACTTTGCTGTATTTTCTTGTTTTTAATCTAAAATTTAAAAAATTACAGTTCCTCTCCTTAATTTTATACACCTAATACCACTTGACATCCTAAAAAATCAATAAAAAAACACCTAATTATTTACAGGTTTATAATTTTATTTATTTTAATAATTTTTTTTTTTGACTTGATTGACTTTGTTGACTTGACTTGATGATCTAGAAGTTAATCCGGTGAGCAAGACGGTCCTGATTAATTGAGTCCTATGAATTAAGTCTCTTTTCATTGTATTAATTTCTTTTACAATCAATTTACGGATTTATTCGGAAACTAGAGTTATAGAGTTCTTCCTCGTCCCTCCACTAGCTTCACTATCGTATTAATTTGTTTTTTCAGCAACAAAAATATGTTGAAGTCAATCTTTACATATCAAGACTGATTATTTTGATCATATTTTAAACTGGATATTCATATCTAAATTAGTGTTTTTGTAGAAAAGTTTTCTGTCTTGTCTATTATTTTAACCTGGATAATAATATTGAGAACAAAACAAAGTTGATCATCTCAAGAATTTTCGCCAGCAAGTGATAGAAGAATAAAAGTTTAATTGACCTTTTATATGTTTATATTTTAAAAATGTTTTTGAAAAAATATTTTTTTTATTTTTATTCTACTTCAAAATAAATTTTGTAGTGTGTCAAAGAACCAATTCAACCTACCCCATCAAGTGAAAGCTCTTTGCTTGAAACTTGCACAGTTTCATATTACCTTGTGCTTAATTTTTATCAAATAAATAGAGAAGGTGAGATTCGAACTCGTGACCGCTTCGTCATCAAAATTCTGATACCATGTTAAATAATCAATTCAATCTAAAAACTTAAATTGTTATATATGTGAAGCTCAAAGACATGGTTTATATTATTTTCTAGTATAATGTTTTCAGATCAGATCATTTGATATGATAATATTAAAATAATAAAAATATTATTTTAATATTTTTAAATAAAAAATACTTTAAAAAATAATTATTATTATCCAACGAATAACATCTAAGTCCATTTCTGTCTATGATACTTTTGAACTCAATTAGGTAAAGCAATTGAATAATTCTACAGAGTGGTTTCAATTGTAATCTTATAGAGTAGAAATTGCATAAGATCATCTATCGGTTCAAAAGCCCTAAATACACCTAGGGTAAAAATTAGGTATGACCTAATATCCCTTTCACTCAAAATTTCAAAGGTCATAAAGATATTTTCGCTCTGACTGTACCGTTCTGCAAAAAATTAAAAAATTTTGACTTATGAAGTGCTAAATCACTTTATATTGAGTGATTAGCCTAACCTCTTCTTTTCATGTCATTATTGTAGTGGAAAATTTGTATAAAAAAAAATTGAAAAAACAATTCCCTTTTCCAATTATATTTCAGCAAACTTCAATCCATAGTTGGATTTATGACCATGCTTTTAGCAAATCGAAGGGGTCAACTTTTCAATTGTCTGGCTGAGTTAATTATTCTACTGCTATATTTGTATCCATCATTGTTTTTGAATATTTTTAAATTATTTTAATTTTAAATTAATTTTTAAATATTTTTAGATTATTTTGATATACTGATATTAAAAATAAAAAAAATAATATTATTTTGATGTATTTTCAAGTAAAAAAACATTTTAAAAAATAAATTTTATCACATTCTCAAATAGATCATAAACGCGTGTGATTTATATTTTGATCTATGGTGCTCCTTAAAATAATTTTTGGTTTGAAAATATATCTAAATAATTTTTTTAGAATTTTTAGTTATGATATTTACACATCGAAACTATAAAAAAAAACATTAGTTTAATATTTTTTAAGTCAAACACATTTCTAAAACAATTCCAAATACAGTTTCAAACACCAAAATTAACAAAGCCCTTCTTGAAAAAATTGTTTCTGCTGAGTTCACTCTTTCATTTGATCTGGTATGAAATAAAGAAAACCTTTTCAATTTCTTACACACACACACACCCAATAATGTTATGGAGCATTAACTCGAAATCGGTCAAGCACCGACTCTTGTAAACAGTAATCCAAGTGAATTACAAGAAGCAAATGCAAACTTCGATTGTTAATTAGCAGCAGATGGGGTGATGCCAACTCCAAGAGAAAATACTTTCGGGTTTTGTCATGACTTAATTACTGGATAAGTTGCTAAAGGTCTATATATTGGTAGAATTTCTGGGCGTCATCATGCATCCTCTAATTGCTATCAAATTGTGGACAGAAAAAGCATAATTATCCGTTGAACAAGCAAAAGCCTCTACAAAATTGGCAAATTCATGACGAGCTAGCAGCCAAGCATAACGTACGTAGCCAAGGTGGTAGTATAATGGAAGTATGGTTCCACCCTTGTATCAAATCAACTTCCATTTCTTGCCATTAAAGACTTTGGCAGAAGACAGTTTGACTCGAAGAAGGAGGTGTGCAAAAACTAGGAGTCGAGCATGTTTGCTATTCGTTTTCAAATGTTTTTAAAGTTTTTTTTGGATTGAAACTGTTGGATTATTGATTTAGAATTGTAATTAATGATAGTTTTTTTTTATATAATTAGTAAATTTAATTGACTTAGCTATTATAATTAAATTAATTTATTATATTATATTATTTTAAATATATTCGGTAACTGATACTTTTAGTGTGCGTGAGTGTATTACTTGGTTTTTCATATATCTCTGCACATAATTTAAGATATTTGTTTTTTTATATATATTATTCTTAAGCTTTACTACACTTCCTTCTTATATTTTATTAAATCAAGGGAGCAAAAAGAGTGATTAAAAAGTTTAGAGGATTTTCGCAACATCCAAAAATTGCAAAAGAAAACCATTACACAAAAATACTTGGTAACTCAACGATGATTCATTTATTTTAGGTAAGCTTGTGAATAATAAAACTATTAATGCATCAAAATATTGTAAAAGAAAAGATATTTTAAGATGTTTTGAATACAATAAAGTAATATATATATTAAAAAGTTTCATTATTCATCAATCAACACTCTAAAACAACGCTAAACAATGATTCATTTATCCTAGAAGGATTTGCATGTAAATAATAAAATTATTAATACATAACAACGTTATACAAAAAATATTTTGAATACTATAATATCATGTAATAAGTAATTTCATTACCCAACAATTAAAACTATATTTTGATGCATAAGTTATATGGACTACTAGAGCTGGTAGGCTTTGATTAATGGGTCGATGATGCAAAGTTGTAAAGAGAATTATATGCCTTTTAGATAAAAAAAAATATTTATTGAAAGCCAAACAAGGGATGAAGATACACATTTAGGTGGAGGAAGCAAGTGTAGCCAGACAAGCTCACCCTACTTCCATAAATGGTAGGGAAAGTGGCCTAAAAGGAGGGGTCACACTACCAGAATTCTTAAAAACATTAATGGAATTTTTTTCAGTATTTATATTCTCATTCTGTTTGTAATAAATTTTTCAATAGGCTCACGAATGAAAATGCCCCATTAGTAAGACTCTTGTCGGTAAGTTTTAGGTTGTCAGTAATAAAATTATCGATGGATTTACTGACGGGAAAAACAGGTCAAAAAAATTGTCCATTTTATTATGTTGGTATTTCCCTCGGTAATATTGTCATATAACTGATATAAATACTGTATACAATTCTATCAGTGATAAAACAATAGCACAATGATATTTGCAGTAATTTTTTTTCCAACTCTTTGGAATATACAGACGTCAGATTTAATTCATCAGTACTACTGTTAAAAATATATTTAATAAAAGTAAAAAATAATTAAATTAATATAAATCAACATTCCATAATACTTAGGAACTGAGTTGCTTGGAAAAAAGAAGAAGAAAATCAATTCAAACAAATTTGCAACAAATAAATAAATCAACTAAAAACAATTTCCACCTAACCTAGAAAACCAATTTAATTGAAATTGAATAACAAAATTGAAAAAAAAATCCAACAAATTGATCTCATATGAAAAAAATCCTACAACAACATTCATACAATTATTAAGAACAGAAAATTTTAAAAATAAAATAAAAAACAAATATAATGCAAAAAAAACATAAAAAAAAGAGAGGAAAAAAGAAAAATTTTACCTTAAAGAGAAAAGAAAATAATTAAATTAATATAAATCAACACTGAGCGTTGATTAAATTAAAAGAAAAAAAAAATTGATAATGTTAATTAAAAAAAATTGAGAAGAGAGGAGAAGACATACATGTGCGTGAAGGAGAAAATAAAAGAAGAGAAGTAGTTGAGGAGAGAAGAGAAAGAAAGAAAAGGACATTGGTGTTTTTCACATAAGAAGAAGAAGAAGAAAAGGAAGAGAGACGTATGTTATGAAATGAAGGATTCTAATCTTTTTACTAGGGTATTTTACCGACAGTTTTACCAGCAGATAATTAAATATTAATATTTTTAATCATTCTGTCGGTAATTTCATCTGTAATATTTAATTTAAATTTTTTATTTTAATCAAAAAATTACAGAAACACCCCAAATATTACCGATGACTTTTCAATCCGTTGATGATTTCATCTGTAATATTTAATTTTAATTTTCAATTTAATCAAAAATTTTCAGAAACCCCCCAAATATCATCGGTGATTTTTTTCAATCCGTCGGTGATTTTGTCTGTAAAAAATAATAATTAACAGTGTAATTGAAAAATGAAAAGTTACAGAGCTTTTTTAAAAATATTGACAGAATTAATCCATCAATGATACCCTTTATAATTGATATAATGAACAATATCACGATATATCGAGGGAATATTTCTGTTAGTGCTTAATAATGAATATAACGAATAGATATTATATTTGTAAAATTCATTGTAATTTACATAAAAAACATTTTATTAATATTTATATTTGTATTTGTTAATTTTCTATATTACGAGTCCCTACCTAGTTATTTAATGCAAAAGAAAAACCCAAGAAAGGTTTGTCCACAGCCAGCTCATCTATCCAGAGCTTAAAATGATGACTCTTAACACCATCTAAATCGAAGTTTACAGGAGAAGGATTATGAGTGTCGCCCTCCTTCTATAAATAGGAAACTAGAGAAAATATTACTGGTTCCACAAAAACAAATTAAGGTCATGGCATGGAAGAGTGCAGTATTACCTTGAGAAGTTAAATAAAGAGATTTATTAGAAAATTCTATCTCCAATAGATTATGAAAAAAGGCTGCTAGCCTGACTAGAGGGGCCGGTAGATACACACGAAGACGCTTTACCGAAGATCAACTTGATCCTAGACGGGCTATCCTCGAGGAGAGATTCCAAAGCTTACTGAAAGTAAGTCCTAGTGATGTCACATTCTCTTGAAAGATGTGATAGAAAGGAGAGGATCGATAACCCTAAATTATCACGAGTGAAGACACCATTATTGATTAGGATAGAAGGAAAGGGAAAACCAGTTGAAAGAGCACTGGAAATACTAGTCATCATGAACACCTATCATAGGTATAAAACTCCCCAGCATACCTTCAAATATATCCAGAATCAACCCGTCCACAGGTTGAACGTAAACCCTTCTCTTATAACTTGCCATGAGTTGGTATAAACTAAATAGGATATGTATAACTGCTTACATAATATACCCTGACTTCACTGATATGTCATTAATTACGCGGTATAGGCTAAATAGAATATGTATAACTGCTGCATCATACACGTTGCCTGGAAAAAAAGAGATTATGCAGAACAGATACTTTTTTGAATTCATAGCGATCGATGTGGAAGGATGTGGGCACGTTGCACTGTTCAGATGGTCTCAATAATTTTTCTTCTGGAGTAGGCAAGGTTTATTAATGGATACATTCATCAATGGACGACTGTGCTACTCTCAAAGGTTATAACACCAGCGCGTATTTCGGACAAGTCTTACGACACAGTCGATTCTATAACGTTAATCGCAATAAATTGCAATATACATCAAAGGAAGTACAGAATGCATGGCAGGACGATAATTAGTGCTGGCAGCTGGATCCCAATAAACGATGTACAAAACATTAGATAGCCTGCGATGCTAATGTCCCAGCACTACAACTACGAACAAAGAAGGGATAAAGTGAAGTTCCATTTCCTATTTGGATTTTTCAGAGTGTTATTTACTTCATGTTAGATTCCTGGAAAATGTTTTCTTGATTTGTTTATTGTTTAGTTGAACTCTAGAAAATTAATCAAATAAATTCAATTCTCAACTTAGATGAAGAACGTGAGAAAACTAAGATGGCACATGCACGCACATTAATAAGAATATTTTAAAATATCTTTAGGGAAACATATATTTGGATGTAGTGATATATAACGTGTAGGGATTATATAATCTAATCTATTAGTGCACATAATATATTGTTAATATTAAATATTTTAATTTATATAATTTTATTAGAGAAATGCAATACGCTATAGCTTAAGATTTATATTATCCACATAAGAAAAACACTAAGTTACTTAAAAAATGTTTTTTTTTCTTTACAATTTTTTTTTCACGGTGAATCACGCGTTGAAAAGCAATCTACTTTCCATGAAATCATTTATTTTTCGAGAAGAATTCATTTTTGGACAAAGAATTAAAGGAGCCTCGTTTGTTTTATGAATAGGATCGAGGAAAACTTTTTGGCACGAAGCGAAAGAAAGTAGAAGGAAGGGCAGGGGAGCAAAGTTTTGTTGAAGAAGCTCCTTTGCTTGTCTCAGGCATGCCCACATCTCAAGCTAGCATGATACCATAATAATACCTGCACTTTCGAAAGACCTCATGCATGTTCCATAGAGCTCCTTTTCTCCCACTTTTTATAAACTTCTTCTTAGATCTCTACTCATCATTTCTGCATCTTACTCGGTTTGAATTGATAAACCATTCTCTAGATTATTTAATTTAAGCCTTTGGCATCATTATCGAAGGGTAGGGTTGCTTTGTAATTGGTTCCTTGATGAGGGAAAAGTTCCCCCGCACTATGCCATAGGCCTTCCCAGCCCCACCAATAATGGAGGAACCATAATTCAAGAAAAAAAGACCCCCACTCTCCCCTTTTTTTCCTCCAAGTAAGGATTGCTATATCAACCAACGACCCCATCTGCGAGGATCTCCCAATATTTTTCTTCAAGTTATGTAATTGCTAAAGTTGCATTTTATTTGACTTATTAAGACCTCAAAAAGGGGCCCTCTCCTCTTTTCCCACGTCTAGTTTCAAATCTCAATCGATCAATCCATGTATCATGAAATGGGTTAAAGCGTTTACAAAGGCTAATTGATGGAATATCATGAGACAGAAGGGCCGATAACTCTTTTCACTGATGCAAGCCAAACCCCACTAGCTTTTTAATTACACGTATAAAAATTGGTGATAATCACGTCATGAAAGGTCAAACTTCAAGCAAACACAAAACAGCAAATCACTCACAGCTGGGGAGAATTGAGAGCCACCTCCTCCAGTAAGGATTTTGGTAGCTTCTTGTACTCAAAGGCAATTAGACTTTCAATCTCACCCCCTCCCCTTCCCTCCCTCCAGAATTTCCTTTTCTTCCCTCCCTTTTTGGTTGAGAATAAAGGAAATCCGTCTTACTTTTCATATGAGATGAATTCGGTAAGATAAAGCATGCATCAATCAAGCAAAAGGTGACCATTGGTTCCCCTTTTAGCAAATAGAAAATTTGTACCGTCATTTAGAAAAAAATAACTCTATAAAAGTTTGAGTGTGATATTAAATGTTCCATCCAGAAAAGAAAGAAAAAAACAAATCAAAGGCTACACTATTCATAGGTGAATTCTATATCCAATTTTTTTTTATGTAATTTGTAACGCTAATATAAATTGATAAGCAAATAATTCATTTTTCCTTTCTTGCTATTAAAGGCAAATTAAGTATTGGAAGTTGAAAATAAATTGTTCAACTTTAGTTGTGTAATTAATGGGATTTGGCTTAATTTTCTTTTCCTTAAGCTTTTTTTTAGAACAATTAACACTTAGGTAAACCCCAACTAATAGGGTGGCTTGATCGATAAGGAGGCACCGCCCCTGAAAAGTCGTCCTCCTTTTTTTTATTTGGCCATATATATAGTTCTAGAGAAAGGAACAATTGGAAGCTGCCAAATTCCCACCTCAAAAGCTTCATGTGAAATAACATTTCATCTTCTGCCTTTAACTTTTGGGAATCCTTAAGAACTACTAACATTAGAAAATGCCACATAGAAGAGGCAGCGAGAAAAGCTACTTTTTCTCCACTGATGGTGTGGAAATTTGGCTTTCTTAAGCACTAAGCTTTACACAAAAGCTACTAACTTTTTTATCGAGAGGAAAAGATGAGAAAAAAAAAAAAAAGGCTTCTAAGAACGACTCAACCTCGTGGAAGCAACCCATGCCGACGTAAGACAGACCCTTTCATCAGCAGGAGCATATTGAGGGTCTAAAATCTAAATGGGTTTCAATTAAGCCATAAAGTTAGATTTCAAAACTTGTTTTTAAAAGTTAAGACATCCAACTTTCAAAGGGGGCCTACGTACCTCACTAGTTTAATTAACCTAATTGCCACAATTAGTGGATGACAAAACCCTATAGAAATTACTGCAGTAATTAAAGAAATGATTTATGACCTTGTTAATTTGAGCATTCTTGTTAATTATAACCTTGAATCAGAGGAGAAGTATTCTAAGAACATTGTTTCCAATTCTTCCTCATAGAAGAACAAAGCCCGCGCAGCAGGCTCTTCATTTTCACCAACCATATATATTACTTCGGGTGGGGCTGGAAATCTGTCAAGATGAAAATTCACATTTTTTTAATTCAAACTGGGCGGACACAGGAGTAAAATGCAAGCATGCTTTTCCATATCTTTCCCAAATGGGGGCTACCGGAAAAACCATTGCTGTCTAACAAATGTATGTGCGAGGCCCTAGACATAAAGAAAGAAAATGCCTTTAAGTCTCAATACAAAGTACAGCCCATCTTCCAACTACAACTATAAATGCCATTATACGCATATTGTATCATTACTCATCCTCATCAGGATTCAAGAGATTAAAACTACTAGGTGGCACATTCAAAGCAAGGGGTCCTAGAGAAAGACAATGAAAGCACTTTTAGAAATGTGTTCATCCTCCGGATCAATGAAGGGGAGGCAAAACTTCGAGATTTTTCCTTCAAAAAATAAAAAGATCTTGAGCTTGAGCCAAAACCCTTTAATTTTATTTTATGAAGAAATTAAACACTTAAAGATCGAATTAGAAGATCTTAATAAGACAACTGGGGTGCCATGGCCCGCCCTGCAGTACCGCAGCTGCCTTCTGCAGAATCTAGATAGCAGATGTTGGGTAAGGATATGGAGGTATCTGAAGATATGGGTGGGAGACAAAAACCTTTCTTTGTTTCGAAGGATCTTGAGCGTTTCCAAGTTCCAAGCAATTTGCTTGCATTGGTTTATATATATATGTCATTAGAGAATAAAGTAGAGAGATCTGCTCTTGGTTGGGCTGCCACCGTCTTCTTAATGCGATCCACAGTCAACTAATTATCGTCTGATTATCTGACCTTTAACTTAATAAGATAAACCCAATTGCATATCAAGATGATAGAGTAGACAGCGATTTGGATCAGACCATATGAGTTTAATTATTAACCAAAGCGCTTTAGTATTCTTTTTTCTTAGACAGGGGTTTAGACACGTACGTGCATAAATGTTTTGCGAAGAAATAAGATATATCTCACATGGACGGTATATATATAGCTATATATATCTCACATGCATGCACTAGCTCTTCTAATGGTAAGAAAGATACTCATTCGATATTGTGAATGAATTATTGTCAATAAAAAATTAAATTTTACGAATGGAAATATATTTCAATTAATGTTTATAGAGTTATAATAAATTATTTTTTATTCACTAATTTTTTATATAAGATATTAAAAAAACAAATATAGAAAAATAAAAAATCTGTAATATAATTAAAGAAAACAGGAGATCACTCCCACATCCAATATTCGAAGGGTAAAGAAGAACTCCAACGGTAACAAAGGAGGAACCAAGAAGGCAATACAAGATTTGTTTTTTTAGAGACACAATCTCAAATTAATTTCTCATAACTATTGCTATATATGTGTCTATACATCAGGTTCCTATCAGTGGATGGATGGACAGCAATAACCAATACAAAATATCGACATGCCTGGGATCGCGCTGTCAGTAATGTTATATATATATATATATATATATATGAAAGAAAATTGACAAATTAATTATATTTTCATTTAAGAGGATTTATCTATAATTATTTGTCATGTTTTTATCCCTAAAAGAAAATAAAATCATTCATTTCAAATTCAAGATAATTCTAGGTTTTCTCTGGATAAACATTAAAGGATGTCGGTACTGCGATGCTGATATTGTGATGTACACATCAATAAGTTCATATATTACAAGTTTATCAATCCGCTGGTCAGAGGGTTGGTTTGTCAAAGATGACAAATCTATAGATATTATTGTGTGCATGTATTGGTGAGTGTTTCGGGATATATTCATTTTTATTTTTAGATTTGTTTTAAAAGTGTTTTTTTTATGATTTTAATATGTTGGTGTTAAAAATAAAAAATAAAAAAATTATTTTTATATATTTTTAAATAAAAAAATAATTAAAAAATACACTATAATACTAAACAATTGTGATATAAGCAAACTAGCCGTTCTTTACTATATTGTATCCATTGCTATTATAATTATAGTTTTTTAAAAACATCTTTTATGTTAAGGAAGTATTTAAAGTAAGGTAGTAACTATGTTTTAAAGTGTTTTTTTTATTCTGAAATATATTAAAATAATATATTTATTTAAAAAATTATTTTTAATATTAATATTTTTAAATTATTTTTAAAAAAATTTAATTTTCGCAAACCATCCATTTGGACCACACTTCCATCTAAGTTTAAAACAATATATATACACACACTAGCATGTAGCTTTAAGCATAGTATTTTAAATTGTTGCGGTTAAAAATAATTTTTTTGAAAATAAAAAATATTATATTTTGATTTTAAAACAAACAGTACCCCGGGACAAGAATAATAATAATAATAAAAAAAAAAAGCTGCATGTAAGGAGAAGATCAGAAATAAAAGTTTCAGATTGACAAAACATGCACGCTGTATAACAGTATAAAAAGCTGGCGAGCCCAGAAAGGTTCATGTCATCAGAAGGAACAGGTGAAAAAGGAAGGGAAAGCATCGGAGCGCATATGCCAAAGGACAAAACATCTTTTGAACAAGTTGATGGAGAGATAACAAAAGCGTGAACAAAATGTAGCTGTTCACACTCAGAAAGAGGGTTCTAACTAGCTTGCTCGTACACTGAACCTCATCTTTCGACTTTTTCTTTCTCCTTGGAACCCTTTTTCTTTTTGAAACATTTAATGGCTGCAAAACTTTGAATCAAATAGCAGTGATCAGTGAAGGAAAAGATAACCCAGCCTCGATGCATTTAATGCCAAAAGCTGCTTCATCGTATGCCTGTGTGTCCCAATATCATGCAACTCCCGGGATTGCCGCCGGAGTTTAATTAAAGCCTTCGAGCTCAGGTGGGTTATTTGATGAGCTCGTCTTTGTTTTTACAGCGCGGTGCCTGCCGAGTTTTTTAAAATTTTGATTTCTTTTTAAATATTTTTTTTGATGTTTTTGAATTGTTTTATTGTATTAATATTAAGAATAAATTTTAATATATTTTTAAATAAAAACATTTGAAAATCAACAACCTTGTTATAATAACAACACTGCATACGGGAAATAAAATTGTTTTTGTTTACCGATTTTTATGTCACAAAATCTTGAGTGACATTACATTATTGTCTCGCAGAGAATAAAACAAATAAATGGGGAATTAAAAAAAAAAGGGAAAGAGGAAACTGTGGAAAAACACAGAGATTGTACAAATGAATGTTAGGACCAGTGAAATAGTGGTTGGAAAATTATCTGAGGTCCTGAAAGTCTCGCACTTTCAGGAGCCTGACACCGGTAAATGTTATGGAAAGAAAACTTTATTATTATTATTATTATTATTATTATTATTATTATTATTGTGTTCTTCTTCTGTTTTTACCATATGAGTACAGTCTTCAAAATGCTTTTGGAAATAGAAATATCAATAGTTGGGAATGACGGTGACATGGTCAAAAGCAAAATGCCTTGATGCTTGTTAAACATGGTTTAATTGGAGGGGTTAATTTAAAAACTTGATAATTTAGAATATAATAATTTTTTTTATTAACGTGAGTATTCAGACCAACTTGTATGAACCTTGATTAATTTCACGAGTTCTAAAATTAACGACAATGTAAATCTCCAGTAACTATCATATTAGCAACCACATGACTCGAACCTGGGACTACATGAGAGCAAATCTCTTAATCTTAAACTTTTATCACCTACTAGATAATTGAATATAACAAGTTTTAATTAAACGGGTGAGGATAATAATTTAATTAAACATGATCAATCTAGTTAAACTTGATTATAATAGTTTCATGAAGTAAATTTGTTGCAAACTATAGTATTTGGAGTAACATGCACTTGTGGTCACATAAAAGTTGTTGAAATATTGGCATTACCTCTTATAATTAAATAATCAAACATCTAAGAACAACAATACCATGTACTTAATTTGCTACTAAATCACAGGCTATTTGTTGATCTTAATGCTACATTTATTTATTTAATGTAGTCTCCATGACCCACACGAGATCTGTCCATTTTAATGCTCCAATTATTTATTCTTAGGAGATACCATTGTATACTGGGAGGTACATAAAACGCTTCAAATTTGAAAAAAACATGTACAAAAAATCCATTAATTTATTTAATTCAATGTCCATGCCCCCCCCCCCCACAAGATATTTATTCAATTCAATGCTTCATTTGTTTATTAATTTATAGAAGATATTGTGCAATAAATAACGTGCTTTAAATCTGATAAAATATACACAACAAAATATATTGATCTTAAAACGACAATCTCTGACTTTTAATTAAGAAAAATAATAATTAAAGTGTTAGTATAATCACCACTTTCATGGTTTTTCCATCGGGATCGATACACAAATGAAGCATTGCTGTATTATTATCACATAAGATTTATACTTATTTTTTCTTAATTAGAGTATATGAACATGAAACAAATACTTTAGTTTTCTCAACCTCCATTTATAAACGAAGTAAATACTTGAGAGAAACTATATTTTTAATTTGTTGTTGTTCGAAATTATATTTTTTTAGTTTTCTAGGCAATGTGTTTTTTTTTAGTAAAATGTACCATGAATATTATATTAGATAAATAAATAAATAGAGCATTAAGATCATGAGATGGTTTAGCGGTGAAGTACTTGATGTTCTTCATGTCTTTGAAGATTAATGGTTCGACTATACTATTGAATTGTTCATAAAGGATCCGACAATCGGGTGTGAAAGAGGAAGCACAATTTTATCATCAACTTGCAAGATTAGTCTATTTTACATCAAGCCCTTCAAGCTAGGAGATGTTTGTCATGGAATCCAAAGCGAATCTGGGAAGGAGACCAAGTTTTCAATAACGTTGTAGGGCCTGTAATTGCAGTTCGCACTTTGTCAATGTAATGATGTCCTGTGAATGGTCTAATCAATTTAACTGATATATATATATATATATATATATATATATATATATAGAAAAACTAAATGGGAAAATCATCTAGTTTTCGTTACAAGAAACTAAAACAATGGAAATTACTATAGTGTTTTTTTATATTTTTTTTAGATTAAAAATACACTCATAATTTGAGAAATAAAGCTAAATTGTGTTATGTAATAGTGGTTTATTATGATTTTTAAAATAATTTTTTATTTAAAAATATATTAAAATATTTTTTTTTTTTAGATTTTACATCAACATATAAAAACTATAAAGAAATATCAATTGAATGCTTTTTCAAATTAAAAATACCTCTGAGAAACATCAGGAATATAAACAATAGCCCTACATCCTGAATTTCATGATTCGCGTTTTGACGTTTCACTGAATTAGGGTGACTTTTGGAGCGCTTGAAGAGTCATGCTACTCAATTAAGTCAAGCATTCTGCAAATCTTCTCTATGCAAGTGCAAGATGGGAACACTGACAGTTAAACGAGGAATTCTAACTCTTGTCAATCAAAAGAAGATATATATATATTATTGTCTAGCTGGGTCGCCAAAGATCAAGACAATAACTTGATGAGGTTAATCTTTCAAGTAGCAAGAACTACGAGTATTCTACTAGAGGGCAATGCCCCTATGTTCTGGCCATCCATGCATCCAAGGGAAGTCGTTTCATTGCCAGCTTTCTTGCATCTTTGTGAGTTTTCAACATGCACATTATGGATTTTGACCATCCAAAACATGAGCTTGTTCTTTTTTCTGAGAATTTTTTCATCTTTTATTAATTACATAAACACAAACCTTGCGCAGTTTACGTGCAATATTTGATCACAAGATTCTATAATGCTGAACTAGGGACAAATGGCATCGCTAGTATTGTTTATGTCATGAAAGACCTAGTAAATATGGCAGAACAAAAGGCAATTGTCAATAGTGAAAAGATGACAGTGATATAACAGGCACGAAAGCAATAACATGACAAAGCTGGCTCTACAAGTACTAAATCAATAGAGAAACGGGCACCAGCTAACCAGAAGCGGAAAACTTCTATCTGGTACCCCAAATTATCACAAAAAGACGCGTGTTCTTCTCAAGAGTCCCTGACATTGCAAAATCACGGATTCCATATCCTAGCTGCAAGGGCTCTGAGCGTTGTCTACATTTGACATTGTGGGGTTTTGTTGTGCACTACATGGTCAAAGAGTGTTTCATATTTGAGCAGCATGGGATTGCTGCATAAGCACCACATAGCGTTCTTCCCTTAAGCCTGCAAGTTTTTAACTGCGAAGTTAGGATCAGGATACTCCTTTATTGCTTTTTAACTAATCACTCAGAAGAAAGCTGGCATTTACTCCTCTTTTCCAACAGGAGAAACGTGTATTATTTCACTGAGCACGTCAGTAACAAACAAGAAATTGCACTGTTAAGAACAACCATACCAAGCATTTTTCTTTATGTAAAGTGATTATTAGAAGAAAGAGAAATCTAGAAGACCGTATTATTACATCACATGACCAAATGAAATGACTGGAGTTTGTAAAATTCTCGAGGACTCAGTACAAAATTGCCCGAGTCCCTGCATACCTTTCTTCATAACAAGACCTTGAACACACCATTTACTTCACCCATACTAGCAATGCTGAACCACCATGAATCCCAAGTTTATTTTCTATGGCATGGAAAATAGAGATAAACCAATTCCACCCAGAAGAAATAAGAAAGGAGATTGGAAGAGAGAAATACACAAGTTATAGACATTCTACATCATTCAACCGAGTAATTTGTCATAGAAAATTTGTGTCTGTTATAATAAGAGATTGTTTAAATGTCTCTTCTGGAAAGAGTGATGCTATTTACCTACTTATTAAGTGCCAATTATCGTATTTCAGCATTTCTTCTCCATCCTTCCTCCATAACATATGGTGACGGCCATGGTGGCATTTAGATGATTAGAACGCTCATTCAGAATATCAGATTTAGTGAATTCACATCTATGCCTGTCCACTTACCTATAATAATGTCTAAAGAAAACAGGGAGATGTTGCCGGAGTATTTCAATCTACGTAAATATCCACCATTCTCAGAGGATTTACACATGATAAATTGCTTTTTCTTAGCTTTGAGTAATGTCCGCTTTACAGAAGTCCTGAATAAAATATTGTCTGAATATCCAATCCTATGAAAACCTTTTCTTAGCTATAAGAATTTGTCTAATTAATGTATTTGACTGGAAAATGTTAGTGGTATCAAATGCAGACTATCGCAGATGTAGAATTCCATAATAAACACAAGATTAACAAAAGAAGATTAACCTACAAAGTACCCCACAACAGGAGCATGAAGGTACAGGCAACCAAGGTCCAGAATACATCATGACTATATAGGTCATATTTACATCATTTCTAAGGATGATAAATCAAAGGAGTTTAAAACATAAAAGGAAAAACATCAAAAACTTTACTGCTAGAAATCTTAACAAAATTAAACTGGTAACAACAATATATATGGCACAAACTTATGCGAATCAGCAAATTACTGTTTCACAAGGACAGTGGCAGCTGTGACAATAATTGGACCAACAAAAACCAAAAAGCATAAATTGTGTACCATAATCTTGTTGGGTGAGTTGCAAGCACAAGAATGGATTTACAATTTTGATGAAAATATTATAATAATATAATTACAGAAAACAGATGAGAAAACAAGGATCATAATTTGTTTCAGACATGGAAAATACTTGTATGCTTTGAATTACTGAACATGCATATAGGAAAGCATATCCATACATTTAAATATAAACTTGTTACACTCTATAGAAAATGGTAGAGGAAATACCTTCTTAGCTTCCTTACTAATCTATTTAGCATCAACTTGGTTGAAGGACCACATGCTGCAAAATAGAAGTACAAGATGAAATTTTCTAGATGCTTCAAGTGGTTGCAAGAATAAAAGGCTTCATACAAACTGAATGCATTTTCCACAGCACATATCATGTTAGTACCTTAATTTGTGTCCTATTGTATGTGTAAGTGATGTGAACAGAACCATCACTAGCCTGGATAACCGCTGGATATGAGAATTCCATATCCAGTTTTTCCTCTAGTGTAACAACATCATGCCAAGAGTCACCATCATCTTTGGACACAGCAACTTTAAGCACGCCCCTTGAGATTGTATTGTAAGCAAGCAAGACAGGACCATCTTTTAGTTTAACCCCATCAATACCTAATGTAAAAACATAGAGTGTCAACCACAACTTATATGAGGTAGCAAAGATGGTAGAAACCATGGGATCATGATCATTTTTTCTCTCTTGATATAGCATTTTCTAGTTTTAGAAAAGAAAGCAGGAGCAAATTGATATTGCAATCTTGTCTTATAATCTAAAAAGAAGCCCCAACCAGCGCTGTAGTTGATGAGCTGATGGTGTTAACAGTCCTATGAATCCACCTCACTCAACTATTGTGTGGGATTCAGGTTCTCTGGCCTATGTCTTACAGTGTGCAAAAGTGAAACAATGCATAACTCATTCCCAACTACAAGTCAAATTTTCCTGCAGGGAGTGTGCTCTTTCCCAAAGGTACAAGATCTAAAAGGGAGAGGTTGTATGCTCCAACAACAGCTTCAGGGTTCTCTTGCCTATGCCTAATGGTGTGTAAAGCGGAATGTGGCATGCCTTGTTCTCAACTGCATCAAATTGTTAAGCATGGTGTGCACTTTTTCATGAAGAAGCATGATTTAACAGGGAGAGTTTGTGTGCTTCAACAATAGCGAGTCGCATTTTGAGAGAGGCAACTCTACTCTTGGTTGAAACTCCAATTTTATTTCCTCTCATATTTAGAGTCAATTCCAAGTTCCAAATTAGATGTCGAATGTGAATGAGAGAGGTCTTGGATACATTAAAAATCAAGCATGAAGATTCTAACAGCAACTCCAGCCAGCTTTCTTGCTACAATTGCCTATGATATGATTGAGTATAATGCATATTGCATTATGTCTAGTGATAGACATCTGACACTTGTTATGGCTAACCATGAAAACTAAGATGGCCTAAATATAATTTTCATAATCTGATTAAGATACATTTATTCAACCAAACATTGACAAACCATTTATATAACACCACGAGAGGATGCAAGCAGCCACTCCAACTCTGGAATACTAACCTGAGTTTGGGTTGGGGAGTTCAGTGGGTTTTGCATAACCCCAGGTCACACCACCATCATAGGATTCTGACATACAAACTCTTCCAATGTCATCAAACGAACGCAATAAAACACGAAATGTCCCATCTGCAGTCTGGAATGGTACTGGCTGAATCACACTAAGAGATGTATTTTCAACGTATATTGGGCCATGCTTTCTCCATGACCTACCTGCATCTGCAGTCACCTATTCACACAAATCAAAAATATGTCAAATGTCAATACCAAAACAGCATTAGATTCCACGTGCTCAAGCAAATGAGTTGTTACAACCTCCATCCATGCACCCCAAGAATTCCAACTTTCTACAGATGATCCACAGAGCAAGAGCCCATTTCCCAACAAGATTGGCTGCACAAGGGAATCACTTATTTTAAGGGAATCATATTAGCAACAATCAAGCTTCATTGTTGCTGATATAACTAGCGTACTTGAGTCATTAGACAATATATTCTGATGTTTAGAACCACACCTTATTCTTTGACGGTCCTAATATGCCAGGAGGAAGTTGCTCTCTCTTTGACCAAGTAACACCTTTGTCGTAAGACCGTTTCATGCATCCACTCCATCTGAGATTTAGCAAGTTAAAAGTAAGTAGAAGCAAGACAAGTGCTCAGTAGCTAGTAGCTAGTAGCTAAATCTATTATCATTTCCAAAAGGAACTTTATAATGTAATTTAACATATAAAATTACATCCCAAAAGTTCAATTTTTTTTACTATGATAAGAACACAAATACATCCCCCAGACAGCAGGTAACTGCAAAACTGAGTGGTAATTATATAGCAAAGAGGGCAAGTTATATCTCTGACTAGTGTTCAGTTAGAGCCTCTTGGAAATCATTTAAGACACACGAAAGCATGAAAGATTTAGCCTCTGTAGGGCCTGTTGACTCAACACCCCTAGTTGCAGCAGTGGTGGTAGCCGAATGGCAGCTTAGGGGTCTGGTAAACAATCTTGGAACCCACAGTGGCCTTTTTATCTCATTCTAAGTGCTTCACAACTGATTTTGGAAAAAACAGAGACAGTTGTTTTTGCCACCACTCAATATCAACAGCAGAGCCAATATATCCAGTTGATTAAATTTAACTCTCGAACCATACAGAGCCAATATAAGTATGATAGAGAATTCATTGGTAATAAATTCCAAAGTAGTTTGGAGGATGAAGTTACTTAAAGCAATCCTCAAATCATATGGCTAGGCTTATGCTTATATCCACACCTCCTAATACTAAAAATATTGGGAGTTGTTAATACTGTGTTGTCATGAAACAGTCCTCTCTAGCTGTCCCAGACTCCCGAAGTATCTAAAATCTTAAATTTTATACTGAGAGGAGCAATGTTGTAGCTTAAAGTGCATTTTAGATTGTATTTCAATTCTCTATAATCTTATGGATAAATAGCAGCACTCACCAACAATTCCACAGAATTGCACAGCAATACACACAATTACAGTGAATTCAATGCTTAAATTATATGGAATGAAGAGAAGAATAAACTCTTAGACCTTGTAATGTAGAGATGAAAGAAGAGGCAGTTTCACAAAGTTAATAGTGGACTAACACGGCAACAAGCATATCCTTGGTTTGACTCAGTAATCAGGGATCCAGCAAATTCAATGACTCCTGAGGAAATGGCATATCTCTATAAAATGTATATCAACTTATGGAGTTATGTGCTTCAAACTAACATAATCATAAACATTCATCAAAACAGAAAAGCTTCCTGAGTTCACTATTACTCTAAATTTCAACTTCTGCTTTTTTGTCCTTGTTGATTAAAAGTGAACGGTGCTAGAAGATGACTTTCAGTCACTTGATTTCTAGTTGTGTTTTTTCTTTACAAATGAGTAATTTATAGTTGTGTAAATTTAGCAATTCTGTATTATGTTGAGAGTTATAAGGGTTATTTCTCCAAAGTCATGCAAAAGAAGTGGGCAAAGATCATGAATCAAACTTCAACTGTTACCTTAAAACACCTTTCACACCACAAAAAAGAAACCCTCACAAACATACATGCTTGGAATCTGACTATCCTACCTTACTTTTCCCTCTAACACCGTGAACCAAACACCACCTAAGAAGAAGGATAGAAAACCCAGAATCCTCTATGCTAAACCATCATAATCTACTATGCTCTTGAATCCACAAGAACAAAGAATTATGAAAACTTTATCCATTAAACGGCTCGCTTCACATCAACCATAAATACTTGGAATCTCAACTTACCAGGCTTACTTTTTCCTCTGATACAGTAAACCAAATACTAAGGACAGAAAACCAAGAATTTACTGGGCTAAACCTTTCAGATCTACAAGGACCACTTCTTGATTCTACAAGAACAAAGAATTATAAACACTTATTCATCAAAACAGCTCCCATGACACAGAATATGTGATTATACAATCACATTGAGTTCCTAAAAAGTCATAAAATACTTATGGAAATAAAAATCCTACTACAATAGGATACTGAATAGCCTGGAATAGTATAAGCACACCAAAATTCTCAGAGGTCCTAAAACATTTAAGCAAACAAAATCCGATTACAATAAGATACTAAATAGTCTAAGAACAGTATATTCTTAAATAAACATGATTATAAATTTACAAATTTAACAAATTTAACTTGACAGAAGTAGCCATCTTGTAATGTATCAAAGGTTTTTTTGTGTTCAATTTTCCCCAGAAGGATTATGAATTCACAAATTTAACTTTTCAGTCACTTCAATGTGGCATAATTTTCTTATGCAGAATGTATGGTGTCAAGACAGACTTGAATAATGTATACCATTCTGTATTCCATGCAATATACAAGGTCAGAACAACCTTTTGTGTTTTTGAAATCAGATGAAAACATATGAATTTAGCAACAACCAATACACTTGAACACTATTTTGGGAAGCTTGACTACAAAAATTAACAGTTTAAATGGAAAACAATTGAGGCTGGAAGTTTTACTTTTGGACCTCTTGACCGACTTTATAGAACAGAAGTAACTCCTCTGATGCCAGTTTGAATAGCACAGGGTTCCACATAGGAACATCAAGCTGATCATCAACGATGATGGGTGATTGCCAATAACCATCCTGCACATCAGATACCCACCCATATGAGATAAACCATCTTAAAATCCAAAGAGGCAAAATAACAGGTAATTTGAGAAAGAATCAGTTACTTACAGAAGTGATTGGAGGTCGACTAAGTCAAGAGGGCTTAGTAGAAGTTAATAAATCAATCAATGTGTCCAGGATCTTCCTAACACTGCCTTTTTGCATTAATCTTTTGAATATAACGACCAGTTAATTGATACCACTTATTTTACAGAGGAAGTGAACTTTACTACTGGAAAGAAGAATTTAATGTGTTGAAACAAAACTTATCCATTTATTTTTCTATTGCTCACTGGCTTGGGATAAATGTGGGACAAGATTCTTGTGATTTGTAGAGAACAGTGGATTTCCCATGACAAGACAGATGGTGAACTAGTTATTGATTGATTGAATGTTTTCAGAAGGACGATCATAAGACCTTGAGGTTGCATTCCTTGTAGGGTGTGTTTGAATGGAGTTGAGTTCAAGACTTCCCAAGTATCTCCGTGGAAGCACTGTTTAATAATTTTTTGGTCTCCTTTGAGCACTACAACAGCGGCTTTAGGGATAATCTCATAAGCAACTATGCAGAAGTATTGAAACCCTTGTTAATTTGAATTTTCTAATCTTTCTTCTTCATCTTGGAGTATGTTTTTGAGTCTTCCTTTCTTTCTAATAATTTTTTTTTTTCTTTTGAGCAAAATAAAATACTACCAGGGGAGGAAATACTAAAGAGCATATCCTGCAAGTTTACAGTCATGAAAACAAACTTTTTGGAAAAATTAGATGCATCATCAATAAGTGGCATACAATTAAATCAGAAAGTGATCCAACAGACAGAGGAAGAATAATTACTTTGTATGTCTGTATCCAAATCTTCACATCAGGTGCTCCCTCTTTTGTACCTCCAAAATAAGCAACCAAAAAGTGATTTTTATCAACCTGCACAAAGCACAGATCAGCACAACATTAAAAAGCTCTGTTCGTGAAGACATGCTGCAAGAATTTGAAGTCAGATTGTTTAACTCCAATGGCAAACCTCAACAATGGTAGAGGCATGACAGCTATTGAAGGGAGAAGAGTTTGCAGGAAATGTGAACTCCTCTTTCACTAGCTGCCAGTTGTGACAGTCTTTGCTCATATTTGAAATCTTTGGCTGCAGAACCGTATAATTTGTGTTTATTCCAGTGACCTTCCTGAAGAGAACTTGGAACATTTATAGGTCTTAAGAATAATACTAAAAAAGCACACAAAAGCACAGAAACAAATGTATAGAGCAAATAGCATTACCATTTACAATGAACAAAATAAAGATAACAGCAACAAAAATAATAATAAAAAGAAAAAATGCTGGCTCTTTCTCTGTGTTCGTTTGCCCTAGGTGAACATCTCTTTTTGGCCGTGATAAACATCCCCTCATGGTTTCAAGTAAGCCATAACTTCATTAATTTCCCACGTATGGTGTGCATGACAATAATAGAGTACAATTTGTTTCTGTCAATAGTTTCTCACTATGATTGTTCTAAACAAGGGAAACACATGTTAAAAACTTGCGGCAAATAGAATATATCGGAGAAGTAGATTCTTTCTACAATTGGGTGCAGGAATGTAGGGGCATACTTCATCAAATTAAGCACTAAAACTAGCATCAACATCAATCAGTTTGACAAATCAAAGACAAAGAGAAAAGAAAGGGGGGGGGGGGGGGTGGGGGGGAAGACAACCTGCTAGGACGCTTATGAAAGTCATGAAGTAATTGCCGGTAGGTGTGCAATCTGATAGTGTTAGAACTCAAGAACTCATGATCGACTTTGAAGGGGCCACGAAAATCAGAGAAATTGGACATACAAAACAACAATAACAAGATCATCAAAGAAAACAAGAAAAGGAGCAACACAGTGCTCCTAAATGATTTCCACATTTCTATGAACTTCTGTTTCTATATCTAGGTTTCCTCAAAGCAATTCAATTTCATATGTACATACAAGGATTACATAAACACGCATTCATGTGTGTGTGTGTGTGTGTGTGTGTGTGTGTAGAGAGAGAGAGAGAGAGAATCCTAAAGAAAGAAAGTCAACATAACAGAAGCAAAAGAAGAGCACCCACTATGGATTAATCAAATAGCATGACAGAATAAAATAGAGAAGCAATCGTACCTAATACAGTGATGCCATGAAAATAAGGAGGGGGGGGGGACTTTTGAGAGGAGAGAGAGGAGTGTATTAAAAAATTGTTTACAGACCCCAAAAGAAGAGAGTGATGCAAGAAAGGGGGCACCGCTGACTGACTGCTGAGGTTACTCTTCAGCTTAGCTTCAAATATTGTAAACAAAGGCCCCTCAAAGATCAGAACTTTATGCATTGCCCCCTCAAAAAAACCTAATTTAGCGCCACCCCCAAGATTGAAACTTTTGGATTTTGGTCATTCCTCCCCTAAAAAACACATTTTCCTGCTCTACGTCAAAATCACTCTCAATCCTCTTCACTCGCTCACTCTCTCTCACTCCTTTCAGTCTCTCTGCTGCATCCTGAAAAAGTAAACACAAGGGGATGGCACCAATCAATCCGGCCATTTCCCATATTACCCCAACAACCACACTAACCTATTTCCTCCTCCTCCTCCTCGCCACCACCACCACTACCACCCCAATTTTAGCCATAACCAATTTAACAGCCCTCCTCTCCTCCTTCCCTGACTTCTCCTCCTTCACTTCCCTCATCACCTCCATACCCTCTCTAACCTCAGACCTTTCTGACCGATCTGCCCTTACTCTCTTAGTCATTCCAAATTCTTACCTTTCCTCCTCTTTAGACCTCACGCGCCGCCTCTCTCCATCTGCCCTCGCCGACCTCCTTCGTTACCACATCCTCCTCCAATACCTCTCCTCGTCCGACCTCCACCAAGTTCCCCCGTCTGGGGCCCTCATTACCACCCTCTTCCAAACCACCGGCCGTGCCTCCTCTAACTCTGGCTCTGTTAACATCACTCGAAACCCAGTAACAAATGCAATCACTATCTCCTCTCCATCCCCATTTTCCTCCTCAAACGCCACGGTTTTGTCCTTGATAAAGACTCTTCCTTACAATGTTTCCATAATTTCAGTGAATTCTCTGTTAGTCCCATATGGTTTTGATTTGATGGCATCAGAAACAAGGCCTACATTGGGTTTGAATATCACTAAAGCATTACTTGATGGGCACAGTTTTATGGTCGCAGCTTCTTTGTTATCTGCTTCTGGAGTAGTACAGGAATTTGAAGCTGATGAAGGAGGAGCTGGGATAACTCTTTTTGTGCCTACAGATTCTGCTTTTTCAGATCTGTCGGCAACTGCTATCAGTCTACAGTCATTGCCAGCTGATAAGAAAGCTGATGTCTTAAAATTTCATGTCTTGCATTCCTATTACCCTCTGGGTTCCTTGGAGTCTATCGTTAATCCTGTGCAGCCTACATTGGCTACTGAAGATATGGGTGCTGGCAGTTTTACGCTGAATATTTCGAGGATTAATGGGTCAGTTGCGATTGACTCAGGGATTGTTCAGGCGTCTGTTACGCAGACTGTTTTTGACCAGAACCCTGTTGTCATTTTTGGTGTTTCGAAAGTGCTTTTGCCTAAAGAGATTTTTGGGAGGAATCCTGTGTTGACTAGTAAGCCAGGGAATACTGATATGGGAAATGCACAGCCGCCTGTTAGTGCTTTGTCACCAGAGAAGTCGCCGAAAATGCTGTCGTCTGCTCCAGGTGTTAGAGAAGAGATTAAGTCTGGAGTTGGAGGGTTGCAGTGGTTGAGTACTCTACATTTGCTTTGTGTTGTTTTTGTATGCAATTGTATTTAGTGGTATGTGTTTTAATTATTTTGCACTTGATAATCAAAGAAATTTTTTTTTTTTTGGGGAGGGGGGGGGGGGGTGTACACTTTATTGAATTGAATTTGGCTACAAAAGTAGCTTTTTTTGTGCTTTTCTTTGTATGTGGCACTGTAGAGGGAGATGTCTAAGTGTGAATTGTGTAGCTCCTTGAATAATTTATATCATAAGAGCATCATATTTTCTCTGGCAGTTCTGCACTTATTTTTTGGCACTTGTTATGAAAATTTGATAAGAGTAAATGGAGTTTTTTTTCATGATTTTGGGCCGCTTTTTATGTTCTGCGACAGTGTTGAACTTATTATGAGGTTTGAAACATTGAATTCTAACATTTGATATCTCCTTTATGTTTCACCTTTTCAAGCCATAACGGGTACTGATTTTTTTATGTCCAGACCAATCTCCTCGATGAGTTCTTCCCTAGTGCACCCTTGACAGCACATGCTTTATCCTAGAAATAACAAACAAATTGGTGTAGCAGCAGGGTATGCTTGTATGTTGCATTGTTGATCTCATTGGTACTTCTGTTTACTTTGATAGTGTATGATTGAGGAGAAATTTGAGTTTGCAAAATTACCGATTGTTGGCTTGTTTTGTTTGGGAGTTCCAAGTGAAGGCTTTGAATATGTCAAAGGCTTATGATTTTACTGGTAGCAAGTAGTTTTCCTACAATCAGTTTATGCAGCGATGAGAGCATCAAGTTGCAGGGGAGACAGCCTGGTTCTAGCTCCTATACTGGTGGTATCAACGACAATGAGGATTGCAAAATGCTAAGTAGATTTTAGGATTTGGGTGTGACCAGCTCCTTGTTGCCCAAATTCAAGTGTGAATGCATTCTCATCACTTTGGTCTTGATTTGGTGTGGTTATATTGGATTTTTCTTTGATTGAGGAAAAGAGGATCTTTCTAATCTTCTGTTGTTTTTAGCTTTTGGGTGAATTTACAAACAGATCAATGGTCACGGGCACCAGGGAGTCCGGTTTCAATTTCCTTGCATGCAAGGGCCAAGCAAGGTAATGCCTTCTGAATCTGATTAGGTATTATTGCTTTCTTTTTTCTTCTCTCTCTCACTCTGTTTTCTTTTCTTCTTCTTCTTTTTTTTCAATTCAACTGTGTTATCTGGCTGTTGGGTGTGCTATTGTAATTTACTGTTATTCCAGTTCAATAATGATTTGTTAATTGCTTTTACTTGATTGGTATCATTGCAGTCTTTAATCTGGTCAATAAGCACTCATCAAAATAAAACTATAGACCCGCTTCTCACAAGAACACTTTAAAAAAATTACAAGATGTTTCTTTTTAGTGTTGCAAGTCATTAATCATTGGAAGAAAACAATGTGAGGTTTGAAGTGAATGATGGTCATGGAACTAGAGGCTGGTTAGTTTCAAACTCATTCGTGCTCTCTCCATAACCTATTTATAGGATCATACTTTACTGATAAAAAATAAACATTTCTTAAATTTATTGATGACAATCCTATGAACCTGTTTTTGAAAAGCTCTAAGGGAAGGTCCTTGTGCTTGCTACAATAAATGCTGGTGGCTCAATTGGGAAATACTATTTGTTGGGGTTTCCATTCAGAAATAGTATTTTGGAGTAGTATAGAGGAGCTTAGAACTGGTTTTCTTTTGGCTTTAACTGATTTCCATTCTCAATCAATTTCTAGGTCTAGATTACAATTAGGGCAACTATGGTTTTATTTTTTCAAACCAAGATTTTTGCTGGTCATTTTTATTTTGATTCTGTGTTTATCAAGATATTGACCCATTTTGAAGTTTCATAGATCATGTCAAATTGTTTGATCTAGAGCATTCCCACTAGGATCTTGATAAGCATGAAGCACCATATTTTATGAAAGCAGTCTAGTTCTAGTTCAATGGGAGGTTTGGGTTAAGGAAAAGCAACCTTGTAATGACTGCAGATTTATTTGCTGAAGTGGTATAAAGTTAATCAGCCTAAGGGAAGCAGAGGTCTGGAGTTAAAGAAATAGGTAACCTTGTGCTGAAACTTCCATGATGAAATAAGAGGCATTATGAAATTAGCTTTCATGATAAAATGGAGCTGTGGATAGGGCTTCAATGCATAAGTACAATAGTAACTACCAAGAAAGTGTTCCGTGGTAGGACTGGGGTCAAAGGCTGTGATTCTCACCTGTGGAAGGGCATTTGGGTGTCTTGAGTAAACATGTGAGCAAGCACTGGAAGGATTGTGGGGAAGGGGCAATATTCACTTTCTGGTGAGATACATGGGTTGAGATAGAGGGCCCTATTGCTGACAATGAATTTCCATCCTATCCCAGAAGCTCGTTGGTATTCTAAAGCAGTGGAGTGGGTTGGTGCTGTTGGAGAATAGGCCTGGAACACGTTTTCCATTTGGTGCCTTGTGATCTTGCTCTGAAGATTTACTCATGAACCTCTCCTACAAAGCTGAAGAGAGGGACAGACAATTCCATGAAAGAACTGGCGATAGGAAGTTCTCTGTCAAGTTTGCTTATAACCTTCTTGAAGGAGATTTCTGGAGTAACTCAAGGTACAAGTGGAGGTTAGATTGGAAATGGAAAAGGCCACACAAGATTCTCTATATCTCCTGGCTGATACAGAACAAGAGATTGTCAACAAATGAGCTTTTAGAGGAACCTGGAATCTAACAGACCCTGTTACTTGACACCTGTGCATTACTAATGAGTGAAGAGGAGAACATGTGCGTAGGGACTGCTATTTGGCCAAGTGCTTGGTGCAGTCTTCTGGATGAGAAGGACAAGGTCACAATTTTTTTTTTTTTTTTTGAGAAGGATCATAGTGAATGGTTGTATTATAAGCGTAGAGAAGTGTGTGACAAGGCCATGGTTGAAGATTGGGCTCTCGTCTTTGAAGTCACATGCTGGCAATATTGGAGATGGATGAATGGTTATATATTTAACAATATTCTGGTGGATAGCAAGCTAGCCGTCTTCAAGTTTCACAGGTTTTTTGCAGAAGTTAAGCTGGCCGACTCTATTAACTTCTTTGAAGCCAACAAGAAAGGATATAGACTTACTGGCTAGCAACAACTGCAAAAAGGATGGATGAAGTAGAATGCTGATGCGATAGTATTGCTAATTTTTTATGTGATTGCAGCGACATCATCTTTGGTATGTTTCCTGCTCTTGTGGTTTTCTAACCTAGCTGAAGTCACTGCCATCATCAAGGCTTTAGTGATTACTGCTTTAAATCATCTGCTGCTTCACTATTTGATTCTGGTGGAATCTGACTACTATTGTTATTAGTTTGGTTTAATTAAGAATCGGATTGGCCTTGGACGTATCATCAAGTGTTTCTCACCATTTACCCTTTAGGAAGATCATTCCAGAGAGTCTTTTCTGTCATGTCTAGCTTGAAGCCAATTTTTTTTGCAGACCATCTTGCTGTACTAGGAGTTGCTAGAAATGCTGATTTATACCCTAGGTTTGATTCTGATGATTGCTTTAATCTTGTCCCAGTTCTGCTGCAAGGAAGGTACTGCTGTTTCATTGGAGTTGGATCTACTCTTTTGGCTTCTCTGGCATCTTTTGGCTACTCCTGTGAGTTTGCTGATTTTTGGGTCTAAAGATTGTTAGTTTATGTGCTCTTTTGCTGCTGGAACTCTTCCGCTGCTGAATTTCCAGGAGCTCTGCAATGCATCCTAATCCTGCTTGTTTTCATGCACTTTATGTCTCTAGACTTTTTCTGTCACTAATATAGCATCTCTGTCTGTATCCATTTCTATTCTGGTATCGTTTAATCTTTGGTTTGATGGCGGGCTGCTGTCATTGATTTCTCTAGTGTGCTTCTTGATCACCTGGGTGATGTTTGGAGAAGTTTCTAATTGAATGAGGATGCTCCTGATTATTTTTGTTGACCTAGTGTTTTTGGAGGTTTAGGTTGCCCAAACAATTTTCGAGGCTCTTCAATGTCAGTGTCTTCTTTTATTAGTTTCTTCATCATTTTGTGATAGCTTTTGTGTTGATACTCGCGGTCTCATTTTTGTCCAAGCTTTTGTGTTTTTGTTTATTAATGTTTACTTGGTGCCTTATTTATAATATTTCCTCTGGTTGATCAAGAAAAGAAAATAACTAGGCTACCGAGGGGGCTTGTAGGGTAAACCCAGTATGGTAGATGTAGGAGGCTTAATCAGGCACCAACGTGGTGCTCGGTGAAGTGGTTTGCATAGAAGAGAGCCTGTGTTTTTGGCAGCTGAGGTGGATATGAGCAGTTCTGACAGGCTTAGAAATGGCTTGGAATTTACAGGTTTCAAACATTGATCCTTTGAAGTAGGAAGGTGCTCGATCTTCAAGGCATTCCTTTCCCATTAGTCCTGAAATCACGAGCAAGTTACCTATATTCTGTATTGATACAAACTATTTTGATTAAGAAAAAAACCTTATTTCAATCTCTTTTTTCAAAAATGTTATCGAAAAAATTTAAAGGTTTTTTTTATTTTTTTTATGTTTTTAGATTTTGTTAAGTGTTGATAACATAAATAAATTTTAAAAAATAAAAAATATTATTTTAATATATTTTTAAATAAAAAAATACTTTAAAAAATAATCATTATTATAATATTAAAAAAATCTTCCCGTCATCACAAGGGAGCAATGAGATCAATAATGCAAAGATCATTCAATGTCCAGCACATTTGACATTATATTTGATTCCCTCACTTTTTCTCCGTGTGTGTGTATATATATATATATATATATATATATATATATATATATATATATATATATATATATATATATATCTTGAATATTTTAAAAAAATCATTTATAATTTTGTTTAAGGTTGTCAGTCATCTTAATAGTTGTCTTTTCACTTCAAGAAGAAGAAAAAATGATAACAAGAAAAAACCCAACCGAGCTACGAGTCTTAGAATTTAAAATAAATAAATAAACAGAGACTCTGTGAAAATTAGCTTTTTGATTTTAATTTCCATTAATTAGGGGTTCCGCTAATTACACAAAGCTCCCTTATTCTCTACAACTTAGTTTAGGCCACAGTATTAAAGATTATTTTCAATTCGGCCCAAACCACAACACAACAGAATCCACTGTACTTGTGCATACACAAGTACAACTAACCTAGGCTAGGCAGGCGGCCTCAGTGCTAACGTAGAGAGAGAGAGAGAGAGCTTTGAGAAGATGGGTTCTACTGTAAACTCAAAATGGTTGCCTGTGACAACCACCATAACTGTGGCACTTGCACTTCTTTCTGCCTCAACAGCAGCTATCTCTCGTACTCTTCCCTTCTTTTCATGTCTTCTATGAATTTACTGTATACTAGGTATGGACTGTACACTGAAGCTTTCTTTCTTTCAGTTTATTTTTGTAGAAAGAAATCAAAAGTTTTGTATTCAAAGATTCAAGAACTTGAGATTTCTCTCAATTCTTGTATGCAAAAAAGTGCTGCTGAGAGACAAGGTCGAATTAGAGCCCAACAGGTCTCTTTTTTAATCTATGCACTGAGCCCTTTCTCTTATTATATTGTCTTATTGTTGTGACCATTGATAAAATTGGTGCTCCTTGTTGGTTTTGTAGGATTTGAGGAAGGCCTTAGCACAACCCAAGTCTGAGAATTTGGAGCAGGCTTCTTATCCCATGACCCCTATTGGAGTTGTTCAGTCCTGCTTCTCAACCAGGTAATCTTCCTCGTTGATCCAAATTAGAGATTGTTTATCCATTCTTCATGTGGTACAGCAACCAAGTGAAGTAAGGGTACAAGAAAGCTACAAATTGACACTCTCAGATAATTTTTAGGAGGAATAGAAGTATATAAGTAGACAAGAGATTCGTTTCATTGATTACTTAAGCAATCGCAACTGCCATGGCTGTTCTCCATGGAAAGCAGAAACTTTTCTGAATACTGCATCCCTTCAACGCTCTCCCAGACTCAAATAACAGGAAATTTTTCTTACTGCATTGTAACGAAACACTTTCATTTTGGTTTTTGATATCTGAATGGTTCTTGTTAAGAAGGAATCGATTTTGTTTTTGCGTATCTGACCGTCTCCCTTTTAGATCTCCTAAGTTCACCAAGTCCATCATTTGAAGTCCAAATTCATGATTGATTTCTGTCATTATGAATCCTGTATACTGAGCACATTGTTCTGTTCTCCAATCTATGCTTAATGCTGACACAAGTTGAATTCCTATTTTGAAATTTTGTACTTTTTATGCGCGCATGCTCAGGCAAAAAACTTGGAAAGTCTCTGCATTTATCTATGCTTTTGCAAATGGTTGTTCATGAATAGAAGCCAACTCACTCATTATTGGTGCAGAAATGGGACTCCAAGGCAACCCTTACTCGTACCTCTTGCTAGGGCATGCTTAGTCTTTGACTCAGCTCGGGTTCCTCCAGCATCCCTTGAGGGTTTTGTAGAATATTCTCATTGCTGGATTATATATGTGTTTCATTTGAATACAGATTTGGTGAAGTTATGGAAGCATCCGTCCAGATCAAAGTTTAAGGCTAAGGTAACCGTTGCTACTAGATATATTGTATAGTTTGATTTCTATTTAAGATTGTTCTTATATGAAGTTTCTACAAAAGTATGGCTGGTTGGATAGGTTAGAGTACCAAGACTGAAAGGAGGAAGGATGGGAGTCTTTGCTACAAGATCTCCACATCGCCCATGCCCTATTGGGCTCACTGTTGCAAAGGTAGGATAATTTTTTTTACATGCTTCTAGCTGTGTTGCATATGCTGATGGAAAAATTAGAATAAATGTATCTAGATTGGGGTAGATTAATATCAAGGCTCATTGATATGGGAAGGGAATAATCAAACTTCTTAAAACTAGTTCCTGTTTTTTCTTACTTGTGCAAATGGGCAGCACTCCCTTGGTTCCTGCATTTATGGATTTTATTCGATTCTCACCAATAAAAGATTTCTGGGAAACTAGATGCATTTCATCCTCATGTTTGGAGTGTCACACTGAATTTTGCACCACATGGTGCTTTTTCTTAATGAAATGTTAGAACTTGCAGAAAAAGGAAATTCCTTTACTTAGCAATTGGTAACAATATCCGTTGTTTACTTTAGGTGGAGGCTGTACAAGGAAACATGGTTCTTCTATCTGGTGTTGACCTGGTTGACGGGACAGTAAGTTTCCCATGTTTTTTCTTTCCTAGTCACACTGCCTTTGATTGATATCTTTCCTCTTTCTTTTAGCATTATCCTGAATAGAATGCATATGCGTGGTTTCCATGATATTTGTTGTACTCATTGTGCTACTTTTATTAACAGCCAATACTAGACATCAAACCATATCTACCATACTGTGATAGCATCCAAGGGGCAGCAGTGCCGGATTGGGTAATGGTAATACCACAATACAACTTTACCATATTTTAATCTTGAATGCAGTTTTAGGAAAATGATGATGCATTATGTTGTGAATTTATTTCCTATAATAAAATCCTAGTCTTGATTCTTGAAAGTGACAACTGCAGCAAGCATTATTATACTATAAGCTGTAAAGTTAGAGCTATAGAAGGTTACGTTGATGAACAATTTCCAGATATATATAAGTAATGCTGCATGTCCTTCTCAAAGGACCACTCCCCAAGTCTGATGCATATTTTTCTCATTGAGCTTGTCCTTTTCCCGTTCACTTGTTCCCCTATCACATTGGAATAATGGCTAATTTTTGTACAGGTGGACAATATGTTAGCAGTAGCTTCTGTTAACTTTTCTGAGGGCTTCTCTTCGTCACTATCTGATTGTTGGGAAACAGCAGTAAGTGATTCATAACTACTTGAAATATTAAGCATTTGTATCTTCAAATTCATATGATTAGCTTAGATTTCTTTTCTTTTTCTGGGTTTTGCCATTTCTTCTGTCTATGTTGTCTACTATCTGTTCATCTTTAGAATTCACTAAATTACCTCGTCCATAGCAGTCTATTATGGTAGAACTAACTGCCAAATTAAACATCATAGTAATGTCTCACCAAGAAAGTTTTTTATCTATAAATGGCTAAGATTACAGAGAGGTACTGACCAAGCATGTGAGAGAAGCAGGGCAAAAGGTGCTAAATCAGAGAACATCTCACTTCAAAAAATTTCTCTTATGATTAAAGTGACAACAAGCAAAGTTTTTTGTTTATTTTATAGTCCTTGCAAATAATAGAATCGAATGGGTAGATAACCCATGGTTGTTAGGTTGTGCAAGTAATTGCAATGAAATGAATTTATATAAATAAATTTAGGGAAAGCAACAAATAAGTCCTGCAACTATGTTTTTATACTTGGAAGTGCTTAACCTTTCTTATTGTTGGCCTCCATCCAGGTCAACCATCTACAACAATTAAATTGTCAATGAACCACATTTTCACATTTACCTTCATTATCCTACTATCAAAGCCCCAAATTGCAACTCTAAACACCGAAGTTCAAGTGAGCATGGCACAAGTGTGGCATGTTTCATCAAACAAGAAAAACATAAAACTTATTTCAGGAAAAAATATGCATATTTTGGAAAAATGTGATTCTTTTTTGGGCAGGATAAAGGATGCACTAGAGAAAAATGTGGCCCCTTGATGATTTTTGTTGTTTGTAATAGACAGTCTAGGATGGAGCAACAACATTAAAAAAAATTGGAAAGCCCCAGCTGCAATCCCAAAATTGGCCACACTCTGTCCGGTTTCCATTCTCCTCGCCCAAATCATCTCCATCTTCTTCGTTTCAGAATAGTGAAATATACCTTTGATAGAGAGAAACATGAACACCGTTGTGACATTTGATTTTGGAGTGCTTATGTGAACAATGAAGAATTATGAATTAAAAAACCAAACATGAATCCATTCTATTAAATCTTTGGTGATCTGAATTTGATAGCAATTCTTCCATGGAAATTCATTGCAATTGATTCCTTAGGGATAGATTATATGACTTCATTACTTGTTTTTAGATGTTTACTTTTAACAATGTCCATGTTGAAGTTCTCTCGTACTTTTAACTATTACTGTCAATCCCATTGTGTAATATTTTTTCTTCAACCATGTATTATTGAAGTTTTAAATGTTGAGTGATCAGTTGCAAAAAGGTGCAATACTAATTGAGCAAAATGAGTTCCTCCATATTAGAAACTCTACCTTGGTCTTTCTTTTTACTTTTTGTTCTTTAAATATGTCCTGATCAGGATAGCCGTGCTTTTGTTTTGTTCAGAAAAAGAAGTCGCTCTATGCATCACCAGATGAACTTCAATGCTTAATCAAGCAGGTGCTTTCATGGGATATTCGATCAATATCTCAACGAAATCAACCACATGATCCCCTTATTAAGACGGGAAATGGGGAAGCACCACATAGTGCTCTTGATTCAAACCAGAACCAAGATCAAGAAGCTTCGGACAATGAAAACAGCCAGGTTTGTCATCCTTCTGGGGATGTAACATACCACTTAATTTTGGAAGGAATGGATGTCTCATACAGAATTGATTTCAATGGCAATGTAATTGTAGAGAATGTTGTAGTTTCATCTGGCATTCTGAATGGTAATCAAAACCGTAGCAGTTTCTTAATGTGGAGAGACGAGCTCAGTTAACCAAACTATCTTCAGCTTTTTCCTTGCAGTTCCTGTAGCTGCAATTGTAGTAACTACATATGATGGCTGCAGAATTTCTTCCTTGCTGAGCCAGATTTGAATTGATCTGGTTCATTGGATTATGTTAATTATTTCTAGTTTTGCAGATACTATTTTTGATGGCTTTCATGCTTGGAAGAGCTATAAACCAATCTTCTTCTTCCCATTTCAGGTAGAAGCTATAAATTAGTTAAAGGCCTCGTTTTGCCATCCTTTCTCGAATACAACTTATTATAATATTAATGGCGCTTTTTCCTTAATTCTGTTATTCTATCTTGAAGCTAACAGCTTTTAATAGCCTGCCACTTCACTCCTTAAAAGCACTTGTATGAGGAGATGGAACGCTATAGCTCTCAGCTGCATTTGGACGACATATTTTAAAAAAATACTAAGACTGCGATGTGTTGCCGTATTGGAATTATTGAGAAGAAGAAATACCAAACGAACTCGATAACCTAACCTATTAAATTTACAACTTGAATTATAAGATTATAATTATCTATATGGTGGTCATTGAGAGTGTTTGGAAATACAGGTTAACCTGTATTTTTAAAAAATTCAAAAAGAATTTTTGCTAAAAATTAATTATTTTTATATATTTTAAATAATTTTAATATGCTGATTTTAAAAATAATTTTTAAAAAATAAAAAATATTATTTAATATATTTTAACATGAAAAATTAACCATAACCACACTTTAAAACAAACTCAGAACAAGCTTAAGTCTAGCAGCCCTTCTCTCATGTTAGCCATTTCTCTCCCCTTTCATCTAATTTTTTGGGCAAGATTTACGTAACAAAACGTAGTCTATAAAATTTAGGTAGAACAATAAAGAAGAATTAATCTATAAAAAGAACCAAAATATTTTATTTTATTTTAGATTTTAAGGCATGGTGTTAAGTCCTATAATTCTAACAATATCATACCAAAAGAAGATAAACTCATCAGTAAAGAAACTTGGAAAATATAAAACAGAAATATTTCTTTTTATTAATTTAATCATTCTATAGCTCAATTAAATGAAACAAGATGGATGCTCGGGAGCTAAAGGACAATTTCTTAAATATATTTAAATTTTATTGTGTAATAATGAAAATATAAATAAACAAAAAGAGTAAGGGGCAGATAAGGTTGAATACCTTTCTGAAATGTCAACAAGAACACCTTTTTTTTCTTTTTCTTCCCAGCCCACATCCTTTAAAGTGAAAACACAAACCAACAAAGCCAGAGCACTTATAGTGTTAGGCATTGTGGCTGCATGTATGGTTAAGGGCCAGCCATAATGACAAATGTTTGGTTATATATTTTTTGAGTTTTGTTTTGATGGACCCACAAAAATGTGAAAAATCAGTATCTCTTTAAAGTGAACACAAACCAAAAAAGCCTGACTGACACAAATCAAGGAAGAAGAAATAAGAGATGTAGCAAAAGGGAAAAGATTTGGTACAATTGAATGTTAAAAAGATTATGGGCTATAGCACTGCACAAATTTAAAAGGAACAGTTCAAATGAAAAGCATGGTAGTGTTGGACACTACAGTTGGAAAGTGTCTTTGAAAAATTTATATTTATATTTTTTTGTTTTAAATTAATATGTTTTTGATGTTTTTAGATCATTTTGATGTGCGAATATCAAAAATAATTTTTAAAAATAAAAAAAATATTATTTTAATGTGTTTTAGAATGAAAAGTATTTTAAAAAGCAATCATTACCATACTCTTAATATATGTTTGGCAGTATGGTAGTGGTTGCTTTTCAAATAACTTTTCGTGCTGAAATTCATGCCAATAATTTTTTTTACTTTTTTAAAAAATTATTTTTAATATTAGCACATCAAAATGATTCAAAACATAAAAATATATTAAATTTTGATAAAAAAAATTAAATGTTTTTGATGACCCTCAAAAAACCCCTAAAAATAATAACACGGTGAGACGTAAGCGAACTTAAAAGGGAGAAGCACCTGCAAATCAAAATAATAAATAAAGGAAGTTGTTAGTAATAATTCAAAGAAAATAAGCGATAATCAAGAAGCCCACTAAGGGACCGTTTGGGAACGCGGCTGCGGCCGCGTTCCCAAAAAATTTGAAATTTTTTTGTTTTTTTTTTTTTGCTAAAATTTAATATGGTTTTGTACGTTTTGGATCGTTTTGATGTGCTGATGTCAGAAATGATTTTTAAAAAATGAAAAAACATCGTTGGCATGCATTTTAGCACGAAAAGTTATTTGAAAAGCACCCGCAACCACACTGCCAAACACGCTCTAAATTGCAAGGTAATTTCACATCGAAGATGCCAGGGTTGTGCTGAGGAATCGGAAAAAAAAAAAGACAACTTCATTTTCAAAGTAACAGGACATCAATAATATAAAGTAGATGTGGTTGAAAAGAAAAGGAAAAAAAAAAAAAACATTGATGTAAGACTTACCTTGTTTGTGAAGAACAAACTAAGAAAATTCAATCGTAACCCTAAAATTCTAAGAAGCGCAAAAAAAAATTGGGAAGTGCAAGCCCTATCCAGTCTCTGGTCACAAACCAATGAAATTCAATTTGTGGCCTTTTTTAAATTTTAAAAAATCAATTAATCACTCGGAGGAGAGAAAGATCAAATGAATTCTTTCACTTTTTTAAATTTTTTGCTTGATCTAGATAAGATATGTATTAAAAAAGACCTCTTATGATCTAATTCAGTTCTCACTGATCCCCTTCACAGTGTTAATGGCCTGATCTACAACTTTTATAGGCACCTTAAAAGATGAAAAAGACTATTCAAGAGGGTTTAGAGAAAAAAATTAGGTACATTAAAGAATCAATTATGAAAGAGAAAGAGAGAGAATTGATTTCTTTGAATTTTTTCTAGAGATTGTTAGGAGGGTGCTATAAAAAAATTAGATGTTCAAAAAAAAATCTCAACATTAACATCTCTATAATAAATAAAGATGTTTTTCGAGAGGATTCATAAACCTAAAATCTTGTAAATTGCAACGATATCATTTTTAAAGTATAAAAGTAAAAATTAAACAAAACTTTAATATCAATAAAATTTAAAAAGTGTCATTTTTTACGAGAAATTAATAAAGTGAAAGACCATTTCTTTTTGTTTTTTTGGTAGTAGTAATAATAATAATAATGATTTTTTTTATAAAAAAGCCATCATCTCTTAATTTAGTTTCTTTTATAATAAAAAAACAAAAGGAGAAATAATATATTTGACTTTGGACTGAGTGACTTCTCTTGAAAAGTGTTAGAGAAAAAGAGTTTTTTTAAAAACAATCTCTATTGTGTTATTACAACAATAAATGAAAGATGATAAGAACAAAAAAAAATTATAATAAATAGGTCAAGTGTAAGTACAAAGAATTTTAAAAAAATTGTTTGCAAAAACAAAAAAAGGAGATGCATAAAATTACAGATTTGCTATTATTACAATACCAAAACACTTGAGAAATTGATTAAAAAAAAAAAAGATTTACCATTTCTACATTTCATCGCTACAAAGAAAATGAGTTTCCTTTTTGTATATTACATAATTAGTCTTGGAATTATGGTAAAATTACCAAATTAAAATAAATTGGAATTATGGTAAAAAATTCCATGCAGTCGAAACATTTTGTTTATATTTAAAAATCCTTGATCCCACCGAGCGAAGCAGTGCTGACAGTTTGCTGGGATAACTCTATTAAAAAAACTGGGACATGAAAGCAAAGCCATCTCAATTCAGAAATGAATTCTCAGCAAAGAATCTCACGTGATGCAAAATCATTTTCAAGATGACCTTTGCCTGCCTTCAAGGCAGTGGGCACCCAAGGAAAGCCTGACCACCACGGAAGTAATGCTTCGGGATATTTTCTGGGTTTTGAACTAAGAAAAAAAAGAATATCAAGTGTCGTAGTGGTAAGAAGTCGGAATAAATAAACTCAAATTATAAAGATATTAGGAACAAAGCTGTTTGGTCGAGAGAGCCAACTATACATCCACAACCTCGTAATTTCTTGATATTGTCCCCTGCTTATTTTCTATGGCTTTTATCTAAAAAATAACCATACTAAATTTAAAAAAATATCAAAACTAGTTTAAACCGATCGGTTTAGGTTTAGTTTAGGTTCGGTTTGGTTATTTTATATTAAAAATCAAAAACTATATTATTTTTTGGTTTTTTTTGTAATTTCTAATGGATTTGGTTTCGATTTGGCTCGGTTTTTTGTTCTATTTTTTATTAATTTCGGTTTGATTCAACTCGGTTTTTCTATTTCAGGCTTATGAAACTGAACCGAACTAATTGTTTTTTTAAATATTCTAATTGGTTATTTTCATGATTTGATTTTTTTAGTTTTTTTTTCAATTTTTTTAATTTAATTGATTTTTTATTTTTTTTTCTCACCCCTTGCCTCGAACCATGTCAAAGTAAAGCACCATCTCGGGTCGGGTCCTCCGTCCTCAAGCTGTCGTCAACAAAAATTGGGAGGGAGTGGTCGGTCACACACGTGTTACTTGACGAGGTTTCATTGACAGAAGCCGAAGAAAACTCTAACGAGGGCGATGCATTATCTTGACCATATAATTCGACGGCAAAAATAATAAATAGATAAATAAAAAACAAGAATTGAAAGGCCAGGAGCCTAGTTGGATTTGATAAGAAAATCAAAGATATTTTTCAACCAATTATACATTTAAACAGCATAAAAATAATTAATATATATTCTTCCGAACAACAGCCAAGAGAAAAATTAAATGAAAATGAATCGGAAAACTCGAAATCCATCTAGAAACGGAGAAGGAAGAATAAGTCAATTCGGCGAGCATAGTTTCAAAGCATGAAAAACAAGCCAAGATTCTTTGCCCAAAGATGACGACAATTCAAAAGTCCTCAAGGACTGTGGAGACATGCAACCTTTCACCAGAAGCATCCGAATTCGCTTTCCTGCTTTGGAATTTCTTTTGGGCAAATTTGGCGGTCCATCGACGGTCATCTACAGCGTGAGGCATATTCTTTGTTTCTTTAGGAACCTCAAGCTAGCCCCTAATGTTGCATTACCTAATTCTCGATTGAGTCCCGAAATTGAACATTTTATCTATTAATTTGAATATTATCAATCCGGGTCCTTTTCCCGATTTATATTTACTTTCTCATCAGGTAGATTCCGAGATGTCTGGAGCATCTGGGATTTTATCCATGGATAAAATCTTCAATATGGAGACTTAATTGAAGATTGGCACGCAGGGCAGGGACTAAATTGATATTCTCCCTTTTGTAATTTTATTTTCATCTCTAGAAACTAAAAACAGGCTGGCAGCCACTATGTTGAAGCAGTGCTTAGCTTCCACAATTGCCCAATTCGTGGAAGAAAAATACCAGAGTACCATTTAGTTAATTGTAGTTTGTTTTTGTTGTTCGCTTTTGATAAAATTTGTTTTTTTTTTTTGCTTTAAATTCTTTATTTTAATATTTTAAAATCATTTTTATGGGATTGGTTTTAAAAATAAATTTTAAAAAATAATAAAATATTATTTTAAAATATTTTCAAATGAAAAAATACTTTAAACCAAACAAATAATTAAAGCTTGTTTGATATTGTAGTAACAATAACTTTTCAAAGTGTTTTTTCACTCGAATATATATCTAAATAATATTTTTTTATTTTTTAAATTTTATTTTTAACATAGTATATCAAAATAATTTAAAAATATAAAAAAATTAATTTTTAAAATTAATTTAAAAAATTTAGAAACACACGATAACCATATTTCTAAACAAGCTGATGTATTTGTAAATACATTTTAAGCACCGTTTGGGAACGCGGTACAAACTATATTCTACAAATTCAAAAATAAATTATATATTTTAAATTATTTTAATACACTAATTTAAAAAAAAATAAAATAAAAAAAATATTATTTTAATAAATTTTAATATAAAAAATATTTTAAAAAATAACTACAACTAACAACAAACAAGAACCCAGTGCTTAAAACGTGCATGTGATGAGAATGTACTCTGTAGCAAGACATGCTCCGAATAAACCTACGGTGATGGGTCTGATGGAGACAAGAAAACAGGTCATCCTTGCCGGCTGAGGCATTACCATGCGCGTGGAATGATCATACTGGATAATTGTGAATTATTGCACAAAATTAGAGGATTTTCTTTTGTAATTAAACTTCCAAAAATACTTTCGCAAGATTGAATGTGATAAATATTTATTTATGTCTTGAAAGCAACGTATAATTATAATAACATGGTATTCAAATATGATATTTCTGTCCAAATATTTTTTAATTAAAAATATATTAAAAAAAATTTATCTTTAGTTTTTTTATATAAAAAAAACCATTGAAAATCACTTAAAATAATCAATCTAATGTTTTTTCAAACAAAAAATTATTTAAAAATTACTTTAAAAAACAGGATTAACCATCTCACCAAACAAATCATAAATAAGTTGAAATTTTACATCAAAAAGGTAAATATAATTTGTCGGATCATTATAGATGGTGTGTTGATTATTTTGATAGGCAAACGTGGATATCAAGTTTCCTTAAATTTACGCAATGTGCTTCATCATTCAAACATTTCAACTTCGATTCCATATTTTCATAACAATCCTATATTTCCATGCAAATCATATAAAAAAATTAATAATATTTTTCTTGATGTTAATTTAATAATTTTTTGGACCTATCCTATGCAAATATCACTTAACACGTCATTTTGTTTAAAAAACTTTGATATGATATGATTTGTTTGATCGGATTTTTTAAAATATTTTTTATTGTCAATGTGGGTGTTTAGGCAGCATGTACATACCTCAACTAATTTTATAGACCCTGAAATTAACGATAAGATAAATCTCTAATAGCTTTGAGGTTTGTAAAATTTAAAGTCTTCTAGTATTTTTGCTAGCATAATAAAATACCCTTAAAAACAAAAACATTAAAACAAATTTACAGTTGCTTCTTTGTAATTTCATTATGGCCTTTTAGTTTACAAAAATATGAATGGAGAACAAATTAGTTTTTTAACAAATATAAAAATAATTAAAAAACAAAAATTAATTGCGCGAGCATTAGGTGGGGATACCCTCGCTCTTTGGACAATGCAAGTAGCATAATCCGACATTCAAATGCCATCTTTTGCGATGGAGTTGGAAGCATCATACGATCCTTCTCACGGTGGTTAGGAGTGTATGTATAATAGAGCGATGTTATGTTTGGGCGGGTTTCTTTTCTTTTCTTTTTTCTTTTTTTTATGTTAGCCTTGTCAAAAATTAAATATGTCTAGATAAATCTAAATTATTTTTTTATTTATTAAAATTATATAATTTTATTTTTCTATTTAAATCAAGTTTTGACTATATCACTCTATAGTGAGTTTTATAACAATTTTAATAATTATACTGTAAAAAAAAAAGAGTAATGAAATTAATTTGCTGTTTTGTTTTTTTAAAAAATTAAATTAATTAAACTCCAGCTGGTACTATTAGTAATTTAACGAAGACAACATCATTACTCACTCTAGTTAACTGTCCGCACCCTCATCCCTCCCTTTTCAAAAATCTGGAATAACAAACCACCCTTTCTCTCTCTAAAAAAAAACCAAAACTCTCTCTCTAGACACCAACTCACATTTATTTATTTTTAAATATACAAATCAAATAACACAGAGAGAAAACCTTTTAAAAAAAAAAATCATATCTCCAAAGCTCATTGCTTTCTAACAGAGATATATTAAATGAGTTGTTAATACAGGGAGAGGATAGGAGAGGAGAGGCATTTTTTTTTTGTTTTTTTGAAGAATAAAATGGATTCGCCGACGGCCTCAACGACGGAAGGATCGACGGCGAGGATAGTGACGTCGAGATCATCAGTAATTGAATCAATTCGAGGATGTGGGTTATCAGGCCTTAGAGTAAACAAAGAGGATTTGAAGAGGAAACTGTCGATGCCTAAATATCTGCGTCACGCAATTCGAGATTCAATCAATTCAAAGGATGTTAATGCCGCCGCTGACCGTTACCGAGAAGGAAATAGTGCTGGTCGTGAGGAGGCACCGGAGGGGCCTATGGTGGTGTTTGTGAATTCCAGAAGTGGTGGTAGGCATGGGCCTGAACTTAAAGAGAGGCTTCAGCAATTAATGGGAGAGGAGCAGGTAATGCATTGTGTTTTCCCCCCTTTTCCCAGTGTGTCGTTTTGAGGATTATTTTGCGTCGTCTTGATTTGTTGGTTATTGTTGTTGTTGAAAATAAATTAATATTTTTTTTTTGAATTGAGCAGTGAAGATTTAGTGAAAAAAAGGATGATTAAAAATTAATTAATCATGATAGACTGCTCCTGCTGGTTTCGCATGGGATTTTTGTTTTTCTTCTTCTTCTTTTCTTAATAATTATAGTTAGTTTTAGTTCTGAAAGTTTTCTAGTTAATGTAGCAGTAAAAAAATCAGCTTAAACATGGGTTTAGCCGAGTTAAATAGAAAGTAAAGAAAGGCAATGAAAAAATAATTATTAACAGGCTGGTTGACTAGTTTTAGTTAATATGATTATAGAAAGTTGGGGTTTTGAATAAGTAATGATTTGCAATGCAGGTTTTTGATCTAAGCGATGTGAGGCCTAATGAATTTGTGGAGTATGGTTTGGGATGTTTAGAGAAGTTGGCCGGCCTTGGTGATTTTTGTGCCAAAGATACTCGTGACAAGTTGAGAATTTTGGTAATAAATGGACCTTTTCTTGATCTGTACAAAAATGGTCATGGTAACGATGCTGTTTCCTGGATGTGTGTTATTTGAGAAATTCTTGGATGATTGAACAGGTTGCGGGAGGTGATGGTACGGTTGGTTGGGTGTTAGGAAGTCTCACAGAACTTCATAGGCAGGGTAGGGAGCCTGTTCCTCCTGTAGCTGTCATCCCTCTTGGTACTGGAAATGACCTGTCAAGGAGTTTTGGTTGGGTAAGCTTCTCGTTTACGTTAAATTTTGAGTTTTCTGACTTTATCTTGCGCTGTTAAATTGTGATCTTGAATGATTTTTTTCAGGGTGGTTCGTTCCCTTTTGCCTGGAAATCAGCTGTCAAAAGATCACTTCTCAGGGCCATCACTGGTCCAGTGTGCCGTCTAGATAGGTAAGCTTTCTCTTATGTTGCAAGCTGCTCCTATGTTATTAACAAAAAAAATGTATTTCCGTTGTTAAGTTCTTTTCATTTTATCTAGAAGTCGATAATTCCTTGACAGCTGCCAGTATTCAAGTGCTCGATGCTTTGTTTACTTTAAAAGAAATCCTTATTCTTGGGAATCACATAATGTGGGGACAATTGTGGCCATTTTGTAGCTTGGAGATACCTCTTTGTGCATTAACCTTGCAGCTGATGTTTTCCCTGATTTGCCACTGCTTAGCACTCGGTTTTTGTGGGTAGTTCTAATTTTATCTGTTAAGACGTGGTATCTTGGCATTTTTTGCTGGTTTTCGGTTTCTGTTGTGATTTTGTGCCCTTGAAGATTCCTCTTGTGCACATCCCTTCTAATTCTTTGCAGCTTGAATCGTCTTGTGCTGTTAACAAATCTTGTACCTTTGCAAGAAGTCTTGTTCGGTAATAGGCGTGGCTTGATTATGGCTTTTCAATATAACTAGCACTTATAAACACTACCTTTTTGATGATGCAGTTGGCATCTTCTAATGTCAATGCCAAGAGGAGAAGTGGTGGATCCGCCCCATTCCCTGAAATCCACAGACGAATGTTCCCTTGATCAGGTAGTGGATTGTCCTGCTCCAAACTTAATTATTTTTATTATTATGACTTTTCATTTTCATGTTACCGTCTGGTTTTACGATGCTGATGGGTATTATCATTGTCAAGGGCTAGGATGACCTTTGGATGAGTTAGCTTACTCTACAGACCCATGCTAGTTAACGGGATAGAGGGAAGGATTTCTAATTTATCAGGAAATGTGTTTTGGACCTGGGAAATTTCTGGATCTGAGTGCTACTTAATGAGATACTTTTGAAACATGCTAGATTTGCTAGCATAAAAAGAAGGCCTATAATCACCTTTCATAAGTGAAAAATATGAACATTGATCTTAAGAATTTCTGAAGGCACATGTATCTTGGAAAGAATGGTAATATTATATATTTAGAATCAAGTAATATTATTAAAAACAATTTTAAGGACTTCAACCTTACATTTAACAAAGATCATTCAAGCCCTTATTTTGTCTGAATGAATCCTCCTTTCATCATGTGCTGCCTCATCTAGGGTCATGTGCCTGTCTCATCTGCAAAAGAATGTGCCATTCATCCCCCCCACCTCCACCTTTTAACACCCACACATGCACTCAAACAAAGGTGTGGGGATCCATGGATTTAAAAGAACAAATACATGTCTAAAGGGAGGACATCTCGTTTCTCATTATCAATTGAAAGTCAGTCTCTTTGATAGTTTAATCTTGTGATGTTGATATGCTGATCTATTGGTACAAATCTGGTATCTGAGAGATTGACACTTTCTTTTGAGTGCAGGGTTTAACAATTGAAGGGGAGCTGCCTGAGAAAGTGAATTGCTATGAAGGAGTGTTTTATAATTACTTCAGCATAGGTATGCCAATATGCTCTAGAGTGGCTGTTAATGTTGTGCACGTATGGCTTTAGCTTGGTTTTAGAGATTTGTCATTTTTGAATTTGAACTCAACAACTTCTTGTGTTGATGAGAGTCTCAACTGATGAACTGAAACAAGAATGCTCTATTCTCAAACAATCTGTTGCTTTGGTTCTTCTGATATGATTCTTTTATTTGCTTCCTTTTTTGTGCCCATTTGTTCTTCAGCATGTTATCTCATTGGTTCTTATGTTATATATTGTTTGTTCATGAGATAGAAAACTAGGCAGTGAATGTGGAACCATATTTCATCAATTAACTCAAATAAGAATCCTATGACATTTAAAAAGAAAGATAAACTTCATTTGCTAAGACTTCCTTCATGACTTCAAAAATTTTGCTCCAAATGACAACCTTGCAGGTCTGTGCTTGTGATGAATCTTTGTATTTTGTTGTGCTCTTTAGGTTGCTTTTAAGTTTATTGTTTGTTCGCACAGGAATGGATGCTCAAGTTGCCTATGGCTTCCATCATTTACGCAATGAAAAGCCTTACCTTGCACAAGGTCCTATTTCAAACAAGGTTTGATCAAATCTTCCTGTTACTTTAAATATGAATTTGCACTTGTTTTACCTTGGTAAAACCCCGTAAATATGAATTCTTTGATTGCACTTGTACTTTGGGACCAACTAAACAGAAACCTGGACTGTCGTCGTTGGATAGATGTAGTATTAAATTATGATGATGGTGAGAAAGTGAAATATAATCTCCATATTTTGCTAGAGCTCTGTTCTTGATACATTTGTACCATTCCATTAAGAGTGTGTTTGGTATTGCGGTAGCTGTTGTGGTTGTGGTTTGAAAAAAGTTGTTTTATAAAAAGTACTTTTAGTTGAGGTTGGTTTGAAAAAATAGGTGTTTGGTTAAAACTGTGGTTGAAATTGAGGTTGAAAAAAAAGTAGTTTAATGTGTTTGGTTAAGAATGCTTTTAAAATTGAGGTTATAAAATAATTTTAAAAAATATATATTAATATTGATGGTTTTAAATTTAAATATTGTAGAATTAATTACTCCTATTACATCATGAAATAAATAATACTTTATATAAAGTATTTTTTTATTATTCCATTAAACTATTTGCAATTCCATCATGTATAAATTTCATCCGACAAAAACTACAGTTTTCATGACTTGCAACAAATTCATAAATATAATATGGTGGTTGACGCGCACCAACACATTCGATAGTTTTTTATTATTCCATTAAAAAGATAAAAAATTATAAAAAATAATTAATTAAAAAAACACACAATTCTAAATATCACAAAAACCTATTCATAATTACCACCTAATTTCAAAACATAAATCAAAGTGTTAGGTCCACACATATAATCCAAAATCGATTATTTTTTTTATATATAATAAAACTAATTAATTATTAATACCTTTTTATTTTAAAAATTATTTATTTATTCTCTATGTATTTTCTTGGAAATGAATTAAAAAATAAAAAATATTTTTTATAAATAATACATAAAATAAATTAATTTTTTAAATAAATTTTATACGAGAAATATATCTCTTTTCCAAAGCTATCATAATTTTTTCTAAAATAATAATAAGATGTTGCCATTACCATACTTATTTAATATAAAAATATCATTAAAAAAAATGACATCAACTAATCTGGAATCTCTGCATTCAAAAGCTTTTCTTTTTTTATTCTCATTCTTTACTTTCCACGTTTTCTAATCAGCAACCACGGCAAAAGCAAGACAGCCTTGCTTCTGCATTCTTGCGTTTGGAACACATATTTATGTGGGACCCATGCATCAAAAAATGTGGCCTATTGTTTACCAAACATATTGTAATTGTGAACGCAACTAAACGTGGACGCAACCACGTAAACAAACACAGTCTAAAATTGCTTGTGCCAGACTAATATTTTGAAATTGCAAAAAATTGAAAATCTTGAGAAGAAAAGAAATATTGAAGTCAAATAAAATATATCTAACCCACATTCCATTTTTGAACACATACTAATTTTTAAATTTTTTTCCATTTAGAAATAAAGATTCAGCTGCAAAGGTTTCATGTTTCTATTGTTTGATGAACTTCACAGAAGCTGTAGAAAGGTCATCCAATTGTGTTGTTTATTGAGCCATTCATGTTATCCTCTTGCACTTATAGGTATGATAAGAAGTTATATGTAGGGTCAAAAAGTTACCATAGAGTTGATGGAGAATGAATAATGACCACCAGGATAATACTTGATTGCTTAGTTTATATGATTATTCCAGGTTTTAGTGTTTATTGTTTCTTATTTGGTGGCTAAAGTAGCTCTAACTAGGGTTAGGAGTTGAAGCACTACATCATTCAATATAGCTGAGCCATTGAGTGTGCTTAACTTTTAACATTATTTCCACTGTGATTAGTGAAACAGATGTTTTTCGAGCATGTCGATGAGGCATCATTTTTTTAAAACTTCTAAACCTAGTCTAGGGTTCAATAGTTTTTAGTAATATTGATATTTGATACCATACTGTGTTTGATCTGTTGTTGCAGTTGATCTACTCTGGATACACTTGCACTCAGGGTTGGTTCCTCACACCTTGCATAAGTGATCCAAGTTTGAGGTTAGACATATCAGAACTTAAGTTGGTTTTATACCATTTATTTTGAACATGTTTTGTTTCTCTTCGCTGTTCTAATACTTAATGACTAGAATAATGTTTGGATTCATTGCTTAGTTTGTAAAATTTCTTGGCTCGCAACCTTAAAGGTGCAAGTCTGAGTCTTGAGAGCAGTCGCTTAATGCAACAATGCTGAAGGGTAGGACTGTCTCCATATTCTAACACCCAGAATCCCACTACTATGGGTCTACAACTAGTTTTAATGACCTTGTAACTAGGATTATAGTTCAATTTGTCGTAGTGATGGATGACTTTTTTTTTTCTTTTCATTTTTTTAAATTATTATTATTATTGTGTTTATTAACTCAAGGAATATACTCTGATTAACTTTTGTTTCACTAGAAAATGTTCCCTTGCAATATTTGACCACTGTTTCTAAATCTCATACCACGCTAACCTTATCAGTAATTTTCAGAACTTTATGTTCCTTTATATATTTCTACATTTTTCATGTGCAACCATTGGTACTGCCTCACAGCAGTTCCCTTGGAAATATGGGTGCCAAAGATTTTCATTTTAAATAGTAGTTGCTGAAATGGTCATGCTTTGGATATTTGATTCTTTTCCTTCTCATTATTATTATTGTTGTTGTTGTTGTTGTTCTTTTATCAAATATATTTGACTGTATACAAGTTAGTTTTTCTTATCATCTTATCTAATATATTTGACTGTATTCAAGTTACTTTTTCTTGTTTATAAATTCATTTTTTTTATGGAATCGCCTCCTCATTCGTTTTTTATGGAATCTCCTTATAAAATATTTTTGACTGTATGCAAGCTAGCTTTTGTTTTTTATTTATTCATTTTTTATGGAATTTTCTTTATGCATTGTTAATGTTTGGTACAAAATTGTATGACAATATGTTGCCTTGATCATTTATATGATGATATAACATTTAATGGCTGCAGGGGACTCAAGAATATCATCAGGATGCATGTTAAGAAGGTCAATTGCTCAGAATGGGAGCAGATACCTGTTCCTAAAAGGTAAGAGTGTGATTGATGCAATTTCTATTGAGATACTTAATGATTAAAGTAACTAGATGCTTCTGAGCACTATCTTTTCTTTTTCTTTTTTGTTTCAGCCATCCATAACTGTATACTCAATTTCATAAACGCATGCAAGTGTTTTGTCTGACCCAAATATTTCTTTTGTTTCTTTTTTTTTCCCGTTGCTGGAGATATTTTGCTAATCTTACTCTTTGACATCAAACATACAGCACCTCATTCTTTTACCCTTTATGTGCTATCTGGTTATAATTAATTTACTCTCACTTGTTCTTTCTTCCAGTGTGAGGGCAATCGTTGCCTTAAATCTTCACAGTTATGCAAGTGGAAGAAATCCATGGGGTAGCCCAAAACCAGAGTATTTGGAAAAGGTATCACATATCTGTTCTCTGAGATTATTTTTCCACACTAAACAATTTGTTCTATGGATTTTGTTATGTGCTATTTACTACCTGAAACTGCTGTAAAATATCTCCATATGACACCTGCGATTCTATTACTTGGATTACCTTTTGTTGAAAGGTTACAAGGTTAAAAAACAGTGATAAATTATTACAAGAGTAATTATTAGATGAGTAATTTTTAAGGCTGCGAATGTGGGTGTAAAAGCGACTTTTTAAAGTTTTTTGGTATGAGGTTCAAAAAAACGAATGTATTGATTGATGGGGCCAATTAAAATTAAATATAAATAATGTATGTTAGAGGATTCCACCAACAAGGGGCAAGTAAAAGAGGGGAAAATGGGTTATATAAGTTTTAGGAAGAGAGTAAAAAAAGTAGAATCTCTCTAGTTTCTTACAGTAAACAACCTTAATCGTTACCCTTGAAGTATATAACCCCATTACCCCAAACCAAACATAACCTTGGAGATAATTGAAACTTGTTCTCATGCTTGGCTAAAATTATGCTTGCTTACTTTTCTGATTCCCAAGAATGATTTATCATTTATATTTTTTTTATTTTCCAGAAAGGCTTTGTGGAGGCTCATGTTGATGATGGCCTCTTAGAAATTTTTGGCTTAAAGCAAGGATGGCATGCATCATTCGTCATGGTTGAACTCATCTCTGCCAAACACATAGCCCAGGTATTGTAGTCAATTGAAACTTGATAAATTTAGTGCATGCTTAAACAAGCTATTTGGAACCAATTTTCTATTGTAATTGAATTCAATTATAGTGTTCAATTTGAATTTAATTGATAAATAAGTTGAAATCACATGTCTATTTGCAAAAGAGAAAATTCAATTCATTTTGTTTTCTTTATTAACCATATTACCTTAATCTTATTCCTTCAAAAGTCTCTCATAAAAGAAATGGGTAAATGAGTATTTTGAGGAAGCTAGTTTTAATATTAATATCTCCTCTTTAGTGTAGTCAATCAGAAAGGATGGCTCTGACTTATTTTTGTATTATTTTTAGAGATTGAATTCCATTTGGAATTTAATTCTTGACACTTCAAATAATTTCAAACACGAGTTTTTATTAAAATCTCTTAATTGAATTCAATTCAAAGGGTTCCAAACAGTCTGAAAATGTTTTAAAGTATAAATTAAGATTTAGTTGCCATCACAATCCCTAGTATGTTATGTTGGTTTGGAGTGTCATAATATATGATCCCTGGATCTTTCTTTATTTAATTGATCTGTCAGTTGGATCTTATCAAATAAATTAGTAGATCCTAAACTTTTAAGAGATTGTGCTATGTTCATCTGAGAGACAAGAATATATAAAATGTTGTCAACCATGAATCTATATTTTGAAATTTTTATTTTGTGTGTGTTAACTGTTTAGGTATGCATGTGTTAGTGTGCCTTTGGGCATTACTTTTGTATGAATTGTATCGCTGTACAATATTTGGTTGAAAATTTTGATGGATCGAATTTATATTTTGGTCAAGGTTTTACCAGTTATAATTTAATGTTAGAAGCTATTGACGTCCAAACTGCCATTTTTCAATCTTAGTTCACAGTTGCTAATCACGTACATTGGAGTTCTTGAATGCTTGACGCAGGCTGCCGTTGTGTTACTTTTGAGGGTTGAACCCCACACCGTTGTTGAAGTTATGCTCTCATTTTCACAAGTTGTGTGTTGGTATCTTTCAGGCTGCAGCAATACGATTGGAAGTGAGGGGTGGGGAATGGAAAGATGCATTTATGCAGATGGATGGCGAACCCTGGAAGCAGCCCATGAGCAAGGAATACTCGTCATTTGTAGAAATTAAGAGAGTCCCTTTTCATTCTCTCATGGTTAATGGAGATTAGGCTTCCAGGGTGGCCTTTGGTTTAGGTTGGTATCCTTCAAGGGGGTCTTTTCCTTGGGGCTGAAATCACTACCAAGCATTGTGTCCAGCCATGAGGCATGTATATTGTATTATTTGTCAAATTTCTAGCTATTCGAAATTCATTAATGGTCAATAATTTTTCTCCTTTTTAGTTTTGGACAGCTCCTGCACGCTATTTGTGATACTGTTTATGACACTTACCAGGTGCTTAATTATGGATTTGTAAGTCACGATAATCAATTGAAAAGTGATCGTCCATGGTACTCTGTTTCTTTTACTCTCTTTGTTTTATTTGTCATTACAATGCCATCCATGTCCCTGCGGTTTTATTTAACAACAAAGCCACGAGTGATGGTGTTCTTATGGGTGCCTTCGTGTGTTGCGGAAGAGTTTGCCTGCAGCGACGACATCATCTCTGGAACCCCTTGTGAAAAGAGCCAGCCTCGTTCGAAAATCGGAGGCTGCCATGGATATGCAGCTCTCTGCTATTTCTGGAGCCGATGGGTTCAAATTAGGAAGTACACCTGCCTCATAGTATCTTCTTCCCTGTCAAGTACTGACGGTAGTGGCTCGACAAGAGAAAGGACAGGAAAGGAATGCTCTTCTACTATGCCATTAGTTGTCGCGAAATCTGTAGACTTGTGGGTCATGGAAAATGCATGCCAGCAAGCTTCTGCTATAAATATAATATGGCAATGAATCGACATGGTTGTCCCTCTGTACATGCGATGTTCTTTTGTAAATTAAGAAAATCCTAACTTGACTTGTTAATAACATTGTGATTTCGATGAATCAAATTGAAATTACAATAATCAAAGGCCGCCAACATGTTTAAGTAAAATCAGAGTATGAAAAAAATAAATAAAAATAATAGTGTTATTTTCACTTCATTAATATTTATAATACAAACTTTATATACACAGTTACACACACACACTGTTAACGGTGGGCAAAACTGGAGCTACCTCTTATGATATTTTAATGCGTCGTATATATGACTATTTTTTTATTATTAGAGAAGTAGCTATAAAATTAAGTAGGTGTTTTTTTATTTTAAAAACTAAATTTTAATCTACTTTCATATAAAAACATCTCAAAAACATTTTTATAACCTTAATAAACCAACTCCTCAACTCAAAATACCTTTAAAATCAATTAAAAAAATAAAATCTATTTTTTTCAACCCTGATCCATTTTTTTTCCAGCAACATGAAAGTTTAAAAATACCTTAATGACAGTTATCTCTTCAAGATGAATACTTCAACACCATTTTTTTTTTATTTTTTTATCAACAAAATCCGACAAACCAACTTTTTTTTCTCTCTCCCTTATCACTTTTTAGAACCAAATTGCTTAATTATCAAACTATAGGAATAAAAAAAAATTGAAAACAATCATAAGGCAAAATTTTCCAAAAAAAAACACTGGACACCACGTTTTTTTTAGAGAAGGGTTGCCCTTTTACCTGATTTTCAATTTTGGCCCCTCATTTTTTATTTTTCACAAACTAGAAGGGCTATTTTAGTTTTTTTTTAAATAGTAAAATGATGAAGGGACTTTCATTCTTTTCTCTCTTTTTTTTTTTGTTAATTCACCATTAAAAACACTTCTATTTTTTGGTTTGATAAATTATTTTTTAAAAATAAAAAGCTATTTGCGCATATGGTAAAAGCACCAATGTGTGGGTGGTGCCTATGCATTTTGGATTGCGTGATTAGCTCCTCTGGTGACTGAAATTGTCCTTTCCTGATGGCACGACACATGTTGGCAGAAAAGGAATGATTTGTCATTAGTGGATTTTTCTCTCTCTCTCCTTCCCCAAAAAAATATTTTTTGGTCCCTTTTTGTTTTTTAACTATTTTAACTTTGGTTTTTATTATTTTGATATTTAATTTTTGTTATTGATCCTTTTATAAGAAAATTTTTTGTTTTTAATTTCAACCTTTAATCTTAATTTGTCACATTGTTTTTATTTTGTTCTTATTCTTTTGATTTTAGATTTTTTTCCTTGACTCTTTAATATTAATTTTACTGATTTTCCATTTTATTCTCCAATCCAAACTTATGATATATAATTTTTTACAATTTAATTCTAATTCTTTTGATTTTTTTGATTTTTTTATTAAAATTATTATTCTTTTCAATTTAACTCTCAAATAAAAGATTTGTTGTTGCACTCTAATTTATTTTGATTTTTAAGTCTCATTATTTTAATTGCTATTTTTTTTTTATCTTGAATCTTTTTGTTTATTTTTTTATAATCTCATCCTTCAATGTTTTATTTTGTTGGGATTAAAATTTTATGATTTTTCATATATGGTGCTTTTGATATGATAACCAACAGGGGCTGATAGTTCTTTTTTTTTTTTTACTTATTTTCTTTTTTGATTTCATCGTTCATCATTTAAAAAAAACAATTTATTTTGTGTTTTTTTTTTCAATTTTTTTCGACCAGGTTATCTCGATCTCATGATCTAGGATATGAATTTGACGAGTTAACCCGAACTAACTCACCACTTAATTTTCAAATTATATGTCTATCATACTAGCTCGAGTTGATTCACACTAGTTTTTAATTGTCATTTTTCATTATTTCATATTTAATTGGTTGAAAATTAAACGAAACTGTTTTTCTACTCCAGGATAAAAGTTTTTTTTCCTAGTTATCGTCATCACTTTTGTTTTTAATTTTTATTTGCTTGCTATCATTCTGTTTTTTCCCTCTCTGATTCAAATAAAACTAGCTTATTTGACTGGTCAGGACTATAACTTGAGTCATATGATTTTTTTTAGAATATATTTACAATGCCTAAATATTTTATAGAAAAAATAACATCATTTCTTCACTCTTGGATAAAAGTTTTTTTTTTCCAGTTATCTTGATTGTTGTTTTTTCAATTTTTGTTTGCTTGATATCATTACTTTTTTTTTTCTCTCATTGATTCAAACAAAACTTAATTGGTTGGTGACTATAACTTAAATTATTAGATTTGTTAAAAAATAATTTTAAAACACCTAAATATTTTATTGAAAAAATGACATGTATCCACGACACAGCGCAGGACCATGCCTAGGACAAGTTATACGACAGCAGTGAAAAAAAAAAAGAACAAAAAAAGAAAGAAAGAAAAACACGGTGCAAATCGACAATACAATTGTGTCCTGAGAGATAGTGTTTTCTTGATCCCTTTTAACCTTTTTTTTTATATTAATTTTTATTAAGTCACAAAAATTTGACATTTTTTCCTTTTTAAATTTTGAGGATTCTATTCCTAGAGACACAACAACATATCTTCTTCACTAAAATGGCGATGCCGAGGCAACTGACTCAGAAGCCTTTGCTTATGTTATTCCCTGAACAGCTTAAGCTGTACCACCGATATTTCGGGACTCCCTCAAGAAATTTGGCCCTCAAAAAGATTTGGCCACAACAAACACCAGAAAACTTGTTCCATCAATGCCAGCGAGCCAGCTCTCTTTATGATTGATCACACAGGTGTCAACCCAGCGTTGAATTTGGAGTGGTTGAGAAATACAGGTGAGTTCGGGTGAGAATGAACGCTCCATTAATTCTAGTTGTAGTGCAACCGAATATACAGAATTAATGGTGGGCAGTTTGAGGGAAGATTTCAGCAAAATAATGAAAGTAACCGAAGATCATCGGCAGGAGAGATCCACACAAAACAATTACCACCATAAAGATCAGCTTTTAAACCACGAGAATCCACGTCTACCACCAGTGGTAAGAGATCAGGAGGAGGAGGAATTTAGTTTCGTATGCGCAAATCCTTCAGGACCCTTGATATCTCCAGAAGATATATTCCACAATGGTATGATTAGGCCGATTTACACTTTATGCAACCGTGATGATCTCCTGTTTGCCGAGGATGTTAGAATTAAAGCAAAAACATCAACCCCACCAACTCCGTTAATGTTCATGGAAGAGCGCAGCGAAACGGAGGGACCGTGCTGCGTGTGGTCAGGGGGGCACACGGTATCACGAAATCAACAGATATGCAAGAAGAGAGACTTCACAAGGTTTTCAAAGCTAAGGAGAATACAAGAATTTGTTCTTCCAAGTTGCAGACTGCTTGGCAGCGACGCCTTCATCCTCTTTAATCATAAATATTATTCTTCTAAACATCCAACAACAATAAGGACGACTGCCAGCAAAAATGTTCTTAATCAGGAGAAGAAGAAATAGCAGATGCGTAAAATGCTGTCTTCGTCAACACACAAATTGCATTTATACCTATGAAATAGAGCGATCCAAGGTGGGGATAAACAGAAATCATACTTGCCATAGCGGCATGATTTTTTTGGTTTCGTTCAAGGAGGCTAACTATTTCAGAAGGAACATTTATCCTTGTTGATGAACATGCTAAAATAAAAGATTGAAAGATTTCATGGCCAGGCGGTCTTCGTAATTGAAGAGAACACTGGAATCGTCCATTTCAATATATAAAAAAACGATCGCGCTTTAGTCCACTCAGCCATCTCTCCCAGTTATTTCAAAAGGGTTAGTATCTTTTTTTATCGGTCATCAACAAAATCTTGAAATGTATAGTTTGGAATTGTAACCATGAATGTTTTTGTTAAGGGAATTATAATTTGATCTTGGATCTATCCCTTCTCGTAATGCTGGATTTTTCTTCTCTGTATAATTCTATTATCAACAATGAAAACTAATTCAATCAGGCAATACATATCCTTATCCCCAGCAATGTCAACTAATGCAAACGCAGAAAAACCATAAGTATCAAGGAAATTAACTCAGCTTTGAAGAATTACGACAGAGCCAGCCTTGGCATCAGGAAAACCAGCACAGAAAAAAGCAGCCTTGCTAACATAGATAATGAGAAAATACAGCATCAATCATTGTCCGAACCAGACAATTGAAATGGAATGTGGGATGCTTTTGGAAAGAAAACTTGATGAAACCTGCCAATGAGAACTTCAACCATCAATATACCGAATTAATAACACCTCTTGAAGTTAAATAGCATCGGCAAAGAACTTCAAATGAGCTATAGCTAATTCAATAGGAAAGTTGGGATCGGATGAATGGCTAGAAGATTACAATATGCCATTGATCATGGTTAGAGAATTTTGGTGATAGTAACTAAAAAGAGAGGATCTTGGTGCTTAATTAGATACAAAGAATTTTTCTTCCTAATTAAGTAACATTACCATAAATATCTCTCCAATCCGTAACCAGTGAATGTAACTATGAGCACCAGCTGAAGCCCACTACTGTCATTGGAAATTAGCATTGTTACTTCCCTAAAAACAAAGGATGCAGTGCCTAAGGTGTGTGTGGGGGTTCGGGGTTTGCAGCACTGCTCCTTGGGGTATGATTGTCATGGTCTTGATCTCCAATGATGTCTCCAGATCCTTCACTGGAAGTCCTTGAATGGCTACGTGCATCATCGATATCACGTGAAGCTCCAACTATTTCAACACTTGGTACAGGGTGAACTCTTGACCCAGCTCCATTAAGATGATGAGCTGATGGATCTTCCTTGTCAAAATGTTTTGCCAATTCAAGAACTCTCAAGTAAAAGGATCTTTCTCGATCCATGGTGTTCGAAGCAGGCCAATGAATGTAAAGGAACTTCGTGACATATATCAGAAGCGCAGACATGGAAGCAACTCCTGTGATGATGAAGAGGCCTCCGAAGCTGGGTAAACCAAGACCACCAGAGGGTACCATGGCAGCTTGATCTGAGCAAGTGGTTTCGCCACCTAAGTTCCTTCGTTGAATTTCGTCCATTTTATCTTTATCTTGTGTGACATTCAAGATTGCCCTTGAAATGTAAGGGACCAGTGGGGATCCAAGGGGAAATGCCTGGTATCAAAACAAATCCTATTGATTATAATGACATCTGGTAAGATTTAATGGTCACTTGCAAGAATTAAGCAGTTCAGCTCTATGCTCAAGGAGCTAGCTAACGACGGCCAAACAAATATGCCTTGAAAATATGCTGAGGGATTGCATGAGAGAGACAGACAGGGAGAGGGAGACTCACAAAGCCAAATCCATCGGTTTTGTAGGTTGGTCCTACCATTTGAAATTTGGAGCAATACTTTGCTAGAAAGAGTTTGATGTAGGGAATTTCAGCCAAGATAGCAGCTACACCACCATTGTGGGTTCCACGAGACAATGCATCATGATACTCTTCTGGAGTGCTATATTCCCTCAACATGGTGTCATTGAAGTTCAATTGTTTAACGAGGAAGTCTTTCACAAAAGAATCCTTCTGGTGTCCTACAAAGTAACCATTCTTTCTAATCTCTTTGACATCAACAAATGTAGGCTGCAACCGCTTTACAGTCAAAATTGAGGCTAAGCTAGCAGTGTAACTCTGTGATATGATTAGCACCACAAAAATCCATATGATCAATACAAATCTTGTCCAGTTATTCACCACCTTCTCCCCTGAAAACATAAGTTTTGCTCTATAGTAACATGAACTTACTTGCAGTTGTCAGAAAATCAAGAAAAGGAAAAATTAGTGTAATCAAGTCGAAAGAGAAATTACTATGTGCAAAGAAGAGGGTTGAAAAGGAGAACCACAACGTTGTGCCAAGTTGTTGCGCTGGTTTTCCCCTGAACACTTTGTTTTCACGGTGTTCGAGCACCCACACCACTAAGCCAGTGAGGATGAATGCTATTCCAGTTGTTAACCAAAGCTCCAGGCTTAGTGGCTTCAAGAAAATCCACATGTTTTCCCTCTCATCACGTTTTGTCAAAACCACCATTGTGATGCCTGATTCTGAAAAAGGCAACGTAAAATCCACATATGTTGAGCGATTGGCAATTATTGTTATATCTCCCACCGCAGCATCAAAATTCTGCAAGACAATTAATGAAGACAAGTTAATCTTTCTCCTGAATTTCATTTTTGCATGCTGGAAAAAACTGAAGTAGCATAACACCAACCTTTAGTTTGATTTGGTCGAGAAGATCATTGTAAGTCCCAGCACTCTGCTTATTTTTGTTGACGAAGGGAATGAACTCATACGGAAGGGGGAATGGTAATGCTTCAACCACGGAGACGAAAACATCTCGGGTGAAACCTGAAACAATAGGTTTATCATCTTCAGGATTCCATTCCACTTCGATAAACTCATTAAAACCAGTTTTCAGTGGAACCCCAATCCTCAAGCTCTTTGGCTGCTGGGTTGTGTCTCCTGGCCAAATTGGCTCCTTCAGTTTGTTTTTGGAAGTTGAATATGCTATTTTACCATTAGTATACAAATTTCGTGAGAGTCCTCTCTCTGGAGTCCAATATCCAATGACTCTCTCTGATTTTCCGATCAAATTGAGTATTTCAAATGCTGAAGGTACCCTTTCTCCACCAGCCAAATGGAAGTCCCCACTTAGGCCTTGAAATCTTGTGCTTAATATGGAGCTTAGGAGTCTTGGCCCCGTTTCAGATTTTCCCAAGGCAGCAATGTCAACTGTGCTTTCACTAGTATTCGGCTTTACGTATCTAGAATGCACAATACCAGCCTTTTCTACAGCCATTGCTATTGCCCAAACTGTATCATATGCCCACAAACCGAAAAGGTTTAATTCATTGATCTTACTTTGTGGTTTGCTTATGGTGAAATTCTTTCTCCATCTTGATTTAAAACTTTCAAGTTTCTTTGAAGTTGGTACATGTGGCTTTATACCCAACACACCTTGCATTGAATCCATGACTTCAGAACCTATAGGATCTAACAAGGTGGATAATCCAGCTGTCACGAGCCATGCATATCCTTCGCTCATCATTCCTGCATCCTTGGCAAGTAAGAACAGCCTGGACCCAAGGGAGGCTGACATGTGCACTAGAAATATACTCTTCTGCATCGCCTTCAACTTGCTGAGCTCCCTCATGATTTGAGTGTCGTTGAAATACAATGGAATTCTACTGCCATAAGGGACTCGAGTGTCGATCTCTTGGAAGGCTTCTAACAAAAATGGAACCAAACCATTTCCATATTCGGTGTCTTCATAGATCAGTACAATCTCCCGCCAACCATAAGCTTGGACAATGCTGGCTATTGCTTTCACTTGTGAAGAATCATCCTGGGCTGTCCGGACAAAATATTTGCTTTGAGTTGCAGAAAGGGTTGGGCTTGTGGCTGAGAAAGAAACAATCGGAACATCCGCTTTTCCTCCAAGCTCTGTTACAAACTTAGCTTGCGATGACGTTTGAGGCCCTATGATAGCATGCACTTGTTCATTCTTCATTAAATCCAGCACTGAATTTTTAGAAGACTATGACTGAATTAGATACAAGGAATTAAAACAAAAAAAACAAAATAAATAAAGATATTCTATCTCTAAAACACGAATCACAATTTTCCCAGTCACAGCAATAAAATCTTTATACGTTACTCGTATTAATCAGTGCTTCTGCCACCATTAGCCGAAACTAAAACAGATTCTAATCAATTAAAGTCAGATGAAGCCGATTCCTCAATCACTAATTATGAATATATAACTCCATCGCTAATCTAGCCTTGACTGGTGCATAGCACTAATGAACTCCCTGCTAACTGGGGCTCTCTTACCCCAGCTACAAGATCTTGTAGCCACTGTACAATTCTGCCATGTTAATCGGAAGAATACAACAGCGTGCCTGTGTGTGTGGTTTTGTTTGGCCACTGTTACTTTTCTGCCTTGTGCGTGTGAGAGAAAATTATGAGAATATACACATATACCTGAAGAAGTTGCAGCAACGACATCACTGCTGGAATCCCTAGTGAAAAGAGCGAGTCTCGTTTTAAAATCAACATTAAGAGCATAGAAATCGGAGACTGCCATGGACATGCAGCTCTGTGCCATTTCTCCAACTGTAGAGTTCAAATCAAGAACTACTCCTATTGGTATAATCTCCAGTGCCATGATCACCATTTGCTTGGACCAGAGATTAACCAAGAGAAGGGTGAAAAAAGGCAGGGTGAATTTCTGCATCGGAATTGCCATTTATTCGTAAGAAAATAAAAACAAGATCATATGTAGTTCTTAGCTAAGAGACCAAGCATATAGGCTAGCTATAACATATGTGTGCGTTTTTACTCTGACATTTCTTCAGCTTGAAACGGTAGATATGTTTTTTAATATTTAGCAGTCAAATACAATTTGGCAATAATTAACTAAATAAAATGGAAGTATATTTGATAACATGTAAAGACCAGATCGATGCCTTGACCCGTGCCGTGTTTCTAACTACCTTTCAAGGGTACTGAAATCAATTTATTATGCAAATTAAAATTGAAATTCCCGTCTTATCCTCGGTCAACTTTAAAATGTTGAAAGAAATGTACCTATTACAAAAATAGTTCTGCCCTCGACCATTAACAGATGATTTTTTTAAAAGGGCATGATAGTAAAAGAAATTGTTATCCAGATTGCAATGTGTACAGAGAAACAAAGTTTTTACTTATTTTTTTCTAACGAATTGATGAAAACTGAATGATGAAAGCAATCGATTTATCAAGTGTTTATTTATTTTTAATTAGATCATTAATAACAAGATTTGCTATTAAATTTCTTTCATCAAAGAAAATAAATTAAGGGGAAACTCCTTTAGCTGACAAAATACTCATAATTTTAGTACTATTGAAATTTAAACCCCCCCCTCCCCAATTTCCCAACAGAAATTTCGACACCCTCTGTCTATTGAATTCTTGTCTTTGTATATCCTCTTCCTATAAACAAGAATTCATCTTAAAGGTATAGTTTAATTGATTAGATCTTAAATTTATTTTTCAAAGATTATTAGTTCGAGTCTCACAAATCTGAAGATTACTGGAGACTTACATGATTGTTAATTTCAAAACTCGTGAAAATAGTTAAGGTACACACAAACTGACCCGAACAACTATGTTAATCTAAAAAAATTAAGGTTTATTTAGTGCTTCACATATATATATATTCTCTTTTAGGCCTATATATAGGGAGATTTTTGTGTTCGGAGTATGCATTTCATTCTTTTTGGCCTTTCTTTTCTACCTTCAATGGAGTATATATGGAGGTAGGAAAACTGAAAGCCAGACTCGACCAAGTAAACACCATGTGCCATAGACTTGAAAGGGTAATTATGTAACTTAGTGGTCCATGTATACATAAATCATTAACAAGAGTTAATTTATTTTTTAAAGCCATAAGCCATCAATTATTTTATTAGGAACACCAATTGGAGATAACTGAGCAGAAGAAGGACTACAAAGAGTCCAAGAACACATAGAAAACGTTGCAAAGAGATTTTCTAATGGATTAAAATCGTAAGCTTTTGATAGGTCAACTGTCCCCTCAGAGCCATATTTATTTTCAATGTAGCGTAGGGGAACTATTAGCGGTATAGTTTTGATACTGGGTCTGGTTTGGAGGGTTGAACTTGAACCCAGCTGATCAGAAATGTTCCAGCTGATCAGAAATTGAAATGGGACAGTTTAAAAAAAAAAAAATAAAGGATGGAAAAATTTGGTGTGGCCTGGCAAGACCCGGTTAAAAACTCGGTTATAATCTGTTGACTTTTGTTTTTTTTACTAAAACAATGTCGTTTTGTTTTAAAAAAATTAACCCGGGTAACTCGGTCAAAACTCTGAACCTGGGCCTTGGACCGAGTTGGGTCTGAAAACTATGCTGAGAGGCGTATTTTAACTGATAAAGTTCTAGTTTTGTTCCATAAAAATTATTAGTTCGAGTCCTACAAATTTCAGATCATTTAAAACTTATATAATTGTTAATTTCAAAACTCGTAAAATTTAGTTTGAGTTACATTAATAAACTAGTTAAAATATTCATATTAATAATAATAAAAAAAATATCACGCAGGAGACCAGCATCAAAGCTGAAACGATGGCTTGTGAGGTTTTATGTGCCATTGACTTCTGAGCAAATTCCACGACTTTTTCTATTTTTTTTATCCATTCAAAATTCTCAAACGTGTCGCCAACTTCCAGCAAGATTGGTGCCGTGAAAGTTGGTTGTTTTGATAGAAAACAGGGCTGTCAATATTGTAAGTTTTTCTCTAACATTACTCTCTTTAATCTTGTTGTAATCCGAGAATAAGTTGTTTTTGATGATATATATGTTGTAGCCCTTAGTTGAATCTGAGGAAGAACAATTGTGAACCCATTATTTGTGATAGTAGAAGTTTTTAGATGGACTCCGGTCCCGTGGTTTTTCCCGCATCGGGTTTTCCACGTAAAAATCTTGGTGTTGATTTGTGTGATTATTTGCATTATATTTGATCATTGTTTGATTCTGTTTTTTACTGTACAAAGAGGGAAAAAGGATTGAGACTTGTGAATTGTATTCCGCTGAATTGATTCGGTTAGTTGTCCCTAGTTTTCCCAACAAAAACGAAGTGGCCTTTTTTAAAGCGCAATTCACTTTTTGACAATAGTCATATAAACATAAAGAAAAATTTGCAGCTATCATGTACTTCACAAAAGCTAAACCTCCTGCCTGCCTTGTGCGTGTGCGAGAAAATTATGAGAATATACACATATACCTGAAGAAGTTGCAGCAACGACATCACTGCTGGAATCCCTAGTGAAAAGAGCGAGTCTCGTTTTAAAATCAACATTAAGAGCATAGAAATCGGAGACTGCCATGGACATGCAGCTCTGTGCCATTTCTCCAACTGTAGAGTTCAAATCAAGAACTACTCCTATTGGTATAATCTCCACTGCCATGATCACCATTTGCTTGGACCAGAGATTAACCAAGAGAAGGGTGAAAAAAGGCAGGGTGAATTTCTGCTTCGGAATTGCCATTTATTCGTAAAAAAATAAAAACAAGATCGTATGTAGTTCTTAGCTAAGAGACCAAGCATATAGGCTAGCTATAACATGTGTGCGTTTTTTCTCTGACATTTCTTCAGCTTGAAATTTGGGCTCGGTAGAAATGTTTTTTTATATTTACCAATCAAATACAATTTGGCAATAATTAACTAAATAAAATGGAAGTATATTTGATGACAATGACTCAACTAGTAAAGACTAGATCGATGCCTTGTACCATGCCGTGTTTCTATCTCCCTTTTAAGGGTATTGAAATCAATTTATTATGCAAATTTAAAAGGAAATTCCCGTCCTATCCTCGGTCAACTTTAAAATGTTGAAAGAAATGTACCTTCTACGAAAATAGTTCTGCCCTCAACCATTAACAGATGATTTTTTTTTAAAGGGGCATGATAGTAAAAGAAATTGTTCTCCACATTGCAATGTGTATAGAGAAACAAAGTTTTTACTTATTTAGTGCTTTTTACATATTGTTTTTTCTTCTTTTAGGCCTATATATAGGGAGATTTTTGTGTTCGGAGTATGCATTTCATTCTTTTTGGCCTTTCTTTTCTACCTTCAATGGAGTATATATGGAGGTAGGAAAACTGAAAGCCAGACTCGACCAAGTAAACACCATGTGCCATAGACTTGAAAGGGTAATTATGTAACTTAGTGGTCCATGTATACATAAAATCATTAACAAGAGTTAATTTATTTTTTAAAGCCATAAGCCATCAATTATTTTATTAGGAACACCAATTGGAGATAACTAGACCAGAAGGAGGACTCCAAAGAGTTGAAGAACACAGAAAACGTTGCAGAGAGATTTTCTAATGGATTAAAATCGTAAGCTTTTGATAGGTCAACTGTCCCCTTGAGCCATATTTTCAATGTAACACGCAGGAGACACGCATCAAATCTGAAACGATGGCTTGTGAGGTTTTGTGTACCATTGACTTCTGAGCACATTCCACGACTATTTTTATTTGTTTTTCCATTCAAAATTCTCTAAGTGCGGGCTGCGTTTGAATTGTTGTATTGGTATCGATTGAAAATATTTTTTTATTTAAAAATATATTAAAATAAAAAAAATTATTTTTTAAAAATTATTCTGAAAACATAAAAAAAATTATTTTAAGTGAAAAAAAATTCAAAATTTAAGAAAACATGACAATTCATACCATCCATACATAGTATTTTAACATGAGATTTCAATTCTTCCATGTTTCACAGTAATATATTGTTCCGTGTCCAAATATAAAAGAAAAAGGTGATTTTACGGCTCTACCATTCAATCAATTCTGTTTTATTTAATCCTTATTTTATGATTATATATCTTTCAGGTGAAGAAATGAGAAACTTACATGAATTCAATTTTCATTTCATCTCAGAAAAACAGCAATATCTTTATCATTTGATCCAATAGCATTCGAACGGAAGAGCTTGACTTTAAAACGATGGCTTGTTTTTTGTTTTGTATATGGGGTTTGAAAGAGCTCGAAGGAAGCAAGCATCGAATGAGAGAAGGGGTCTGGTGAGTCTTGACTCCCAAAACTCTAAGAAAAAAGAGTAAAAGTTAAGAAACGTTTTGCTTGACTTTCCAAATTTCAACTTTTTCTTAGCAATACTGTATGAAATCCAGGTTTATATATATATATATATAGGAGTTCGAGACTAAATTTCCTTTTGGCATGAACAATGAAAATAATTTCTTACTGTTTTTTTTATATAAATAATTAACTTACAATTACAATAAAAAGGAATGCTTTTTCTTTAGGAATGAAATTGAGTTTTATTCCATGAACTTAGAATCACCGTTAACAAATGTAAAAGTATCTGGTGGATACTCCTCTATCCGAACTAGCTTATGAAGGACAACAAAGCCATATTAGCCTCCCTCTTCCCATGTACATAAAAAAAGGACTAAAAAGTTTGCTACTTAGAGATTATTACTTCAAGTTTTATAAATCTCAAGACTATTGAAAGCTTATATGATCATTAACTTCAAGATCCGTAAGATTAGTCGAGGTGTGCACAAACTAACCCGGATATCCACATTAATAAAAAATAAAAACTAAAAATAGAAAGATAACATGATGATATCTTGGCTAAAAGCTCCAAATAATTTTGAACATGAGCTTTATTTCTAACATCGCATGAGGATATACCCAATATCCAAAGCCATCTGCAAACCATGACAAGCAGTAAGAACTTCTGCAATTTCCACGCACATCCTATCCTGAGATGGACAAATAGATGAAACCATAACTTGCCCACTTGTCATGACCCAAATCCCGGATTCATAACCGGCACATAGGCAAGATTCCCCTCTAAGATTCCATACCTATACGAACCCAAACTTACATACAAACTTATCCTTCAAAACTCAATCAGAATTCATCTCAGCACTAATAACAAAATAAACTTCATAATATAATTTGATTGTTTTAATACAAGAGTTCATATAAATTCATAATTTTAGAGCACTAACTAGACATAAATGAAAAGGTACAAATTACAACCAAAAGAGCAAGTTCTGAAGGTTCAACAAAAGTGACTTACTATCAAGCTATAAGCAAAAGGATAAATAATGAGAAGGTGAGTTCAACAACTCAGTGAGTAGATAACGTTCAATATACACACACGAGGTAACACAACAATGAGAAATATATATACAAGTATGGTTTTAGGTTCTTATAGGAAGGTTTCTCAAATAGGCCCTAACAAGAATATCATAAGGTAAAGCTCGTCAAAAAATCAAAATGCAATGAGCATGAGGCTTCTTACTGTGGGATGATTAATCCACGCAAGTTGGTGACTCCCCCGACCAACTAGGGTTCAGATACGATGTGCACAAAGACTAACACTACCCTGTTAGCATGAGTATTCTAACTAACATACCATAGGTTCATAATCATAATCAAACAGACATATTCATATCTCAAGACTCAACTCATGACATCAATCAAATGAGGAGCTATCAATTCAGAAGTCAATTCAAAATATATACTGGTTCATATCAAGAATTCAGATTCAACAATTGATCATGTTTTATCATAACAAGGATAATAATCAATATATATATTATCAAGAAGCATGATCCAATTCATATTAACAAATCAAATATTTATAATATTTCTCATACATATGAAAAATTATCCATTCACCTGACTCAAAAGCAAATAGCACTCAAAAGCAAATACCGAAGTAAATCCTACTAACGTCCCGCCGGTAGAATATCAGGATTATCTGAATACAAAGAGGACATATTCAAGAATGACTCAAAAGAACATATAACCTATTTAATAAACTTATCTAAGGGTATATTCCATAACCCTCTATGTTTTTAGACTAAACTTGTAATGTTTTGAATTAAAAGAGATAGGAAAAGGCTACAAAGCCCTTGAATAAATGAATGAAGAGTATTATAGTAATTCAATAAACTTGAGAAATATAAATAGAAAACAAAAAGAAGAGATCTGAAAATTTTGAGAGAGAACCGGCAGGAGTGAAGGGAGAAAGAAGAAGAAGAGAAAAGAGGGAAATATAAGGGAAATAGAAAGGAGTTGGAGGAAATAAGTTTAAAGGTAAGATTTAGGTTTATAAATGTATAAATGTGTTCTTTGAACTTTAAATTTTGGTTTTGATGAATGTTAGGGTTTTGAAAATTTGTGTTTTGGGTTTATTGATGAATTAATTTGAATGTTATAAGGTTGATTGTTGTGGGTAATGGATTGTTTAGTTGATTTTGAGAGATTGTAGGTAAAGATGATGATTTGGGTTATGATTTGTGTAAATGGTGAATTTTGAGTTAGAAATTTGGAAAGAACAGTAGGTTTTCTGTTGAAATTCTGGGTTGGAGGTTGAAGATGACAAAATTTCGGATAATTGTATTAAATAGGTTATATGTTCTTTTGAGTCATTCTTGAATATGTCCTCTTTGTATTCAGATAATCCTGATATTCTACCGGCAGGACGTCAGTAGGATTTCCTTCAGTATCTGCTTTTGAGTGTTGTTTGCTTTTGAGTCAAGTGAGTGGATAATTTTTCATATGCATGAGAAATATTATAAATATCTGATTTGTTAATATGAATTAGATCATGCTTCTTGATAATATATATGTTGATTATTATCCTTGTTATGATAAAGCATGATCAATTGTTGAATCTGAATTCTTGATATGAACCAGTTATATTTTGAATTGACTTCTGAATTGATAGCTCCTTATTTGATTAATGTCATGAGTTGAGCCTTGAGATATGAATGTCTGTTTGATTATGATTATAAACCTATGGTATGTCAGTCAGAATACCCATGCTAACAAGGTAGTATTAGTCTTTGTGCACATCATATCTGAACCCTAGTTGATCGGGGGAGTCACCAACCTGTGTGGATTGATCATCCCATAGTACGAAGCCTCATGCTCATTGCATTTTGATTTTTTGACGAGCTTCACTTTATGATATTCTTGTTAGGGTCTATTTGAGAAATCTTCCTATAAGAACTTAAAGCTATACTTGTATATATATTTTTTTATTGTTGTATTACCTCGTGTGTGTATATTGAACGCTATCTACTCATTGAGTTTTTGAACTCACCCTCTTATTATTTATCCTTTTCAGGCTTATAGCTTGATAGCAAGTCACTTTTGTTGAACCTTCAGAACCTGCTCTTTTGGTTGTAATTTGTACCTTTTCCTTTATGTCTAGTTAGTGCTCTAAAACTATGAATTTATATGAACTCTTGTATTAAAACAATCAAATTATATTATGAAGTTTATTTTGTTATTAGTGCTGTGTTGAACTCTGATTGAGTTTTGAAGGATAAGTTTGTATGAAAGTTTAGGTTCGCATAGGTATGGAATCTTGAAGGGGAACCTTGCCTATGTGTCGGTCATGGTTCCGGGATTGGGGTCGTGACAAAACTAGTTATTTTCCTAAAAACCCAAAATCTAACGATTTCTTCGAAATCTAATCCATAATAAAACAAATAATAAAATTGATAATAATTCACTAAATAACCCTCAATTATTCATCAAACCAATCTACAAAAGCTAATATTACAGCTAGGGACTAATCTAAATTTATCATATTTTTAAGGGTCAAAATGTAACTTTTGTCAAATTAAATGACCAAACTAAAAATATCATAAATCCATGACTATACTGAAATTCTGACCATAATTAATCCTCAACTCTGTCCAGAATATTGATTATGCTCCAGGGACCATTCTGGAATTTTTCCAAAATTTTAAGGTCAAATTGTAATTTCTGTCAAATTGGAGGACCAAATTGAAAGTGTTAAAATTTCATAACTATACAGGAATTCTGCCCATAATTCATCCTTTATTCTGTTCAGAATCTCAGAATTTGCTCCAGGGTCCAATTTGTAATTTTCCAAAGTTTGGGGACTAAACTGTAATTTTCATAAATTGAGGGACCAAACCGAAATTTTATCATCTTCAACCTCAAACCCAGAATTTTCATAGATTACCTACTGTTATCTCCTGATTTCTAACATAAATTCACCATTCAAATAAAATCATAACTCAAAATCACAATCTTTATCTACAATCTCTCAAAATCAACTAATCAATAACCAACAACAATCAACCTCATAATATTCAATTTAATTCATCAATTAAACCCAAAACATAAATTTTCAAAACCCTAACATTTATCAAAACCAAAATTTAAAGTTCAAAGAACACATTTATATATTTATAAACCTAAATCTTACCTTTAAACTTATTTATTCCAACTCCTTTCTATTTCCCTTTTAATTTTCCTCTTTATCTTCTTCTTCTTTCTTCTCCCTTCTCTCTCATGGTTTGCTCTCTAAGAACACAACTCTCTCTTTTTTTTTTCTTTTTTTACTTCCTATTTATATTTATCATCTCTTTATTCAATTACTACTATACATCTCATTAATTATACTTACTCTTTAAGCCTCCAAGCACTTTATTGCCTTTTCCTATGTCTTTTAATACAAAACATCACACCACTATCACTTCTTGCAATCATGGATCCAGATCCTGTTTTTACTTCAGCAAAGGCAGCAACAGTGTTGGTTTTTATCACATTCTGCTGTGGAGGTATATCCATGTTTGGGGATTAGAATTTGTTGTTGATGTGTTGAGTCTTCAAGATTTAGAATTGATCTCCATATGGTATTCCTGCAACAATTCACAATGTGGGCATAGTTGTCATACGTGACCTCGAATTTAACTTATTTGAGGGTTCGGATCATTCGGTCAATTCCAGATCAACATATCACTTCCAAAACGTTATTATTTAGAATAAAAAAAAAAAACATTAGAATTATGATTTTTAGCGGCAAGTTATGGATCTATCATAACGAAGTCACGTAGAAAACATAGTAGACTTGTTTATGGACCAAATTAGTGATAAAGCTAAACCCTAAAAGAAAACTAATCACACTAAATAATCGGTCCGACAAAAAAAATTTATGACTTTTAACCTGATCATTAAATCACGCAAAAATTTGGTGGGCAGTTTGAGGGAAGATTTCAGCAAAAAAATGAAAGTAACCGAAGATCATCGGCAGGAGAGATCCACACAAAACAATTACCACCATAAAGATCAGCTTTTAAACCACGAGAATCCACGTCTACCACCAGTGGTAAGAGATCAGGAGGAGGAGGAATTTAGTTTCGTATGCGCAAATCCTTCAGGACCCTTGATATCTCCAGAAGATATATTCCAAAATGGTATGATTAGGCCGATTTACACTTTATGCAACCGTGATGATCTCCTGTTTGCCGAGGATGTTAGAATTAAAGCAAAAACATCAACCCCACCAACTCCGTTAATGTTCATGGAAGAGCGCAGCGAAACTGAGGGACCGTGCTGCGTGTGGTCAGGGGGGCACACGGTATCACGAAATCAACAGATATGCAAGAAGAGAGACTTCACAAGGTTTTCAAAGCTAAGGAGAATACGAGAATTTGTTCTTCCAAGTTGCAGACTGCTTGGCACCGACGCCTTCATCCTCTTTAATCATAAATATTATTCTTCTAAACATCCAACAACAATAAGGACGACTGCCAGCAAAAATGTTCTTAATCAGGAGAAGAAGAAATAGCAGATGCGTAAAATGCTGTCTTCGTCAACACACAAATTGCATTTATACCTATGAAATAGAGCGATCCAAGGTGGGGATAAACAGAAATCATACTTGCCATAACGGCAGGATTTTTTTGGTTTCGTTCAAGGAGGCTAACTATTTCAGAAGGAACATTTATCCTTGTTGATGAACATGCTAAAATAAAAGATTGAAAGATTTCATGGCCAGGCGGTCTTCGTAATTGAAGAGAACACTGGAATCGTCCATTTCAATATATAAAAAAACGATCGCGCTTTAGTCCACTCAGCCATCTCTCCCAGTTATTTCAAAAGGGTTAGTATCTTTTTTTATCGGTCATCAACAAAATCTTGAAATGTATAGTTCGGAATTGTAACCATGAATGTTTTTGTTAAGGGAATTATAATTTGATCTTGGATCTATCCCTTCTCGTAACGTTGGATTTTTCCTCTCTGTATAATTCTATTATCAACAATGAAAACTAATTCAATCAGGCAATACATATCCTTATCCCCAGCAATGTCAACTAATGCAAACGCAGAAAAACCATAAGTATCAAGGAAATTAACTCAGCTTTGAAGAATTACGACAGAGCCAGCCTTGGCATCAGGAAAACCAGCACAGAAAAAAGCAGCCTTGCTAACATAGATAATGAGAAAATACAGCATCAATCATTGTCCGAACCAGACAATTGAAATGGAATGTGGGATGCTTTTGGAAAGAAAACTTGATGAAACCTGCCAATGAGAACTTCAACCATCAATATACCGAATTAATAACACCTCTTGAAGTTAAATAGCATCGGCAAAGAACTTCAAATGAGCTATAGCTAATTCAGTAGCAAAGTTGGGATGGGATGAATGGCTAGAAGATTACAATATGCCATTAGTCATGATTAGAGAATTTTGGTGATAGTAACTAAAACGAGAGGATCTTGGTGCTTCATTAGATACAAAGAATTGTTGTTCCTCATTAAGTAACATCACCATAAACATCTCTCCAATCCGTAACCAGTGAATGTAACTATTAGCACCAGCTGAAGCCCACTACTGTCAGTGGAAATTAGCATTATTACTTCCCTAAAAACAAAGGATGCAGTGCCTACAGTGTGTGTGGGGGTTCGGGGTTTGCAGCACTGCTCCTTGGGGTATGATTGTCATGGTCTTGATCTCCAATGATGTCTGCAGATCCTTCACTGGAAGTCCTTGAATGGCTACGTGCATCATCGATATCAGGTGAAGCTCCAACTATTTCAGCACTTGGTACAGGGTGAACTCTTGACCCAGCTCCATTAAGATGAGGAGCTGATGGATCTGCCTTGTCAAAATGTTTTGCCAATTCAAGAACTCTCAAGTAAAAGGATCTTTCTCGATCCATGGTGTCCGAAGCAGGCCAATGAATGTAAAGGAACTTCGTGACATATATCAGAAGGGCAGACATGGAAGCAACTCCTGTGATGATGAAGAGGCCTCCGAAGCTGGGTAAACCAAGACCACCAGAGGTTACCATGGCAGCTTGATCTGAGCAAGTGGTTTCGCCACCAAAGTTACTTCGTTCAATTTCTTCCATTTTATCATTATCTTGTGTGACATTCAAGATTGCCCTTGAAATGTAAGGGACCAGTGGGGATCCAAGGGGAAATGCCTGACATCAAAACAAAATCCCATTGATTATAATGACATCTGGTAAGATTTAATGGTCACTTGCAAGAATTGAGCAGTTCAGCTCTATGCTCAAGGAGCTAGCTAACGACGGCCAAACAAATATGCCTTGAAAATATGCTGAGGGATTGCATGCGAGAGACAGACAGGGAGAGTGAGACTCACAAAGCCAAATCCATCGGTTTTGTAGGTTGGTCCTACCATTTGGAATTTGGAGCAATACTTTGCTAGAAAAAGTTTGATGTAGGGAATTTCAGCAAAGATAGCAGCTACACCATCATTGTGGCTTCCATTAGACAATGCATCATGATACTCTTCTGGAGTGCTATATTCCCTCAACATGGTGTCATTGAAGTTCAATTGTTTTACGAGGAAGTCTTTCACAAAAGAATTCTTCTGGTGTCCTACAAAGTAACCATTCTTTCTAATCTCTTTGACATCAACAAATGTAGGCTGCAACCGCTTTACAGTCAAAATTGAGGCTAAACTAGCAGTGTAACTCTGTGATATGATTAGCACCACAAAAATCCATATGATCAATACAAATCTTGTCCAGTTATTCACCACCTTCTCCCCTGAAAACATAAGTTTTGCTCTATAGTAACATGAACTTACTTGCAGTTGTCAAAAAATCAAGAAAAGGAAAAATTAGTCTAATCAAGTTAAAAGAGAAATTACTATGTGCAAAGAAGAGGGTTGAAAAGGAGAACCACAACGTTGTGCCAAGTTGTTGCGCTGGTTTTCCCCTGAATGCTTTGTTTTCACGGTGTTCGAGCACCCACACCACGAAGCCAGTTAGGATGAATGCTATTCCAGTTGATAACCAAAGCTCCGGGCTTAGTGGCTTCAAGAAAACCCACATGTTTTCCCTCTCATCACGTTTTGTCAAAACTACCATTGTGATGCCTGATTCTGAAAAAGGCAACGTAAAATCCACATATGTTGAGCGATTGGCAATTATTGTTATATCTCCCACCACAGCATCAAAATTCTGCAAGACAATTAATGAAGACAAGTTCATCTTTCTCCTGAATTTCATTTTTGCATGCAGGAAAAAACTGAAGTAGCATAACACCAACCTTTAGTTTGATTTGGTCAAGAAGTTCATTGTAAGTCCCAGCACTCTCCTTATTTTTGTTTGCGAAGGGAATGAACTCATACGGAAGGGGGAATGGTAATGCTTCAACCACGGAGAGGAAAACATCTCGGGTGAAACCTGAAACAATAGGTTTCTCACCTTCAGGATTCCATTCCACTTTGATAAACTCATGAAAACCAGTTTTCAGTGGAACCCCAATCCTCAACCTCTTTGGCTGCTGGGTTGTGTCTCCTGGCCAAATTGGCTCCTTCAGTCTGTTTTTGGAAGTTGAATATGCTATTTTACCTTTACTATACAAGTTTCGTGAGAGTCCGCTCTCTGGAGTCCAATATCCAATGACTCTCTCTGCTTTTCCGATCAAATTGAGTATTTCAAATGCTGAAGGTACCCTTTCTCCGCCAGCCAAATGGAAGTCCCCACTTAGGCCTTGAAATCTTGTGCTTAATATGGAGCTTAGGAGTCTTGGCCCCGTTTCAGATTTTCCAAAGGCAGCAAAGTCAACTGTGCTTTCACTAGTATTCGACTTTACGTATCTAGAATGCACAATAACAGCCTTTTCTACAGCCATTGCTAATGCCCAAACTGTATCATATGCCCACAAACCGAAAAGGTTTAATTCATTGATCTTACTTTGTGGTTTGCTTATGGTGAAATTCTTGCTCCATCTTGATTTAAAACTTTCGAGTTTCTTTGAAGTTGGTATATGTGGCTTTATACCCAACACACCTAGCATTGAATCCATGACTTCGGAACCTAGAGGATCTAACAAGGTGGATAATCCAGCTGTCACGAGCCATGCATATCCTTCGCTCATCATTCCTGCATCCTTGGCAAGTAAGAACAGCCTGGACCCAAGGGAGGCTGACATGTGCACTAGAAATATACTCTTCTGCATCGCCTTCAACTTGGTGAGCTCCCTCATGATTTGAGTGTCATTGAAATGCAAAGGAATTCTACTTCCATAAGGGACTCGAGTGTCGATCTCTTGAAAGGCTTCTAACAAAAATGGAACCAAACCATTTCCATATTCGGTGTCTTCATAGATCGGTACAATCTCCCGCCAACCATAAGCTTGGACAATGCTGGCTATTGCTTTCACTTGAGAAGAATCATCCTGCGCAGTCCGGACAAAATATTTGCTTTGAGTTGCAGAAAGAGTTGGGCTGGTGGCTGAGAAAGAAACAATCGGAACCTCTGCTTTTCCTCCAAGCTCTGTTACAAACTTAGCTTGCGATGACTTTTGAGGCCCTATGATAGCATGCACTTGTTCATTCTTCATTAAATCCAGCACTGAATTTTAGAAGACAATGACTGAATTAGATACAAGGAATTAAAACAAAAAAAACAAAAAAAGAAAATAAATAAAGATATTCAATCTTTAAAATAAGAATCACAATTTTCCAGTCACAACAATAAAATTCTTATACGGTACTCATATTAACCAGTGCTTCCGGCACCATTAGCCGAAACTAAAACAGATTCTAATCAACTAAAGTCAGATGATGCCGATTCCTCCATCGCTAATTATGAATATATAACTACATCGCTAATCTAGCCTTGACTGGTGCATAGCATTAATGAACTCCCTGCTAACCGGGGCTCTCTTACCCCAGCTACAAGATCTTGTAGCCACTGTACAATTCTGCCATGTCAATCGGAAGAATACTACAGCGTGCCTGTGTGTGTGGTTTTGTTTGGCCACTGTTACTTTTCTGCCTCCAATAGACGTAACCAGTTCAAGATAGGAAGCTGTGATATATACCGTGGCTTCGGAATTGAGTCTGAACCATCATGATTTCAGTTTCTAGTTACAAGTACCATCTCTAAGAGCTTTACATGCACTTAGTCTACACGGGCAATAAGAAAGGTTTGCAGTAGAGAACAGACAGATTAAGAACAGAACACAGTCCAAAAACTCAGAGGGAACCAAAACAGATACAAAGCAGAATTGCACCATCATAATTAAACAGGTAAGCAATTAAACCTTGGTACTAGTAGGATCACCAGTATAAGTTATAGCCTTTAGATCTCAAACGTGCCCTATACCATATACAATTCAGTAGCATCTGAATCCCTTTTCATCAACTTCTAAAGATTTTGGACTAAATAAAGTAGAAGTTATATAGATAAGGACCCGATAATTTGATCAGTGGCAATAGTAAATGAAAAAAAAAAATACAAGCTGAGAGTAGTGGAGGATCAAATAGCCGACCCTTTCACAAACAGCATCAAAAGTGTATTTGTTAATTATTGATTTATTAGTTTGTTCTTGACTTTTGACTCGGTAAAACCAGAAGCCAGTGACAGGAGATTAGGTTTGAAGTTTGAAAATGTTTTACAACAATCCAGCACTTCAACCTGAGAGATCAAGCCGGCAAAGATTCATGAGGGACGTGCATGAAACAAACAAACTTGGAGAAGGGATTTTGTAGAAACGATAAAAAAGGCTTTTTTTCTTTTGTTGCCTTGCAAACTTCTTCTGTTGGGGAAAAACGAAGTGCCCTTTTTTAAAGCGCAATTCACTTTTTGACAATAGTCATATAAACATAAAGCAAAATTTGCAACTATCATGTACTTCACAAAAGCTAAACCTCCTGTCTGCCTTGTGCGTGTGAGAGAAAATTATGAGAATCTACACATATACCTGAAGAAGTTGCAGCGACGACATCACTGCTGGAATCCCTAGTGAAAAGAGCTAGTCTCGTTTTAAAATCAGCATTAACAGCATAGAAATCGGAGACTGCCATGGATATGCAGCTCTCTGCCATTTCTCCAACTGTAGAGTTCAAATCAAGAACTACTCCTATTGGTATAATCTCCACTGCCATGATCACCATTTGCTTGGACCAGAGATTAACCAAGAGAAGGGTGAAAAAAGGCAGGGTGAATTTCTGCATCGGAATTGCCATTTATTCGTAAAAAAATAAAAAAACAAGATCATATGTAGTTCTTAGCTAAGAGACCAAGCAGCATATAGGCTAGCTATAATATATGTGTGCGTTTTTGCTCTGACATTTCTTCAGCTTGAAATTTGGACTCGGTAGAAATGTTTTTTATATTTATCAATCAAATACAATTTGGCAATAATTAACTAAATAAACTGGAAGTATATTTGATGACAAGGACTCAACTAGTAAAGACTAGATCGATGCCTTGTACCATGCCGTGTTTCTATCTCCCTTTTAAGGGTATTGAAATCAATTTATTATGCAAATTTAAAAGGAAATTCCCGTCCTATCCTCGGTCAACTTTAAAATGTTGAAAGAAATGTACCTTCTACGAAAATAGTTCTGCCCTCAACCATTAACAGATGATTTTTTTTTAAAGGGGCATGATAGTAAAAGAAATTGTTCTCCACATTGCAATGTGTATAGAGAAACAAAGTTTTTACTTATTTAGTGCTTTTTACATATTGTTTTTTCCTTTTTTTTCCTTTTAGGCCTATATATAGGAAGATTTTGGCCCTTCTTTTCTACCTTCAATGGAGTATATATGGAAGTAGGAAAACTGAAAGCATTGAAAGGGTAGTTATGTAATTTAGTGGTCCATGTATACATAAAATCATTAACAAGAGTTAATTAATTTTTTATAAGCCAGAAGCCATCAATTATTTTATTAGGAACACCAATTGGAGATAACTGATCAGAAGAAGGACTACAAAGAGTTGAAGAATTTTAATGGATTAAAATCGTAAATTTTTGATAGGTCAACTGTCCCCTTGAGCCATATTTTCAATGGAGCACGCAAATTCTAATCCTCAAATCTGAAACGATGGCTTGTGAGGTTTTGTGTACCATTGACTTCTGAGCACATTCCACGACTATTTTTATTTGTTTTTCCATTCAAAATTCTCTAAGTGCGGGCTGTCTTTTGAAATTGTTATATCGGTGATTATTGAAAGTATTTTTTTAAAAAAATATATTAAAATAAAAAAATTATTTTTTAAAATTATTCTGAAAATATAAAATAATTATTTTAAATAAAAAATTTTAAAATTTAAAAGAACACGATAATTCATACCATCCATACATAGTGTTTTAACTTGAGATTTGAATTCTTCCATGCTTCGCATTAACATATTGTTTCGTGTTTAAAATATATATAAAAAAAGGATGTTTTCACGACTCTACCATTCTATCAATTCTATTCTATTTAATTTTTATTTCATAAACACGTATCTTTCAGGTTAAGGAATAAGAAACTTGCATGAATTCAATTTTCATTTCATCTCAGAAAAATCATTTTTTTTCTCAGCAATATCTTTTTATCATTTGATCCAATAGCCTTCCAACGGAAGAGCTTGACTTTAAAACGATGGCTTGTTTTTAGTTTTGTATATGGGGTTTGAAAGAGCTCGAAGGAAGCAAGCATCGAATGAGAGAAGGGGTCTGGTGAGTCTTGACTCCCAAAACTCTAAGAAAAGAAGAGTAGAAGTTAAGAAACGTTTTGCTTGACTTTCCAAATTTCAACTTTTTCTTAGCAATACTGTATGAAATCCAGGTCTATATATATATATATATATATATATATATATAGCAGTTCGAGACTAAATTTCCTTTCGGCATGAACAATGAAAATAATTTCTTACTGTTTTTTTTTTATATAAATAATTAACTTACAATTACAATAAAAAGGAATGCTTTTTCTTTAGGAATGAAATTGAGTTTTATTCCATGAACTTATAATCACCGTTAACAACTGTAAAAGTATCTGGTGGATACTCCTCTATCCGAACTAGCTTATGAAGGACAACAAAGCCATAGTGGCCTCCCTCTTCTCTTACCATGTACATAAGAAAAGGACTAAAAAGTTTGCTAGGTTACTACTTACTAGTTCGAGTTTTATAAATCTCAGAATTACTAAAAGTTTATATAATCATTAACTTCAAGATTCGTGACATTAATCGAAATATACATATACTAACCCAAACACTTACGTTAATTAAAAAAAAACTAAAAATAGAAAGATAACACGATGATATCTCGGCTAAAAGCTCCAAATAATTTTGAACATGAGCTTTATTTCTAACATCACATGAGGATATACCCAATATCCAAAGCCATCTGCAAACCATGACGAGCAGTAAGAACTTCTGCAATTTCCACGCACATCCTATCCTGAGATGGACAAATAGCTGAAACCATAACTTGCCCACTATCACTTCTTGCAATCACTGGTCCAGATCCTGTTTTTATCACATTCTGGAGGTATCCATGTTTGGGGATTAGAATTTGCTATTGATGTGTTGAGTCTTCAAGATTTAGAATTGATCTCCATCTGATACTCCTGCAACAATTCACAATGTGGGCATAGTTGTCATACGTGACCTAGAATTTAACTTATTTGAGGGTTCGGATCATTCGGTCAATTCCAAATCAAGATATCACTTCCAAAACGTTATTATTTAGAATAAAAAAAAAACCATTAGAATTATGATTTTTAACGGCAAGTTATGGATCTATCATAACGAAGTCACGTAGAAAACCTAGTAGACTTGTTTATGAACCAAATTGATAAAGCTAAACCCCAGAAGAAAACTAATCACACTAAATAATTGGTCCGACAAAAAAAATTTATGACTTTTAACCTGATCATTAAATCACGCAAAAATTTGGTGGGCAGTTTGAGGGAAGATTTCAGGAAAAAAATGAGAGTAACCGAAGATCATCGGCATGAGAGATCCAAACAAAACAATTACCACCATAAAAATTAGCTTTTAAACCACGAGAATCCACGTCTACCACCAGTGGTAAGAGATCAGGAGGAGGAGGAATTTAGTTTCGTATGCGCAAATCCTTCAGGACCCTTGATATCTGCAGCAGATATATTCCAAAATGGTATAATTAGGCCGATTTACACTTTATGCAACCGTGATGATCTCCTGTTTGCCGAGGATGTTAGAATTAAAGCAAAAATATCAACCCCATCAACTCCGTTAATGTTCATGGAAGAACGTAGTGGCAAAGAATAACACCTCTTAAAGTTAAATAGCATCGGCAAAGAACTTCAAATGAGTTATAGCTAATCCAATAGCAAAGTTGGGATCGGATGAATGGCTAGAAGATTACAATATGCCATAAGTCATGGTTAGAGAATTTTAGTGATAGTAACTAAGAGAGGATCTTGGTGCTTCATTCGATACAAAGAATTTTTGTTCCTAATTGTTGTGCATACTGGACCGAAAGCAAACACAAATAAAACACAAACAAACAGATTTACATGGTTCCCCAAAACTGGACACGTCCACGGAGGCAACATATTGTATATTATTGGAGGAATGATAGAAACACTCAACGCAGCCCAGTGCAATCCCAGAAATCCAGTGTTTCACTCTTACACTCAGTGTTTCTCTCAAATCTGCACTTTCTCACTCTCACAGTTGCATTATCTTCCTCTCTTCTTGCACTCTTGCTCTCTCTTTGTCTCCATTTATAGGAGAAATGAGAGCCTTGGCAGCAACCAACAAAAAACAAACAACTCCTAACTACTACAATAAATATAGTGGTTAAAAGTCATGGTGGTTGAAAAAATGTTGACAAATTTGCTACAAATCTCCACCTTGGCAAGATTTTTCCATTCATTCCTCGTGATCAATCAATGCTGCCTCTAATGCGCCATATGGCGCTGCATCCTGAAGGTGCTCAACACCGAGAGATGTTGATCAAGTCCAAACAGTGTTAGAACTTGATCTTTGAGATATATTTTGTAAGCATATCAGCTGGATTATCTGTGGTACCAATCTTCTGTAGCAGAATATCCCCTTTATTCATAATTTCTTGAACAAAATGAAATCGAACATCAATGTGCTTGGTGCGGGAATGATGAACCTGATTCTTTGCAAGACAAATAGCACTTTGACTATCACAATGAATATCCACATGCTCTTGAACAATTCCCAAATCTTCAATCAACCCATGTAACCAAATAGCTTCCTTGAAAGTTTATGTTACTGTCATGTACTCTGCCTCAGTTGTTTATTGTAACGTTGACCTCTAACTTACAAGCCCTTTAGCAAGTGTAAACGCATAGCCTGTTGTGGAACGACGCTTGTCTAAGTCACCAGCAAGTCCGAATCTATCATCTCTCCCAAACTTCAAACCAATATCAGTTGTGCCATGAATGTATCGTAGAATCCACTTAACTGCCTATCAGTGACCCTTTCCCAGATCATGCATATACCTGCTCACCATACTGATAGCATGTGAAATATCTGGTCTCGTACAAACCATCGCATACATTAATGCACCAACTGTATTTGCATACGGAATTTAAGCCATATGTTTGCGCTCTTCCTTTGTGCGTGGAGACATTGAAGCACTTAGCTTAAAATGAGGAGCTAAAGGTGTGCTTATAAGCTTGGTCTTACCATCTACCCAAATCTCTGTAGAATTTTCTTCAAGTATTGGGTCTATGTCAAACAGACTGTGCCTCTTCTTTTATCTCTTTGAATCTCCATGCCAAGAATCTTCTTAGCTTCTCCAAGGTCCTTCATTTCAAACTCAGTTCTCTGTTAAGCTTCCAGTCTATCAATCTCCAACTTGCTCTTCGATGCAATCAATATATCATTCACATATCAAACTGACTCTGTGTGTATCCATGTTCTGTCATAAACTTATCAAATCGCTTATACCACTAGTGAGGAGATTGTTTCAATCCATACAATGACTTCTTCAGTTTACAAGCCCAATTCTCTTTCCCAGTGACTTTGAAACCATCTGCCTGAGACATGTAAATTTACTCTTCCAAATCTCTATGTAGGAAGACAGTTTTCACATCAAGTTGGGCTAACTCCAAATCAAACTGTGTAACCAAGGCTAGTAGAATACGGATTGATGAATGCTTAACAACTGGAGAGAATACCTCATTATAATATATCCCCTCATTACAAACAAATGTTGTCTTTTCCAGGATTACCTTCCTTCTTGGCATATACCCACTTGCAACCAATTGTCTTCTTTCCCTAAAAGAGTTGTACCAAATCCCAAGTTTGATTCTTGTGGAGAGATTTCATCTTTTCATCCATTGCCTCTTTCTATTTTGTACTTTCTACACTCTGTAATGCTTCTTTATAGGTGTAGGGGATTTCATCATTAATCACTGGAAGTGCATAAGCCACCATGTTATAATATCGAGCAAGTTTCTTGATAACTATTTTTGGTTTACTGGTTGCAATGGATTCTTGTTATGTGGTTGTTGGAGTTGTTGTATCCTCTTCTTCTAAACTTTCATCTGAATCTCCTTCAGTAGGGATTGTCTGAACAGTCTTTATAGGAATGACTAAAGTCTCTAACTCCACTTGTTGTGCATCACCAGACTGTTTTTCCTTCTCCTGTGATTTCTCTTGCTATAACATGCCAGACTCATCAAAAATGACATCTCTACTCAAAATCACTTTCTTTGATTCAGAACATCAGAGTCTGTAACCTTTTACTCCTCCAATAAAGCCCAAAAATATAGCTTTTTTGGCTCTAGAATCTAGCTTGAACTCGGTAACATGATAATATGCTGAGCAACTAAATATACGCATAAAGTCATAATCATTTGCAGAAGAGCCTGGCCATACCTCTAAAGGGGTTCTTCCATTTAATGATGTTGAAAGTAACCGATTAACAATATGACGAGTATAGCTTAATGCTTCGCCCCAGAACACTTTGCTTAGTCCCGAATGTGATAGCATACATCAGACTTTCCCCACCAATGTGCGGTTCATGCGTTCTGCTACTCCATTATGTTGTGGTGTTTTGCAAACAGTAAAACGTCGTTTGATCCCTTCATCCTGACAAACTTCAAAGAAAGGATCTGAAGTGTACTCACCACCATTATCTGACCGAAGAGTTTTAACTATCCTTCCAGTTTGAGTCTCTGCCATTTTCTTCCATTTCAGAAAGATATCAAAGACCTCATCCTTGTGTTTTATCATGTACTCCCATACTCGTCTTGAGAAATCATCAATAAAAGTAACAAACCAACGATTACCTCCAATAGATTCATTCTTTAAAGGTCCCCATACGTCTGTGTGAACAAACCTAGAATCCCTTTTATGTTGTGTACTGAAGTGCCAAACTTGACCCTTGTCTGTTTTCCAAGAACACAATGCTTATAGAACTCGTGCTTCCCAGTCTTAGCGCCTTTTAATAGACCTTGCTTGACCAATCCTTGCAACGCCTTTTCACCAACATGCCCTAAGCGCATGTGCCAAAGTCTGGAATTATTTGTTTCACCATCTTCTATGCTTTTGGAGACAACTGTTGTACCAGTAACTGTAGATCCATCTAGGAATATAAGTTTCCTATCCTCATGCCTCTTAAGACAACTAATGCACCACGAATTGCTCTCAAGACTCTACCATGCATACTAATCTTATAACCACTGGATTCTAGGACTCCAAGTGAGAAGAGATTTTTCTTCAAGTCAGGTACATACCATACCTCTATTAGTGTCTTGACTGCCTCATTATGCATCTTTAGATGGATAGTCCCAATCCCTTTGATCACACAAACATCATCATTACCCATCAACACAGCTCCTCCATCAAACTCCTCGAGTCTTGAGAATAAGTGCTTGTTAGGGCACATGTGATAGGAACATGCAGAATCAAGAACCCATTCACCAGAATGGTTTTCTAGTGATGAGACCATGAATGCAAAGTCTCATTCATCTTCATCTCGTGCAATATTCATAGTTGGTTCATCTTTTTCCTTGTTGCCCTTGATTGGATAATTTTTCTTCCAGTGCCCCTTTTTGTGACAAAAGGCACACTCATCTTTTGCAAGATATCGTCTGTTTGATGATTCTCCTTTGGATTTTAAGTGAGATCTCCCACACCCTCAAAATCTTTTAGGGTTTGTTCTGCCTCTAACTGTCAATGCTTCTGACGTTGACTCATTGTGAACAATTTGGTCCTTCTTCCGGTACTCATTGTTCACCAAAGCATTGGACACATCAATGAATTTAATCTTTTCTTTACCATACAGTAAAGTGGTAACAAGATGTTCATATTGTCAGGCAATGAATTCAATAACAACAAAGCTTTATCTTCATCATTGATTTCCACATCCAAATTCTTCAAATCAGCTATCATTTTGTTGAAATTATTTAAATGCTCGTTCATGGAAGTACCTTTCTTGTGTTGAAAATGGAAGATCGTTTTCTTCAAGTAGAGACGATTCTCTATACACTTCTTCATAAACTTGTCCTCTAGTGCTTGCCATAATTCATTTACAGAGTTTTATTCTGAAAAAGTGTACTTCTGATCTTTTATAAGACAAAGTCGGATGGAACTGCAGGCCAACCGATTTATCCTTTCCCAGTTTTTATCATCCAAATCTTCCGGTTTATCTTCTAGAGTGAAATCCAAATTCATTTGGACAAGCATATCCATAACTTCACATTTTCACATGCCAAAATTACCTTTCCCATCAAACTTCTCCACCTCAAATTTGGTACTCGATACCGAGATGTATTGTGGAGGTATACTAGCATTCCCCGCTGATCTTTTTTCTGGAATATCAGCCATTAGGACGTCTTTGGATTACAAATGGACTTCTAAAATTGTTAAAACACGCATTTTTATGCTCAAAAGAGCCAAAACAGTAACTTCAGCTTGCTGTTTCACAAAATGGACACCACGGTTGCGTCCGGAATGGTTGAAAATGCTAGGAACTAGCTTGACTCAGCCTAAAACGGGTCAAAAAAAATCACTGGGTTGGCCAAAAACATCAATGTGACCGAGTTGACTCAGGGAAGGAATATTCTATCACATGAATATTCTCTTACTGTTAACGGAATATTCTTATTCTGTCAAAAGAATATTATTTCACTGTTAGATGACGTGTCTGAAGACATGGCAATGTGGACCCTCTGTTGATGACATGGAGGATGATTCAGTGCCAACATGGCTGATGACATGGCAGTCTTCTTAAGCTTGAATTTCAGCATTGTCAGGTTTTTCCGGCAGATTTCAGGCAAAACTTCGACGAGCTCTATAGGGCTCGTTTCAATTCCGATTTCGATGAGCTTTATACCATCAGACTCGTATTGACGAGAGGAATCTCTGCAGGTGGTCAAAATAAAGATCTGACAACTTTGAAAATTCTACAACTTTGAACAGAGAGCTGAAAAACATGTTTTTTCAGTGTTCTAGCTTCCTTAATGCTCTGATACCAATTTGTTGTGCATACTGGACTAAAAGCAAACACAAACAAGTAGATTTACGTGGTTTCCCAAAACCAGGTATGTCCACAAAGACAGCATATTGTATATTATTAGAGAAATGATACAAACACTCAACTTAACTTAGTACAATCCCAGAAACCGAGTGTTTCACTCTCCACAAAGGCAGCATTATTACTTCCCTAAAAACAAAGGATGCAGTGCCTACGGTGTGTGTGGGGGTTCGGGGTTTGCAGCACTGCTCCTTGGTGTATGATTGTCATGGTCTTGATCTCCAATGATGTCTCCAGATCCTTCACTAGAAGTCCATGAATGGCTAAGTGCATCATCGATATCAGGTGAAGCTCCAACTATTTCAGCACTTGGTACAGGGTGAACTCTTGACCCAGCTCCATTAAGATGATGAGCTGATGGATCTTCCTTGTCAAAATGTTTTGCCAATTCAAGAACTCTCAAGTAAAAGGATCTTTCTTGATCCATGGTGTTCGAAGCAGGCCAATGAATGTAAAGGAACTTCGTGACATATATCAGAAGCGCAGACATGGAAGCAACTCCTGTGATGATGAAGAGGCCTCCGAAGCTGGGTAAACCAAGACCACCAGAGGGTTCCATGGAAGCTAGATCTGAGCATGTGGTTTCGCCACCAAAGTTCCTTCGTTGAATTTCGTCCATTTTATCTTTATCTTGAGTGACATTCAAGATTGCCCTTGAAATGTAAGGGACCAGTGGGGATCGAAGGGGAAATGCCTGGTATCAAAACAAAATCCTATTGATTATAATGACATCTGGTAAGATTTAATGGTCACTTGCAAGAATTGAGCAGTTCAGCTCTATGCTTAAGGAGCTAGCTAACGACGGCCAAACAAATATGCCTTGAAAATATGCTGAGGGATTGCATGCGAGAGACAGACAGGGAAAGTGAGACTCACAAAGCCAAATCCATCGTTTTTGTAGGTTGGTCCTACCATTTGGAATTTGGAGCAATACTTTGCTAGTTTGATGAAGGGAATTCCAGCAAAGATAGCAGCTACACCACCATTGTGGGTTCCATTAGACAATGCATCGTGATACTCTTTTGGAGTGCTATATTCCCTCAACATGGTGTCACTGAAGTTCAATTGTTTTACGAGGAAGTCTTTCACAAAAGAATTCTTCTGGTGTCCTACAAAGTAACCATTCTTTCTAATCTCCTTGACATCAACAAATGTAGGCTGCAACCTCTTTACAGTCAACATTGAGGCTAAGCTAGCAGTGTAACTCTGTGATATGATTAGTACCACAAAAATCCATATGATCAATACAAATCTTGTCCAGTTATTCACCACCTTCTCCCCTGAAATCATAAACAAGTTTTGCTCTATAGTAACATGAACTTACTTGCAGTTGTCAGAAAATCAAGAAAAGGAAAAATTAGTGTAATCAAATCAAAAGAGAAATTACTATGTGCAAAGAAGAGGGTTGAAAAGGAGAACCACAACGTTGTGCCAAGTTGTTGCGCTGGTTTTCCCCTGAATGCTTTGTTTTCACGGTGTTCGAGCACCCACACCACGAAGCCAGTGAGGATGAATGCTATTCCAGTTGATAACCAAAGCTCCGGGCTTAGTGGCTTCAAGAAAACCCACATGTTTTCCCTCTCATCACGTTTTGTCAAAACTACCATTGTGATGCCTGATTCTGAAAAAGGCAACGTAAAATCCACATATGTTGAGCGATTGGCAGTTATTGTTATATCTCCCACCGCAGCATCAAAATTCTGCAAGACAATTAATGAAGACAAGTTAATCTTTCTCCTGAATTTCATTTTTGCATGCTGGAAAAAACTGAAGTAGCATAACACCAACCTTTAGTTTGATTTGGTCAAGAAGATCATTGTAAGTCCCAGCACTCTGCTTATTTTTGTTGACGAAGGGAATGAACTCATACGTAAGGGGGAATGGTAATGCTTCAACCACGGAGACGAAAACATCTTTGGTGAAACCTGAAACAATAGGTTTATCATCTACAGGATTCCATTCCACTTTGATAAACTCATTAAAACCAGTTTTCAGTGGAACCCCAATCCTCAAGCTCTTTGGCTGCTGGGTTGTGTCTCCTGGCCAAATTGGCTCCTTCAGTCGGTTTTTGGAAGTTGAATATGCTATTTTACCATTAGTATACAAGTTTCGTGAGAGTCCTCTCTCTGGAGTCCAATATCCAATGACTCTCTCTGCTTTTCCGATCAAATTGAGTATTTCAAACGCTGAAGGTACCCTTTCTCCACCAGCCAAATGGAAGTCCCCACTTAGGCCTTGAAATTTTGTGCTTAATATGGAGCTTAGGAGTCTTGGCCCCGTTTCAGATTTTCCCAAGGCAGCAATGCCAACTGTGCTTTCACTAGTATTCGGCTTTACGTATCTAGAATGCACAATACCAGCCTTTTCTACAGCCATTGCTATTGCCCAAACTGTATCATATGCCCACAAACCGAAAAGGTTTAATTCGTTGATCTTACTTTGTGGTTTGCTTATGGTGAAATTCTTTCTCCATCTTGATTTAAAACTTTCGAGTTTCTTTGAAGATGGTATATGTGGCTTTATACCCAACACACCTTGCATTGAATGCATGACTTCAGAACCTAGAGGATCTAACAAGGCGGATAATCCAGCTGTCACGAGCCATGCATATCCTTCGCTCATCATTCCTGCATCCTTGGCAAGTAAGAGCAGCCTGGACCCAAGGGAGGCTGACATGTGCACTAGAAATATACTCGTCTTCATCTCCTTCAACTTGTTGAGCTCGCTCATGATTTGAGTGTCATTGAAATACAAAGGAATTCTACTGCCATAATAAGGGACTCGAGTGTCGATCTCTTGAAAGGCATCTAACAAAAATGGAACCAGACCATTTCCATATTCGGTGTCTTCATAGATTGGTACAATCTCCCGCCAACCATAAGCTTGGACAATGCTGGCTATTGCTTTCACTTGAGAAGAATCATCCTGGGCTGTCCGGACAAAATATTTGCTTTGAGTTGCAGAAAGAGTTGGGCTAGTGGCTGAGAAAGAAACAATCGGAACCTCCGCTTTTCCTACAAGCTCTATTACAAACTTAGCTTGCGATGACTTTTGAGGCCCTATGATAGCATGCACTTGTTCATTCTTCATTAAATCCAGCACTGAATTTTAGAAGACTATGACTGAATTAGATACGAGGAATTAAAACAAAAAAACAAAAGAAATAAATAAATAAAGATATTCTATCTCTAAAACACGAGTCACAATTTTCCCTGTCACAGCAATGAAATCTTTAGACGTTACTCATATTAATCAGTGCTTCTGTCACCATGAGCCGAAACTAAAACAGATTTTAATCAACTAAAGTCAGATGATGCCGATTCCTCCATCACTAATTATGAATATATAACTCCATCGCTAATCTAGCCTTGACTGGTTCATAGCATTAATGACCTCCCTGCTAACTGGGGCTCTTACCCCAGCTACAAGATCTTGTAGCCACTGTACAATTCTACAATGTTGATCGGAAGAATACAACAGCGTGCCTGTGTGTGTGGTTTTGTTTGGCCACTGTTACTTTTCTGCCTCCAATAGACGTAACCAGTTCAAGATAGGAAGCTGTGATATATACCGTGGCTTCGGAATTGAGTCTGAACCATCATGATTTCAGTTTCTGGTTACAAGTACCTTCTCTAAAAGCTTTACATGCACTTAGTCTACACGGGCAATAAGAAAGGTTTGCAGTAGAGAACAGACAGATTAAGACCATAACACAGTCCAAAAACTCAGAGGGAACCAAAACAGATACAAAGCAGAATTGCACCATCATAATTAAACAGGTAAGCAATTAAACCTTGGTACCAGTAGGATCACCATTATAAGTTATAGCCTTTAGATCTCAAACGAGCCCTATACCATATACAATTCAGTAGCATCTGAATCCCTTTTCATCAACTTCTAAAGATTTTAGACCAAATAAAGTAGAAGTTATATAGATAAGGACCCGATAATTTGATCAGTGTCAATAGTAAATGAGAACAAAAATACAAGCTGAGAGTAGTGGAGGATCAAATAGCCGACCCTTTCACAAACAGCATCAAAAGTGTATTTGTTAATTATTGATTTATTAGTTTGTTCTTGACTTTTGACTCAGTAAAACCACAAGTCAGTAACAGGAGATTAAGTTTGAAGTTTGAAAATGTTTTACAACAATTCAGCACTTCAACCAGAGAGATCAAGCCAGCAAAGGTTCATGAGGGACTTTGCATGAAACAAATAAACTTGGAGATGGGATTTTGTAGAAACGATAAAAAAGGCTTTTTTTTTTCTTTTGTTGCCTTGCATACTTCTTCTCTTGGGGAAAAACGAAGTGCCCTTTTTTAAAGCGCAATTCACTTTTTGACAAAGTCATTTAAACATAAAGCAACTATCATGTACTTCCCGGAAGCTAAACCTCCTGTCTGCCTTGTGCGTGTGAGAGAAAATTATGAGAATTTACACATATACCTGAAGAAGTTGCGGCAACGACATCACTGCTGGAATCCCTAGTGAAAAGAGCGAGTCTCGTTTTAAAATCAACATTACGAGCATAGAAATCGGAGACTGCCATGGACATGCAGCTTTCTGCCATTTCTCCAACTGTAGAGTTCAAATCAAGAACTGCTCCTATTGGTATAATCTCCATTGCCATGATCACCATTTGCTTGGACCAGAGATTAACCAAGAGAAGGGTGAAAAAAGGCAGGGTGAATTTCTGCTTCGGAATTGCCATTTATTCGTAAAAAAATAAAAACAAGATCATATGTAGTTCTTAGCTAAGAGACCAAGCATATAGGCTAGCTATAACATATGTGTGCGTTTTTTCTCTGACATTTCTTCAGCTTGAAATTTGGACTCGGTAGATATGTTTTTTCAATATTTATCAATCAAATACAATTTGGCAATAATTAACTAAATAAAATGGAAGTATATTTGATAACAACGACGCACCTAGTAAAGACTAGATGATGCCTTGTACCGTGCCGTCTTTCCATCTATTTTTTTTATGTAAAAAAATATTTTGGTGATGAAATTGTTTTTTTTATAAAAAATTTATTACTTGAGTTATGAAATTGACTTAAATGTAATAAATCTAATAATCTAATCTAAGAAGGAGACAACAACAATAGAAAAACAGTAAAGAAATCATTTGATAATAATTAACTAAATAAAGAAATTAGGCTTGAATGATGTTGTTTAATTAGCAAATTCTATTGTTTTCCTTTTTATTTTATAGTTTAATTTCTAATTATATGGTTTTTTTTTATCCTTTTTGAATTATTATTATGATTTCCTACCTTGTACAAATTAATTATTTTTCTATTTAAGAAGTTATTAACCTCTTGAAGAGACAAAATACATTAAAATACATTAGATAAAATTATTCAATATAAAATACAAATTGTTATTGAGATTCTTTTTGGCAATATTCGGTATTTCTTTGTGCTTATATTTTTTTATAAGGTTCAAGCGTGTCATCAGACATGCAGACGTGAGCCGAGCTCTAGGTCTGCAAGTCACAAGATCAACCAATTCGTGCCTTCTTCATTGGAGATGCCAGCAACCATAACCCATATTCAGCCTGCGCAACCTTGTCGGATTCACAGGTCATAATCCTTGGATAGATGCTCCCTGCATCCACGTAAGTAACAAAAATTATTCTTGTTTTTGTCTTTACGTTTTCAATGTGTTTTTTAAAAAATTTATTTTATTTATTTATTTAAATTAATATTTTTTTTAGTACTTTATATCATTCTAATTCGTTGATATAAAAAATAATTTTTAAAAAATAAAAAATATATTTTTTATGTATTTTTAAGTGAAAATAATTTTGAAAAGCAGCTATCATTAGACAATCAAACATCTTAAAAGCAAACATATACATTAATCTAATCAAGTAACTTGATCCAGACACATGCAGCAAGTGGTTTATGAACCTATTTGGGATTGAAATAATCATTGCGGTTTAAAGTATTTTTATTTAAAAATATATTAAAATAATATTTTTTTATTTTTTAAAAATTATTTTTGAAATCAACAAATTAAAATAATTTAAAAATATAAAAATTAATTTTTAACAACAAAAAAATATATATTTTAAAATTTTAAAAAACACGTTTTCGGATCACATTCGAAAGACATCAACCAATACTCCACAGCGAGCTGAATCGCTCCAACAACTCTCATTTCTCACCTCCATGCAAATAAATGATCCCACCTTCTAAGAAATCACTCCAAAAATGGACAAAATCTGATTGTACAACGGTTGGATTATACCTGTGATCATAATATATATATATATATATATATATATATATATATATATATATATATATATATATATATTGTCTTCATCAGAGAATTTGGGCCAGAATGAATCATATGACGATTTCATAACAATATGACCTTCATTCAAACATATTAAGAGTACAAAATTCAACCATTTATATTTCATAACAATAGATTTAGTCTATTTTTATAAACTATAAAGACTAAATTATAATATCTAACTCTATAATATTTTGATTCTTTCTTTAATGTTGGTGTGAAAGCAACCGATTACTATATTCGAATTTATCTTTTTTAATTAATTTTTCTTATCTATTTATCTTTTTTTCCTTTTTCCCAATAAAAAAAACATAAAATTGACAAAATCATTAACTCACAAACATATTTAAAAATATAGGGATTAGTTATATAGTTTTATTAAACTACAGGGACTAAAGTGATCAACTAACTCTCTCGTTATGTCCTCCAGCTCTTTGTAACAAGCCAATCGTACTAAACAGTCCCTCCCTCTCTCGTGAACGCTCTCTAAAGGCCGTGTGGTTTAGGGTTTAAACATCTCTACAATTACACTAGTCTGTGCCCAAAAATCCTCGAGAGCTTCACAGCCATGGCGAGCACCAAAGTGCAGCGTATTATGACCCAACCCATTGTACGTCTAGTTACTTATTATTTTTGTTCTAGGGTTTTTGATAGTTTCTCTGTTTACTGATATTACCTTTTCTTTTTCCTTGTGAATTTCTGCTACTTCAGAACTTGATTTTCAGGTTTCTTCAAAGTGTAAGTCACTGTTTGCCTCGTTTACTGGTTTTCTCTTCCAGGTCTGCTTATTTTTTGTTGTTTGTTAATGGGTTGTTGAGTTTTAAATCTATTTTTTCTTTTCTATTTTGTGGATGCAGAAAGCTCGCATTCAGATTTGGCTTTTTGAGCAGAAGGACTTGAGGATTGAAGGCCGAATCATTGTAAGTTTTGAATTGAACCAATATAAAGTTTACTTGGGTTGATTTGTTTTATGGATGACGCGCTTTTATGTAGGAAAATGTATATATGCATGTTTGTTTGTGCATTCCACTTGGTATTTTTATTGTAAGGTTGCTACTGGCACCTCATGAGGCCGTTCTGGTTGTTAACTGCTTAGAGAAGAGCGTATCTGTTTATGTGCTGGTACATGTAATTTTATTTGAATTTAATGTGAATAGCTTTTACGATTAGTGGAAATGGGTGGATAAAATTTTATAGGTTACATGAATAGAATATTTACATTCTCAACTCAGTTGTGCTTATTTTATTTGACATGCTGTGGAGTCTGCGTAATCTCAGTCTTATAGGATTTATGCATCTGCATAATTGATACTTTACTATCATAAAATATTTTATTCATACCTACACCTTCTCTCCTTGATTCCGTGGATAATATTGTCTTCAATCTCCTCTTTTGGCATGTTGGGATCTAGGCATCTATAAGGCAAATTGAACTTAACTCATCACTGATGCACCTAATTTAATGTTGATTAAGGTGTTGAGGCAGTTGTGATGCATATATACCTCCCTTACTGTTGCTTAACTTGAAAGTGAAACACTTGAATTCAAAGGAGCTCCCAACTTCTGGTTTATTCCAATTATGGTTTTGCCAATAAGAACTAATTGTCAACAAACATCATGCTTCATTGGTTATCTTTTTGAATATGCCTAGTTGACTGGTTTATGCCTTAGAAAAAAATCTATGATGGCAAGGCAAAGCATTGGTAGGACAATTGTACTAGGGATGGCATCTAAAAGGTTCCTAGACCGAACAGTTGTCAGTTGTCACAGTTGCATATTTCTCTTAATACTCATCTTTTACGCAAATTCTTTTATTCTCCAACACCCACTTTATGAACTTCCCCAATACATATATATTAAGCCATGACCAATATGCATATCAAATGAAAACATTTTTTCCCCATCTCCCACACCCTTCCCACACATCCATGAAGAAACAGATTTGAGACCAACACTCTTTATTTTACTATAGAAAAGAATTGGGCAGAAATCTGTAGTATTTCTAGGGTCTTGCATGGTGATAGGAGAGCCAAATTTGCTAGCATAATCATTTGGTTGAATTTCTTATATACTCTCGATGACATTGTGTCACAATGCATTAGGTCTAGATGTAAGGGCCACGACCTTATTTCCTTCAAACAAATGTTCTTCTAAACTAGGTGTTGCATAACAAAACAGCTATCAAGGAACCAACTAATCTCTTCTTATCTTTGCTTTTTGTGACTGCCTAACTTGCTCAAATCATCTTGTGTCTGCTTAGCCACTACCACATAGATTTAGATAAGGATATGTAATAAAGAGGAAAATGAGGATTGAGTACATCTCCCCACCCAGCCATGTGCTTGGAAACTTGGCCAAAGAAGCCCAATAGGTAACAGACAATATGCAATAGATTTCCATCAAGAACTTCTAGATTACTCTTTGGCCATTACTGCATTGTGTATCTGTCGAAAGATTGGGAAGAATTGCCATCTACCACTGTTTATATATATATGTTGTGGAAGTTTTTTCTAGATGTTGCTATATTAGCAGCTCATCTGGAAAAACTTCTCTCTTTCCTAGTAGAAATGGTAATGTGTTGCCAACAAACTGCAGATAGCATGCTATTAGTATAACCCTCTAATAAGATCTCCACTTTCTTTTAAACCATTTTACTTTTAAGAATCAACCTCATCAGCAAAAATGAGAGAGCATAAAAGGATTGACAATCTGATCAGAGTCAACACTCTGACCCTATCTTTCAGTTTTCTTAATAGATTTTTCTTCTGTTTGCAGCTTCGAAATATCCTTGTATTGTTAAAGTCTACCTTAAATCATTGAAATCTAGTTTTCTCCTATGTTCTTGTCTTCTTTTTGGCAAAATCTTGTCAAACAAATTTTTCAAGAAGATAGGGGTCGTAGGTACTCAGAACTGAACAAATCAGTTGATTCTCCTTGCAAACTCATTCTTTAAAAGCTTGAAGCCTTTTGGAGGATTAGCTTCAAGATCCAGAGGAAAGTGATCATACATAGAGTCTATAATACATTAGAAGCTCATTTAATTGGTCATTTATTTGAACGGAACTGCATTTTGTTTTTCACTCTTTTTTGGTGTTTCTGTTCTATTTGCGTGAACATATTCATTTATGACTTTATCATATGTTTCTTCCTTGATCATATGTGAGTAATGACTTTGGTTAAGAGGCATTATATAAACATTGTTTGGGCATGGCACACAAACCAATATTGTAGTTTATAGCACATCTACTTATAATACTTAGACGTAATCAGATAAAAATTAATAGGCTCTTGCAAGTAGCTGAGTGGTTTTATGAACAAGTGGTGTTTACTTTGAAACTGTGTAAGAGTCCATACTTGCAATTTTCTGAGTATAAATTGTATAGTATATGTGTTATGATTAGTAGTGTTCTTTGTGGCCTTGCACAACTCCCTCTGAGGATGATATAGAAGCACATATTTTGGGACTACACATCTGTGCCTTGAGCTGGTTTCAGATTTTCAGGTGCTTCAGGGATTAACAAGTCCTTTAAAAGTAATCATCACCCATCCAATTCCCCATTTCAGATGTCTTTTGGATTTCTTGCTGAACAATAGAAGATAGAAAATGCTTACCTTTTGGTTTCCAAACACTTGTTCTCTGGGACTTGCACATACAAGCCTGGAGCATATCCATGGTCAGCTTTTATATTGCTTCGCTTCTGAGTCATTCTGGTGTTTTTATGGTTGGCAGGGGTTTGATGAGTACATGAATTTGGTTTTGGAAGATGCTGAAGAAGTCAATATCAAGAAAAAGAGCAGAAAGTCTTTAGGTAATTACATTCTTATTTTTTCACCTCTTTCTATTATTTATGCGTGCTCTAAGATACATCTTTTATGTTTTACAGGAAGGATTCTTCTTAAAGGAGACAACATTACTCTGATGATGAACACGTAAGCTGAACCAAAACTCCCTATGCCCCCCCCCCCCCCCCCTCCTCATATGTTCCTAACGGTTTTATTTTATGACATCACAGGGGAAAGTAATGGTCATTCCTGGTTCTTTAAGTGGAGGTTCAGTGGAACAGCTTTGGGTATCAAATATTAGTAGGTTATTAATGAAAAGAATGTTCATGCAATGAATGTGTCTTTGCACTTGACTTGGCAATGTATGCTTGCTTTAGATATTTTTCCTGCATGCATTTTTGTATCTAATTTGCAAACCCCTGGCATGTCAATTTTCAGCCGCTGTTTAGAAATCTTGATGACATGGCCTCCATGTGATGGGTGTAGGTAGGGTATTCACAATCTTACCCCGGTAAATTGCGTTGCTTGCTTGTTAAGGTTCACAGGTTCAGGTTGCAGTGGTTGCGTTTGCTTCTTTTTTGGTTTTTTGGTCCTCCCTTTTGAATGGCGTGCTGTTTTTATTGGATACCATGCCACTGTGAGACCTCTCACAGCATAATGTGGATTGTTGTAGTAACCTTTTGTTTTGGTCATCGTTTCTTTTTTTTCTTCTCAATTGAATCTTTTTGTGGTTAAAGTGATGGTCAATTGCTTCTTATTTGCCAAGAAAGGCAAGATTGAAAGATAAAAGAACCAAAGTGGACAAAGCATGGAAAATAGGTGGCAATTTAAAAGTTTATGCAAAAATTTTAGTTTGGTCCTACTTTTCAATTTTTAAATTTTTGGTTGTTTTAGTTTTTTAAAATTCAATTTTATTTTAAAATTTTATTTATTTATTTTTTTAATTTCTAGTTTGAAAGAAAAAAGAAAGAGCAGTTGGATTTAGGTTGAAGAGACCATCTTGATTGATGCTGATTATGTTGATAAAAAAAATTAATTTTGGTGTTAATAAGTTTTATTTAATAATGAAAGTTTCATCTAAGTGTTCATTGTATGGTGTTGAGATATGTTTTTAATTTGGGTTAATTTTAGTTTTTTTATTTATTAGTTTTTGAGTTATTTGAGGTCTTGAATGAGTTTATAAAAACTTTTATAGTGTTTTCGATTTTTTAGATATAAAATATCAAATGGCCAAGCTTTTTGCAGTCCATCTGGTTGCAACGACTATGTTCTTAAAAAAAAATTAAAGGCATCCATCTTTTAATAAAAAAAAAAATAAGAGGCCTGACCAACGTGCATGCATGACTAGTTTTGTGATGTTATATAGACTAAAAAATAATTTGAATTTTTTTATTGGATGCCATTGAAGTTCCAATTTTTTAAAGAAATCATTTCTCTTTTATTCTATGATTTTATTTGATCGCCGTATGTTTTGTTTGTTGTTTGATTAAATATTATTTGTTTTTTTCATGAAATCTTATAATATTGTTTTTTATAATATTAGTGGCGCTCTATTCTTTACAGTCCTTCATAATAGTTTTTTGACCCGCAATAAAAATATTAATTGCTGCTAAAAAAAAATACATTGCTAGCTATATATTTTATTTTGGTAATTTTTTTTATCCAAGTCGTAACCGAGTGCTAGTTAATGAACTTTGTGTGGGATCTCAACTAGACGTGTAATCTTATAGGTATTATAGGTACAATTAGTGGGCATATAACTCAGCAAGAAACTCCTCCATCTTTCGCGGTCATCAGCAATGTATATACACACAATGAAATCCTAACATAACACACTTTCGTTTTTTAGTTCGAAAAACACAAATCATGTAAGATGCTGTTGTCGGCTACTGTCTCACAACCTTGGATTTACACACAAATAAGATGTATGCTTCTCCAGCATCCCAGATTCTCAGGCATCACTAAAAGATAGCGCACCAAGTTCGTTGGAATCTCTTCAGCAGAAAGCTTCTCCTGCAAACAACGATGAATCAGCCCCGCCATCCAAGAAGGCAAAAAGCTCCACGTCTTTGTTTGTAAACACTTATCTTACAATGGACTCATTAACTGATTGGAAGTATAGTAAATGTTGTTTTTTAAAGTTTTTTCATTTGAAAATATATTTAATTTAAAAAAAAAAACACGGTTGGACTACAATGACAAATAAAATCTGAGTAATTAATGAATTAGAATGCCTAATTACAACTTGCATTCAACCATCCCTATCAAAATGTTGAAAACAGATAGGAAACATTATCTTTACATATGGTCATTCAGAGTTTCCCACCTAACATCAAACGATCAGTACCATTCACTCTTTTCAGCCCTTCAATTTCATTTATCTCATATTAGACTGATCCTCATTAGTATATTGATCCTCCTCTGCTACACATTCGAACCAAAACGATTTACAACTGTTTTCTATAAATTAAATTGTTGTTTTCTGTCAATTCAATCAACTTTCTCAGCTGCGACGCCACAAGAATCTAACTTGCTGTCTTCAATGTTGTTCACAGGAACTCTGATATGGACACAGCACCACCAGAAACATGTGAAGCCCTTTTTTGACACAAACTTTTTGATTGTATAAATCATACCTAAACATGTGAAGCCCCATTAATTGGCTATGTTATCAGCTAAGCTTTGACAGCTAATGCCCAATGCTACATGCATCTAAATCACAGCTAAATTGTGTTTAAGAAACGTTTTGCTAGGTTTGTATAGTAAAGAACTGACCCTCCTTGGCTACGTAATTAGCTAAAATCTTGCACCTACTATCCGATACTACATGTATCGTGCTGTAAATATAAACATCATACAGTACTACTAATATATATATCTTGCTTTTTGTCTACCTCCTTGTATACTTTTTACTGCGATATTTGATTTTTTTGTGAAATGCTTTCTAAGCTCAGGTAAACAAGACACAGATTAATCATTATTTGTGCGGACTGTTGGTTTGGAATAACTAACCGCATGACTTCAACTACCTTTACAAAATCTTACTGCTTATTTTTGGATTCCTTCCCTTCAGCTGCACGCAAAACTTTTTTCTTAAAAATGCTACATTTTCATTCCTCTTCCTAAAAACATTCTCATGTTTGTGCAACACAGTACCCGCTGTGAAATGCAGGTCTCAAACCTAGTACATCCTACACACTGTCTTCCCAATTGGCCTAAATGTATATATATATATATATATGCTGCTTGAGTAATAAATGGAAGTGCACTCGCGCCTCTTGATTCTCAGCACTTCATTTTAGAAAGAGTTACATGTTGATTATCATAGAAATATTCCTTCTATATTATGTTGTGTATCGAGAATGCTTGTTGTTATTAGAAAGTAATATGAAGTTATTTTTAAAATTTTATTTAATAGTTTAAGTTTACATTAAGATGATTTTTGACAGTTGCTTTATTCAATTTTCTAATTAATATAATAATATCGGATAGATTTAAATTAAGACCACCCTATAATAGATTAAACCATTAAACATGAATAATTTACTCATATATATAGAATATAACAATGAAGTTGTAGCTCACTAATATATATTCTTTTTTATTATTATTAACGTAAGTGTCCGAGCCAGCTTGCGCACACCTCAACTAATCCCAAGCCCTGAAGTTAACGACCATGTAAGCCTCCGGTGGCTATCATATTAGCAACCACAAGGAGGTAAACCCCTTGGTTCCAAGCTCTTAATTACCACTAGGTCACCTACTAGATGATTCACTAATATATATTCTTGATTTTGTAAGACGGTGCATTTTGAATCTCGATTTTGCAAGATGGTTGAAGTCTCGAGTTTGAGTTATAATATTATCTATTGGGTTTCTTGAAACGCATATACACAACAAAAATAATAAATTTAGATTTTTTTTAGAGTTTCATGATTTTGTAAGATAGATTTGATGTTGTTTAAGGTTTATATGTAAATTACCGGGAGATCTAATGTTTTTTTTTTTTTTACTTTAAATAATTACTTCAAGGTTTTGGTTTTCGCAAGCTACAAGTCATCCACACAAACCATAACTGAAAAATCTCCTAAATCCTTTTAGGAGAGATGAATTGTTATACACTTGAGTGTAAGCTTTTTTCTTTTGTGTATAGGTGTTACTGTAATATCTTGTTGTACTATCATGTAATGTGTAAAAAATAATAGGTATAATATTCTATTTATATGCAAATCTAAACTCTATAAATGGTAAAATATCAATTTACCCCTTAAATAATATCACATATATTATTTTATGATAGTTTTAGAAATTTATTCAATCAAGTTTCTATTTGATTTTTAAAAAAAAATTGTAATTCCTTGTATTAATTATAATATAATCCTTAATTTCTAAAATTTATTTACAATCAAGACACACTTGATCAATAATCATATTTTAATTTTAATTATTTCATTTTAATATGATAATTTTTTTATTATATTATGAAGTTAATCAAGGTTTAACCTGATCATAAAAAAAAATTACTTTTTAAAAAACATGACCATCTCTCGTTCTTTTTACTTTGGGTTGAAAAATCTTGATACGGTCGCACCATAGTACGTGCCACCAATCCAATATGGCTGAAATAGCAATAATCTTGGACTTATCAACTAGTTCAGTCTATACTTCTTCCTCCTTAACTGGTATGAAGTATGAACACAATAAAGCAACAAATTAAGCAAAGTGAGTGTGAAGTGTGAAATACAATACTGCAAATGTCAGTCAGCGTGCGTGTGTTCTTCCTTTCGCCAAGCACATAGTCATTTGGTTACCATTAGACAGGGAGATTGCTAGATTAAGCCTAATGATTTGCACCTATCTTCTTGCAAATATGCAAGCAATGTGTAAAATTAAGACAAAATCATAATGCCATGTCCATCGAGTGCAAAGCATCTCTGTGTCATCCATCCATGTGAAAAGGGAAACCGTTAGTTTCTTCTAAACGTTTTGATTCATGATAAAAAGGTAAGGTCTCTTTTTGAGTGGCAAATATCCCCACCTGGCCTCCTACCAAATCCAACAACGTGGGACTTTTTCTTAGCCAATGTTGAGGTTTTGGCTTAGATGTCAAGGCATATCAAATACATTCCCATCACCTTTGCTTATACCCCAAAGCACCCTACCATAACACTTAATTCTTCTATCTCGAGGATTCCTTCGGAGAGACTTATCACTTCTCTTCTTGCCACTGTAAAAGGCACATTATGCTTCTTAAACAAGAATAACGCAATGAGAGCTAGCTAATGTGTCATCACCTCCCTCTTCTAACCTTAATCATACGGTTGCTCCCTTCGACATATTATTAAGCCAAGTTTCGGTGCTTCCATCACGTACAATAGAGCAAATAACTGAATACTTTTCCCTTCTCAACTCCAAGATCGATCTTTCGAGCTGGTCGGCCATCCTGGTGGAGACAACATGATCCCTCCAGCTCCTTCCAAAATACTCATTGGCATCTCATCAGACCTAGACGATAGCAACGAGCTTCTTTCATGGGCAATTAGAGTTCTTGCTCAACCAAATGACACCATTGTTGCCATATATGTTCTTGGTCAGGATCTTCAGTGCTACTTCCATGAAAAAATAAATAAATAATTCTCCATGCATAATAACCTTGACTGCACGTATATCTTTGCATTATCTCATCTCAATACCTGCTGATTCAAATCTAAACTATGTAGGAGTGGATACCCAATGTGAACTTCCTTGAGTGAAGTTTGGTTCAAATGAGCTGCATTTATCACATAGATTAGTAACCTACATTGCATCTACTAACACTAGACATGGTAATGTTGTGCATGTTTGATTATATACAGTTGGTGAGGAGTCAAAGAAGAAACAATCGCAGATTCGACAAGCAAAGGCACATGTTATATCTGTGCTTGGAGAGTTTGCCAGGACCTGCCAGTCTAAACAGGTATTTAACAACATTATAAACTTCTGAATGTTTGTCGCTTGCTGAATAATGTATGTTCCAATCTTTCACTACGGCAATATCACTGAAATTAGAAATTATTGTGAATTTTATATCTTTCAGATAGGTTTGGAGGCTAAAGTGGGATTTAATTCTAGTATTGCTAGAGGTCTAATCGAGGAAGCAAAATCCGTTTCAGCTGATTATCTTCTTCTTCGTCGCTTGAGAAACCAATCAAATAGGTAAGGAAACCAGATTAGGTTAGAGAATCCCTATTATGCTTTGATATTATAACTTATAAATGACAACTGTTCTCTTTTTTTGTTTGCCTATATTAGAACTTGGCATCGAGTTATAAGGTTTTGTTTCGAGCATGCCTCAGAAACCTGCACAGTACTTTCATTAGGGAAATCTGAAAGACGGCCGGATTCGGCAACTACAAGAGGTTAGTTTCATTGTAAAGGAAAATGCATGCAGATAGAATGTAACTTCCTCTAGTGTTAAGTGTTGACCTATCCAGTCATTCACTTATGGCAGAGACTCATCAACCAAGTTCAAGGTGGTTGAGCAAGAACGATGATGGTAACACTCATAGCGGCAGGACTTCCTCCTCTGTTGAAAAGCATATAAACTCAGAAACAAAGAGACTGAACTCTTCACCAAGAACTGTTTTATATGAAATTGAAACAGAATCTCACAGTACAGAAGATGATACCTTCAGTTTCGGAGGCTCAAGCACTACAGAGTCCCCTCCTCTGGCTACCAATTTCAATGGCCAATCAAAGACGAAGAAGCAGACGTCTACCTGTAAACTTATCTCCTCAATTTTTGCTTCACCAATGAGAAAAATAAATAGGAGTGTTTCCAACAAACAAAAGCAACAGTCTTTGTTAAAATGCTTCACCTATGAGGAAATTGCGAATGCCACAAACAACTTCCACCCAGGTAAACTACCACTGAGCTTATGTGGTGTATGTGCTAGCTTTCTGATTCAGTGACTAATAAATCAAATTAATTCAGAAGTCTTATGCCTCTTTTTTTTTCTTGAGTATCATCAGACAATATAGTAGGTCGAGGAGGGTATTCAGAAGTATATAGAGGTGATCTTTCTGATGGCAGAACTATTGCGGTAAAGATGCTAACCAAAGACAACAAGGATGTTACTAAAGAGAAAGAGTTCCTGCTGGAATTGGGAATTATTGGACATGTCAGCCATCCCAATACTGCAAACTTACTTGGCTGCTGCATTGAAAATGGACTCTACCTGATTTTCAATTTCTCTCAGAATGGAAATTTGGCATCTGCATTGCACAGTAAGAAGTTACTTCACTTATTCTTCTCAATGACTCTGGAATGCTACTCAATAAAGATTTGAAAATGTTGGTTATAGCAAAGGATATGTTAACATTCTACAGAAATGGAACAGTTTTATTTCTTAGTTCAGAAATCATTCATGATTTGAAGATGATGAAATAAATTATTGTTGTTTATTTAACAGATTGTTTTACGGATGATCATCAGGTAAAACAGGTGAGTCACTTCAGTGGCCAGTAAGACACAAGATTGCCCTTGGAGTGGCTAGGGGTCTGCATTATCTCCACAAATGCTGCAAGCACCGGATAATACATCGTGACATAAAAGCCTCTAATGTTCTTCTAGGACCTGATTATGAGCCACAGGTGAATGAACTTTGCAAGCAAACTCTTCCACTATTCTAATCTTAAAAGCTGATGAAGGGTTAAAGGGATGATAAGCTGGCATTCGTTTTTCTGTAGATAACTGATTTTGGACTTGCGAAATGGCTTCCTAACAAGTGGACTCACCATGCTGTGATTCCAATTGAGGGTACATTTGGATACATAGCACCGGAGTACTTCATGCACGGAATTGTGGATGAGAAAACTGATGTTTACGCATTTGGAGTTCTTCTTTTGGAGATCATAACCGGCCGGAGGCCTGTGGACTCATCGAAGCAAAACCTTCTTTTATGGGTATGTGATAATTGGATTCTGCCCTTGATCGATTACCAATACCTATACTACTTCAAATTTCAACAATTTAAACAACTGTAATGGGAATCCCAGCTACATAATGTTACCAGGAGATAACCTCAATGGCTAGTTAGGAGTTCTGACTTGTAAATTCAAGTCTGTCAAAAACTGAACTGGAAGTTCTTGTTCTCTCTAAGTCATTCCAATTCATTTCATTTAAATGGTTTGCATGTGTAGGCAAAGCCTCTGATGGAATCTGGAAACATCATGGAACTAGCAGATCCGGAATTGAAAGGAAAATTTGATCCAGACCAAATGCATAGAGTTGTGCTAACAGCTTCATATTGTGTGAGACAATCCTCACCATGGCGTCCATCAATGAGTGAGGTGAATATACATTATTATGTGCTAGGTCATGCACTTATAGTCCATATGAGATGGCAACCATCTAACCTGATTGAACCCATTTCCTGTTTTCTTTGCTTTCTTTGTAGGTGTTAGAGCTTCTAACCGGCGGCCATGACTCTGAAGTTGCAAGAAGCTGGAGGATGCCAAAGTTTACATCTGATGAGTTGGATGATTACTCCGTGACTTTTGGATATGATGTTGCAGTTGATATTGCTTCGGAGGATTATTTGTAAGCAGATAATCTTTTTGTTTCCCTTTTTATTTAATGTCTTAGGCTTTTTCCTGGCATGAAAGGAATATAGTTCTTCAGACTACGAGTCTGTAACAGGCTAAAAACACAGGTTCTTGTTTCAGTTCTATGTAACTTGTGCGTTTCTATATACTTTGGGATTAATTTCTAGTGCTGTCAAGAGTGGAAATGTTTCTTAACCTTTTTATTTTCCATTTTGTTGGAACACTTCCATTGATTCAACTTAGCTAGGGATTACCTTATTAGTGGTAAGAGTACTGGATCAAGTGAACTGAATCAGTAGTCACAAAAAGACATGGAATCTTATAGGAAGGAACAATTAAATAGTAAAAAAACACTATAATCAAACCCATTAATGCCTAAAAAATAGATTAATTAACAGTAATTGAGTATTAAATTACTAACCTGATAACTTTGTTAAATATTAATCCTCTCGAACTTCAATACTAATTCCCCTTGTCAATGCTTCTTAATTGCAAAAGGAGGAAGGAGAGAGAATTCTTCCCGTTAATAAAGAGAGAGAATCTTATTTGTAATTACCTTTATAGTCTTGTTTAAATTGTTAAAATGAGAAAATGTTGAAGTATATCGTTGCCTAAATAAATTTGAACTCAATATTAACCTCTCAAAAATTAGGAAGGTCAACAACTCTTTAAAAATATATATATATATATATATATATATATATATATATATATATATATATTATTTTTTTGAATTGTTGCGATGTGCTGATATCAAAAATAATTTTTAAAAAATAAAAAAATATTATTTTAATATATTTCCGAGCGAAAATCACTTTTAAAAATAATCGCTACCACACTTCCAAACATCCCAAATAAGAAAACATCGGTGACTATTATGTTACATGAATTAAATTTATCTGCATTAAAGTTTTAAGGAGTTGAAGAAGGAAACATCCACCCAATAAAGAAAATCATCAATCTAATTTCTTCATTTTATTTTTTTCCTGAGTGATCTTCCAATAAATCAATAATTGACTTATCTTCCTAAAAGCTTCATCAACTTGGAGTATATTTATGGACATTTAATATTAATAACATTTCAACAACACTTTGGTTTTTCTAAAGGAAAAAAAAAACACTTTTATTTGCAGAATATTATTTTTCTCTTAAAATAAATTTGAGATTCACACACACACACACACATTAACATTGAAAATCTAACAGCAAGACCAAATAAAAGAACCCATTATAGAGGTTGGGCTTGGACCTATATTAGCAAGTGTATCGTAGGAGCATCAAAAATTCAAAATCCCTATTTGGGGGCATCACTCAAAAAATTGCCGGCAGCCTTCAAGAATCATGTTGAAAAGTAAAAAAAAAAAAAAAAAAGGGGTCCCGGATCGATTGCATCCTCTACTTTTAGATCCCAGAGTCTCCAAACAATAATAGAGCCTGCCTAATGGGCAACTCAGAAGGGCACAGGTACTAAAGATACACCACATGTATGAGCCTGATGGGCAGATGCAGAACAGCACATGTGACATGTATCAACTTGTTTGGCAACACGGTTGGGCCACGTATTAGTTATAAATTTAATTATTATTTTTTGAGTTTTTTATTGTTTTGATGTTTTGAATACTAAAATAAATCTTAAAAATAAAAAAAATGTTATTTTGATTTATTTCAAAGTAAAAAACACTTTAAAAACAAATATTATCATAATGTTCATACCAAATCAAATATCATCCAATCTTTGACCCCTTGTTTTTCTAAAAATTTTCAAAATACAAGAAAAAAACAAAAAAAATGAGCAATAAAAAAAATAAAAATAAAAAAACATACTAGCAAGAGCAAGCTGGGAAGGATTTCACGCACATGGAGGAATTAAACTGGAGTTTGGGATATAATTGGGAGCCCAATTAAACCCCATTAAATCCAAGACTAAGAGACTATATAAATTCAAAACCAAATTAAATGGCTATTACATGAATTTGCATAAAAATTAAGTCTGGGGACTTTAATTAGATTTTTGATAGATCAATTTGATTTAATTATGGTTTCAATTAAAAGTTTAGTTAAGTTTAAGAATTAATTTGGGTCAAATTAAAAGATTTAATTAAGTGCAAAGACTTAATTAGACTTTTAATTAGTCAAATTAATTTTATTAAGGACTTAACTGGTAAAAGATTAAGATTGAAAGTGTAATTTGAGATTTATTTAGAAAATTAAAATTTTAAAGGACCAAATTTAATTTCTACAAAGTCAATTAGGTGAAAACAGGAACAAAATTACAAGAAAAAATAAATTTTTTGGGTCAATCAATGATAAAATTGAAGAATTTCAAGACCATGAGCTTACTTGTAAGAGACATGAGACTTTAGAAGCTGAAATTGAAGAAAATCAAAGGTTGAATGATCAATTGAAGATCAATTTGCATAAATCCAAAACCAAGGACTTCGGTTGATGTTTTTGGAACTCTGTAAGGGCAAAATTGAATTGATTTCTAAAGTTCAATTAAGGATCTAATTGAATAAATTAAAAGATTGATATTAAAATTGAGAAAGAAGAAACCTAATTCAAACCTTAAGCACCAAAACGACATTGTTTCCTTCTTTTATATATATATATATAAAAGAAGGAAACGATGTCATTTTGGGAAGCATTGTAGATTGTCTTTAATGTCTCGTGAGACAGAATGAATAGGCAACTGATTTTCTTATTTTGCAAAGATGAAAACTCTTTCTCTCCTTTACACAAGACAAAAAAACACCTTTATTTACACCTTATCACTTGTACTCTTGCCTAGACAATATAACAACCATTTTACAGCACTGAACATACTACTATATAGAGCTAAGAACCTACACCCAAACCAGTTTCAGGCCAGTTGTTCTTATACTATAACAACATCAAAGGAGGAGATGTAATGAGGGCATATCAATAGCCAAAAAAGGGACATGATAATCTTTCAAAATCACTATAAGAAAATGGAGATAGAGATAAAGAAAGGAGGATTTTTTTTCCCATAGAAAAAACTAAAGCAAAAATACACCTTCACCAATTCTCTCTCACCGTCCTCAAACACTATCTAAAATAAAAGCACCCTTATATCATTTTTTTTTAATTTTTTTAACCCAGAAAACAAACCTTTCTCTTTCCTACAATCCTCATCATTTTTCTTCCCTCTTTTTTTCTTTCCATGGTAACATTAAGCATCAGCAACCCTTCCATCTTCAACCAACAACATCTTCTTACAGTAGACCCACAGCTAGTACCAACAACATTGCCTCATCGAGAACCCGTAACAAGTTCTAGTATCTCCTTACAATGTGACCAACTTCAGTAGCTTTGGTTCAACCATGAACAAATAGCAAGTTTCTCCCCCAATCCAACAACGACAGTAACTCTACCATTCACCAGAATCTCCATCATGAGCCATCATCTTCACGGCAAACTAGTAAAGGCAACAAGTAAACCCAGGCAAGTAATCCTCCTCCCTTTTCTTTTGTTATTGTATGATTTAGCTTGCAAAATATGAATTATTTCACATTTTGCATAGGCTAATGACTTGGTCATAGAGTTGGACCAGTGACCAAGTTTTTATGGGTTGGACTTAAACCCAACTTATATGATTGAGTTGAATCCAACCTAATTGTATAAAAAGGAAAATGGGCTTGTTGGGTCATTTGTTGACCTAACAAAACAAGTGGACCAAGCCTGATCTCAGCCCGTACACATTTCTAGACCAAGCCCAAACCCATCCTTAATAGCGTGTCTAACACCCCACTTTTTTCTTAAGATATAAGGTTTTGTTTGGTTATTTAGAATGTGTTTGTTAAATACACGCTTAAGACATTTTTAATGCCTCATACCTTAAGTTAAAAGTATGTTTGTCAAACACACCCTAAGCCTTTGTCTTTTAGTTTTTAATATGCCTTTGTTTTTTTATATATAGCCAAATGGACATTTAAAATTATTTTTTTTAATTTCATTATTTCATATTTTATTATCTGAGAATTGTTTTTTATGCTTTTTTGTTTATAGATTTATCTCAATTCTTTATTAATGGTCAAGAGGTTAGCATATTAACATCACTAACTCGAATTTTTATTAAAGAAATAAAAGTCCATTTTTCTTTTTTCTTTTTTTTTAAATGATATGGCCTATAGGCATCATCTTCTTCGTAAATGAAAAGTTATTTGCACATGTCTTTTAGGAATTTTAACTTATGTTTGTGATAATTCAAAAAAATACCTTTCACGTTTTTAATTAAGAAGTTGGTGGCAATCTTGACAATGGATTGATTGACGTTTGTGTTTGAAATTGCACACACGTCTTTTCGATAAAAAGGACGTGGGGATGAGAGTTTCGAGAGAGCATGGACAGTGAGAAATGGCCATTTGAAATTACGTTACAAACAGTAATTTTTTAAATTTTAATTTTTTATTTGAAATTAATTTTTTATATATTTTTATATTATTATGATGTACTGTATAAAAAATAATTTTAAAAAAATATTATTTTAAAATATTTCTAAATAAAAAAAATATTTTAAAAAATAACATTACTAAACTCCCACACACCTCATTTAAATACTCATTTTTATTTTATATTGAGCATAAATATACGATGAAGCATAGTGTGGGATGGCTTTTCTAATGTATCTCGCCTCTCTGCTGTCTGAATCTATTCGGGGTTAATAGTGGTTGTTTAAAATATTTTTTATTTAAAAATATATTAAAATAAAATATTTTTATTTTTAAAAAATTATTTTTAACATCAATCAAAATAATCTAAAAATATAAAAAAAATTCATTTTAAATAAAAATAAAATAAAATATAAAAAAAATACAATTTACACTTACGTTTTCAAACGGGTCCTCAAAAGTCATTAGTACAAAAATCACCATTCCATCGAGTCCTGATTCTGACATCCATGATTTTTACAGTAAGAAAGGCCAATTTCTCTCTTTAGATAGAGAAGGCAGTTGCCAAACATCTGGTCAAAGATAGGTGTTGAATGCCCTGATTTGCCCTTTCCTGTCACAGCCTGTCTGGCTGCTATGCCTCGTGAAACGCGAAAACTCCCATATTTCAGTCTGGGAAAGCTCCTTTCTTTCTGGGTCTGTCAAATTCATACAGAACTACCAATAATATGTTTTATTTCCTAAAAGAAAAAAAATTTAGAAACTAGTATACTTTCAACAAGATTTGGGATGGGTAAAAACTCAGACTTTTTTTTAATTTTTTTTGGTTAAAAAAATTGCTTTAATTTAAAAGAAAAATTGGTTAAACTCAGTAAACCCTTTAAATTCATAACTTGATCCTTGTCTTGGATTGATTATCGAGTTGATTGTAAAACTATGATCAACCTCCAATTTAAATTTTAAAATTGTAATAATAATGATTTTATCCTTTTATTAACCCGTAAATTTAGCCTTGCTCTAAGTTGACTTACGAGTTTGGTTTTAAATTTATAATAATAATCATTTTTATTCTTACGTTGATCCAGATCAATGATCAAACAGACCATTGATCAAGGTCTTGCCCCGAGTCAACCTCTAAGTTGGGTTTTAAAACTATAATAATAAATATTTTTTATTTTTAAGCTGACTCGAGTCAACCCGGCACGTGAACCGGGCCTTGTCCTGAGTCCATCTCGTGGTTGAGTTTTAAAATTATGATAATAATCTCTTTAATCCTTATATATCTTAATTGTATAATTTTGAAATTGAGAATTTTTACTAAAATATTTTGGAAATAAAAAATAAAAAAAATTATAGATGGATACATGTCCCCCTTGTATTTTTTATTTTGGAGTATAAAAACTCATTGTACTAAATATTTTTTTATCTTTTTTTTTATTTACGTGGGGTGTCCGGGCCAGCTTGCGCGCACCACGACTATTCCCCACGGTCCACTGGACATCCTGCAAGCTCAGGAGCAGGTTAGGCACCGCAGGGGTGACAGACGTGCACATAGAGGGTCGTTTATCTTTCTTGTTTCTATCACTCTTGTTTTTTAAAAGTAACTAGCATTATCTTAAAACATTTTATTAAATTTTAAATTGTTCGTAACTAATCATTTTCATTAATGATTTTATATATAATTATCATAATTTTCAATTAACTAAATTTGAGAGGTTATATTTTTATTTGGTCCCTTAATATTTATATTTTTATTATGATAATTTCATTCATTATTTTTGTGAAAAAATACTAAATTTAATATTTATTTTTAATGCAATTGCTAGAACAATAGTTAATTTTTGTCCAACTTAAATAAAATTAAGTTTTAATTCATGAAGTAATCTTAATAATAGAACTAAAATTAAGATTATATATAAATTGAGGGACCAAATAAGAGTTTGAGTAGAGCTGAAAGTAGAAGAAATAAGACGACACAATATAGCCCAAGTAGGAAAGAGAGAGAGAGAGAAAGAATAAGAGACTAAAGCCACACAGAAATTCTTATTATTACATATCTAATATCATTGTAAAGTCATTGATGAGATGAAATAAAAAACACTAAAAAAAATTACTTTTAAAGCTTACGGTGAGCGATGCATCATCTGTACTGCTAAAAATTATTATTATCGTTTTTCTGCGTACTCTAGAAACAATTTTTAATTTAATAATAAATCACTCAAATCAATAATAACATGTGTATCTTAATTAATTAGATTCTAAATTTATTATCTAAACATCATCAATTTAAATTTTAAAGCAACTAAAAATATACATGTTAATTTTAAAGTTTATAAGATAACTCAAGGTATATATAAGTTAATCCGGTTATTAATATTAATTAAAAAAATAAAAAATAAAAATAAAACACTCAAAAGTTTACAGTTTGCTCTGACAAGAAATAATGCCATAGATTGTAAAGCGAAATTAATATTGGGAGCAATTGGAGATAGAGATTCGTGATCTTTCTTGAGAAAGGAAGAAGTCCCAGCAAAGTAAAAAAAAAAAAAAAAGAGTTCAATAGATTAGCAGGAAGACCAAATCCAAAAACCCTTTTAAAAGAAAATGGAGTTACAGAAGGAAAAGAGGTAAATGGGGCTTTTGACCTGAAAAGCAAAATTTCAAGAGCAAAAGCCTTAGCTGCAACGTGATTAATATTGTTGCCTATAAAACGAAGGGCTACACTTCAACTGATCCGTTTAAGGATTCGTCTAAGATTTACAGATTACAGTAATCAGCATTAAAAGAGGGTAAGACCACCTTACCGTTATTGATTATAGCTGACAAATTACATAATCTTCTAGATAGTAATTAACTGGCTTAAATCCATGATCAAAACGAGGGAACGACACCATATTGGGTATCGGCCATGAAAGGGACAGAGCTCGGAGAGTTATATAGGTTGTCCATATCGGATTCCATTTCGGTTCGTTTTGCGAATCGGCCTTTGATTCTCGGTCTGGTTTCAGCGTAAGCTTTTCGGGAAGCATACCGTATGGTCTTTTCGAACTTTCGGTTCTTCCTTCTCTCTCTGTACCTCAAAACTCTAGCTTCACGGTCAATCCCAGCTAACTGAGTTGCTGGTTGATTCGCAGTACAGCCTGAGAGGGGCATGCTTGGATCGGTAGTAGTATTCATGCTTCGGCTGAAAGGATAGGATATGTCGGACATAGAATTCCCATCAGGAACAACACCAGCATCTAGGGAAGACGAAGAAACCTGAAAAAAAATCAACGAAACTTTGTCAGCACCACTACAAATTATGAAACCTTGGTTACAAAGGCGCTTATATATATAATTCTTTTGAGCTTTAATTAAGCAGGTTTTGGTACTTACGCTGTGGCTAAGAGACTGAGATGAGTAGCTGAAAGAAGTGAGTTTAGATCTACAGAAATCAATGTCAAAGCAACTTTCATGATTGATCACCGGAAGCGGAGCTGGTTTGGTTTGCACAGGCACAACGCTATCAGCACCAGCACCAGCACTACCATGAATCTGCTCATAGCTCGCATCAATGGAATTCTGATACTCCAATTCAAGAAACGGATCAATTTCAGAGAAAAACATGTCTCCAGTCTTCACAACAGGATTCTCGATTTGGAGCTTTGAATTATGGTCATGTGTTGTGTGATTACTCTGTAACAGCCACGAAACACCCTCTACATCATCGTTCTGATCATATCCAGACACACCATTTTCACCAGGTATTAGAATATTAAACGCCGTGGAAGTCTTAACAATTGATTCAGCAGAGTTATAAAAGGGCTCGATTGGGACACGTTCATGACGGCGAGCAAGAGGGTTAGCAGAGTGGATGTCAGCGTCACAAGTGACACAAAGAGCAGCTGCATCAGCTTTGCAAGTAACCGCAGCTGGTGCTTGCTCGCAGACCTCACACATCCACACACGCTCATGCCTGGACATGATTTTGCTATTCACCTGGCTATGGTGAATCTTGGTATCACAATTCAGACACAAAAAAGCAGAGTCGGCCCTGCAAAACGCAGCTGCAGCCGCGGTTTTGCACGAGTCACAACGTTTAGCCGCAACACTCCAACCTCCGGTTAAGTTCTTTAAGCTCTCGACTTCAATTCCCATGTTTTTTCTCTCCCAGTTTCTGATCAAATAAATAGGAAAACCGAAATCTCTTCTTATTTTTTAGGGGGGGTGTTTCTTGATTCTCCAAAATCCCGCAAGAGAGAGTTATCGAATTGGTGGTTTGGGATTTGTGGGGGCTATAAGAGTAAAGAGTCGGATGTGTTGATTGTTATTATCTTTCTTTAAGTCTAGTCAGAGTAAAGGAAAGCTGGGTGCTGATAGGGAAGAAGAGAGCACGTGGAGAGTTCATAGCCAAGTAAAAAGGTTTTTTATTTGTTAAGACAAATAACATGTTTCGGGTTTGGGTTTTTTCGAGGATTTTAATAGTCTTTGTGAGAAGTTGCTGTCACGTGTCTGTGCCGACGTAGGACCCGTTTGCGCTGGGGGGACTCGAGGGAGATGATGACGGTGGTTGCAAAACTTATTGTTTGCTTTTGTGGGGCAAGAATATTTAAAATATATATATATTTTTTAAATAACAACCACGAGTAATGGACTTTGATTCTATATGCTTGCCCTCTGTAAAAATCGCGAGTTGGATGGTAAAAAAAGTAGAAATCTAACCACTGGGTTTGGGCCATGGCCCATACAGAGTGAAATGAAGCCTGCACTCACTCTTTCACCCGATGCATTTCACCTCACTTTGACACTATTCACTCCATGCACGCCCAAACAGCCCTTATTTCACAATTCCATTGTCTAAATAGACTTCTTTTCAGTCCACGTGGACCCGCACAACAACAACCCCCCCCCCCCCTCCCTCTTTTTTCCCACTCATTTTGACCTAAAAAATTATTGGCTTCTTACGTGTATCTTTTTAAGTTCCGAGAACGTGTGTCATAAATCATAATTTTACTTTGAGTTACTTTGAGTAATTAAGATTTATTAATACTTTGAGTTACTAGATAAACAAAATAAGTTATCATAAATCATAATTTTTTTATATTCAATATTTTACTTTTATTTTTATATTTTCTTTTATATTTACTAACTTACGAATTGGAGAGTCTTTCATGGGTACTTATTAGCTTATGAATACTTAAGTCCAAATACAAAACCTATAATCAGACCCATATCTTGGCCCTAGATCATAGCTCGTGGAAAGCCCATTGTGCATGTGAAGTTTTTTCACGAGTTCATCAATAGAAAATAATAAAATTATAAAAACAAAAATGAAAGTTTTATTCTCGCTTTTAAGTATTTGGTTAAAAAATAAAATAGAAATAAGGTTGAAAAATAAGAAAGAAAATGAAAATAAAAATAAACATATTTTCATTCTCATGAAAACATGGAAATAAAACAAGAAATCAAAATGAAATATTTGCTATTAAGAAAGATATATTATTTTTTTCTCATTGTATATCAATTATTCAAAGCATTATCATCACTATTATTGATGGTGATTGTGATATTTGTTTTTTAAAAAAAATATATTATTGTTGTTACTATTGCACCATCACTTTTCTTTCACCGCCGTCACCATCATTCTTCTTCCACTCGCACCTCTTAAAATAGCAACATTAATATTTTTAAAATATATTTATTTTTTATTATTTTATTATCACCACCATCATTTATTCTTCTTCATCTTTCTTTTATAGTATAATTACCTCTATTATTGTTACTACTAACATTATTGATAAAATCATTATTAGTCTATATTTCTTTTCATTTTTAAAATGTGGTATTAAAAAATAAAAATTTTATTCAATTTTTTTATTATTCTAAACATAAAATTAAAATTAAAATATTATATGAGAGAAAACAAACTATAAAAGTCAACTTGGGTTATCACTTCATTTATTAATAATTGGTATTTCAAAACTCAATTTATATGTATTTTTCTCCTTTTCAATAAGGCAACTTATTTTCTTTGACTAAGTGTGTATTTGGTAATATAATATATGATATTTTTCAATTAAAAGTATATTAAAATATTTTTGTAAGATTTTTTTTTTAATATTAGCACATTGAAATTATTAAAAAATATTAATTTAATATTTTTTTCAAACAAAAAATAATTTAAAAAATAGAAGCTATCGTATTAGTACAAAACGGGCACTAAATAACAATATCCGCACATGATAGCATGCCCAACCTACATGTATCGAGTTAAAGAATTGCTTTCATGAACAATGAGAAAAATTTATTAACGCAATCTATCTAGTCATGAGCTTGAATGGATGTTTAAAAAATAATTCTTTTTACATGATTAAAAAAGGAGATTTAACAGAAAAATTATAAGTTTTTTGGGATTTAGCACGATAACAAGAAAAATTGGAAAAATAACATAATTTAAAAAATATTTAAAAAAATAATATATTTTGATGTGTCGCGTGCCTTATTTGTGACCCATGAATCGCATGTGAATCCAAACGAATTATAACATTGGAACTAGTTTCTTTTCTATTTTTCCCTCTCATCTCATTCTCTTCCCTCAGCCACAACTGAAACCCCTCATTGCCCAACTTTCTCTCTTTTCCTGCCGCGTAAGACAATATCCACGATGCCACCCTCTCTCTCTCTCTCTCTCTCTCTCTCTCTCTCTCTCTCTCTCTCTCTCCACTACGACAATTAAGGTTTTTTATTCTAATTTATTCTAATTGTTGAATTTGATTATTTTAAGGTTTACAATTAAGGTTTTTTTAGTATTGTGGTTTCTGGTTGTTCTAATTGAATTACTTGTAGAAGCGACAATATTTAGAACACATGTGGTAAGTGTATTTGGTCTTGTAATGAGGTTATTTCAAATTAAGACACCCTTTATAGCTAGTGTTATAAGAGAATTTCGGGAAATGATTTACATTGATGAAGCAAGTTCAAGCTATGGTAAATGGTAATTACATCATTGACCATGTTCACACCTTATTTTTTAATCTTTGAATTTCTTTTTTATTTGTTCTTCTATTTTTTTTCCTTACTTATCAATTTACTCCTTAATTATTATTTTTTTTTTGTATTTTTATAAGAAAATTAGGAACCATAACCAGTTGCACTGTTTGAAAGATGTCTTCTCGTTTTAATAGGTGAGGACATATATAGAATAGCATAATTGTTAAACATTACTTGATAGATTAGTTCAAAAATTTGTAATTTATAGCCTAACTTAAACCAAGTTTTAAATAAAATTAATTTTAATATTGATTTAATTAAACTTAGTTGATCGATTAGTTTAATTTATCATCCAATAAAACATAATCAACTCGGTGAAATCCAGTCTAAAATAGGTTGAGTGAACACCTAAAAATTTAAAAGCCTAAAATAACATATTAAAAAAAAACACGGGTTAACCCAAATCCAATAACTAGATTCGGGTCAAGTGTAATAACTATACAGAAGCGTATGACGACGTGGGGGAGTGAGGAGCGCAGAAACCAAAACAAACAGAAAAGGGAGGGCAACTAGTATGTCACCACGTCATGTGATGCGTGAGCTTCGATTTAAACACGTGTAGCTGAAAAGTGGAGGTGGACAAGATTGCCCTTGCAGCCATGACCATGAATGATATATATATAAAAAAAAGGCACGGGTATGTAGAAAGTCACAGTCAGGATGCCAGGTGTAGCATATAGATGGGTTGGCAAACCTTGTGGCGTTTTTTTGGGGATGCATGAAGCTTGTTAGGCTTTTATATCTATTTATAGGATTTAGGCTAGAGGGTAGTGGATAATACAAGAAAACTGCTTCTTTTTATAACCAATCACCTTTTAAATATGTTTTTTTCAAGGAAAATGTTTTTCGATAATAAATAAATAATAAGAAATGAGAAAATTGTTTTTTAAGTCCTTGGGCATGGTTATAACTTAGTTTTTAGGTTTCAAAACAAATAAATTAATTCAACGATTTTATTTTTAAAATATCAACTTCATTGTAAATATTTTCCAAACTATATTATTCAAGAAAAAAAATTCATAACCTAAAGAAAATGATAATTGTTCTTTTGTCTAAAATATTCAATTCATAACACATCATAGACGTTTTATGGTGTTAATAGAGTAATTAGTTGTATTTTAGTAGTTATTTTCTAGACCAATTTTAAAAAATAAAATAAATACAACTTGAAAAGAGAAATCTTAGGTAAAAATATTCTTACTATTTTTAATGAGTCATGATTTTTTTTTATATCTATCTCTTTTTTTAAAATGAATTCATGAAATAACTAATAAAATATCATTATTTACTCCTCAAAAACTGAAATTAAATTTTTTTCACTACTGATTTAATTACCTAGTACTAATATTATTATCATTAACACCATAATTATCCTAACAATCACTATCTTTATATTATATTTGTTTTTACCTATATTTTGACCCTCACGAACGATATTTTTTGAGTTTTTGACGTATGAATATACAATCAATGTATTCCGAAACAATTAGTCCAATCTTAGATTATTTGATGTAATACATAAATTATAGTGACACCCTATCCCCCATGAAATTATTTTATAAATCCACGCGTTTCACGAAGAAGAAGCATCACCCTATAAACTATATATTATGGTAGATTGGTAGTGGACCCATAATTCAGTGTTTAGGTTAACGCTTCTTATTAATTTGGTGCTTGAAGGTTCTAGATCAAGCGACACGTCATCATACAACATCATAATTAACAAGAGAGATCATTAAATGATTAATCCTATTGATAAAGTCAAGTCTCCATAAGGGCAAGTTGACATCTTAGAGATAAAAAAAAATAAATAAAAAAAATATTGGGTTAATTACAAGAACACACCTAATTTACATAATAAATTGAATAAATCTTACCATTCTCGTTATCAAATAGTTCCAAAGCTATTTTTATTTCTTTCTATACTTCGTCAAAAATAGCTGTTAGATACCATTAAATTTACATGTGACATTCATGGTTTTCACCATATAAAAATTAAGATTATAAATCATTTAAGATTAAAGAAAAATATAAGCAATAGAAAAATAAATTTCACTTCAATATCTATACATTTTGTTTTTATTAACGGATTATAAAACAATTTTTTTTTTATAAAAATAAAAATTTATGCATGCCTCATTCTTTTGACGGAATGATCAAATATTTTTAAGAATTTAAATCGATTAAATCCATAGGTAAAGAGAAACATTGTTAGCGAGGATATGGGTGATGCTAAAATCTCATAAGGAAATAAATAAATAAATAGGAGAGCTATAAGGAAAGCAAAATAAATAAATAAATTATTTATTGATTTAAGAAGATAGCTATATGGGATGCTAAAATCCCTCTTTTTTTTTATGAGAGCATTTTCAATGGCAAAAACATTATTTAGAAAAGCTAAATTGTTGATATGATTTTTTTAATAGTATAAATATAATACTTTTCATGTGCACTCCAGTAAAAAAAAACTATTTTAACAATTTATTTGTATTTTAATATATTTAATATTAATATTTGTTTTAGAAAAGTTATGGTGGTGAAAGAAATAATTTTTAAATAATTTATTTTGATTTTTTGATTTTTTTGATAGAAATGTAGGATTGATTTTTCTTTGACAGAAAAGCTATTTTGACTTTTCATTTGGATTTTCTATTGGAGCTGCAAAATAAAAGAAAGATAAAAAATTAGTTTTATTTTTTTATTTAATGCTCTCATATGAAAAGTCATTCCCATGTGTTTTGAGAAAAGCCATAAATAAAGAAAAAAATTAGCGACCTTTTTTTAAAAAAAACTTCCTCTCTTTCTTGTTTTATTCTATATAAAATGACTTGTCAAAACACTTTTTTTTAGAAAATTATTAAAATAAAAAAGTACACTATTTAAAATACTATATTAATATATTTTTTCAGATAGTTTTAATACCAACTCTTATTTTAAAAAACTAAATGGTTCTATTATTAAAGAAGAGTTGAATCAGTTAGGTTTAGAATTTATTCTTTAATGATTATAAATTTAAATTTTTTTAAAATTATTAGAGATTTATATAATTATAAATTTTAAAATTTATAAAATTAATCTATAAATTAATACGCACATCTACATAAAAAAAAAAAAAAACCAAATGGTTCTTCCATGGATAAAGCTGGACACAATTTGCCCGCGGCTCAGAGGGCGAAATGTCGAAAAGGACTAGGTGAAGGCACAGGAGCGGCTGTTGAGAAGGGTAGCTTTGTCTTGTTGCCCTTAATTTTTAGTCAATTACAAATGTATTGCTGTCCTAATTAATTAAAGTACCATGTTTGCTTTCGGCAACAAAAGACAACGGCTATCCATAAATTCAATATCCCCGTATCCTATTTGTTAAAAAATTACTCTATGAACCTATACCCAGAACATATCTATGATATACCTAGGCAGCCGACATTAGAATATTTTAATATATTTCTAAATAAAAAATATTACAATCTCAAATATTACCGTAGTGTCTCTAATTCCATACTTGTAAATATTACTAGTATTTTAATAAATAAAATATACATGTGGGAATGAGGTATATAAAAATATATTTGGGAAAACAAAACTTATACAGAGGGATACAATTTAAAATAAGATTAATAAGAGGGTGGATTCTTCATTGTAAAAAATGGATGAATATTCTGTCTGAGTATGATCTTCTTCACAGAGTTGTTATCAGAAAATTGAGATTTGGGATTATAAATTTTGATGGATATAAAGAAGGAAATGATTGAAGGCAAGGCATTTGCCACTTGCTATGTCGACAAAGGAAAAATACTGTTTGCCTACAAATTACGTTGTAGCGTAGACTGTAGCACAACGCCTACAGTACAGTATTTGTTGATTCAATATATGAGATGGATGGTAGATCGCCATAATTATTTTTTTCCAGTTCTTGCTAATTTCAGTGCATGATTACATATTTGCGCATTGATTGCCTTCACTGCAGCACATTGATAAAGTGAAGACGATCCTTGGGCCCTCTTGTTACCTCCTTCATGAGGGTAATTGTGGTGCAGATTTCTTGACTGGATACAGCAAGATTACCCTCCTCCCTGGTACGAGGCATCTCCTGCAGGCACTTAAAATGGGAGTAGCTCGGAGGAATAGTTTTCAGGTTTCCTATCCCACAGAAGAGCAAAAATTAGAGAGAATGGAAAATCAGACAGGCCGAAGTAGAAAAAAGGTCGGAAAAAAAAATCTATGATTTGAAAAATTGTGAACAAAAGTAAAAATTCATGATCAGAAGCATCAGTGACCAAGTCCCTTCCTGCTCTCTGAAGTTGAAGTCGCCGAATTAATCCCTTCCTGCATTGTGAAGTTCCCCCTCTCTACAACAGCATAGCAAACTCAGAACTGCCTCCACTGCATTTTAGTTTGCTGATACCGAAGAGACCATTATTATTATTATATTTTTTTATTTGAGTTGAGTACGGGTTAGTCTTGTGTTTTCTTATTTGGACACCATAATAAATAAAATTAAAAACAGCAAAAAAGATTTGGTGATTCTACTGTAGCTCTCGTCATTGTTTACCGGAGTAGTGATATGTTTTTTTTTCTCCTTCAAATTTTCTCATTTTAATTTTTTATTTAATCCTTAAATATTGTGATTATTTGAAATTAGTTTTTATAATTTTTTTTATAGGACTATCATAATCTCAACAAAACATCCTGTTGTTGGATTGATTATTAATTTTCAGAAAATCTATTTGATTTTATTATTTTCTCGTAATTAAAAGCTAGAGGATTAAAATTGAAAGAGACAACAAAGGTAGTCTTGTTATAAAAAAAAAAAAAAGAAAATTGATCCCTCTGACTTTTTGCTAAATTTTTTCTTGGGGTTTTGTCAAAGTTTCTTTTTGGTTCCTTTCATTTTTGTTTGAGAATCAAACTTTTTAGACCAAGAGTTTATTTTATTTTCATTTTAGTTTTTGGTTTGATAGAGAAAATAGATTTATCAGAAAACATTAAAAAATAGAGAAAGTTATAAGTTGATAGACATTCCATCCATGAAAAGAGTTTTTATTGGTATCAAGAAGTTCTTTTTGATAAGAAGAGTTCTATTAAGATGTATTTTTGGCTTTCTTGCCTAAAACAATAGATTGAAGCTTGTGATAGTTTTTGAGATTGGGACCAATTTTTTCCAAGTTTAAAACCACAAATGGGTTTTTTTAAGGCCTACAAAGTATTTTATTTTTTTTAGTTTTAAGGTGAAAGTAGGTTTTCGGAACCAAAAAGTTGGACCTTGATTTTCTTACCATCAATATAATGGTTAGAAACTAGGTTTCTAATTGACATGTCTTCCTACTTAGCAAAACAAAAAAAATCAATCCATGCATTCAGGCTTGACAAGTTAGGCCTTTTTTTTCTCCCTTCAAATTTTAATTGAAACTGTCCTTTTTTTTTTCTTTGCGTTAAGTTTTTATTTAAATCTTGACTAAATAAGTAATAAATTCCAAAAGATAAGGTTATTAATATCATAAAAAAAATATTAGATCAATGTCATTTTATTTATTTTAATAAAAAAGTTAACCAAGTTTTGGCCCGATCAATTAAGTTAGTTGGGCCCCACCTAAACACCCAAGTCCACCTAAAACTTTATCTTTATGGTGTTAGTATTTATTAAAAAAAATTAAAAAAATGGTATCTATAATTTTGTTAGTTAAATCTAATTTTGATCAGGTCAACCAAATTAAACTTTGACTCATCAAATTGATTGTGTCATATTAGTTTAATTTACACACAATTTAATTTTGAAACTCTAAGCAAGGAAATGAAAAGGCCCTTTTAATTACACATATACCTTTTTATCTTTATTTTAAAGTGTCCAAGATTTTTTTAAAAAATTTTGTGTTAATTGCTTTTGATTTTATCAAATGAATGATATAAACAACAAAAAAACATGTAATTTTTTTTGTTTACCCTTGCAGAAAAAAAATTGCAAGGGTAATGTTGATATTTATTGGTGCATTGAAATCTCCGATAATTTTATTAAGTATACACTTTAAATTTAAAATTTACAATCATAATTTTTTTTTTTTGTCAGAAAACACATTGACAAGAATTGTGTTTTTTTTTTCATTAAGTTTTTTTTATCTGATATGGGGTGAAGCACGACCATATAACTAGTAAAATTCTATATAACATAAAATAAACTATTCAAATTGAATTGACTAGTGATTTACTAATTCACTTCCACTATCAAACTATTGTCTGCCAGCCTTGTTTTTTTTTTTTTCATTAGATTCACCACTACGATTCTAAAAATATTAATAGAATTCACATTATATATATATATTCCACGGCTGTTTAATAGGTTTTAAAAAAAATCTTGAAGGGCTTGGCTGGTGGTTAGCAGTCTCCTATATAGGAGAATGGATTCTTCAATGTCTAGGTTAATAAAGATGCAAAAGAAATTTAATGTATTAAAGAGAAAGATAAAGTAGAGGAGAATTTTCTAATTAGTTCAGTTGCGAGTATGAATCACATGAACTTGGATGGATCGAACAATCAATCTGCAAAACGAGGCATTTAGGTAGGTTATACGTATTTTGAAAACGTGGTTGAAAACATGTTTTTTAAAAATTTAATTTTTTATTAAAAGTTATTTTTTTTATTAATTTTAAAAATAATTTTTTATACATAAAAAATATTATTTTAAAATATTTTAAAATAAAAAATACTTTAAAGCATAACTGTTATTATAATCTCGTACAGGTCTTAAAACGGAGAGCTGGTTGCACTGTTTGGCATATTCATGACGGTGAAGAGTGACGTGTAAACAGAACGGAGAATTTTTCGAAACACGAAAATGAGAGGATCTGTGGACTCAAGTTTGGAACCATATTTAGCTATATTTGGGCTCGTTTTGAGCCCATTCGCTCCATCAATTGGGTTCGGATTTGAGCCTTTTTTCTTTGATATTGGGCTTGGTTTGCAACTGATTTCTTAGCTTTATTGGGCTCGATTTACAACCCCTTTTTTCATTTATTTTCGCTTTCGGTTTTGGTGCTCGCATCAATTAGGATCATAGATTTTATTAACAAATAAGAGATTATTTATTCTTTTATTATTTCATACAATCACTTTAAAACTATCTAGTCATGATTTGTTTTTAATCAAAGCTTGCTTTTAAGATTATGATGTTTTTTTTATGTAAAAAACAATGCTTTTGATTAAAAAAAATCAAAATAGAAAAGAAATACATGGATAATGTAATGGAGTTTTGATAAAGAGATACCTTTTTCTCCTTAATTCAAATCATTGGAAGACTTTATAAGCATTTATATTTTATTATCCTTTGTTTCTATTCAAAAAAATCATGTTGGTAATAAAAAATATCATATTTTTGTTATAACAAAAAAAAAAACACATAAATAAGAAAATAGATTTTTGGTTAAAAAATATTTTACATCCCACATAAATTGATATATTTCTTATGATATCTATTTTTCAAAAAATATTTTACATCCCACATAATTACAATGTTAATAATGAGTGTTCAGATGCATGTTCAAATGGGTTTTACATCTCAATTTTTTAAGTTTAACTGATCAAACTTTTTCAAAATCTAAAATCATTTTAGAATTAATCTTAGTATTCTCAATTTCACTTTACCTTTTCAATATGGAGGTCTAAATTGAAATTAAAAGTATATGTACTAATTCTTATATAGCTTTAAATTCAAGTGATGTTTCTCCATGTTGGTTTTTTCAGTAGTTAGGTCAAAGATCAGCCCATTACATGCCCAACTGGCACAAAGGCAACTAGGCAAGGGCAATCAAATGACTCGATGTCATTTGCCAATCACAATGTCAAGCAAAACTTGAAATGAGCTTCATTGTCTACAATGGCACTTCACGAGACAGCACTAGCCAATGACTTGGCATTATCCAAGAATAACTTTCACATCAACTTGCATGTTTCCAACACCTGAGCCCAAAGAATTCAGTCACATCCTGTTACTAAAAGGATACTAATCACTGAAACTGCACGGCCTCCTTGTAGCATCCATTATGACCCACATCTCAAATAAAAAGCAACATTAAAGGGTGCAGCAAAACTACTTGGAGCCAAGAACTACCAAGTGCTAACAAGTCATATTTTGGCACTGGGTGTTATATTAGTGACTATTTATAAGTGTAAAATATACATATATTTTTATTCTTTTTATACTATACTTTTTAAGGCATTTCAAACTTATTTGAGTTTATTAGAAGTTATTTTTATAAGTTTAACATGCAGAAAAAACTTCGTGAATTAATCGCTAAAAGATAAGAAATTCTGCATTTTACGTTTTGGATATAGTTTTTTATGACAGTTTTTTTTACTAAGTTAGAATTCCAGAATGATAATATGGTCTTAATCTAAGTTCAAGTATACATGTCAAGCTTTACAGGAAAGTATTATAGGCAAAATTCTAATCTTATTTGGACCTCGGATCAAACTTGTAAACTCGAATTAGAATCCTTCTCGCAGTAGGATTCTCTGCTTTCATATTAGATATTCAAACGAGAATATCTTGAGCTTCTGATATCAAAATCAACCGATTCAAAAACCCATATTTATCTACACATCTATGACTACAACTTGTAAGGACTCAAAGTCAGATAAAATCGTTTTGAATGACAAAATCTGGATGCAATCTGGTTAGTTGAAATGGGTCTCCTGATCTAATTCAGAAAGTAACAATGTTGAGCATCCCAATACAGCTGAAAGTCTGACATAAGAACAGTGGACTTTAGGACCCGATAATTTACAAATCAATCCTTTAACATGTCATGAATGGAAAAATATAGCTGAGATGGTCAGAGAGTGCAAGAAACCAAATCAGAATCAAAGTCTAAATTACAACAGAGTTTGTATTACAAAAGAATTGTGACAGCAGCAAAATCAGTTTTCAATATAAATTCTGAGAGATTTATTCAACCTTAAAAACTAGATAAAGAAAGAACGAATTTAGCATCATAAAAACTCCTAATTAACCTAAGAATCTTGAAGATTTCGGTAGCAGAAGGGGAAGATAAAGAGAACAGAACACAGCTGAAATAGGGTTTGACAATCATTCCTTTCGTGTCTGTTTTTGTCAATTTTTCAACAATTATGAACTAAATCCCTGAATTCAGTTCAAGAGGTATGTACACCATCTTCATTAGCACGTTGTGAAAAGTAACGTTATCATTGTAATTTTTTCAAATTCAAGTATTTATTTTTTCTTATTCAGAATTATATTATTGATTGTTATTCAAGTTTATTGAATTGTTTTGAGATGACATGTAAGTTTTCTAGTTTCTTTCAATTCGTAATTGTTTTCAGGGACTAGAGTAAGAAGCAAAAGAATAAATTTGATTGCTGTAACTCGCATATTTTTTTATTAGAAAAAAATAAACTAAATTAAAATTATCAAGCTTTTGATCGTTTGCTTAGAATAATCGCACAGATTTTATTGCTAAGACTACTACTAAGTGAATGAAAATTGCTTTAAATACTACATTTGCTTGATGGTAAGAAATTTGCTTGATGGTAAGAAATTGATTACAAAGCTTTTTCAAATTAATATACTTGTAATTTCATCAATTTCTCTCAGCTTTAAGGGACATGAAATTTATTTGTTTGATGCGAAAGAATATTTATTTTACTTTGTTACTCAACAGATTTATAGTGATGAATATGTAGAACATTGAACTGATTTAACGACATATCAGTTTATTATTTTCAGAATTATTGTTTCTTGAATTTTTCATTTCAATCCCCCATTTTTTCTTATTTCAATATACTGTAGGAAGATTAAAAAAAAATCTCCTAGATTTAACCTAGTTTTCATGATTATACTAAAAATTTATTTTATTTGTTATAATTAAGTCATAATTATTTTGATAATTATTTTGATAGTTCCGATGACTGAGGAACTGTCTACCAGCAAAGACAAATTATACCAGCTTGAACCTAGAAAGCTCGTTCCAGTTACAAGAGAGGCCACAACAAGCTGACAACAAGAAGGGTTTGCAAGAGTGACTAGTATAGAATATAGAAATAATAAAATCAAGACATCGCTATCATTTTCAAACAATGCAGTGCATGGTGGGAAAGCGAACAATGGCAAAGAAATGGACAGTAACATAACAACAAAAGAGCTAAGTGGTTCTTCTTTGACAAAAATTTTACAGGTATATCAGTTAGAAAAATCAGTGAAGGTCAAATGACATCAACGCGACCACTAATGAATTTCTATTACCAGCCATACCAACTAACCATGATCATCTTTATAAATTCTGGCTCAGAGAAACAATCACAAGCTTCCCATTCTTCTCCAAAAGAGTTAGCCGCCCCCAGACTTCAATGTATTACTCAACCTGCAATAACATGTGACTCTGCATTAGGTTTTTAGAAAAAAATAAAATAACAGAAGAAAATGATGCTGTGAAGCCAGAAATTAATATCTTCATGTATAGAACCAGGTACAACATCAGTTTGTAAATTTTATATATACCCAAATTCCTGCTGAGGCATATGGATAATTATAAACATTATCGTTGCTCTTTCCTTCTCACATTTGTTGCTGGAGCTTTGAGTCTCCAGGGTATTGTTTTGCTAGCAAGTGATTTTCTTTTTTGAAACAATTTTCTAGACGGTGATGGATATTAGATTTCCCATTGTAGAATTCTATTTGAGCATTGAACATGAAGATTAAATAGCAGACTTCTATTGCTTTCAATGCTCCAACAAAATATTTGCCCTCAAGTTTCCTATGGGGTGTTCGGAGGATAAGAGTTCCATTTGGTAAAGTGGAATCTGGGCTCTCAAGTGGTGAAGCTTAAAATCATTTATTTTGAGAAAGCCTACCTTGGTATGGGATACCAAAGATTTTAGAGACTGGTTTTCTGAAAGTAAGGTGAGTCAAAGGGAATGGTTTCCCAAGGAAGTACAAGAGACGTATGGGATAAACTCATTCCACTTCATTGTAAACTAAACTTACCAGTCCAAACCTTCAAAAAGACCTTCTCCTTTAACGGCAGACGTTTTAAAAATTGCCCATTGTCGATTCTTGATCTTGTGCAACTCCAAAGCCTCAGTCACTGCCGCATCATCAAGTGCACCAGGAAGATCCTATATAAACCAAATGAATGACAAAAATAAAAACAGTGGGAGATCCAAATTCCAATCTGATATAAATATTTAAATGTGAAATGCATGTAGATATATGAAGCCTATGAAGAGAGCATCACTCCAAGACCACATCATAAAAAGATAATAGATTCTATTGTTTTCACATCCAATGAAGCCTTTTCATTCGAGTTTGCATGTATGATTAGATTTCAAGCTTGTTTTCTTCCATGTGTATGTTAAAAAAAATAAATAACTAGGCAACAACAGTAACCTGCTTGTTCGCAAAAATAAGAACAATAGCACCTCTTAACTCTTCCTCCTGCCAAAACAATCAAATATGTAAGCTTGGCACTATAAGTTGAGTGGCAACGAAAAAGGACTAGTGGCTCAGTTTTTTTTTTCCCAGAAACATAAAGGGGTTTCATACTTTTTTTTCCAGAGACATAAAGGGGTTTCATACACGCACATATGCAAGAACACTAAGGATCCACATAGTGTGGAATTTTCTTTTCATAAAAAAAAAGTGATGGAATCCCAGAGCTTCTAGTTAGAAGATAGAAAATAGGTTAGAGAAATTTTGTTCCTCATAAGGAAAAGTGTATGCAAAAACAAGATCACAAGTCTTTTTCCATTATGATTTTTCCACATTATAGATTGAAAGCCAATTGTTTCAGAGTCTCCTTTTTATTCTGAAAAAAATAAAATTACGAACTTCTTTGGATGTAGGCCTCCTGCAATCTTAGACTACATTCAATCCCAGTGATATAGAAATGTCTAGAAAAATAATAAAAAACAAATAAAAGAAAATCAAACCACCCCAGCCTAGCCCATAGAAGAAATCATAAAACTAAGTAAAAAAGATTTCAAATTCACACCACTTCAGTCTTTATAACCCTGAAGGCATCTCAAGCACACCACGATGCTAAACTAGTTAAGGGCAGCTACATGAATATGCTTCCACATTTAAATTCAATGCAGGCTGATTTTTTAAAAAGCTACTGTGATAACATATCATTATTTATCACTTCAGGCCAGGCCCTTTTTGGTCCACTAAGGCTTCATAATCTTTTACATCATGAATGCCATGGACAGCAGCGAAGCTAGATTTTTTTTTTCCAGCTAGCTCAATTGATAACCGTCATACGTTGAAAAATTACTATGATATAACACTCAAAATAAATAATAGTAACAATAGAATTATTCAACTTCAAAATCAACATCAAATTAAAATACAGTTTATTTATTGACAAAAAAATTAATAGTAATATTTATTTAATCTTAAATAAATAGAAAAAATATTAAAAAAATTATCACTAGAATTAGACCTTGTACCGCTAATAGAGATTAAGAACACAGAAACTTTGAGCTCCTAGAAGAGAAAAATTAGAAGTCTTTTAATTCGTTCATAGCTTGTTCCACTATAATTTAACAATTTTGCAAACCACCAAAAATTATAAGACAGGAAACTTATTAAGAAAAGGAATTTTTTTTTCTTTTTCAAATAGCATAAGAAACCATATTTACCTTCTTTAAATGAAAGATGTGAATCTGTTAGGGCATTGAAATTCTAATTTATTATTTTTTTAGAGGAAAATTATTACGTTTGAATTGAAAATTACAGAAATCAGCTTCTTTTTCAATGCAATTTTAATACTTGATAGTAAAGGAAACTAAGGAAAATGCTCATACATTTAGTGAATATTTTTAATGGTCTTGTTTGACTTCCGATACAAAACTATTAAAACAATCTTATATGGTTAAGTTTTTTACAAAATTTAAAGAGGGTCAAGTGAGTAATATCCCCCTGAAAATCTTAGATTGCTATGCTATTTGCCTAAATCTCTCGAAACTTTTTTCGAAATCAGGGGTGTCAGCTAACGCCCCTAGCTTTCACATAGCCTCACCAATGGCCATGGGTTTGATAATGGGGGTACCAATAGCACCAACTTTGTCTACTACTAATGTGAACATAAAATGGGGATAACAGTACCTCCAGGATTGCATGAAACTCATCTTTAGCTATCACGAGCCTATCAACGTCACTTGAATCGACAACATAAATAATGGCCTGTGTGTTGGGAAAATAACATCTCCAATATGGTCTGTTGCAAACATAAGCAGCCAGTGAGCTTGTGAAATTCATCAAACAACCTATTATCTCACAATCAATCAAAAGAAATTATGTACAACTTGTGTGGAAAACATGGCAGAAATAATAATCAATAATCATAAAATTACGTTACAATATCACTCTCAATCTTTTACACATGGAATTATGCACGACTAGCCATCACTCAAAATTTTCCTCTTGAGAAAGTGCCTAAGCTATTGGAGTAGAAAAAATCAACTGTTTGAATGGTATTAGAAAAATACCAGTGGTTCGTATATACTTTGATGACATAAATTTTTTTATTAACAAAAACAAATTTGAGAGAATAGTTTAATGAGGCTATAATTCATTATAACTTTTTGGTTATTATTTGTGGGGGGGAAAATTGAGTCCATAACCAGTTGCAAGTTCTATAAAGAATATGATGAATCACATCAAGTATCATAAGCTTATGATTCCAAAATTGCTAGTCATTAAACAAAACTGAATAGTGTATATCAAAATGCAACTCATGTTATAGTTCCCTGCAAATATAAAGCAGATTTATTTGTGTGAAAAAGGAGAAGGAAAAGGCAAGAAGTTACCTGATGCTTGTCTGCCCACCTGTATCATAAACATTATAAATGTCATTAGGGCAAGATATTGACATGAAAGTTTTGATCATGCAAGACTTAGAAAACAGATTAATGTGTAACTCCACATTTGCTTCTGAATAACCAGTGGAAAAATAACAAATGTGGGGAATAATGAACTGGCTGGTGGAAAACAATAATTAGATGGTGTGGGAACAATTGACCTTCTCATATAACTGGTGAAAGATGGGGTATGTCAGTAAAATATCCGACTCAAATGATAATGGGACAGTGGCATGTAAACGGTAAAAGTTCCATTGTCTCATCAACCAAAAAACAAATAAATAAATTTTATATAAAACACAGCAAGCCTATAATCTACTTTCATTTGTTGGTAATAGAAAGAGCAAAAGCTATAATAAACTTCAAATTTTTCTAACACTGAGCAATCAGTAATCAGCAAAGGTTCACATATTCCAATCAGTATTCAGGCTATGATTGCAATGAACATAAAAAGTAATGCTGGTTTACAGATCAAGCGAAATTAATAGGCTTACCAAGATCCCATACTTGAAATTTGATATTGTTGTACTGAACTGTTTCCACATTAAATCCAATAGCTGCATTAGGAAAACAAACGCTTCAGTTATGAATTCTGAACAGAGTAACAAATTACTCGACCCCATTACAGCAAGACAATGACAGAAATTTAAAACTAAAAATGCAATTCCCATATCAAGGGTCATTCATTAACTGATCCATTGGAGGAAAAACACTCGATGGAACTGAAAAGGCAATGCAATTGGAATCTTATGCAAACCAAAAACAACAAATCGCATCTCATCAGATATCCAGATTCAATAATGTCAATTTTGGATTCATACTCTCAGTAACCAAACAAACAAACATCAAATTCCGATGAAAATAACTACGAAAAGACACTAACTTGGAATGGTGGACACAACTTCGCCCATCTGAAGCCGATCTGCATCAAAAACCAAAATCAGAACACACAAAAAATTATCAAAATTCAATAAATACCCATCACTCAAAATCACTAAGAAAAAAAAAACAAACAAAAGGGTATCACTTGGAATCAGAAAAAAGAACAGCATACAGAGGATTGTAGTTTTTCCAGCATTATCAAGACCAAGAACAAGGATCCGAGCCTCTTTGTTGCCAAATACTGAAGAGAACATTTTGGAAAACAAAATTCCCATCTTCTTTATAGCTAAGTGGGAGATAGTATAATGGAGATTCTTTCAGAGCATCAGTTGATGAACAGATCGTAGAAGTTGAATTAGATCTGCAAAGCAGAGCCCTTTTCCTCTCTGCAATCAGGGGGAAAAAAAAAGCAATGTCAAAATGGAATTATATTTTCGTTTCTGTGTATATGTTATGTAAGGGAAACGTGCCTGCGGTGAAAAGGAGAGGAGAGGACAGAAGGGTCTGCTCGTGAAAGATATTTAAGATTAACGAGGCTGAAATATAAATTTAAGAAGTCATCGGGGAGAATAAGGTAGAAGAAGAATATCGGGACAGTGAAAGAAAGAAGGAATAAAATTTAAGACTTACGAGAGTGAGAATAAGCATCTCCCTTGAGATGTTATTTTAAAGACTTAAATTGATAAAATTGTTTTTTTAATTATTGTGTTATATGTGCGTGTGTGTTGAAAAATTATTTAGAAGAGTTAATTATATAATTAATTTTTATATAATATAATTATATTTTAATATATTTAATACACAGCTATTTTAATAATAGATTTAACGAATCTTGATTTTGAATAAATTTAATATTAAATAAAAAAAATAAAACCAGTTGAAATCATCAAATCTACGACATATTCAGTGCAGGGGAGAATGGAATCCAAACAATTGACGCAGGCATCATGTTAAAAAGGAATAAAATAAACCCAAATAAGTAAAACTTGATATAAAATTAAAATGAAGAATCAAAAGCAAGCGTAAACATAACATAATAATAAGAAGAAAAAATATATTTTTATCCAATCAAATTGAAATGACTCTGTTTATATGATAGATAGGAGATACAAGAATAATAAATCTAATACTAGGCATAGCCTGCGCTATGCAACGGGTCTCTATTTTTTTCAAGTAAAATGATGTCCAGATGATGTAAATATATTTTTTAAAAAAAACAATTAATGATTTGAGTTATAACAACAACGAATATTAAAGAGTTAATTTTTTTTAATTAGACAGTAAAATAAAAGATAAAAATGTTATTTAATTTTTTTTTCAAAAAACATCAATGTAATCACGAAACTAGATAAAAAAAAATAGACGGGATCAACAAACATGGAAGAACTTAACAGGGGGATTAACTATACAAAAAGATCTACGATAAAAAATAATAATAATTAAAAGAATAGGGATGAAAATCAAAATAAAAAAATAAATTAAAGGGCAAATAGTTTTTTTCAATTGGAAGATTAAATTTAAAAGAAAAATAACTCAAGCAAAAAGAAAAATAATAAAAGAATGAGGAAAAAATTTAAAAAAAAATAGTACACCATAAACCTGGATTGAAGGATGAGATTAAAAATCAATTATAAAAGGATTAAGAAAAAAAAAAAGAAATCCAAAGAATAAAGACCTAATAAGAAAATGAATACATGAAAAATTAAAATTGAAGGACTAAATAAAAAAAGAATAACACTTATTCAAAAGGACAAAAGACAAAAAAAAATTATAAGAAAAAAGGACAAAACTTTTTGTCGAGAGGATTCAATTGAAAAGAAAAATAACTAATATACCAAAACACTTTAGTTCAAGGTCATTTGATTATTATTACTATCGTCATCACAATAATAACAAATATACTAAAAAGAAAGGTGAAATTCATGTAGCCGTAGACACACTTCACTATTCACTAGCATAGTGGAGTGACGTCTATTGCCTAGGCTGAAAAAATTGATTGTCTTTGATTCAAGGGTGTTTTGGTCTTTTTACACAGTTCATTTGTCATTTCTCATTTGTTTGAGGGTGTTTTCATTGATTCATCTTTTAATACATAGTAAAATAACTGAAATATCCCTAGAATAAAAAAAAAACTAATATTGATGGACAAAGGTGTTTTGGTATTTTTCTTTTTAATTGTACAATATAATTACACAATTGTCCTTAGAGTAAAAAAACAAAGTTTAGTATACAGGGGTGTTGACATCTTTTCCTTAGGGTTTTTTTTTTGTAATTATTGTGTTGGTCAAGGGTGATGAAATAATTTAATATTTAATTAATATTGTTTTTATTTAAAAATTTGTTGGCATGTGGTGCGCGCGCGCCAGCATGAGGGAGTCGCCGTGCACTTTGGGCGGTGCGCGCAGCACCTCCTAGTGGTTGAAAATTTTCTTCCATCATCTCACTTTGTTCTTCATTGCATCCTTTTCCTTTATGACCGACACGTGTCATCTAAAGGTGATCGGTTTATCATCGATTGTCCTTTCTTTTTCTCTCTCTCCTACACGAAGAGATGCACTCGAGTCCTTATTTTTATTGTTTTTTTCATAGTCAATCCTTTTAGTTTTAATTGTTTATTTATGTTATTTCCCTTTCGTTAAAGTTTTATTATTTGTCAATTTGATCATTCAATTCAAATTTGTATATAATATTTTTCGGTTCGGTTTTTCTACTTTTCATTTCTTATTTTGTTTCTTTTCTTTTTTGTCAAAGTTTTTATACTTTTAATTTTATCCTTCAAGTAATTTTATGATTTTTGTATCTTCAATAATAATAAGAACTTCAACTTGGTCCTTCTTATTTTATTTCTTAGTTTTTTTTTCAGGTTTGGTGGTGGTGGTGGTGGCGGCCACCAAAGAAGGAGGGGATAATTTCTTCAAATTGTCTTGTATGCATGATGTGGAAGGTTATGTTAATACTTAATTATGATAAACTGATACAAAAAATTGAAGAAAACACAAGGAACCCATGATCCTTTGAATATATATTGCGGCCTAGGGATCTTTAGGATAAATGATGGGGTTGGTTTTAATCTTGCGTATTATTGTGTCAAATTATATATATGTTGAATAATTATAATGAGTTAGGTGTGTGGGAATTGAGGGAAAACCCTTGGGTTCCTGTGCAAAGGTTTGGTAAATTTGTTCTTAATGAGGGAGGACAAAATGATAAAATCATGCATGTGCCTAACATGAAAATGTGTTCTTAAAAATAAATCGTATCAGTTTGACGATTTGAGTGGACTATACATGTGAAATATTGTATATGCAGAAGTAATCGAAAATATGTTACTTATGGATCCAAGTATAAATCCAAAATTGATATAAATAATGGTAAGGTGATATTCCTATTCTTGATCACAGATATTGTTGCGACCAGACCTCAGGGCATAGGATAGGAGGATCAAGATTGTCGCACCTGATATTACGGCGGTCCTAAAAATAATCCTCGTGAATTGTGGAAAAAGAACAGATTTATGGCATCTTGTTCTTTTAGGGGAAAATGTGTTGTTTAAGGAGTCGCCACCTAGTATTATGGTCACTAGGAACCTTAACTGGTCATCAGAGATTCTATGGCTAGGGATTGGTTACGTAAAAGGAAAGATATTATCACCCCTTAAACATTCTGCCTGAGGCAGATTGCGTTGCTGGTTTTGTCTTAAATTGTTAAATGTTTATTAGTTTATGCTATGATAATTTGCTTGTAGTATTCCTGACTCTGGCACCAGTGAATATTCACATAAAAAAAATTTATTTTTTTACGCATGCACATATTTTTTTTATTTTCTAGCTAAATAAAATAAAATACAATGAATAAAAATAATATAAATTTAAACTGATATTTTTATTCCTGACTCTGGCATCAATGAATAAATCAATAAATTTATATTATTTTTATTTATGCATACATATTTTTTTATTTTTTCTACTTTTCTGTTTTTTTATTTTTTTTCGGGCTGGGCTTGACCCAGCCCATTGGGGACTGGGCTGAACCAAGCCAGCCCGGACACTGTTGCCTAGCATGCGTGAATTACTCACGCATGCTGGCAACAGTGCTAGTGTAATTAAAAAGGAAAGATGAGGGAAGAAGAGCGCTGCTGACCTGCACCTTGAAGACCGAAGATGAAAAATCTGGTGACGATCTGGCCGAGCAACGTTCTCTGTGCTACTGACCTGCACCTTGAAGACCGAAGATGGAAACTCTGGTGACGACCTGGCCGAGCAACGTCCTCTCCCTTCTTCCGCTTTATCTCTTGCTTTCTTCTGCTCTCAGGATTCTCTCCCTCTCTCTCTGTGTATCTGTTTTTTTTTTTTTTTTTGTTCTTCGTCCGTGGGTTTTATTTTTCCTCTGTTTTTCTGTGTTAGTTCCCAGTCTTCATTTTTTCTTCATCTCCCTGTGTGCTTCCCCTGTTTTTCTCTGTTCGGCTGGTTTGCGTCTGTCTTCTCCTCCAGTTCTGCTTTTCTCTTCTGGTTTCTCGGTTTTCTCTCTTCCCCCCCTCGGTTCAGCTCTCTCTCTCTCTCTGTATAATTTCTGTTCTTGCGTCTTGTTGTGTTCCCGGTGTTACTTCCTCTCTAGAAGCAGGGAAACGGAGACGTGATGGAGGACTGGTGGGCTAGTTGCTTTCTTCCTCCGCTGCTCGTGGCCTTCTTCTTTAGTCTCCTCTGTTTCTTTGAGAAGAAACAGAGGAACCAAAGTCTTTTTTTTTTCTAGTCTTCCCTGTTTATTCCTCCTCCCTTGGCCTCTCGGTTCTGCCCTTTTTTCCCCTCTGTTCGTTCGTCTCCTCTGTTTCTTTGAGAAGAAACCAGGGGAACCAAAGTCTGCTCTTTCTTTCTTCTTTTTAGTCCCACCCCGCCTTTTGACCTTTCGTTCTCTGGCTTTTATAGCCAGAGAACAATCGGTTTCTTCCAACCATTGATTGCAGGTGTAATGGTGGCGGTGGGCATCCGTTGAAGAAGATGAACAGTGCATCCACAGACGGCGCCGTTTTGATGTTTAATGGCCATTTGCATTTTGATCCTCGACATTTTGAATTTGTTCAGTCCAGTCCTTGGATACATTGTAATTGAACCCCTGCATCTCAGTGCCATTTACACATTGGTCCTTGGGTTTTAATTTCTTGCAAATTTGACCATAATTAGCCCTATACCTTAATAGTTTTTCAATTAAGTCCCTGAATAAATTAATTCCAAGCTCAATTCAGTCTAAAACTTGTTAATTCTCCAATTAAACCCTTAATTGGATTAATTAAATTAGTTCCAAATTAATTAAGTCTCAAAACTTATCAATTCTCCAATTAAAACCTTGATTGGATTAATTAAATTAATTTCAAGCTTAATTAAGTCTCAAAACTTATCAATTCTCAAATTAAACCCTTGATTGGATTAATTAGATTAATTCCAAAGTTTAATTAGACCCCAAAACTTCCAATCATGTTGCCCTTAACCTAAATTTTAATTCATTCTTCATTTATTTCATTTTACTTGTTTTTCATCAATATTATTTTTTCATCATCATTTTTTTATCTTTTTCAGTAAATAAAATAATAATAATAATAATTAAAATAAAAAGGTCAAAAATTGAGTTATGACAAAGATCACGCTAGACCGGTAGGTATTCTAATCTTATACTTAAAATTGATATAAACAAATATAAATATAGTATGATTGGATTTGTTTGTCCCTTTGTACGAAGGCCAATGATATCTATTAGACTGATTCTGACATCTCTTAAAGAAATATTATCAACATATAGACTTGATTAGCATTTCAAGATTATAGCGGCTAATAATGTCAATAAAATTTTATTAATAGCAACATTTAACCTTAAAGATGGAAAAAAAAAATGTTAAATGAACTTGATTAGCCTTCTAGATCACGGTGGCTAGTCATATCAACACAATGATGTTGATATTGGTGTTAACATGAACTTGATTAACCTTTCAAATAATGTGGTCTAATGATATCAACATGATTATATTGATGTTAGTATTAATATCGACTTGATTAACCTTTTGAGCATTTTCTTTCTCCCTAATATTTTTTAGTGACTTTCTCTCTTATTTCTTAACATCCAATAATTGAAACATAAAAAAAAAGTTAGGATTGAAATGCACAATTATAAAATAACAAGGATTAAATAATAGATAAAATAAAATATTAAGGAGCAAATCAAAATTTTTCATTTCAATATCCAAATGGGGCCTGTTTTGTTTGTTTTTGTTAAATGTGGTCCTTCTTCTTTTAATTTTTTTTTTTAACTACCACTAAAGTTTTATTTTGTAAAATCTATCTTTAATCCATTATCAAAATATTCCTTAGTACTCTATATATACGAGAGAACGCATATTGAAAAAAAATATTAATACATAGAATCATGCTAATATAACTTAAAAAGATGAAATTATAAATAAGAAATTTTGATGATCAAAACAAAAAAAATAAATTGCATGGTGATGAAGCTATAAAAAATCATAGGGAATATTCTGGAAGAAATTTTTCCTGAGGACTTCTATAAATCATTCACAGTGTATTCTACAACCTCCACTTCTAAATAGCATTGCCTTCTTCTTTAAAGGATTTTCTCTAGGGGTTGTAAATCTTCTCTTCAGTGAATACCTGCACAATGTCCCTTAAAGACCTCGGGGGTGTTGATGGGAGAGCCTCTGAAGATTAAGTCAATACGATGTATTTTTATGCGGCAAAAAGACATTAATGAAGATATTAATAAGCTTTTATGAAGATAGAGAAGAAGAAGGAGAAGAATATATATAAATTAGAGAAGAAGAAGAAGGATTGTGTTTAGTCTAAGAATATAATAAGGTTTTGAGCCTTTTTTTGTTTACTCAAGCTCTCTTTTATAATACCCGACTTGACTTGATTCATACAACATAAGAGGGGTAGAGATATAATCTTGTAATAGTAAAATAATGTTATTCTATTGCTCGTGCTATCACATCTAATTAATATAAGCATAAACTGCTTGTTTGTAATTAATGAGATGTGATGGGCATCATAATTACTAGCTCAGACCCGGAGTATAAAAGGTTCAGTGTGGAGTTATCTTTTAGCTATATGCTGAACCTGAGAGGAGTTGGGTTTAGCTCGTACGCTAAACCTAAATGCAGTTGGGTTTAACTTGTGACTGTACTCAAGAAAGATCAGGGATGGACGCACCATGACTCAATATGGAGTTAGGCGTGGACGCGTCATAACTAAACTTGGAATTGGACATGAAGAAAACATAATCCCATTTTGGGTTATGACTTTCGTGTGATGATCTTTAAATGGGGGAGGTTTTTAGAAAACCATGGCCCATCACATGGTGCACATGAACGTGTTTATCCTAGTTTTTTTTAGTGTATTTAGTAATTTATATATTTATTACCTTCTAATGTTTTGAACAAATTTTTTTTTTTGTTAGTTTTAAATGATTACTTTGGTTATTTGCTACTTTGCATAGTCAAAATACAACATGTTAGATTTTTCCCAATGACTCTCATCCGATTAGTTAAGAACATCACCCATTACATTCACATCTATACATCATGATATAGCTCCCATCTTCTCTTGGTTAAATCTACCTATATATATGTATATGTGTGTGTCTCCCGCTTTTCTTCGCAGCTTATTATGTTAGAGGACCATTTTACACAATTACTCTACTTTTTTCATACGAGGGTTGGTAGCTCATAGAACTTCCAATAAATTTTTCCGTTTTATGCAAGTACTATTTTACTTACTGAAAATAAACATTCTTGGTTGCTTAAGTGTAGTGTGAGCATCATAGCTAGTAATATAAATTAAAAAAAGATAGTGTTTTTATTATGGATCATTGTACAAATTTTTATTTATTTTAATACCCTTTTTTTTGTCTTTGTTTTTTTTAATTTATAATTTTTTCTTTAATATTATACTTCAACAATTAGTTTATTGGATATTGAATATTAAGTTTCATAATTTATTATAGTTTGTTTTCTATGTGATCAACTTAGTCTCATAAACCGTATCATGGGTTTGGAAGCTTAACTCGATAAACTCTAGTTTTTTTAATTGATATGTTTTTTCAATTTCATCATTTATCATTGTATTGGTTGAGAATAAAATTTTATAATTTATTTTAATTTGCCTCCTATGAAGTTATCTTGATCTCATAACTTGGATAACGAATTTGGCTGGTTAACCTAATTGACTTGAGTTTTTTTGTTTTTTTTATAATGAATATTTTTTTTAATTTCATCTTTCAACATGAATATGATTATGAATTAGACTTCATGATTTATTTATTTATCTGCTTTCTATGAGTTTATCCAGGTCTTAGGACTCAAGTCACGTGTTTTGCAGGTTAACCCAGATAGACTTAGGGTTATTTTATTGTGTTTTATATTTAGATCGATTTTTTTAAAAAAAACTTTCAACCTTCAACAATGACTTTAATGAAAATTGAGTCTTATGATTTATTTTGATTTGCTTTCTATGGAGTTATCACAATCTCATGATCTTGGTTGCAAGCTTGACAGATTAATCCTGATTGACTTAGGTTATTTTTATGTTTATTTTCTATGAGGTTATTCTGATCTTATGACTAGAGTCACAGATTTGGTAGGTTAACTCGGGTTATTTTTTTTATTTCATAATTAATCTTTTCAATTACATTCTTCAATATTGAGTTGATTGAAAATTGAGTTTTATAATTTATTTTGATTTACTTTATATGAGGTGGTTATCATGGTCTCATGAATTAAGTCCAGGATTTGTCAAGTTAACCCGAGTTAACCTAGATTGATTTAATATATTTTCGTTTTAATATTTTATTTTAGAAAAAGATGTTATCTTGAATTTTTGTGAATCAAAATACGTTTTTACCGGTTGTTTGAGTTGTTTTTAGATCTATCAAACTAATTAGGTCACATTAATCAATCTTCACACATTTTTTTTTCACTAAATTTTTTTTAACAATACCTAGATGTATTTTTTTGTATGTTAAAATAATAATAATAATAATAATAAGAATAATAATTTAACCAAGAGCATACTGCAGATCGACAATTTAGTCAACAAATAACATTTCTTTTCGAGGAAAATTTGAAAACAAATTAATAACGCAGCCATTATTTCATCAATCTCTTTTCCTATTTAATAAGTCATTCCAGTTAGGACAAGTCCCACTTATCTTTGTGTAAATTTTCCACCATTATTTTTCCACACCTATTAATTAGCCTTCCATTGTGTTTCTAAGGCACCACTCAATTCTTGTCCGTTGTTTCTTTTTCCAATTCCAACTCTCTGGTCCTCTTGTATATGCTTGCTTTATTAAAATAAAATTAAAATGAATTAGCAAATCATCACGGATAATACAATATTTTTCACATGATTTATTAATTATTATTAAATTAACTTAGACAAATCAATATTTTTATATTTTTTAACACAATAAAATGATGTAATTACTCTTAAAAACAAAAAAATAATTTTAAACCTGTGTTTAGAGTGAAATAATTGAATTATTTTTAAAATAAAAAGAAATTAACAATAAACTAAAACTGCTCAGTGTTTTACTGTGCAAGTCCACAGTGAAATGTTGAGCAGTCTTCTTTTTTTTTTTTTCTGTTTTTTTTTTTCATTTTCTATGCCTTTATGGGTTTTGTTTTTGCTTTTTTCTTTGTGTATTTTTCTTTTAATGAATTTTTTTGTTTAATTTAGTTTGTTAACGTTAATGTTTTTATTTAGCTATCAGATTTTCATAACACGAATCTCGGGTTTGACGGGTTAACCTGGTTTGATGAGTTAACCCAATTTTTTTTCTTTTCTTTTTAATTAATAACATATACTAAAACTATTCAGTGTTTCACTGTGCAGTCCACAGTGAAACGCTAAGCTGTTTTTTTTTGTTTTATTTATTTTAATTTTTTTCTTTTTATGCCTTGGTTTTTTTTTGTCTTTTTTTCTTTTAATGAATTTTTGTTTGTTTAATTTAGTTTGTTAATGTTAATTTTTTTTTAGTTACAAGACTTTCATGACAGGATCCCGAGTTTGACGGGTTAACCTGGTTTGACGAGTTAACCTGAAATTTCTTTTTGCTTTTTTTAAAGTTTGACGAGTTAACCCGGAATTTGTTTTTTGCTTTTTTTCTTTTTAATTAATTTTTTTTCATGTAGTTTAGTTTTTTAATGTTAAATTTTTTTCTATTTAATTTTCAGACTTTCATGACATGTATCCCGGGCTTGGCGGGTTAACCATCAATTTTTTTTCTATTTAGTTATCAAACTTTCATGACGCGAATCTCAGGTTTGACGGGTTAACCTGGTTTGAAGGGTTAACCTGGTTAATTCATTTTTTTTCTTTTTTTTCATTAGTTTTTTTTCTTCCTGTTGTTTTTTTTCTTTGTTTTCTTAATTAATCTATTTAATTATCACACTTTTATGACACGACCTTGCAATCAGACCCACATTCAAGACTCTTGGGTCCGGTGTTGTAGTCAGACTCACTTAAACTTGAGTCATGTAAGTTTAATATTATTATTAATATTATAAATATTATTCTTGGGTCAAACATTGCAGCTAAACCAAAAGTTCTTGGGCATATCTTTGCAGAAAGACCCAACACTTTTAGATCGTATCCTTTTTTGATATTTTTTTATGCAAGAAAAAAAATTTAATCCATGGTGTGTGCCTTTGTTTTTTTTTTTTCTCTTTTCCTTTTTAGGCCTTTTACTGTGGATTGCACAATACAGTTCACAGTGAAAAAGCTGATGCCTTTAGTTTTTTTTGTCTTTTTTTTTTAATTTAGTTTCTTAATATTAAATTTTTTTCTATTTAATTATCAGACTTTCATGACATGGATCCCAGGTTTGACGGGTTAACCCAGTTTATTCAGATTTTTTTCTTTTTCTTCATTAGTTTCTATTTAATTATCAGACTTTCATGACATGGATCCCAGGTTTGACGGGTTAACCCAGTTTATTCAGATTTTTTTCTTTTTCTTCATTAGTTTCTATTTAATTATCAGACTTTCATGACATGGATCCCAGGTTTGACGGGTTAACCCAATTTATTCAGATTTTTTTCTTTTCTTCATTAGTTTTTTTCTTCATGCAGGTTTTTTTTCTCTTTGCTTTTTCCTTTTTAATTAATCTTTTTTTGATTTATTTCATTACTAATAAATCATTTTTCTATTTAGTTATCACACTTTCATGACACGAATTCCAGGTTTGACGGGTTAACCTGATTTAACGGGTTAACCAGGTTGATTCAGATTTTTTTCTTTTTCCTCATTAGTTTTGTTCTTCAGATTTCATCTTTTAATATTGTATGCAGTCCACAGTGAAAATGCTAAAGTCTTTAGTTTTTTTTTTCTTTTTTTTATGCTTTTCACTGTGGACTGCTCAGTGCAGTCTACGGTAAAAAGGTTGATGCTTTTTTTTTCTTTTTAATTAATTTTTTATTTAGTTTGTTGATATTAAATTTTTTTTATTTAGTTATCAGACTTTCATGACATGGATCTCAGGTTTGACGGGTTAACCCAGTTAATTTAGATTTTTTTTCTTTTTCTTCATTAGTTTTTTTTTCTTATAAGTTTTTTTTTCTTTTATTGTTTCTTTTTATTTAATATTTTTTTATTTAATTTAGTTCATCGATATTAAATTTTTTTCTATTTAGTTATCAACTGATGCCTTTAGTTTTTCATTTTTTTTGTTGTTTTTATGCCTTTAACTGTGGACTGCACATTGGAGTCCACAGTGACAAGCTGATACCTTTTTGTTTGTTTTTTTTCTTTTTAATTAATTTTTTTGTTTAATTTAGTTTGTTATTGTTTAATTTTTTTCTATTTAGTTATCCAATTTTCATGACACGGATCCCGGGTTTGACTGGTTAGCCCAGTTAATTTTGTGTTAACCCGTCAATTTTTTTCTTCTATTTAGTTATCAAACTTTCACGACATGAATCCAAGGTTTGACGGGTTAACTGGGTTTGAAGGGTTAACCCAGTTAATTCAGATTTTTTTTTCTTCCTTTTAGTTTTTTTTCTTTTTAATTAATCTATTTAATTATCACACTTTTATGACACGACCTTGCAGACAGACCCACATCCAAGACTATTGGGTCTGGTATTGCAGTCAGTCCACTTAAACTTGAGTCATGCAAGTTTAATATTATTATTAATATTATAAATATTACTTTTGGGTTAGGCGTTGCAGCCACACCCAAGACTTTTGGGTATAGCTTTACAAAAATACCTAATACTTTTAGATGTTAACTTTTTTTGATATTTTTTATGCAAAAACCATTGACTCGCGGCATCGCGCGGGTCATGTAACTAGTCTTAAGCTAAAGTCTGGGTTTTTTTGTTGAATTTTCAACTTGGTTCTTTTGGTTATAATTAAGCGAAGTGAGTGACAATTTATTATTTTAATAAATATTAAATATTATTTAAAAAATACATTTGGTTGTGCCGATTATTCTAATTTTATATTCATAATTGCGAGGTTAGTGTTAACTTGAGTTTTTTTTTGGTGCTTTAAAAAAATATATTTTTTATAATTTTACCTTTTAATATTAAATTATTTGGTAATTAAGTTTTATAATTTTATTAAAATAAAAATTTAATAGAGTTATTTCATGTTACAACTAAGTTATATATTTGATCTGCGAACCTGCTTAAGTTAAAAATAATAATAATTGTGAACCTGATGTGCTCAAGTCCACTGTTTATGTGGAAAATTGCTCCCCACTTTTTGTAATTTTTCCACCATTATTTTTCCACACTTATTAATTAGTCCTCCATTGTGTTTCTAAGGAACCACTCGATTCTTGTCCGTTGTTTCTTTTTCCAATTCCCACTCTCTGGTCCTCCTGTATTTATTTTCTTTATTAAAATAAAATAAAATACAAATGGATTAGCAAATCATCACGGCTAATACGGTATTTTTCACATGATTTATTAATTATTATTAAATTAACAAATCAATATTTTTATATGTAATTACTTTTAAAAACAAAAAATATATATATTAAACTCGTGTTTAGAGGCCTTTTCACCTTTTTATTTTCTTAAACTCAGTGAAATGAAATAATTAATGGGTGGTTCCTGTGTCTTCTCTACGAACATGCCGGCAGCCACCCTCGCGTCGCTGGGGAAGAAAGACTCTCTCTCTGCGTCTTTACCCCACCCATTAATTATTCACATGAAGACGTTAGAAATTTGGTAGAGGAGATATTGGAGATGATGGATATTTGAGTGCATCTTTTATTTGTTATGAAGGAGAAGGACCTAAGAAATGACCCTCGGTCCTTCTTCGCTTATAAAAGTGAATTTATTAGTCTTAAGAATATCATAGAGTTTAATGATTATTTTTTTTTAAATGAACTTATTGATAGTTTTTTCAATATTCATTTACTAGATTTGCAAGATTTTGTTGATTTATTTTAATTTGCAAAATTCTTTCGTTTTGAAAGGGAAAAGGTATAAATGAGAAGAGGATGATTAAATTTCCTTAGCACAAGAGGCCAAACCTCACTCTATAAAGTAAAGAGTGAAGGATGGTCCGGAGGAAAGTTAGGCTTGACATTAGCAATTTTAATTTTGCTTTTAATATTAACCGCTTAACTAATGAAACTACGTTACACAATCTCTTTCCTACACCTTCTCCCATTGAATAGCATAAAAGACCAAATGGCTTTTTATAACTAAACTTTATCTATAAACAAAAAAACTAAAGAACAAATGGCTTAATCAACCATAGTTATTAAACTCAGATCGGCCCGGCAGGTCGATCCGGGATCCGGTCAACCCAGGAGCAGGATCAGTCCGAGTTTGTCAAAAAACTAGCCGGTGTAATGATCTGGCCAAACCCGGTCGACCCGGCATGTCACTCTTGACCCGGGACGACCCGGATGAGACCCGATGTTTTTCTTTTTTAAATGTAGAATTTAAAACTCATTAGTATACATACTCTATGTAACTATGTAATCAACCACACTGAAAAAAATTGTCACTTGCATAGTTTCATGCCAAAAATAGTGCTAGATGGCTACTACATTGTCACATAGCAATACACCCACAGAAAGGAATTCTTCATAGAAAACAGGGGCCATCAACTAACCTAATTGCATTTAAATAGTGTTTTTGAAATTTCTACAATTCTACTCTACCTTCTCTCTCCCACTCTACACACACAATGAGGTTTGGCCTCTTATATCTACTAGTTTTCTAACCACCCATCCACACATGCACTATTTAATTATATATTTAATATTTTAAACTATTTTTTTATAAATATATCAAATAATTAATAGTTTGAAATACTTTAGATCGTGCATATTTATTATAATTACTTCTAAAAAATAATTTTTAAAAATCTTATATATTTTACTTACAAAAATAGTTAAAAAAAAATCTTTCTTTTAAAAAAAATAGAGAAAGAGAACTTTACTTTCTCAAGCAACAAATAATAAAATTTTTCAATTAAAAAATATCTTAGCATTTTTATTTAAAAGTAATGTTACTTTGATTATATGATTAATATATATATATATATATATATAGTAAAATATATAGTTAAAATATTATAAATCGTAATTGAACATTAGTTTAAATTTTTTAATTTGATTACTTATATTTAGTAAAATATATAGTTACAATATTATAAATCGTAATTGAACATTAGTTTAAATTTTTTAATTTGATTACTTATATTTAGTAACATGTATAGTTAAAATATTATAAAGATATTGTTGGTGGATACATTTCCATTTCGAGCATTAATTTCCTATTGCCGTCAAAATCAATAGCGCTTGACCATACAAGTTTTGCTCTAGTCAACAGTTTTTTTTACTTTGTCTTGCCGTTTCGAGTTTTTTTTTTTAAAAAAAAAAGAAGAAGAAAAAGAAGTTATTTTAAACAATAAAAAAACTATATTTTCTTAAATCTAAGAATTCAAATCCAAGTGTTTTTCAATTTATGATGAAGAAATTGATAAATTTAAATATTTATAAACTTTATTAAATTATTTTTTTAATTCAATACTGATCTTAGATAGTGTTATTGCCAAACTAAATTCTATGTATGTTCGTGTTTTTATTTTTTAAAATTTATAGTTCAAAATCTATTTTTAATTCAATGTCTTGTAGACCAATGCAAATGTTGAAAGCTTTGACTTAAGAGTTTGATTTTTTCTACTTTCAGAACAGTTTGATTTTTCTTTCTTGGTAGATATTATCCTTTAATTTTTTATTTTTTTTCACATTGCTCTTGATCCAACGGCACTAGCAAACTGTGACACTTCTCCTATAAAAGCAGTCCTAAGCCCTCCCAAATAATCACAACACACCAGCATTCTCAATCCATATTTCTTCACTATGAGTCCTTTTTCTTACTTATCGTTGTTTCCCTGCTTCCTTCTTTTTGCCCATTTCTTCACCTTAAGCAACGCAGCTACTTTCGAAATCCGAAACCAATGCGCTTATACTGTTTGGGCCGCGGCTGTTCCCGGTGGTGGCCGAAGACTCGACCAAGGCCAATCATGGACCATCACCGCGAATGCCGGAACAACACAAGCCCGTATTTGGGGACGGACCAAGTGCAATTTCGATGGGGCTGGGCGAGGGACGTGTGAGACAGGTGATTGCAATGGGCTCTTGCAATGCCAAGCCTTCGGGAAACCCCCTAACACACTGGCTGAATATGCCTTAAACCAATACAACAACTTGGATTTCTTCGACATATCTCTTGTTGATGGGTTTAATGTTCCTATGGACTTCAGTCCAGTATCAGGCAACTGCCGCGGAATTAGGTGCGCAGCTGATATCAATGGACAGTGCCCAAATCAGCTCAGGGCCAGCGGAGGCTGCAACAATCCTTGCACTGTCTTCAAGACAGATCAATACTGTTGCAATTCTGGCAGCTGTGGCCCAACAGATTACTCTAGGTTTTTCAAGCAGAGGTGCCCTGACGCTTATAGTTATCCTAAAGATGACCAGACAAGCACCTTCACCTGTCCCGGTGGAACTAATTACAGGGTTGTATTCTGCCCTTGAAGCAGTTTTAAGCCAGGAATTTAATGGTGTAAAATGAGAATAAGGACCTTTCCTCGATTCACTTCTGACGGTGTGAATTGCTGCCAAGGTCACATGCTTTATTATAATGAAAATCTAGTACAATATTAACAGTGGCAAGACCCTTTATTTGCTCTGGCTGTTAAATACCCAAACAAAGTGTGTTTCATCCTTTCGTGAGCATATCCAGCCCAGAAGCATTTTCTTCATTTTTAACCACAGGAAACAACAAAATACAACTATGCTGCAAGCAATTACCTAAAATAAAACGATTTAAGTACTGCTCATGTTTGTTAGCTTCTTCCAACACGGTAATCCATTTTCACATTGCGGCCTCTAGGCCAATCATACCACAGATTGGTGATTTGGAGGCGTGTTGAGCTCAAGTTCATATACAAAAGTGCATGAAATTGTTCAGGCCATGGAGCAGGAATTGGGGTTGCTGAATACTCTGGCTCAGGCCATTGAAGTGAAGGGTTTATGAGTTGGAGGACTATTAGAGTTATCCTTATAAATTGTCTGTGGAATTGTAGCTTTATTTTTCTTTTTTGTGTTTTGACTGGTTGTTGATCTTTTGCTAGTTTCTTCATTATCTATAAGAGTGGGAGGTGATAGGTGCAAAATATACATATGTTTTCATTCCTTTTACGGTATGCTTTTTAAGGTATTTTGAACTTATTCAAGTTGATTGAAAGTTATTTTCATGAGTTTGGCATGCAAAAGAAACTTTGTGAATTAATCACTAAAAGATAAGAAATTCTGTATTTTACGTTTTGGATCTAACTTCTTGTGACAGGTTTTTTGCCAAGTTAGAGCTCAGAATAAGAATGTGGTCACATGTCAAGCTTTTCAGAAAGGTATTATGGGCAAAAATCTGATCTCATTTGAACCTTGAATCAGACCTCCAAACTCGGGCTAGAATCCTTCTTGCAGTAGAATTCTCTGCTTTCACACTAGATATTCAAACGGGAATATCTTGAGCTTCTGGTATTGAAATCAGGTTATTCAAAAACTCAAATTCATCTACACATATAGGACTACAACTTTCATTAAGGACTCGAAGTCAGATAAAATCGTTTTGATGGACAAAATCAGGACACAATCTAGTTGGTCGAAATGGATCTCCCGATGTGCTTTGGAAACTGACAATGCCGAGCATCCCAATACGACTAAGAGTCTGACATAAGAATTGTGGGTCTTAGGACCCAATAAAGGTTCAAAAAAATCCTTTAACATGTTATGAATGAAAGAATATAGCTGGGATGGTCGGATATTGCAAGAAACCAAGTCAGAATCAAAGTCTAAATTGCAACATAGTTGGTATTACAACAGAATTGTGACAGCAGCAGAATCAGTTTTCAATACAAATTTTTAGAGATTTATCAAACCTTAAAGTCCAGATAAAGAAAGAACGAATTTAACATCATGAAGACTCCTAATTAGCCTAAGAATCCTGAAGATTTCGGCAGCAAAGAGGGGGATAAAGAGAGTAGAACACAGCTGAAACAGGGTTCGAAAAACATTCCTTTCTTCTCTGCTTTTGTCAATTTTTCAGCAACCATGAACTAAACTCCTGAATTCGATTCAAAAGGGATACACACCATCTTCATTAGCACGTTGTGAGAAGTAACATTATCATTATAATTCTTTCAGATTCAAGTATTTGTTTTTCCTTGTTCAGAATTATGCTATTGATTGTTATTCAAGCTTATTGAATTGTTTTGAGATGGCATGTATGCTTTCTAGTTTCTTTCAATCCGTAATTGTTGTTAGGGACTAGAGTAAGAAACAAAAGAATTAATTTAATTGCTGCAACTCTCATCTTGATCTATTAAGGAAGAATAAACTAAGTTAACATTGTCAAGTTTTTGAACTTTTGCTTAAAATAAATGCATAGATTTTATTCATAAGACTACTGCCGAGTGAATGAAAATTGCTTTCAATATTACATTCGCTTGATGGTAAGAAATTGATGAGAGAGCTTTTTTTAATTAATGTACTCGTAATCTCATTGATTTTCCTCAGCTTTAAGGGATATCAAATTTATCTGCTTGACGTAAAAGAATATTTACTTTACTTCGATGATCAACAAATTTGTGGAAATAAATGTGTGGACCCTTGAACTGATTTAACGACATATTAATTTATTATTTTTAAAATTATTGTTTCTTGAATTTTTCATTCAAATCCCATGTTCTTTCTCATTTCGGTATACTATAAGAAGATTAAATGAAATTTCTCTTGGGTTCGACTTAGTTTTCATGATCATACTATAAATTTATTTTATTTATGATAATTAAATCAGAATTGTATTTTGATGATTGCGATGACCGATAAGAGTTCATGTTGAAATGGATAATTAGCATGCCTAAATGTGTGGCTGTGAAGGGAGTTCTTGTATGGAGGCTCCTGTACTAAACTCAAAGAAACTAACCAAGCATCATTAAAAAAAATAAAGAAGAGGAGGAGGAGGAGGAACTTTTACTATTCATTCTATTTTTAGGCTGCATTTGTTTTTGTGATTTAATTATGTACTTAAAAAAATTAATTTTTTTTGATGTATTTGAATTGTTTTGATGTATTTATATTAAAAAAAAATTAAAAATAAAATAAAAATATTATTCTGATACATTTCCAAGTAAAATTTGTTTTCGTGGTTTAATTATGTTCTTAAAAAAACAAAAACAATTAAACAAAATGTTTTTGGTGTATTTAAATTGTTTTGATGTATTGATGTTAAAAATAAATTTTAAAAAATAAAAATAAATATTATTCTGATATATTTCCGAGTAAAAATTACTTTGAAAAACAATCTCTTACAATCCCAAACACGTTCTTAGAATCAAATCAATATTCATTTATTATTTTATTCAATGGTATTTTATAAATTCTTGATTGGTTTGAAGAGTTTTACTTGATATTTTAAAAGTTTTTGATTGATTTTGGGAATTATGTTTATTAAAAAAAAACTAAAAGAATATATTCTTTATCTTTTTATTTCACTACTTGTAATATAATTCTATTTCGATTCTTTAAAATTTTAGATTTTTTTCCTCTCTTCAGTTTAAGAATAGTTTTGTTAGGTCTTTAATATAGAATCGAGTTTTTTTTTTTACTTTATTTGTTTTTAATGATTTCTAAAGTGAATTAAGATGAATTTAGAGATAAAAAAAAATGGTTTATTACATATTGTTAGGATGATCAAATCCGACAAACCCCTGATTTTCAACGATCACATGGTCGTAAAAAATTGTAGATTATGTTAATATGTCATTCCTAGTGGACAATGTCTTGCCCACCTCTTCTTATTTCAGAGCCACATGTGTTTGGCCCAGCCTCTATGGCCAAGTTCTTTTTAGGCTCACGCGCGGGCGTTGCCTGTTCCAAGATTAGCTTTCATGTTTTTTTCTTTTTCTTTTTGTTTTAGTTTTCAATTATACTTTTTTATCTTAAAATAAAAATTTCCCATGTATTATAAAAAAATTAAAGCTTATTTTTGGATTTTACAAGCAAACTTAAAAAATATAAAATTAATTATTTTTTAAAAATTATTGACAAAAACAATTATTCTACACACAACCTTACAGAAAAAATATTAATTTTTTTTTATAATAATGGTTTGGTATTTAATAATTAATCAATATAAGATGTTTAAGAATATCACAGCAACAAGAGTAAACATAATTGACCTAACATCAAAATTTGTTTTAAATATTTTTTCAACATTTGCAATGAATTAGCATTTAGTAGCGAAAAAAGATTTAATAGTTAGTAATTTATTATTAATTAATTTTAAGTTGATTTAGAATTGATTAGTATATTGGTCTGTGTTCCGCAATATATCAATAATAATTTTTTTAAAAGATATATAAAAAATATAAAAAATATTTTAATTGATTTAGATTTGATAGTCATATCAGATCTATGAGTTTTAGATTTAGTAACTAAATCAGATCCAAGTCTAAACAAGTGATAATAAAAATATTGATAGCTCATAGAAATTCCAATAAATTTTTCCTATGTCAATTCAAGTTTTTTTCCCCTTTATCTATTTGTAATAATTGTAAAAAAAAAAAACAAAGAAGAAACAGTTTAATTGTTGTCGTCATGATACGATGCAATCAATGTCCCATGTTCTTCTCTCATTACGTTTTATGCAAGTATTATTTTACTCGCTGAAAATAAACTTTCTTAGCACCATAGCTGGCGGTGTAAATTAAAAAGATGGTGTTTTTATTTATTGTGCATCACCTTAAAAAAAATTATTTGTTTTAATATTTTTTATTTATTTTTTAATTCATATTTATTTTTCTAATTTCATACTTCAATATTTAATTTATTAAAGATTAAGTTTTATAATTTATTATGATTTATCTTATATGTGGTCAACTCAGTTTCATCAACCGTATTACAAGTTTAGAGAGTTAATTTGATAAACTCAAAAAAAAATTAATTGATTTTTTTTTAATTTCATCATTTATCATTATATTGGTTGGGAATTAAGTTTTATGATTTATTTTAATTTGCTTTATATGAGGTTATCTTGGTTTCATGACTCGGACAGTGAATTTGGCTGGTTAACCTAGTCGATTTGAGTTTTTTTTCTTTTTTATAATGGATATTTTTTTTAATTTCATCATTTTAACATAGAGTTGATTATGAATTAGGTTTCATGATTTATTTATTTATTTGCTTTCTATGAGTTTATCCCAATCTTAGGACTCGAGTCACGTGTTTTGCGGATTAATCCAGGTAGACTTGGATAGTTTTATTATGTCTTATTTTTAAATTGATTTTTTTTTTAACTTTCAACATTCACCAATGAGTTTAATAAAAATTAAGTTTCATGATTTGTTTTGATTTGTTTTTTTATGGAATTATCATAATCTCATCATCTTAGTCGCAGGTGTGACAATTAACTCGAGTTAACTTATGTCATTTTTTTATTTACTTTCTATAAGGTTATTCTAATCTGATGACATGGATTGTAGATTTAGTAGGTTAACCTGAGTTAATTTTTTTTGTTATTTTTAATTAATCTTTTTTCAATTGTATTCTTTAATATTGAGTTGATTGAAAATTGAACTTCATAATTTATTTTGATTTGCTTTATATGAGATTATCATGGTCTCATGAATCAAGTTGAGGATTTGTCATCTTAACCCGGGTTAGCTCGAATCGATTCAGTAGATTATCGTTTTAATATTAAAAAAAAGATATTATCTTAAATTTTTGTGAATCAAAATATATGTTTTTACCGGTTGTTCGAGTTGTATTTGAATCTATCAAACTAATTAGATCACATCATGTCAATCTTCACACAATTTAATTTTTTTTACTATAAAAATATTAGTAATGTATAGATATTTTTTTATATTAAAAAAACAATAATTTAACCAAGAGCATAATGCAGATCGACAATTTAGTCAACAAATTACATTTCTTTTCAAGGAAAATTTTGAAAACAAATTAATAACGCCGCCATTATTTCATTAATCTCTTTTCCTATTTAATAACTCATCCCAGTTAGGACAAGTCCACTGTTTCCGTAGAAAATTGCTCCCCACTTTTTGTAAATTTTCCACACTTATTAATTAGTCTTCCATTGTGTTTCTAAGAAACCACTCAATTCTTGTCCGTTGTTTCTTTTTCCAATTCCAACTCTCTGGTCCTCCTTTATATGCTTTCTTTATTAAAATAAAATAAAATAAAAATGGATTAGCAAATCATCTCGGATAACGGTCTTTTCCACATGATTTTTTAATTATTATTAAATTGATTTGGACATATTAATATTTTTATATTTTTTACCACAGTAAAATTACATATTTACTTTTAGAAACATAATATATATATATATATATATATATATATATATTAAACTTGTGTTTAGAGGACTTTTTACCTTTTTATTTTTTTAAGCTAAGTGAAATGATTCAATTATTTTTAAAATAAAAAAAAAATCTTAAGCTAGAGTTAAGGGGTTTTGATGTATTTTCAATTTGATTTTTTGATTATAATCAAGTAAAGTGAGGAATAATTCAGTATTTTAATAAATATTAAATATTATTTTAAAAAAAACATTGGATGCAATTGTTATTTTTTAAATTTATTTATTATCGTTATATTTTTTTATTCATATTATTAAATAAGAAGAAATTATTAAATCTAATTGAATCAATTACTTGAGTCTTAATTTTTTTTTTTTTAGATATGATCTTAGCATCTTTTCATATTAAGAAAAAAATAGATCGGCACACTTTACGTATCTAATACAAGCTAAAGCCGACTCTCCACAATTGCTTATAAAAATATTGGTGGTGGATATTATTCCATTCCGAGCATTAATTTCTTATTGCCATCAAAATCAATAGTTCAAATTAATTAACATTTTTATGTCAAAGTAAGAAGATGACTTAGAATTATGAAATATCTAAAAATGCAATTTTGAGAAAAATATTTTGAGAAATAGGCTGTGTCTCTTGGACGTGAGCCGAGCCCGATGGAGCTGTTTGTGGAGACGCACGTGCGGAGTCAAGACCGCCAGAAGGGGGCGCAACAGTTCGTTGATAAACCGTGCTCAATATTTCGTGGTATGTTTGTTCAACCATTTTATTTTGTAAGTTATTATGTTTATTGTATTGAATATGATGATTACTTTTTTATTTTATTTTCAGGAGACCTATAATAATCGGTTGAGGGAGAGATACGAGGACGATACTTTGACCCATCCAGAATTCGATCCGGATTTGTGGATGGAGGTTGGCTCGTCAGGTGGACCCGATAAAAATCAGGTTTACGGGCTCTCCAACACTACGGCCGACAACTTGCGGTCGACCCGTAGTGTTTCAACCGTTGGGAGCTCCCAATCAATATTGAGCTCCCAATCTAGGGAGTTCATGGCTTTGCAGCAACTCACCGAGAAATACGATAACCTACAAGCGGAGTACGCACAACTCAAAGTGTCTCATGCACAACAAAGAGCGGAACAAAGAGCGGAGTCTGAGCACTTCAAAGCGTCTCAAGCACAACAAAAAGCGGAGTATGAAGCGGCTCATGAACAGCAAAAAGCGGATTATGACCAGCTTTACGAAATGATTATGAAATTATCAAATAGCGGAACATGTGCGCCTAATCCTTTTTGGCCGTATAACCACCAGCCTCCGCCAGGATCTCCTCCTCCTCAAGCTCCATCATCTTTATATTAATTTGTAATCAACATTATTTACCTTTTAAACTTTATTTATTATTTTTCTTGAAACATATTCAGTTTGTAATGAATATTATTTAACTTTGTTTTTTTTTTTTATGTTTAATATAAATTTTATTTGCATAATTGGTTTGTATTACAATTAATTTATATAGTTTTATATTATATATCCTAAATAATTTTTTAAAAACAAATTAAGAAAAAAACTATTACCAAGGATTTTACCGACGGATTAATTCGGTCTGTATTTTAAACACTCACCGACAGAATTACCGACGGAATTAAACCGTCGGCATTTAACAGTAGCTTCCACAATCACCGACGAGTTACAGACGGACATATTCTGTCGGTATTTCATACATTCACCGACAGATTTACCGACGGATAGTTTCCATCGGTTAATCACAATATACCGACGGACTAAAAATCCGTCGGTATATTTCAAGCGGGAATCTTTTTTTTTTGGCACGCAAATTCCGTCTGTAAAACCATAGGCAAATATTTTTTTTGTTTTTCCGACCGATATAGCGACGGAATAGGGGATCACCGACGAAGGGAAAGCTGACGGACGTAATCCGTCGGTAAAAAAATCACCGATGAACTTCTAATCACACACCGACCGAATTTTTCCGTCGGTAAAACTGTAAAATCTTGTAGTGTTAGAGAAAGCGAACTTTACTATTCCATGCTTATATATGATTACTTATATTTAGTTTAACTTTACTATCTTAGAAAAATCTAATCATAATTGAACATTAGTTTAACTTTTTGAATTTGATTACTTATATTTAGTAACATGTATAATTAAAAACTCTTGAATAGTAAAATATATAATTAAAAATTATAAAATATTCAATCTTAAATTCTAATAATTATATTTTAACATTATAAAATTAAAATATCTTCTATTTTCTAAATGAGTATTACAACACAATTTTTCAAATGATTATATATGCTTGCTTTACACAAGCTAGATACCATTCCATTTCGAGCATTAATTTCCTATTGCCGTCGGTCAAAATCAATAGCGTCCAGGGTGATGAATTTCAATTTAATTTGGTTTTTCTCTAAAAAATAATCAAAATAAAATTTTAAAAAACTAAAAAAATTAAACCACAATCAGTTCAAACTAATCGAGTTCAATTTGATCCGGTTCAGTTTCTTAATATAAAAACTAGAAAAACTTATATTTGTAGTTTGGGCTTTTTTTAGGGGCTTTCTAATGAGACTCGACAAGACCAAATATAAACCATCACCGTGAATGCCGGAACAACACAAGCCCGTATTTGGGGACGGACCAAGTGCAATTTCAATGGGGCCGGGCGAGGGAAGTGGGAGACAGGTGATTGCAATGGGCTCTTGCAATGCCAAGCCTTCGGGAAACCCCCAAACACACTGGCTGAATATGCCTTGAACCAATTCAACAACCTGGATTTCTTCGACATATCTCTTGTTGATGGGTTTAATGTTCCTATGGACTTCAGTCCAGTATCAGGCAACTGCCGCGGAATTAGGTGCGCAGCTGATATCAATGGACAGTGCCCAGATCCGCTCAGGCCAGCGGAGGCTGCAACAATCCTTGCACTGTCTTCAAGACAGATGAATACTGTTGCAATTCTGGCAGCTGTGGCCCAACAGATTACTCTAGGTTTTTCAAGCAGAGGTGCCCTGACGCTTATAGTTATCCTAAAGATGACCAAACAAGCACCTTCACCTGTCCCGGTGGAACTAATTACAGGGTTGTATTCTGCCCTTGAAGCTGTTTTAAGCCAGGAATTTAATGGTGTAAAATGAGAATAAGGACCTTTGGTCGATTCACTTCTGACGGTGTGAATTGCTGCCAAGGTCACATGCTTTATTATAATAAAATTTACTACAACATTAAAAATGATAAGACCCTTTATTTGCTCTAGCTGTTAAATACCCAAACAAAGCGCGTTTCATCCTTTCGTGAGCATATGCAGCCCAGAAGCACTTTCTTCATTTTTAACCATAGGAAACTACAAAATACAACTATGCTGCAAGCAATTACCTAAAATAAAACGATTTAAGTAGTGCTCATGTTTGTTAGCTTCTTCCAACAGGGTAATCCATTTCCTTTTATATTAATCATCTGTCTTTTGTTGACAAAACAATTCTTTCCTTCTTTGTTTAATCTCTGTTAAAATCTGTTGCTTCTAAGCACTTGACAAGAGGTAATCCTAAAGCATTATCAGATCAGCAAGGCATGCAATAACACAGGTCAACAGAAAATACTGAAGGGGAGGTAAATTAAAATTGTAATAAATAAATACATAACTGATAATGAGGTGGATCAATAGAAAATTTCTCTCCTTCCATTTTCTTTTTTGGAAAATTCGTACTAGTGACCTTGTTCGTGACTAAACTGGGAAAGTCACCTCCATCTTCTAGCAGAAGCATCACCTTAAAACTAAAATTTACATGTTCTTCATCTCCTGGTTGAAGCAGTACGCAGGAGCTTGAGTCAAGGAATCATCCCAAAGCACTGCGCCTACCTCAAAAGTTATCACATGAGTGGAAATACCTGCAAATATGATCAGGTTGTGGTCAAATATTACTAAACGGCAACTACAAGGAATAACCATAATCAAATGAACATAAAGCACTGCAGCTTCTAATTAGTCATAGTAATCATAAGTGATATCATACCATCGTTAAAATCCCATCTGACAGGCCTCTTCGTATAAACATCCTCACAGTACCATATAGTGTCGATCTTCTCCCATACATTGCATAGATACCCATCAGTGACAGCAGTCCCTAGATATTCGGCTCCATCAAGAAAATCAGGCCTAGGAATACCCACATCATTAACCATAATCCGACATATGAGGCTCGCTTAAAGTGTAATAGAAGGTTGTCCCATTATTCCACTCCGTGTCATATAACAAAAACAGATAGTTGTTTCTGTATTATATTCACATTGTGGCCTCTAGGCCAATCATACCACATATTGGTGATTTGGAGGCGTGTTGAGCTCAAGTTCATATACAAAAGTGCATGGAATTGTTCAGGCCATGGAGCAGGAATTGGGGCTGATGAGTACTCTGGCTCAGGCCATTGAAGTCAAGGGTTTATGAGTTGGAGGACTCCGAGGGTTATCCTTATAAATTGTCTGTGGAATTGTAGCTTCATCTTTCTTTTTTGTGTATGACTGGTTGTTGATCTTTTGCTAGTTTCTTCCTTATCTATAAGAGTAGGGGGTGATAGGTGCAAAATATATATATATGTTTTCATTCCTTTTACAGTATGCTTTTTAAGGTATATACTTCGTGAATTAATCGCTAAAAGATAAGAAATTCTGAATTTTACGTTTTGGATTTAGCTTTTTGTAACCGGGTTTTTGCCGAGTTAGAGTTCTAGAATAAGAATGCGGGCTTAATTTAAGCTGAAATACACATGTCAACCTTTCCAGGAAGGTATTATGAGCAAAAATCTGATATCATTTGGATCTTGAATTAGACCCACAAGCTCGGGCAAGAATCCTTCTCGTAGTAGGATTCTCTGCTTTCATACTAGATATTCAAATGAGAATATCTTGAGCTTCTGATATCGAAATCAGGCTATTCAAAAACCCAAATTCATCTACACATACAAGACTACAGCTTTCATGAGGACTTAAAGTCAGATAAAATCATTTTGATGGACAGAATCAGGACGCAATCTGGTTGGTCAAGATAGGTCTCCCAATTTGATTCGGAAACTAACAATGTCGAGCATCCCAATACGATTGAGAGTCTGACATAAGAACAGTGGGTCTTAGGACCCAATAAAGGTTCAAATAAATCCTTTAACATGTCATGAATGAAAAAATATAGCTGAGATGGTCGGATATTGCAAGAAACCAAGTCAGAATCAAAGTCTAAATTGCAACAGAGTTGGGTCGGATATTGCAAGAAACCAAGTCAGAATCAAAGTCTAAATTGCAACAGAGTTGGTATTACTATAGAATTGTGACAGCAGCAGAATCTGTTTTCAACACAAATTATGAGAGATTTATCCAACTTTAAAGTCCAGATAAAGAAGGAACGAATTTAGCATCATGAAGACTTCTAATTAGCCTATGAGGTTATCTTGATTTCATGACTCAGGTAGTGAATTTGGCTGGTTAACCTAGTCGATTTGATTTTTTTTAATGGATATTTTTTTTAATTTTATCATTCAGCATGAAGTTGATTATGAATTAGGCTTCATGATTTATTTATTTGTTTTCTATGAGTTTATCTTGATCTTAGAACTCGAGTCACATGTTTTGCAGATTAATCCAGGTAGAATCGGGTCGTTTTATTATGTCTTATTTTTAGATTGATTTTTTTTAACTTTTAACCTTCAACAATGAGTTTAATAAAAATTGGGTTTCCTGATTTGTTTTAATTTGTTTTTTATGAGATTATCATAATCTCATAATCTTAGTCGCAGGTGTTGTCGCGGGGGGCGCGACGTCGTCTGGCGACGGCGGAGGCTCCTGTCGTGCCTCCTGTGTGAGGGGTGTTGTGTTGGGAAGGGTTTTTGGATTTAATCATAAAATTATGATTAATTTTTAGGAGTCGCCACCTAGTATTATGGTCACTAGGAACCTATGGTCTGCGAGAGTCTGGGTAAGGGACTGGTTATACAAGGGGAAGACGCATCACCCCTAGTGCACCCAACCTAAGGTAAGCTGCATTGTTGTTTGATTATTTTTTTCTAAGTCGGGTTTCTATTCGTTGGTCTTTTCTAAGGCTCAAGGCAGATCTCTCTTCATGAGAGAGTCTCTACCTTATTGGGTTAAATCCTAATCGTTCTAAACTTTAAATTTTAGCATCGTATTTGTACACTTTGTATCTTTAATACCTGATGGTGTACTTTATCGTGTAATTTTACACCTCACAAATATTAAAGTCTACATCCGGATCCTAAACAAAAATGGAAAAAGATTTTTGACATGTTGGCCAAATCCTAATGGATAATCATAAACTGGTTACGATATCCATTTTTGAATTTAAAAAAAAAACATGAAAAATATGCAATTTTTTTTTTGAAAAATATGCTTGGAAAAATTTTAGGATTTGGCTGTATGCAATAAAATAATTTTTATTTTTGAAAATGTTTTGAGTTTTTTTTTGAAATATTTTGGATAAAACCAGGTATTTTAATACAGGATTTGTATTTTACAGTGTAAATATACAACCCGATATTATGCAAAATTGGTAGAAAAATATGCGAGAAAATCATAATTTTTTTGAAATGATTTTTTTAAAAAATTTTGGATTAAAAAAAAGAGGAAGGTATAGTCCACTGTTCACTCAGTGAACAGAGTCAACGAAGAAGAAGAAAAAGGGGAAGGGGAGAGAGGACGGACAACCTGGCGTGGTGGTGATCTGGCCGAGGATGATGGTGTGCTGTTGGTGATTGCAGCGGCGGTGGAGTTAACTGCCTGAGTTGGCTGGAGCGGCTACAGCTGTAAGAGGAAAAAAGGAAGAAATCTACAGAAAGGAATCTACAGAGGGGAGAAAGAGGAGAGGAAGGAGAGGAGAGAGACGTAGTGACTTCTCTACAGCTAGAGAACCATCTGTTGGTGCAGGAGAAAGGTTTTTGTGGGGTGTTCAACGGCGAAGGAACAAAGAAGAAGAAGCAAAAGAAGAAAATTTGCAGCGGGGAGAGGGAAGACCTCGCGGTGGCTGCGCCTATCGCCGGTGAGGATTTGGGTTTGCGGGGAGGTTGTGATGTCGTCTGTTGCTGGAGGAGGAATGTTTCTGTGGGGTCTCCAAGGGCTGAAGAAGCATCGGGGGGAGAGAGAGAGAAGAGAGAACGTTGGCTGGAAGAAAAACAGGGGAGAAGTTGATTTTTTGGCTTATTTTAGACCCGATTTTTTCCTCTCTTGGGTCACCAATGGAGCCTCTATTTATAGGCAATGGAAGAGGGTAATCTCGTCTACATCGGGGTAAAATTTCAGCCCTTGATTCTGTTGGGAAGGATCCCATCCGTTGGCTCAAAAGAGGAATGGTGCACTGTCAAATCTGCAGAAAAAGCTGCATGAGTTGGCATGTTTAGGCCGATGCCGACGCCGATTAATTGTCATTCACACTGAACTATTGATATAGAGCTGTATAGAAACTGCAGAGGATCATTTTAGTGCAATTTTGGTTAAATTTGGTGGAATGTAGAGGCATTAAATGCACATGCGAAGTAGGTAACCTGAACAGTTATTTCAGAGATTTAAAGAAGAAGATGAACAGTGCCAAAGTTCTGATTTTAGCCAAAGTTCATTTCAGTCCTTCCTCTTTAAATTCGATTTATTTGGGCCTATAATTAATCCTAAAACTTCAATTTTCTTACAATTTTGCCCTTGATTTTGTCAATTGAACCCCCATAGTTGGCCGCCTGTTGCAGAATGGTTCTTGGATGTGAATTTTGTCAATTTAACCCCTAATTGACTCCAAAACTTCATTTTTCTTGCAATTTAGTCCCTGATTTCAATCAATTAACTTGATAAAAATTAAATTTGGTCTCTTAAAATTCTAATATTCTCAATTAAGCCCAAATTAGGCTCCCAAACTTAATATTTCACCAATTAAGCCCCAAATAAAATTAATTTGACCCATTTAAAGTATAATTAAGTCCTTGCAGTTAATTAAATCCTTCAATTGGACCAAAATTAATTCTTAAACATAATTAAAATTTAATTTGGCCCATGATTAAATCAAATTGGCCTATTAAAAATTTAATTATGTTATTGGACTTATTTTTTATGCAAATTCATCCAATAATCATTTAATTTGATCTTGAATTTGCATTTTTTTCTCTATTTTTGGGCATAATGGGGGTACAATTAGGCCTTGAATTTCCTCCAAAAATTGCTATTGATTTTCCGACCTGCTTTCTCTATGTTGTCAGCCTTTATTTTATTTTTTGATTTTTATTTTGAAAAAAATAAATTTTTGAGGAATAACCCAGAATTGGGTTAGGACAGGTGTGGCAATTTACTCGGATTGACTTAGGTTATTTTTCATTTACTTTCTATGAGGTTATTCTAACCTCATGACCTGGATTATAAATTTAATAGGTTAATTTGAGTTTTTTTGGTTATTTTTAATTATTTTTTTTCAATTATATTTTTTAATATTGAGTTGATTGAGAATTGAACTTCATAATATGTTTTGATTTGCTTTATATGAGGTTATTATAGTCTCATGAATCAAGTTGATGATTTGTCATCTTAACCCAGATTAGCTCGGATTGATTCAATATATTGTTATTTTAATATTAAAAAAGTAAGATATTATCTTGAATTTTTATAAATCAAAATATATTTATACCGATTATTTAAGTTGTTTTTATATCTATCAAGCTAATTAAATCACATCATATCAATTTTCACAATTTAATTTTTTTTACTACAAAAATATTAGTCATACCTAGATATTTTATTTATATTAAAAAAAAATAATTTAACCAAGAGCATAGTGCAAATCGACGTAAGCAATTATTTCAGTTAGGACAAGTCCACTGTTTCTGTGGAAAATTGCTCCCCACTCTGTGTAAATTTTCCACCATTATTTTTCCACATATTAATTAGCCTTCCATTGTGTTTCTAAGAAACCACTCAATAGTCAATACTTGCCCGTTATTTCTTTTTCCAATTCCAAGTCTCTGGTCCTCCTTTATATGCTTTCTATATTAAAATAAAATAAAATAAAAATGGATTAGCAAATCATCTCGGATAACGGTTTTTTCCACGTGATTTTTTAATTATTATTAAATTGATTTGAACATATTAATATTTTTATATTTTTTTAAACAGTAAAATAACATAGTTGCTTTTAAAAACATAAAAAAATATAAATATATATATATTAAACTTGTGTTTAGAGGCCTTTTTACCTTTTCATTTTCTTAAGCTTAGTGAACTGATTCAATTATTCTTAAAATAATAAAAAAAATCTTAAGCTAGAGTCTGGAGGTTTTTATGTATTTTTAATTTATTTTTTTTTTGTTATAATCAAGTAGAGTAATGAATAATTCAGTATTTTAATAAATATTAAATATTATTTAAAACAAACATTGAGTTTTCTCGAGTTATCCCAATTGTTATTTTTAAAATTTATTTATTATCGTTATATTTTTATATTTATATTATTAAATTAGATGAAATTATTAAATCTAATTGAATCAATTACATGCGTTTTAATTTATTTTGTTGAGATATAATCTTAGCATCCTTTTATTTATATTAAGAAAAAAAATAGATCGGCACACTTTACGTATCTAATACAAGCTAAAGCCGACTACTCTCCACAATTGCTTATAAAAATATTGGTGGTGGATATTATTCCATTCCGAGCATTAATTTCTTATTGCCATCAAAATCAATAGCGTTTGGCCCTTGTGGTCGATATTTTTAAAACCTGTCTTTCGGATGTTGGCTTGTTGCCGCTTCCCCTTTGTGTATGTGAAGCAGGATTCGGTTTTTTTTTTTTAAAAAAATCAAATAATAAAAATTCAAAAAATTATATTTTCTTAAATTTAAGAATTTGAATCGAATTTATGATGATAAAATGGGTAAATATAGGTATTTAGAAGCTCCATTAAATAAGGATTTTCATTTAATAATGATCTTAGAATATCTATTGCTAAATTCCCTCCAAACTAAATTCTACACATGTTCCTCTCTCTTCTCCACCTTTTATTTTATTGCCATAAGTGGAATGTCATTGAAAGAAAATAAAAATAGGAAAGATATCCAAAACTCCAATGAGGGTCGTCAGTATTAAGATATTGATGGCGCTCTGACAATCAACTATAGTTGAGGAGGAACCCACCCATGTAGAAAAAATTGTTTGCAGGCTCTTTGAAAGAGAGCCATAAGTTCGTGCGTTGGTTCCTGAGTCTTCTCTATGAACATGCCCGCAGCCACCCTCGCGTTGCTGGGGACGAAAGACTCTCTCTCTACGTCTTTACCCAGCAAAAAGGAATTCTACAGAGAAAATAGGGGCCATCAACTATACTAATTGCATTTAAATAGTGTTTTTGAAATTTCTACAATTCTACTCTACCTTCTCTCCCTCACTCTACACACACAATGAGGTTAGAAATTTGGTAGAGACGAGACAGTATACACACACACACACACACACGCTTCAATATAGTATTTGTATGAATTATCATTAACTTTAATCCTTCAAGGTTAATTAATCTGCCCCACTTCTCTTCTATAGGCTTCAATTTATAAATTATTTTCTAAATGTTTTTGAGTTTTTTTATTATTAAAAAAATTAATCAATAAAAAACACTTTTTCAATAAAAAAATAGTTTAATTTTTAGAAAAATATTTTTATTTTATTTTAAATGGAAAAATACTTTTTAGAAGTGGTAAAAAATTTAAAAATATCTTATTATTTATTAATTATATAAAATTTAGTTTTTAATTTTTTGAATTTATTTAAAATCTATATATAAGTATATAACTCAAATGATTATATATGCTTGCTTTATACAAGCTAGGGTCCTGTTGCCATTCCATTTCGAGCATTAATTTCCTATTGCCGTCAGTCAAAGTACTCAATAGCGACTGACCATACAAGGTTCGCTCTGGTCAAGAGTTTTTTTACCTTGTCTGGCGGCTTCGGGTTTTTTTTTAAAAAAAAAAAAGAAAAAAAAGCTATTTTAAACAATAAAAAAAGCTATATTTTCTTAAATATAAGAATTCAAATCCAAGTGTTTTTCAATTTATGATGAAGAAATAGATAAATTTAGATATTTAGAAACTTTATTAAATGAGAATTTTCATTTAATACTGATCTAAGATAATATTATTACTAAACTCTCTCCAAACTAAATTTCATGGATGTTCATCTCTCTTCTCCACCATTTTTTTTTATTTTTAATTATTTTTTACTTTTTAAAATCTATTGCTCAAATTAATTAACATTTTTATTTAAAAGTAAGATGACTTAGGGATATTTAAAACTACAATTTTAAAAAAATATACTTATAATTTTTTTTCTAGTATTCTCTTTCCCTCTCTTACGCCCACATGGTTTCTTGAAGGAAATATACTCGGAGCTTGCTTGGGAATGCGAGTTCTTAAAATTTTTTTAATTTGTTTTATTTAAAATTATATTTTTGGATGGTGCTGATATTAAAAATACAATTTTTAAAATAAAAAAATTATTTAAATATATTTTTAAATAAAATAAAATATTTTAAAAAATAACTGTTACTGTTACTGTAATAACAAATACGTTCTCAAATAATTGTTTTTTATAGAAGAATCTAATGTATTTTACGTCATCTATAATACATCATTTATAGAAGGACATGGCCAAACACTAGTTTCAATCTCATCCCCCTGTCTTGTAGACCAATGCAAATGTTGATTTTTCCTACTTTCCAGAACAGTTTGATTTTTCTTTCTTGGTAGATGTTATCCTTTAATGTGTTTTTTTATTTTTCTCTGCATTGCTCTTGATCCAACGGCACTAGCACACTGTGACACTTCTCCTATAAAAGCAGTCCTAAGCCCTCTCAAATAATCACAACACACCAGCATTCTCAATCCATATTTCTTCACTATGAGTCGTTTTTCTTACTTATCGTTGTTTCCCTGCTTCCTTCTTTTTGCCCATTTCTTCACCTTAAGCAACGCAGCTACTTTCGAAATCAAAAACCAATGCCCTTACACTGTCTGGGCCGCGGCTGTTCCCGGTGGTGGCCAAAGACTCGACCCAGGCCAATCATGGACCATCACCGCGAATGCGGGAACAACACAAGCCCGTATTTGGGGACGGACCAACTGCAATTTCGATGGGGCCGGGCAAGGGAAGTGCGAGACAGGTGATTGCAATGGGCTCTTGCAATGCCAAGCCTTCGGGCAACCCCCAAACACACTGGCTGAATATGCCTTGAACCAATTCAACAACCTGGATTTCTTCGACATATCTCTTGTTGATGGGTTTAATGTTCCTATGGACTTCAGTCCAGTATCAGGCAACTGCCGCGGAATTAGGTGCGCAGCTGATATCAATGGACAGTGCCCAGATCCGCTCAGGGCCAGCGGAGGCTGCAACAATCCTTGCACTGTCTTCAAGACAGATGAATACTGTTGCAATTCTGGCAGCTGTGGCCCAACAGATTACTCTAGGTTTTTCAAGCAGAGGTGCCCTGACGCTTATAGTTATCCTAAAGATGACCAAACAAGCACCTTCACCTGTCCCGGTGGAACTGATTACAGGGTTGTATTCTGCCCTTGAAGCTGTTTTAAGCCAGGAATTTAATGGTGTAAAATGAGAATAAGGACCTTTGCTCGATTCACTTCTGACGGTGTGAATTGCTGCCAAGGTCACATGCTTTATTATAATAAAATTTACTACAATATTAAAAATGGTAAGACCCTTTATTTGCTCTAGCTGTTAAATACCCAAACAAAGCGCGTTTCATCCTTTCGTGAGCATATGCAGCCCAGAAGCACTTTCTTCATTTTTAACCATAGGAAACTACAAAATACAACTATGCTGCAAGCAATTACCTAAAATAAAACGATTTAAGTAGTGCTCATGTTTGTTAGCTTCTTCCAACAGGGTAATCCATTTCCTTTTATATTAATCATCTGTCTTTTGTTGACAAAACAATTCTTTCCTTCTTTGTTTAATCTCTGTTAAAATCTGTTGCTTCGAAGCACTTGACAAGAGGTAATCCTAAATCATTATCAGATCAGTAAGGCATGCAATAGCACAGGTCAACAGAAAATACTGAAGGGGAGGTAAATTAAAATTGTAATAAATAAATACATAACTGATAATGAGGTGGATCAATAGAAAATTTCTCCCCTTCCATTTTCTTTTTTGGAAAATTCGTACTAGTGACCTTGTTCGTGACTAAACTGGGAAAGTCACCTCCATCTTCTAGCAGAAGCCTCACCTTAAAACTAAAATTTACATGTTCTTCATCTCCTGGTTGAAGCAGTACGCAGGAGCTTGAGTCACTGAATCATCCGAAAGCACTGCGCCTACCTCAAAAGTTATCACATGAGTGGAAATACCTGCAAATATGATCAGGTTGTGGTCAAATATTACTAAACGGCAACTACAAGGAATAACCATAATCAAATGAACATAAAGCACTGCAGCTTCTAATTAGTCATAGTAATCATAAGTGATATCATACCATCGTTAAAATCCCATCTGACAGGCCTCTTCGTATAAACATCCTCACAGTACCATATAGTGTCGATCTTCTCCCATACATTGCATAGATACCCATCAGTGACAGCAGCCCCTAGATATTCGGCTCCATCAAGAAAATCAGGCCTAGGAATACCCACATCATTAACCATAATCCGACATATGAGGCTCGCTTAAAGTGTAATAGAAGGTTGTCCCATTATTCCACTCCGTGTCATATAACAAAACAGATAGTTGTTTCTGTATTATATTCACATTGCGGCCTCTAGGCCAATCATACCACAGATTGGTGATTTGGAGGCGTGTTGAGCTCAAGTTCAAATACAAAAGTGCATGGAATTGTTCAGGCCATGGAGCAGGAATTGGGGTTGATGAGTACTCTGGCTCAGGCCATTGAAGTGAAGGGTTTATGAGTTGGAGGACTACGAGGGTTATCCTTTTAAATTGTGTGTGGAATTGTAGCTTTATTCCTTTCTTCTCTGTTTTTGTCAATTTTTCAGCAACCATGAACTAAACTTCTGAATTTGATTTAATAGAGATACACATCATCTCTATTAGCACGCTGTAAAGTAATGTTATCATTTTAATTCTTTCAAATTCAAATATTTATTTTTCCTTATTCAGAATTATGCTATTGATTGTTATTCAAGTTTATTGAATTGTTTTGAGATGACATGTATGCTTTCTAGTTTCTTTCAATCTGTAATTATTTTTAGGGACTAGAGTAAGAAGCAAAAGAATTAATTTGATTGCTGCAACTCTCATCTTGATTTATTAGGGAAGAATAAACTAAGTTAAAATTATCAAGCTTTTGAACGTTTGTTTAGAATAAATGCATAGATTTTATTCCTAAGACTATTGCCAAGTAAATGAAAATTGCTTTCAATATTACATTCGCTTGATAGTAAGAAATTAATTAGAGAGCTTTTCCTAATTAATGTACTCGTAATCTCATCGATTTCCTTCAGCTTTAAGGGATATCGAATTTATTTGCTTGACGTGAAAGAATATTTATTTTACTTCGATGATCAATAGATTTATAAAAATGGACGTGTGGACCCTTGAACTGATTTAACAAGATATCAATTTATTAGTTTCAGAATTGTTATTTCTTGAATTTTTCATTCAAATCCCTTGCTCTTTTTCATTTCAGTATAATGTAAGAAGATTAAACGAAATTTCCCTTAAATTTGACCTGGTTTTCATGATTATACTACAAATTTATTTTGTTTATGATAGTTAAATTAGAATTATATTTTGATGATTCCGATGACCGACTAGAGATCACATTGAAACAGATAATTAGCATGCCTAAGTGTGTGGCTGTGAAGGGAGTTCTTGAATGGAGGCTCCTAAACTAAACTCAACTCGAAGGAACTAACCAAGCATCATTAAAAAAAAAAATAAAGAAGAAGAAGAGGAGGGACTTTTACTATTCATTCTATTTTTAGGCTGTATTTGTTTCCGTGGTTTAATTATGTTTTTTAAATTAATTTTTTTGGTGTATTTGAATTGTGTTGATGTATCGATTTCAAAAATAATTTTAAAAAATAAAAACAAATATTATTTTGATACATTTCCAAGTAAAAAATCTTTTGAAAAATAATCTCTCTTACAATTTTAAAAATGCTCTTAGAATCAAATCAATATTCATTTATTATTTTATTCAATGGTATTTTATAAATTGTTGATTGGTTTGAAGAGTTTTACTTGATATTTTAAAAGTTTTTGATTGATTTTGAGAATTATTTTTATTAAAAAAAACTGAAATGATATATTTTTTACCTTTTTATTTCACTTCTTATCATATAATTCTATTTCTCTTTCCTGGAAACCAAGTCAAATTTTTCTTTGACTGGAAAGTGTTTTCTGTTAACCAACTTTTCTAATGACAAATAAATACAAGAAAATTTAAAAAATAATTTTTTAAAAAATAAATACCGAAAAACAAACATAACCTATGTTAATATGTCATTCCTAGTGGATGATGTCTTGCCCACCTCTTCTTACTTCAGAGCCACACATGTTTGGCCCAGCCTCTATGGCGAAGTTCTTTTTAGGCCCATGCGCCGGCATTGCATGTTCCAAGACTAGCTTTCATGTTTTTTTCTTTTTCTTTTTCTTTTAGTTTTCAATTATACTTTTTTATCTTAAAATGAAAATTTCCCCTGTATTATAAAAAAATTAAAGCTTATTTTTGGATTTTCATGCAACCTTACAAAATATATATTTTTTTTAAAATTATTGACAAAAACAATGATTCTACACACAACCTTACATAAAAAATATTAATTAAATTTTTTTATAATAAAGGTTTGGTATTTAATAATTAATCAGTATAAGATATTTAAGAAAATCACAGCAACAAGAGTAAACATAGTTGACCTAAAATCAAAATTTGTTTGAAATCTTTTTTCAACATTTGTAATGAATTAACATTTAGTAGCTAAAAAAAGGATTTAATAGTTAGTAATTTATTATTAATTAACTTTAAGTTGAAATTCTATCTCGTGTTAGAGTTGAGTAATATATTGACCGCACTTCAAGATGGATCAGCAACAATTTTTTTTTAAAAAAATATATATAAAAAATTAAGAGTATAAAAAATATTTTAAGAGACTTGGATCTGGCGATCATGTCAGACCTAAGCATCTTGGTTCTGACGACTATACGAGATCCATGAGCCTAGACCCAAATCTGAGCAGGTGATAATTAAAATGTTGAGACCTATAATTTTTTTAATTTTTATAAGAAAAAACATTTAAATTATTATTGAAGTTAAAAAATTATTTATAAACAACAAATCATCACAAAAATTTAATTTAACATTTTAGATCTAAAAATTCAAATCATATCTTCCTATTAAAATAATTCATTTTTAATATTTATGAATTTGTTATTACTTCAATATAAATTCTATCTTCTCTCTTTTTTTCTCTTTTTTTTAATGAATTTTAATTTTTTATATTTTTTATTTAAACACAATGCAACAAAAAAAACCGTGTATTTAATAGGTGGTCCTTTATGATTTTTCACCGACGACAACATTATTTTATATTTTTTTTAACAATACTGAACTATATGTGTTTAGTTTCATTATATATATTTTCATTCACAATGCACACAAAATGAAAAATCTTGGTTAAATGAGGTAGTATTTGTTTTTGTAATTTAATTGTGTTTTTCAAAAATTTAAAATTTTTTGATCTAAGGGTATGGATTTGATGAGTCTGCAAGACTCATGCGCCTGGATCTAGCAACCATGCCAGACCCAACCTGTTTGGTGCCAGTGTAAGAAAGAGTAAAAATGAGCATGAGTATCAGAAGGTGGTTTTGTGGTGTCTGAAATGTTAGCTAACAAAGCATCATGAGAAGGAGAAAAAATGAGTGTAAAAGATGCGTTGGCAAAGCGGAACCGCAAATATAATACATTTACAAGAAACAGAATCCAACTTCAGAATTAAGTTCAATTCGCTGCATCTATTATTAGTGAGAACTCTATTGCGTATTATTTCCGATGAAGATGATTAGATACAAGGAAAAAGGATAAAAAAAAAAAAAAAAGGGGGGTGGGGGCCTCTAGTCATCTGTCTATGTGCCATTTTCTACAGTGCAGACTGGAATATCATCTCAGCAAGTTCCTGCAAATGGCATAAATATCTTGAATTAGATTCCAGTCACATTCTAATAATTCAAATTTTAAGAACAAAAGCAGTAAATCTGATTTCCAGGAAAGCAACAGTTGAGGAAACAAAAATTTAAAGGGAAGATGGATTCAATTATCAAAGAAAATAAAAACAAGCTGGAGGTTCGTAGCAAAAGCTCAACCAGCACTTTCTAAAAGCACTGCATACTTTTATCTTTAACTTCTCATGCTAAAATCTGTTGGATAGTAATTCGGAAAATTCTACAAAATTATATCACTGATATATAAAGGGAAAGCCAGCAGTTTTTCCATCACGTTTCCTGCTAGAACTCATGGACAAACAAAAAATCCATTCAGTCTTTCAATCTATAATATCTGCATAAAAGGGTCGGATGCATGGTGATGGATGTTTTGCAATTGCTGAAGCAAAAATTGTTACTATCCAAATACCTGCTTAGCAGATGGAACCTTGGGTTCACCCCATTTCATGGCCAGCTTCTCAAGCGTTTCAAAATCTCCCTTACCAGCCTGTTGGAAGATGCATTACTTGTTAGCCACAAGGGAAATTAAAAAACATGACAAAATAGGAATAAGAAGCATGTTACCTCCACTCGTGCCCCGATTTCTGTATCAAAACTCTGCTAGCGTTTGCGAACAAGCTCAGCCAATGAACCATCCTTTGTTCCGCAGCAAACAAATTCAAAGGCATCAAAATCAAGATAATAAAAACACCTTCCATGAGAAGTTCGTAGAGAAGATGAAAATTAAAGATCTCACCTGAATCAACTTGGCAGCACTTCTGAGTCCAGGCTGATCCTACGTGCAACCGGATTTGAGATTGAATCTAGGTCGTTAATCAGGCCAAAATTGTTTTTATCAAATCTTAGCCGTCTAAAATGTGATTTGAATGATTTTAGACTTGTTTCCATCTAATATGATCGTTCCGGATGCAATGGTATGGTCCGATCGTTGAGATTGAGATGGAAAATGGCAGTGGTTAATTAACAAAAGAGATTGCCCGATTAGGAAGCATCTGAAGGTCATCGTGGTGGTCGATGGAGATGAAGAAGATGAAATCGCACATGTTTGCCCAATTACTTGTGTTGAACTGCTAAGTGGGGGAATTTTTTCAGTTGCCTTGAGGGAAGGCAAAATTGGGACACTCTAGACACCCGATCATGTGGACGATTTGAGGTGGAGAATGGAAATTGATGAAGACCAATCTTAACGAATCTAAGCACTGGTAGTCTCGCCAGATGTTGAGAAATCATGTATTAAACTAGTATATTCCATATCACTTGTAAAGGAAAGCCGCAACAAAGCTAGCAAATGGTTGTATATACGGAAAGACAGTACGATGGATAGATATGACCTAAGAAATTATGTCTAAGAGATTGGGTTTTAAGCGGGACCAGTGTGACCCCTCCAATCTTTCCTGGAAACTTGCTTAGTGGAAGGATTATCCATACGTACTATTTTCATATATATAGCAGTTTGTAATGAAACGGTTGAAGACTAACAAGATGACGGCACAAAGGAACAGTTGGGTTCCGTATGTTCAAGGATCTAATGGAGTGGTGATTTCTCCAAAGAAGTTAGATTTGGTGACTGTGATTTCTCGAGGGGAGAATTGATGAAGACCCTGATAATAGAAGAGAAATACAGCAAGGGGATAAAGATTGACACCTTATTTTGACTTGGATAGGTGTTGTGACAGGATGAGCTGCTGTCAAACATAAGCAAGGAATAGGGAGAATCTGGAGAACAAAAATTGCATGAGGGCACACGGAGATTGTGCAGGAGTACTTGTAGGATCCAACGAGGTACTGTAATGAGACAACAGGTGCAAGGAGAAGAACAGTTCCCAGATGAATTTTTGGAGTAGAGACTGTTAGAGGTTGTGCAACAGGAAGTCTCTTGTGCTCTTGATGAAGACAACAGGCGAAGACCTTTCCAATGCATAAAAGGATGGAAAGAGAGCTATTGTAGAAGCACCTAATTAAGGGGGTGCAAACGTCTGTGATAAAAGGTGACCGCCTATGTTGAAAGGCAAAGACACCAAAGGGAATTGGTGTAAGTGGAGCTGTCAAGCAAAAAGACACAGAAGCTCTAAACATAGAAATCGAGATGGAGGATTGCGAGGAGTATACCGCAACTTTCTCTTTCTATGTAATCAATGGCAGTGATCTCTCATAGTCCACATGGTGGTAGAGAATTTTGAAGCCACTTTGAAGCATATCAATTGAAGGAGGATGTGACCACTTATGAAGGGTGAAGACACCTTAGATAGAAGGTGTATGAGGGCCATGATAGGAGCCCCAGTTCAGATCGTTTTATGACAACAGACGAAGACACCTTAGAGAAGGTGTGAGGGCCTTGATATGAGCCTAAGTTCAGACTGCCTTATGACAACATGCGAAGACACCTTAGAAAAGGTATGAGGGCCTTAATATGAGCCCAAGTTCAGACCGCCCCATGACAACAGGCGAAGACACCTTAGAGAAGGTGCGAGGACCATGATATGAGGCCAGTTCAAAACGCCCCCAGAGCCAATGTGATGGCTGTATATGAGTGGACATGTGTATGGATAGCCAATGATGTGGCTATGATGAGTATGAAGATAAATACAGGATTGACTTTCATGGATATTGCCCCCATGTTAAAGGTCAATGAGCTAGAAGACATTTGCCTTTGACAATAAATGGGTGACTTGTAGAGCATTAAGACGCGACTGTTAGGAATGAGCAGAGGGCATGCGCAGGTTCCTATAACAAGTTGACTCTTGTCAAGGTGGTGAACTCAGTAATGGTATTGTAATACTCAAAGTAAGAAGACAGATATGGATCAACCTTTAATGGGCTGCCCACATGGTTAAAGGTGGAGAGCTACCTGGACTCTTAGGACTAAGAGTGAGAGACTCACAGAGAAGTAAGGCGTGGTTCCTAGGGTGGAACAAAGGGCAGACGCAGCTCCTGGATGAGTAGACTCTTGGAAGAATGATGAGCTCGTGATCATATTGAAATACTTAGATAATGACTGTCGCACTTAGAAATAGATATTTTCGTTTGAGGGGGTGTTGTAAGCTTTGGTGTAAGGCTTGATAAATCATTCCGGACCGAGCATAGTTGATACGCTCGAAGGGGAATGTTTTTCCAGAGACAAGCGTTAACACTCTTCAGATGTGATGTGACAGACCATCTAGTTGAAGTGATCCTTTTGTGTGAGAAAATGTGTGCTTTGGTGACTGAAAGGTGTGGCAAGTACCTGTAAACTTGGTCGGAGACGCTCTCAGAATGGTAAGCTTGGAAGAGCTGCAAGATGCAAGCATGCGCTGAAGAAGCAAGCGAACAATTGCCCCACATGAATGGCAAAGGGGGTGATTGTTGGGTTGGTTGCCATTAATGTGCAGCAACCATTAATAGATGGCACCGTCCATTGAAAAATACAGCAGCCCATCCTTAATGTCAAAAGTTGGCAGCCACTATTGTTGAAGAGGAGCTGGAGCTGGTGGCACCATGCCTATAAATAAGCACCAAGAGAGCAGAGTGAGAGCAAAGTAGTAGAGAACAATAGAGAAAGAGGGGCTGTCATTGCAGCAGCTGCAAGTGCAGCAATGAGAGCTGGGAGTAGAGTTTGAGTGAAGTGATCATCCTCTTCCATGTATTTGTATTGTATCCTTTCTCTAATATCTAATAATATGGAACTCTCCCGTGGATGTAGGTGGTTTTGCCAAACCACGTTAAATATTGTGTGTCAGTGTGCTTTGCCTCCAATGGGCAACTATCAGAACACCACCGGTCTGCGCAAGGGGGTTGGAATTCCCCAACACATTCCACTAATATGAGCAAGGAATATGTCCTCAACTTATGTACTCTCTCTTCGCCTAAAGAATCACATAATCAAGGCCATCACATAAGATCTTCATTCTAAAGCTGAAGGCAATACATCAAAATTGATAAAAATATTCAAGGAAGATGTGAAACTAACAGTTTTGCATCGAAATTGAATCCTACTGGTGCTAATCCTCCCTGGCATTAGGCAAAATGAAAACCAGCTAATGTAATTCCATTTCAAATGATAAGATATTTGAATTTTCACAACCAACTGAAAGCAACAAATCATTCACATACGTTTCTTATCACACTAAGCATAACCATAGTTATCACTGAAATATCAGTCATGAACTGATCTGTATCCCATCCTGTAGTCATGGTAACAACCTTATGTTATAACCATGCTCCTCTCTCTTCTCCACCTTTTATTTTCTTTTCTTTTGAATTATTTCTTACTTTTCAAATTCAATAGTTCAAATTAATTAACATTTTTACGTGAAAGTAAGAAGATGGCTTAGAATTATGAAATATCTAAAAATGCAAGTTTGAAAAAAAAAGAGTTATTAGTTTCTCCTGTCCTCTCTCTCACCGACACATTTTCTTTATGGATACAAAATAGGCTCAAAATAATACTACAAAACTGAAGGGACGAGGTCCCGGATCGATACATGCCATGTTTAATAACATTGATGTATAATTAAGTGGAATGTCATTGAAAGAAAATAAAAATATCAAAGATATTGATTATAAATGATTGGTTTTTATGTTTCAAAAGTATTTTTAAAAAAAATTTAATTTTTATTTAATTTTTTTTTAAATTAATATTTTTTAGGTGTTTTTAGATTATTTTGATATGCTAATGTTAAAAATAATTTTATTTTTAAAAAATAAATTTATTTTAATAAATTTTTAAATAAAAAATATTTAAAAAATAATTATTACAATATTTCCAAACGGCTTGATATCAAAATCCAAAACTCCAATCAGTATTCAGATATTGATGGCGCTATGACAATCAACTATAGTTAAAGAGGAACCCAAATGCTACTGGGGTTTGTTCGTCGGTGCCCAACCATGGAACTAGCACGTCTGGACCACATCTTTCTCCAGCTCAAAATCATGGTCCTGTAGCCCCTCGAGGAAATTCGCTGCCGTTTGCACATATTGATTCCGAGTTCTCAACGGTTCCTTTAACATCCTTGGACAACCCTTCAAGGATTTCAAGACAGCTCACAAAACATTGAGAATATGTTGAATTATTATGTAATTAATCAAAGGTATAGACTGTTCGTTGGTGTTCAATCAATTCTTTCAAAGTGAAATGAAAAGCGTCTCTTTGCCCCAAATTGCTATCTCGTGATCATTCTCCAGTGTTAGCACGTTGTCACATAATAATAACAGTACAATCTCTTCATTATTTTGTTCATGTGGTTGCTTCTGATTTTAAAATCAATCATGAAAAACAAGTGTTCGATGAAGGAAAAAACGTGGTTTATTACATGAGAGACCCATCATATTATGCGTTTAAAACGCATGTCGGTAGATAGTAGTTTCACGTATAGTTTTGAAATCCGACCCGATCATCGATTCGGTCAAGTGATTGGGTCACGGATCAGATGGATTGACCCGGATCAATTAAAAAAAAACACCTATAAAAAAAAACACGTAACTAATTACAATGCAACACTTGCATAAACCAATTTTAAATTATAAACCAACAACATAGATTTAATTCAATATCCAAAACACAAACCAAATATAAATTCTAAAATATTTAAAACAAAACATCCAACAACATAAATTCTAAATCAACAACACAATTCTAAATCAACAACATATTCACTTTTATTGAATGAACACATTAAGTTCTTCGGTGTCCATATGAGCAAAACTTGGATCAAATATCGATGGAATTGAGTCAATCTCGTCAACACCTAATAAATCCTCAGTATGCTTTTTTGAAACTTTATCGTCACAATCATCTTTAATATCATTAATATTAATAACATTTTTATTTCAAACATAATTAATAAATAAATATTATGTGTTAAACAAAATTTTATTTTAAATAATATTTATCACTAAATAATTATTTATTTATCCATTTCTAATAGGCCATAGCTCCAAGCCCACGCTGTATGGGTTTTCAAAATTACCGGGCGTGGCTCGAACTCTTCTTTCAAAAATGACTTGCCATGGCAACATAGCTGCAGCGTCTCAAAAAAGCAGCAATTGTTAGCAATGGCTAGTCTGATCCGACAATGGCCGTTTCTACGTAACCATTGCTTCTGTCACGCTACGTTCAACTACCTCCTCCCTGAATCTTTAATTTTATCCAACAAAGCCATCTCTCCTCGTCTCTCTCTCACTATAGTTACAGCTTCTAATCGTAACGCGCAGTTTCTATCACGCAGTCCAGAAAAAACTTCTGATTTTTGGACAAGGAGGAAATGCAAGCGATTTGGATTCTGAATCATACAAAAGCCGCAAATAGAAAAAACGCGAGGCTCGACTTGCCATTCGTTGGGGCATGGAGCTGGCTTCTTTTTCTCCATCTCAAATCAAACGCATTATCCAGTGATGAACGCAAATTAACTTCCCTTCTTATTTTTTTTCAAAATTACCGGACGTCTTGACTATTAATCACAGAGAAACAACAGCGATCAATAGTCAAGATGTCCTCTACTCCTCAGCTGAGTTTTAAAGAGTTGAGTTAATTAGGTTTATAAATTGCAACTATCCCTAATATTGCTCGTTCTTCTTCACTCTTCAATCTTTAGTGTTTTGGCCTTTTAAAATGCCAAAACAACATCGTTTAATATCTGTCAATATAAAAAAAATGACCGGGTCTCACCTGGGTTTGACCGGGTGGACCGAGTCCCGAGTCAACCCGCCGGGTCGACCGGGTTTTGTCGGGCAAATTCCCAAGTGATTTTTTGCCTCCACCCGGACCGGTCCCAGGCCCGGGTCTGCCCGTAGGGCCGGTTCGAGTTTTAAAACTCTGGTTTCATGCTATTTCTCTCTGCCTCCACACAGTGAAGAGTGAATATTCAGTGAAGAACGTCTCCACTGTCTCGAACAGTGAAGAATGTCTCCACTGTTCCGGCCGGATCGGATCCAACCTAAATTTTGTTCTTCATTGTTCCGGCTGGACCGGATTCGGTAAAAAAAAATCTAATTTTTTTAATTGTGTTTTACTTGAAAAACTAGTGTTTAATATTATTCAATGACACTATATAAATTAGAAGGAGATCGCATGATGACGTAGCATTTGCAGAATTTGATTGCAATCCTAATTTTGTTCTAAATGATACTTTACCTGATTTTGTTGCACGCTCAAAAAACTATGGAAATTGTAGTCCTTATTGGATGAATTTCATACACGATAGAATTATAGATAGATTAATAGAACAATAAAAATATTTAATATAAAAGTATTATTTATTTAATGATGTAATAATAGTAGTTAACCTACAATATTTAAATTAAAATTCATATATATATATATATATATATATATTAGTTATTTTATAACCTCAATTTAAAAAGTATTTTTTACCAAACTCATTAAATTATTTTTTATTCAACCTCAATTTTAACCATAGTTTTAACGAAATATATATAAATATAAAACTAACTTTAACTAAAAATACTTTTTATAAAATAATTTTTTTCAAATCATAGTCACACAAACTAACACAATACCAAACAGAGTAAGATGTATATTGCCATCCAAACTCAGCCAGTTGTAAATTTGTAATGTCCACAAATCCTTTATATCATTCAAATGAATAGTTGGTCTTCACTCAATGGTCTTCCGGCTCTTTTTCTACCGGTCATCGTCATTACTTTTTCTCTTTTGCTTAATTACATTTAATGTCGTTGTTTATATATATATATAAATTAAACTATCTTATTAGACTCCGTAGAACCTATAACTCTAGTCACAAGATTTTTCTTTCTTTAAAACACCCTAGCAGCGATTAAACATCGTTTTTTAAATTACAAAAAAATCCATCTATTTTGTGATAAAACACGAAGCTTTTAAAACATATCCAAATTTAATAATTTTTCTCCTTAAAGCAGTTTGGTCAAGGTATGCTGTTTAATTATACTCAATGTTTTATTTTAAGTGCTTGTTTGTTCAATATCTGCTCTTTAAAGTGATATTTGTTTCGCGGAATGTTATTTTTCTCATCGGAAATTATACTCGTGAAAAAGCGATTCCTAAAAATGTCACTTGCGCAAACTGAAGGGTCGAGGTCCCGGATCGATACACGCCAAGTTTAATAACATTGATGTATAATTAAGTGGAATGTCGTTGAATCTAAAAGCTATTTTAAACAATAAAAAAAACTATATTTTCTTAAATCTAAGAATTCAAATCCAAGTGTTTTTCAATTTATGATGAAGAAATTGATAAATTTAGATATTTATAAACTTTATTAAATTATTTTTTTAATTCAATACTGATCTTAGATAGTGTTATTGCTAAACTAAATTCTATGTATGTCCATGTTTTTATTTTTCAAAATCTATAGTTCAAAATCTATTTTTAATTCTATTGCAAATGTTGAAAAGTTTGATTTTTTCTACTTTCAGAACAGTTTGATTTTTCTTTCTTGGTAGATATTATCCTTTAATTATTATTTTTTTACATTGCTCTTGATCCAACCGCACTAGCAAACTGTGACACTTCTCCTATAAAAGCAGTCCTAAGCCCTCACAAATAATCACAACACACCAGCATTCTCAATCCATATTTCTTCACCATGAGTCGTTTATCTTATCATTATTTCCCTGCTTCCTTCTTTTTGCCCATTTCTTCACCTTAAGCAACGGAGCTACTTCCGAAATCCGAAACCAATGCGCTTATACTGTTTGGGCCGCGGCAGTTCCTGGTGGTGGCCGAAGACTCGACCGAGGCCAATCATGGACCAACACCGCGAGGGCAGGAACAACACAAGCCTGTATTTGGGGACGGACCAAGTGCAATTTCGATGGGGCCGGGCGAGGGACGTGCGAGACAGGTGATTGCAATGGGCTCTTGCAATGCCAAGCCTTCGGGAAACCCCTAACACACTGGCTGAATATGCCTTGAACCAATTCAACAACTTGGATTTCTTTGACATATCTCTTGTTGATGGGTTTAATATTCCTATGGACTTTAGTCCAGTATCAGGCAACTGCCGCGGAATTAGGTGCGCAGCTGATATCAATGGACAGTGCCCAAATCCGCTCAGGGCCAGCGGAGGATGGAACAATCCTTGCACTGTCTTCAAGACAGATCAATATTGTTGCAATTCTGGCAGCTGTGGCCCAACAGATTACTCCAGGTTTTTCAAGCAGAGGTGCCCTGACGCTTATAGTTATCCTAAAAATGACCAGACAAGCACCTTCACTTGTCCCGGTGGAACTAATTACAGGGTTGTATTCTGCCCTTGAAGCAGTTTTAAGCCAGGAATTTAATGGTGTAAAATGAGAATAAGGACCATTGCTCGATTCACTTCTGACGGTGTGAATTGCTGCCAAGGTCACATGCTTTATTGTAATGAAAATCTACTACAATATTAACTGTGGCAAGACCCTTTATTTGCTCTGGCTGTTAAATACCCAAACAAAGTGAGTTTCATCCTTTCCTGAGCATATCCAGCCCAGAAGCACTTTCTTCATTTTTAACCACGGGAAACTACAAAATACAACTATGCTGCAAGCAATTACCTAAAATAAAACGATTTAAGTACTGCTCATGTTTGTCAGCTTCTTCCAACACGGTAATCCATTTTCACATTGCGGCCTCTAGGGCAATCATACCACAGATTGGTGATTTGGAGGCGTGTTGAGCTCAAGTTCATATACAAAAGTGCATGGAATTGTTCAGGCCATGGAGCAGGAATTGGGGTTGCTGAGTACTCTGGCTTAGGCCATTGAAGTGAAGGGTTCATGAGTTGGAGGACTATAAGGGTTATCCTTATAAATTATCTGTGGAATTGTAGCTTCATTTTTCTTTTTTGTGTTTGACTGGTTGTTGATCTTTTGCTAGTTTCTTCCTTATCTATAAGAGTGGGAGGTTATCAGTGCAAAATATACATATGTTTTCATTCCTTTTACATAATGTTTTTTAAGGTATTTTGAACTTATTCAAGTTGATTGAAAGTTATTTTTAAGAGTTTGGCATGCAGAAGAGACTTCGTGAATTAATCACTAAAAGATAAGAAATTCTGCATTTTACATTTTGGATCTAGCTTCTTGTGACAAGTATTTTGCTAAGTTAGAGTTTCAAAATAAGAATATGGTCACATGTCAAGCTTTTCAGGAAGGTATTATGGGTAAAAATCTAATCTCATTTGAACCTTGAATTAGACCTCCAAACTCGGGCCAGAATCCTTCTCGCAGCAGGATTCTCTGCTTTCACACTAGATATTCAAACGGGAATATCTTGAGTTTTTGATATCGAAATCAGGTTATTCAAAAACTCAAATTCATTTACACATATAGGACTACAACTTTCATGAAAGACTCAAAGTCAAATAAAATCATTTTGATGGACAGAATTAGGACGCAATCTAGTTGGTCGAAATGGGTCTCCTGATGTGATTCAGGAACTGACAATGTCGAGCATCCCAATACAACTAAGAGTCTGACATAAGAACAGTGGGTCTTAGGACCCAATAAATGTTCAAATAAATCCTTTAACATGTCATGAATGAAGAATATAGTTGGGATAGTCGGATATTGTAAGAAACCAAGTCATAATCTAAGTCTAAATTGCAACATAGTTGGTATTACAACAGAATTGTAATAGCAGTAGAATCAGTTTTCAATACAAATTTTTAGAGATTTATCCAACCTTAAAGTCCAGATAAAAAAAGAACCAATTTAGGATGAAGACTCCTAATTAGCCTAAGAATCCTGAAGATTGCGGCAGCAAAGGGGGGGATAAAGAGAGTAGAACACAGTTGAAACAAGGTTCGAAAAACATTCATTTCTTCTCTGCTTTTGTTAATTTTTCAACAACCATGAACTAAACTCCTGAATTCGATTCAAGAAGGATACACACCATCTCCATTAGTACGTTGTGAGAAGTATCATTATCATTATAATTCTTTCAGATTCAAGTATTTGTTTTTCCTTAGTCAGAATTATGTTATTGATTGTTATTCAAGCTTATTGAATTCTTTTGAGATGGCATGTATGCTTTCTAGTTTCTTTCAATATGTAATTATTGTTAGGGACTAGAGTAAGAAGCAAAAGAATTAATTTAATTGATGCAACTCTCATCTTGATTTATTAAGGAGGAATAAACTAAGTTAACATTGTCAAGCTTTCAAACTTTTGCTTAGAATAAATGCATAGATTTTATTCCTAAAACTATTGTCGAGTGAATGAAAATTGCTTTCAATATTACATTTGCTTGATGGTAAGAAATTGATTAGAGTGTTTTTTCTAATTAATGTACTCATAATCTCATCGATTTCCCTCAGCTTTAAGGAATATCGAATTTATCTGCTTGACGTGAAAGAATATTTACTTTACTTCGATGATCAACAGATTTATGAAAATGAATGTGTGGACCCTTGAACTGATTTAACGACATATTAATTTATTATTTTTAAAATTATTGTTTCTTGAATTTTTCATTCAAATCCCCTGTTCTTTCTCATTTTGGTATACTATAAGAAGATTAAATAAAATTTCTCTTGGATTCGACTTAATTTTCATGATTATATTATAAATTTATTTTATTTGTGATAATTAAATCAAAATTATATTTTGATAATTCCGATGACCGATGAGAGTTCATGTTGAAATGGATAATTAGCATGCCTAAATGTGTGGCTGTGAAGGGAGTTCTTGTATGGAGGCTCCTGTACTAAACTCAAAGAAACTAACCAAGCATCATTAAAAAAAATAAAGAAGAGGAGGAGGAGGAGGAGGAACTTTTACTGTTCATTCTCTTTTAAGGCTGCATTTGTTTTTGTGATTTAATTATGTACTTAAAAAAATTATTTTTTTTTTGATGTATTTGAATTGTTTTGATGTATTTATATCAAAAAAATTTTAAAAATAAAATAAAAATATTATTCTGATACATTTCCAAGTAAAATTTGTTTTCGTGGTTTAATTATGTTCTTAAAAAAACAAAAAAAAATTAAACAAAATTTTTTTGGTGTATTTAAATTGTTTTGATGTATTGATGTCAAAAATAAATTTTAAAAAATAAAAATAAATATTATTCTGATATATTTCCGAGTAAAAAATACTTTGAAAAACAATCTCTTACAATCTCAAACACGTTCTTAGAATCAAATCAATATTCATTTATTATTTTATTCAATGGTATTTTATAAATTCTTGATTGGTTTGAAGAGTTTTACTTGATATTTTAAAAGTTTTTGATTGATTTTGGGAATTATTTTTATTAAAAAAAAACTAAAAGAATATATTCTTTATCTTTTTATTTCACTACTTGTAATATAATTCTATTTCGATTCTTTAAAATTTTAGATTTTTTTCCTCTCTTCAGTTTAAGAATAGTTTTGTTAGGTCTTTAATATAGAATCGAGTTCTTTTTTTACTTTATTTGTTTTTAATGATTTCTAAAGTGAATTAAGATGAATTTAGAGATAAAAAAAATGGTTTATTACATATTGTTAGGATGATCAAATCCGACAAACCCCTGATTTTCAACGATCAAATGGTCGTAAAAAATTGTAGATTATGTTAATATGTCATTCCTAGTGGACGATGTCTTGCCCACCTCTTCTTATTTCAGAGCCACACGTGTTTAGCCCAGCCTCTATGGCCTAGTTCTTTTTAGGCCCATGCGCCGGCGTTGCATGTTCCAAGACTAGCTTTCATGTTTTTTTCATTTTCTTTTTGTTTTAGTTTTCAATTATACTTTTTTTATCTTAAAATAAAAATTTCCCCTGTATTATAAAAAAATTAAAGCTTATTTTTGGATTTTACATGCAACCTTACAAAATATAAAATTAATTATTTTTTTAAAATTATTGACAAAAACAATGATTCTACACACAACCTTACAGAAAAAATATTAATTAATTTTTTTTATAATAATGGTTTGGTATTTAATAATTAATCAATATAAGATGTTTAAGAATATCACAGCAATAAAAGTAAACATAGTTGACCTAACATCAAAATTTGTTTTAAATATTTTTTCAACATTTGCAATGAATTAGCATTTAGTAGCCAAAAAAGATTTAATAGTTAGTAATTTATTATTAATTAATTTTAAGTTAATTCAGAGTTGATTAGTATATTGGTCTGCGTTCCGCAAAGGATCGTTAACAATTTTTTTTTTTTAAAAAAAAAATATTAAAAATATAAAAAATATTTTAATTGATTTAGATTTGACGGCCATACTAAACCTATAAATCTTGGGTCTGGTAACTAAATCAGATCCAAATCTAAATAAGTAATAATTAAAATATTGATAGCTCATGGAGCTTCCAATAAATTTTTCCCATGTCAATTCAAGTTTTTTTCCCCTTTATCTATTTGCAACAATTGTAAAAAAAAAAAACAAAGAAGAAAAAGTTTAATTGTTGTCGTCATGATACGATGCAATCAATGACCCATGTTCTTCTCTCATTACGTTTTATGCAAGTATTATTTTACTCGCTGAAAATAAACTTTCTTAGCACCATAGCTGGCAGTGTAAATTAAAAAGATGTGTTTTTATTTATTGTGCATCACCTTAAAAAAAATTATTTGTTTTAATATTATTTATTTATTTTTTAATTTATATTTATTTTTCTAATTTCATACTTCAATATTTAATTTATTAAAGATTAAGTTTTATAATTTATTATAGTTGTCTTATATGTGGTTAACTTAGTTTCATCAACTGTATTACGAGTTTAAAGAATTAATTCGATAAACTTAAAAAAAAATTAATTGATTTTTTTTAATTTTATCATTTATTATTATATTGGTTGGGAATTAGGTTTCATGATTTATTTTAATTTGCTTTATATGAGGTTATCTTGGTTTCATGACTCGGATAGTGAATTTAACTGGTTAACTTAGTCGATTTGAGTTTTTTTTCTTTTTTATAATGGATTTTTTTTAATTTCATTATTTTAACATGAAGTTGATTATGAATTAGGCTTCATGATTTATTTATTTATTTGTTTGTTTTCTATGAGTTTATCTCGATCTTAGGACTCGAGTCATGTATTTTGCGGATTAATTCAGGTAGACTTGGGTCGTTTTATTATGTCTTATTTTTAAATTGATTTTTTTTAACTTTCAACATTCAACAAGGAGTTTAATAAAAATTAGGTTTCATGATTTGTTTTGATTTATTGTTTTATGAAATTATCATAATTTTATGACATTAGTCGCAAGTGTAGCAATTAACTTAAGTTGACTTAAGTTATTTTTTTTATTTACTTTATATGAGGTTATTTTAATCTCATGATATGGATCGTAGATTTAGTAGGTTAACCTGAGTTGTTTTTTTTTGTTATTTTTAATTACTCTTTTTTCATTTGCATTCTTTAATGTTGAGTTGATTGAGAATTGAACTTCATAATTTATTTTGATTTGTTTTATATGGGATTACCATGGTCTCATGAATCAAGTTGAGGATTTGTCATCTTAACTTGGGTTAGCTCGAATCGATTCAACATATTATCGTTTTAATATTATAAAAAAAAGATATTGTCTTGAATTTTTGTGAATCAAAATATATGTTTTCACCGGTTGTTCGAGTTGTATTTGAATTTATCAAGTTAATTAGATCACATCATGTCAATTTTCACATAATTTATTTTTTTTACTATAAAAATATTAGTAATGTCTAGATATTTTTTTTAATTTTATATTAAAAAAAATTATTTAACCAAGAGCATAGTGCAGATCGACAATTCAGTCAACAAATTACATTTCTTTTCAAGGAAAATTTTGAAAACAAATTAATAACGCCGCCATTATTTCATTAATCTCTTTTCCTATTTAATAACTCATCCCAGTTAGGACAAGTCCACTGTTTCCGTAGAAAATTGCTCCCCACTTTTTGTAAATTTTCCACACTTATTAATTAGTCTTCCATTGTGTTTCTAAGAAACCACTCAATACTTGCCCGTTGTTTCTTTTTCCAATTCCAACTCTCTGGTCCTCCTTTATATGCTTTCTTTATTAAAATAAAATAAAATAAAATAAAAATGGATTAGCAAATCATCTCGGATAACGGTCTTTTCCACATGATTTTTTAATTATTATTAAATTGATTTGGACATATTAATATTTTTATATTTTTTAAAACAGTAAAATTACATATTTACTTTTAGAAACATAATATATATATATATTAAACTTGTGTTTAGAGGACTTTTTACCTTTTCACTTTTTAAAGCTAAGTGAAATGATTCAATTATTTTTAAAATAAAACAAAATCTTAAGCTAGAGTTAAGGGGTTTTGATGTATTTTCAATTTGATTTATAGTATTTTAATAAATATTAAATATTATTTAAAAAAAACATTGGATCCAATTGTTATTTTTTAAATTTATTTATCATCGTTATATTTTTTTATTCATATTATTAAATCAGATGAAATTATTAAATTTAATTGAATCAACTACTTGAGTCTTTTTTTTTTTGTTGAGATATAATCTTAGCATCCTTTTATTTATATTAAGAAAAAAATAGATCGGCACACTTTACGTATCTAATACAAGCTAAAGCCGACTACTCTCCACAATTGCTTATAAAAATATTGGTGGTGGATATTATTCCATTCCGAGCATTAATTTCTTATTGCCATCAAAATCAATAGTTCAAATTAATTAACATTTTTATGTCAAAGTAAGAAGATGGCTTAGAATTATGAAATATCTAAAAATGCAATTTTGAGAAAAAAAAAAAAAGAGTTATTAGTTTCTCATGTCCTCTCTCTCACTCTCTCTCACCGACACATTTTCTTTATGGATACAAAATAGGCTCAAAATAATACTACAAAACTGAAGGGAATAGGTCCCGGCCGGATCGATACACGCCAAGTTAGTTTAATAACATTGACGTATAATTAAGGGTAAAGTCTAGAATATACAGCCAGCCATAAGTGGAATGTCAATGAAAGAAAAAATTGTTTGCAGGCTCTTTGAAAGAGAGCCATAAGTTCGTGCGTTGGTTCCTGAGTCTTCTCTATGAACATGCCCGCAGTCACCCTCGCGTTGCTGGGGACGAAAGACTCTCTCTCTCTACGTCTTTACCCCACACATTACTCACATGAAGACGTTGGAAATTTGGTAGGGACAAGACAGTAGTAAACAGGTGCAAATATATATATATATATATATATGTTCTTCGATATACAAAAATAAAAGCTCCGATTAAAGGAGCAATGTACAGAGGGGTTTTTTTATCTGAAACCTGAAAGTTTCTATTTCTGCTGTTGCCTTGTTGTTTCCCACAATTAACTTTTTTCCTGTTCCTTTTGCTGAAGAGTGTCTCACTACGGTGTTGTCTTTATGACTTATTTGTTGGTGGGAAAGTAATTTTCTTTTAAAAATTGTTTTTTAGGAAAAATAAATTTATTTTTTGATATTTGAAGTATTATGAAAAATAAATTATTTTTTTTTAATGTTTGGTTATGTTATAAAAAATAAATAAACTGAGAAATAATTTATTAATATTTTATTTTTTAGAATTTTATTAAAATAATAAAGATGAAATTTAATAGATAAAAAAATTAAAGAAAGATAAAATCAAAGTAAAAAAATTTAATTTTATAAATTATTTTAAATAATATAAATATTAATAAAAAATAGATATTAAATCTGATAGATAAATAATTTTAATTAAAAAATAACAATAAAAAAATAAAAATGAATAATTTACTTTTGCACCTAAATGATAATTACAACACAATATTTGTAAATTGCTTTTATCGGGAGAGGTTATGAATTTATTTAAAATCTATATATAAGTATATAACTCAAATGATTATATATATATGCTTGCTTTATACAAGCTAGGGTCCACGCTCCAGGACAAAGAATTAAAGATGTTGTTGGTGGAGCCCATTCCATTTCGAGCATTAATTTCCTATTGCCGTCAGTCAAAGTCAATAGCGCTTGACCATACAAGTTTTGCTCTGGTCAATAGCGCTTCGGGGGTTTTTTTTTTAAAGAAAAAAAAAACAAAAAGCTATTTTTAATAATAAAAAAACTATATTTTCTTAAATCCAAGAATTCAAATCCAAGTGTTTTCAATTTATGATGAAGAAATATATAAATTTAGATATTTATAAACTCTATTAAATAAAATTTTTTATTTAATACTAGATGGTATTATTGCTAAACTCGCTCCAAACTAAATTTTATGTATGCTCATCTTTTTTTTTATTATTTTTTACTTTTCAAAATCTATAGTTCAAATTAATTAATATTTTTATTTAAAAGTAAGGACATCACTTAGAATTATAGTTTTTTTTTCTGCATTGCTCTTGATCCAACGGCACTGGCAAACTGTGACAGTTCTCCTATAAAAGCAGTCCTAAGCCCTCCCAAATAATCACAACACACCAGCATTCTCAATCCATATTTCTTCACTATGAGTCCTTTTTCTTACTTATCGTTGTTTCCCTGCTTCCTTCTTTTTGCCCATTTCTTCACCTTAAGCAACGCAGCTACTTTCGAAATCAGAAACCAATGCCCTTACACTGTCTGGGCCGCGGCTGTTCCCGGTGGCGGCCGAAGACTCGACCCAGGCCAATCATGGACCATTACACCGCAAATTTCATGTATGTTCATCTTTTTTCTCCATCATTTTTTTTTATTTTTAATTACTTTTTACTTTTCAAAATCTATAGTTCAAATTAATAAGCATTTTTATTTAGAAGTAAGAACATGACTTAGAATATCTAAAAATATAATTTAAAAAAAAAGATTTATAATTTTTTCTTGTACTCTCTCCCCCTCTCTTACACCCACAAAGTTTCTTGAAGGATACAAAAAATACTTGGACCTTGCTTGGAAACACGACTAGCTATGCATTCTTAAAATTTTTAAATTTTTTTTTAATTTTTTTAATGTGTTGATGTTAAAAATAAATTTTAAAAAATAAAAAAATATATTATTTAAATATATTTTAAAGTAAAATAAAATACTTGAAAAAACAACTATTACTACACTAACAAAAACACTTTCAAATAATTGTTTTTTTTAATTGCTCTTGATCCAACGGCACTAGCAAACTGTGACAGTTCTCCTATAAAAGCAGTCCTAAGCCCTCACAAATAATCACAACACACCAGCATTCTCAATCCATATTTCTTCACTATGAGTCCTTTTTCTTACCATTGTTTCCCTGCTTCCTTCTTTTTGACCATTTCTTCACCTTAAGCAAGCAACGGAGCTACTTTCGAAATCCGAAACCAATGCGCTTACACTGTTTGGGCCGCGGCTGTTCCCGGTGGTGGCCGAAGACTCGACCCAGGCCAATCATGGACGATCACCGCGAATGCCGGAACAACACAAGCCCGTATTTGGGGACGGACCAAGTGCAATTTCGATAGGGCCGGGCGAGGGAAGTGCGAGACAGGTGATTGCAATGGGCTCTTGCAATGCCAAGCCTTCGGGCAACCCCCAAACACACTGGCTGAATATGCCTTGAACCAATTCAACAACGTGGATTTCTTTGACATATCTCTTGTTGATGGGTTTAATGTTCCTATGGACTTCAGTCCAGTATCAGGCAACTGCCGCGGAATTAGGTGCGCAGCTGATATCAATGGACAGTGCCCAGATCCGCTCAGGGCCAGCGGAGGCTGCAACAATCCTTGCACTGTCTTCAAGACAGATCAATACTGTTGCAATTCTGGCACCTGTAGCCCAACAGATTACTCTAAGTTTTTCAAGCAGTGGTGCCCTGACGCTTATAGTTATCCTAAAGATGACCAGACAAGCACCTTCACCTGTCCCGGTGGAACTAATTACAGGGTTGTATTCTGCCCTTGAAGCAGTTTTAAGCCAGGAATTTAATGGTGTAAAATGAGAATAAGGAACTTCGCTTGATTCACTTCTCACGGTCTGAATTGCTGCCAAGGTCACATGCTTTATTATAATGAAAATTTACTACAAAATTAACAGTGGCAAGACCCTTTATTTGCTCTAGCTGTTAAATACCAAAACAAAGTGTGTTTCATCCTTTCGTGAGCATATCCAGCCCAGAAGCACTTTCTTCATTTTTAACCATAGAAAACTACAAAATACAACTATGCTGCAAGCAATTACCTAAAATAAAACGATTTAAGTACTGCTCATGTTTGTTAGCTTCTTCCAACATGGTAATCCATTTTCCTTTTATATTAATCATCTGTCTTTTATTGACAAAACCATTTTTTCCTTCTTTGTTTAATCTTTGTTAAAATCTGTTGCTTCTAAGCACTTGACAAGAGGTAATCCTAAAGCATTATCAGATCAGCAAGGCATGCAATAGCACAGGTCAACAGAAAATACTGAAGGAGAGGTAAATTAAAATTGTAATATATAAAATATAAATACATAACTGATAATTAATGAGGTGGATCAATAGACAATTTCTCCCCATTCATTTTCTTTTTTGGATAATTCGTACTAGTGACCTTGTTCGTGACTAAACTGGGAAAGTCACCTCCATCTTCTAGCAGAAGCACCACCTTAGAACTAAAATTTACATGTTCTTGATCTCCTGGTTGAAGCAGTATGCAGGAGCTTGAGTCACTGAATCATCCAAAAGCACTGCGCCTACCTCAAAAGTTATCACATGAGTGGAAATACCTGCAAATATGATCAGGTTGTGGTCAAATATTACTAAACAGCAAACTAAAAGGAATAACCATAATCAAATGAACATAAAGCACTGCAGCTTCTAATTAATCATAAGTGATATCATACCATCGTTAAAATCCCATCTGACAGGCCTCTTCGTATAAACATCCTCATAGTACCATATAGTGTCGATCTTCTCCCATACATTGCATAGATACCCATCAGTGACAGCAGTCCCTAGATATTCGGCTCCATCAAGAAAATCAGGCCTAGGAATACCCACATCATTAACCATAATCCGACAGCTATGAGGCTCGCTTAAAGTGTAATAGAAGGTTGTCCCATTATTCCACTCCGTGTCGTATAACAAAACAGATAGTTGTTTCTGTATTATATTCACATTGCGGCCTCTAGGCCAATCATACCACAGATTGGTGATTTGGAGGCGTGTTGAGCTCAAGTTCATATACAAAAGTGCATGGAATTGTTCAGGCCATGGAGCAGGAATTGGGGCTGATGAGTACTCTGGCTCAGGCCATTGAAGTGAAGGGTTTATGAGTTGGAGGACTACGAGGGTTATCCTTACAAATTGTGTGTGGAATTGTAGCTTCATTTTTCTTTTCTTTTTTGTGTTTGACGGGTTGTTGATCTCTCGCTAGTTTCTTCTTTATCTATAAGAGTGGGAGGTCACGTTGAAACGGATAATTAGCATGCCTAAATGTGTGGCTGTGAAGGGAGTTCTTGTATGGAGGCTCCTGTACTAAACTCGAAGAAACTAACCAAGCATTATTCAAAAAAAAAAAAAAACAAAGATGAAGAGGAGTGACTTTTAGTATTCATTCTATTTGTTTTTTTGTTCAATTATGATTTTTAAAAAATTTATTTTTAAAAAAATTTATTTTCTTGATATATTTAAATTCTTTTGATGTTAAAAATAAATTTTAATAAATAAAAAAATATTATTTAAAAAAAAAACTTTAAAAAGTAATCTTTCTTACCATCTCAAACATGCTATTAAAATCAAACCAATATTCATTTATTATTTTATTCAATGGTATTTTATAAATTCTTGATTGGTTTGAAGAGTTTTACTTGATATTTTGAAAGTTTTTTATTGATTTTGATAATTTTTCATAATTTCCCTCTTGATTTCATAACTTCACAAATAAATGACATGAAAAGCAATTCTGGATTAAATTTACAAGAAACAGAATCCAACTTCAGAATTAAGTTCAATTCGCTGCATCTATTATTAGGGAGAACTCTATTGCGTATTATTTCCGATGAAGATGATTAGATACAAGGAAAAAGGAAAAAAAAAAAACGGGGGGGTGGGGGGGCTCTAGTCATCTGTCTATGTGCAAATTTCTACAGTGCAGACTGGAAAATCATCTCAGCAAGTTCCTGCAAATGGCACAAATATCTTGAATTAGATTCTAGTCACATTCTAATAATTCAAATTTTAAGAACAAAAGCAGTAAATCTGATTTTCCAGGAAAGCAACAGTAATCTGATTTTCCAGGAAAGCAACAGTTGAGGAGACAAAAAATTTAAAGGGAAGATGGATTCAAGTATCAAAGAAAATAAAAACAAGCTGGAGGTTCGTAGCAAAAGCTCAACCAGCACTTTCTAAAAGCACTGCATACTTTTATCTTTAACTTCTCATGCTAAAACCTGTTGGATAGTAATTCGGAAAATTCTTGAAGTTCATGGATTATCTAGGAGTTTAGCCAAAGGACTTGATGCATTTTGATCTTCTATGTTGAATGGATCATCTACCATGCATATAGAATGGAATAATCCTAGACTTAGCATAAATAAGAAATCACGGCTACTATGTATTTCAAGCCTGTAGATTTCCTCTCTGAGAGAATAAAATATGAGATGTGTTGCCAACATGTTTCCAAAATTATAGATAAATCCTACAAAATTATATCACTGATATATAAAGGGAAAGCCAGCAGTTTTTCCAACACGTTTCCTGCTAGAACTCATGGACAAACAAAAAATCCATTCAGTCTTTCAATCTATAATATCTGCATAAAAGGGTCGGATGCATGGTGATGGATGTTTTGCAATTGCTGAAGCAAAAATTGTTACTATCCAAATACCTGCTTAGCAGATGGAACCTTGGGTTCACCCCATTTCATGGCCAGCTTCTCAAGCGTTTCAAAATCTCCCTTACCAGCCTGTTGGAAGATGCATTACTTGTTAGCCACAAGGGAAATTAAAAAACATGACAAAATAGGAATAAGAAGCATGTTACCTCCACTCGTGCCCCGATTTCTGTATCAAAACTCTGATAGCGTTTGCGAACAAGCTCAGCCAATGAACCATCCTTTGTTCCGCAGCAAACAAATTCAAAGGCATCAAAATCAAGATAATAAAAACACCTTCCATGAGAAGATCATAGAGATGATGAAAATTAAAGATCTCACCTGAATCAACTTGGCAGCACTTCGGAGTCCACGAGCCAGGGTATCCATTCCACTAATATGAGCAAGGAATATGTCCTCAACTTCTGTACTCTCTCTTCGCCTAAAGAATCACATAATCAAGGTCATCATATAAGGTGTTCATTCTAAAGCTGAAGGCAATACATCAAAATTGATACAAATATTCACATGAATGTGCATCAGAACAAGCACATGGAAAAGAGAATCAACAGGGAAGATGTGAAACTAACAGTTTTGCATCGAAATTGAATCCTCCAGGTGCTAATCCTCCCTGGCATTAGGCAAAACGAAAACCAGCTAATGTAATTCCATTTCAAATGATAAGATATTTGAATTTTCACAACCAATTGAAATCAACAAATCATTTACATACGTTTCTTATCACACTAATCATAACCATAGTTGCCTCTGAAATATCAGTCATGAACTGATCTGTATCCCATCCTGTAGTCATGATAACAACCCTATGTTACAACCACAGATCTCAAGGATTTACATGCGGAGTTAGTAAGCTTGAAATACAATTAAAAAAATTGAAACACTCAAGGTTTCTAATCTAATCAGTACCAATCTGAGGGTCTCCAGTGTTCGCATCAATATTTCCCAGTAAACCACTAATTCTTGCAGTTTCAAGCTCATGATGACAGCTGCAGAATACTCAAACGTTGTAGGATGATAGAGAAAATTCCATGTATAATCATGTGATTGGCTAATTATTTTATTAGGTGACAAGGACATGATTGCAAGAAGATTTGTACCTGTGACCTGAAAGAGTGGCATGGTTGCACTCGATGTTTAGCTTGAATTCCCCTGCAAATGGAAATGGAAAAGGGAGGTTAAACGACAATTCTGAGTCTTGCCAAACAGGATAGATGCTTCTAAAATAGTGACTGCTAGATCCATTTAAAAAAAAAAAAAAGAACAGGGCAATCAAAGTGAATATGGTGAAGCCATAACCACAGAGGTCACCAGTTATAGCTGGTGTTAGTTAAATCTGATAGCTGAAAGCAAGTACTTAAGCAATCATGGTTATGCCAGGGGTAGCAATTTGAAAAAAAATGTACCATACAGTTCACCTCCAAATAAGAATCAGTACCACCTGTTAAAACCTTCTATATCAAACTAGTCAGGGTGTGCAACATGGACCAACTTCCTAATTGAATTGTCACTGGTTAGACTTTCTACCAGTTTATGTATTCTAACTTACGACACTTTAAACTATTTGTTCATCAATGTCCAATAATAACATCATCACATTATTACAATGACAATCTCCAGCTCTATTAATTAAATTATTTTGGGACTAATCTTTAAACTTCTTATTTATGGGTAAACAACTCCACAACTCAAGTGAACACAAAGAAAAACAGACGAGAAGTTTTACTACCATGCGATCTGTGAACATGGGGCCAATTTGAGATGAGAAAAGCACAAATAATTTATTCCCCAAAATCATCAATCAAAAGCAAAGATGCCCAAATGCTATAATACTTAGCAAAGTGACATAGATTAACCCAACTACTTCCGTGATAAAAATAGCCAAATTAAAGTTTATTAAGAAAAAAAAAGTAAAAAAAAAAAAAGAACAGGATGAAGTAAAGCTAGTTCTTGATGGTTAACAAAATCAGAGGAGTTAGGGAAATAAGTTTCAATAATCACCTATTAGGCCATATTTCCGCAAGAAATTAGCTGTAGTAGCAGCATCCCAGTCGTACCTGATAAAACAGCACCATAAGTAAGATCAAAGGGAACTGTGAAGAAGACTGCCAATCAAATAAATGAGAATGAGACATACTGGTGTTTGGTAGGTTCTTGAGGCTTGGGCTCAATAAGCAGAGTTCCTGAAAGACAGAGCAAGCAAATATTAAGATCAATTCAAAATTGTGGAAGGAAACATTTGATAAAATGAGGACAACGTTAAGGAAGGATAAAAAAACAAGACAATAGAGGATGAGCTATTCATGTTCTGCATGCCCCATGAAAATGGAAATGCCTATTGTATCCTATTGTGCAACTGAGTCTATGCTGCCTGTGTTATGAAAAGAACAGAAATATACCATTGAATCCAATCTTCTTCTTGTAGGCAACAGCAGCTTCACAAAACCTTGCCTGTAGGAAGATGTTGGAAATCATTAGTTAGTAAGAAGACCCAGGCTTCATCATGGAAACTCCAGGGCAGACCAACACTGACCAGAGAGGTCAGTAGTAAGAGATCTTTTAATGTTAAGAAGGTGAGAATTGGAGAACATACCAAATGATCAAGTTCCCTTTCCATATCTGTGTTCAAAAGACTCTGGTAACCCTCACGACCACCCCAAAAGACATAATTTTCTCCACCCAAGTCATGTGTGACCTGTTGGAACACGAGGTGTTAATTGCAAATTGTTGATATAAAAATTCCATAAAAGTATGTTACATTCACACAATTATCATTTTTTTTTCCAAGACTACACACAGATCAACTCACCTCCATTGCTTTCTTCACTTGAGCTGCAGCATATGCATATACGCCTAACTCAGAACTGTGACAAGAGGACCCAAAAGCATTAAGTCTATGAACAAATGATCTGGATAGCATCAATAGCATGACATCCAGTCAAGGATAGAATACCTAGTAGCACCACCATGCATATAACGAGGATGCATAAACAATTGTGCTGTACCCCACAAAGGACGGATCTTGGTTCCCTGCACAGTCACGTGATTGAGGCATCAAAAACTATACCAAACTTCATAATCTCTTGTACACACATAAAATAAAGTATCAAGCATGCTGATATCCAAATCCACATATGGGAGTGTTAGTGGTTCTCCTCCGAATATTGAATACCTTGGTCGATCAGTGATTGTGAAAGTTCTGTGCCACTACAATTTGCACCTCTTGTGAAATATCACATGAAAGAAAAAAGGCAAGGAGATTTTGCTCCAGTTTTTCTGGCGGCTACAAATTTATAAACTTCTTTCCCTTCACCAACTTGGCAACCGAGAAAATATGAAGGTAACTATTGCAATTTAAAGAAGTGGGGAAAAAAGACGAGGTGGGCAAATAAGCGGTTTAAATCTGCCATAGAATTAGATTGCAGAAATATTTAGTTATTTTTTTCCTTTAAAAAAAGGATTGACTACCCAGCTGAAGTTCATGATACGAGAATAAGGGAATTCTATGTCAGTCTACATGGCACAGTTCCTTTGACAGAAATATATAAAAGCAGTTTAAATATATAAAATAGTTGCCAAATAATGTATATTAGAAAAAAAAGCTAATATATCAAACTATGATGAAAAAACTGATGTCGGATAGGTATACAACAAGCCTTAAAGAACAGTAAGGTTCTGACACCAGTTAAGCTAATACACAGATGTACGAAGTTACATATCTGTTTTATTTCAGTCATATGATCATCATCCCTTTGGTTTCAAAGATTACCTGAAGTTCTTTAGCAAGGGCCACTACTTCATCCAAGTTTTTATTACTTTCCTGTAACAAAAAGAAAAGGCCTCAATTAGTTCAGTGGTACACCAGTGTGATAAAAAAACATAGATCAAAATAAAGAAACAAGAAACAATTAAGTCTATCCATAATTAAAGTTTAACAACCAAACGCTCATTAGCAGAAACAAGGAACCCACTTCCCCCCAGCTGATACTGTTATTTAAAAACTCACTCACCTCCAGAGTTTCACCATCAGGAGCTATATCCCTATCATGGAAACACCACCTATCAACTCCAATCTTCTCCAAGAACTCAAAATTAGCTCTCACTGGGTTGTGTATCAAAAGGGAAAAAAAATCAATAAACAAATAGGCACCAACTTTGTAGCACATTACTCAGTAAATGATGTGTAACATCATGGATCTTACTTCTCCTTTTGGCCATAGCCAAAGAATTGGTTCCATCTTCCCAAGGCCAATACTTGGTAGGCGCACCAAAGGGGTCACCTCCTGTTCCACGGAATGTGTGCCAAAATGCAATACTGAATCTCATCCAATCCTGTTATCAGAAGTAACAGTCAGCAATAGTTCTACTGCTTGCTACAGTATATAATAGCAAAACTGCACTCCACCTTCATTTTCTTCCCAAGAATCTCTTCTTCCGCATTATACCATTTGAATGCTAGTGGATTCTTGCTAGAAGGTCCCTGCAAATAAAATTTGACTCTTGAGCTAAGAGTGCAAGTAAAATATACATGACTGAAGACACCGAGTTATATGTCATAAATGTCTTTACCTCGTACTTAATTTTGGGAATGCTAGGGAAGAACTCCCCTTCCCATTCTCCAGAATCACTGCATTTTCCACCAAGATCAGCAGGGCATGTTGGTGGACCAGCAGCAAACTGCATTGCAATGTAATGAAACGAAAGTAAAATGAGAACATAAATGAATAATGTCGTTAAACTGTGAATCCTAGCTCACAACTGGATTTCCACAAAATCCCCATTGGTCCCATATGGTCCACAAAATAAACTAACATTAGAAAGCAGTATAGATTCTCAATATTGCCCCATGCAACACCAGAAAAAGATTTATTTTTTTATTCTCTTACCACTCCTAAAGTGATTACACTCGAGCAAACAAGAAGCAGCAGTATCCTCCCACCTTTCATCTTATTGAAGCTAACCTTGCAATATAAAGAAAAAAAAAAAGCAAACAAACAAAAGATAATCAATCAATCAAGTAACGAAGATCAACACCCACACATCCCATGACCAATTAGACAACTTTAAGAGCCCTAAATAATAATAAATCAAAACTAAAAAAAATTGACCATCCTCTCTATCTCTCTCACTCTCATAAACAGATAATCAGTCCAGTAATTGCTGCACGATTAGCAATTAAGTATTTAAATATAACATAAACAGAAATTAGAAAACAACCCATGATCACATTACTAGATAACAATCATGGGTTAAAAAAAAAATTCAACCATCAATCCAGCAAAGCTTATCAAGAAGGCCATCAAAGCACTAAGCTTTGCCAAAAAAAATAACATGGAACCAAAAACTGGAAAACAACCCATGGTTACATGAGCATATAGCAATCATGGGTTGTCAACAAAAATAAAATTCAGTCATTCAGCCCAGCAAATATTACAGCAACGAGAAGATCATCAAAGCACTGAGCTCTACCAAAAAAAAAACTTCGAATAAAAGATAAAGCATAAGAGAGATTGAGAGAGAGAAACTTACAAATGACACTACGAAAATCGGACTACTGAGATTACAAGAGAAAGAAACATGCACAATAGCTGAGGATGTTGCCGCTATTTATAGAGACAGCCTTAGTAAAAGGATAATATTTATAAACAGAGGATTTTTTTTTTCTTTGGTAAATTCATAGAATTTGACTTTAACTAAAATGATAAATTTTAGGATTTGATTTTGCTTGTGATCTGATTTTATTAAACCACTTTTAATTATCCCTCCTTAAATTATCACCCAAATTGCTAATTTAATTTGCAACTTTCTCTTTTTCGGTAATGTCAAGAAATAAAATTTAATCTTCGACTAACCCTTATTATTTACTAAATAATCTATATATATAAAAGGAGTTGATGAAAGGTGTATTAATAATAATAATAATAATAATAATAAACGGCTATCACCATGCAAATTATCCCAAAAGGAAGAAGATAAGTTTCGTTGCTACGGTGATGTCCTGAGTGCCAGCTATTGGTGCATGATATCAAGTTTCTTGAAAAGAAAAATTCAAAGATAAGAAAGAAACCTGAATGGATTTCTTTTTTCTTTTTTTTAATTTAATAGGAAGGGAAGTGATGACGAGGCATCTTTGGATTAAACTTATGAGTCAGCGGTGACACTCCCAATGACCAAAAATAATTGCTAGAAAATTGCACCAGCTTATTGCCTTTATCCTTTATTTACAATCAATGTCAGTGTCAATGACTTTTAATACTCTACGTGTTTGATACCTATTGGATAATTCTTAAAGTATTTTTTTATTTAAAGTAAGTTTTAAGCAAATAAAAAATAAAATAAATTTAAATTTTTTAAAATCATTTTTAAAAGGTAAAAACAAGGAGGCTTTTGATGTCTACTTAAAAGAAAGTTTGATTTTTTAAAAAATAAAATTATTTATTTTATTATTTTTATATATTAATATTAAAAATAAATTTTAAAATATTAAAAAAATATCATTTTAATATATTTTAAAAAATATTATTTTGCAACTAGCCAATTACACGATGTAGTTTGAGCCCTCGATTCTCTCCAGATGATGGGCCCAAACAATGGACTGATGTATTGTGGTTGCAACCCACTTTTCAAATGCCAAAGGTTCGGTGTGAAAATGGACGTGCCTTGGTGGCCCAACAAGCTCCAAGACGTCAGCAACCCCTAACCAAACGCGAGATGCCTCTCAGCCCCAGGTTCGCAGAACCTTTGATCAAACTTCCGAGTTCGGACCGTATTTTAAAAAAATAATTTTGTTTAAAATTAATATTTTTTTTTAGTATTTTTTAATCATTTTAGTGCACTAATATCAAAAATAATTTTTTAAAATAAAAAAATTATTTCAACACATTTCTAAATAAAAAACATTTTAAAAAATAATTACAACAACATTTTCAAACATATCATTAATCCCTCAACCAAGGGGTCTTGACTTGCACACTTAAAAATAGCATGTAGTCTTCTTGAAATAAAAGAGATAAAAAAAATTGAAACAAAGGTGCGTTTAATTACAAAGTCGGGTCTATTTGAAAATGTGATTGCGGTTCTTTTTTAAAATATTTTTCATTTAGAAATATATCAAAATAATATATATTTTTATTTTAAAAAAATTATTTTTGACACCAGCGCATCAAAATGATATGAAAACAGTAAAAAAAATATTAATTTGAAGTAAAGAAAAAATAAAAATAAATTTAAATTTTTTCAAAAACATTTTTAAAATGCAAAAACAAACATGACCGAAAATAAAAATGAGTTTTAGAATGGAGATAGAGACAGTACTATGTTTTATTTATTTTTTTCCCACAAATATCCTTTAAATACTACATAATTTGATTTTCATTATATTCTGTTTGATCACACGCAGATGTTTTATTTCTTAAGAATACTTTGTAAGAATATATATAATTGTATTGCATTTTCATTTGATCAAATCGATAAAAGAATCTATTGCTCATATTAATTAATTAACTAAAAGAATCTATTACATTTACATTATCAACCTATGCTGGGAGCTTATAGCCCAGTTCAACACTAATATCCCAACAAATAAAAGCTTCGTATACTAAGTTTTATTTAGTAAAAAGAAGGACGAGAGCACTATAATAACTTATGTCTCAAATTCAATTAGGAGGACATTGAAGGTGAAAAGAGGCTTGTTAGAAGCGATCATTTCCATAATTATGGATTTAATTAATAGAGCCCCTACCCTAATCTCGTAGATAAAGTAATTTTATGCTCTTTCAAACAAGAATTTCTGTAAAGTCAAGCAAGTTGTTGCAGCTGACATATAGATAACCAGATAAATAATTAATGATTCAAAAGGTAATTTACCACTCAATTTTCATATGGGGTGCTGGTGGACCTTCAATCGATGTTGTTTTAACAACATTTAAAGGAGTTTTCTCGGACGATGAAACTGAGTTGGCAATAATCGATGATAAAGTATAGTGGAGGAGTGGTGATGTTGTCTTTACATGGGCTTATAAGATAAATAAATAAATAAAATTGATTTTTTTCTACAATTTTTTCTGTCACATTTTGTTTAAGCTATATATATATATATATATATATATATATATATATATATATATATATATAGTAGTGTGTCTATGACATTTTTTGGGTTAATTTTAAAACCTTTTTATTTTTTTTTTCTCCTACATTTTTCATTTTTTTCCCCGCACCTAGGCTATACAACCCAACCTAACATGTCAAGGTCTAAGTTTTTTTTTTTTATAATTTTTTTTTTAATATTGAATTTATTAAAAATAAAGTTTTGTGATATTTTTTTATTTTTTTAAATAATTTTTTAAAAACTTCATCTTTCAGCATTAAACTATTAAAAATTAAACTTCATAATTTTTTTATTTTTATTTTTTAAATTATTTTATTCTCGTAATTTTTATTAGATTAACTTGAGTTAACTTATAATTTTTTTTTTATTGTTGTTTTTTATCCTCCTGTTTTTTTCACTCGATCTCAACAAGTTGTCATGCTAATATTACTATTACACCAAGAAAATCACAAATCGATCAAACACCGCTTCCCAGCTACCCGCCTCCTCAATTTGAAAGGAGTAGCTGGGTAAACAATTTACCAGAGTCAAATCCTCGAGAATATTCATTAACTTAAATATATCAAATCAAAATGAAAGGGAGTTTCTCAGAAAGACAACTTAAGACATATCTAGTTGTAATTTGCTTATGAACAAGACAAAACCAACAACATCAAGTCCACAAGGGATAACTATGTTTATTCCATTATTATACATGCTGCGTGCATGATGACAGCGGAGGAGGAAAGATGCGAGATCAATGACGCCACGGAATAGCCGGCGAAATTGAACGTCTTCGAGAAGCCATTAATAACGGATAGGATGGAAAACCAAGATTTGAACGACTCTCCTCTCCTCGTTTCTTATTCGGATGGCTTAGCTAGTCATGCTATTGCTTATAAAGCAACTCAATTCGATGGAGAAAAACTGAAAGAAACATCCTCGAATATTCCAACTTGTAGCGTCCAGATATCTGAAAAGTTTCTCAATTTTATCTTTCTCGACAGATGATTGATCTCCCCATTCAGGTCAAGGCATGTGCCAAGATCCAATTTCGAAATGAAAAGGTCCCATAATTTTGGTGGGACGTCCAAACAACGTATTTAGGACTGTACATGTTACAGCATCACCGAACTTACCATTCAAAACACAGTCAACCGACCACCCAGCTAACAACCGGTCTCCATCCCTTCCATGATGGACCACTCAAATATGAATTCTCCTAGCCCTCTAATAAATGCACGCATGTGCTTGAGTATAAATAAAAAAACATGAGACAAGATCTCCACATGAAAACCGTGTTTATATGATAGCTGCGAAGAAGAAGCACGAGCTATCCTCCAATTTCAGATCTATCCATCGCTTCCATTCTTGACACCGGTTTGGAGCAAAGAGGATATATATATATATATATAAAACATTTGCAAGAGGGGTAGGTGCCTGTACTAGTTATTGGTAGAAAAAACGAGGGGGGAATATTTTCGGAAGAAGTTTGAGGAGGAACAGCTGTTGCTAGTAGAAGGGAGTTCATATTTTGTCACAGACAAAATATGGGACATGGAAATAACATAGGTAAGTACCAGTTAGGTCGAACAATCGGAGAGGGAACATTTGCCAAGGTTAAGCTGGCTGTAGACAGCACTGATGGCCGTCCTCTTGCAATCAAGATCATGGATAAGAAAAAGGTCATGCAAAGCCATCTCAAGGATCAGGTGATATTCCATCTAACATTTCCTCTTCTTTCCTTGAGAGAAGTCTTGATGACGACAACACCAAATATGCTTCTTTCTGATATATGGAAATGCTAATTCTAGGTACAGAGGGAGATAAGAGCTATGAAGCTCTTGCACCACCCCGGTATCGTAAGGATACATGAGGTTTGATGGCTAGTTTCTTATGTTGTTTCGGGTGGGCTCAACTGAAGTCCTAAATCGGCAAGTCGGAGAACTCTTCCTTATTACTTCTTGGTGTTGAATTACAATTACAGGTGATTGGCACAAAGACAAAGATTTATATGGTAATGGAATATGTATCAGGAGGACAACTAGCAGATAAGCTGGTGAGGATTATCTAACAGCATAAGCTATTCAAAGGTGATGTTTTTATGTTGTCATTTCTAATCCTGTTCAACTCTGTTTACTCAGTCCTATGCCAAGAAACTTCGTGAATCGGAGGCGAGAAGAATATTCCATCAATTGATGGATGCCGTGGACTCTTGCCATAACAGAGGAGTTTATCACAGAGATCTAAAGGTACAAGACACAACGCTCTTCGCATTTTATTTTTTTTTGCCAATTTTCTGTAAAGGATTTACACAATCTGATGAACATCTTGCGCGCAGCCAGAGAACTTACTTCTGGACGGCAAAGGAAATCTGAAAGTCTCTGACTTCGGACTAAGTGCATTACAAAAGGTACCGGACGCCAAGCAATTTCTCTTCACTTCTGTCTTATTTATTTGCAAGTTAGTTTGAGCAATTCCAACCTTGGTTCCATGTCTGATTTACAGACCGCAAGCTTGCTAACTACAACATGCGGGTCACCTTTCTACATAGCACCTGAGGTAAGAAGCAGTTTTCCTGTTTTACCAAATTCCTAAAAGTCATTCCCAGCTTGTTACGGCTGAAACAGTTTAGAACTTATTCCTAAATTCTCTTCACAGTTCACCACTGTAGCTAATGGGTGATCTTCTCCTACACAGCTTATTGCAAATAAGGGTTATGAAGGGGCAGCAGCAGATGTTTGGTCCTGTGGGGTAATCCTTTTTGAGCTACTGTCGGGATATCTACCATTTGACGAACGTAACCTAATAATGTTATATAAGAAGGTATTATCTATACAAGGGTTAATTATCTCTCCCATGTGCGAAAGTAATCAATCCATTGATGACTCGGCTTGTGTAAAGATATCTGCAGCTGATTACACATGTCCACAGTGGTTTACAGAAAGTCAAAAGAAGCTAATATCAAGAATATTAGATCCAAATCCCAGAAAGGTATATCACCAAGAAGAGTTTTTATGCTTTAACAAATTCTAAGATCATAACAAACGAGAAAGTAATGCAATCATCCATCATCGCAGAGAATAACATTACCAGAGATCCTTGAAGATGAATGGTTTCAGATAGATTACGTGCCTTCTTGTGGATATGAATGTGATGAAAAAATCTTCTTGGATGATGTTAATGCTGCTTTTGATGCTGACGAGGTAAATGTTCATAAACAGTAAAACTACTGCAAGTTTTGTGCTTTCACCTGGATAACTGAAATTCTAAGCAGGTCAACGCCTCAGAAACAGAGACCCCTAAATCCTCAAGTTTCATAAACGCTTTCCAACTGATAGCAATGTCCCATGATCTTGATTTATCAGGTCTCTTCGAAGAACAGGCAAGTCTGCAAATCAGAATTTGGCTTTACTTTCTGCAAACTTCCTTTGTTCATTTGTGAATTTCAATCAATCTCTCTCTTGTCTAGGAAGTCAGGAAGCAGAAAACCAGGCTAGGATCCAAACATACAGTTAACGAAACCATAAGGAAAATAGAAGCTGCTGCAATGGATGTGAGTTTGTCAGTTGAAAGAATGAACAATTTCAAGGTAAAAACTCGTTGGATTTGCCTAGTCTTCATCTAGAGAGATTTTCTCCATTACAGAGTAACTAATGACTATACTACACCATATCAGATGAAAATGCATCAGAAACCAAACATGAAAAGATATACCAGATCATATTATGACCTATCAGCAGAGGTAAAATGTTCTGCAAATGCCTTCAAGATATCAGAATTCTGTCAATGACAGTCTAATCATTCCATGTCAAATGTCAGGTAATCGAGGTTGCTCCTATGAATTGCGTTGTAGAAATATCAAAATCAGTCGGGGAGACAAGATTGTACAAAGAGGTATGAAAACCTTATGTTTTATGTCATTTTCATGAATAAACAATTAGTGTTGATTATATCTGCAGCATAATGACTTCATATCATCATTGTTGATGAACAGTTCTGCAAAAGTTTATCGAGTTTGCTGACAAAGATATCAGATGTATCATTGCAAAAGGAAGGATCAGAAAAATCAAGCAACAATAGAAGCACTCAAGAGATAAGAAGGTAATGTAAAGCTCTGAAATACAATTTGATTAGATAAACTAAAATAGATTGCCAATCCAACTCACTGGAAAATTTTCAAAACCATGCAGCTGTGAGGAGCAAAATGAAAAAGTGACTAATGGCCTTCAAGGCTATTCCTCTTCTTGATGATTACCTTAACCTGCATTTGACCTGGCATTTCACACTTCCAAGAACCTCAGAGAAACTAGACACTTTATTATATGATAATCTTTCAACTGCAGAACCTAAGAACCATTGACAAGTACCATAAGGCAGCAGGGCACTGTTCCTCCACAGAAACAAGTCAGCTCTGTTGTGTACAGGACTGTTTGCTTGCCCCAAATTCTCTCCCATTTCTTCTTTCTTTTTCTTTTTCTCTTTTTTTTTTTAATATATATAACTTTGCATCTTCCTTTCATTTTGACACTAATAACTCCATAATGTATATTAAAGGCCAGAATTCTTCTTTAATATTTCCAATGAGAGATCAATGACTGAAAAAACATTCCTGTAACTTCATTAGACCAATTTTAGCCTGGTTTTTATATGTTGATAGCAAAGCAAATATTCAAGCAAACCTAATCAGCTACTTCAGTCAAGCCAGCAGCTTTCCACCAAGGGGATTTCTCTGAAACATCTCTATATAAAAAATTTATATTTTTTACATATTTCTAGAACACATAAAGATTCAAACAGATTCTAAATCCATATTTCGCATTCTCCCCTTTTCTGGTCATATGGTGCCAATAAGGACACATCAACCTAATTTTATAAAAACAACCTGCTGCTCCTTTGGATCTGCTAAATTCTCAACATATGCCTCAATTGAGAGTAAACCAGCAACAAAATCTATAAATAGTAAGGCACGCTCAACAATGGTCATGCAATTTGTGAATCCATAGGCATGCAACATGAAGCCAAGTAATTCATCATAGCAAAAATTTGGCATCAAAAGCACACGGTGATTTTATTATGATTACCTTAGAAAATTCATCTGCCAACTTCATATTTGCAAATTTTGATACGAAATTTACATAATACACTCCTATGCAACAACTCGGTAAAATTAGGATCCAATCTCTTGCTAATGATCATAAATGAACAACAAAAGTTATAAAACATATTTCAGTCAATCCATGCACCTATGAGCATCTAAAAAGTATAGTGATCATATATTTTCATAAAAGAATGTCCAACCATCCCAAGTGCATAGTCTAAGAATTTGACCTCTCATGCTTAACTGGGCATACTTAGATAGTCTTAAATTTCAGTTGTTCCTTGGTAGCTTATGCCGATTGATTTCACACAAAAAGAAACACAACTCATATGAGCACCAAATGACAACATGATCAGGAAAGAAAGATAAAACAGCTCCACAGCCTGACGTTTCCTTTTTTTATTTTAATTGCTTGGTGTATCTTTTATTGGTTTTCTTTTCTTAAAATTCTTCTTAGTTCCATGTATGTTTGCACTATTTAATTAGGATAACACAAACATGGCTACTGAATTGCTGCATAAAATACACAAGGGATTACTCAATATGGCTTTAAAAGGCATATTGACCGCAATTTAGCCAGTCAGATATTAAGACATCATTATTCCATCCATAATACCTTAAGAAATATATAACTTACCTAAGTTTAAGAAAAATCTGTTTGTTTGTAGCAACATATACAGTTATTAGTGAGCTCCATAATTTAAGGGTCAGAGCCCAACTGCTCAAGGCTTGAACTAATCATTTGACTATAATTGTGAAAATATTCAGGGAAGCCACACCTTGGGTGGGTGCTCAATATGAATGTTTCCTTCAAAAAGATTAACAATAAAGTAAAACTGCCTGATTTAAACCCTTTCAAGTGATACTTTTCCATCGTTAAATGTTATAATGGTGAGTGGTGGCATTATATATAATATAATTGGTCAACTGCTAGATAAACATTAAGGCAGTGCAATTTGGGTTTGTTCAAATTCAGACAAACACACTATATCTATCAAAAGAGAATAATCATCATATACTTGCCAATTGGTAAAATGGAAAGAAATTATAACCTTTAAAGAAAAGTGAATTTACATGATGAAAGCAAACAAACAAACGAACCTATTAAGATAGCTACAACTCTGCAGTACCCCTGGAATCTCCTCATTGACATGGAAGTATATGCTGCAATGCCTTCATATGTCACAATGTAGACCATTGCATAAAAAAGAAGCAACCCATCCATCATAGAATCACCAACTGTAAGAAACCAACTAGTAGAGGCCTAGAGAAGGAAATTATCTATCATGTGGAAAACCACATCAGCACCATCAGAATTCAACCAATACGACTTCACCTGAATATATGAGCAAGATGATGACAAAAATGAGAAAAGCACAAACAAATCAAGTATTACTGGGTGGCAATTAATTTTAATCCAAACCACTACATTTTCATTACTATAGAAGAACTAACAATCAAAATGTAACTGCCCAAAAATTGATGTGAGGACCATTGGCTAAGCCAACATTATATATACTGAACTTGCCAACACATGGCTGCCCTCAAGCCTTGAGAGCAGCTGCTCCATGCAAAAATACTGATGGATTGGTCTGTCTCCAAATTCTGCCCAGATCACATGCTGGTGGTATCATTCTAGAAAAGAATATGAATATATACCTAATGGTGACTGTTAATTTTACCAGCAACAGAACCACTAAAAATCCATGGGCTTGTAACAAAATATACTAATGAAGTTTTAAAATTCGGATTAAAATGTGGAACAATAAAATATAAACTACACCTTCCATCCAAGTTTCCTATTAATGTCATTTTTTTTGGCTATTTAAGGTTATTTTAAGAAAATGCAAAAGCCAAGCTTTACTCATCTTAATAAGGCTTTCCTGAAAGAACAGCATGAACTACTACATCAGACTTGTTATGTGTTTAACAATAAAAGAGATTGAACTGAAAAACAATTCCTCATAGCATCTTCTATCTCTTGCCAGTTTAATGAATTTTACCACATCCTATCGTAACTGGAACAGATTGTCCAGGCTATACCTAAGCTAATTGCATAACGGCATAGCCTATATTTGTCTAGGCGTTTTAACAACCATCAAGCAAGTTCATTTGAAAAAAGACAAGTCACATTTATTTAGAAACCCACTTCCAGACAAGTTGCAAAGTTGACCTTAATTGTGCAAGTTTTCCTTATTTCCCCATCTGAGATAGAGAGATTTTATATTAATCACAAGTATTGTGAAAAGCAATAAGACTGTCTAAGAAGATCTGCAGAAGAAGAGAAAAAACTGCAGAGGTTATGGAAGAACCAATCAGCTATAGAACTTGCCTGAATGGTATTGTGAGCAATATACCGTTGTTTGCTTTTATGAAAGCTAACATCTACACGTTCCCAAGGTACTTGAGTCAGTCCTTTGATCATCTCTTCTACATATTGAAAGAGAGGATACTCATGAAAAAAAGAAGCACAACAAAAAATAAAAATAAATAAACAAACAAATTAAGAAAAATGGTAGCAAATAGAGGAGGCTGGTGTATGTAAATCAAACCCAGTCATCAGAGAAATAACGAGCAAGCACAAAGTAACCAACTTTAGGATCCAACTTAAGCTGTATGAACTCCAAGGGATACCAAATTCCAAGCCTAGAAAACAATAAAATGTTTCTCTCGCTCCAAGTAACATTTGAAAAATAGAGAAAAAAAGATGTTTCACCAACCTTCTAAATCAGTTGTTTGCTCTCCAACAACAAGAGTTTTTTTATCAGAATTGTGGTCCACTCTTTCTCTCTCCACATAAACAATATGTGGATATTTATTATCTGTCACAAGAAGATTGGACTGGAGATGAAGATGGAGAAAACATTTGAATTAGTTTCGTCAAAGAAAGAAAGAAACGGAAAAGGAAATGCATCTCTAAATGGACATCAGGCAAATAAAGCTGAATTAAGGAAAAAAAAAACCTTGGGAAGTTCATTTTGACGCCTAATTGATGATGTTCCCCATCCAACTATATCTAATACAAGTTAAGGCAAATGTACTCTGGCATAAAGGTAGAGATGAGACCTCAGATATGGAAGGTATCCATAATTCAAAGGCAAATTTGAGTGAGAAAAAGGATACGATCATAATTTGCATTTGCATATACCACACGACGCTTGAATGCACGTAAAGCTGATCTACACATCATAAACAATGTTACCAGATATTTATCCATGAATAGACTGATGGGTTACCTATTAAAAATAGTGTGGTAGATATACTTACATGAATCTTAAGCCATTAGAATCATTAACCATTTGAAGGAGAAGAGGTATCCCATTATCATTGTCTGTTAGGAACAGATGCTTTCCCGTCCTTCCAACTATTAAATGAGCAGTCTGAGATGCTCTTCTCTCAAGGAAAGGAAGACCACAGAGAATAGGGAGCTGTAGAATCAAGACAAGAAACGCATAAAAATACAGAAAAAGCATGGTACCAGAAATACATTATCCAAAAGGTTTCTAGAAAACTAGAATAGAAGTAACGAATCACTTAAGGTTCTCAAAACAAACGTTATTAGTATTAAGAATCTATTTTTCTCATCATATATTAGTCATACGAGAACATCAACCTCCAATCACATATTAATATTTCTAACAGCATCCTAACCATGCTAAAGTGTTTTGAATAAGATCATTTCATTCCAAAATCCCTTTCTGCATTCAAAGCTCCAGGGCCTATTAATCAATACTCCTAAACATTCTAAACAATTAAGGAAGGAAAAAAAGAACAAAGATAATTAATTAAAATTCAAGTAAAATAATAGAAGAATTCAACATAGAAATCCAAGAGTCAAGAAGATGATTAATGCATGTGGGTTGAACATAATGACAAAAGCAAGCCGAAGTATTGTTCTCTTAACCTGTTTATTTCCCCTTGAACCAAGATGAGGTGTTGCAAATGTTATGAAGTTCACAGGTTCCAATCCAGCAATTCTAGCTTCACATGGCTGCTCAAGACAGTGCATTGAATTTGTGTGCTCTTCATCCAAGGAATTTTCAGTGAGATTTGAAAGGGCTGATTTAGGTAAATTTTCATACAGCCTGGCTATAGCATATCTTGCAACAAGTCCACCTAGTGAGTGAGCCACAAAGGAAATTTTCCGCACCTCAGGCCTGTGTCTAACAACTGCCAATACCTGCAATAGATATTTCACCAAGAACTCAAGATTCACATGAAATGGCTTATGGAGATTTTCTGACATAACAGATTGTTTAAACAAAATTACCCTGAACTAAAATCTGACTGCCAAACATACCTCTTCAGCTAGCCTGTCACCCATCAAATCAACACCATCAAACGTCAATTTTGAATGGTTGCATTCACTGCCTGCTTATAAGAATATCAAATCAAAAACCGAAAACATTGACAAAGAAATAACCACGGAGTACAAATTGGAATTAAAATAAAAAACCACATGGAATCATTCTAGGCATCATAAGTTTACGTAAATATCGCTAGGGGTGTTAAAAGAACCAACCAACCAACCTATTAAACCGTAAAAACCAGGAAAAATTAACCAAAACACTGAATTGAGAGAAAAAAACCGATCAAACCAATTTAAAAATCAACAGACTCGGTCCGGTTCGGTTTTGGTTTTAGAAACTGAAACCAGTTAACCGAACTGGACCCAATGTTTGAGAAAGGCTTAAACCCACTTAAAAAAAAGGGGGTATAAATAGAAAAGTAAGCTAACCTAAGCTTCCTAACCCTAAAAATCCCCCCCCCTCTCCCACTGAAAACAGCAGTCAGCAGCCATCTCATTCCATCTTTTTCTCTTCCATCTCCTCCCTCTATGTTAACTCCCCCTTCTCGTTCTCCCCCTCTTGATACAACATCTCAATTGGTCATCTCCCCCTGCCTTCTCTATCATTCCTTCTTTTCATCAAAGACCCACTCTGAACACGCCAGAATCTGGCTTCGTAGGGTAAGATTTCTTCTTCTTTTTTCTCTGAGGTATTTAAGAAACTGTGGATACTTTCATGCCTCAAGCATAAGTAATTGACAGATTTTGATATAGACTTTTTACCAAAAGAAAGAAAGACGGTTTTTGCTTTCTGTTTTAATTTTCACTTTTATAGCGGGATTGATTTTACCTAAAGTCTGATTGTTTCCTAAGAAAATTTCTTTCATGAGATGAAGCACAAGTTATTGATAGATTTTGCAACAATTTGTTAAGACTCGCATTGACAGATCTGCAATGAACTGCCGTTTCTGTTTCTCTTTGTTTATTTTGTCAAAAAAAAGAAAAATTAAAATTATTTTGCTTGATTTTCTCTGTCAACAAAACAAAGCAGACACGGAAACCCATTTTTATTTATCTACTGTGAAGAAGCTTCCTTTGCTTTGAAGAGATTAGATTTTCTCGTTTCAAGCCTAAAAACTGAACTTGACCAAACCGAACCGGTTCAGTTTGATCGGTTCGGTCCATTTTCTAGCAAAAATTCATCTCCCAGTTCAGTAGGAATTTTGGGCCCGAACCGGACCATGAACACCCCTAAATATCGCAATTTAGAAAGCGATGAAACAAACATTTTACAACATATCAAAATTGGGATAACTAACTTTGGCTTTCACGCACAGAAACCAGGTTAGCATCAATGAATTTGAACGTTGCAATTTCTTTGAACTCAGACCGCCCATAAGCAGATCATCATACCAAAATACAAGTATCTTCTAAAATGCAAAAAATTAAGCTGTTATATGTGGCTTCTATCAGAACATGAAGAACCACCCTCAAATGAATGACAGAAGGGGTCATAAGCAAGCACTTACGATGCACAAGTATTTTGTCAGGAAGTTTTTTCACAAACTGATCTGCCGCATATCTCCAATCTGCAGAACTGTACCCACAAAAATGAAAAACAAAAATCCAACACTAAAATTTGTTTTCTCAGATTTCATAACCAACCTACGAACAGTATTAAACCAGAAACACTAAATTGGAATCAAATTTAAAGCTCAATACTGGCGAGACCCACAATGCAAGATAATTCAAAAATTCTAGTCAACAAGCTTAGAAGGACGCTAGCTAGCTAAAGTCTTCTTCCCTACTGATAACAGTATAGACTAAAATAACTTATTTTTCTATTTGCAGAGTGACCGAAGGACGCTAGCTAGCTATAGTCTTCTACTCTACTGATTATAATATAGACTGAACTAATTTATTTTCTATTTGCAGAGGGACCTCATGATTTGTTACTCAAAATAGCAAAAGAAATTCATCATATCTTTTGGATTTTGCATGGAGCACTTCAAAAAGAATAACACGATAATTAATAATGGTAATCCGAAAATTAAAAAAAAAGTTAAATTATTGTTACCTCCCAATAATACCATTAACCATGATAACAAGATGCTGAGGCGAAACCCTAGCCTCTGCAACAGCTGCATCCATAAAATCCTCACCGCCACTTTCAACCTCCACCTTGAGTACTTTACTGTCAGTTCTCTTATTAAAACACCTGAAATTCATCCTCTTCCGTATCCAATCCATTTTGGCCGGATCCGCTCCTGAATGGAGAGGAAAGGAGAAAGGGTTGGTGGTGTGAATGAAAACGGCAGTGTGTTTGGGTGGAGAGAGTGGAGAGACGGCGGCGATCATGCGGGGCAAAGAATCATCGAAGAAAACAGTAAAAGAGAGAGAGAGAAGCGATTAAGCGAAAGAAGAGTATTAGGAGTAGAAGGAAGGATGGAATGTGAAAAATGTGGAGAGAGAGGGGGCGGGGGGGAATGTTTGGAATGAAATGGGGCTATCATCAATCTATATCAATTTATGTAAAAGTGGTTAGAAAACTTCCGTTTTCACCATCATAACAGTGAAGGCTTCAAGTTGAGGAAATTAAGAACTTGAAAATCCAAAACCGTTTGATTAGAAAAAAATAAAATGTTTGGTTCTGATTCAGTTTCAAAGATCCAAAACCAATTGAACCAGACCTGTTCAAAAAGCACGGAACCGAGATTAAAAATATATATATATATATATATACAAGATTATTTTAAATTATATGTTTCTACCACGAAGAATTGGTCATCTCAAGTAAAACAGGTCTCATGTCGTATTCCAGATCTCAAATTCACCTCTGGTTTTCCCTGGAAGATCTTCGTTTGGATAGTGACTAATTAAGAGTATGGTTGCGGGTGTTTTTTAAATAAATTTTCATTTAAAATATATGTCAATGATATTTTTTTAGTTTTTAAAAATTATTTTTTATATCAGTACATCAAAACAATCCAAAACGTACAAATCATATTAAATTTTAATAAAAAAAATCAAATTTTTTGAAAACACTAGTTAAACCGTATTCTCAAACATTAGTTAAACCGAAGCAACTTTAGTGTATGGTAGGATAGATAGATTTTAAAAGTATTTTTTAGTTAAAAATATATTAAAATAATATTTTTTTAATTTTGTTTTAGATTTTTTATATTAACCTACTCAACTTTTAAAATAATTTGAAAAATATCAATTTAATATTTTTTATACCAAAAACAGTTTGGAAAGTATATTGAATCACAAAATAATCACCCCTCCATGCACCACTTTGTTGTCTTTGTTTTGACATATCTTCTTTCCTGGGTTGGACTATTTTTTTAAAATTTAGATAAAATATTAAGAATGAGAATTTTTTAGCAGTATTATTAAATTTAATTAAGCAATTGATATTTAAACTTACCAGCCCAATCCTTTTCCTAGCTCGAGTTTTAAATTAAACCGTGACAGAGCTAATTTAAAGTGAATTATTCAATTTAATGGGTCCAAAAATAATTTAGATAACCGATAAAAATATGACATAACTTTTAAAAAACTTTAAGATGAATTTGTTTTATATTAAGACAATACCCGATTGAATCGACATCGGTCACCCTGCGACCTAGATCATAGATTTCAATGGGATTAATAAATTTTTTATTTTTATAAATTATTTTTATTTAATTTTATGATAACATTAGATGCTTTCAAAATCGAGCATTGACCCTAAAAAAATATTTATTTGAGATCATGATAACCCTATAGAAAGTAGAAAAAAATAAATCATGAATTCCATTTCTCAACCAATCTAATACTGAATAAGAGTGAAATAAAAAAAAAACAATATCAGATTTGATGGTCAAACTCACTAAACCCGTAAATTGGATAACTCATGTCAAGACATCAAACCCGCAAACTGGGTAATGGACATCATTAGAATTAATAACTTATTTTTTTAAAACTATTGTTTATTTAACTATATAATAACACAAATAGACAATCGTAGAATCAAGCATCAAACCAATACTACGATTATTTTTTTTAAGATTATAACAACCTCATAAAAAATAAAACAAAACAAATTATGAAACTCAGTTCTCAATCAGTTTAACATCAAGAGATGAAATTGAAAAAAAATTAAATTTGTAAAAAAAGAAAAAGAAAAGAAAAGATAAACTCGTCATACACGTCAACAGACCTATGAACTTTCTAAAACCTAATAACATGTTTTTTTTTCTGAAACTATTTTATTAATTATATGATAAAAAGAAAAATAGACAATTATATGATCAAGTTTAATTAAAAAAAAAAAAAGATACCTCACTAAACCTACAAACAAGGGTAACCAAGGTTATCTCACCAAACTCGCAAACCGGGTTAATAAATCCACAAAGTTTAATAAACTAGTTTTTTCAAAATTAATTTTTATTTAACTAATTTTTGTAAAATAAATAGATCATACCGTGATGCTGAGATATTCTTCTGATACCACTCCGATGCTGAGATATTTTTTTTATACTGCAATAACTATATAAAGACAAATTAAAATAAATTATATACTCTAAATCCCCATAAACACATCATATAAGGACTAAATTTTTTTTAAAAAATCAATAACCAAAGAAAAGAAAGAGTAAAAAAATCAACATTGTGAATTACTATTGTAATCCACATTGTTTATGAGTGTGGGGAGACAGTATTTTCACCCACACCTTTTAGCTTTGTTTATAATATATAACTTTATTTTAAACATAAAGACTAAATCAAACCCAACCGCCCTCTCCCCTTCAAGCTTTCTCTCAATCCATGTGTCTTAATGGTCTTCTCAAGCTTTGTTTAATTCTCTCAATCTTTGGTTTTCTTAACAAGAATGAGATTATTACCAGTGAACCAACTCATAGTTCTAAACGTTGTAACGATAATTTGAGCTTTAAACTTAATAAAAAATATATATTTTTTTCATTGGTCTTACATTAACAAATCAATCATACAATCATATTCATGCATTATTCACCAATGTTCCAATTTTACTAAAATTTTGATATTCTCTTTTCTCTGAGTCACTAAATTCGTTTTTTCACCTAAAATACCTTTATAACAATTTATGAAAATTCAATTTTCATCATACAACAATTCATTCTTAATATGAGGCCTCATGCTACTCAATTAACCAATCATTATTTTCATTCAGTGTATACATATTAATGTCCATTACATATATAGACGATTATGCATAACTTTATATCAAGGACAATTACACAACTTAAAATTCAGACACATTTGTTAATATTTAGGCCATACATTTTTATTTTTATATATTTTGATGATGATAATAATATAAAAATTGAACTAACAATATGTGTGGTTGAGAATAACCTTTAAACATGTTTTATATGAAGAACACGTCAACAAACACGATAGAAGTCCAAGAAGGAAGCAAAATGAAAACTTAGTTTAATTTTCATTTTTAGTGCTGAAGATAAATCTTTATATCCTACTTGATAGCACAATCGATAGGGCCTCATTAGTAAGTGCACACACTTCACTTTGCATGCATTTTAAAAAGATCGATAAAACAGTTTTAAGAATTCATCCGGGATTACAACTAATAAATCTAGATTTTGCATGAACTAATCAACTGCTTGGTTATCTGTGATAAACACTTGGAAGTTCTATAGGAATTAGTTAACTAATTGGATTGATCAATCTGAATAAACCAGTCGACTATTTGTTCATTTGTAATGCCTAAAATGCCCTTGTTCATCTAAAATTTCATGTGTGCGTATTTGACATCTTTTGTCTCATGTGACTTTCTTTTGTGTAATAGACATCTTATAGGTGTTTGCTTATGCTTATTGCCAGAGAAGTAGTTATGATTTTGTATTTTGGATAATAGGAGAAAATCTTATCGAATAAGCACTCCTGGTAAAAATTCATTGGAGTGCTGCATCAAACTCGCATTCAAAGGCAGTGGAAGAATAATCAATTTTTAAATAGCTCTGCATTGCTAATTTTAAATCAATTGGTGTGGTTGGGTTTTTGTAACTTAACATAATTTAATTTCTCAAAAGATAATTTATTTTTTAAGAGTTGATTTGATTCATGTTTAAAAAGATATGTTTCATTTCTTAATTTCCTATGTTCTAATTTTAAATGCATTAATTTAGCATATTAATATGAACTATGCATCCCTAAAATATGTAGAAGAAAACACTTAATCACCCAAAATTTCTGTAATTATAAAATAAATAAATAAAACTAATTTATTTTTAATTAAAAATTATATTATATTAGAAAAATTGGTAAAATGGCATTTTTTTTCTACTTGTTTCAATTAAAATAGGACAAAACTATGTTTAAATTGGAATAGAATAAAATCAAAAGAGTGTCAAAGTTTGAATTTAAAATAGTTAAGTCTATTACAATTACAAAATACATCTATGTGTTTTACTATAGCAAAACATGGCAACAAACACTATTGACACACTTATTTTACTATTTATATCACTATTTATAGCCAAAATTTATCTTTTTAGTTCCTAATATTTTTTTTTACACTTCACTCATTGAACTTTATTTTTTTGTTATTTCATCCTTGTAAGTAATGTTTGTATGATTTTATGTGTTAGGATTTTGTTCACTTTGCATGCTCTCGTGTATGCAATGTGTGAGAGAATATTTCAAAGTTAAATAAAAGATTAATATTACAAAATAGAATCTTAGGTTATAGCTAATTTTTTTTTTTGAAAAAACAAGGATTGATTTTAACAAAACAACAAAACTATATTTTTAATTTTCAATGTTCAAAAGGAACAACGAACTTTAGTTTAGTCCTTAAAGTTTTTAATTTTTGCATTATTTGGTCCCTATTTTTTAAAAAAATATATATTTCAATCTTAAACTTCATTTTTATCATGTTTCAGTCTCTAAATATTGAGAAATAAAAGAGAAATTCACTAGAAAAAGAAGATGAGAGAGGTTTTGGATGGCCACAAAGGGACAATTTTAATGTCAATTGCTTCATCTTAGAAATGAGAGTTCAATAAAGATGGTTATGCTTGTTAAGCATGTTGAAAAAATAAATCAAGGCTTATAATATTTTTTATTCAATTTGATTTGCTATTTTTAGAATGATTAAAGGCTATTTTATAGTTAAAATGGGTTTATTAAGGTTCTAGGTTTTTTTAGGTAAAAACAAGTTAAAATTTAAGTTTTAAATTCATGGACACATACATTGATTTTCTAGTTACTTTGTTTTGATAAACAAAAACATGAGTAACTAATATGTCATGCGTCTTATTTTTAAAATGCCTTATTTTTAAAATAAAATATAAAAATAGTCATGCATGCCTAGTTGTGCCTTATTTTTCTTATTTGTTTTTTAAAAAATTTAAATCAATATCCTCTCTCTCATTTGTTTTAAATTTTTTAGTTCAACTATTTTTTTAATACTAATTAATCTTTTGGATGGTTTATATAATTTTATAATATCTCAAAGAGATTACTGTAATTTATCTTTAATTCTTTTCTATTAGATTTTAGATAGATCAATTATATTTACATTTATAAAAGTATCTCCAACGGGTGTGCTAAGTAGATAGCTAAATATTAAAAAAATATTATTTTAGCTCTTTCATGCTTATTTTACACACTCCAAAGGAAGTGCTAAAATGTCTTTTCTCTTTCATAAATAATATTCCTACATATCTCTAAAAAAAGCCAAAACTAACAAAGTGGGGCCATACAAAAATAATTCAATTAAATGTAGCATGTGGAAAAAAAATAACATTAAACTTATCCCACTTTAATATAATTGGCTTTTCAAATGGTTTTTTTTTCATTGGAGTATATATGGTAAAAAGAGTTATATTTATGCTATTTAAAATGTTATTTTATCAATTTAGCTTTTCAAAATAGCATTTTTCATTAGAGATACTCTAAAAATGAGAATCATATGTCATTAGCAACCAAAATAAACTTCTAAAATAAATAAGAAAAATGTATAAAATGAAATGGGTAGCTAAGATAAAAATATTTATACGAGCATTTATATTTTTACTTAGATCAACTTCTCACTCTAATCTTTAATTGGCTTTCATAATTATTTTTTAATGATTTGTTAGTTCATATTTTTTTCAATTAATTTTGTTAAGCATGGGCATCATCTTTTCATTTCCATAATGTCAACACCTTCTTTTCTTGTAATAAAAATTAACTTGAAATCCTACTCATTAGGTGCATATAAGCTTCATTCACTTACCTTTTTTTATTTCTTTTTATTTTAAAATTAAATCCATTTTAAAATAATTTCACTTTATCCTTTGTGTAGTAGATGATCGTGAACTTAAAACTTTAAACTAAAAGAAAAGAATAAAAAAGGTAAGGTAAGTTTTAAGATTTGGTTTTTGGTACTAACTTGGGTTTATGAGATGTGTTTTAAAAATCATGCAAACGTTTATGGTGGTGGTTCTTGAAGATGGTTTTGAGGGCTAATGGAAGGTGTTTTAACATGGTTAAAGTTTATAAAAAGACTGAAACTTTGAGAAAAGCTTATGGCTTGTTAATTTTAACAATCATTTTTTTTTCAATTTTCTTTGTAGCTACCTCTTTAGGGTTTTATCATTTAGTTTATAGGCCAAAATGGAAAAATATATAAAAAATAAGTTGGCTCAATATGATCTTTTGATGTTTCTTAGGGGGTAAAAGAAATAAATTATAACTATTAGATTTGAAGAATGTAATCTATGTTGTGGATTGGGAAAGATTTGGTGTGTTTTGATGAGAAAATTAGGTCGAACCAAGGCTGTTAATGTGAATACTTAGGTGGCTTTTTTTGGTTTCAAAATAGGACGAAACAATGATGAAGAAAGTGAACAGTACTACATGACTTGAACATATTAAAACAACATCGTCTTACCCTAATATACACAGCTTTGCCCTAAAACACACCGTTTTATTAATGATAAACCATTGTTGTTTCTATAACCTATGCTAATTAGGGTTTTTATCTTTTCGAAGTTAATTTTGATCCCCGTTTTTTTTTGTAATTTCACAATCAAACCCTTAATTGGTCTCAATATTTAAGAATCCTTTTAATTGTGCCCCTAGATTTCTTTGATTGAGCCCATAGACTTTGGTGCCTTTTACAATATGGTTATTGGTCTTGATATTCTTCAATTTCATTTTTAATTAGCCTTGTAAACTTTTAATTATTTCTATTTCACCCTTGATTAAATCAATTAGCCCCTTAGAACTTTAACGCCCATGCATTTTAGTCCATGAACCTTTAATTCTGCAATCTTAATTTGAATTGACTCCTAAACTTCGATTTTTGTCTAATTAAATCATCAGTTGCATTAATTAAGCCAATCTAAAGTTCTATCAAGTCTGTATACTTATTGATTCTTTTAGTTTTGGCCAAACTAACTTTCAAACTTTATTTTTCTTTCATTTTAGCCCCCTGATTAAGCCGATTAAGCTAATTAAACCATTCCAATGTTCAATTAGGTCCCTGGATTTTCCTTTTTTAAAATTTTTACCCCTATCTTCAACTTCATTTATAATCATACCTTAACTGTCAAACTTTGCAACCTTGTCTATATTGGTCCTTATACATTTAATTTGTGTAGTCTTAATCAAATTCAATTTATTTTCTAAAATTTCTTTAGCAAAATCCTAAATTGTTCATCCATCTAGTTTTTAACCAGCTGTGAATCAAATATCTGTCTGATTGTGATCTTAAATTTTTTTAAATATTATTTGATTTTTTTAATTTTTTAATATGTTTTTGAAAGAAAAAAATCTTTTACATAAAAAAATAATTTTTTTTTAAAGAATCTGGTCATAATAAGTATTATTATATTAAAAAAAATAGAATAGAGAAATATGGCATGTCATGTGATGTGGCGGTATAGAAAAAAATCCCAAAAACTTCAACGAAGATAAATACTCATGAAATTAATTTTTTTTTTTTATATATATATATATATATATATATATATTCATTCTCACAAACAAACAATTTGTGTTGCCACGTTTTGTGTTCTAGAATTTTCATTGCATAATACAAACAAGAGAGCTCACGGGCATAACATAAGGCATAAGCAGTTCACGAGCCACCTTTAATCATGGATCTCCCCTCTCAACAACTTCCATACCCGTCCACGAACTATACTGCTTGTCCAACACCATCCAATTTACACCACAAAAGCAAATTCCTATTAAGCAATGATTGGACATTGTGATCCACACTCCATTACTGCGTTTGATTCCATTACACCATACACCAACTCCCATGTCTTCTTGAGATCGATATAAAAGAATGAGGGAGCACCAAAGTGAGCGCCACCAACCGCTTCATAGCCTTACCATCACCCCTCTCTAAAAACAATGAGAGCACAATTGTTCTTCGTCTTTATTCACTTCACCATCCTCACTACCAACAGCATTTTTGTCACTTCCCAGTCATCTTCATTAGCAGAAACACCGCTAAAAAAGGTTGATAATGAGACCATTTACAAGGTCTCCAAGCAACTCTGTTGGGGTTGTTTAGGAGAGTCACTACAATTCTTGTTTGCGCATAATTTAGTAAGGGCAGCCAAATGGGAGCTACCCTTGATGTGGGACTTTCAGCTTGAAAAATATGCAGGATGGTGGGCTGGCCTAAGAAAAGCAGACTGCAAACTGCAACATTCATTTCCAGAATATGATTTCAAGCTAGGAGAAAATATTTATTGGGGGAGTGGCTCCACATGGACACCAACCGATGCAGTGGGTACCTGGGCTGGTGAAGAGAAGTACTATAATTATGCACAAAACACATGTCAGGAGGGTCAAATGTGCGGACACTATACACAGATTGTGTGGAAGACTACGAGGAGAATTGGGTGTGCTCGTGTTGTCTGTGATGATGGGGATGTGTTCATGACTTGTAACTATGATCCTCCTGGTAATTATGTTGGTGAAAGGCCATATTAACGCGTACCATAATAAATCTAGTAGGGTGCTCGGAGCCTGAAATTATCAGGATTGGATGATGATATGCATGATCAGTACAGGATTGCTTCCTAGGTATTTTCGTGCTCAATATGATTACCATACTTGTATGTATGTACGGGTGAATTATTGTAGTATTTACCTGAATTTAAAATAAAATCTCATATGTAGTAATATAGGATCAATTTAAATACTATTCCTAAATTACTGTTCCTCTTGCACAACTTGGTATTTAGCTCAATGGTACTCTTTTACTTTTGAAGGAGAGAAGTCTGCGACTTCCACTCATGCTCTAATTATTGGAGAATATGAGAAGCGTCTTTGCAGAAAGTCTGGTACAAGGTTTATGAAGTTATTTGATGAGGATAAATGCATAAATTAATATTGATTTATTCACCATTAGGGTTGTTAAGCCTCTGCAATTACTGCCTTCTTGGCTTTTAGGGAGGCAATCTCAATCAGGGGTATAAGAAATATATAAATAAATGCATATTAATAAAAAAAATTAAAAAAAAATACATAATCATAATCAGTCCAAGAGATTGGTCATGAAGTTCCACCAAACACTCTTCTCGTTAAAAAAAAAGTGCATTGGTCGCACGTCGTTATATTCAGTAACAAGGTAAAATTTGGGTTATGCCCAGAAGGTTCATCTAATTTTGGGCAATCATTGAAAGTATTCCTGTCGCAACATGATGATGCTTGAGAAAACTTCATTAATTGTATGGAGGCTTTGCTAACGGGCAAAAACAAGACAAATGAGGGCATTACCTAGAAAACCTTCTGATGTTGAAGTCAAATTAGGATTTAGATAGATATCACATCTAAAAATAATGAGTACATAAAGAGTTGGATATTTTTCTCTTTCTCGAGATAATAAAATCTTTTTTTTTTCCCGCTAAAACACGTGATATATAGCTGGATAAATGTAAAAAAAATCTAAAAATTATATAGGAAAAATATTCTAGCTGCCCAAGGTGGCAAATTTTTTTTTATGTAGAATTATAACTTGTAATAAATAACAAGAGATAAGAGATAAGGAAGAGAGATAAAAAAAAAACTCGGCTAGGTCTCGATTTTATTGAGAAACCGTTTGGGAACGCAGTGTAAATCGCGTTTTCAAAAAATTTAATTTTTTTTGTTAAAATTTAATATGATTTGTATGCTTTGGATCGTTTTGATGTGCTGATATCAAAAATAATTTTTAAAAAATAATAAAAAAATCATTGACATGCATTTCGGGATAAAAAGTTATTAAAAAAAACCGTTACCACACTACCAAACATAATCTAAATTTAGTGTGAGACTCGGTTGAATTAGACCCAACCAAGAATGTTACTTGGTTAGGGCAAGGATGGCCAACTAAGTTTGCACTTTGTTTTATACCATCATTATAAAGTTTATACTTTTTTTTTATATCATTATTATCACAATGCAAATGACAACCTAATAAACTTTTCTAGTTAATGGTCCGCTTCAAAAAATGAAATACAAAGTGTGAGCCATTTCTTTGTAATTGTTATATGTACTTGGAAATACATACGATGATTTAATGTTTTATTTGAATAAACATTAAAGTTGAGTTGAATAAGGTTTTGAATTGAATAAATTTATTTAATTTGGTAAAACTAAATTGAATTTATTAAAACCAGTTAAGTCAAAAGTTAATTTATTTTTTTAAAAAAATTGATAAAAAACTAAAATGTTTAGAATAGGATTTGAAACTTTGATGTTATTTTATTAACTAAAAACTTTTACAATCAACCAAGACCAACATATATAAAGATATTTAATTTTAATATTCAATATATATAATTTAACATTATAATTGATCTACTAGATCAATCCACTAATCATAGGGATTGACTCATAATTGTGTGATCGAGAGATTTAATCAAGTCTAACAGCTGTGATTTCTTTACTCAATATCCCTTTTATTTATAATGGAGATAACCCTATTAGTATCTATAGTTGTTAAACCTAACCCGGCCAACAGGCTGATATAGGAATCTCATGACCTAGAACATAACCATGATCAAATTTAAAATTAAACCAATTAAAAAGTTGATTTACTTAGATCTAGTTGACTTGATCAAAACCTCAATAAACTTAATCAAGTTAGCGTAACTCATTTCAAACCTAAGCAATCAACTATGAGATATTAAAAAAAAATTAGAATGTTGTCATTTTAGCATTTCATAAAATTAAAAACTGATCCAATCCAATGATTGGATTACTTATATCATTTATCAAATCAAAACTCGATTGTGAATGACAAATATGTTGATACCATAGGTTAAAACTCATCGTGACATAAATTATGCTACCTACATAGAAACTATATATTTTGCTTTGTACTTTTTATGTTTGTTTAGTTTAGTAACGTGATGTATGGTGTTTTTTAAAAATAATTTTCAATTAAAATTATATCAAAATAATATTTTTTTAAAATTTTTTATTTTTTACATTAATATATCAAAATTATTAAAAATATATCTTAGAAATATTAATCTTTTCAAAAAAAAATTGAAAAAAAAATATATTAACTGTTACTGGTTCTCTTATTTAATGGGTGAGTTGATGTTTTAATAGCCTGGTGGTTGGTTATCTTATTTAATGGATGGGTTGATGTTAATTAATCTGTTAAATTCCTTTACATGATAGTAACTACAGGCTACCGCTCTTTCATCTAAAGTTGCATTATTTATAATTGTTAAATAGAATTTACACACAATAAGAACTCTAATTATAATTTAAAGGTCTAAATTGAAAAGATTATGGATTTATCTTACATACAATCACCTCACATTTTCCACTTGTAATTAATTTATAAAATAATTATCACTCACACATACATATATTCAACACAAATTAAAGGTACAAATGATGAAGGCGTGGGATCCAAATATTGAAAATTAAGATTATAGTGAAAGGAAGAGAAGCTGAGACTAAAAGGATATGATGAAGAACAACGAAAGGCAAGAAGCCGCACGTTAATATTGAAAAAGATATAATTGCCACTAGCAAAAGCAGTAGTACTGCTTAATTCAACCCCCCTTTTTTTTTCCTACTTATTATTTTCAATGTTATATTGAAATTTATTTTACAATAAATACATATGATATAATTTAGTTATCACATGAGATTGGATTTCCACACAAAAGAAAAAAAGAAAACAAAAGGAAAAACAACTACGCAAAAACTTCAAGAAACATTCAATAAGGCTTTTCTCCTATGTAATTCCCAGGAGGATCATAGTTGCAGGTCATGAAAACACCTCGTCCACCAAAACAAGTCACTCTAGCACACCCAATTCTTCTTGTATTCCTCCACACAACTTGAGTATAATGTCCACATTCTTCGCCCTGGGCACAAGAATTAGACCTGTAATCATAACATTTACGCTCTGAGACCCACGCCACGGCCGCCTGAGCCGGAGTCCAGTCACTGCCACTACCCCAAAAGATGTTCTCACCGTAAGGTCCATTAGAATGCTTTAACGCACAGTCAGAGCGCCTCCGGTTGGCATACCATTGTGCGTAGCGTTCCAATTTTGCATCCCACACTAATGGTCGGATCCTCAATGAGGCCCGGACAGCATTTTGAGGAGCCAAGAATCGGTTTGCCGTGCTAAGGTAGGGATTTGGTCGTTTTGTGATGACAGCATGAGAGCTAGAAATGAGAAGGATAAAAATGGCGATGGAAGCATGCCAAGAATGCATTTGCAGAACAAATAATTTAACCTTTCATTCGGGAATTTTAGAAGGGGTCATTGTATACTTATATATTTATGAGGATTTGGTAGAAACATTAGAAGGGGTATTTAAGTCAACTGAGGGTGGCACCCATGTTCGATCATGATTGCCACATTTGTTTTTGTGGAGGACATAAGTTTTCTTTCTACAATTTCATAATTTCGGGGGAGCCCCCTCTGTTTCTCTTTCAAGTGCACCTCCACACCCCTTGTTTTGACAAGACGACACAAGTTCAGGGTGGAAGGAAAAAGATATGAGAAAGAAAAGAAAAGAAAAGAAAAGAAAGAGGAGGTTCTATTTAAATTTTATTTTTTAAAGTGTTTTTAAATATTTTTAACTGAAAAAAATATTAAATTCATGTTTTTTTTAAATTTTTTTAATGATTTTAATATATTCAAAATATCAAATATAAAAATATTATTTTAATATATTTTCAGTTAAAAAACACCTCACTATATTACCAAAAAGTTCAAGATATTAAATTTGCATGTCTTTAATTAGATCAATTGAAATCTCATCGTTTATCTTCTGCTGAGACAATATGTTCATGGCCCGATTCGGTATTATCGAAGAAAATTAAGTATTAATCATCTATTTTAGATTGTAAGTAATTATGCTTTAGAAATACAACAATATCAAATAAATATAATATTTAACTAATCTTTCTCGCGAAGATATTTTTCGTTTTTTTTTATATTATATAAATAGAAAAGGTATAATACTGGTTATCAAATGTAGCTAATCCAGCTAAATAAACAAGTATATACTCCGGATTCTATCTAATGTACAGATTATAGACTTGTTCAAGTGAAAGCTGTCATATTTTAGGGTCTTAATTTTATATTTAAGCAAGATCTGATTAATTAAACATATCTAGCTTTGCCGAAGCCCAATAAGAACACAACACGTTACATGTAAATGTAATTGTAATATAATAAGGGGTTGTACTAGAACATGAAAATACCTGGTCACAATTTTCAATGTTGGGAAAGATTTTATTGTATAATTAATGCTGGGAAACTGGAAATACTCTTAACATCTTTGCTCTACCGAAAAAGAAGAAGAAGACAATGACATGATTGGGAAGACTTTCGATGAGCTAACGTTATTATGTGTCATCACTTTTGTTGGCCAAAGATGCCCATTGTTCTTCACAAATGTCAATGATAAGAGTTGTCGTGGAAATATTTATATGCTCAAATCCTCAATGCTGCCCCAATCAACGGAGAGATTGAAGCCCTTGAATTAACGGAGCCGAAAAATCAGCGAACAGGTTTCGACTGATTTCGAGTGTTCCGATTCATTTTTATTTAATTTTTCTCTTGGCTGTTGTTCAAAAGAATATATATTAATTATTTCTGTGTTGTTTAAATGTATTATTGGTTGAAAAGTATCTATGACTTTCTTACCAAATCCAACCAGACTCTGACCTTTCAATTTTTGTTTTATTATTATTATTTTGGCTGTCGAATTATAAGGTCAAGACAATGCATCGCCCCTCGGTAGAGTTTTCTGAGGCTTCTGTCAATTAATCCTCGTCAAGTAGCACGTGATGTGTACGTGTGTGATCGACCACTCCCTCCCAATTTTCATTGACGGAAGCCTGAGGACGGAGGACCCGACCCGAGATGGTGTTTTACTTTGACATGATGGTTCGAGGGGAGGCTATGGATGTAGTTGGATTGACCAATTAGCTTTGTTCCTAAGTTCTGTATAATTTGAGTTTATTTATTCCAACTTCTTACTACTACACCACTTAATATTCTTGTTGTCTTTTTTTCTTAGTTCAAAACCCAGAAAATATTCGGATGCTCCCCAGATATAAGAAGGGTAACTTTCTAGAGAGAAGCATTACTTCAGTACTGGTTAGGCTTTCCTTGGGTGCCTTGAATGCAAAGGTCATCTTGAAATATGATTTTGCATCACGTGAGATTCTTTGCTGAGATTTCATTTCTAGCTTGAGATGGCTTTCATGTACCAATTTTAATAGCAAAATGTCAACACTCTGGTTACTCAATCATATACTATGAAGAAATCACTCCATTACATATCCCATATAGGTCACTCAATCATCGACCATACATGGAAAAATTCTAAATATTTTTCACACAACAGTCATCTTACTTGAATAACAACATTATTCTAAAAAACAAAGAGAAAATCCTTGATTTTCAAAATAATTGATTTTTGAAACATCTATAAAGATAATTATTTCTTGATTTGTTAATATCAAAATTTTTTAATGGATTTTTCTCCCAACCAGGGAATGTTTTTACACTTTTTTTTTTTTTTACAAATTTATTTTTTAAAGTTTCTTACAAGATTTTATACCATAAATATTATAAAGAGAAAGACAATTATCATAATCTAATTTTAGGTCCAACAAAATTATTTTATGTAAAAAAATATTTTTAAAAAAATATTCTAAAATCTAAAAATTATTTCTAGACTTTTTCATACCTTCATCTTTGCATCAATCAAGATAGATGGCCAGAATAATAGTCATGGTATTTCTATCCAATTCATGAAAAAATCATAACAAACTCACACCCCAACTGTTGAAATTCCCCGGATGATACAAGTAACCATCTTGATAACTGTAAAACATGACAAATTTTTTTCCTTAGATGCAATCAATGGTCATAGTTCCTTCTTTAACATGAAGGACTGAGATTCCACCAGCTCACAAACCTTAAAACCTCCTTATTTTTTCTATAAAAATCCTACAAAACCCTAACCCAAGCAGTCCCAGGAGGACACTACCATTTATTTGAATCCTAGAAGTCATCCCTTCATTATTCATACATCGTTTCTCAACATCAAAAAATTCATCCCTTCATATCTCTTATTTATGTTAAGCATTAACAGTGGAAACCCCCATCATACAAACACCAAAAAGAATGATGGGGGTTTTCTCATACTACTGTTTCATTCGTACAAATCTAAATATGAAGTTTTCTTTTTATGCAAAGAATGATGATCATGGATTATTTGAGTTGATCTTGCTATTATTGTAGTTCATATTGTTTTCTTTTAGGAGAAAATCTCTTAAAGGTAAGTATTCCGAACTAGTTAGACATATAAATGGTTAGTGAAACTGTTACTCGGTGGATGTCGGCCAGGACTCCTTATGATCGGTGAGGAGAAATATATATCATGAAAAATTATGAGTGGTCACATAGTAATTAAAAGGAACTAGCGATTCTAAAATATATACTGATTCCAGAGATTCAGGTAAATTATTAATTATACTTAAGGAAAAAACGATGTCAACATTACAGCATCATTTCTTACAAAATTTACAATTACCATGTGTTTTTTTTTAAATTTGTCTTTTTGATTGCTTTTATTTATTATTTTTAACTAAAATTTTTTACTTAATTTCAAATCATTTTATGAAAAATTTAATGTTGGTCCCCAAAAATAAAAAACTCGTTGATTTGGTTATTCATAAAAATCGAGTTCCTTTTAATTAATATTTTTTTGATATTTTCAAATCATTTTAATATGCTGATGTTATAAATTTTTATTTTAGATTTTTCTGTTAAAAGTATTTTTATCAGATGTAAAAAAAATGTGAGAAAGCAAAAATAGTCTTTGCAAAAAAAAAAAATCAAAATTACAAGGATAAAAATATGCAAAAATAGCTTTCAAGAATGACTTGGCCGCGATGCTACTAACATAAATTTGATGTTTTTATTATATGTATTTTTATCTTTTTTTATTATTTTTCTTGAACATTTATATACTTAACCCAAACCCACTAAACCCATGGATACAACCCAAAGAATTTAGCCCAAATTAATGAAGCTATAGCTAACATTCATCAAAGAAAATCCAAGCTCACGGACCGTGCTAAATAAATCTAAGCACTTTAAAGCCAGCCCAAACTTCCTTTTTAAACAACAAACACAAGACTTGTGTCTTTGACCCATGAATTAAAAAAAAACAAAAAACAAAATTTGAGACTGAAGATCAAACCAAATTCTTTAGCTGGGAACACAAAGATAAAGAGAAATGGAAAAAGGAGCAGTCATGGCAAATATGGATTAACAACACGAAGCATGGCTGTCTTATGATGCTAAGACCCAACAAAGACCGATGGTCGATCGAAATCTTGCAAGTATATCATGTTTCCTACGTATTCAGACAAGGATCGGACAAAGACTTGAAGGAATTCATTCCAAAAGACAGGCATTAATTAAAACCAGGCCAAAAACATATAAATCGACGGGCAGAAAATATAAAAACAAAGCAGTCAAGAGCAACAGTAAATTAATCCTCCTTGACTGATCTGGAGAATACCTTCGTTGGCTGCAAGCTGCACCAAGAAATTCAACTGACAAATCACCAGATGCTCCCCCGTGTCTCAATGCCTTCTTCTTCTTCTTCTTTTTTGTCTTTTTTCCGAAGGTGGCCTTTTATAAGAGAGAATCTCATCTCCAGTCTTCCTCTATAATCACTACCAATCGATCTTTTGTGATTTCCAGCCTTTTTATTTTTATTTTTATTTCTATAAACACTTCCTAGCAATTTTTTTTAAACCTTATTTTTTTTCAGTGTAATTTTCCAAACACATCCTAGTTAATTTTAATTATTTATCAGATTTTTGAAGGACTATTTTATAATTAGTATTGTATTTTTCATTTTATTTTTTCATCCTTTTAAATTTAATATTTTAAATTATGAACTTATAAATAAGATATTTTTTCGGTATTAAATAAATTAGTTTTTGTTTTTCAAAAAATATAAAAACAAAAATTTCTTTTTTTTCAAAAAATGCATTTATGTTTTAAATTGTATGGCCAAGTTTCTCCAAAAAAATCATGATTGTATTTTTAATAAAAAAAATATATTGCATGGTTTAACATTTCTTGAAATCACCAAAACGTTTTTAATTAAAATATTTTTTATATTTTGCATATATCATGGATTTAATAAATTTTTTATTAAATCTATGGCCACTTGTGTATTAATTTTTTTATTTATGATTTTTAAAGAGCAATCTCAACTTAAAAGATTAAATTTTTGAGTTGAATTGATTCTTTAATATGGTATCAGAATCCTGATAACCAAGTGGTCATGAGTTTAAATTTCAATATCCTTATTTATTTGATAAAAATGAGATATGTTAGAGAATAATATAAATTATATCTTGGAATCTCATTTAAAAATTTAAACTTTTAGGTTGAGATAATTTTTTAACAATAACACAGTCCTAACTTGTAGGGGCATTAAAAAAAATCATATGATTTAAGATGAACATTTTGAAAGTTTTTCATTTAAAAGGATATTTATTTTTTCAAGGTTTTATAATTTAGTCAATGTATAAATAAAGTAGTTCTATAAGATTGAAAAATTGTATGATATTTATGGTATAATTATCAATATTTATAACATTAAAAGAAATATAAACATGAAAAAAAAGATAAAATACAATTTTGATTTAAATAATATATTAGTTATAAATTCAATTGTCCCATAACATCATATAATTAAGCACAACACAGCATAAAAAAAAATATACTTAGATAACATGGCAAGATTCAAACATAGTAAAAAATAGATAACTGTAAATAATGTATTTATATGTTGGATCTTACATGATATAAATTATAAAGCATCCTATTTTAGTTCATAAGATAAAACGCACCTCTTCATGGTTAAATTATTTTTTAAAAAATAATTTTATTTTGGGTAAAAAGGTGGTTAAACTTTGTTGAGCAGAAAAATGAAGGCGAGGCCATTTACCAAACTATTTCTGTCCTCGTCCATATCCACCTTTCACTTGTTGCAAACTCTTAGGTGCGCACGTTAACACCTCCCCCCTAAAGATAGTCACATACACACAATCAACCTTCCCCTTTCAATCCGCCATCAACCTAGCTCCAGATCTTCATTAATTTCTCCTCTGTAACAACTACTCCATCAAATGTTCACCAATATCTGAAGCACATTGTGCATGAAAACACAGGGCATAAACCTAATTAAATAGTATCCATTAGAACAACAAGCTAAATCACCATGTCAGAAGCAAAAAACGACTTGAAACACATTGCTGTGCTAGCATTCCCGTTTGCCACCCATGCTGCTCCACTCTTTTCCCTCATTAGGAGGCTATCCACGATGGCTCCGCAAGCGAAGTTTTCATTCTTTAGCACAAAAGAATCCAATAACAAAATTTTCTCAAATCAAGGGAGGATGGAAAGCATAAAACCCTACAATGTAAACGATGGTTTACCTGAGGATTACATGATTTCATTTGCAAATCCCCATGAGCCGGTTGAGTACTTTTTGAAGGCGGTCCCCGGGAATTTTAAGCAAGCCATGGAGGTGGCCGTGCAGGTTATTGGGAGGGAAATTACTTGCATCATCAGTGATGCATTCTTTTGGTTTGGGGCGGATATTGCACGCGAATTACACGTACCATGGGTGCCACTTTGGACTGCTGGACCTCGTCCCCTCCTTTTGCATCTTGAAACCGATCTAGTCCGCCAGAAAATGGGAGGCGATGGTAAGGTTTTTGATGGTATGATCATAAAGTATATGTTCGAATTTGCGTGATTTCAAGCCTTGTTTAAGGTTTATATTCATTCATATAGTCGTTATGCATTCAATTGCCATCCACATGGATATCACATCTCGATCAAAGTAAAAAGAAATAAAAGGCACAATTTTGATTTTCAGGAAAAGAATCCGGCCCCATATTAGGGTTCGGATCCGCATAAAGAAAAAGTTTGTACGCAAAATTTGGTGACACTGATCCAATAAGATATCTTGAAGTTCTCTTCTCCACTAATTTTGAGACAGAAATAACATTATTTTCAGAATAAATTATAGTTGTTTTTCGAGTCAATTTTACATTAAGGATGGTATTAATAACAAATTATCAATAAATTCTGTTATAATCTTTTAAGATCAATAAATTTATTTTTCAAAAAAAATAAATCATGTTTAATTGTGCTGTCTGTATTGCCCTCTTCATATATTCTAAGAAAGTATCATTTAAATGGTTTGAATTTATTTTCTTCACGTTTAGTTTTTGTAAAAATACTTTTCAATTTTTTTTTAACTTCTTAGTTTTCTCTCTTGTAAAAGAATTTATAATTGTAATATACCTTTTCTTATGTTACCATTATAGTAAATCATGATTAAATTCAAATAAAATTATGATTATTAAAGTAGAAAATATTATTCTTCATATATGAAAATCAAAATTTTAATTATGAAATCTTAATGTTTATTAGCTTAATGAGGTGCTCTAAACCTTTTTCAAGAATTTTATCTATTAAGAATAAAACCATATGATAATAACTCTTTCATATATATTTTTGTAAAAATATATGAAGTAAAAACCCAACCAAAATACATATAAGTGAAAACAAATTACATAAGAGAACTTGTGGGGGTATAAAGGTCTCTTAAAAAAATAATAAATAACAAGCTTTCAAATGCATTGTTAGGATATTATAGGAAAAAAAATATTCATTTATTTGGAATAAAAACTTTAAAACTAAATGTATTGGTCTAGAAAAATTTCATAGAGATTATTGGTTATTTACCTATAAAAAATGAAATTATTTGCAATTTTCCTTAATTATAGAAAAAGGAAAAAAAAAGAAATAGGCCATGGATGAGCTAAGTTGACATTTCTTGTTATTGTAATTTTGTTGAAAATGGGTATTGTAATAACTCACAGCGTATATTAATGTGCATAGAAACTAACATGGTTGAAATTTTCTGAAATAAATTTAATTAAAAGATTTTAATGAAATCTTATATTTGAAATCTTTTTAATTGTTAAGAATTGAATTCTAAATAGAATTCAATCTCTAAAATTACTATAAAAATAAATAAGAGATCAACCCTTCTAATTTACAATTTAAAAAAATTAATATTAAACTAAATTTTCTAAAATGTTCTATTTAAAAAAAACCTTTTTTAAAAAAGATGAATATAATAAGAGTAATATTAGAAATAAAATGAATTGGATTTTATCTTATCCGAAAATGAATTCAATTTATTTATCAATCAAATTTAAGTCAAACACTATAATTAAATTTAATTTAAGTAGAGAATTATTCCAAATAAATTGTAAAGAAAGTCGATTTATTAATGAAAACACTAAATTTAGGGTAAGAAATTAGAACCTAGACCTGGGCCTTGCTAAAACTAGGCATGGCCTTAGCCTCTTAAGTGAAGGATATTTGAACAGAACATGTAGCCGTCTTAAAGGCCTGAAACGCAAATAATGGTAATGATTTTAGATCAAGGGGATACTCCTCTGTAGCATTTGATATGAGACAGTAAAGTTAAGCATGAAGGATTACTTTTTCCATGGCTGACAAGTGAGTTCAAGAGCGTTTCAAAGATGCAAACTCTCTGCAGTGAACAATGTGACCCTTTTATTTCCTTATTAATTTTTATGATCCAATTTAGCTCAAATACTTGAGTGAAAATGGCCTAAACCATAGAATTGTAAGTTTAAATGAAATGTTTTTCTTTCATTCTCTGCTTAGCTTACTTTCTACGTCCTTCTTGTTAATCTGTTAACTATTTAATTTCATGTTTCATTTTTGAAGGAGTACCGGAAGATAGAACCATGGACTTTCTTCCAGGTTTTTCTGAAATACGAGCTGCTGATATACCTAAAGAACTGCTCTATGAAGACGCAAAACCAGGAATCCCAGCAATATTGTATAAAATGGGAAAAATGTTACCACGAGCAGCTGCTGGTGTATTAAGCTCGTGGGAGAAATTAGACCCTGATGTGGTGAATCAGCTCCAGTCAAGACTTCATAATTTTCTTGAAGTTGGTCCCTTAGTGTTGACATCTCCAGATCCTGTTATGTCCGATCCACAATGTTGCCTAGAGTGGCTGGACAAGCAGAAACGAGGCTCAGTCTTGTACGTTTGTTTTGGAAGTATGATAATGCCACCACCTCATGAGTTAGCAGAGTTAGCAGAAGCACTAGAGGAATGCGATTCGCCATTTCTTTGGTCATTTAGAGACAATCCTGAGGTAAAATTGCCTGAAGGGTTCTTAGAAAGGACTAAGGAGAAGGGAAAAGTAGTCTCATGGACTCCACAGTTAAAAGTCTTGCAACACAATGCAACTGGGGTGTTTCTTACACATGCTGGATGGAATTCGATTTCAGAGAGTATTGTTGGATGCGTGCCCATGATTTGTAGGCCTTTCTTCGGGGATCAAGCCTTGAACACAAGGACTGTAGAGGCTATATGGAAAATTGGTGTTGGGATTGAAGGAGGGACGATAACAAAAGATGGAGTAACCAAAGCTATAAAACTTATTTTGTCAACCGAAGAAGGAGAACAAATGCGGAAGAACGTTGAACACCTCCAAGATCTTGCTTTGGATGCAGTGTCAAACGGCAGCTCTTCGAAAAACTTCGAAGCACTGCTAGAGGTTGTCACCAAGTAATGTGAGATGAAAATTCCAAGAAATTGTTTTTCCGAGGGTAATATCATGGAGTATAAAATCATTTGTTTTTCGACTTTACGATTTACTAGTAATTTGGATTTTGAATTTTATCCTATGGAAGCCCTCGCTTTGTAATCAAAACCAAAATCTGGCAGCAATTTTTAGCTTATTACATGGTCGATTGACGATCGCTGCAAAGTTTCTATCCTGACACGTACCTAATGTACTCAATCAGCTCCTTTTATTATTTCCTGTTCCAATTTTTTTTTTATAAAAATCGAAATTTATTGATTAACAGAAGCAGTCATTAAGATGGTGGCTGGAAAGTGGAAACTAGTGCCATCAAGCATAACAAATTACATCCAGTTTATGAGCTCACAATCTCGGCTTAAAGCCTCTTATTTTTTTCGGACTCATCTGCAGCTTCATTGGACTCTAAATACATGTCTAAAGCCTCTTATTTTATTTTTTTTGGACTCATCTGCAACTTCATTGGACTTTAAATACATGTCTAAACACGGGCAGTGCTAGAAAATAAAATTAAAGGGATAAGATTTCAGTTATTTTATTATTTAGACTAACCTATAAATATTATTGAGGGGCTGGAAAAATAATTTTCTTGCAGGGCCAAGTTTCCAATGGGCTGATAAAGTAAAGAGAATGCGACTCCAAGTTCTTAAATGTGAATTTGAAGCATTGAGAATGAAAAACTTCGAGTCAATTTTGTATTATTATTCGAGGGTATTGGCTCTTGTGAAGCAAATAAAGAGTTATATAGAAAAGATAGAAGATATTTGTATTACTGAAAAGATTCTTCACTTTTTTATTTTAAAATTTGATCATGTAGTTTGTGTAGTTTATGTTATTGTGTGTCAAGATCTAGACTCAGGGATAATTCAATAATTAATATATAAGATACAAGTCTAAGATGATAAATTCTAAAGAAGAAAAAAGGAATCATTACAGAAAGTCTTCAAAACCAAGGCTTTCTTGAAAGATGATGTTGAAGAAAAGAGATAACAAAGATGAGAAAAAAGACGTGGTTGTGATCCATAAGGAAAAGAAAGAGATAATCATGATAATTACAATTACAATGATGGTGAAAAAAGCCACTAATCAACTTGAGGTAATGAGAGATTAAGAGAAAGAGGTTTACATAAAAAGAGATTAATTATCTATGTGGTGGTCCAGTGGTAAGAGTTTGGGATCAAGAGGTTTGCTTTCTCTGTAATTTCAGGTTTGAGCCCTGTATAGTTGCTCATATAATGAACACTGGAGGCTTATATGGTCGTTAACTTCAGGGCCCGTGGGATTAGTCGAGATGCGCACAAGCTGACCCGGACACCCACGTTAAACAAAAAAAAAAGAAAAAAAATTAAAGCCATTATCATATAACAAATGAAAGAAAAGGTATGATAAGTCTAATTTGACTACTAAGATGCTTATGTCAAAGATACATTAATGTTTAATTTCAAGTAGATTGATGCCAATCGCTTGAAATTACACATTATGTTCGGTCACTTGAATTTTAGAGCTCTCATATCTTTGGGAGAAAAAAAGCTGGTGAAAGATATGCTTCACATCAATCATCTTAAGATTCACATCAATCATCTTAAGAAATTATATGAGGCTTGTCTCCTAGGTAAGCATGCAAGCAGTCATGTCAATAGCAGCAATGTCACTTCAACTTGTTCATATCAATATGTGTAGACTAAGGCACCGTTTGGGAACGCGGCTGTGGCCGCGTTCCCAAAACATTTGAAATTTTTTTTTTTGCTAAAATTTAATATGGTTTATACGTTTTGGATCGTTTTGATGTGCTGATGTCAAAAATTATTTTTAAAAAATAAAAAAACATCGTTGACATGTATTTTGGCACGAAAAGTTATTTGAAAAGCACCCGCAACCACACTGCCAAACACGCTCTAAATAATCCATCGTCATTTGGTAACAATAAATTTATATATTTTTTCCTTTTAATTGATGATTATACTATAAAATCTTGGGTCTATTTCTTAAAGAAAAAATAAAAAAAATATTTGTTTTATTTAAGAGTTTAAAGTGCTTGTAGAAAGAAGAGTGACGATGTAATCAAATCTTTGAGATATGATAAAGGAGTCAATTTTAAATAAAAAAAAATTAAATAATTTTTATAAATAACATGAAATTTGTCATCCTCTAAAAGTCCCTAGGTCTCCAAAGTAAAATAGTATAGCAGAGAGAAAAAATTATGAATATGGCTAGGTGTGTGTTAAAGACTAAATGATATTTAGTATATAGTTTATTTGTCCAACTATTATCTATCAAAGAATATCAAAGATCAAACTCTTCAAAAAGCTTTAAGTGCAAAAAAGCCTAGTGTCAATCATTTATGAATTTTTTGAAGCATTTCATATGTTCATATACCCAAGCAAGAAAGGTCAAAACTAGATTATTAAAGTATGAAGTATGCTTTTATTGGCTATGATCTAAATTTTAAAGGCTATAAGTTGTACAATCCAAGCAATAACATGATTGTTGATTGTTGTAAGTCAATATGTTGAATTTAACAAAGAATCATCTTGAAAATAGAAAGTGCTAGTGGAAGAAAGCTATGATTTATTTATAAAGTGCAGGAGAACATGACACCTATGCAAGACACAAACCCACTCCCTTCACCTACTCTTGTTCATGAAGCATCATCTTTCTATCAAGAAAATTCAAGTGAAAGACCATAAAAAATAAAGGTATTTATGATGTGTATGAAGAAACTAAAATTGTTAATATGTTTTGATATTTAAGATGGTGAGTTGTTGAACTTTGATGAAGCTATAAAATACATGTTATGAAGATAAGCCATGGATGAAGAGATCAAAGCCATTAAAAAGAACAATGTAAAGGAGTTATCAAATCTTCTACAGGGTTATGGTCAGATGGATATTTCAGATAAATAAGAGTTTCTCTTTGGTAGATTCAATGTTTGTAAGTAAAAGGAAAGTGTTGAAATTAATAAATAATTTGATATTTTCTAAGTGTCTAGTACATGTTTCTCTTTGGTAGATTCAATGTTTGTGTATGTAATTTGAATGTGGTAATTCATGTACTTAAGGGCATGGACATAAATACCTCATGTTTGATGATTGGAAGTGTGAATGACGTGGAATGTGTATAGAATATCCAAGACTAAAAAGGAGGTTCATACAAGTCAAACGAGGTTTCTAACAAAAAAAAAAAAACATAACTTTTAATCCGATTGAAATTTTACAGGAATATTCTATAATCTATTACATGATAAAAGAGGTGTTCAGATAAATATTATTGCAACTTCTTTTATTTCTTTGATTATTAAACTCACATATAAAAATTCAATTATATATGCATTTTATTTGTAGCTAATTAAACTCTACAAATTATATTATTAAATCATACAATTTTGATCTTTGATTCGCGCAATGATTTTAGCCAAAAGAGATATTCCGCCATTTCTATCAACTAATAAGCAATCATATTAAAGTTGGCATGAAAATAATGGAAAAGGAAAACATTTTTTGTTTTCCATCAAATCTAATTAATTAAAAGTACAGAATAGGCTGAGCAGGGTTAAATTTACATTATGGGTTAAAGAATCCAGAAAGTACACAGGGGCAAAAAGCCCATGAAAAAACCTAGCAAGTCCAAACCGCTAAATTATACTAATCAAGCAGGTGCGGCCATTTAATGTAAAATATATAATTTGCTGGCCGACGTCGAGCTTGCTGTTATCTTAATCCCTCAAATCCCTGCCTTTAATCCCTTGATAGATGTTGACAAATCATAAATAAAATCCTTTATTCTTAAATAGACAAAAACTTTCTGTGACATGCAGCTCAATAACTGGAAACCAAGAGACTTCAAAACACAGAAACCAGAGGGAAGAAGATAGAACAAGTGGTAGTTGCACTCCCACGCCCAAGAACTTACCTCCTAATGGGGTGAGGAAGGGGAAAACTACAGAAACTTAAGCAGAATTAATGGAGTGATATCATTTATAATTAAGTTGTAGCTAAGAGAACTGCTTATAGATGACTTAAGGAACCAAGAAAAAGTTCAAATCCCTTTTACTTTCTTGTGGGGATTTCTCATCTGTAAATTAATTCATAGCACATATATAAAACTGAGCAGCATATACAGCAGGAAATAAAGCAACAGAAACTTTGATATGAAAATATTCTGAACAGGACATTGATATTATTATTCACACAATTTACAAAACCTGCAGCCAATAGACTTCTGTCTTTCTTCCAGTACATCTTATGAAATAAGCTCATACCACTCCCGAATATTTCCTTCTGTTTTTTTTTTTTGGAGATTACATATTATAACCTAATTCATAATCTTGAAACATCCCTTCAGACTGAAGAACAGAAGTGGAATCCCAAGAATTCGAGGACGCTGATTTTGTCTCAAAGTCATTAGACCACCAATTCATGTTGTCCCTAGAACCATTCATTTCTTTGAAACAATCATATTCACAAATCTGATCCCCCTGTGCAGTAAAACCTGATGTTTTGTTGTTGAGAAAGTTTTCGAGCTCAGATTGGAAATTTGAGACAGGCTGAACTGCTGCATCAGATTGGTCTGCCATGCCTGCTCTTGGCACAATAGTCAAGTCCATTACATTTTTACCATTGGTGAAGGGAAGAGGACTGTCCGAGGATGTTATAACATTCAAAGAATTCTCCAAGCTGACTACGTTTGAATTGCTGAATTTTGGATGACCTTGTTGAAGTGTGTCGGGATCCACTAGCTGCCCATAGATATCAACCTTTTGCGCATCCCCTTGTTGAGTACTAGGGAAGGCATATTGCATAAGAGGGTTAGAGATTTCACTCAAAGATTGAAGGAGAATCTTCTCTTGGAAAGGATGCAACTTGGGCCACAGTGCAGGATTGTTGTAGAAAGAGATAGGGTTTTGAAGGCTTTGAAGCTGCATATGCAGCTGGAGCCTTTCAAGTGCTGAGTTGCTTAAGGCCTGTGAAGATGAGCTATCTTCTACGCCATTGGCATCTGGATTCGTGGATGATAGCCGATTGTTGCTAGATTGTTTGCGCCTTCCAAGTAGCTTCTTCTTCAGTCTTGTGTTCCAATAGTTCTTGATATCGTTATCTGTTCTTCCCGGTAATTGTGCAGCAATTATGGACCACCTATTTTAATTGCACAAGGAATTTGAATTATATCATTTGTCACTCCCAAGAAATAATAAAAAAAAAAACGAAGAGGAATCCAAACAAAAGAATAAACCCTACAACTAAGATACGAATCTGCAAGATGGAATTCACTATCTTAAGTACAAGCATCATTGACAAAGAAAAAAAGGACAAAGCAGTGCTTGTTCAGTTCTATGGAAAAAACTGAGAGAGAGAGAGAGAGAGGGTACCTGCTGCCAATACTTATGTAGAGGCTGCAGATGATATTGTCTTCTTCTTCAGAGAATCCACCATGCTTGATATTAGGCCTCAAGTAATTCAACCATCTCAGTCTGCAACTTTTTCCGCATCTCTTAAGCCCTATAATCAAATCAATTCCATCAACAGGTCAAACAAATAATTCTAGTCCACCTCTTCAACAAAAATCAAAGAGTGCTAGTCTTGAAAGAACATATTTCCTTTCAGAAAAAAAATATACATACATACATACATACATATATATATATATATATATAGAGAGAGAGAGAGAGAGAGAGAGAGATAGATATATACCAACTTTTTGAGGAAGTGCAATCCAGTTTCCTCCAGTACCAAACTGGTCAATATAAGCCTTAAGCTTAGCATCCTCTTCCGGTGACCATGGTCCCTTCTTCACATTGTTTTTATCACAACAAGGAGCTCGACCCATCTCTCTAGCTACGCTTTCTTCTTATTCTCTTTCTCTAAGCAAGAAACTCTTTGAAAGCTGTCTAAGATTGTTGGGAAGGATTGGGGAAGGATGAACCTAGATTTATAGGTAGGAATAGTGGGTGATGTTATGCTTATTACGACAAAAAGTCTTACAACTCACCCTCCCCCCTCCCCCTCTTACAAATTCAACCCCCATTTCGTTTTTCTTTAGGGTTTATTTTTCTGCTTGCTAGGTCTCTAACTCTCTCTTCCTTTTTGGATTAGTTCGCTCATCCATATTTAATTATACATGCAACTAGACAAAATACAACACAAATTTCTTCTACTTTATAATTTTATATTACACTGCTTTTTTTCCAGGTTGATTAGTTTATTATTTGAACACATTGTGCTACAGGTAAGTATCATAAGAAATATCCTCGAAAGGTTCCATTATTATCCACCTTAAAATATTAATGTTCTTGCTAATAAGGCAGTAGAATTCTGTGTACTAAATTATATTACAGGCCAACATTTAATGAATTGAACCTGTTTCGAGTGTCGCGATTGACTTAAACATGTTTATCTTAGAAGTTTCATGGGATGACATTACCTTCATGGAGAACTGCAATCAACTGGTATAATAAGAGCATGAGTTGGGACAAATAACGTTCTGCTACACACACACACACACACACAGAAAGAATTCTATCATAATTCTGAGTAGCTTTTTGGCCAAACTAAAGAAGGATACTGCTAATCACCATTTCGCCTTTGGCTAGGATTAGAATCAAACTTGATGCTGGAGATTTTGCTTAAATGCACAGTCTAGTCTTATGATAATGAGTATAATCGGGCTAAAATTTTGTAGGATTTTAAAAACCCTATTTCACATGTGGTTAAAGTTTTGTAGCCATGAAGGTAATTAAGACCCCTAAGTTAGACATGAAAGTTACTATTTAGGATTTGTTATATTTTCCAAGCTAATTTAGGATATTTTTTTCTATTTAGTTTAGAAATCTTTCGTTATTTTTTCTGTTTTATTTAGGACGGTTTACTAGTATATAAGTAGCTTTTAACAACTGTAATACTCAATTTTTTATTAGAAAGAATATTGAGTAATAAAAATTTAAATTATGGTGTTTATGGTTGAAACCCTTTTCAGCATAGTTTTCTATTTCATGCTTATTGTCTTTTTTATATTGTTTTTGTCTACATTATTTGGCATTGAAACTCAATGGTTAATGGTGGTTTGTTTTTGTATGTTACTGAGTAACCATGACTGAAAGAGATTGCAGAATAGAACATGCTCATATAGTAAAGGATGATGAGATTCCCATTAGAAAAAAATATGTTCAAGAAATAATGATAGAATATATGCTAAGATAGATTGTAGAATTAACTTGTTAGTTGGTGACGGTGAGGAGCTTAAAAGATTGTAAGAAAAGTGATCATGGATCCATAGGAAGCTTTGAAAACCTATTTTAAAGGCAATAGTAGAGGAAACAACCTCTTAATCTAAATAAGTATTATGGAGATTTAAGATTTTGGATAAAACCTTTTGAGTTCATAGAAATCTTATGGATAGAGGAGTTTATCAATTGGTTAAATGAAGTGGAGAGTATTTTTAAGTGCAATTAAGTAATAAAGTGGATAAGGACAAAGCTAGTTAATTTCCATCAAATTAAAAGGTCAAGCTTCTGCTAAGTGGGAGGAATTGAAGAAGTCTTGAGAAGGACAAGACAAACAGAAAATTAGTGATTGGAAAAGGATGAAGGAGCACTTTCTATTTTTGCAAACACTTAGGCTTGTTACTAATGAATCCATATATTAAGACAGAGTGAGAGGATTGTTGATGAATACATTAATGATTTCCATCAACTAGTGGCTAGGAATGATATGTCAAAAATAGAAGAGCAGGTGGTTGTTAGGTACCTAAGTATATTACAGTTGTCCATTCAGGATGTGCCATTAAAGGGCTTTGATTATGGAGAAACAGAAAATTCCTTGGATAACTAACAAAGATAGCTTTCGGTCTAACTAGAATAACAAAGGGAGCATACAAATGAATAGAAATCGTCTACTCAACTTGAATCAACAGTTAAACAAACGACAAATCAGGGTTCTAGCTCTAGTTCTGGGTTTAGATTCTGGTTTTATAAGTGTAGTAAGCAAGGGCATAACTTTACTAAATGTTGTAAACTAAAGAGTCATCCAAGAAAGAATGTTATGATAGAAAAACCTAGAAAGGAACTTGTTCAAGATGAATTCAGATAGTTGGAGAGGTTTTGTATAAAGATGGCAATGTAATTTTAGTGGTTTGTAAAAGTCTACTAACTCTCAATAATGAATTGAATGAGGATTGCCTATGCACTAGCATGTTTCATTCAATATTCACCATCAAAGACAAGGTGTGCAACCTAATCATAGACAGTGTGAGCTCCGATAACATAATATTAGTAGAGGTATTAAAATTCTTCCAACTTAAGATGAACATCCACCCTAAGCACTACAAACCAAACTAGTTGAATCGATATAGCAAGGTAATCATGTATAAACATTAGTTCTGTTTTATTTTCTATAAGTAAAAAATATTATGATAGTGTCTTTTGTGATATTATATCTATAGATATGTGTTATCTATTGTTAGATAGATCTTGAAAATTAAACATAAATGTGGTACATGATATTTTATAAACCTTGCACACCCTCAACATAAAAGGGAAGCATGTTGTGTTTGTATCTAGAAGAAAGGGTAGTTTTGAAAATGAACCAAATAAATGCAAAAAATTATTATTTTTATCCCATTTTATAAAAGGAAAAGAGTTTGGAGAATGAGAGTAATGTGAGAAAAAGACAGTAACAAAACAAGCCAATGATGGCTAATAATTGTTATGCTAATATTAAGAGTGTTAAGGGGACTAATTCTTAACCTACTTTATCTAACTTAGCTACTGTATAGTACCACCATGTTAGAGGTTAATAAAGTACAAAAACACTAACATAGTTTTTAATGATGGTATTCTTCAATCTATAGGATCATAAGACATGGCTAGGGAAAGATATTTAAATAGCTCTTTATCTAAGGGCCATATATAGACAGATTTCAATCTTATAAGTTTAATAATCATTAACAACATGTAATTCATCGTGATTTGAATAATTTTGATGTTTTTAGTTTGAAGTATTTGTTTCCATGTTTGATAAACGGTCAAAACTCAAGGATGAGTTCTTCCCAAATGAGAAGAATGATGCATGAGATTTTGTCAAACATGTTGGTTTATAATAATAGGTATAATTTTAAATCCGACTATTGGACCTGGCTAAATTTTTTTTAAGAGATTCTACAAACCTTGTTTCATAACTAATTAAAGTTTCATAATCATTAGAGGTTACATAAAGCTCCCAAATTAGGCCTATAAGTTAATTTTCAGAATTTAACATATTTTCTTAGTTAATTTACTATTTTTTCTCAATTTAGTTTAGAGGTTTTATTTTATTTTTTTTTAGCTTTGTTTATGATAATTTTACTTGTATATAAGCAAACTAGGAGACTTGTAATATTCAATTTTGATTAAAGAAAATGTTGAGTAGTAAAAATTTAAATTTAAATTCTTATGGTTGAGACTCTTTTCAATAGAATTATATCTTTTTTTAGCGTGCACTATCTTTTTGGTGTTGTTTCTATATGAATCAAAATTGTCACTCTTAGGCATGAGATTGTGGATTTTTATACCCTAACCACAAGTGTTAGAGTAAGAAATGAAGCTAGGGAATAATTATACATATATATCTCTTTATGGAATGATTGAAAATAGTAGCAATAACTGGCTTCCGATAGAAAATAAACTAGTTATTTGGCATGTGTTATGCCATGGATTGAATTTTTTTTTCAACCTAAAAAAAATATAAAGATGTTAGAAAGTCAAAAATTTGATTCATACTAGCCGAAATATTTTTTAAATACTTAAATGGTGACATATTGCACGATATATTTTTTTTAAAAAAAGTATTGAAACAACGACACACTAGATTGACTCGAACCAACTATGATTACCTTGCGAAGCTCACAACATGAGTATGAAATTGTGAGAAAACCATGGAACCCATAGCAAAACAAAATAAAAAGCTCAATTATAATGAACTAAATATTGAAGGCTAAAAATATAAAAAAATTCAATTTTAAAAAAATAAAATGAAAAATCACTTGAGTGAACCTATTTTAGTGATCAGCGTAATGCTTTGAGGCGAGATAATCTTTTCTATATATAAGAAGAAAACTTTAAGGCAACGCTGAGATTTCCAAATAAGTAAAAGAAATTTGAATCTTGGGTCATTAAGTTGATTGGGTTTAATAAGTTTAGTTAATCTAATATATATATTGAAAAAAAATAAGCAATCAAATGAATGAGGACCAGACATGAAAAAAAAAAAAAAGGAATGAGAATGAAATCTCAAGAAATAAATAAATTTTATAAACCATATCAAATATAAAAGAAAAATCAAAAGAATATGAACCAAATTTAAGAGATGAGAAACTAAATGAGGATAAAATTGAAGAAATTTCCAATTTAAAGTGATTTTTTTTCAAATAAAACTATTGCAATTCAAAGAATAAGGACTAATTCTGAAAGGAAAAAAAATTAAAAGGCTATTGTGATTTTTTTTCATGGGTAGCATGGAAACCGAGGTAGAGGGGAGAGAAATGAAGAGAGGAAATGAAAATTAAATCGGATAAAATCACAATACATGAATCACCCAAGTAAAAAGAGAACACCGAAACGCATCAAATGAGACAGCGAAACAAATCTTTCGACCACCAGAGTTAGTCGCACGTGCTATCTGAAGACAGTGGAGCAGCTGATGTCGCACCCGACATCGCGGCGGCCCTAAAAATAATTCTCTAATTTAAGGAAAAAGAACAGATTTCTAGCATCTTGTTCTTTTAGGGAAAAAATGTTTTGTTTGGGGAGTCGCCACCTAGTATTATGGTCACTAGGAACCCTAACTGATCAACAGAGATTCTATAGTTCGGGACTGATTACGTAAAAGGAAAGATATTATCACTCCTTAAGCGTTCTGCCTAAGGCAAACTGCATTGCTGTTTTTTTTTCTTCAAATGCTAAATTTTTTATTGGTTTACATTTTGATGATTTATTCACAATATTCCTGACTCTGGCGTCAGTGAATATTTGACTACGGATAATTCCAACTCTGGCGTTGGTAACTATTACGTGGCCATAAAAATAAATTTGGATTAATATATTTTTTATTCATGACCCTAATGCTAGTGAATAAGCAAATAAATTAAATTCATTTTATTACTATTACGTGGCCACATATTTTTTATTTTTTTATGTAAAATAAAAAAACAAATAAAAAACAAATAAATCAAACTAAATAAAATTAAATCAGTGTTTTTTATTCCTGACTCTGGCGTCAGTGAATAAATAAATCAATTTATTTTTCATACATGCACATATATTTTTTTCTTGATAAATAAAATAAAATATAATGAATAAGAATAATATAAACTTAAACCAATATTTTACTCCCGACTCTGGCGTTGGTGAATAAACCGGTAAATTTATATTATTTTTATTCATGTTTAAACATTATTTTTTTATTTTTTATTTTTCTCCTTTTTTAATTTTTTTATTATTTTTGGGGCTGGGCCCAGCTCAGCCTATAGGGGCTGGACTAAGCCCAGCCGGCCCAGCCCAGTCACTAGCCCAAGCCAGTGACCCAGCTGGGCCACAGCACGCATGAACTAGTTTCATGCGTGCATGGCGTTGTGCCAAGGTAATTAATTACCTTGGCACAGTGCCTAATGCACTGAACTTACAAAACAAAAAAAAACGAATGAAAACAGAGGAAGCTTACCTTGTTGCAGTTTGCTTCGCCGGAGTGTTAGCGTATCAGGCGGCGATCAATGGCGGCGTTTCGTCAATAATAAGCTAGAATCCCTCCTCCAACCTCTACCTTTCTGCCCTCTGCTTCCTCTGCCTTTGTCTGAAAAATTGTCCCCGTGCTCTGTTTTTTTAAATTCTCCCAACTCTCTCTCGGTTCGTTTTTGTTTTCGTAGCTTTAGGCCGGTGTTGGTGAAGGGAAGCTTGTTTTCAGTATGGGGTTCCAAAAGTACTCAAAAAATGCAGTTGGTCTCTTTGTGTTTCGGGTTTCTTTCTTCTATATCTCCTCTGTTTTTTTTTATCACTCTCTCCAACCTTTTGCTCTTCGGTGCTGCTCGGTTTATATAAGGCTCGACGGGTTGATAACGGGCGGCAGGCTGAGGGTCGACCACCATTAAGGCACCCATTACTGAAGCCAACGAACAACCATTACTGCTGCAACGTTCGGCGTCCTTTACTGTAGAAAACGGTCACTGGGTTAAAGGCGAAGAAGATGAACAGCGTCTTCAAAACGACGTTGTTCGGCCATTTGTCCTTTTGATCCATGCAGTTTTGAAAGTCTTGCAATTAAACCCCTGGTTTAAACTGTAATTGGCCCCTGCATTTGCGCGCCTTTTTTAATGTAGTCCTTGGATTTTAATTTTGCAATTTAGACCCCCAATTAAACCCCAAACTTTGCTATTTCTTCAATTAAGTCCCTGATTTCACTAATTTAATTAAATCCAAAGTCCAATTAAGTCTAAAACTTATCAATTCTCTAATTAATCCCCTGATTGGATTAATTAGATTATTTCCAAACTTAATTAAGTCTTAAAACTTATCAATTCTCAAACTAAACCCTTGATTGGATGAATTAAATTAATTTCAAGCTTAATTAAGTCTCAAAACTTATCAATTCTCCAATTAAACCCTTGATTGGATGAATTAAATTAATTTCAAGCTTAATTAAGTCTCAAAACTTATGAATTCTCTAATTAAACTCTTAATTGGATTAATTAAATTAATTCCAAGCTTAATTGGATTAATTCCAAAGTTTAATTAAACCCCAAAACTTCCAATCATTTTGTCCTCAACCCAAATTTTAATTCATTCTTCATTTACTTGTTTTTTCCATCATTATTATTATTTTTTTCATCATTTTTTTTTCTTTTCAGTAAATAAAATAATTAAAATAAAATGGTCAAAAATTGGGTTATGACAGCTGACACGTGCCATCAGCATCTTTTTGTTGTTTTAATTATATGTATGTATCAAAAAACAACATCACCCCTAAGACCAAATAGTTATTGCAAAAAAAACCATTTATGAAATGATGAATTAACCCCTGTAAATATGCTTTGAGAATTTTGATTTTAAAAGTGATAAAGTCATTACATTGTACTTACAAAATTAAAAAATAAAGAAGACCCCTAGTCATAGTTTTCTCTTAAGAGTATTAAAGTAAATCAACTTTACATAAAATTTAGGAAATAACCAAGATGTCCATTACCAATTTTAAAATGGCAAATGAACCCTGTGAAAATACAAATTTATTCCTATTGGCAGTTCAATAGTTTTTTTAAAAGGATAAATACAAAAACCTGGTATTATAATTCACAATAATTTATGTCTATTGCACATAACTTTGACCACGAGTTTAGTTTCTATTCATTTATTTTGTTACATTTAAAGCTTCTAGTTAAAACTATTATCGCAAATGGAATTTATTATATCATTTCAAACAATTTCTTGTTGTTTCCATGGAAAGGATTTTTAATCATTTTAGTCGTATTTACTATTGAGATACAACATTATGGTATATATGCAACAGTACCGTAGATGGCTTCAAGTATAGTGGTGTTCCATTTAATTAATCTAGTGTCGGTAAAAGATTATATGGTTGCTTCTAAAATTGATATACATAGTGGTTCTATATAAAGTTAATCTAAGAAAAATGCTGAACATATATAGAAAGGGATATTGCTTAAAATATCACTGAAAATTGAAAAAAAATTCCTTTAGAATTTCGATGTAATTGTCTTAAAAAATGCCACAAAATGAATTTCTTGTATTAGATATCAAGGAGGAGTCACAGGAACAAGAGATGAGAGTAACATTCTTCAAAGGGAGGTTAAAAGTGTGCGTGTTCATTGTTAGTCCTTCTACACTATGTGTACGTGATGCAATGAAGAATAATCTTTCTCTATCCTCTAGACTTCTATGCAACTTTTCCGAGAATAAGAAGATATACAAAAATTAAAAACATGTTATCTTTCTCAGTACTTTTATAAAAATAAAAATAAAAACACGAAGAAAATGTGTTTATTATCATATGTTATTTTAAAATATATATATTTTTATTTTATTTTTTGAGAAGATTGAGAAATCACTGAAATTTAGTTCCATATTCTTCACTAAGAAAAATCCAAAAGAAGCCTTGGGTTTTATTTATTTTGGGAAGAGATGTTGGATAATAAACATGTTTTTTTTTTTATCTTTCAAAAAACAGATTTTTGAGTAAAGATGAACACCAGTGAGAATTGAAAAATCAGAAAATAGTTCTCTAAACGTCGACCTAAAAAAAAGACAAGCCAGTCTAAATCTTTGTTTTTCATTGAGGAGAAATTATATTTTAAGATAAATTTATTTTAAATTTATATTACTTAAGAAAAGCAGACACCCAACAAAAAACTACAGGTGGCCTTCTTTCGAGAAAAATAAACCACAAAAGCGAAGGAAAATATCAAGTTTAGGTTGATCAACAAAAGATTTTCTTGATCACAACTCCAGCAGGTCCTCATTAACTTAGAATTCATCATACAATTGATTTAATACTGAACCCTATTACGTTACAAGTTGGCTAGCTTTTAACTATAAAAAATAGAGGGAGATTGCTTTATTTTTAAACCAAAGGAAAGAAAAACCAAAAGAAACGCAATAGAAAATTCAAGACTTTTTGAAGAAGTACCACTCATTGACCTCGGTTTCCTAATTTAATATTTTTCCAAGGATTTTCTAGCAGGACAAGAAGAAAAGGGAGGCCAGGAACCAGCACCAGGCAGAAATAACAAGAAGAAAACTATCAAATTCAAAAAGCACTCACTCCCATTTATTAATATATTAACACCAAATGGACTCAGATCCTTGGGAGGAAGAAAACATGCTTCTGTTTGTCCTTCTCTCAACCCTAGAATCTCTTCGTTGACACTGCATTATGTATATTTCATCATCAATAACCCAACCTTAAGACCCTCTTTAGTGAGAGCTGGTAAGGGGGTGGTCCTGGTGACAAGAGGATAAACTTGGATCCACAGTGCCTAAATACAATATAAGATTCAATCACTGATTGGTGCTCCAAGTCCATTACGCGAAGGAAGATTTATAATTCTACAGCACTATTTAGGCCTCACGTTTGAACTTGAACAGTACAGTACACATGCAAGTATATATGTCTATATCCATTGATCCTACTCATATAGAGCCATAGTGAATAAATATTCATAGATATAATTATTAATCTTTTTGTTGGGTCGCAGTTCTCTTCATTCTTGATAGTTTATGTTCAGTCATCAATAACGTCCATATATTTTTTCTAATTAAGAATAGGTTCTTCAGAGCCTCATCTTGATTAATGTTTCTAGGGTGAATGCTTTTTATTGATGGGTGATGTATTGAAATTGTTGAATATATATATATATATATATATATATATATATATATATATATATATATATATATATATATATATATATATATATATATATATCATTGCCACACTGAATAGAAATTTTCAATCTTTTTTTTTTTACATTAAAATGTCGATGAGTAATGGTTATTTCTATGCCATTAATACCCGTGCTCAAAAGCTACCATCTATTGACTAAACAAAGTACCCCACATAGGGAATAAGTAGTAGTTCAATTGACATTAATGTTCTCCTCCTATACGTCCCGGCCCCTCCTCCTCCCCCTTCCCTAAAGGAAAAAAAAGAAGAAAAAGGACAACGAAACAAAAGATTATTGAATCATTTTGCTAATACGAATAAAGAATGATGTTATAGAAGACTAGGCAATTGACTTTTGTGCTAATATAACCGCGATTAAAGCCGAACACTAGTTGTGGCAAATACCAACATAATTAATGTCTTTAACTTAAAAGGTGATTGCCATTTCAATTATTGTAAAGGAAGAAGAAATAACGGTGTTCATGTTACTTTTCCAAGTCATGATGCTTGGAGCCTTCCTTTATTTATTTAATACGTACCACCTAAGTTAACCTCATTCCGTTACAGATAAAGATAAGATTAATTGAGATGTTTCCTTGAAATAGGAGAACAGTGAAAACCCAAGAAAGATCAAGCATATAGCGTCACCCATGTTGACAATGATATTCTATTGGTGGACTAATACTACAACCCCAGCAAGCTAATGTATGTTCACAGCATTCTTTGAATGAGACAGTAATGACTTGATCAACCTATAATAATTGTAATTAGCCATGCGTCAATCTGCATGTCATTATCTCCATGCACTTTCTGTATAATAATGCAGAAACGCTACAAACAGACGCAGTTGCTGAGCTCAAAGTGGGTCTCTGCCCCTGTCTACAAGTTAAATTCCTCGTGAACATTGTCAACCCTTCACTACCAGAAAATTGATAAATACAAACGGAAATATCAAAGAAATATTTCCGTCAGTAAATTTTCAAGGGATTTTACCGACGGAAATATTCCCTCGGTATATACCGAGGGAATTACTGTGGAAAAAATAATTAAAACAAAGCAAAAAAAATGATGACGTGTCATTTTTACCAACGAAATTACTGACGGAATAAATTCCGCCGGTGATTCCGTCGGTAAATTTATTGGTAAATTATGAACACTGTTCATCATGTTAATTACAAAGGGAATCACCGACAGAAAATTCCGTCGGTATTTTCCAGAGAGTAAATCACCGACGGATTGAAAAGTCGTCGGTGTTATTTGGCGGTTTTCTGAAAAAATTCAATTAATTTAAAATTTTCATTTAAATATTACAGACGGAATCACCGACGGATTGAAAAATTGTCGGTAATTTTTTGGCGGTTTCTGAAAAAATTTTACGAAATTGAAAATTTAAATTAAATATTACCGATGAAATTACCGACGAAATAATTAAAAAATATTAATATTTAATTATCCGTCGGTAATGAATGCCCTTATTTCACAAGAGACAGACTCGTTTCTTATTATTATTATTCTTCTTCTTGTTCTTCTACTTCTTCTTCTTCTTCTTCTTCTTCACTATATGTAAAAAACATTATTAAGGTATGTCTTCTTCTTCTTCTTCACTTTATGTAAAAAACATCATTTCTTATCTATTTCTTTCTCTTCTTTTCTCTCCTCATCTCCTTCTCTTTTCCTCCATGCTTGGGTATGTCTTCTTCTTCTTTCTTCTTTTATCCTCTTAGTTTTTTTTTTAATTAATATGCTTAATGAAATTTTTTTTCTCTCCTTAGCTTCACTTGCAACTACATTAAGGTAAGATTTTTCTTTGTTCTTCTTTTTTCAAGATTTTTTTCACTATATTTGTTTTTTATTTTATTTTTAATTGTTTTTGTTCTTAATAATTGTATAAATGTTGTTGTAAGATTTTTTTTTCATATGAGATCAATTTTTAGTAGATTTATTTATAGGATTTTTAAATTTTTAGCAATTGCAACTTCATTTTTTTCATATGAATTTTTGTAGTTTAATTTATTTTTTTATTTTATTTATTTGTTGCAAATTTGTTTGAATTGATTTTCTTATTCTTTTTTCCAAGCATTTTGAGTATATATTATACAGTGTTAATTTAATTATTTTATAATTTTATAAAATGAATTTTTTAAAAAATGTTTTTCAATAATTACCGACGGAATTACCGACGGAATTCTGTCGGTAAATCCCTCGGTAATTCCGTTGGTAATAAAAAAATATTACCGACGCGTCTGTTCCGTCAGTAAATCCGTCGGTAATTCTATTACCAACAATTTACCGACGGACAAAAAATTACCGACGAACGATTCACCGACGGATTATTTCCGTCTTTGATTCCGTCGGTAATATAATTACCGATGGAATATGTACTTACACCGACGGAAAAATTCCGTCGGTAAAACTGTTAAATCTTGTAGTGCTTGTTAATTTCTTTCTTCTTTTTTTCTTCTTCTTCTAGTAACAAACCATGGCTATTGGCGTCCAAGAAACTGACTCGGCTCTTAGCACCTGGCAATGCCAATCGTATCATAAACATTTCTTTTGAAGAAAAAACTTTCGTTTTGCATGCACAAGTGGCAATTAATGGGGCCTAGGCGGCATGATTTTAGTCGAAATTGATCCATTTCACACGGGGATGTGAAGAGAAATTAGGTTAAGAAATTTCGTGGAAACTTCGTTTTAGAAATCAGAAAATGAGTTGAAAGCAAGCGCTCTCGATCGTATTCAGAAAAAAGAAGAGAAAAAATCAACCTGCCGCCTTCCATATCCCATATTGAAGAGTTCATATACATATTAATCCAAAAATTTAATGATGTAAGTTTTCAATTAAAAAAAAAAGACAAATCAAGTGATGAATTGTGGGATCATATTTATCACAACAGAAATTACAGTATTCAATTAATGGAACATTTCACCCCATATCATAGAGCTCTATGAAAATAGAGAGATGGATCATGGCAAGTTCTTTCTCGTCAAAGCAGAAGAAAAGACCTACTTTTTTTCCCCTTTTGTTCACATGCCCTAAAACGATCAGTACAACAAGTTTTGTAACCTACAATATTCTGATTGGTCCTTCTTTACTGTGGCCTAGGAACCTCTGTATATGGTCTCTACCAAATGCAATTTCCTTGAGATGGGAAATAGTGTTGTTGGTATCTTACGGGCAAGTACAAAGTTTGACTTCACAAGAAAGTCTACGACATAGCCGTGTGTTAGGTATAAGGTAAGGAATAGTTTTGTACAGGGATCAGAGTCAGGTGGGGGACGATGGTGTCACATAATTTGACCCTATGGATCTTCCTCTAGAGAGAGCAGCTAGTGGTTTGGATGTCACTGTTATGCTACTTGACTCGGTTGTTTTAATCATTAGCAAGCAAACTACTAATAGATCTCTCACAAGTAATATATCATATGTATTTATGGAGAGTCAAAAATAAGTTAAATCAAAACAAGGTTGTTTATTGTCTAATCAAACATGAGTTAGTACGATTGGACCCACAAAACTCTCCAGTTCAGAAACAAGAGTCTTGCTGCCTGAAATATACTCTGTCTGGTCTTGCATTTAGACACCACTAGCAAGTGAACCAAGGGTTCCACGATGTTACAAGCAAGAGAAGGATTAAGAATGAAACAGCAAGAATTTCAGATTTTTGTAGCAAGACGTTACATACTTTAGCCAAAGATTTGTTAAAAGTTAGAAGAATGTTATTTTGCACATTAAAGAATTTTATTTTGATCATTAATTCTCCAATCTAAAATGAGACGGATTATTCCAAAAAGGATGAAAACATAGTTAAAACTACTTTTTTTTTTAATTTTATTTTTCATATAAAAGCTACGGTTGTATTTAAACATCAATATATTAACAAAACCTAAAAAATATGTGTTTAACCGATAAAATAATGTATTTTTTTTATAATAATCGAGAGTATTATTAAGAAAATGGCTAAATAGATAATAGCCTAATATATAGAAGTTCTAGCTAAAAAGAAGAAGAAAAAACAAGCTTTAGAGGTTTCAAAACAGGGGAAGAAAAACAGGGTGGCAAAAAAAATAATACAATTGATTTCAGCTCCTCCTTTCTTCAAAACCAATAGCATCATAGTTGTTATGAACATCCTCGCCAACAGAGCCTGAAGAATTGTTATCAAGTCTCAGCCATAATGAGAAACTTCAAAGGACCAAGGAAAAACAGCTTTAAAGGTTTGGAGGAGCGCCATTAAAGATGATATCATTCCGATAAAGCTAAAGATTCCACACAACATAAGAGAAGAGAAGTTGTCATGAGAGATTCTGTTGTTTGCCTTTCACCATAGAAAACCATTGATAGAACATATCATCAACAGATTTTAGAAAAACACTGCTAATATCCCATCATGAAAGGAATTTCATTCATAGAGTACAAGCAAAGTGGTAATGGATGGAGAGGTGAATTGAAGATTCCAGGCTTTTATTACAAATACACATCTTGATTCCTAAAGTGTGAGGAAGTCATGCAGATCTCCAATTGACACTTTGTCTTGGACAATAAGCCAGAGAAATAATTGCACTTTTGGTGGGGCATATTTTCTCCAAACTAAAAACTAGAATGGTTAGGCACCATCGTAGAGTAGTCAATCCATCATATTGGAACAAGATTTTACTATGAAGAGGTCATCTGTATTGGGCATCCAAATCTTCATATCCAACCTGAAGCATAGCATAGTCTTGTATTCCAATAAAGATGTTAGGGGAGATAGTTACTCTTGTTCAAATTGAAACAAAGAGTGAAGTCATTACAAAGACCATGTCTAGATGTCGTTGATCCATCTACCAATGTCAACTACCAAAGCAGATTTTGAGGAAGATAAAAGATATAGCCTATGAAAGGCTATTTTCAAAGGAAAATCTCAAATCCAATTAGAGATTGAAATAATATATCTTTTGAGTGAAAACTATAACTAACTTAAAAAATTAAATTATTAAATTAGAAAATTTTATTGAATGGGAAAAGACTAAATTACAAGAATAATAAGGATCTAGTTGGAAAAAAAACAAATTTCTAGGTAAATTCAAGATAGCCTGGACTAAACCAATTTAATCAAATATTTTTCTACATGCTAAAACACTCCTACGCCATTCAATTTATATTGATAACTAGGAATTTAAATTTTAAAATATATTTGAATTCAAATTTAAAATGAATTCAAACTAGAAAAGATTTGGATTAAATTTGATTTACGACTTAATTATAGCTTTAACTTTAAAAGTTGTTATGTCATGTGTCGAGCTAACATGGAATAATGAACATCCAATGTCCATATCCCCCCCTCTTTTATTCATGGTCAAAACCATCCCACTCTTTTGCCATATAGAAAAATTTATCCACAAGGTGAGGGTAGCAGAATCTCTTTTAAGCTAGTCTTCTTCTAACTAGATTGCAACTTTATCGTTTTGTTCATGTCATCAAACCAATAATTCACATTTTTTTTCTTCATTTGGTGACTCATTCTTGATGGTCTAATAAGCTTTTAGTTTTGGACTGGGTTGTCCTTCCCATTGAAAAAATTGTAGCTTTGAAACTATTTGTTCCTTCTAATACAATCAGGCTTGTAAAAACAAAATGTTCTGATTATTCGGGTGAGGATCTGACCCAAACAGACAACATGGATGGGCTAACAGATGTTTTCATGGATCAATGGGACATGTCTAAACCCAAAAGAAAGTCAAAACTCTCAACACTTTCATGAGGTTCATGCATCAGGTATTGAGGCTTATGACCAAATTTGATATGGTTTACTTCGATGACATTATGATTTATAGCCCATTCTATATTTTTATTTAGAATATCTTCATGTTGTTTTTTACACTTTGAGAAAGGAGCAACTGTATGTGAATCGTAAAAAATGTAAGTTCTTCACTAGTATTGTTATTCTTTTAGACTTTATTGTTTCTATTGAAGATGTTCGAGATGGTCCATCAAAGATTTATGTAATTATGGAGTGGCTGACTCCAAAGAGTTCTCTTATAAAGAGTGTCTAAAGAGACGCACCTTTTAGTGGATAGATGAGGTTGAATCTAAATTTCAATTAGTGAAGTCAAAAATGGTTGATGCTTATTTATTGGCACTTTTAGATTTCAAGAAACTTTTTAAGGTAAGCTATGATGCATCTGGGTTAAGCATTGAGGGATTTCTTAACTAAGATAGGTAACCAATTGATTTTTTAGCGAGAAATTATCTAACTCAAAGAGAAATTACTTCACGTATGATTTAGAGTTTTATTCTATTATTCAAAGTCTCAAGCATTGGCGACATTACTTAGTGTAGAAGGAGTTTATCTTAATTACAAACTATATAGCTCTGAAATATATAATTAGAAAGTATAAGTTAAGTCTTCAACATACAAAATGGGTATTATTTCTATAAGATTTTACCTTTTCACTAAGGCATCATTCGGGCAGCTTAAACAAAGTGCTTGATACTCTTAATAGTTGAGTTGCTCTACTCATTACTATATGTACCCAGGTGATAGGGTTTGATGCCTTTAAAAAGTTATATTTGAACGATTCATCATTCGAGCAAATTTATGTTGAGTTGATGGATGGAGGGAAGCGAGATAACTTTATATTTGTAAATGGTTATCTATTATGTGGTTTGTAGCTTTGTATCCTAAATTGCTTTTTATGGGAGCATATCATCCATGAATTGCATTGTGAGGAATACTTGGGGCGAGATAATAAATTAGCCTTGGTATCCGTAAATTATTATTGGCCTAAACTACTAGGTCAAATATCTAGCTTTGTGAAGAGATGTGTTATTTGTTAAAGGTCTAAGGGTGTCTTATCAAATGCTAGGATCTACACTTCATTACCATTTCTTAAAGCTTTATGGCTAAATGTTAGTATGGATTTTATGTCGAGTTTACCTTGTACCTAACAAGCTATGGATTTTATTTTTGTTATTTTTTATAAGTTTTCAAAGATGGCCCATCTCATAGCCTGCTAAAAGACCGTAGATGTATCTTATATCTCACCTCTACATCAACAAGGTGGTTTGTTTACATGAAATCCCTAGATCCATCACACTAGATAGATATGTGAAGTTTATAAGCAACTTTTATAAGAGTTTGTAAGGTAAGATGGGAACTTAATTGAACTTTAGTTGTGCATATCAATCTCACAACATCGTTTTGTAGGACTGTTAGTCTTTTAAAATCAGATTTTAAGCCTGAATGCCACTGTTTAAGCTAATTTTGTTATTTTTTCTATGTTGTTTTAGATTTCTTTTTTTATTATGGTTCCGTTTTATTTTTCCTTAATGTTTTTGAGATTTAGGTTGTTTTCTAATGGAGGTAGGTTTTCCTGACCAATTTAAAAGTCTTGTAAACCTCTAAAAGAGAAAAACATCATATATTTAAATTTGAGATAATAAACTTGTGAATTTAAAGTTCATATCTGCAGTCCTTTTCACCTATTCAATTCTAGTATTTATGTGATATTATTTTTCTACTTTACTTCTATCCGCATCGCCTCCTCTCTAATTATTTTCTTTGAAAAGAGAATTGAGAAATGTTAGATGTACTCAAGACCCAGCAAGAAGCTCCAAGCAATAAGCTCCAAGCAATAAGCCACATTCCTTATCCTTGTATTTTAAATGGTCTATGGTATTTGTAAGCTAACTTCTGAAGTTTTTTCTGGTGCATACTTAATTAACGATATGGTTGAAGCTTAAGGTGCACCCAATCTTCTTTTTTAATTCCATTTCCTTCCTTTGTTGGTCTACTAGTGTTTTCTTTCTATTGTATGTTTTGCAGAAGTTTGCTTTGATATTTTATGACAATGTTGTCTGATCTTTTAAGTTTTCCTTTTCAATTGAAGAAACTTATTTTATATTGATAAGTGTTTTCATAAGGTCATCACAGATGGATGCCCCAAATCTAATATGCAATAGACCTCCCCATTAGACCTTTAAAAATCTAACTTTATTAGTGTTAATTGAATTTGGTTGTCCACAAGTGTTTCAGCTTCATATCTATGATGTCTATTGACCGAATTTAAAAGGGTATTAGGATGAGATTCTACGGGCTTTTTTCTTTGAGTTTTAATAAGTTGTTTTATCTTGGTTGACATGTGTTGTAATTGTTGAGCTAGTTCTTTTGAAATCTATTTTTTTCATACTAGCAAATCTTTTCAATAATTACGACATTCAGATTCCATCTGTCATGACTCGCTTGGCTTTGATACCAATTTATAACAAACCCAAAAATCAAAGCATGAAATTGGAAAATTTTATTAAATAGGAAAAGATTGAATTACTAGAATAATAGGGATCTAGTTGAAAATAAAAATTGGACAGATTTGAGGTACCCCAAGACTCTAAGAACTAAACCAATTTAATCAAATATTTTTCCCCATGCTAAAACACTCCTACATTATTCAATTTATACTAATAACTATCAATTTAAATTGTGAAACGGGTTTGAATTCAAATTTGAAAAGATTTGGATTAAATTTAATTTAAGACTTTGAACTTTAAAAGTTATGACATGTGTCAACCTGTCATAGACCGGTGAACATCCATCGTCCATCTCGTCTCCTATTTCATCCATCGTCAATTTCATTCCATAAGTTCATAACAAAAACACGAGCTAGTCTCACATCCCATCCATGAGATAGTAGGGTCTATTTCTTCATATATTTGTTTGTTTGTCCTTCACTTTTTTAACTTTAGTTATCAAGACAAAAATTCAATTTCATCCTTCCACATTACGTTGATTGATGATTGGGCTTGATGATTTATTTGGTTCTCCTTTTTTTTATGGGGGGTTTCACCATCTAAAAAAAAATCCTAGCATTGATTTGGATCTTGATTCCACTAAGAAGAATTTGGTTTGAATGTTTGCAAATAATTAAAATGTAAGAGGACTAAAATTGAAAGTGAGGTGAAATGGAAGTCATTTATTAAAAAAATAAAATATTTTTATTTTTTGGTCCTTTATTTCTTTTTCTTTTTTCAATTCAGCTATAATCATATATTCTCAACTACACGACTTAGTCTATAGCTAACATTATGATCTGTTTTTAGCTTATATTAGTACAAGTAATTCTCAATTTATTTTATTAAATATATGTATTAGATTTTGAGTTAATGATTAAAATTTTTATTGGTGCTAAAAAAACACTTGAACATTCTTTTTTTGTGTTAAGAAAAAATTGGTCTGGCCGTGACGTAACACGGGCCAATTATCTAGCTAACAAAAACTAAAAGAGAAAGTGAATTCATTATTCACCTCCTCACAAAACATTTTTCACATTACTTTGGCTTTTTTTTTTCAATTTCATCCTTCAATATTAGATTTATTGAGAATTAGATTTCATAATTTATTTCAATTTGTTTTCTATGAGGTTATCCTAGTCTTATGTCCCAATTCATAGATTTAACGGGTTAATCGTGGTTGACCGAAGTTTTTTTGTGTTTTTTTAATTGAATTTTTTAACTCATATTTTAATATTAAATTATTTGAGAATTATGATTCATAATTTGTTATTTCAGTCTCATGACTTGGATTATGAAATTGACAAGTTAATTTAAGTTTGTTTTTATCATCTTTTGTGTTTCTATTCGTTTTTTATGGGATTGTTAAGGTCTTATAATCAAAAACATAAATTTAACATATATTAACTTGAATTTACCCGATGTTATTAAAAATAATTATTGAACGCACAACATAGCATGGCATTAACAAATGATCTAGTCCGAAGACTAATTGGATATCTGCATTTAAAAAATAAAAACCTTCAGATATGAAAAACTGAAAGAGGAACAAAGTGAATTTATCGGGACCTAATGTCCCCAGATAATTTGTACCGTTAAATAACACTCAATGGGGCTTGATACCTTTCATCCAACATTTTCTTTTCCAATTTTTCTGCCATATGATTATGGGAATCAAACTAGTAGGAACACTTTCATCGAATTATTTTCCAATCTGTGCTATTCTAATCTTAACTCCAGAATAAACCTAGCTGAAAGACATCAAGCATAACAATTTTCCATGTCTTGAATCCTTCATGCAGGGAATGGGAATAAACTCAAGGTGGAAGCACATTCACTTGCATCCAACTGCCAGGTGAGTGGAAAAAAATGCGGAATATGGAAAGGCACAAAGTAGCCATGCATTTCACACTCATGAAACAACACAGTTTTTCATTTTCCAATTTCTTTTGATTTTGACTTAAACAAAATCCATGAACCACATAGATAAAATTAAACAATATAAATACAATAACAAAATGAACTAAAAAATGAGGAACATCTTTTCTAGCTTCATCAACTCGTACTTTGTTTGCATGAGCTGGATTGCACATATCTTGGTGATAATGCAAGTACTTTCTCATACGTTAATCATGTACATTTTACATCTCCAGATCATATATTGAACATGTATAAGACATGTCTGGGTGTAATTTTGAAAGAACAGAATTAAGGTAATGCAAAAGGTTCATAACAAATTGTTCCAAGTTTCATCCAAAATCAAAGCATAATACAACGTTCTCTCACTCAAGATATAGCTCGGAACTCTTTGATTATGATTTCACTTATATATACACGTCCTCCTCATAAAAAACTTGGTCCAACATCATATAATAGTAGAAATTGCCCAAGGTAAATGACTTCAATCGATTCGAACAAGTAAAAACCTGCATGAGAAAGTTAAAATCACTTTGTTTCCATAGAGACCAATTCATGTGAAAGGAGTGATCCAGAATTATTTGATAAATGAACAATAGATTCACAAAGAGGATAACTTACATTCCGCTTGTACATCCACAGCCCTCTTTGTATAATGTATGTTTCCAGGTAAAATCTGGTGTGCTTATAACTGCACTCTGAAAAGAACAATCCTCGTTCATAGCAACATTAAATATAAGATTCATGATTGCATAATAATAATATTAGCCTGGAAATATTCCAGAACTAGTAAGGTGGCATTAGACGGAGAAGTCTTTTTTATTTATTAACTTTTATTTCCCCTTTTTTCTGCCAATATGACGATCAAGAAAAGAAAATTGACCGCCTCAGAACTGGAATTATTTCACGTTGATTGGAGTAGCCATGTTCCGCAGTTTCCGAGAAATCTCTGAGAATGAAGGTCTCTCTGATGGATCTGAGGACCAACAACTTTCCATCAAAGATTTCCACTCCGGATCACACCATGTGGGAATTTGAGGACGTAATGTGTTGTTAACAATTCCTCCTAAGAATCAGAAGGAAGAAACAAGCAAACAAAGAACAATCGAATACACAAATAAATCACGGCATAATTTGACATAATTAAAGTATAAATATCTCTCGCTTATCAATGTAAAAAAAAAAAACAAGTGCAAAATTCAGAGCAGCCATATGCATAAACAGGTATTGTAAACACTTCTGCAGATATGACATGGAATCTCCTGATGCATTGACTCGCTACTAACTCAAAAACTAGAATGGAAAATCTATAGATACATGCTTCCATTGAAGAGTTTGGAACAAACTTCAAAAACATATGCCATAAACATTGGGGCAAGCTAGAGGAAAAATAAATTAAAGAGCACCATTAAATTTAGAAAAAACTTAAAATGCAGGATAAACATAAGCTTTCAATATTTCTTGACAACTCGTCTGCTTTCCAGTTTAGGTTGTGTGGTTTCTTTGTTCACAACAAGGCTTACTGTTTCCCATACGAATAAATTAGTCCAAGTCTGATTTATACCCCCACACACACACAAATATGTAACATCAAATCAGGTCCAGCTCTAAAGTTGATTCACATGACATAAGAACAGATCATTGACATGGTACATATAAATCTTAGAGGTCATGGTGCTCCATCTATTTACAGCCCACATCTTTCTTCTGATCTCAAGGAAGATTGTCAGTAGGTACCTATGATCTTCAATTTCTCTTTCTCACAGTGTGAACTACTAGCAGTTCTAAACAGGACTATGGGAATGAAAGAATAGAATAAAGTATTCTTCCTCTCATCGACTGGTCACTCATGCTGAGACTAAAACAGAGTCCATTGATAGTCACTAGTCAGCCATCAACACAGAATGCATGGTGGACCAATGAAAAACTGCCCTTACTAAAAATGTACCAGAGTTAGCTCAATATTGTTAAAATATCCAATAAACATAAATTAGAAATCAGAAACCCATTGGTTTACCCTATGAAAAGCCTGCTGTCAAATATCTAGAGCATCCAGGTCCCCACATGCAATTAAGGAAATGCAAAAGTCAAGAGCTATGTGCTTTATTTTGTATTAAAGAGACATTATTCAGAGTATTAGAGTGAAGTGGTTAAAAAGGAAAGATAAAATTGGAGAACTATGGGATCTAAATCCCTGTTAAACTTAAAGACAATTTCTGTATAAAAATTAAAAAGCATAGTTAGGTAAGCTGTATGTAGTAGTGCTGGCGATGTCAAAGTAATATGTCCATGAAATACATGAAGTAAAAGCTATAATGAGCATTAAGGTGAAAATTTAAATGAATAAAAAGATCATATAAAATGCGTGTATGAGTAGGAAGGTGGTGATGACACTCATTGAGAATAAATCAAGGGAGAATCATATTAATTGGTTTAACAGTGCTCAAGAAAGGCACGTAGATGCTCCAATGCAGAAGAATTAAGCAGCTCCTACATCATCCTTGCATCCATGTGGTGCAGTTTAAGGGCTTTTAAGGTGTTTCCCTGACTGATATACTCAGAGATTCAGACACTCTTTAGTTGTCAAAGCTTTGTTTCTTGTTCTTTTCTGTTCATTTCGATGGTTTCTTATCTCGAAATTTAAATATCTGTTCGCTTCTCATCAATACTACTAACTTTATCTAAAAAAGAATTGAGCAGCTAAGTTTCCAGAGCAATTCAAAACACCATACCCTGTAGGCATCCAAAATTTTGACCCATGCCCAAATATGTCTTGAATTTGTAAAGTGAAGCCTGTACTAGGATATAACCTAATTTCCATTGGCTTTCCTGATTCTTCATCACCTAGATATTGCATGCTTCTTTAGTGTTCATGCTGCACAGAGACATGGTTATCCAAAAATACATGGTAACACCAATTCAGGTTCAAAGTCCTTTAATTTACACTCGACAAGCAAGACATCTAAAAACCCAGGTTAAAAGAATCTAATCTTCCATCCATGTGTTGATAAATGAACACTTTCCTATGAGTATATGGAAAAATAAATTATATTGCAATTGATATCCTTATTCATTATACAAAAACATGGATGCTTACCAATTATGGAGGCGCAATGCTTGTTAGCATAAGGTTCTTCTCCTGTAAGCAATTCCCACATAACAATCCCAAATGAATAAACATCAATCTACAACACAAGATAATAAGATGTTACTTCAACTAGCCAAGACAGGAAAGAAAAATTAGTTTAGGCATTTTTATCTGAGCATAATATTACCTTCTCTGTTACCATGTGGTTTTTGCCACTCAAAAGCTCAGGTGCCATCCAGGGCAAAGTTCCGCGAACACCACCTGAGACTAACGTGTGTTGTTTCACCTTTGACAAGCCCAGATCACCAATCTAAGAATGCAAAATGTGTTAGATGCCAAATTCAGGCCCTTCAGAAATGATTACCATTATTAGAAGAACATAAACTACAACTTTGAAATGAATCAGCCAGGAAATTCATAGAGCTGAACACCAAATAAACATCAAAAGCTGAAAAAAAACACCAGGCTTCAACTGTTGTCCACTTAATTACAGGAAGCTGGCCGTTAAAAGCACTTTTAAAAAAAAAGCAGGGACAGCACAGAGAAATAAAATGAATCTTGGTTAACAGAAGAAGAGATTAACCCAAGTTTAGACCTCAGTTCTACAATCATTTCTATTTCAGCATACCTTGCAAACTGGCCGTTGCGGATCTCTCATATTTACTAACAGATTCTCACATTTCAAATCAAAATGAACAATGTTCTTCCCATGCAAATACTCCATTCCAAAAGCAGCATCCATAGCTATGATGAGTCTCTTGCGACGATCAATGGTTCTGTTCAAAATATTACGGTGTTACAGATTCTAACTCAGAATGTTTGTTTGTATACTATCTTTTTCCCCCAAGTAATTACGTTTTAGTAAAGCAAGCTTCATTGACAGTTGACAAAGAATAAGAACTCTTCTAACAACGTGAGATAGAATATTCAAATGTGCAAACTCATGACATCACCAACAGCATGGTTACCTGTCCTTCTTCTGCAAAAACTGTTTCAGAGATCCATTAACCATAAACTCAGTAACAGTTGCTAAAGATCCATCAGGGCCATCACGAACAATACCATAGAAAGAAACAACATTTGGATGGTGTAATGAACTCAATATCAAAGCCTCCTTCCAGAAATCTGCAATCTACAAAAGCAACATTAATGCAATAATTACCATCAATCAACAATTCACTACAATACAGTGTGTTCATATTAGCAACTATAATTTGGCATCAAATCCAAAGAGAATTATTGCAGGTGATTAATTTCATAAGTGAAAACTGTTTGAGATGCAAAATATCAACTCCTCTCCAAAAAGATACACTATAAGGTCGTGGCATAATTGAATATATGCATAAAAAAATGGGAAAGATGAAGAATAAGAAACTCTCAAGAATCTGGTGAAGTTGCCATCAATAAGAGACATGAATGCATCAAATCTCCTATACAAGTTGTCAAATATGTATAATATAGTCACACACTAAAGGTTTGCTCCTTCCTCGATTCATACACAAGTATCAAAGAACAAAGAAGCAGATATTCAAAGCAAAACACAAACTTCACGTTATAAAGGTCATGATTCAATTTCCCTTTTCTTTTGCTTCAAACAAACTAATTATGCCATTTTTACAGTTATTCTAGATAAACTTAACTCGCACATCATTTTCTACTCTTGCATATTTAGGAGTGTTTGAGCGTGTGGTAGCAGTTGCAATTCAAAGTGTTTTTCGTTCAGAAATGCATCAAAATAATGTTTTTTTTATTTTTTTTTAAATTATTTTTGACATCAATACATCAAAACGATCTGAAATCATAAAAACAAAATTAATTTTAAGAATAAAAATTCAAAATTTTGAGGAACACGGTTTCAACGACGTTCCCAAACACTGCTTTAAACACCATGACCCAGCAACACCAAAATTACCACAAGCCTCCCTTTAACACTGCTTTTAAGTACCACTAGCTCACATGCACATGCACAAGCACATGTAACACATTGCGTCACCTGAGACTAAGTCAATCTTCCAGAACAAGGCAATGATTAATAATATAAACAAAAAATTATCAGAAGAATATGGGTCCTACCAAGCGCTCTCTTTCAGCAGGTCTCCCAGCAAAGCAGCTGGCTTTTATTCTCTTTATAGCCACATCAGAACCCTTCCATTTCCCATGATGAACAGCTCCATAAGTTCCACAGCCTAATACACGAATCTCCTCCAAATCATCATTTTTTATTGTCTGGACACAGAATCAACCTATTGTTAAAAACACAACACACAAAACAAGAAAGTGTAGATAGCAAGGTACAATAAATAAGATGAATATGCAACATTAAACAAAACAAGCATTCGTAGATAGCAAGGAACAATAAATAAGATGAATGTGCAACATTAAAACACCAATGATGTGATTGTGACAGCAGGCGGGCACCTGCAATCCCCTTTCTATAGCTTCTGCCTCGGCTTTTGTCGGCTCAATTTTGTTGTTTATATTTTCATTGTCAGAGCTCAGCTCTGCTTCTTCATGAGTGTTCTGTTAGACATGCAACGCATTAGAAAAAGATAACATGTTGTGAAATGCTTTTTGAGCAAAGAAAAGTTCAGTTCATTCTCACCACAGCTTCAGGCTCCTTTTCATCTATTTCTCCTGATACTAAATCATTCTTTGCAGGATCAGCATTTTCTTCAACTCTAGCTTTCACCTCTTCAGCCTCTTCCAGTGCTGCCTTCTTTACAGAAGCTATTAAATCAGGTAAGAAATTCATACGGCTAATTGACAGATTTGGTTCTCCAAGAACAGCAGAAGGATCTTTTTCTCCCGCTTTCACTGTATCGCCACTTTCTTCAACTAACCTCAAGAAATTGGAATTGAGAGACTCAGGAAATGCTGCCTGGCCATTAATATCAGCAATCATATCCTGCTCCGGGCAAGGTACATTTGGCACATCCAAGTTTTCAACCTTTGCGTGATTTTCTATGCCAAGGACAATCTTTCCCTCCATCTTTGATGCTTTGGTAACAGTGTTATTACATAACTCAGGGTTGCAACCAGAAGTAGCTATATTTGCAGATGAGTTTAGCATTTCATGCGGGAGTGTTGGTCGAATGGGTTCTGGTGGAAAAGACTGCTTATTTTCTAGCCCATAAGTATTTGGATTCAATTTCATCATGTGACCATAAGAATATTCCAAGGAAGTTGTCCCATCAAAAACAAGCATTTTCTGAGAGGACTCAACCCAAGGTTGCTGACTATCTATGCCAATGCCATTCCTTTGACTACCACTAAGAAATGATGGATTAACAGCACCATTTATCTGCAGACCTGCACTGGACGCTTCATAAGGAGTTCCATGCACTGGATTTTGAACATTTCTCCGTAAAGTCTGTGGATGTGCATGTCCATGTGGCAATGAATGAAGATTCTCTGGCCCATAAGCGCAAGGAAAATTCCCATGCTGTACTGAACGTTCTTCAGGAGGTGAAACGTGTAGGTTGTGGACAGCAACTGCACCTTGATCGTGAAAAACACCGTTGCCCAATTCAGGCCCAGGCTGGTGGTGCGAGGACATATGATGACCATCCACCAAATTTCCATGTCCAAGGGGATAATTCATGCCTGGACCATCTACAATGTACTGATCATTGAATCTTGTGGCTCCAGATATATGTGTTCTGGCTTCATCAGTGCAGGGACTCAACTGATGCTGGACAATCCATCCTCTGTCATGGCCTTGAGTGTCACTGTAGACAGCTCGGGGATCATTCAGCTCTCTGGGATAGACTGGGTGGTGCGCCTTTGCATCTGCGTTTAGCATGAAAGCCTCCCTATTCGGAGGACAGTCAGCACCAGGATTAGCAACCTGAGGGACTCCGTTTCCCATGCTGGGTTGCTCGAAATGCAATTGATTTCTTGGGAAAGGCCCCCTGCAGTGCTCACAAACAATGTTCCCTTCAAAATTACCGGGACCATGCGGCAAGTTACCAGGAAAACCACCCTTATGACCACATACGCCTCCAGCAGGCATCCATACTACATTTTCGGAATATTGTGGCTGGTGGTCATAAGGGGTGTGTTGATTTAGCTGCGACCGAGCACATTCTTCAAGCATTCTATCCATGCCTTTATCGGGTAAATCCCCAAACTGCATACGGTAACGCGAAGAAGGGGGTGAATTTGGAAACTCTGATAATGATCTTGGATCATGGTGTCCATGATGCCTAGGAGAATAATATGCAGGGCTCCATGAACTCTCCATTTCATTATACCTTGGAGCAATAGTAACATGATGCAAGTTGTGCTGTGATATTGGCATCTCACCACTCCTTTGGCTAAGGAGACCACCTTCTAGACTCAATCCATTAAAAAACTGTTCTTGTAAATGAATATCATCAACTGGACCAATCAAAGGGGAGTCAGCATGCTGCCTTCTAAAATCAGGCCCATCATTCAAATTATTCAGCGCATCCACATACCTCCTCTCGCTCTCCCTCCCATCCCCATCAACATAATGCGCCGAACCATCTTGGTCTGTATTCAAAAACAGAAAAATCCTAAGCCTGGTGAAACCATCCCCAGAACCCAATTTCTCATACTCCTCCATCATGTTAGTCACATCATCATCATTCACAACCGAAACTAATGCATCAAGATCCTCATCAGGCTGCTGATACTTCAACACCACCGCCCCATCATAAAGCTCTCTCATTTTACTCATCAACTCCTCATAACTAATATCCATAGGCAAACTCACAATCCGCGTCTCTCCACCCACATAACGCAATTTCCCATCTTGAGGTCGAGGCATTATGCTACCTAAGAAACTACACAATAACTTAACACGGGGAGTATCATCGTTGGAACCAGGGTTGGAACCAGCTGTGGAATTAGTGGTAGACATTGGTGTATCCATAAAGTGAAAGGCTTGCTGGTTATCAACAGGATTAACAGCCTTGTTCAAGCATTCAATTCTTTTATTACACATGAATCATCACCTCACAACACATCAATACTAACAGCTTTATCAGACTTGAATGCATACAATACTGATTCTTCATTAGGCAGCTCATAAAAAAACCCTTAAATCATCAAAACCATCCATATCAAAAGTCGTTTCCAACTAATGCCGCCACCACCCCACCAATAAAAACGAAGATAAAGAAACCCTAAATTAAATGTTAAGACAACAATCTAAACCAAGAGAAACTATTGTTTTAAACAACTCAAAATATCAAAAAGAACCCTCCTTTAAGAACCCAGATTCGATCGTGTAATATAAAAGGAAAAAAAAGAAGAAGAAAGAAAGAAATCCTAGATTCTAAAAGAAAGTAAAATACCTGGTGAATAAATAGATAAAAATGAAAAATAGGGTTCTTCCAAGATTGGATTAAAAATATGTCGGTGTGTTGTGTGAATTGGTTTAGTGGGATTTCAGAGAAAAGAAAGAAAGAAAAATAAGGAAAAAATTGGGGAGGGGGTATGGAGGGAGAGGCCTGAGGATGAGGGTTGGCTTGCGGTGTGACAGTGATGATGAGAGAGAGAGAGAGAGAGAGAGAGAGTGCAACGGCTGCTTGCCAGGTAGTGTCACACGTGGCAGCCTCTTCCTTTCTGTTTTCGTTACTTTTCTTTGGAACATAAAGGTTTTTGTTTTCAACATGGAAGAGGCCAAATTCTTGGAGTTGGAGGGTGAGGGTGGTGGACAACTGGACACGGTATGCATGCTGCGTGTTCAAAACTCCTTACCTTTTCACATTATACGGAGCGTTTGTTGGCTGGACCATAATAATAATAATAATCTACCTCGCTTTTTTAAAGAGTGTCTAGGAATATGATAATATTTATTTTAAAAAAAAACAATTGGTTTAAAAATATATTTAAATAATTTTAAAAAAAAATTGATAGTACATCTCAACAATTCAAAATTATAAATTAAAAAATTAAAAATTTTAAAAACATTTTTTAAACACAAAAACAAACACATTGATCTACCACTTTTTAATACCTTTTTCATATTTTATTAATTAATTATTACAATTACAAGTAAATTTAAAAGGCAATTCATTAGAGGCATGAAAGTCTTTAGGTCTTTTCTTGTAAGAGTGTATTTACCAAAGTAATCTTGTAGGGAAAAAAAATAGCTTTATGTTCAGGGGTATTATTATGATTTTGATTTTTGTTGCATAATAAAATGTTGAATATACTCTTGAGATCAAAATTTAAAAAAAAAACACAAGTTTGCAAGATAAAAAAATCATATTATTAAACTTTGAAAAGTCGATGAATCTATTCTTGAATTTAGCGTGTTAACTAGATTTACGAGTTTAGCGGGTTTAACTTTTTTTAATTTTATTTTTGTTTTATATTTTGATATTAGGTTAATTGAGAATTTCACAATTTTTTTTCTTTTTTTTATGGGGTTATCATGCTCTAAAAACAGTCTTAGTATAAGTTTAGTGCTTGATTTTTCACTCGTCTATTTTTGTTATCATATAAATAAACAAATAATAGTTCCAAAAAAATAAGTTATTAATTTGAGTAAAGTCCATGATCTGGTTTGTCGATTTGGTGAGTTGAACTTTTTTTTTTTTGTTAAATTCATTTGTTTCAATGTCATTCTTTGACATTGGGTTGTTAATAGTTGAGTTTCATAATTTATTTCGTTTTGCATTTTATAAGGCTATCGCTATTTTAGAAAAAATCTTGGTATTGAGTTGATACTCGATTTTGTCAATTGTCTATTTTTGTTATGGTATAGTTAAATAAAAAATAGTTTTGATAACAAAACAAATTATTAATCCTAGTGGAGTCCATATGACTTGGTTCGTGGTTTTGATGCGCTGACCTGGGCTACTCGATTCATAGGTTTGGCGGGTTTATACATCGAACCCAATAATTTTTTTCTAGTTTTTTTGTTATTAAATTTTTATAATTATTTTTTTTATTTCATCTTTTAATATTATATTTGTTGAAAAACAAACTTCATGAAATAGTTTACAAAAATAATAGAGTTATTAAATTCAGTGAAATACATGACCCAAGTCACAGGATGATTGGGGTCAATTCAATTTGGTGTCATCTCTTTATTTTTTTAAAAAAAATTTCATCTTAAATTTTTTTAAAAAGTTAAGCCATGTTTTTTCTTGATCATCCAGGATATCTTTAGACCCATGAAACTGATCAATTGACATCAAATTAGCTCTTACACGATTTAATTGAAAGCTAAAGTTAGACAGGAAATAAAGTTATTAAACGTGACTGAACTTATTATTTATGTTACGATGTTGTATATTTTAATAACATTTATCTTTTAATTTTTTAACTTATTTTTTAGTTAAAATTAATGATTTTTTGTATTTATTATCATAAATAATATTTTATTTATTTAATTAAATATATTTTTAGTTTATAATTAGAATTTTTTTTAAGTAAAAAAAATATGTTGAAAAAAAATTCTAAGATCCCGACAAAACACTAGCCACGTGGCTAATTAAAATAAACTAAAAAAATATAGTGAAATTATTGTATCAAAAACATTGTAACCCCAGGCACAAGGCATTGTGTGCTACGATAGTGATTTCACAGGTTTTTTTTTTTTTTCCAATTCTGCTCCCGACAGCAATCTGGTGTTGACTTTTGATAACGTGTCAGTCATCCATTGAGTGACCCAATGAGCTCGTGGAATATTCTTCGTATAAACGACCTAAGATGTTCGATTCCGTATAAAGGTCAATTCTCCGGTCCAAACCCTACCACACGCGCAGGCGTTGTAGTCAATCTCACTCTGGCTTTCTCGTGAGAAATCACGTGGGCCATGAACATGTGAAGCCAGTAGTAAAGTTCCAGGTGGCATAATGTATGACACGTCAGTCACCAACCTGTGAAGGGAATGGTAGTGGTGGTGTCATGAGATAGAGCAAGAGGACTCGAACTTTTGTGTACTCGCTTTCTTGTCCTTTCACTTGCATTCTTCAGCTTCGTTCTTTGGTGACCGCTGTCTCGTTGTAAATAAATATCCAAACCTCTTCTCAAGTATTTTCATTTATGCCATCTTCAAAGGAGATTTTTTTTCTCCAGCTTTTGGCTCTTTCTGCAATTTGTGTCTTTTGCGGTTTTGGAGAGAATAGATTCCACAAAAGCTCTTGGAATCTCTTTCAATGAGGTCATTTTCATATTCAATTATGAAAACTTTAATTTGGAATTTACTAGAGTGAGCAATCTTTTGGGGTCGGTTTTATAAAAAAATAATTTTATTATTTTTAAATTGTTTTAATGTACTGAAATTAAAAATTAATTTTTTAAATGAAAAAAATATACTATTTTAATGTATTTCCAACTAAAAAACATTTTAAAAAACAACCATAACTACAATCTCGGTGGCCCAGTGGTAAAAGCTTGGAACTAAGAGATTTGCTCCCTCTGTGGTCTCAGGTTCGAGCCCTGTGGTCACTAGAGCCTTACATGATCGTTAACTTCAGGGTTCATGGAATTAGTCGAAGTGCGCGAAAACTAGTCCGGACACCCACATTAAACTAAAAAAAAAACATTGCAATAGTTTTTTTATATATATAAATGTTTCCAGTCAACTTATATATTCATTTAAATCAAGTTTATTTCTCAGATAATCTTAATAACACCTTTTTTATATGGATTAGTTTGAGAATAATTTCTCTAAATTATATTTTGAGAAATTAAACAGAGAGTAAAGAGAGAAAACAAATCTTCTTGACCAGAGCACACATCTTGGTTTTGATTTTGCTTATGTTAGCATGATTTTTTTCAGGGCAAGCAAAAAAATTAAAAAACTGATTAAACTGAGAAAACCAGAAAAAAATAACCGAAAAAATCAAACCATGAAAAAAACCTAATTAAACTGATTAAAATTTTGAAAAAATTGACCGGTTCGGTTTTATAACCCTGAAATCAAAAAAACCAAATCGAACTGAACCCAAATCAGAAAAAACCAAGCCAAACCCAAAAAATCGAGCCAAACTGGAAAAAACCAAGTCAAACCGGTTTAAAGCGGTTTCGGTTTAAAAAAAAAAATTAATTTAATTATTTTTTTAATAAAAATCAAACCAAACCAAAAATAATTATCTCTAATTCTCTCTTATTCTTTCTCTGTTTTTGTGCACGAGTAGATAGAGCATGATGATTCGCCTTGTTTTTTATTCGAATAAGGAAAGTAGTAATGTATAATAAATTAATTTTAGTGGTAGCCAATGGGCAAGTGATAATATATATATATATATATATATATATATATATATATATATATATATGAAAGTATTTCAAGTGGTAGCATTGCCGTATAAGATGATTTAAGAGGTAGAATTAATATAGAATGCTGGCAAAAGTTACAATATAGCCGTTATATGCAAATGTCATGCAAAAAACTACAGCAGTTGTTTAGTGTATTAAACACACGTACAAAGTGTTAATTTACATGTTGCGAAACGACACAAAAGAAGAGATCTTTTTCATATCCAAAGCAAAAAGCAATCAGAGTTCAATTTGAATAATGCCATCAGAAATATATGATGTATCTGATGGCATTTAGTTTTCTCCATTTTGATTTATTAAAAACATAGCTTACACCAATCATAAAAAATAAAATGGTATGCTATTCAACAATACTAATCTTTATACATTCTATAGCGGACCTCTTGATCACGTGGTCAAGCAACTCTCAACAAGGTAGATAACAATCCATAAAACTGAAAATCAGGTTTGATAGAACCTTGACCCAGAGATAACTATGTACCTATAAACCAAAGATATTAGAAAAAAACTTGGATTCATAAATAACCTTGTATCTAAAAATCATAAGTATACGAATGACATCATGAAACCAATTAGTCTTCAATAAGTCAGTATACGATCTTTGTTCTTACAAAACAACGTTGTTTTGCCACAAAAAAAAAACTCACGTTTATTCTTTAACTTAATGCTCAAATTTGCATCTCAAAAAAAATTATAACAGTCTCCTCTAACTAATACTAATGGACCCCTTTTGATTTGCAAACTAACGGACCTAAACTAGTAATCAACTAACATAAATTCAATAATGAAATAAATCCCTAAACAATGTCAATGAACCATAACAAATCCAAATTAAAAAAAATAATTATTCAACATTAAATAAAAAAAAATTATTCATACTAAAATTCCTTCATACAGCTCTAACCTCCAATTTCCATACATTCTTGGTAGATTTCAACCCTGACTTCAAACATACTGTTCTCTTTCATCTAGATAAATTACTAGGTCTACCATATATGGTTGGAAATCTTGAGATGTTTAGTTCCTAGCCCAACTTGATTCACAACAAAGTTCCACATGTATCTCTAGATATGTCTCAAACAGTTCATGAAGGTCTAGTCTAGTATATTTAATAATATTCATCTTGTAACTTCGACCCTCAGAATTAATATGTTCTAGAACTCTATTTGACCATAAAGCTTACCATAATATAGTTTCATGTGTTTAGTATCTCTATGTAGCATTTCAGCTCTATTTGATGTATAATTTGAAAGATATGCCTACTCTTACAACACTAGTCAACATATATTTTAAGACCAAATTCAATTTTGACTTAATTCGTATCATCCTTCCCTTCTTTAAAAAGACTCGACCTTGAATATGTATCATGAAAAACATCTTCAAAATCAACATCATTTATATCTCTATTATCAGCCACAAACTTATCCACATTAGTGTTAACTCATCTAACAACCCTCCTAACATTACATTCTCTTTATTCAGGCATATTTGGAACCCATCATGATTATTAGCATATTGCCTCTCCAACTTATCTAGCTTATCTACAAATTCATTGGTCATTCAATCCATCAACTCATTCATAATGCATAATTGAATTATAATTTCATTGTCTTCTCTATGTGGTGCCATGTTATTGATTGTCTCCGACATCTTTGAATATGAAAATTGGTTAGTTGACAAGAAATATATTCCTCATTCAGTCTCTCACATGTTTACACTCCTCCCGTGTTTCACTTAAATATGTCTGCTACGTTTTTTCCCTCTCGACTCACCTTTCTCCAGCAACCTAATGATGTGAGTTTGATGGAATAAACTCTAGTTTTATGCATGAAATTAAATTTTTCTAGTTAGGGTTCTTGAAGAGTAATTTGAAGAAAATGTTTTATTGTTTTAAATTATTGTAATCGGAGTAAATTGTGTTACAAATAATATCTTATAGTAGATAACTAAAGAAAAATATCATAAGTATTAAAGGGGATTAGCGTTCGCCATACAAAAAAAAATGGAGAGTTTAAGGAAATTGATTTATTGTTTAAGAGGTGTTATGAGCGTGTTTGAAATGAATTATTGAGTTAAATTAATTGTTGTGTTGATTTATTTTATCGATAAGGATTATCGAAATGAATTATTGGGTTGAATTAATTGATGTATTGATTTATTTTATCGGTAAGGATTATTAAAATTAATTATTGAATTGAATTAATTGATGTGTTGATTTATTTTACCGATAATGATTATTACAATGAATTATTAGGTTGAATTAATTGATGTGTTGATATGTAAGGATTATCAAAATGAATTAATTGATATGTTGATTTATTTAACTGGTAAGGATAAGGATTATTGAAATGAATTATTTGGTTGAATTAATTGATTTGTTGATTTATTTTATCGGTAAGGATTATCAAAATGAATTATTAAATTGGTATGTTGATTTATTATGTTGATAAGAATTATCGGGATGAGTTATTGGGTTGAGTTAATTAATATGTTGATTTATTTATCAATAAAGATTATTGAATTGAATTAATTGATATATTGATTTATTATGTGATAAGTAATATTGGAGTAATAAATCATAAGTGTATGATTTATTAATAACAATAATAATAATAAAATCATGTATTTGTTGGTATAGGTGAGGCTACAGATACTCTTTAGCGGCAGGGGTCGCTAGTCGAGTGCAAAATCTAGATAGGTCGTGGGCCTTACATTAATTGAATTGTTTTATTATTAGAATTTGAACCCATTTATTATTAATTCTTTTGAATTGTAAATTTTTTTAATTTGATATCAAGGGTGAGCTAGTTGTTCTAATTTAGAAATAGTGCCTGGTTTTGGGCAATGTGAGCTAGTTGTTCTGGTGTGTAGAGACTAGCGCTCGATTTTAGGCAATGTGACTTAATTAGTTGTCTTGGTGTATGGACTAGAGCCCGGTTTTGGACAATGTGAGCTAGTTGTCTTGGTATAGAAACTACCGTCTTGTTTTTGGGCAGTGTGACTTGGTAGTCCTAGTTAAGGATTAATGTAGTTTTGGACTATGTAATTTATTACTCTAATTAAGAGTTCGGTCCTGGTTACAGGATAAATGTTTGGTTCTAAGTGGTAGAGTGATTATGGGAGTTAGAATTGAAAATCTTAGTGTAAAGTGTAACCTTGAATTCAATGAAGTTGTGTTTGTCATGGGGGGCCTAAAATTACATGAGATTATATTTTACTATGTGATTTAATTATGTTTTGTATTAAATAAATTTTCAGGTTCATCTCAGCAGTAGGGGGGATATCAGTTAACTTTAGGACATCTTTTGTTTCTGACATAGTATGGTTATTACGTGAAAACTTTTGGGAAATTATCTTTTGTTGTAATTAAAAACTTAGAAACTAAGATATTGTAATTGAACTTAAAAAAGCTTATATAGTATATTATGTGGTCTAACCGATTTTATTCTTTTAAGCTGTAATGTATTTAATTAACTTATTAAGTCTGTATATTTGTGTGTGTACTTAAATGTTTGTGTAAATATGGAGTATAATGATAAGATCTTTGAAATGTGAAAATAAATTTTAAATTTTAAATTGTTGAATAGAATAAAAGTTTAAAACAATTGTGTCCATGATGATTGCATAGTGATTTTGTGTGTTTGATGTCGATAACTTGGTATTAAAATATAAGGTAAAACTCTGTCGAAATTTTAGTAAAAAAAAATCATCCTAAATTTAAATTGAATTATGATATTTGTATTTATAAGTTGAGTATAAAGAGTGAAGGTATTGACAACAAATCTCATTTATGTACTTTTATTCCTCTCAAATATATCCAAAATATCAAGATATTATCTATAAACATGTTCATCATTTTAAAAGTGGACCTATATGAACAAAATTTGTCGGCTAGAATTGTAAGCAATTTCTAAATGCAACAATAATACCAATATGCTTTATCTTTTTTATTTACAAAATTCATATCATGGTTTTATTTAGTTGGGTTATTTTTTTTTTGGTAGTTCTGCCTTATCCTCATAAAAAGTTATTTTATATGTTAGATTTGTTCTTTGTTTTTTATATTAATATTTATTTTATTTGATATAATTTTTAAAATTGATTTTTTTGTGAATTTATCCATCATTTGGTTTTTTCTTCTATCAGATATGATTTTTATTCTTTTGATTGTTATTTTTTTTTACTTTAGCAAGTTTTAAATTTTTTTTTCAAGTTTCATCCTTCAACATTAAATTAGTTTGGAATTAAACTTATTGATTTAGTTTAAGATTTAGGATTTCACGGGTTATAAATTTGGAAGATTAACCCATGTTTAGAAAATTCATCCGGGTTCGCTTGATTTATTTTTTATAATCTTCATGGTTTTATTCTCGATGAGGTTACCCTAATATCACAACCAGGTCGTAGATTTTGCATACTGACCTAGGTAGACTCGAGTCAGTTTTTTTTGACCTTTTTTGAATTATATTTTATTCTTTAATTTTTTTCATTCAATATTTTATTTGTTAGAAACTAAGTTTTAAATTTACGAGATTATCATATTCTCATTTAATTTTTTTTTCTTTATCTGATGATATCCTTCAACATTTAGTTTTTTAAAATTGTTTTTTATTTCAATTTTATCTTTCAACATTTGATGATTGATTAAGAATTGGTTTTCATGCTTTTTTTTTTGCCACTTTCCTTTCTATTGGGTTATTTCAATCTTATACTCATGATGACAGGGTGTTGGATTAACCTGGTTTAACTTAGGGTTTTTTTAGTTGGTTTTTCAAAAAAAAAATATTTTTTTTTTCAGTTTCTCCCTTTGTGAAATTTTTTGATAATTGAGCTTCTACATTTGATTTTTTTTCATCCTTCAGTTTCTCCTTTTCTGTTTTTTATCATATGAGATCTTTCAACATTTAATTTTTTAAAAATTATTTTTTATTTCAATTTTATCCTTCAATATTTGATAATAGATTGAGAAATAGTTTTCATGCTTTGTTTTTTGCCACTTTCCTTTCTATTATGTTATATCAATCTTATACTTGTAATGATGAGGTGGTGAATTAACCTAGTTTGATTTAGGTATTTTTGTTGGTTTTTCAAAAAAAAAATTTAGTTTCTTCCTTTGATATTAAATTTTAGATAATTGAGCTTCATGATTTTATTTTATTTGCTTTCGACGAGTTACTCTAGTGTTGTGACCAAGTTGCATATTTTGCATGCTAACTCAAATGGACTTGAGTTGGATTATTTTTTTAACCTTTTTTTGTTATTTTTTTCACTTTATTTTCTATTATTGAGTTTTTTTATTCATATAATTAAATTAACTGAGTTTATTAAATTTAATCAAGTCAATTATCCAATTCTTTTTTTTTTGTTTTCTTAAAAACTCTTGTATCATCTTAACATATTTTTTTACATTGCAAAAAACACGAGGTCAACTCACAAAGGAGCCACCGATCTGGTCATGTTTTAAGAGTAAAATGTCTCTGCCTTTTCTTTTCTTTTCTTTTTGTGAGTTGTAAAAAATCCTTAATTACAGTAACCTAAAAATTACACTATAATTTAAAAGGCATGAGAAAAATATTGTGCATTTAATGTCAACATAAACTCATGGCACTGTGAACCACACTGTAAACATAGAGTGTTTGTTGTGTCAAAAGTTATTGGGTCTGACTTGACAGCCAAACCCAATGTTAATGTTTTAATCCCCAAGATATCGCCTCCATTACTAGACGACACGTGTGGCAAAAAATATTGGGTTTTGCTCTGGTGACCGTTTTTTTTCTTCCATCCTCTCTACTCTTTGATTTCAACGCCCTCCCCTGCACATTTTCAAAGCAGCCATTTGATTTGTTTTTCTTTCAGATTTGATCCCTGCTTTTTTTATTGTTATTTATATTATTCTAAATAATCCATGGGATTGGAATTTTTGACTTCATAATTGTTTCAGGTTTGTCTCTTGTGAGATGATTTCGGCTTCAAGATTCGGGTCACGAGTTTAAAAGACTGACCTGAGGACTTGGTTTTTTTTCCAGATCTTTTTTTACAATTAAATTTTTCTGATTCCATCTTTTTATAAAGTTATTTCAATCTCATATATCACGTCACAAGTTTTATGTGTTAATTCAATTTGACCTAGGCTAATTATTTTCTTCAATTTATCTGTTGTTGTTGTTAATTTTGTATATATATTATTAAATTAACTAATATTATTAAATCTAATAAAATTAATAACATGAATCTTAAATTTAGCATAATTATTTTTTTTCATGTTAAAAAAAAAATTCGAGGGCACCAATCTAGCTATAAAACTATGAAGGTTGTAGACAGTTGGGATATGAATTTGCCAGATAAGTATACAAATTGAGTAGATACTTACAATCCAATGCTAATTAATGTTGTAAGTATATACGTGTACATTAGTCATGGATTCATGTGAGAACTTATCCATGATTTCATTATTTTATTTCTTCATTAATTGTGTGTTCCTTTCTAAGGTAGCAATGAGCTCCCAAATCGATCATTTATGTTTTTTTTACTGATCATAAGTTATCAACCCTACTTGTGTTATGGATACAAAGTTAATCATCATTAACTTGATTTTTTTTTTTGGAAACAAAATCTTAAGATAATATTATTTTGATATATATATATATATATATATATATATATATATATATATATATATATGTTTAGATTAATAGATCACGAGTTATTTTCAGAGCCAGATCTAATCTTATAATTCTGTTTCTTATCCTAAGAATATTACATATTTTGGATACTCCATTATTTACAGCAAAAAAAAATTTAATATTCTGCAAAAATATTTTTAAAACATCAAAACAAACAATTACCTTAAACCCTAAATTCTGCAACTCAGAACACCTAAAAATAACATTATGGCCAAATGGTGGGAAGCCTAAGGACGATAATCCAATCCTCCCATTAGTTTTAGTTTTGAGTCTTGTTGCCGAGCACGATTCACTAACATGGATCCAGCTATTCAGCCAAACTCATCAGCTTTTGAAAGATAACTAAGGTCTAACTATTTCCAGCATCTAACAAGATCCAATGCTATTGGGTCTGATTGTCTAATTAAACCCAATAATTTTTAGACTTCTTAACCACCAAATCTAAAGATATTAGGTATGGTTTTGTCACCAAACCTAATAATATTGAATCTAACATTGCTATTAACATTGCAATCAGATCCAAAACACTTAATATATTTTATATACTCTTCATTTTTATTTTTATTTTAAAAAGTTTGTTATTAACTTCTACAAAACACGGGTCAATATACTAATAAACATGTCTTATTTTTCTTCTATTTTCAAATTTTGAATTTCCTTTTTTTTCTTCTCTTTGCTTTTTTTTTTTTTATGAATAAGGTATCCTTTTGGTGATTTATGTACATTTTTGGTACATGTCATAAATTGAAATTTCCATCACCTCTCTTTTCACCTTTATTCCAGTTCCTCCTTGAGAAATAAACAGGAAAAAAAACCTTTTGTGCGATCATATTTTCATGTCCAATTATAAAAAGAACTCAATCAATTGCACAAATTCAGTACAAACTCTCGTATGGCAACACTTAACATGTGGAGAAATCACTAATAAACTCAGCTCCGTCCTCCCAAGAGTCATCTCATCAAATCTAGCTGCACCCATCACCCTCCCAAAAAACACCACTCAGTCTCCACCATCACCCTCCCAAAAACACCACTGAGCCTCCACCATCAACACCCCCTTAAAAAAAAGAAAAGGACGTTCAAATGCTGCTCAACTAATCCCCCACCACTAGGAAAGTACCCTTGTATGAGACTATTGATTACCCTACATCCTCCTAATCCTTTGCCGGAGTATTGACACTACTTCTTCACCGTCTCATCTAGTTGTTTGAGTAGACCCTCGCTATAAACCTTTTATATTTCTAAAGATACGATTCCAGAAATGTATCATTTCTTTTAATTCTACAAAAATCTAAGCGCACATGCAATATCATCTTTTGCTTTTCCAATGAGTAATTTTTTACATTTTTTCTCCTATTCTGCACAATTAGGGCCCACATCAGAAGAACTCAACATTGGTGAAACTGTTTGAACTAATTTATATACATGATAAACTTGAACATCCCATGTAAAATTAAACTCCCAGAATATTATTTTTTTAAAAAAAAAATCAACTATATTTTTGAAGTGACTATCAAAATTCAAGTGCATCCACTAGTGATTACCAGGCCAAGACTTTCACCAAAGAATGCTCAAGCATTCACGAGTCTTCAAAAGTGGCTCATTCTACTCCAAGGCTTGAGCCATGATAGAACGCTGAGAGAGCTGCTGCTCATAGAGCTCACGGAAAATACGATATTTGGCATCATGATACTTCTTCACCTTTGGGTTTTCTGATGGATGAATGACCTACAAATACTTGATACATTAAATCAAAAATAAATTAAATCGATAGCACTGAGCGCATAAACTGGCATATGCATACCTGACCAGCTGCATTCAGCGCCTTCATGGCCTCAGTAAGACTTGAGTATTTCTTTGAAGCAACGGCACCAAGAATAGCAGCACCCAAGAGTACAGATTCACTTTCTCGTGGAAGTACAATAGGGCAACCTGTGCCAAAAACGAATGGGCTAGTTTTAATTTCTTCATCGCATACATGACATTGTTTAAAAGACCATGGAGTGTATTGTGAATGGAGAAAGACATCACAGCAGGAAGAGTATCACAGTGTGAATAGAGGTTAACTGATTCCTTTTACCTACCATTCAACATTGATGATTGATGTCATGAAAATTTATATTGAAGTTAGCACTATGCTTTACTACTGAAACTACAACCCGGATATTTTCAACTAGACAGTCCAGTTTTCTAAGCTAGCAGCCCTATTTCCATGCAAAGCCAATCATTCACGCTAAAAACTATTTCCTTTGTCACACACTACACGTTACTTTCTTTTTTCTGTCCACACATAACACTACTAAATGGAGAAAACAGTCAAAAACTGTATACAAAGTCAAACGCAAATATATTGGTGCAGTATGGTACAATGTTGTCAAATGCGCTAATAGGTGCCAAGCCTGTAAAATGAACCAAGGCAATATGCTATAAATTATATATATCTTTCCAATTAAGATTAGATAATTAGAAAATCAAAAGAAAATATAAAAACAAAAGGTTAAAAATTTCAGCTGCATAACACCATTAAAATGAACATGTGAAGAGAGAGAGAAGGAATGACATGGGGTGGGGGGGGGGGGAGCGCAAAAAAAGTGAAGAAAGAAATGAAAGTGTAGCTGTTGTTTCTCTTCTAAGGTGTCCTTCCTTGTTTGTTTGTCTACCACATTATTATTTTTTTACCCTAATCTTTTTTTTAACAAAAATACCTATAAATTGTTTCTTGTGGTACATTAAAAAAGGACAAGCAGGTCAAAACATAAATTAGTTAAAAAAAAGATGTATTTAAAGCAGGTGCTGGCTTTAATGCCTGACACCCACCCACCAGGCACTCGCCTAGGCAGCACTTCATTGAAATTCATCGCTTGAGGCTAATAAAGATGCTGTGGCCTCACTCGCCTATAGCGCTTAAGCAAGCGCCTGAGCACCTTTTGATAACACTGGTATGGTATGATAAGTTGAAATCAATAACCAATACAAGAACACCAACTCTCAATCAATTGTTAATTTGCAAGACTACAGTTGGGTGCTTCTTAAAATTCTTACGCTAAGGTTATCTATCTTCCAGAAGGAATAAAATCAAATAGTAAAGTTTTAAAAAGAAAAGGAAAGGAAACATGCTATACACTAAGCAAAAAATAAAAGAGGCAACGGTGGTGGAAAAGAAGTAACAAAGTACCAAGGATATCTGCATGTTCTTGGATGTAGAGGGAGTTCTTTGAGAGGCCACCACATGCAAGTAATGTATCGATCTGCAAAGAGAGATGCGAAAGAAAACAAAATGAGGGTTATGAAAATAACAATGTGGCAAATAGTCACCACATCAATGACTAAGAACACTCAAGCAGTACTTGCCAAACAGAACAAATCTCCTGATAGATACTGGTCAGATATTGGTCAGATATATTCAAATTAAGCTTCTAATTTAAACAGCTACTAACTGATTGCTTATCTGAACATTATTGGCCAAGTTACTGCTTCTGCTCTACATCAGACTTTATCACCTGTCTTCACATACTTGTTTGAGAGTAGCATAGTTTGTTAGCTAAGTGTTAAGAAGTGCACACTTGCATCTCATAGAAAAAATTAATTAAAATACAAATAATTGCTTAATTTTCAATGTCGCATAGCAATGTAATTCAAAACCATTTATTCTAGCATAAGCACGTCTTTACTACTCCTAGTGGTTTGGGACATAATGAGAGTTGCTATATAGCCAGGTGATCATTTTTTCTAATGGTGATTTAACTCCTATTTGACAACCTTCCAGTCACCTTCACCTCTAGGCTTGAACATGTGGAAAGCTTGATAGCAACTACTAAGTGCATCTTCAATGGAGTTTATATCTAACATGAGCACAATGTTTTCAGATGGAGTGAAAATTCAATATGAAGTGTTCTTCCATCCCTTGGATACATTGATCGTCTAACAAGGATTATAAACAACAAAATAGCTATGAAATTGAACTACTACAAATTAGTGCATAAAGCATGACATTCTTACTTTATGACCATGAGCGTTGCAGTGCTCCACAATGTGACGTGTACCATATGCAATACCCTGTACGGTAGCAAGGTATAAAAGAGCCAACTGTCTCTCACTCGTTTCTAGAGTCAGGCCAAAAACAATTCCTTTGGATTTTGGATCTGCAATGGGAGACCTGTTCCATCACAAACTAAATGTAATAAGTTCATAGCAGACATCTCAGCACTAAACCCAGAAAAGGCCACATCACCATTAGTTACCTATTTCCATGAAAATCAGGAAGGACATGTATATGTTCAGTCAAAGCAGCAAGGAATGGAGACTTCAGTTCATCTATCATTGTCTTGATTGTATTGCTCAGTAGTTCAAACATGGATATTTCTGAAATATAGAAAATGAGAAGTAGAGAACCAAGCCAATTCTAATGTAGAAAGCATCAGCCATGACTAAGTTAAGATGCACATGCTTCAGACTAAGTTAACTATATTCTTACTTAAAGAAGCAGCACGATTTGCAAGTCTGGGAGAAGCAGCATGATTTTCAATTATATAATCTAATAATGCACCAGTAGCACTCTGTCCACCTTCTGTAAGCCAGTACTCAGGTATCATCGCTACACAATACAAAAATAAAAAGCCCAGAAATTAAAGTTCATGGCAACACTTCATGGTGGCAGAAAGTAAAAGTACAACTCCTGATACTGCCACCAGATCCTGGATATAATACATTCTTCAAACCATACCACCAAAAAGCATTTCGATAATTGGAACACAACAGAAGATTCAAAAATACATCACTTAAAAATATCTAAAGTTAAAATTTCAATAAATAAAAATTTAAGTAATAAATTAATTAAGGGTTAGAGCATCCTTAGATGTCTAACTAGGAATTCATTATACAAACAAACACACATGTAGAGAATATAAACAAGAAAAAGCATTAGGTGTACAAGTTTAAACTAAGCAATCCAAAACCAGCTCTAAATTCACAGACCTCAAACTAAATGTCAGAAAACTAAATACTGATAAGGATGTTTTTGGATTTTTACCTGACCAAAACGGTCCCCAGACCCCAGGAATAAATAGCTTGTTTCGGGACACAGCCATATGACAGGTAGAAGTACCGCAGATTAATGCCATACGATGACATATAGCTTCATTATCATTCTCTGAACACGTTATTTTTTCAGAAAGTAAACATATTACCTTCTTATATGACATGATAAAAACGAGGAGTTTTTGTTCATTTTTAAATGTCATCAATACCTTTAGCTTCAGAACCTAACTCGGGGACACTTTCCATTATCCCCACACCACCAGCATGAGCATCTATCAGTGAAGTCCCCACAGGTGTTCCTGCCACAAGACCCAGTTCCTGAAAAGGTAGGTCACTGTTTAGAACAGAAAAGTAGCCTTCACTTTGGAGTCAAGAATACATAAGTCAGGCCTTCAAAGCCCAGAAGAACGAAGTTTTAATGCCCAGATAAAAGAGATGGTCTTAAAATCTTGTATTTTATTTGCTTATCAAAAGACCTCAAGGGAAGACCATTTGAAATCGATATGAATTCTTCAACACAAAAGTTTCTTGCCTGTGCAGCTGTAGGAGTTAAACCAGAACCCAAAGGATGACCAGGGAAAGCTACACTTCGTCCTGTGTAAATTACAAAAGTCACTCACACTGAACATGAGCTCCAAGTACCAGTAAATACAATTCTATACTTTTAAAATGATAAGAAGCTATGAGTTACTCATCACTTTCAGGTTGAAAGGTATTTTTTCAGATATAAAAAAAACTTCAGTGGTCCACTACAAAAGAAGAAAGAGCAAATCTTGAATACCAAGATTAGTCATAAGTCCGTTTTCATTTCTCAATAAACTTAGAGGAATTAGATATGTACTAAGGTTTCCAATAAGTTGAAAATCCCAAACTCTAATAACAACAGAAATGGAAGCTTAGATATTAATCTGAAAAGGGTGGCAAATCATATCAGCTGAAAAGCAATTGTCCTATTGTCCATCCCTTAAATTTTATTTCCAGATATCATAAAATAAAATGAGGTGCCAGTCCAGCATCACAAGAACGTAAAGCATATTTATAATCTACATTACTGGAAGAAAAGGATGCATAGAACTCCTAGAAGCATACCAATTTTAGCATGATGCCCATCAACAAGATCACCTAAGCCAATCTCTTCCCAAAAATCATCATCCCATCCACAAGTTTCCATGTTGCGGGAATCTTTCCCATTCAACTGCTGCATGTGTGCATGACCAAGATAAGTCCATTTGCATACTGTTGTGCACAGACTCCGAGTATCATCTCCAGTTGCTCTTAAGGGGGGGAAAAGAGGAAAGGAAAACAGTGAAATCAGCAAAAGCTCTTGACAGCAAGAGCAAATTTGACTCGACCATGAGAATATACCTAGACATGAAGAAGCCCGCAAGATAAGGAAATCACCTGTATGACAACCAATCACTCAAGTCCATCCATCTAAACACCATCGACCAAGATTCTGGCAAATTTTCTTTCACCCATAAAAGCTGCAAATATAGTCTTCATTAAACATAACTGACTAGAATATTTAAAAACATGTATCCATTCTGTTTACCACATCATTCTCGAAGAAAAGTAATCACTTGCTCCCTAAGCCCAAAACTACATAGTAATACAGGTGGCAATTATTTGAACTTAGAATTGATGAATATATATGTTGTGCAAACAAATTAATGTACAGAAAGCATATTTTAGGATTGAGCAAGGGAATTAATGCATTCCCAACTACCTTTGGTGGCTCCATTTCAGGAGAAAGAGCTCCACCACAATATTGCAATACTGGTGAGTTAGAAGAATTGATCTTTTCAGCTTGTTTAACAGCTCTATGATCCATCCATACTATAACATTCCGTCTTGAATCACCACTCCAGGAAACTGTAACAGGGCTTCCATCAGCATCGACCGCAACTGTCAAATCAAACCACTTTGTCAAATAAGAAGTAACATTTCTACACCCACATCATCAATCAAAACAAAAATCCACAATAAAACAAAAGGTATCTTCTAGTAACATTTTTTAAAAACTCTACAAACCAAGAGAACAAGTAGCCGCGAATCCCATCCCTGTCACTTCATCCCCTGAAACATTTGCAAGGGAGCACGCAGATTTCACAGCGGCACATATGGCATGCCAAATATCTGTCGAAGATTGCTGGAAAAAAAGAACACACAACAATTCCCAATCAATTTTATATAAAAAGAAAAGAAGGGAAAACCGGCAATAGAAGAATTTCAAGGTTTTTCTTTTTTTGTAATTACCTCAACACAGTCACCTTCTTTCCATATTTGTATAGGACTACTAGCAGACCCCAGAAGTTTTCCACTCTCATCAAACAGGCCTGCAACAACATTTCATTATATCCAACCCTTCAATTCAAAGATGCATACATGGAAAATACAGAGAGAAGAGGGGTGTAAAATAACCAGCGCGGGCGCTGCCGGTGCCGACGTCGACGCCAAGGAAGATGGAGCGGCGAGGAGTGGTGGTTGCGGCGGCGGTTGACATTTCGACTGAGGAAGGAGAGGAGCGGGAGACAGGGGAGGTATGTTGTTTTTCTTTACGTGAGGACAATAGAGGAGTATTATCGGACCACGGCCTTCTTAAACCAGACATCTCAAATCTGTTGCAATTACAAGGATTTCGTTTTCATATTATGGCGTTCATCAAAATCAAATCTGCTTTTCTACCTTTCTTACCTGTTTTAACGTCAGTTTTAATTTTAAAATGACTGATTAATTTAGTTAAATTGTAATTAGTTTACTACTTAGATGATTGAGAGGCAATTTGGAACGAGTTCGTACTTCGTAACTGTGTTTTCAAGAATTTTAATTTAAAAAAAAAACAATTATTTTTATATATAATATTTAATTGTTTTGGCGGTTGATATTAAAAATATTTTTTAAAAAATAAAAAAATTATTATTTTAATATATTTTTAAAATATATATATATATATATATATAAATAATTTTTATTATATTCCAAAACACCTTTTTAATCTATTATAGTGCTGTTCTAAATAATTTCTTTTAAATACAAAAAAAAAAATTATCTATTGCTAAGGTGTACTTCAACGAAAAAATTTAATTATTAACTAAAAATATAATACATGTTTTTAATAAAATAAATTAATAATAACATTCACTGATAAAAACTAAAAAAAAGGCACATTATTCATTAAAAAAAATTTCATTGTTTTTATTTTGTTATAACCTTTATCCTTTCATTTTTTATTTTTTTTATAAATAATAAAAATAAGGTTTTTTTCAATGAAATTAAACACAAATTTATAGAATATTTTTTAAAAGTATAATAAACACATAAAAAATTAAAATAAATTATCAACTTCAAATAACAAGCTAATACAATATTAAATAATAAAATTATAAAAAAATATATTTTTTAATCCTTCTTCAGAAATGTCAATTATGAATTTGCGATTAAATTTCTCTTCCAATGGTTTTTACATTTTATGCTGCACAGTAACAAATAGCCCTCAAACTTCCATCCCCTCGTCCTCCCACCAAATTAAAACCTCTAAACTAACCATTTAATAAATAACCGAGTAATAAAAATTTAGAATTAAAAAATTTATTTTTTTTATATTTTTAGATTTAAAACATATAGTTGCTAATATAATAATCACTAAAAATTTACATAGTTATTAATTTCAGGACATGTAAAATTAGTCGAGGTACATACAAACTAATCCGGACACACAGGTTAATTAAAAAAAAACCCTCTAAACAAGATTTAGCAAATGGATTAATTAGTAATGTAATTAACTGATGGGTAACTAGGCACACCGGTCCAATATTTCTATTTATCTTTATGAAATCAAGAGGTATGAAACTTTATTTATAACGAGGTGGTATATTAAGGTTTAAATTGACATTTGTTCTTATTTTGAACTTTTTGCTGATAATAGCTCATCTGTTTCCTAATTTAATCCAAAAATATCTTGAAAATTCCTTTTCTACTTGTTTTATACTGATATTGAACCTTCACATGTACTTATGTTTTTTTTTTAACAATAAAGAACATTTTTAATTTAATTCTTACATCAATTAAGATTTTTTTTTCACATGTGATTTTGAAACGCATCCTCTATGTTGAGAGAATTTAAAAATATAATAAAAATTATTTTTTAAAATGTTTTTCGCTCGAAAATATAATAAAATAATATTTTATTATTATTTTTAAAAAATTATTTTTAATATCAGCACATTAAAATAATCTAAAAAATATTAATTTAAAGAAAATAAAAAAATTCAAAAACAATTTAAAAACATAAAAACAAATTGATTTGTCATCTAGCATACTTAGAGAAATTTAATAAAGTCTTGTATCATTGGTACTTGGATGTAAACCTAAAAAGCCTTCTTTATATATATTTTTTATATGCAACAAATACTTTTCAAAACGTATCTAAAATTAGAAAATAATAAATTATCATTTTGCATACTTCATGTGTACGTAGCATATACATTTTAATTATAAACAATTTCAAATATTCTATCATATTTTATAATTTTAATACCCTTGATAGTTTGGATATATTTCTGCTTACAATAACAAGCCAATTTAATTTTCATCAATTAATTAACTTCAAAATAAAGTCATAAAACCATGCTGAGTTAAGAGAGAATATTGTATAACTTGAAGGATGTCAACAAGAAGAATCTTTACAGAAAAAAATACAAACAAGGTAACGTAAATCATGGCACCACTCAGATATATATATATATATATATATATATATATATATATATATATATATATATATGAAGGCTGCGCCGTTGTATAAACTGTGTACTTATCAGTTTGGTTCATATGGTGTGCGGTGAAATCGGGAAAAAAACCATACGGAAATTGAGCTTTTTAAAGGATGCAAAACCGAATCAAGAAGTGTGAGCTAGATTTCGTGTTTGGGCTTCTATTTTAAACTTAATATCCTAAAATAATAAATTCTTCATGAAATGAAAAAAAATTCAATGTTTTGAGAGAAAATATATTAAGTTTTAAAAAATATAAAAATATTTATAAATCTTAATTATCTCAGTTTATCTTATAAGTTGTTTGAAAATTTATTAATAAAAACATCTTCCATACAATTAGAAGTAGTGTGTGGAATATTATTAATGAAATATTTGGTAAAAGTTAGTGATATTTTAGCTAAAAGTAATGAGGAGATATTTGACTACTATTGAATGACTAGAAGAAATGGGCACGAGTCCTATATAAAAACGTGTGATTGTAGAAAATATATCAGAGAATATTTTAATTAATTATAAAAATATTATGTGAGATGGATGCTGACCGACTCCAAAACTGAAAAAATATTTAGGTCCGTGTAATGGATAGTGGGATGGTGGAAAAGGAAAGGGGAGCAAAAGATGTATCTGAAGAAGGAAAAAAAAAAAAAAACAGGGAAAGAGAATGTGTGAAAAAGTGGTGGCGAGGAGGAGAAAATAGGTATAGCTGCTAGGCCAAGGTACAACCAACATGGTGGTGTTGACTGTGCCTTGCATGGCACATGCAAAAGCCCCACTCATTTGCGGCTGACATTTCTAGCCATGACTGGCTAGGACCAGCGGCGGAACTAGGAGTGGCAGGTAGGGATGAAAATATTTTAAAATTTTCTATTATTTAATATTTTTAATTTAAATAAATAAACTTTTTAATAATATATATTATTATATTAATTTTTGCCTCCCTTATAAAATACACCTAGCTCCGCTCCTGGCTAGGACGGATAGCATTGCTAGCCATTTTTGGCTAGCATTTCTAGCCGTTTATGGCTGGAGATTTTTATTTTTATTTTTTTGAAAAATTGTGTACCATCAGTGTGCTTTTTTAAAAGGGAGTTCTATCTTACTCCATGTGTTTATTATTGTGATAGTTATTATAACTGTTATTTGAAAAAAAATATTTTTAGTTAAAGCTGGCTTAGAAAAATATATATTTAGTTAAAATTATGGTTAAAATTAAACTTAAACAAAAAGTAATTTAATGTGTTTCGTTAAAAGAATGATTTTTAAATTGAGGTTATAATATATATATATATATATTGATGGTTTTTAATTTAAATATTGTAAATTTAATTAATACTATTACATCATGAAATAAATAATATTGATATGAAATATTTTTTATTATTCCATTAAACTATGTGCAATTTCATCACGTACGAAATCTATCTAACAAGGACTACATTTTCCATGGTTTCTTAAGCGCGCAACAACATCAGGTAAAATATCATCAAGGATAAAATTGAGATTGAGATTAAATTCTGCAAATGCTACGTTATCAAACGATCTCCTTCTAATTTTTTTTAATAAAACACAATTAAAAATAAAAATAAAAATTGAATTTTTTTAACTGGATCGGACCCGGCAAGAACAAAATTGGGATTACGATCAAATTCTGCAAATGCTACGTTATCAAACGATCTCCTTCTAATTTTTTTTGAATAAAACACAATTAAAAATAAAAATAAAAATTGAATTTTTTTAACTGGATCGGACTCGGCAAGAACAAAATTGGGATTGCAATCAAATTCTGCAAATGCTACATCATCAGATGATCTCTTTTTAATTTTTCAAATAAAACACAATTAAAAAAATAAAAATTATTTTTTTTACTGGGTCGGACCTGGTTCAATGCATTGCTTTGGATCGGACCCGGTTCAATGCATTGCTTTGGATCGGACCGGTCCGACCGGAAACACTCCACTGTTCACGTGAACAATGGAGCTGCACTCTCTACTGTTCACTTATGTGAACAGTAAAGAGTGCAGCTCTTCACTTTAAAAAAACGCACCAAGAAGCATGAAAAAATTGCTTGCGCAAAACCACAGGTGAAACATCAAATTTTCATGAATCCCATGGCCAAAACACAGCTGCTGAAAATAACCAAACATTATGTTATAGAGTTTGACAGAAAAAGCAGAAGCTAACGCAAAGCCAAACACTCAACGATGCTCCGTGTCGTAGTTGTTGAAGATATTTACTTAAAACATTGTAAATGAATACATTCGAGGACAACTAAAAACGAGGTTCATTAATTTAAGGTTTGTTTGAATTTATAGTGATTACGATTTAAAGTGTGTTTTTGCTTAAAAATGTATCAAAATAATATTTTTTTTATTTTTTAAAAAAATATTTTTGAGATCAGTACATCAAAATGGTTTGAAAACATAAAAAATATTTTCTAGCAATAAAGAAAGAATTGAAATTTAAGGGGACGCGGTTTCAACCGCATTCCCAAATAAACTCTTAATGTGAATATCAATATGATCAAGAATAAATTGTAATTAAAAAAAATTAATTTCAAAGAACTCTAAATTTGCATAATATCTCATATAAAATACAAAATTTTCTTGGTTTTTATACATTAAAAAGAAGAATAGTTAAAATTAAATCTAAATAATAACCATTTTTTTTATAAAAAAAATGTATCCAAATAGAAGGTTTGGATTTGAGTATATGTAAAATAAAGTTTTAAATTATAAAAGAATTATTTTTTGCTGCCATCTTTGGGCTTGGATTTGGCCTTGCCCATAAAAATTTATTTTTTCCTATCTCATTAGTTTATTCAATCCATGAATTAAAATTTGTTCAATTAGTTTTCTTCTTCATTAATCTAAGTAGTTCTTTGACATTTTGCATATGTACGAACATGTAGAAAGGAAAAAATTGCAAATATAAAACTATGTTAACATAACATATAAAGATGAAATTGTAAAGAAATCAAGCTTGATGAACAAACAATGAAAAGCAAAATAAAAATAAAAATATAGCGTTCATGAACAGGAAAACACGCACTATTCACGTAATCAGGACATAAATTTCGATGTCAAAATTAAATTGAAAAGATAAGAGATGCAAGTGGATCGCTCCACATAATTTAATAAATGGAGTTATTATAAATACATTGATCACCTTCAAGCTGACCCCATCTAGTAATCTTTCACAATAATTTATCCTAGTTTTTTATTAGCAATATATAAGCTAGTAATGTGGTACAACCATGTTTTTTAAAAACTATAGATTTTTTAGTTTTAAATTAATTTTTTGGGATGTTTTTTAATTGTTTTGATATGCTGATATAAAAGATATATTTTAAAAAAATATTATTTTGATATATTTCTAAACAAAAATATTTTAAAAAACAACATTTATCACACTCTTAAACAAAAATTTACGGTTCCTATCTGAAGTCAAAATCAACTAATAATGCAATTATTAATGACTCGTTTGAGAACACGGTTGAAACTATATTGACTAATAATTTGAATTTATTTTGCTTAAATTTTTTTTATGTTTTGGATTGTTTTGATGTGGTGATATAAAAAATATTTTTTAAAAAATAAAATAAATATTATTTTGAAGGATTTCTAAGTAAAAAACACTTTGAAAAACAACCGTTACCACACTCTCAAACATCACCTAAAGACACCTTTGTTTTGCCGTAGAAATTGTGCTTTACAAAATTAAAAAATTTGTTTTTTGCTTGAAACTATTTTTTTTATGTTTTTGGATTGATGAGATGATGTAAAAAATATTTTTAAAAAATAAAAAAAATATTTATTTTGATGGATTTTCAAGTGAAAATACTTTGAAAAGTAACTGTTATCACACTTCTAAACATCACTTAAAAACGTATTTGTTTTTACGGTAGAAATCATATTTTATAAAATTTTAAAATTTATTTTTTACTTAAAAATATTTTTTTATGTTTTAAAATAATTTTGATATGATGATATAAAAATAATTTTTAAAAAATAAAAAAAAATTATTTTTATATTTTTATAAGAATTTTTGTTTTAGAAAAGCAAATATAAAACACTGCCTATTGTAACATATATTAAAAGGAATCAGTGTTTTACTGTGGACTGCACAGTGCAGTCTGCAGTAAAACGGTGAGCAACTGTCTTTTTTTTTTTTGCTTTTTTTTAAGCTGTTTTGTTTTTTTTTTAAGCTGTTTTTTTCTTTGTTTTTTTTAATGAATTTTTTTTGTTAATGTTTAATTTTTTTAATTTAGTTATCAAACTTTCATGACATGGGTTTGACGGGTTAACCCGAATTTTTTTTTTCTGATTTTTGCTTTTTTTAGCTATTTTTTTCTCTTTTTTAAGCTTTTTTTTCCTTTGTTTTTTTTAATGAATATTTTTTTGTTTAATGTTTTTTGTTAATGTTAAATTTTTTTCTATTTAGTTATCAAACTTTCATGACACGGGTTCCGGGTTTGACGGGTTAACCTGAATTTTTTTTCTGGTTTTCTTTTTAATTAATTATTTTTTCGAGTGCAGTCCATAGTGAAACGTTGAACTGTCTTTTTTGTTTTTTTTTGTCTTTTGCTTTGTTTTTTTTTAACATTTTTTTTTTGCCTTTTGCTTTGTTTTTTTTAAGCTGTTTTTTTCTTTGTTTTTTTTAATGAATATTTTTTTTGTTTAATTTTTTTTGTTAATGTTAAATTTTTTTTTTCTATTTAGTTATCAAACTTCATGATACAAGTTCCGGGTTTGACGGGTTAACCCGGATTTTTTCTGGTTTTTATTTTTAATTAATTTTTTTGTTTAATTTAGTTTGTTAATGTTAAATTTTTTCTATTTAGTTATCAAACTTTTATGACATGAATTCCAAGTTTGACGGGTTAACCTAGCTAATTCTAGGTTAACCCGTATTTTTTTTTTCTATTCAGTTATCAAACTTTCATGACACGAATCCCAGATTTGACGGGTTAACTCAGTTAATTCAGATTTTTTTTCTTTTTCTTCATTAGTTTTTTTCTTCATGTAGGCTTTTCTTTCTTTGTTTTTTTAAATTAATATTTTTTTTGTTTAGTATTTTTGTTTTTTTTTGCCTTTTGCTTTTTAATTATTATTATTTAAAAAATTAGTTTTTTAATATTAAGTTTTTTTCTATTTAGTTATCAAACTTTCATGACACGGATCTCAGGTTTAATGGATTAATCTGGTTTGACGGATTAACCCAGTTAATTCAGAATTTTTTTTTTGTTTCTTCATTAGTTTTTTTTTTCATGTAGGTTTTTTTTTAATTAATCTTTTTTTTTCACTTTAGTTTATTAATGTTAATTTTTTCCTATTTAGTTATCACATTCTCATGATACGAATCCCAGGTTTGACGGGTTAACCTGATTTGGTGGGCTAACCCAGTTGATTCATTTTTTTCTTTTTTTTATTAGTTTTTTTCTTCCAATTTCTTCTTTAAATATTGTAATTAACTATAACTAAAAGACATCAATCTTTTTTCTTTCAATTTCATGACACGAATCCCAGGTTTGACGGGTTAAACCGGTTGATTCAAATTGTTTTTTTTCTTAAGTAATTTGTTTCTTTCAATTTCATCTTTTAATATCGATTTGATTAATAATTAAACTTTATGATTTGTTTTGTTTACTGTTCATTAGATTATTGTGATCTCATAAAGAGATTTTACTGTACCCCTCTTTGCAAAGCACTATTCATCGGAATAATGCTTTGCTTTATTGTTTTTTTCTTTTCAATTAATATTTTTTTTAATTTTATTTTGTAATATTAAATTTTTTTCCTTTTTAATTATCACATTTTTATAACAAGACGTTGCAAGCAAATTCATATTCAAGGCTTCAGGTTTGATGTTGTAACCAAACTCACTTACACTTGGGTCATATAAATTTAATATTATTATTAATATTATAAATATAACTCTTAGTTTAGGAGTACCAAATATTCTTAGGTTTAACTTTATAAAAAAAACTAACACTCTTACATTTTAATTTTTTTAAATATTTTTTATATAAAAAAAATTGAACGCGCGGGCAACGTTTCTAGTTACCTAATTAGATAAAGTCAGACAGCGAACCAATCACCGCCTACTACCAAAATCAGTTTGCTCACCCACTTTTATCGCAAAAGTCCATATCCTCCTATAGTCCTATGACAACCCGCCCCCACGCACTACCCTCTACATTTCAAATTTTGGCACGCCCTGTAGCCGTTACATCGCTCTCTGACTCTCTCCCTTCACTCCAACTCTAGGCCTCTACCTCAGCAGTCCCCATGCTCTTCCTCCGACATCGCCGCCTCCGTTGCCACTCTCTCCTCCTCATCCACCGCAAATTCCTCTCCACAACTTCCTCACAGCCATTGCACCTCCTACTCTCCTTCGCAACATACATGATATGGGGCTCCAACACTTACCTCGGCAAAACCTTAATTTCCACCGGCCTCGCCTCTCCCTTCCTCCTCTCTCCCTTCACCAGCAACAAACCCCGCAAAATCCTTTAACTCAAACCAATCCAAATTCCAAACCGGTTTCCCTTCCGATTCCGATTCCCATTCCCATTTCGTCATTTCTAAACTCTCCTCCCTCGCTTCACACCGCTCCTCTCCTCTCTCTCTTTGCCTCAAATCCCGTCCTCAATTCCTCCCTCTGCTGCTAATTCCCTCTTGTGCGACGAATCTAAGACCAAGGGTCAGAATTTAGGGATTTATAATTTGAATTTTAGTGAGGAGAGCAGGTTTGTGAAAGATGGGTTTCATGTGTTTTGTGAAACCTTGTATGCATGGAAGGAGGCTGTTTCGCCGCACTTGGAGGCAGAGAAGGAGAATGGAGTAGTGGAGGATTCTTTAGTGTTGGGTACTTTAGAGAAGTCCTTGGGAAAAGTAGAGGTTAGAAAGGAGGGAATGGATGTTTTTTGTGTGGTTGAGACTGCTGGTGGGGTTGCAAGTCCGGGTCCGTATGGGACCTAGCAATGCGACTTGTACCGGTATGTGGTCATTTTTCTCCTGTTAATGAATGTTAATTGTTTATTGCTGGTTATAGGATTACCTCACATTTGGTTATTAATTTGGGATTCAGAATTTTGTTCGATGTTTTACAAGATGTCCTTGATTCTATGTTGACTTCGAATGAAACTTGTGATTGAAGGCTGCAATTTCTTGATTTTATTTTTACATGTTAATCTTACTCACCAGTAAAGCAAACTTGTGGGCTTTTTTTCTATTTGTTCCATAAAGATCTAAGGTAAACTTGAGAATTGGTTTGGTAGTAATGCAACTAAACGAGAAGCGGAAAATAGCAAAACAATCCTAGCAATGAAACTAAGCACTTGCTACGCTGCTTTTCTAAGGAAGAGGGAGTAAGATCTCGAATTCAAGCCCTGCTCTTACCGACCAAAGAACCAGAAAAAGAAGTACCCAACAACAAGTTGGCAGTGAATATGAATATCTTGCTTGATGATTGTGCCTATTCTCTGCCTAGGAACCTGAATGTATGCTATACTTGTTCATTTGAGGTCTGTGCTTTTGAAAAAAGTAACAAGAATTTAAGTTTTTGGTATGTGGTATGTGCATTTGGTGTATCACAGAGAATACGTGATAGGATGGAAGGGATGAAAAGAATTTATATAATTAACCATTCCATTTTGGCTGTTGAATTGTGCATCTTTTTAATCTTACAGGATACGTGGAAGAACAGCATGTAGGAACTGAATTTTTGAAGTCAACCAAACTACTTTGGGACTAAAACTTAGTCCAGTTGATTGTGCTCATTTTTTGTCCCACAGATAATGTGAACTAGATAGGACATGATTAAAGGAAGCTTTTTTTCTCCCCTTCTTTCTTTCTGTCTGTTCGTTTTGAGTTTCTTGTTACATGGAAGAAATGAACCAGGTTTAGCAAGATCTGTGCATTTTGTGGCAATGAATTTAGCACTTATGGTATCACTGTGATAACCTGGATGCAGAATTGCATATTTCAGTTATCTTGCAAAAGGAAAGCCTTAAATATATTCCAAGTCCAACAGTCACTCAACAGCACCAAAAATGTTGACGGTGGTTTACAAAGATATATAAAAAATATTACTATTCTCCTTCGTCAATTCATTTCTTTTCCATTTATGTTATCAGGCATTTTCGCTTACCTGGTGTTCTTATGGGAGATGGGAGGTTAGGTGGTTTCTGGAACCATTTCAGCTTACGAGAGTTTAATATTGTTGCTGTTGTTTTAGAAGATCATGGCCTTGTTAATGAGGTGCCATTATTGTCATATTTGCGAAATAGGTAATTTTAATCATTCTTCTTTTTCTAAACTAGATAATTTTGAACCAGTTATTTCTCAACTGCAATCTTGTTATGCATAATTGAGATATCACTCTGTCTATGTAAGTTGTTTTTGTTCTCGTTTCCTCTTGTATTTTTCTAGGGTTCCTGTAATTGTGCTGCCACCTGTGCCACAAGATTTGTCAAATGACTTGGTGGAATGGTTTGGTGATTCTGATGAAACATTTAATTCTCTAAAGCAAATAATGCTATCAGCTTTTTCAGAAAGAATTCGGGGATTGAATTACATGCTAAAAAAGGCAGGAGATATTTTGTGAAGGCCATTTACTCAGCACAAACTTGTCCCGGAAGAGACTGTTACTGTTATTGATTCAAGATGTGGCGAGAGCTTTGCTGTGTACAAGGTTAGTTTTGCCAAAAATGTGTGGCTCACCTATGTACTTTCAACTTTAAGGATTTGTTTGTTTCTTAAAAAGTTAAAAATTACTTTTTAAATTTTTTTTTGTTTGTTATTAGAAAAATTGGTCAATAAAAAACATTTTTCGATCAATAAAAAACATTTTCCAGTCAAAGAAAAATTTGGCTTGGTTTCCAGGAAAATATTTTCCTTTTATTTTGGACGGAAAACACTTTCCGAAAGTTGTGAAAAATTTAGAAATGTCATTATTTGTTGATTATATCAAATTTGATCCTCGAACTTTTGATTGCTATATATATTTTGTTTTGAATATTTATTTTTCAATTTCATCTTTTAGAATTTAGTTTTTATATTAACTTTGGTTCTCATTTTCATAATTGTTATTTGCTTTTCCCTTATCATTTTTAATTGAAATTTTTTATCTATCAAATTTGGTCCTTATTTTTTTAATTTTAACTTATTTTATTTGAAATAATTTATGAAATGTTTATTATTATTATTTTAATTTCTTCGTCTTTCAATTTTTTTATTTTTTAGATTTGATCTCTATTATTTTGATTATTATTTATTTTATTTGAGATAATTTATGAAATTATATATTTTTTTAATTTCATTCTTATTCAACTTTTTAATTTGTAAGATTTGTTCCTCATTATTTTAATAAACTTGAGAAAAATAAAACATTAATAAGTTATTTTCACTCATTTTTCATGACAAAACCAAACAATGGAAAGTGTTTTCCAACTTATATTTTCTATTACACTACCAAACATCGAAAAATAATTTACTTTTCTGGAATTTATTTTTCCAGAATTTACTTTCCAGAAAAAACTACTTTCCAGTAAATAAACTGGGCAATATCAAATCTTTTTTTGTCTTCTTACTATCCCCAGCCCCTTGAAAATAATATTTGATTGGGCTTTCTATTTTATCTCTTTGTCTCAGAGAAATAGTCACAATTGGTTTTAATTAAGTGATCAAACATGCAGCGTGCCAACAAATGCTGCAATTGTTTGCTATATAGAAAATGTTTTCACCTTTCTTGTTCCGTGATGAATTATTTTGTGATGTAAATTAGCTATTTCTCTAAGCTTATAAAGCTTATATCTCTATTTTTTTGGGGCCCAATTTCAGATCCAGGACAATCGGTTCATCACAACAACAATTTGATGCATGCGCTAGTTGGTGGACTCAAGGACCTGATGCTGCTCTACAGGTCATCTTTATGGCACATGACTGGTTTTCTGTAATTAAGGATTCCTATTTTATTATGTTATACTTCCTCATCTTTTCAGTAATGCATGCTTCTTTAGAAAAAAAAAAAAAGTCAATTATTTTAAGGTGAGAAATTCTATTTTGAAAAAAAAAAAACAAGAATAAGTTACAAGAAAATTGTCATGGCGTATGACGACGTGGATAAAAGCTTATATTCTTAAGTCTAAAATTTACAACCCTAAATACTATAGAGAAATAGAAAAAATCTCTGATATTTTATTAAAAACCTGAATAGTCAGAATGCTCTCAAAATAAAATTGATATCTTTATTTATATTAGTTATAGACCAAAAATTCTTTATAAAAAAGGATTTCTAATTAAAACTTATTTAACTAATAGAATCCATCTAGCATTAAGATTTCAAAAATCACAAAATACTAATTAAATTAAAAGTCCTAATCTATGTAAGAAATAAATAATTAAAATTCAAAATTAATTAGGAAAATAATTAAAATAGAAAAACAACAACTTCAAGCTTCATATGAAATGCTTTCAGGTTTCTTTGTAAACTTCTTTTATAACTCCTCAAAACCTAGAAAATCTTAAACAATTAAGAAAATAATACAATAAATGTTATTATATCAATAATAATGAAGAAAGTGCCCTGCCACTGTACTTCCAAAAAACTTGCTCTCAAGTTATTCGTAAAAAATTGAACACTTCTATCTCAAAGAATTAAATACTTTGAATATAGCATTGTAGCTACCATATTCATGAAGTAGCTTGTCTTTGATGAACTTCAAAATTTAATTTATGATGTGTGCACACTAAAGACAAATTCATATTTTATGTTATAATTTTTTGTTCTTACAAAGTCCACTTTTAGTTTCTTTGCACGTTCATTTACTTCAAACTTGACATTCTTATCATTATGACTTCCAATACTTCAACCTTTGTATACAAAGAAACTTCAACATAATCTTTTAAAATATCTTTAGGAGAATTATTAGAAATTACCATGTCTCCTTGTTTGTAAGATCTTTATTCATGACTAAAAGATCATCATTTGCCACCATGTTTCCAACCTAAGATCCAAAGATTGAAATTCTTTGTCAGCACCCACTTTGGTTATGTTATCTTCAATATAATTAGATAAGCTTTCACCAAACTCCTCTCCACAGACAAGTGGTTGTCTAGGTGGAATTTTAAGAATAGGTCTTAGGTAAGGTCAGCCATGGATATGTCTCCAAGCATGTTCATCTTCTTTTGCGATTCCTGTTTGCGTGCTCCATTAGCCAAATTAGATCTATTATGGCTCGATCCAAGCTATCAAACCTCTGTTCCCAATGATCTAGTTTAATGCTTTTGAGCTAATACAACGCCCAAACACCTAGATGGCCTCCACTCTTGCATATAAAAAAGGTTAACCTATTGTGATATTAACTGACAAATAATACAATAAACATTATTATGTCAATAATAATGAAGAAAATGCCCCTCGTCAAAAATCATGAGCCGGTTGATTAATGGAATCCACCAATGGGTCTCACATTTTTCTTATGATCCACTTGTATGCAATTCTCTAGTAATCTATTCGTGCTGTTTTTCTTGAGAACTAGAATTTTTCATAGGGTCCAAGGACAACTAGAATCTGCATTTAGAAACTATTTTTGAATCTTTGCTGCTGACTTTTCTTTTCTATTGTAAATACAAGTTTCATCTACGTTATGCTAATTCTGTTCAAAAGATGTATTTTTTTTATTTTTACATAATGATTCAGTTAGATCTACTGATGAACATGCACCTACTTGACGTCTGAATATAATTTTGTATTCTAATTGGTAAGCTTGATGTGGAGTGTCATCTTCTATGAAATTAAAATATTAGCAAATTTAGCTGTAATTAACAAGATAGTACAAACTAACTATTTGTAAATAAAAATTAACATTAAAAAAGAAGCAATTTTATGTAGAAGTAAAAAGAGATTCTGTTAATTTGGCTCTGTTTAGTTGAAGGGATATTGTTGTGAGTGATAGAGAATGGAGTGAGAGAGTTTGTTGTCATTTGGAATTATATCAGCTTTCTAAAATGCACCAAGTGAAGTTATTGGTGCATATAGATGTGACTATTCAGGAAATGGTTTCTTAGGTTTACATTTCTATCAAATATATCTCAATCATTTGAATTAGTGCTGTCCATTTCCTTTCTGTTGCTGGAAGTCGATGGTTTTTTGGAAAGAGCAGAAAAACTATTTTTATAAAACTAGTGGAAGTTCCTTTTCGGGGACTTCTGAAGATCATTCAGTAAGCAGGATTCTTTTAATTGTTTATTTTGAGTATTAGGAAGTTTTCTTATGGTTCTGACCCTCCCCTCTTTCAGAAATTAGTGCAAGAACCTGAGAAATATACAATTGCATTCATAAAATGTGCAGTGGCTACAGCCTTGTGTTAAGATTGCATTTTGTGGTAGTTATTGACTCACCTACTACTAAATAAGCTATTCCATTCATAAGGTCCTCCTTACAACCTCTATCACCTATCGAAATGGGGAATCTAGATTTATGACAAAAAACAACCAGAAAAAAGATTTAACAACTGTTTGCTGCATATCAGTTTTTTGAAACTGTCCCTAAACACATCTAAAAATCTAAAAAAGAGTTAAATAGTATAACTGTACAGAAAAATCCCACTGCTTTGTTAGTGCAGGTTAATAGTGAGTCATGCTCACCTAATAATTTCACGAATTCTAGAGCTTTTGGCATATGCCTCCCAAACTATGCTCTCTTAAATCAAAGTTCATTTATCCGCACCATTTGGTCACTTTTCTGAAGTTCTTTAATGTGGTTACTTGTTTAGGTGGTTTCAGACTGAGCTTGCAAGAGATATGGGTTATACTGCTGCAAGATATGGTCATGTAATGTTTCCAGAGAATGGTTACGAGCCAGCGTCGGAACGTGCGGAGCTTTTGCTTGAGGGTGTAGGTAAAGGCCAGTATTTGTATTCTGCAGTTTGTTGATTTTTCAAGCATTTTATGTGATATAATATGATTAGTTTCTTCCTGTTGATTACCTCATGCTTAATCAACAATAAAAACTCATGTGCCTGGTGACTCAGATGTGATAGCGTGTCCTTTTATATCTATCGCTTATGTTATAACTTCTTAACCGCATTAAAGTTTTCCATTTTGAACTGCTTCATAATTATCCTTTTCTTAATATATGCTAGATAGACCCAGCTTATTATGTAGGATTGTAATTTTGCAGGGTGGGCTTCAAGGACATACTATTCAGATAATGGATCAACAGCAATTGAAATCGTTCCTTAACAAATACTAGAAATTTTGGTTTCAGGAAAAAAATGGTAATTCTGATGTGCTGGACTTTTTTCCCAAGTATGTTGATTTTCTATTCTTTCAGACGGTTAGTTGCTAGTAGGGGTGGTTTAGACAATGATCATACTTGCAGCACAATTTGCCTTGGACCTAGCAGTTGTAGGAGTCCTGCAAGCATATTTTTTGTATAATGAAAACAGTATAGTTACAAGGTAGTTTTGCAAGTGACGTTAAAATCTGACCACTTGTCCCATCTAGGTGTGTTTCAGTTTTAAATTTAGTTGTCCAAATGTATTTGCTATAATAGAGTATTTGCTTAAATGTAGCTTTACATTAGGACACTTTTTCATAGCTAAGATAATACGAGTGTGACAATCATACTATGTAAGATGGTTTTGTATTCTACTTGATATTATTAATTATTAGCGGGATACAAGAGTCTTTCAAAGATGCAAGGGCCAGGATAGAGTTGTGTATTAACAATGCTTAAATAGAAAACAAGAACTTTAGAGAGACTCGATAGGAAAGAGTAGATAATTTTTATTTATTTATTTTATTTTATTTTATTAATGTAGGTATTTGGATAAATTTGCGTGTATCTCAATTAATTTTATGAATTTTAAAATTAATAATAATATAAATTTTTAATAATTCTGAAAATAATAAATTTAAATCAACCAGTTGAGTTATATTATGATAGATAATTTTTTTTTTTTTTTTTTTTTTTTTGATTTACGTGGGGTGTCCGGGCCAGCTTACGCGCACCACGACTATTCCCCACGGCCCGCTGGACATCCTGCAAGTCCAGGAGCAGGTAAGGCATCGCGGGGGTGACAGGCATGCACATAGAGGGTCGAACCCGGAACGGGGGCGGAACAAGTCACACGATTGACCACAGCGGCTAGGCCCTCAAGTGCATGATAGATAATTTTAATAAAAGAGGATGTTGCAGAGGAAAAGGACGTAGAAATACTTGAAAAAGGTGATGGTAATGTGCTATTATCCAAAAAGGATGTCTTAAGGTGTGTGGAGAGCACAGCAAACTAAGGTGATATAGTGAGAGAAAGTGTGAGATTAGAAAGAGAAGCTACCAAGAGAAATGAATGGTAAAAAGTTTTCAAATGAGGTAATGGATGGGCTACTTGATTGTCATGATTGTGACAAGTGCATAGCATATTGAAAGGCTAGATAGGTGCCACGTGTTTAGAAGGGATATGCGTTTAATATTATCAGATCTTATTAAGAAATGTTAAGGGTGATCCTGGACCACCCTCACGAGTCCTACTGCAAATCTACCAAGCCAAATCTCGAAGCATCCCCATCCCATTTGGCCTAATGGCTAGTCAAGGCCCTGCTACCTTGCCTTTAATTAGCCTTGTGTACCCTGAGCCCTATCAGTTAATCCAAGTGAGTGTGCAACTGAATAGGCTTATTGATGTAGGACAAGATGAACAAAATTTCTAAATCAAACCTAGAGAATAGAAATGAAAATCACCAACAAGAGAGACACTCGATCTTGAAGGGATCAAACCAAGAGAGACTCACTTGATTTTGAAGCAATATAAAAGAGACACCCTCAATCTTGAAAGTAAAACGCTATTTATTTTATTCAACCCTAAACAATTCAATAACGAATGTGCAGGTCACTTGTGTAGCTCTATCTGCAAGAAAACTTGAATTAAAGGGTTAATGGACAAAGCCTAAATATTTATATTATCCCCTAGAGAATTTTTTTAGATTAAATTTCTTGTCACGCACAAAATAAAATTAATAAGGTAAGGGAAATGTAGCTGTTCAGAAGGAGTTTCTATCTTTAACAAGACATTTCTTAGGGAAGGAAGATATAGGAAAACATCTTACATGTGGGGACAATAAATTTACAAGTTATAGTTGCAAAGCAAGTGGGATGGACGTGTATTAGACTTTGCTCCAATATAAAAGGGAGACATAGGGTTGATTTTTGATTTCCTCACCATTCATTCACAAACAAAAGTAGGAATTTTAGAGAGAGATGGAGCAAAGTTAGAGAGAAAAAAGTAGAGCTTTTGAATTTGAGGGTCTCAAAGAGAAGGGGCTGTGTCTGAGTTTAGGACCTGAGAGGGGGCAAAAGCTTTTGGAAGAACCAAGTATTTAGAACAGAAAAAGAGGCATCCTGAGATATTGGTCTTCTTTTCCCTACTTTGCAGCACTACTTGCTCATTGATGATGCTTTATACTACAGATGTTCCGAGGTGTCTGTATTTATTGGTGAATGCAAAGGGCTGGTTATTATTGGCCAACAATGACCAAAGATGCATTACTACTTCAGAGCTCGCACCAAATGCTCATCATCGTTGGGCTCCTTGGAGTGCCATTTTTTGAGGAGCATGGGTGATTGGCGTCATCCATACAGTGCCATTTACCCCACCCCCATGCACCCTTGAAGAAATCCCATGTCTACAATTAGCGCACATGATTTTGGCGTATGGTTTAGGCTCAGTAGATGAAACATGTGTTAGTGCATTATCCGCCATTTCTTCTTCTTTTTCTTCTCTTTCTTTCTGCAGTATCTGTTTGTATATTAGAAGAAATCCTACGAGAGCCTTTGATAAGATAGGCCAGATTGTCATAGTATATATAGCCTACTTGTCTTTTATATACGATATCTATTAGAAATCTAGGGCATAATTCTTTACGTACATTCAGTTGCTGTGACTTAGGTTTGGTTTTATTTCAGCCGTGCAATGGAAGCACAAGCGCCATCACCTTGTACAGGCTTCCTCCAGCAGCCATGGTAGGAAATGCTTTGGTCTGAGATGCTCATCTATGATGAATAAAAGCTATTTTAATTCACAAGGATCAATTTTTTGAGCTATGCTTTACTAATTAGTGCTCTTACACCTCTGAGTTTCATTGATGTTGAAACCATTCGTTTAGGATTGAAAAATTATTGGGTGATGAGGGAAATGGAAGTAGCTGTCTCAAAACTAGGCTTAGTTGTGACCAAGGTTGTTAAAATCGCGATTTTAACACGACATGAAAAATACAAAATAAATTCGGATTGTAAAAATGAATCGTAAAATCGTAAAGAATTTTAAAATTCATTAAAAAAAAATTCATGCTTCAAATAAAAATTCATACATAATTCAAGTACCTTAAAATACATGGTTCAAATAAAAATTCATACATAATTTAAATAACTTTTCATTAACTAATAATTAACAAACTTAAAATAAATAATATATTGGTGTGTCATATAAACTAAAACCAGTTTCATTGTCTTCATCAATTTTTAATCAATTTTTAAAAATATTAATTCGTTCTAATTCGTTCAAGGTCAAATATTAATAATTATCCAAGCACAATTTACCACGTTGGTCTAATTTATAATTAATTTTTAGCACTATGCTTCAAAATTAAATTCTCATGTGATTAACTTATCTAATCCAATAAATCATTTTTTTCAATTGTTGATGATGAACATTGATCTTGTGGTTTAACTCTCACTTATCACCTAACTCTTCAAGGGAGAAAGAGTCACCAATTAAAAAAATATCTCATCACAAAAGCAAATACTATTTATTAAAATAAAAAAAGATAGGTGGCAAGCAAAAGAGTGATGCTGTGAGAAAAATATTCTTTACTGCATAATCAAGTATAGAGACAAGCAAACACACACATGCTTAATTGTGATTGGTTTGTCATTGTTTCTATTCACGTTCTCTCTAATAGAAGAGGCTAGATTATGCAGAAATTGTAAAATCAGTGGTGAAATCATGATTTTATGCGATTTCACTTGGTTTTAATAATTTTACTCGATTTCAACCTGATTTCATTCATTTCCGAGTTTTTTGATAATTTTGCATGTTAAGCCTATATTGACTTGTAAAAGCATACAATTTTATGAGTTAAATCGCGATTTTAACAACTTTAGTTGTGACAATTCACGTATAATGAAATAACTGCTTGGATTGTCATAATAAGTCAACTCAAAACACAATCAACTTGATGATTAGACTAGTTCAGGTTAAAAATAATAATTAAAATAATTAATTAGAATAAAAACCTGGATTGATCTATATAAAACGTGGTTCTTAGCTTTTATATATATATATATATATATATATATATATATTTTGTTAGAAATATGTTGTTTTTATCTTGAGATAAACTCTCTTGGACTTGTGATTTATTCCATATTCTTTTTATCTCGGATTTTAGAACTATCATTTCTAGATATATAATGAAAAAAATTAATTTTAATTTTTTTTATTGGAAGAAAGCAAAACTATGGTTGCAATTTTCAAACACAGCTAATTTGCTTATAAAATTTTTTTACCACTGATTTTTATATGATTTTGGAAAAAAAAGTCTCTAATTTTCTATTAATAAAAAATGAAGAAAAATGAAAAAAGTAATGGGGGCCCACATTATTTATTGATTAATGTTGTCCAAGAAAACTTGGCCCATTTTATCTCCGAAGCCACACATTGCAATATATAATAAAAAGTATAAAAGAAGCAAATGACGTCTGTAGAATTGACGTCACTCGAGCGATAAAATACACGTTGATGTGACGTGGCAGGTATCACTTGCCTTTTAAAATCGCACGATAGATGCCTCTGTCGGACGATAACAACAAAACTGAAGCAACAATCCAATGATACACACAGTACACTCTAGAAGCTTAAAAATATCAACCGGCGAATTATATTTCAGCCCCTGTATATTCTTCAATCTTTCACCTAGATTCCTATATTTTGTTAATTATTATTTATGTAGCTTACAAAATAAAAAAAAATTACCCTGACCATCCTATAATTTAATTTTTTTTACTTGCTTCAAAAATTACAGTTTACATCATGAATTTTTATTCGCTCGTAACATTCTAAATTTCTGTTTTGGTGCTAAAAAAAAAGTTGGTAAAAAATATTTAATTATTTACAAGGTTGTTATTATTTTGTATTTAATAACTAAATAGCTCTGGAAATATTAATATTACAACTTTAAAACCTCCTCAGCTCGTGTTTGGAAGCGAAGAAATTGTGTGAGGAATTGATCGATAACAATAAATTTTGTATTTGATTTGACAATTTGGGTTCACAAAGAGAGAGAATTTTCACTCCAATAGGAAGAAGATTAATGTATCGTTGGATTGGCACCGAGGCTTATGCCCAGCGATCTTGGTAAATTCCCCTGCCTTTGCTTTCTGGTTCAAGTTTCAGCGTGTGTGTATTATTTTCGTAATGTTTTATCTATTTTTTAGGATTACAAGGTATTTAGTGGATTCAAAAATTAATTGTGATACGTGTAAATTGGTCCGTACACCCTGACTTATATATAAAAAAATATCGTTGGATTGATATTTTAAGTATATATAAATGAGAGTAATTTGGGTTTAATTTTTTTTTATATTTGAAAATTTATGTTGATTTTTTAAGATTAAATAGGATGATTGAGAAATTCAAACATGAAGAAGTTGGTAGATTCAGTTTAAAGATAATCTTCAGCTAGTTTTGTGATGTTTTTTGTTTGAGAAATAACTTTAATTTTTCTATAGAATTATAACAATACATTTGAAAATTTGTTGTTTTCTTTCTTTCTTTTTTTTTAAAAAATCTTTATTATGTAGTTAATTGTTATAATTCTTAGAAAAGTTTTAGAGCGCCTCGTTAAGCTATTATGCATTGAAATTCTTTATTCTTTAAAGCAATATTTAAAAATATAAAGACTTATATTTTCTATTTTTACAATCATAAATTAATTTGAAAATAATCTAAATTTACGATAATGGTAAAATAAAGGGAAAATGGATTAAAAATACAAACTACTTTACAATTGAGAAAAATGTGACATTCTAGAAAGCTATAATGAGAGGTGTAATATATAGAGGGTAATATAATATAGGTAATGCAATTAAATATGATTTTTCTTAAAAGATATATATATACACACACACACACCCATAAAAAAATAAGAATAATATTTTAAAAGAAAAGGAAAAGATATGACTAACAATATTACTCAAATGTTCCAAAAGCAGAAGGAAAATGAGATAAATAACATAACAAAAATAAAATTAAGTTATAGGAGACAAAAATATTCAGCACTTCTAACAAATTAATAAAAGAGGATTTTCAATCATCATTGTATGAAAAATTATTAGATAAACTTAATTCACGAAACAAATTAATAAAATTTATTGAGGAAATTAATAAAATGAAAGAAAAAAAAGACGAAGAAAGTGGATTTTTTCTTCCATTAGGTTTTAATAAATGAGGTGGAAATACTAAGAAAAAGATAAAAGTGGAAAATCATAAAATAATAAGGGCTACATATACTTTAACAAAAATAGACCACTCATACGAAAAGTCATCCCAGTGACGTAATTGGATTAGAATAATAAGGATTACAGCAGTGCATAGAGTACGTGATCATTCTCTCTTCTGTGGCTTCAGTACGAGTCTCCAAAGAAGACCAACATACTAACAAAACAAAACAATACCCCCAGAATTGGGGTAAACTACATTTCTATCCTTATAGATTCATTAATTACCACTTTTAACTTTTAATTTATAATTTCTCGACACTAGTCCTGTAGCCTTAAAATGTTTTTCAATTTCACTCTTTGTTACTAATAACTACTGAAAAAACTCACACTTGTTTATTTTTTTTAAATTCTATCTCGTTTCTTCCTTTCAAATCCCCATAAAATGTTATAAATATAGAAAAAAAAATTGAATAAGTAGAATATTCAAAGACTAAGGTAACATTGAATCTTCCAAACTGGAAGAATAAAATTGGAAAATCTTAAACTCCAGGGATAATAGGTGGAATCAGTGAATCTATAGGGATGAAAAAGAAATACCATTCAAATTACTATAAAAAAAGGAAAAATGCACAGAAAGAAAAAGGTCCATTTCAATCTGAAGTACTTTATTTATGTGTATTTACTTATTTAAATTAATCAACAGTATTCTATGATTTCGTTTTTCTCGATATAACCTTTTTTTTTTTTAGCTCTCACCAAACACGGATCATTTTATTTTCGCAGTCCAAAATTATCTGTCAGGTTCTCTTTGCCGCTATAATTACTTTTTCAGTTGCAAAATCTGTTTGGTTTGCGTGGAAATTAGAGGAAAAATCACTGTCTTTTCTACTTTGTCTTCTGCAGTCGTTATCGTTGGTTTCTAAATTTGGATTTGTGTGTGTTTTTCTGGTGGAAATTGAGCTAGATTACTGTGGTAGTGTGGATCTGTCTGATTAGTTAGGATTTTTGATTGATTGATAGCGTGAAATTGTAAGTGGTGTTTTGCAGATTTAAGTAGAAGAAGAAGAAGAAGAAGGGGTTAGGGTTTTGAGACATGCATACTAGGTATATGGAGAGAACTAATAGCATGGCTAGAAGGAAAAGGGGCTTAGAAGGTGGTGGAGCAGAGGAGGAGCAGCAGCAGCAGCAGCAGCCAGAGCGTAAAAGACCTGCTTTAGCTAGGTAAATTTTAAAATAAATGACTATAAATTGTGTGTTTTTTTTTTCCTTTTGAATGTTAGTTGATTTTAAATGTTAATTTAAATAAGTTTTCAGTTTAAATTTTGAAATTTGTGGTTTTAATCTAATGTTGGTGTAATTGGAAAATTGTATAAATTGTTGAATTGCGTTGACTCTCATTTTAGCTGTTCGTTTGATTACATTAAAACTTTAAACATGGGTTCTGTCCTGCTATTTCGGGTTCTGTTCTGCTGGATCATTTTTTGACCTGATTATCTCTCAAAGTTGTCAGCATAGCTGTATATTTGGATGCTTGAAATGGTGGTCAAGATTGAAAGATGCGAAAGCCTATTGACCTGGTTTTTTTATTTTTTCTGAGAATTGGTTAGTAAATCTTCTAAGCTGGATTAACAAAATCTAGGGTATGAGTGGGTTAATCTTTCTCTTCTACTAAAGTTCAACGAAGCTTGAAATATGATTTCTGTTTAGCCTTTTCTTTGATTGACATGGAGTGGATTGAAAGGGAAACCAAAACCAATTACCTTCACTTTTATGTTCATTGGAAGATTCCGGACACAGTATCCTCTTATGCACTGTTCCCTGCAATAAATAGTTACTGAAAGTATCTGATCTTTTCTCCTCTGGGCATGCATTTTCAGCAAATTTAGAATTTTCCTGGAGCTTACTGAGACATTCATGAGCTGTCAACACTAACCTTATGGACTGATTTCTACCCTAGTTTACATATATACTTAACCATATATAGATCTTGTTGCATGCTAATCTCATGGGTCATGACTTGTTTAATAAAGACTAGTAAAACCTTTATTTCCTCGGACTAACAGAACTAGAATTAAATAAAGAGAATCATGAGTAAAACCACACACTAAGTACATTATCTTGTGTATTTGACAATGAACAGATTTTTGGATGCACATGCATCGTGGTTTCTAGGATGACTGATGTTGGAATTGCACATTGGTAAATACCAATGATACTTAAATGGAGGCATGCTGCAAAGGAGCGTCATCTCTAAATGCTTTTTACCTCATCAAACCAAAATCTTTCCCAAATAAATTGAACTTTTTTGTTTTGAAATTGAAGTACAGTTGTTGAGAGCAGCTTCCTATTATTTATTTTCATTGGTTTCTATATGTGATTACTGGGAAACACGATAAATCTAAAGTATCTCATTGCATGACATTCTCTTTGAGTTGGATTTTAACGTAAATTTATATGCTTTCTGCAGTGTAATTGTAGAAGCTCTCAAGGTGGATAGTCTACAGAAGCTCTGCTCATCGTTGGAACCAATTCTTCGTAGAGTTGTAAGATTTATATCCTTTAGTTTTTGCACCCCAGATAAATATGATTCAAAATGCAGAGGCAGAGAAATCAAATCCGAGTTTAGGGTTCGGATTTTGATAAGGAGAATTTGATAAAGTCCCCAGTCTACACTAGAGTTTCTAAAATCACTACCAGGATCACAGGAATCACACCCCAGTCTACACTAGAGTTTCTAAAATCACTACCAGGATCACAGGAATCACATTGGAGATAAGACGCATCACTTTGATCATGTGCTATCTTGTCTCACTCACAATGCCTCAAGGCTGGTTCCCTGAAAGAGATAAGATGCAGCTGAGGTGCTTGAGAGTGAAGAACTGTCAAGGCCCAGCTGTTTCATTCAAGCTCTTAACACAGCAGTTTAGTATTGAAACCCCCCCCCCCCCCCCCCCCCCCCCCCAACACAGCATCAGAACATTACCTCTTACAAATAAGAAAGCAAACCCTCATCCTGCAAAAATTTGATTCTTGATCAGTCAAGCTCCTAAATTCTCTGCATTAGTCATTCTGCTTGAGTACTGTTTTTCTTTTCTTTTTTTCCTTATGAACTTTTGAAGGTCTTGTAGCAACAGAATAATGAATTAGAGTTACCATCATTGACCCTAATAGCCAGGGAGTTTCCTTCCAGCTATAGAGCCAAGTCAATGGGCACCTCTAGGACAACTTTGATTGCTCAGCTATTATTGGCTTCTTACTGCAGTGTTTCTATTTATGCCAAACAGGTAAGTGAGGAAGTGGAGCGTGCTTTAGCAAAGATAGGTCCTGCTAGACAGATTGGAGGGTAAACTATATCTTTGACCATTCTTTGGTTGTAGTTCATTTTGTGATGTATGAGTTATATTTTTTGAATTTCGAGCCAAAATTTTATGATTTTCTTCTTCATTTTTCATTTTTGACTAAAATCAACTATTGGTGTTGGAAATGGAATCATGTCTTGTGTATGTGACTTACATGTGATTTCTTGTTAAAAAGGTGATGCACTGAAATCTCTGGTGGTTTTATGTTTTCAAGTCTTGTTTGTTGACTAACAATGCGTGTACACTATTTAGTATATTAGCAGAATTGTTGCTATTGAATTGATTGCAAAATTTTGATGATGTCATGAATGCAGCAAATTTATCTTGTTTGTAAAATTTGGTGGATACAACTTTTGTGTTTTAGTGACTCTGATATATAAGCAACGACCACTGTGTCCTTTTCATTTTCTGTAAGAATTAAGAATGTATGGTTTCATCCTTAGGGGTGGTTTATTATTCTTATGTGTGACAGGTCTTCCCCGAAGCGAATTGAAGGCCCAGATGGAAGGAACTTGCAGTTGCACTTTAGGTCTAGGTTGTCTCTTCCCCTTTTCACAGGAGGAAAAGTAGAGGGGGAGCAGGGTGCCGCCATCCATGTTGTTTTGGTTGATGCGAGCACTGGACATGTTGTAACTTCTGGCACAGAAGCCTCTGTTAAACTAGATGTTGTAGTTCTTGAAGGTGATTTCAACAATGAAGCTGATGAAGGCTGGACACAAGAAGAATTTGAAAGCCATGTTGTAAAAGAGCGTGAAGGAAAGAGACCATTGTTGACTGGAGACTTGCAAGTAACACTTAAAGAAGGGGTAGGATCTTTGGGAGATCTCACATTTACGGATAACTCAAGTTGGATAAGGAGCAGGAAGTTCAGGCTTGGCTTGAAGGTTGCTTCTGGGTATTCTGAGGGCATACACATTCGTGAGGCCAAGACAGAAGCTTTTACTGTTAAAGACCACAGAGGGGAATGTTAGTTCATGGCTTTGCTCTTCATTATTTTTCCTGTTCTAACTCTTCTTGAATATGCATTTTTTTTCCCAATTGACAGTATACAAGAAACACTATCCACCTGCACTGGATGATGATGTATGGAGATTGGAGAAAATTGGCAAGGATGGTTCATTCCACAAGAGGCTAAATAATCATGGAATATTTAAAGTTGAAGACTTCCTTCGTCTTGCAGTCAAAGATTCTCATAAATTACGGAATGTAAGTGAGACCGAGACTCGGTTATTGAATTATGAATTTTACGCTTTGTACCTACCTTCTAATATAGAAAGTTGTTGGATGTAGATTCTGGGAGGTGGCATGTCAAATAAGATGTGGGATGCTCTCTTGGAGCATGCAAAGACTTGCGTTCTTAGCGGAAAACTATACGTTTATTATCCTGACAATTCAAGAAATGTTGGTGCTGTCTTCAACAACATCTATGAGCTGAATGGCCTTATTTCAGAGGAACAGTATTATGCAGCCAATTCCCTTTCTGATGAGCAAAAGGTTGGCCTCATCATGCATTCTCCTTTTTTATTTTTTTTAATAAAAAAATAGAATGTATTGTTTCATGTTTCCATATTTGTTAGGAGCAGTATATGAACGCATTGCTTGACAGCCTTCATATAGTACTATCAACCCAGTAGTTTCAATCATAGTTCCCCCTTTTAAATTCCATTTACTTATTTGTCCTCTTGCTTTACCATGGCAAATATATGTAATAACTGCTAGTTGAGAACGACTCAATTTTTGAGCTTGGAATATCTTGTTATAGTACTTGATATCATTTAACACCTCTATGTTATGTTTTCTATCTTGCATGGTTTTCCAAATTAAACATTCAGTTCAAATGTGTGCCTTATGACTTTGTTTATGGATTCTGGAAAACCCAGAACCAGTCAACCGGTTCCTCTACTGTTTTAGCTTTGTGCTGTTTTCTCTGTTCTTCGGACTTTTGTAATACTTGGGGTATGTCGCATCTAGTACATTTTTTGGATTTATACAACTTAACCTTTTCCAAAAACAGGTAGGAATCACTGTGAATGGCAGTATAACGAAGTTATTCTCATATATCAAATGCCCCCAAACTTCTTCTCTCATTATCATATTCTTCTTTCTTGTCCCAGATAACAATTTGCTAATGCCTTGTCTGATTTTTTTTGTCCCTCCTGAAGTAGTGTTTCCTTGATAGCTCATGATTCTGTTCTTGTGAGTAACATACATTTCCAAAATCATTAGCTAGCATTTTCTGTACATGCTAAGTACGTTTTTTGTTGAAAAGAAAAGAAAAGAAAGAAAAGCGAGTACTTTGCATGTCATAAATTTAAGGTTCTCTCCAATCTATCTACAAGCCTATCATTAGACTCCAAAATATTGTGTAAAATCAGATTTATTAGATATGAAGAAGAGGTAATCAGTAATTAGTGTGATTCAATGGACATTACTTGTTTTGTGTAAACATTACCTGGATGTACTTTTGAAGAAATCACTTCTGGTTATGTTAGAAAGTGTAAACATAGTAGATGCCTTTCCATGTTAGGGATTATTTAAACAATTTCTCAAATTTTCTTTTTCCTTTTTTTTTCCCGCATGATTGATCCCAATCACTTCATATAAGCACATAGTTCTCTGAATGTTCCATTTTTACTTCCAACTATTATGTTGTTTAATCAATCTCAAGTCTATGTGTTCATAAACTGGTTTTTCTTGTAGGCAAGTTTGAGGTTAATGTAATGGCAAGGCGATTTTTCCTTGGGCCTGTTTCAAATTTGATTTGAGCTTGCAGCTATAAACTTTTTCGCATTTTTTGTTCTTTCTGGCAAGGGCTGCTCTTTACTGCTGTTTTGATTATCTCACTTAAAATAATTTCGCTTATTGAAAATTAATTCCAGATCTATGTGGATACATTGGTGAAGAAAGCATATGACAATTGGGACATGGTCGTTGAGTATGATGGCAAGTCACTTCTGAACTTCAATCAAAATAGGAGGGTAAGTGTATCCCAAAATGAACATCAGATCAATCAAATAGGTTACTCTAATCCTTCAGGCCACCAAGTGCAATTACCACGCGTGCCAGCTTCAATTCCAACCGAGCAGTCTTCTGTTCATTCAGCCCTACAAGCAGGAGGTAAGTGCTATCAACTGCAGATGTAAAATCAGAAAATCATGTTTTAATTGTTAACTCAATTGTTTACTGTTTTCTCATCATTGGGTTCTGATTTTCTGGCAACAGGGTACAATGATAATTTGGTATCGGGATACTCAATGCAGTCACAGCTTGTAAATCCTGATTCCCGCACACAGCTTGGCAGTAACTCATTCGCACCACATCAACAACTGATCAGCAATCCTCAACAACTCCTAAGCACTAGAAATGATAACAGTGCTGTTGGCCTGGCCCTTGGTCCTCCGCAGTCATCTACCTCAGGTTTTCAAACAATTGGTTCTTCCATGCAGCCAACTAATCTTAATCCTTTTGATGACTGGACCAGCAACCGAGACAAGAGCACTGACGAATTCTTTTCAGAGGAAGAGATTCGCATACGAAGTCATGAGATGCTTGAGAATGAAGATATGCAACACTTGCTCCGACTCTTCAGTATGGGGGGCCATGCCAATGTACCTGAAGATGGCTTTCCTTACCCACCTTACATGGCATCTCCTATGCCAAATTATGACGAGGACCGCTCACGTCCAGGTAAAGCTGTTGTGGGATGGTTGAAGATCAAGGCAGCAATGAGGTGGGGGTTCTTTATTAGGAAGAAAGCTGCTGAGAGGCGAGCACAGCTTGTTGAGCTGGATGATGATGATGAGTAGATAGGTTTTAATGTCAAGCCTCATGATCCATGAATTATTATTGTTTATGTCTAGGACTGCATGGGATAGTTGGGTTTGGAAGTGTCGAAGGCCCAGTTGTTCCGGGGGCCTTGTTCCGGGTTTGACGTCGGCATCCAAGAACCTTTTTGTACAGTCACCTGTACAGTAAGTTGCTTTGTTACTTGTTAGTTGTTACCCTGCAAGATGGTTCTCTGATCATATCATCATTCTGTGAATGATAGATGAGTTTGAGTTCACAAGGGGTGTGTGAGTGTGTTTCTAAGTTGAACACCCCTTCCATTCTTGTTGACTGCTTAGGGGAACATGTCTAGTAGTAGAAGCATATATGACTTCATATGTTGTATCTGCAAGTGACTGTAAGAGATGGTCCAAATGGTCCATACTTTGGTAACCTTCAACTTCAGTTGCTTCTTTCCAGTCTCCTTGTTATGTCATGATTTGTGAACTGCCTTTTGCTTCTTTCCAGCTATGGTTTCTTCTTACTGCCACTGTGATCGACTCTACTGTTCAATTGCGCTTGACTTGTTAACCACCACCCTTTTTTTGCTGTGCTCCCTTGACGGCCTCTGTTATGGGACAAACATGCATCTTCCGATTGATCATAAATCATCCAAATTTCATCTGCAAACCAGTGGGCTATGGTGGTGGCACCTTCCTGCTGTTGATTTCCCACTTATCTATCATTCCGATGGGATTTCTAATCGCGATTGACCAACTATCTTGGTCGTGCACAGCTTCTTTCACTTTTTTTTTCGCTGTGTTTTTTGGTTAATTCTCTGCTATCCAAATCATACAGAAGGTTGTTTCTAAGTTACCTAAACATTAAATAAGCCTTAACAATGGAGTTAAGAATTTGTTCCTTTTAAACTGATTTGTCTCTCGTACAATAAAACTATTTTTCTAGCCTTGACGACTTGAGTCAAGAACAACGATTGGATAAAGAGGCGAAAAGCATGTAAAATAACAAAGCAGCCTCGAAAGAAAGACTAAGCAAATAAGAAGCTAAACTAGAGAAAAAAATAAAATAAAAATAAAGCATAAATTCTATCGAACCCGACAGGATAAATACTGAAGTAGAAGCTCGAGAGAGTCCGAAATCAGCACCTGAAAACTGATACAAGTGGATCCATCATACAAATAAGCAACACAGAAACAAGTATAAAGAACTCCAGCATCAACGAGAATCATCTATTAAATATAACACTTGCGCTATGTTTACAATCTCCAGCTTCACTCATGATCTGATCTCTCACCTCTCTTTTCTCCTTTTCAACCTGCTGCATTGCATTTTGCCTGCAGAAAATAGATCTGAGATGTTTATCCACATATGCAAAAACACCAAACCTGAGAGACAAGATGGTTGTTTTCTCTTGAACAACAGATACAGGATACTTGACCAGGACAAGAAGAAACTGAGACATGAGAAGATTCTACATTTAGTTGAGAAATTATTCAACAACTCGATATCCTAACATGAATTGTAATCATTATATGCATGCCTGCACCAACACATGATCAAAAGTGAATGCTGGGGGGGAAGGGATTATGGAAAAGTGTTTTTTTTCAATCCAAACACTCACCTCCTCCCTTGTTTTGAGATTTGTTGGTTTCACATTTTCTTGTCATACTCCTCGGCTTCATTGATGATTTGATCTGACTTTTTCTCTGGGTTCATTGCATTTCTCCTGTACAAAATGGATGTGAGATGTTTATCCACTTGAACATTATGCAAAATGTGTAACAACAGCTTTAGTCTTGATGCCCCAGTCGCAGACAATAAACAAGAAAAGTACAACTTGATTCTAGATACTGAGAAGGCTAGTCGGTAGCGTTGGCACATTATTTGAGAGAAGTCGTGTTGGTGGGCAGCCATCCTCTTCTATTTGTCTGAAAGCTTTGTGTGCTTTATCTAGCAATCCTTCTCTGCAAAGTTCATTGATTATTGTAGAGTCCAAACCCAAACATTAGGCTACAACCCTTCAACAGGGAGTATCAAAAACAACTCCATTGTATCTTTAAGCTTCCCAGATTTGCACATGGCATCGATTTTGATATTATAGATTGCCAAATCAGGATTCAAGTGACTATTTTGCATTTCTCGAAATAGTCAAAGGCCTAATCAAGATACCCTTGTTTTCTTAAGCCATCAAGAAAAGTTGAGCAAGTAATTAAATATGGGGAATAGCCCTGGGCATGCATATCCTTAAAAAGCTCTTTTACTTCCAAAATTCTCCCCGCCTGAAACAAGCCACGTTTAAGAGTGTTGGTAGCTAATAGTGTCTGGAATTAAGCCTCGATGAGTATTTCATTAAAAAGCTGCTTCACATCATCCATTCTCTTGGTCTTACAGTATCCATGGATTAGAATGCTATAATTGAAAACATCAGGTGAACAACCCTTGCTTATCATGACATTCAATAATAACAACCTGCCTTGTCCATTTTCTTGAGCAATCTAGCAGCTACAGTGGTTTCTCCAATCTTACACAAACCATTGATAATCGTATGATTATAAGCATTGTAGATTACGTTTATATCCTCGTTCCACCATGCCATTGAAGAATTCCACAACTTGAGCAATTTTACCCTCTATACAAAGCCCATTGATCGAGGTAGAAAAGGTCACAACAATAGGTTAAGAACCAAGTTTAGTGATTTTGGCCCAAAAAGAATACCCAAAATCGACACGGTGTAAGTGGCAGAAGCAATTGATCAAGATGTTAAAAGTATAGATATGAACTTGATTTCAGCAATTCAATTTGTTTGGAAAAAGAAAGCCCGGTTCACTGATGTTTCATTCTAACGAGAGCTTATAATAACTTAGTAAATTCGACTAAAGAAGGCAAATGATTCAAAGTATGTGATTGAAAGAAGACAAGACATCATCAATGTTTCTAAACGAACAACCCTTTTGCCTCTTGCTCTACCTTCTACTACTAACAGTGGAAGCATGGAGACATAAAATCATACTCATTTTGATTTGTCTTCGTTGAGAATGAAACCCAACAAAAATGAAACTCATCACGATTTTAGTGGCAAGGAGAAAGCTGGGAATCTTTCTTTTACTTTCATTGAAATACTACGGATTCATATTACATTAAAAACAATTGATTGATGAAAAAGAATTAAAGAATTGCACCAATTGATTAATTGCCTAAATTACAAAAACTAATTGAATATCTTATGTGGCAAAACTTGGTCAGGTAATGCAAGGACGTCTTCTTTCTAGGACATGCTGCATTCCGGAGGTAGACCTTGGGGAAATCTATTGATATCTTTGCAGTAATTGTATACCATGTAATTCTCCCGGACCCATTTCAACCTCTCCTGCCTTGTTGAATCAAGCTCCTCTGAGAACCAAGCATTCGAGGTGGGGGCGGGAGGAGAAGTGGTTGTGCCACAAGAAGATACCCCATTAGACAAAACACAAGCTTCGGCATTGAAATTTCTATAAGAAGCGGTGAAAGGAGCCAGGGCCCAATCTGTCTTGACCAAGCCACCTCTTGTAGCCCAGTCATCAGCATTCCATAGACTCGAGTAAATCCTCATCGGCTGGTTTTTTGGAAAGGGAACCCCCATAGACTCCAGGTTCTTGAACTCTCGAATTGGAGTGCCATCCACAGAGAAGCTGGAGCAGAGAAAAAGATAACAAAATTAGTAACACAGCATGTATTAATGTTGTACACGGAGCAGGATTGAAGATTGATGCTTACACAATGCGCTGTGGATTCCAAAGAATGGAATATGTGTGGAAATCAGCAGTTGGGTCAAACCAAAGATAGAATTGCTGCTCTCTGTTGCCCTTGCCTTGGCTAAACACATTAGTGTGCAGGATGTAAGGATCACCGCTCAAATTCCCCAGGAATTCAAAATCTATCTCATCCCATGCAGACCCTTTTGATGACAGCTGCAAATTCATATGACACAAAACATGTTAACTGTTAGTCACATATAATGATTGTTTCGTGCCTTATTTGAGGCAAACAATCAAGTTCACTTACATAATAAGCAGTGACAGTGCCTGCAGAGTTGCCAGGGACAAGCTTGAGTTGCATGTCAATCTTTCCGAACAGATACTCATTCCTGGATTGAAATCCAGAGCCAGAGGCCTTGTCAAGGTTGAGAGTGAGGAGCTCGCCGTTGCTGAGGATCTTAGCACGACCATCTCCCCAGGTAATATCAAAATCGTTGTTGAAGTTGCTTGCTGAAGAAACCGTCAAAGAGGCCACAAGAAGAGCTACAAGGGGCACAAGCACAGTATTCAAAGAAGCCATCGGCTATTATGAAACGATTGATGCCAAGGATGATATACAAGTAAAGTTTTGCAAGCTCGGAGGTGGGATTGTCAAGGAGATAGCCTGGTTGGTATTTATACTTGAGGAAATGGAAGTCCAAGGAAGGCATGGGAAGTTTCGTACGCTCAGCTTAGCTGTGGACAGTGTGTTTGGGGGCTGGACAAGTGTAAGAAATTTGCTGTAGAAAAAGACTCAACATTTCACTTACATCGACGAGCCAGCCAATGAATCATCGCACGCGTTTTGGCCTCAGCACCGACGGATACTTGCGCTTTTCCACTAGATCCAGCGTCACAAACAGTACAGGGCTCCACACCTGACCCATATTTGCATAAATAAATATATAAAAAGTGAATCCAGCATGCACAGGTCGCCTCTCTCTCCTAAATAATTGAGGAGATGTCATTTTTATCCTTGAGTATTTTATATGTTTATACCAGTTGTCTTCAGTTTTTGTTTATTATATTTCTTAAAAAAACTATATTTTTTTTGTTGAAAAAATTAGATTAATAAAAAAATATTTCTAAATTATTTTTATTTCAATAGAATTTAGATCATTACCTTTCTTTAAAAATAAAGATTGAATTACTCATCGTGACACGAAATCAAATATTTTTATTTGGATATTTTTTTAAAATTTAAAATTTAATAATGAAAAAATCAAAATAAATTTTTTCTATACTTGAAAAATATTGAAATCATTTTTGGAAGTAAATTGAATTTTAATCATACTAAAAAAATTATTTTTAATCAATAGTCATGATCCCCCATCCTTTGACATAGAGGAGCAACATTTGTCCAAAACTAAAATTTGAATGACATAATTGACTAAATTAAAAGTGAAAGTATTAGTCATCAATAATGTTTTCAAAACGCAAAACCACAACATTTTTTTTATTGGATTGGGTAACAATGTTTTTAGATTGTGTTTGATTAATATTTCAGAATAATAGAAATAAATATAAAAATGATAAAAACATATTTAACTAGAAGAATAGAGACAAAGAACATATAACAAATTCATTTTAAAAATATTTTTTGTTATTTCAAAACAAAAAATGCTGAGGAACACATCCATTTTATTTTCATTATCCTTGTGTCATTTATCTCAAAAGAACAACTAAGTATTATTTTAGTATATCCATTAATTATTTAATGCAACTTCAAACTAAATTCCTCTTTTTTATATATTTTGTTGACTTGCATTAGTATTTTGTGTATTGTCCACTCACATATTTCTCTACTTTTAACTTTTTTTTAATATCACCTCTCTACTCTTTTTAGTTGATTAGGTCTATTTACTCATGAAGTTTTCATAGTGTTGTCCCTCATCATGATTCCATCAATTCTTCTGTAAGTGCAATGTGTGTGTGTGTGTATTTGTATTCCTTTTATATTATACTTTTTAATGTGTTTTAAGCTTATTAAAAATTATTTTAATGGTTTGTTATGGCTAAGAGACTTCGTAAATTAATTGCTAAAAAAAATAAGAAATTATGTATTTTATATTTCGAACCTTTACTTCTTGTGACATGTTTTTCATCAAGTTGGAGTTTCAAAATTTAAATAAAAGATCATCTAAATTGAAGTACACATATCAAGCTTTTCAGAAAAGCATTATAGACATAAATTCGAGTTTGTTTGGATCTTTAGATAGACTTGCAAAATCAAGCTTGAATTTTACTTGCAGTACGATTATCTGTTCAAGCACTAAACTTCCAAACATGAATATCTTGAACTTTAGAAATTAAAATTATGAATTTTTATGAAGGATTCTAGGTAAAAAAGAATCTTTTTAAATACAGAAATCTTGATACAAGTTGGAAGGCGAGTTTTATATTTTAATCTGGTGGAAAACTAATAGTTAAAAATCTTATCATTGAGAAAAAATCTGATAAGATTAGAGAGATTTTCTCTATAGCTTTTAATCTCCTATTCTTTAAACCTGATATCTTATCATGAAGGCTACCTATTAAAATACAAATACATGGCAAATTGTTCAAGAAGGATTATTCTTGGTTGCTGGAAATTCCTTGAGAATGAGTAAATAATTCTTGAGTCGGTTTAAGAGAAATAAAATCCATCTCTATTATAGGTTGTGAGAAATAACGTTGTTATTATAATTCTTTTACATTCAAGTACTTATTCATCCTTGTTTTAAACTTATGCTACTGATTTTTATTCATGCTAATTGAATTGGTTGAGATAGCATATATGTTTTCTAGTTTTTTTCAATTCATAATTGTTGTTTGGGACAAGAATAAGAAACAAATAAATTAATTTGATTGCTGCAACTTTAATTTTAATTTATTACTGAGAAATAAGCCAGGTAAAATATTTCAAGCTTTAAACAGTTGCTCGGAATAAATTTTACAGTCTTTACTCCTAAAACTACTGCCGAGTGAATAAAAATTGCTTTTCAATATTAAATTTATTTGATGGTAAGAAATTGATTAAAAAGCTTTTTCTAATTAATTTACTGATAATCTCCTCGATTCTCTTTATCTTTAAGGGATATCAAAAATATTGTTTGAATTGAAATAATATTTATTTTACCTCCACGATCAATAAATTTATAAAAATAAATATATAAACCATTGAACTGAGTTAATAACATATTGGTTTATTATTTTTATCTTTAGAATTTTGTTTCTTTAATTTTGCATTCAATTACTCCCCTACTTTTGATTTCAACATCTTATAGGAAGACTTGATAATTTGTTTTTATTCCATCTGGTTTTATAACCATACTACAAATTATTATTTTTGTGATAGTAAAGCCATAATTAGATTTTAGAGGTTTTTGACACCAACCATGTAGACATATTTCATATATATAAAATTCTTGAAAAATAAACAAAATTGAAAAAATAAAAAAACAAAGAAAAAAATTGAAAATTAAGATTTTTGAGATTCATAAAAATTGAAAAATAAAGAAATATTGATCTAGCATAAAAAATAAAATAAAATTTCAGAACTTATATTTGTTAATATTTATTTTAATGAAAAACATTAAAAATAAATAATTTGAAAATATAAAACCCACCATTTATAAAAGAAAAGAAGAAAAAGGGGTTAAGAATATAGATAGAAAAGAAAATAGAAGTTACCCTTTATTAAGAGTAAACAGAAAAGGAAAATGAAAATAAAATAAATAGATAGAGGCGACTTAAAGTATTAATATTTTCCTCTTTTATGACAAATTAATATTTAAAACACTCCACTTTATCTAGAGGATTATCTATCTTCCCATTCCATTTTCAATCAAATATTTTGTCTTAAAATTCATTGAGAACTCTTAGCATTCTGATTTTGATTTATTCTTGAATTTATCAGTTTGTTTTTATTTTCTTTTAAAAGATTTTGAGCATAACATTCTATTATTATTACAGGTGTCCTCATTAATGAAAAAAAGAAGAAGATGGAATCATGATGAATGAACGGCATCAAGAATATTTCTCAAGTTAAGGGACCTAATCAATTAAAAAAAGAGAGAGGACACATTAGTATATGATTAATCCATATATAGTCCAATTCTAGATCATTGATAAAATCATTAAGCTATTTATCCTCAATAAATTCATCCTAGCAATGTTCAACATTTTATTATTCCAAATCAAGTATCAACATAGTGATGTTTTTTCTCGACATTACCCACATTCGTATCTGGAATAAACAACCAAACTTAATGCCAAATAAAAATAACATAAAAGGAAAAAAAAATCAGAAGAAAAAAAATTTCAAAGGATAAAAAAAAAACATTATAGAATATTATTACAATGTATAGTGTTTTTTTTTTTGTTTTTTTTGTATTTTTTTTTATTTTTAATTTAATTTTAATTGTAATTGTTAGAAAATGAGGTTTTGGTAACAAAATAGAATAATTTATTTTTTACTTATTTTATTGGTTTTTTGGGAAATTTTTATTTAAGAACATTGTTTGTGCATCATATTTGAGTGAGGTCAACTAACTTTTTGGGTTAAAGATTTGTTGGAATTTAATCTCTAACATGAGTTTTTTAATTTGGAACATCAACATAATTTAAATAAATTATGTGTGAATAAAAAATTGATTTCAAAGAACCATTGATTGATATATTTTGGTGAAATCCAAAACTTTTTAAAATAATTCTATCCCATGTAAAAAAAAAAAACAAAACTTTCTTAATGTTTATAAAGTGAAAAGTTAAAATTGAACAAAAAAAGTATCCAAAATTTTATATGAAAGAGGTTATAAGTAAAGTGAGTTTTGGACTCAAACCTCACCCACCCATAGCGTTTTGGCTTTAGCCTAGGCCTGTATTTAAGTTTATTGTGAAATAATATTTTGGATCATGAAAGATTATTTTTTATTATCTAAAATTTAAAATTATATTTGATTCATGAATAATTATTTCTTCTTACCCACTTTTTTGTCAATCCCTTAAATGGAAAGAATTGATTAGTTTTTTCATAACAGTTTTTCAAAATTTGAATAGATCTTTTAGCTTAAAAGACACGTGGTTTAAATAAAAAAAATATTTAGGTTTGATTTTGGTTTATTATTGGTAATAAAAATTGTTAATGAAATAAATCTATCAATTTTTAGTTCCTAAAATTTTTTATAAAAAAGGGATTGAAGTAGAGTACTTGAGATTGGTTAATTCTTTATTGTTTTTATAAATTTGACAATCTTCTTTACTTTATTTTCTAGCATTAATTACTGGTTTTAAACCTTTGTTTTTCCTTTCTAAATTTTCTTCTAATCTAGAGCTTAGGAGAAAGCCAGGAATACTTTTTACTTTCATCGAAATACTACGGATTCATATTACATTAAAAACAATTGATTGATGAAAAAGAATTAAAGAATTGCACCAATTGATTAATTGCCTAAATTACAAAAACTAATTGAATATCTTATGTGGCAAAACTTGGACAGGTAATGCAAGGACGTCATCTTTCTAGGACATGCTGCATTCCGTAGGTAGACCTTGGGGAAATCTATTGACATCTTTGCAGTAATTGTATACCATGTAATTCTCCCGGACCCATTTCAACCTCTCTTGCCTTGCTGAATCAAGCTCCTCTGAGAACCAAGCATTCGAGGTGGAGGCGGGAGGAGAAGTGGTTGTGCCACAAGAAGATGCCCCATTAGACAAAACACAAGCTTCGGCATTGAAATTTCTATACGAAGCTGTGAAAGGAGCCAGGGCCCAATCTGTCTTGACCAAGCCACCTCTTGTAGCCCAGTCATCAGCATTCCATAGACTCGAGTAAATCCTCATCGGCTGGTTTTTTGGAAAGGGAACCCCCATAGACTCCAGGTTCTTGAACTCTCGAATTGGAGTGCCATCCACAGAGAAGCTGGAGCAGAGAAAAAGATAACAAAATTAGTAACACAGCATGTATTAAAGTTGTACACGGAGCAGGATTGAAGATCGATGCTTACACAATGCGCTGTGGATTCCAAAGAATGGAATATGTGTGGAAATCAGCAGTTGGGTCAAACCAAAGATAGAATTGCTGCTCTCTGTTGCCCTTGCCTTGGCTAAACACATTAGTGTGCAGGATGTAAGGATCACCGCTCAAATTCCCCAGGAATTCAAAATCTATCTCATCCCATGCAGACCCTTTTGATGACAGCTGCAAATTCATATGACAAAAAACATGTTAACTGTTAGTCACATATAATGATTGTTTCGTGCCTTATTTGAGGCAAACAATCAAGTTCACTTACATAATAAGCAGTGACAGTGCCTGCAGAGTTGCCAGGGACAAGCTTGAGTTGCATGTCAATCTTTCCGAACAGATACTCATTCCTGGATTGAAATCCAGAGCCAGAGGCCTTGTCAAGGTTGAGAGTGAGGAGCTCGCCGTTGCTGAGGATCTTAGCACGACCATCTCCCCAGGTAATATCAAAATCGTTGTAGAAGTTGCTTGCTGAAGAAACCGTCAAAGAGGCCACAAGAAGAGCTACAAGGGGCACAAGCACAGTATTCAAAGAAGCCATCGGCTATTATGAAACGATTGATGCCAAGGATGATATACAAGTAAAGTTTTGCAAGCTCGGAGGTGGGATTGTCAAGGAGATAGCCTGGTTGGTATTTATACTTGAGGAAATGGAAGTCCATGAAAGGCATGGGAAGTTTCGTACGCTCAGCTTAGCTGTGGACAGTGTGTTTGGGGGCTGGACAAGTGTAAGAAATTTGCTGTAGAAGAAGACTCAACATTTCACTTACATCGACGAGCCAGCCAATGAATCATCGCACGCGTTTTGGCCTCAGCACCGACGGATACTTGCGCTTTTCCATTAGACTCCACACCTGACCCATATTTGCCAAAATAAATAAATATATAAAAAGTGAATCCAACATGTTTGTCGGTAGTGGTTTCAAACATTCCATTTGTTCTTTCATTCACCAAACTAATGCGAAGCACGCGTTTGCCTAACATAAAAGAATTAAACAAAAAACAAAACGCTTCATGACCAAAATAAAAAAAAATCATTGTTTCAATCTAATCTATATAGTGAAATGCAAGAGGCTCAAGGGTTTTTTTCCTAAGGTTTTAAAGCTGGGATAAATTTAATGAAATGTAACTTTATATTAGAGCATTAAAAAAAAAATTAAAGATCAAATCAAGAAAAAAAACTAAGTTAGAAATATAAAACTCTAGTTTTTAGATACCGTTTCGCGTTCCATGAAATTTTAATTTTTTTTAATTTAATTTAGTTTTTGTTTTAAATTATTTTTATATGTTGATATTAAAAATAATTTTTTTAAAATAAAAAAGATATTATTTTAATATATTTCTAAACAAAAAAATAATTTAAAAAACAATTTCCACCTTATTTTCAAACACTCTTTTTAGAATTCAATAATCGTTTTTATGTGGGTCTTAGCTCGGGGATTAAATCGTTTCAAATCTTTGGGCGAGAATTAATTTGAATTCTTAGCCACAGTTGCTGAAAGCCTAACACCATAAGTACCATCTCGGAAACTGCATTCAAGTATCTTTCCCGTGTTCTTTATTTTTTTCTTTGTTTTGTCAATCATTTTTAATTAGCCCTTTGGAATCTCCCAATTTCGATGGTGATGATTTCACGAAAAAGGTTCAAATGGAGACTCAGCTTTTCATAGTTTGCGGACCAAGACGTGTAAACTAGGTTTTGAATTTGGATTTGAATATTACTGAATAAATAAATAAATTCTTTATGGAAGAAGCAACTCTTCAATACTAAAATTAATAATGGCAAGAGATAAATAATGTAGAAGAAAACTTGAGAATAAGTATAGCGTCAAAGAAAATTGAGCCTTGCAATGTAAGATGAAATTAAGAAAAAAATATTAAAAAAAATCAATTGCGAAAATCAATTGCGAAAAGAGAAGCTGGGGAATGTTAGTTACATGTTAGTCAAAAAAAAGATATCGAATTTGCATAGAAAATAATGCATTTTCATCCTAGTTTTAAAATTTGATTTAACCCGAGAAATTAATTTAGAACTTTTTTAATTTAAGGTTGAAACATGACTGGATTTAAAATAAATAAAAAAAGTCAAAAACTCAAGTAACCAGGTTAGCTCTATAAAACCCAGTTAAAAACTCGGTTGCAATCTATTAACTATTTTCTTTTTAAATCGTTTTGATTTATAAAAATAAAATTAAAAATGACTTGAATGACCCGATCAAAACTTGGTGATAAAAAAAAATTTATAACCTGAGTCTTGAGCCGAATCGACTAGAAACCGGTTTTAAAAAACTCTAATTTTCACACTAAAAAAGAAACATGTCGCTGAACCCGAATAAAAGTTGATATTTTGTATAAATCTGTCAATAAAAAGCATTAAAAGTATGTGTGTGGTGGCGGTGGGCGACTTCACTTTTCTGGCTCCTCTAGTCCAGTCCGTGTATCGGATAGGGTGTCGAAAACAGTGGAAGGGGACAGGCCGGGTGTTGCCGTTTGGGCTGGGGCCCAAGCAGCGTATGGTAATTAAATCCTTGAATATGGAAGAGTTCTGAATTGAACAATAGATAGATTGTATTTAGATTCAAACCTTCATGGAATTTTTTTTCCTATGGGGTTTTTTTTTTTGAAATGCTAATTCCAGGGTGTTCTGTTTGTCCTTTCATGGAACTTTTTTTAGTTCATGCTATAAATTGCATTTGATGGGAATTCTATTCAAGGGTGTTTGAAATAATAGATGTTTAATGTTTGAAATGTTGTTTGGTGATTTGTTTGTACTTTCAATATTTTTTATTTAAGTTTTTTTTTGGATTATTTGTTTGAAAGTTTTTTTATTTATCTCGATCTTATATTATGGATGAGAGGTTAGTTGAGTTAACCTGAGATAACATGAGTTTCTTTTCCCCATTCATTTTACATTGATTTTTTTTAATTTTATCACTTGACATTAAATTATTGACTCTTAAATTTCATCATTTTTAATTTTTTCTTCTATTAAGTTATCCCGAGAGCGAGTATGTAAAATTAATCTGAACTAGCTCAATTTCTTTTTATTGAACTTTGATTTTTTTTTTACTAGGTCTTTCTTTTAAAATTCTATTTTTTTTAATCTCAATCTTATATCATGAGTCATAGGTTAATCAAATAGCTCAGGTTGACTTGAGTTTTCTTCTTCAATGTTATTTATTTTAAAATTGTTTTTTTTTCATCCTTTGATATTCAATTAATAGGCCTTGAGCTTGGCAATTTATTTCTCTTTTCTTTATGTGGGTTATTTTGGTTTCATATCTCAAGTCACATGTTAGTAAAGTTAACATAGATTTGCTTAAATTATAGTTGTCTGAGTTTTTTTTTTATGTTAGGAAAAATTTGACTCAGTACGCAGCGTAACACATATTGTCTATCTAATTATGACATAAATAATGATAGTAATGGTAATGGTAATGTCAATAATGATGTTCTTATTGACAAGCTAGAGGTCGAATGCAAAATGAACATGAAAGTTGCTCAACAAAATAAATTTACTAATATAGGTTATGTTGATTATCTTTTTGACCATAAATTTGCTATTATCACAGAGATAGATTTATTTAAGGATTATATAAATTCAACATATGTTGATGAATTCATGTTTTTTAAGTAAAATTTAACATTAAAGAAATGAAACTGATATCTAAATTTTTTATATATATGGAAAAAAAAAGATTGAAAGGTCTTGATTTAATATCTAAAAGAACATGATAAGAGTAGTTTCAATATGGGGACAAGTTTCTTCCAACCTGGAAAGAATGCTATGACTGCAGTAAGTTTCATATAATTAGTGTTTTTTGAAATAGTTTATTATGTAATATTTATACTAGTAGTTTGGACCAATTAAGATTTAGTTATTTATAAGAGCAAGGATTTATTTTAGTTAGTCTTTAAAAAGCTAGTACTACTATAATAATAAAAAACAACTTTATTTTGATAATTTTATTTAGCTGATGTTCCTTTTTCTATCTAGTTTATTTATGTAATACTATACAGTAATTTGGACAGCTGAGATTTAGTCATTTTTAAGACCATGGATTTATTTTAGTTAGAGTTTTGTTAGCCTTTAAAAAGATAATACTACTGTAATAAAAAATAACTTTGATATTTTAACAATTTTATTTCGGAGTTCTGTTAATTATCTTGTATTTTTTTTTCTAGATCAGTTCTTGAAAACAAACCTTTATATATATATATATATAAGTTGGTCTTTGTATCGGAGTCAACTAGTGCTGTTTGGTCAATCCGTATTCTTCGTTTGCTCCTGTTCAGTAGTGTTATCTCTGATTTATCCGAAGAAAGTTGGATAACAGCCATATTACTTGGAACAGTTATAAAGAATTTGGTTACTAAACTAACAGTGGAAATTCAATTCTGTAGAGAGAATATAGCTGATTCTGAAAGAGTTTGTTTCCTGCTGATATTAGAACAGCTATTTTGTAGAGACAGCACCTGTACATGTGTATATATATATCTAAGTTTGTCTACCCGTTTTCCTAACCCTACTTTCCTTGAAAGCTGGGTATATTTCTTTTCCTAGCTTTAGTGTCGATCATGGAGGACCAAAGGAGGGGGGCTGGTTTAGCAAATCCTGTTAACAACAGTAGCATTACTTACCCGTCTCATGCTCAGCTTGGTGTCAATCCTGGGCTTGTTCAGGGAGATCAGTACCCTCCTGGTTACAGGTTCAAGCCTAAAGATCAAGAGCTTATCTCGTGTTACCTGCTGTGCAAGATCCGGAACAGACCATTGCCACGCAATGGTATCCACGAAGTTACGTTATACAAATATAACCCAGAGACTCTTGCAGGTTGAACAGAACTCTCCTTTTTATTTTCCCTTTTCTATTCCTTCTTGAATGATTTCTTGCATTCTTTACTTTATATTATTTAGTGTTGTTTGTGAGATTATTTGCTCTTTCCAAAATGCTTTTTGCAGGGTAATATTAGGATAAAATCATAATTTTGAAGCTCTGTGTTTAATGTCTAACCTGTACCCTTAGGTTACCTGTTAATTAACAGTTGGTTATCCGCTCTGTGTTTACTTGTTTAATAAGAAATCTACATTCGTAAACCCTTCTTGGAAAGATCATGAGTACTCCTGTCTCTTATAATCGATATCATCATTGAATGAACAGCAGTGTGATTATTCCATGGCTTTGTAAGTATCTAAAAATTCCCTTTTTTTTACGTGCTACTATACAAGTCACCTGTGTCCATGACTTGGATACAGCAATTATCTGAAAATTTTGAATTTGGGTGATGGATTATGAAATTGAAGATATCTCATGCTAATTAGTTTCTTTTCCTCTAAAACTTCATGAATATTGATAAGAAAAATGATATTCTTGCAAGCTTTTAATTTGATAATGCGTGCGATTCTACTAGTTATATAGTAATTTAAAGGAAAAGTTTTGTTTGTTGATTTACAAATAGGAAACTACGAACCATATGGAGAGAAGGAATGGTACTTCTTAACACCAAGAGATAGGAAGTATCCAAATGGGGATCGACCAAACCGAGCCGCAGGCGATGGATATTGGAAGGCTACTGGAGCTGATACAGATGTTATAAGCGCCAATCAAGTTATTGGAAGCAAGAGGACCTTGGTCTTCTATAGAGGGAAAGCTCCAGGCGGTGACAAAACCAATTGGATTATGCATGAATATAGAGCAAGAAATTCTGATGGAGCACCAAAACGGACAAATGATGGTATGAGGGTAAGTTTAATTTTCCCTTTTTCTGATTATTTTTATACCGAAATCAATCTCTTCACTTTGAAGCTTTCAACTTATGCCGCTCTTTTTTATATATATACAAATTCAACGACCTAAATGTGCTTAGTGACAACTTAACGTTCCGTATTTTACAGTCTAATATTTCTCTTTCTTTCCCTAATGTTCAATGTTGTTGCCTCGTGTTATATGCAGCTTGATGAATGGGTGTTATGCAGAATTCATAACAGGAATGACGGTCCTCCTACAAATCGTATCAATGGACTACAGGATGATGAAATTGAAGATCAACCATCTGAAAATAATGGAAATCTGGTGCCACAACAAGTTGTGGTTCCTAGTATATCTGAATATCATAATCCTGGAAGTCAGTTGGGATATCTTGATACATCATATGGTAATTCTGTTTCTGCATTTCCTCAGAATTCTCAAAATGAGCTGGTGGCAGGAGTCTCTCAAAATCATGCGGTTTATAGTAGGAACACTGTGACTGGAAATTTTAATCCTGGAAGTCAGATGGGATATCTTGATAGCTATGGTAATTCTCAAAATGGGTTGGTGGCAGGAGTCTCTCAAGATCATGCGGTTACTAGTGTTGCTACAATGACTGGAAATTATAATCCTGTAAGTCAGATGGGTTATCTTGGCAGGTATGGTAATTTTGCTTTTGCATATCCTCATAATTCTCAAAATGGGCTGGCAAGAGTCTCTCAAGATAATGCGCTTCCTGGTATTCCTCAAACTACTAACCTTCAGCTTGACCAAAGTTCTAGTTATGTTCTGAAGACAATTTTGGATTATGAGATCAGTTCTTTTCAGTTCGGCAATGGAGGTAATAATGATTTCGGCGAAAACGACGATGATTTGTTTGGCTTGGATAATATTGTTCCCCCCTCGACGGCCTCCGATGATCGTAGTGATCACCATTAACCGCCTACATGCTAAGCATATGATAATTATGTAGTAGAATTCCCTAGTTTAGGGATTTTCTTTTTGGGCACGAGGTCGTCAATTATATTTTTATGCGTTTTTTTCCTCTTATTAGTATCAAAGTTGAATAATTTGGACAATTTTTTTGTGTTCATCTGGCTTACTTTGATTTATATGGTCCTCTAAAGCTTGATGATGAGGAATTCATATCCATGTCCTTAAAGAAGATAACTCCAAATAAATTAATATATCAAACCAATTTGGTGTGATTATGAGTTGAAATAGGTCCCAATTAATAACTATAAATAAATATGAAAAGAATTCTCTTATCTTTATAAAAGAGGATACTTAATTTATAGCGGTTCAAATTTGAATATATACTCATCATCTTAATTTATCAATACAGAACAGGTAATTATATATCCTTTTTCAATGTCTTAAAACCATGTTTAAAATATTAAACTGCAAGGAGAGCACCTCCCCGTCTTGTAAGAGAGTACAGTCATCGTCTAAGTTGGTTGGACTCCAAATGATTAAGCATATGAGTTCTCCTCGGTCTATCTGGCCCTCTTCTCGTTTTTTAATTTTTTAATTTTTTTTCTTCAAATTATGATAAGTTTTTATTTAAAAAATAATATTTATTATATATAAAAAAATACATGAATAAAAGAGTTTTTTTATCCTCGATTTAAACTATTGAAAGTCTTTATCAATATTTATTTTAATTTTTGTTATTTCTATTAAAAAATCCAGGTTGCTAGTAAAAAAAAGACACGTTTTGTTAAAAAAAAATACACAAATAAAAAAAAGGAAATTTTGGCTAAAAATATATATTTTTTATTTAGAATTTAAATTATTAATTTTTCTTACAGATATTTATTTTAATTATCATAAAATTAACTAAAAACAATTTAAAAAATACCCACGACATCATGTGAAGAGACAGACTAGTTATTTTTAGAACACTAAGGATCCACATGTACACTCGAACATCAGAGATCTAGGCACTATCAATTGTGCTCTAACCTGATTATATATAATTTGCCTACTAATGCTAGCCATAAATATTTTGTAAATATATAGTTTTATACATGTTTTCCATTATATTTCCAGCCAATAATTTGCAATATAAATATGCTTCATGTTCTATCAAAATCAGTTGTTTCTTTTCTTGATCAATAATTATTTCATATTAACATGTCACTGATATTTACTAACCTTTCAACCAATAATATTATCCAATAATATTATCGAGCTTTATAATAAATGGTAAATATTAATATTTTTACTAATAAATTATAATATTACTCCATGTGTGAGATGAACTGACATAATTAAAATTTATAAATACTTTAAATTAATATGGGAAAACAACAAGCTTACCTCCACAAAAACTCATTCTCGTATTTTTCTCTTATATTACATTTACTCTCAATTTTGTCATATATTAGTTCTCTGCTGCTAATGTCCAGCTTTATTTTTTAATATAAGAAAAGGATGATTCTAGAGCCATCCTAACGAAGCAGTATCGCTCGGCGCAACTTGATGAGAAGCCCAAATGCATAATAATAAGTTTGATTTTATTTGATATTTCAGTTTTATGTTTTTTTTTTGTTAAATTGAAAACCTGGGAAATGTAATGATACAATGGAATTAAATTGTTTATTCCTTGTTATTAGCAAGTCAACTGTCAATATTTATTTTCCATATTTAGCATCCTTGGTTTACTGCTTGATTTGTATTGATTTATATCCTATTTTAGTTTCCTTGATTTAAGATAGTTTCCTTGATTTAAGAGCTAATTGAAGCTTCTTCTTGTATATAAAAATATCATTCATCAGTAATGAAATATAAGAGTGGAATAACTCTCATTTTATAATTTCTCATGGTATCAGAGCCTTGATAACCAAGTGGTCACGAGTTCGAATCTCACCATCCCCATTTATTTGATAAAAATTAAGCACAAGATAAAGTGGGCCTGTGCAAGTTTCAAGTCCAAAGGGCTTTCACTTGAGGGGGTGTGTTAGAGAATAATATAAATCATATCCTGGGACCTCACCTAACAGCTCATCTGCTCAGTTATACTGTGACAATCGTGCTGCTATTCATATTGCTGCTAATCCAGTGCATCATGAACGCACAAAGCATATCGAGATCGACTGTCACTTTATTCGGGACTGTATCAAATCAGGGTCCATTGCTACAGCACACATTTCTTCTAAACTACAGCTTGCTGACCTCTTCACCAAAGCTCTTGGTTCCCATCAATTCTCGTTTCTTGTTGGCAAGTTGGGCATTCGTAACCTCCATGCTCCAACTTGAGGGGGCATATTAGCAAGTCAACTGTCAATATTTATTTTCCATATTTAGCATCCTTGGTTTACTGCTTGATTTGTATTGATTTATATCCTATTTTAGTTTCCTTGATTTAAGATAGTTTCCTTGATTTAAGAGCTAATTGAAGCTTCTTCTTGTATATAAAAATATCATTCATCAGTAATGAAATATAAGAGTGGAATAACTCTCATTTTATAATTTCTCATGGTATCAGAGCCTTGATAACCAAGTGGTCACGAGTTCGAATCTCACCATCCCCATTTATTTGATAAAAATTAAGCACAAGGTAAAGTGGGCCTGTGCAAGTTTCAAGTCCAAAGGGCTTTCACTTGAGGGGGTGTGTTAGAGAATAATATAAATCATATCCTGGGACCTCACCTAACAGCTTAAGCTTCTAGGTTGAGATGGTTCCTTGACACTTATTATTTTCTTTTTTCACTTACTTTATCCAGAGCGGATGCCTAATTTGACTAGCAGCTTATGGGGGCTATCATTGCTCCCGAAGGTGGCTACTGGGGACGTGGTAAGATCACTCTAGAATCCACAATTTGGACGGCTTCGAAGTTGATGGCATAGCCAATCCTTCCACTGAGTGCTTGGAGGAAGCTCCTACATTAGTGGTTTCGAACAGGCAACACGGCTTTGACTTTGAGATTGCGTAGATTCTTTTTATTTAGTCCCTGTGTTTTGAATGGTATTATAACTTAGTACATTATGTTTGAAAAATTATAATTAGTCTCCACTCTTGTTGATCACTATGTTGCTAAGACATTTTTTGGTTTTTTGTTTAATCCCAGATGAATAATTTAAAAGTATGCTGGGGTTGGTGAACAACCTCGGAGGTGACTCACTTTCACCAATGAATATTGAAATATGGGGTTAGTGGTTTTGGCACACAAGATATGGTTTTGTTAAATTAATGCTATAGACATGCAACACAACTTTTTAAGCCCAGTGAAAACATAATAAAAAAGAAAAGGTTCTAATATTATCAAAAGAAAAGCATATGAATCATTGTTTTAAACTAGGCATGAATAATTTACAAAAAAAAAATAAATGGCCTCCAGAAACTGCAGCATGTAATTGGCCTGGCTAAGTTTGTGGTCAGGAATCCCATATCATTGTGCCTTGTTCATGGTATCCAGCTGTTTACTTCTCATGTCATTACACCGACCAACTTGAAGTGCTCCACAGTTGAAAGGAACATTCTAATTCGCCACCATCCAGACTCCCTATAAATTGTCACAAAATTGTAACATTTTAGCAGGTCAAAATCAAACAAAACAAGTTAAGAGTCAAGAGCTTGCTGCAATACTTCATATTTGAAAACCATCAAGCGTTATTATAGGTTCATGGCTGCCTACCCTTCTGAGCCAAACCCTTTACTGCTGCTGCTAATGATCTCTCTTTTGGTTGGTTCTGATTTGGTGTTGGTTGACGCTGGTACCTTTTACCAAGATGTTGATATCATATGGGGAGACGGACGAGCTAAAATACTCAACAATGGCAATCTTCTAACACTTTCCCTTGACAGAGCATCTGGCTCAGGTTTCCAATCCAAGAATGAGTATCTCTTTGGCAAGTTTGATATCCAACTCAAGCTTGTCCCTGGCAACTCTGCTGGCACTGTTACTACTTTCTATGTAAGTCCTAATTAAGTCCATTCTCCAGTTCCTTTTGCTTTTGTTCTTTTTCCCAGATTACAAATAGATGAAGCCTAATTCTTAATATTTGCATGAAGCAGCTTCACTCACAAGGGTCAGCATGGGATGAGATTGACTTTGAGTTTTTGGGCAATTTGAGTGGTGATCCTTACTTAGTCCATACTAATGTGTACACTCAAGGAAAAGGTGACAGAGAGCAACAATTCTACCTCTGGTTTGATCCAACAGCTGATTTTCATACCTATTCAGTCCTCTGGAATCCAAGACATATTGTGTAAGTACATATTAATGTACATGCAACATTTCACAAAGCTTCTTCTTCTTCCCTTTTTCCAGTACTCGAAATATATATTAACTTCTATTTCTGTCCATCTAGATTCTATGTTGATGGGAGACCAATAAGGGAATTCAAAAACATGGAATCAATTGGAGTCCCATACCCCAAAAGGCAATCAATGAGGATGTATGCAAGCATATGGAATGCAGATGACTGGGCTACGAGAGGGGGCCTTGTGAAGACAGACTGGACTCAAGCTCCCTTTACCGTTTCATACAGAAACTTCAATGCCGAAGCTTGTATTGGGTCTAATGGAGTCTCTTCTTGCAATAACTCAACTAATAACCGGTGGTACTCTCAAGAGCTGGATTCTACAAGTCAAAAACAGCTGAAATGGGTGCGGGAGAATTATATGGTTTACAATTACTGTGCAGACACTAAGCGATTCCCTCAGGGCCTCCCTCTTGAATGCAATACCACCAAGAAGTAGGGGGAGTATAGCTTGCTCACATATAGAGTTGTTCTTCCATGTAATTTCCAGTTTTCCAGATTAGACAATATACTTTACAGGACAGGGTATGATGTATATAAATAAAATATATACCGTTCTCTTCGCATGTAGTAGTAACTGATTATGCTCTTTCATAACTAAGATGCTACGGGTGTTAACAGTAAATCTTAGAGGTTCATCTTTCTTCTTTCTTTTTCTGTTTTGTTATAAAAAGGTGATTTTAGTTTGACCTCAGCTATGAAAAATTAATGTAAATCGAAGATATATAAACATGAAATTAAACCTTTTGGAGCGCAAGCAAATCTAGATTCTAAGTTTTTACTAGCTGAATCATGTCCCCAGTGATTTCTACAATTTTATTCATGCTTCGTGCATGTACACAGTAGAAGTCAAATGGTAGATTGGCATCTAACGACAAATCTAACTCAAATTACATTCATTACTAGTTTAATCGCCTGCGCTGTATGGAGCAGATTAAATTTTTTAAAATATGAAAAAAAATATTTAGACTACAATAAATTATTTAGTATTATTTTAAATAAAATTTAACAGGTTAATTTTAAAATCTTCCGACCTGATTTCTTGTTTCGTCCGAGTTTAAATTTAATTTATGTAAGAGTTATTTTGACATGACTTAGTTAACTTAACAGATCAAAAAATAACCCGGATGATCAATAAAAAATGTAGTTTGTTTTTTTTTAAAAATGATTTTTTTAATATTAAAATGATGATATATTTGATTGACTTGGACTTTATGACTTAACTTGTCAAACCTGCAACTCGAATCATGAACTTTATCGAGTTTAATAATATTATGATAATAAAAATAACACATGTAAAAATTGAGTATCAATCAAATATAAAAACATTTATTCGAGATTGTAATAATCTAAAAAAATTAAAATAAATTACGAATACTAATTAAAAATTAATTAAATATTAAAAAATAAAAATAAACAAAATAAAAAGGATTCAATCAAAAAAAATAAATGAAAATAATTTTTTTTTTTTTTGAAAGAGCCCGACCTATCGGTCAACCTTTATACTTTATTATTATAGAATTATTTGAGATCTTAAAAAAATAATTAATACAACTTTTATTATTATATCAGACAGGCCCGGGGTACCTTTGGGAACTGGGATGCCAGTTAGAAAGCACAAGTTGAGGAAGAACTGGCATGGCAGCTACCACATAAAAGTCATCAAGCTATTGGGACTTCAATTTGATTGGAACGTTCAGCAAACTATTATAAAACAATTCTGAAAAAATTTGAAGTTATAAAGGTGGAAATGGAATATTGATAAATTTATAGCTTAGCAATAAGCAGAAGCTTGGGTAAATACTCCATCATCACAGGCTGGGAACTTGAATCATGCATGAAAAAAGGACAGTGAGCTTAATTTGTTTTTTTTAATTGTATCAAACAATTAAAAAACAAAAAAACAAAATTGAATGTGAAAAGTTTCTTCAAGCTTATCTCAAGTTCACGAGTTCGCCATAACATCCAACTTGGAGCAGCCAAATGAAAGTTGACGAACTTGCATAGCCTCACAGGCAACGCATTGTTTTGTTCATATACAGACAAACAAGTTGCACGAGTCATTGCGTCATCTATAGCTAGCTGAGCGACAATCCTTACAGGGATTTTTTTAATTTTTTCTCAATAGTAAAATACTTTTATAAACTTATGCGGTAGCTAGACTTGGAGGTTTTTGAATTGCAGCTTCAATGCTTAAAATTTGTTTGGAAGTAATTTTTTTAGTGTTTTTATATTTTTTTTGAATTGTTAATATTAAAATGAATTTTAAAAAATATATATATAATTTTAAAATTTTTCTAAAAAAACATTTTTAAACATAACCTCTAATATTGGGTATTAATCACGGTAATCCCTCTTATAATTTCCGTGAGGAAACCCTTTTTCTTTAGCAGCTTTCAAAGCCGAGTACGTATTATCATAATTAATTAAGATGTTGAATTTTCCATTTTAAAAGAAAATAAAATCATATAGATGCTTCAGAACGTGAATCTCGATATAGTTGATGGCTTTACATATTATTGATTTTGTCTAAATTAATATCTTCTCCAAAAATAATTGACGCTACAAATTAATAAACAATCAATTTTGCTCCGAATTATTTTTTTGCAATTTCTTAATCTCCATCAATTGAATTTTTAAATTGAGAGACGCATGTTAGAATCAATTATCATTAAAAAAAAAAAAGCTCATGCAAAGAACATGAGCCCCACTTTAAAGGAAAATAATCTCGTGGACAAATTGATTTGGGGATGGGTTTATGTGATTTCTTAATGGTTTATGTTAATTAATTTAAAAAATACCTCAATAGAAAAATCTAAATTGCTAGATATAAAATTAATACCAAAATTGTTTGGGATAAAACTGAAACTAATCTTATAATTATAATATTTGAGGTCTTGTTTTCCTTGTAGGGTTCGATTGAACTCTATATTTTATTTTATTTATTTATTTGGTTCAATGGCTGAACTATAGATTATGTAATAAGAGGATCAGTCCTTCATTAATCAAATATAATTCCTCTCGTTCTAATTGGTAGTGGGATTTGATTTCAATGAAGTTACTAGCTAGCAACATGCCAAATGACTTTACGTTTGAAATCTATTAAAAAAACAAAACAAAATAAAATAACGAAATCTAGTAAGCCTGTGATCTTATCTGAATTTGAGAATTGCATTTAATGATATATGGTCCTCCTTTCACCTCAAAAACTGACCACATTTGAGACCCCTTCATCTAATGGCAAGTATTTTATTTTATTTTTTTTGTTTTTGTTTTAAATTTCAATTCAAAGTTGTAGCCCCTGTTTTACGTTGCATTCTAAACTGGGGTTGAGAAAATTTAATATTTTTTTTTAATTTTTAGATCATTTAGATATACTAATATTAAAAATAATTTTTAAAAAATAAAAAATTTTATTTTGATATATTTTTGAGTAAAAAATGCTTTTAAAAAAAACTACTATTACATTTTCAAACATCCTTATAATAATGAATTTTGATTATAGGATTAACAATTTGTTCTTGTAATAATTTTAGTCCATGATTTCTAGAGTACAACATTAAAAAATAAGAGATAAATTGGAAAATTAACATATAAAATACAATTAAATAACAAATTAATACATGATTTTTTTTTGAAATAGCACAATTTAAAAATATCACGGTTTAGCATACATTTTAATAATATCATAATTTAGAAACATAATATTTAACTAAATATTATAGTTTTTAACCGTGATATCAATTATTATTTTAATATGGTTATAAACTTAAATATTTATTGATGTTATAAAAGCGTGATGTTAGCTTCTCACTCTTTTGAAACATGATAATATTAAAATATATTATTTTTTAAAATGATATTATTTCATCGAAAATTTAAATCTACCATGCTAATTTTCTTGAAAAAATCCAAAAGCAAGATGGTACTAATCAATGACGATATAATACAGTCACCAAAAAAAGACAAGAACGACTATAATATGTTCCTGAGATTTTGACAGACAGGAAGTACTTTCATGCTGGAGGATGATAGTAGAGAGTAAGCATGGAGCAACCATTTTGGAGTTTGGTGATGGTTCAAAGGCCCAAATTGTGTATGCGGTGGGAATGGATTATCATCACCAAATTTGACCATGCAAATGTCATAATAGTTCCAGTTAGGGAATGAAACGAAAAGCATCACAAGTTTTGGACCATTTCTTGATTTCTTCTTTTTTTTTTTCATTTATGCCAGCACTTGCCATTTGTTGACAACTTCAAATTCAAGTTCTCGACGACAAGGAACCTTCCAAAAACACATGTATAATGTTTTCTGTCCTTTTACTTGCTATCCTTGCCTATATTTACAGTACCCTGTTCGAATCAATTTACAATTTCTGGATCTCATTTCCACTTTGTATGGGGTCTGAATCAATGGCTTCTTATAAGTCAAGCACTGGTATTTTGAATTTTCTGCTGATTTCTCTCTTGGATAGCTCTTTGATTGTTTCTTGTATCGCTAGTAAATTCTACCAAGAATTTGACATATCCTGGGGAAATGGCCGTGGTAAGATACTCAACAACGGAGACCTTCTTACTCTGTCTCTTGACAAAGCTTCGGGCTCAGGATTTCAATCAAAGAATGAGTATCTCTTTGGCAAGATTGACATGCAACTCAAACTTGTACCTGGCAACTCTGCTGGCACTGTCACTGCCTACTATGTAATTTATAGTTTCTTTTTGAACATGTCCACTTCATAATTCAGCTACGCCAGCAAGCTATGATAAGAATCCTAATACATATCATTAATGTTTGTATTTCAGCTGAAATCACCAGGGAATTCATGGGATGAGATAGACTTTGAATTCTTAGGCAACTTAAGCGGAGATCCTTACACGCTACATACTAATGTTTACAGTCAAGGCAAGGGTGACAGAGAGCAACAATTTCGTCTATGGTTTGACCCCACAGCAGACTTTCACACCTATTCCATTCTATGGAATCCCAAACTCATCATGTAGGAATCGTTACTATCCTTCTTGTGGTTTTTTCATTTTTAATTTCTATCTCCTTCATAACTTGGTTCTTTGTTATCTTTTTCAGCTTCTCAGTTGACGGGAAACCCATTAGAGAGTTCAAGAATTTGGAGTCAATTGGGGTTCCCTTCCCAAAGAAACAACAAATGAGAATATACTCGAGCCTCTGGAACGCTGATGACTGGGCCACTAGAGGCGGTCTTATCAAGACTGACTGGACACGAGCTCCTTTCACTGCTTCTTACAGGAACTTCAATGCTGACGCTTGTATTTGGTCTGCTGGCAGAGCAGCTTGCTCTTCAAAGAATTCTTGGCTATGGAAACAATTGGATGCCACAAGTTTCCAAAGGCTCAAGTGGGTGCAAAAGAATTTCATGATTTACAATTATTGCACGGACACAAAGCGATTCCCTCTAGGCTTCCCTCCAGAGTGTAGTGTGAATATGTAAACCCTAAATTTCAATCACCATATATATGAATATAGCTTGTAACTCCTAGATTTCAATCACCATATATATACATATATGAATATAATTTGGTTGCTTGATGTACATATGTAATATTTGCATGTAATTTTTAGAATGAATGACCTCTGTTTTCTCAAACATAAATTAGTGTAATTTACTTTCATATTAAATATTTAGCGTGTCAGAAAGGAAAAAATAAGCATATGCTGGCAAGCAGCAACAGAAAATTAACTTGTTAATTATTGCAGAAAATCTGAATTTCTCCCCTTCATTTATCATTATTGTGTGGCCTTGTGCCTATGATTTTCGTACCGTAACACAAACCATCTATCTATCTAGTATATTGCTAGGATCACTGCAGCCGTTGATCAGTCATGATTTACTACTTTACTTTAAATAGATTATTATCATTATTACGAAAGGAAATGTGACTGTGTTGGGCAATAGGTATGTATTTGACCCAGTTGGCATGAATTGATTCAAGAAGTTAGATAAAGCCAGTGAAAACAGTTTGTGATCACAAAATTTTCATGGAACCACCATCTTCCCTCCGAGGGACTGCTTATAATTGTATGTGACTTCTGTAGACTCAAACAACTTGCCATTTTCTGAAGCATATGGAATCACTTTATTACAAGTTTTAACCACAGAAGTGCAGAGATTTAACTACCAAAAAACATGTCAAGTCAATTATATATATATATATATATATATATATATATAACCTAAGTTCAAAACAAATATAGGAATTCAAGTTACTAGTCTTTTTTTTTCCGTTCATTCATTGAAATTACTTGTTAATGCAAAATGAAAAGGTTGGTTAACATAGCTTAATCAATCATAATTGTAATTTAATTATTTTGAAATCTTGGTGAGTCAATTCAATGACCATCAATCCGTGTCTTACTTTGAATTGGACTTTTTTTTTTATCTATTATATAGTTGATGTAGAAAAATTTGGATGATCTAGTTAGTTAATTCAGATCTGATGATTCAAGTTTTTTTTTTTTCGAAATAGCTTTCATGTAAGAAAAATAAAACAATGACATGGTTTTTTTTCTTGAATTTTGTTTGAATTTTTTCTCGAGTTTTGTTTCAAAATAACCATGTTTAAAAGAATTCTAAAATAACATATTAGTTAAAAAAAAATTTAAATGATGTCGTATTATTTTTTAAAAAATAATAGAATGTTTTTTCGCTTTTCACAAATCAATTTGGCTGACCCATGACTTGCCTTCTCCTAAGAACCAAGCAATGGAGATTTTCTCGAGTCTTTGGGAAGCTGATTACTAGGCAACTGAAAAGGTTAAAATAGATTAGACATAATCACACTTTGATATGTTTATATGATGTTTAGGAGTTTAATGTATTTGTTGATATATCTTTTTAAATCAAATCAGAGTTAATTTTGGCCTTCAATTCAAATTAAGAAATTCGATGAATTAATAAGCATAGAAAATCTTGATTAAAAAGAAAAGCATATATAGAAATTGAAAAGAAATCCATAAATCTTTTAATTTTTAGAATTTTAGGCCCAGGCCCATTCTCGCAGCCCAGCTGTGAAAACCCAGGAAAGGCAGGTGATGGAGACCATTAGGGATCATCATGGCTTGTGGATTAAAGATCTCTCTGGGTCTATTGGCTGTGCAACTAATATGATGGCTGAACTGTGGGCTTTTCGTCTGGTCTTATATTGGTTCAGACGTCTTCAGTGTTCTAATGTTATTATTGAATTGGGTATTTTTTTTCTTTTATTTTTATGTTTTTTATTTGAAAATATATTAAAATAATATATATATATATTTATATATATATTATTTTTTAAAATTTATTTTTAATATCATCATGTCAGAACAATATGATTCACTAGTAAAACTATTTGTTCTTATTAAAAAAAAAGCCGACTCTCTAACAATAAAGAAGGATTATTGAGGGAAATTAAATTTGATGACCTGTCCATTATTTCTTGATTTAGAGACGTGAAACAATATTTAAGCAGCATTGTATCTCCATCAATGAATCAATTAATTAATAGCATCAAATTATAGTAACTTTTCTCTCATGAGTATTCAATTATATATATAGTAGTCTTGAATGGTTACAATTATTGCTCCTCTACGTACGTATATGTAAATTTCCTTTTCCCATCACAAGGTTTACGAAGCCCTTCTTTGCACAATCTCTAGAAAGCGATTGAGAATCTTGATTTGAAGCCTAAAATGGCTAAGAATAATGATGAAGTGAGTGAGATATCAATGCATGACGAGGGCCGTGGCGACATGTTCAATCCCGCGGATTTGCGAGTTCTAGCCATTGATGCTAACGTTGTTTGCCTCAAGTATTTAGTAGCCATCCTCCAAAAGTGTCAATACAGAGGTTTGCTAATTATTCCTATCGCTAGTTCTTTAATTATATAAATTTTTAAGAGTTTATGTGGAGATTTTGGACGTCAGAGAATTACTAATTTGTTTTCAGTTTAGGTATCGTTAATTAACTGTTTTTTACTAATCTAGGGTTTTGAGTTTCCCTTATAATATTCTTAATCATGGGTGCCTTAAATTACATATTGTTTCTATGAACCAGAAAAAAAAATATTATGGTAGTTTTCCTTATCACGTAAGTGAAGATTAAATGATTCAAAGTAGAAGCATAAAAAAAGAGAGAAGAATTTGGAATTTGTAAAGGAACTAGTGATGAACCGTCTTAGAAAGAGATGATTACAAGATTATATAATTCAAATTGAAAGGGATTAATTTGCATGTTGCCCTAAACAAAATAAATTTAATCCGAGCTGGTTTAAGGTGGAAAAAATCTGATCGGTAATTGTCAGCAAAACCCTAATATCCTCACTAATTTGCCATATCCATCGTTCTATTCCATTGATCTTAATCACTATATAGAAACACCATTAATATTTATGAATGTCTCTTTTAATCTTTTTTTTTTTTTTCCTCTTAATACCTGCAATGTCAAATTCTTAACGAGAAGGAAAGAGACAACGCCAAATTAGTGAAATTACTATATATATTTATTTATTTTTCCTTAAACGACACACTATACCTAGAAGAAAAAAATTGTCCGAAAAGGGTTTGGATTGTATTTATAGTCAGACAGTACGGGATGAAAACTTATATGACGTTATGTGTGTAATTAGCTAGTATATATTTTACCATGATGGTCAACGTTAAATGTTAGTACTATATATTTAGTATATATTTTACTTTGCAATCGGAAGGTAATAGTAATTTGACTGAGAAACATGAATCGAACGAGTAAAAAAGGAGGCTGAAGAGTTCATTGAAAAATTCCCGCAATTATGATGAAGGTTATAAATCAGATTGAAGACATTGACATGGTCGATATTGATTAAATATATATAATCTTAATTTCATCTGGTTTGATGTTTGCCTTCTTCATTTCTTGTAGTTACATCAACAACATTAGCAGCTGAAGCTTTGAAGATTTTGAGGGAAAACAAGAATGATTACCACGTTGTTATTACTGATGTTAAAAGGCTTGACATGGATGGTTTCAAGCTGTTGGAGATCATAGGCCTTGAAATGGACTTACCCGTGATTCGTAAGCTTATGACATCCCCCGCACCAATCCTAATGTCTTTGTTCATGCCTTCCCTTGATTAATTACTATAGAATTAACGTATATTTTTTGTGGAGTAATCGCAGTGGTCTCGGCAGAGGACAGTCAAAGCAGCATAATGAAGGGAATAAGGCACGGGGCCAGAGACTATCTCTTAAAACCTGTAAGAATACAGGAAATGCAAAATATATGGCAGCATGTTGTAAGGAAGAGGCTCTCTGATTCTTCCGATAAATCTAGTAGCTTTACAAAGGAAATAATTGAACAAGAATCAGTGCCTTCAACCGAACCCATGGCAGAGGCAGAGGTCACGGGGGTCAAAGAGAAAGAAATTATCGGTAACCCAAATGGCGATGCTTGTAGTGGTAAAAAACCAAGGGTGACATGGTCCTCCGAGCTCCATGTTAAATTTGTTGATTGTGTTGAGAAACTAGAAGCACGTGGAGAGAGTAAGTTTTCTTCTACTGTCTTTGCTAGCTAGTGACATGATTAGTAATTTTATTTATATCGTGCCTATATATGTTTTCATGGGCTTAGCTTGTCTTAGCATATCCTTCTTTTGTGTTCTTACAAGAGTATCTTTGATGTTCATGTAGGAGTTCAGCCCAAAAGAATTCGTGAAATGATGAACGTGGAAGGTCTTAGTCGAGAAAACATTGCCAGTCATCTTCAGGTAAGTTAGATCACATACTCTCCCATACAACATCTACTTTACAACGTAATGGCTATTGATATTGATTAAGCGATGCAATTTCTGACTATTTAATGACTAATGTAGTAGGCAACAGAGTATCTTTTGCCAGTTTAATGGGATTGAAGGTATTGGTTACTTTTTTTCTCTTCTTCTTTCTCTGTTTAACAGAAATATCGAAACTTGTTGAAGAAGCACAAGGATAAAATGAACCAACAAGACAACGCTGGGACTGATTTGAATAGGTATGGAAGAATTTCAGCCACAAAGAACGGTCTTTGGAACACATATGGTGATTCTACACCGAAGCCACAATCACTAGCTAGTTCTTGTACAGATTCGAAAAGAATGTTTTTTCAGCCAAGTAAACAGAATGTTTTCCTAGAAAACTCGTTATCTAGCAATATCACAATGAGAAAATCTGTTCCAGTGCCAGAATTCAAAGGTTTAAACTTCTCAGCATCTAGTTCAACATGGGAATTGCCTACTGAGTACACGGGATCTCAGTCTTTCGGCCAAAATCCTGGTCTTTGTAATCTGTCACCTCTTTTATGCTCTCCTGCTGCTTCTTTCAAACCGTCCTTTCCGATGCTTGGACAAACTTTAATTGACAGGAGCCCAGCTTCTGTTCTTTCTAATCTGAGTTATTTTCCTGGTATGTAATTTTTGCACCTTTTTTCTGAGAATTTTATGATCTGTGTATGTTGTTATTGGTTTATATAAAAAGAATTGTCACAAAGTTGAACCATCGCATCCAGCCCCAAACGGATTTGTCCAATGGGATATTAAATTATTGGGAGTAATTTCTTTTAAGGTGAAATTAACATGGGAAACTATGGTAAAGAAATTCAGAAGAAACTTGAAAAAAAAGGGAAAAAAAAAAAGACTAGCTGTGTTATAGCACAATGATAAAGACAATTTATTCTTTATTTTCAGGGCATTATGGTGAAGGAATTTCTATGAATCTCTGTGGAAGTGGAACTTCAAACTTTAGAGAGCATGATAGTCACTGTGCATACAGGGACCAAAAATCACTGCTGGAAGACTTCATGAATAGTGAGGAAGCTAAGTTATTCATGGATGAGGAAATTAGCGACATGGTCAACCAGGTAACTACATATATGCACTGAAATAACAAGTAAATATTTCAGCTGGTTAATTTATCATTTATCATCTTTTAATTGACCTGTAGCTAGAATGATGACTATTCAGGCTATAGTTTTCTTCAGACTGACAAAATGGCAATTTGATATTAGCCCTTTGATAATGGTTCAGACATGTTCAACAGTGAGACAAAATCATAACACATCGTTTTCTTCTCCCTTGCAGTTTAACAGTGATGGGACTCCTAGGCTATGATTTGTGAAGTCCTTCCTTCTGAAGCTCTTGCAATCTACCACGCCAAACCAGAAATGCAAGTTTATTTTGTGATTTTACAGTGTACCTTAGAACTCTGACTAATATCTGGTGTTTGCATTTTTCCAGAATAGCTAGACCACATCTTGTGGTGTTTATATAGTATAATTCAACTTCATTGGTTAACCAAGTATCGTCAGAAACATCTGGCATATCTTGTTTATGGATTTGGACATGGGTTAAAATCATGTTTTTTAAAAATTTAAATTATTTTTATTTAAAATTAATTTTTTTATATTTTTTCATTCAATATCAAAAATAATTTTTTAAAAATAAAAAAAATATTATTTTGATCTATTTTCAAATAAAAAATACTTTTAAATATGATGATTATCACATTCTCAAGTATCATCAGCTACCTCTTTACCGACCATCGCTGCAACTTACTAGAAATCAGTCTTCAAGCAATCTAGGAACATCAATCAATTAAAGCATTATTTTTATGGTTCTTTTGAAGCCATGTCAATCATATTTATGAATGTAAAATGAACATTAGAATGGCGATAATTTGATGCGCAGCCTCGTAGTTTTAAGCAATAAATTGAAATAAATATCTCAGCAAATTCTAGTTTTAACCAAAAAGGAAAAGAAAAGGTCATTCATAGTAGCATCACATATACTTCTTTGATGATACAAAACATAAAAGCACGTAACGTAAGGAAAAACCCCAAATTCTAAAAAATTAAAAACATTAAACAAAGGCATGAAGGGGCCTGAGATGCACGTTTTGGCCCCCCCAGAAAGGAAACTAGAGAAAATGGCAGCTCAAAGAGCTATTATACTGCAGAAGACAGGCTTGCGCACGAGAATAACCGAGTTGATCACATCATTAGTAGGATGAAAGATGGAGAGAAGCTCAAATCCAACCAAATCATGTTCCTCGACAACAGGGTAAAGAAATGCTCTGGCTCCGTTTGCACTCCTAACAAGCAGAATTCCACCTTCCTTCATATACTTCCTTAAATGGCTAAGAATCTTCAATTTCTCGTCTTTGTTGAGACCAACCAAAGCAGCCAGAAATATACAATCATATTCGCTCAGCTTCTCTTTAACATTCACGATGTCACATGTCTCAAACTTCATTCTCTTCTCAAGCTCAGCATCAGAAACAACAAGTTGACGGGCGACACCACTAGCAGCCTCATCAACGTCAAAATTATCAAAATGGGTGAATTTCATATGATGTATAGCCATTATAAAAGAAGTTAGAGGCATTGGACCTGAACCCACGAAGGCCACCTTTTTTGGCTGCACCACCCCATTTTCATGAAGGATCCTATATTCTGGCTAACTTTACATAGTTCCCATAGTAGGGGAAAAGGTGAAGGCTGTTCAAGGGTTGAGGGGTCTCGATCAAGAATGTCGCAAATTCAAGCTCAAGTAGGCCTTCGGCACGGCCGCATAGATTGATGAGGCTTTCTCGCATTTCTTGCACCTCAATTGGGGCAAGGCAGTAGTATCAATGGTTGAAGGGAGGGTACATAATTTGACAAGGTGAGTGAAGAGGCTATTGACTTGCGTAGAAGGCCCCAACGAGTCAAGGTCAGATATGCTTGCATGAATTCGCATAATACGAGCAATAAGGAGCTCCGCCGGGATTTGGCTTTCAAAGTCGACATTTCGGGGGGAACCCATTGCTGCTAATGAATATATTATTTTCTACTAAAGCCAGGAAGTTTGGCGTGTGCTGGTCTTGTGAAAAGGCCTGGCTATATTACCAGTACATATAGATGCTGGGTTGAATTAATTAATGGTGAAAGTGATGTAAGATCTGCATAAGGTCTCACCATGCCAACAAGAAGCGTGGTGTTCCATGCCGAATGATCTAGGTTAGCAATGGGTGTAACAAAAAACAAGATCCTTGAGACTATATGTGATGACTGTGAGGAAGAAGATCCTACAAATGATTCACGTTCACACTATACTCATAATTCAATCAATTGGGAGTCAAAGTTAATCAGGCAAGGAACTTGCCTTGTGGGTTCAATTAATTAAGAAAAGCTCAAATAGTTGAGGGTTGGTTTTAATATGTTATATCTTGCTGCGTGTGGAGAGTTTTATCGTGATTGTTTTAAGCTTTAATTTAAAAAAAAAAAAACAGATATAAGTTGAGGGAAAGAAAATTTATTCCATTTTATTTTATGATTTGAGTCGTTTTTTAAATTTATTGGATTGGTAAATTTGTTTCTACAAGTTCTAGAATTGAGTATTTTTAGCTTTAAATGGACTGAAAAATGGGTTTGGAATATCAATAAGTCTCTCTCTCGCTTAGAGAAGGGCCGAGTAATTTGTATTTTGTTTTTACGAATATTAATTTACTCATATTAATTTGCATGGTTCAATTGGGCTAGAATGACAAGGCTTGGGCCTGGGTCACGTGGGCCACGTCTTAGATTAATTTAGAGGTCAAATGGACTGAATATATGGGCTTTTTCCTTAATGCCTGTCATGGTCGGCTCCCTGTGGTATCATGAAAACAACCGGGAGTTTGTTTCCTTTTGCCCCTTTTTTATATCTTGCGCCTTGCGCCTTTCGCCCCTTTTTTTAAAAAAAATATATATATATAGGTATGCTTTCCTCAAGGAAAAAAAAAAAGAAAAAAGAGGAGCTAAGAGGCATGAAGTGTTAAATTAACCGATTTTGGTTTCTCAAAAGGTTCAAAGGACACCGGGCAACACAATGAGAGTTTATTTAGCCACTGTTGTGTTTTGTGCCCATGTCACGAGGGTATTTGGCATTATATTTTAATATTGTTTGTTAAAATTATTTTTTTTTAGTATTTTTAATTATTTTAATATATTGATATCAAAAATAAATTTTAAAAAATAAAAAAAATAATATTTTTAAATTATTTTAATATGTGAATGCTTTTAAGCCTATTTTAAGTCATCACCACAATGTCAAACAAGTTCAATGTGTGTTATATTGTGTTGCGTTGTAATATGTTCTTATATTAAATAAATTGTTTTAAGATCGGACGGCCATTTTAATAGTAAATATGAATGATTTATTATTGATTATAAAAAACTTCGCCGATTAGTAATGAAAATAAAATCATATATGGGAGGTTCTTGTGCACCCTCTAATTGGTCTTATGGTCCCAACGACAATCAATTTTCTTCTCCTCCTCTACTGCCGTCTCTATTTTAAATCTATTGTATTTGAACGTACATATGTTTAAATTTGTATTAAATATTTGATTTTTATACTAATTTATTTGATTTTAATTATTTTTCTACTTATGTTCAATATACATTTTAAATATATATATATATATATATATATATATATATATTATTGACAGGGTTATTGACAGGGTTACTGATTGCACAACTCCATTAGTACATTCCAAAGAGTTAAAAAATAATTATTGCAAATGTTATTATTATGATAGGTTTACCGACGGAACTAGACCATCAATATATCTTAGAAAGTTGAAAAACAATTATTGTAAATGTCACCGCTACTATTAACACACTGATAGAATAATATATGATATTTTGTTGATAACATGTTATATTTATTTATGAATATACTGACGGACAAATAAAAACATTGATGGTATTACATATGGTTTTCTTGTTGGTGATATATTAAATTTACCACGGAATAAAGCAGGTAGATTTTTTTTAGGTGCTTTATCAATCAATAAATCTATCGGTATATTTATTACTGACATGCTCACTGACAATTCATAAATTATAGACAAGAGTTTTTCCAATGAACTGTTTCTGTCCGTAAATCTGTCGATAACATACATACCGACAACTATTAGCGTAAATACCAATAAAAAAAAACTATTAAATCTAATAGTGACCAACCTCATACTGTGAATAAGAATTTCTTTTAGAGGAGAACTATAAATCTTGGTCTAATAAATATGGTGGCTAGAAATTAGAGTGTAGATAGAGTTAGAAGACCATTAATGGGTTGTCCTGTGATTCATTTTATTTGCATTAATTTCATTTTCAAAGCAAGTTTTTTTTTTTTCTTTTTCCCTTCGGCTCTACATTTTAAGTTGTCATAAGCTAGCTTAGGCACGTGGCTCTACCTCATGCCCACGTTCTAGGGCTTTTTAAATGCCCAGAAACGTCGGGCAACCCAAGTAGGCACACCTAGCCTGCTCTTTTATTTCAGGTATTTGTTTTTTTTTTTTGGAATACCAATTTATTTTTTATGGTTAATTGTGTTTTTGCGATACTTATGATTATTATAGGTAAATAAAAATAAATATGATTTTTTATATAAATAATATGGGTTTAGTAGTATTGTTTTTCTTTGTTTTTGTTATTACATTATATCTTTCAATTTCTCTTTTTTACATCTTTTTTAAATATAAAATTTTTAACATTTGTGACTAAATCCTCACTTTATTATTTTTAATTGGATGATAAAATTTATTAGTTTGGATTTTTAAAATTTTTAAAAAACTTTTTATCTATATATATAGTTTTATTTTTATATTATTGATCTTATCGATACAAATTCTTGATAAGGATCATAGGATTTAACAAAATTAGATGAATAGAATCTACACAAGATTTTTTACTTTGAAAAATTCCAAAAAAAAAGGAAGAATATAATGGCAAACATGCCATTAACCCATTTTTATTGGTTAAATGCATAGGTGACTAACACGTTGTCTCTTAATTGAAAGAAAAAAAAATAGATATAAGGATCGATATAACTTTTAATAAAGGTAGGTTTTTATATATAAATTTTAACCCATAAAAAAATATAGTTTTTATTCTCCTAGTTTAACGACAACAGAAAAATATTCATGAGAATTAAATATATAATTTTTTACACTCTAAAAATATTGTTTTTATGATCCTATGGATTTCTAGAGTACATATGATATCTTGTACAAACCCTTTAACTTTTCACTAAATTTGTTTCTGTTTATTTTTATGTTTGGAAAGTGTTTTTAAAAAAATTAAAATTTTTATTTTATTTTTTTCTTTACTTTAAATTAATATATTTTTTAGTGTTTTCGGATCATTTTGATATAATTTTGATATACTGATGTCAACAATAATTTTAAAAAAATAAAAAAAAATTATTTTAATATATTTATAAATAAAAAACACTTTAAAAAATAACAATAACTATACTTATTTAATAAATAGTTATTTATAGCGTCCAAAATATTCTTATGAATTATAGCCGATACCAGCGTATAAAGAATTATTTCAAATACAGAGATTAATGCTACACTTAGAACTGTTGTGGCAGAAAGCAACTTGGTAATGAGATTAAATGCAAATTTTATGTCCAATCTATTCTATCTACAATGACATGTCATTTTCTTCCTATCCTCTAGAGCCAGGATCGATGAGGATAGTTTCGACATTTTCTCAAAAGCTGAATATGAGATGGACTCCTGGCATTAATGCAGACAGTTGGGAGTAGCCATCGACCCAACTTAACACCCTGTAGTGCATTTAGGATTGGTTTTTTTTTTTTTTTATAACAAAAATAGAATACTTTCCTAAAAGTTTTGGGATAATAATAGTGGTTGAATTTTTTTTTGAAAAATAGTGTAATTTTGAACACAATCACGTATTAAAATATTGTTTTTATATATAGTTGTTATTTAAAATAATCATGTCTCAAAATATATTTTCTACATAACTACTATTTAAAATAATAATTGTTAAGTGAATGTTTCAAAATACTATTTTTTTCAAATTAATTAACTTAAACAAAACTCAACTGAGATTTTTATGAATATCTAATAGCCAAAATATATGATTTAGGATCTAATGACCAAGTAAGAAAGAAGAGATAGGATGATGTGGAGGAAAGAAAAATAAGGGAAGAAAAAAAAGAATATATTTTTAGAAAGATCTTAACGAGATGATTTTAACTATATATTAAAAGAACACCAAATGAGATTGTAATTAACCCTAAATTAATACCGAACAAAACTCCTAGCAAAGTACAACTATATTTGATGATCTTTCAAGTATGATTAAACTCATCTAATCAAGATCTTTATAACGGTATTAAATGTGTTGAAAACAAATCTACGGTGTATTCTTAGTAATCCAATTTTTCTAGGCCATTAGATCTTGAATCTCATTTCTTGGCTATTGAATCTTCATAAAATTTTGGGTTAACTTTTTATTCACATTAATTAAAATTAAGGGGGCATGGTTTTTGGAACTATTGTTATTTTAAATAGAGATTGTATTTAAATTGTGCTATTTTTCTAATACCTTTCTAATATATGTTATTTTCTCAAAACTTTTATAAATCTATGTTAAAATTCTAAAATACACGTAAATATAATGGAAGTAATCCACATGTTTGTGCATTTGTTTTAATTTATCCATTTCCTACTACTTAAAAATAATAGAATTCTTTATGATATTTTATTATTTATATAAATAGTGAAAATATTAATATATTTGTTCAAGTTATATGATAATAATTTTGTATTGTAGCTTAGTTGGTAAGCATGTGTATCTAAACTTTAAAAAAATGGTTTTGATAGTTAGATGAGGCAATATTTTTTTTAACGACCTTAATAAAAAAAAATTAGAGTGAGGTGTGTGGGTTCGGCCTAATAATATTGGGCCAGGTGGTAGGTTTGATTCCTTTCTAACCTTTTCTTTTTTTATCTTAGGTTTTTTTTTTCTTAAGTGTTTTTTGGCACTCCGAAATATTTTTTATAGATTCATTTACTTTTCAGTTTTGATATAGTTTTCAAATATTATTATAAATTTTTATTTTTATTAGAATTTTAATATTTTTTTTCAATTATTATATAATATGAAAATAATATTACAAATAATAAATTGTTCATGAAAATTCAATTCAAGTTGTTTTTCTATTCTTAAAGTTTTTAAATAGATTTTAAACATGATTTTATCACACATATATATATTTTTTAGCTTTCATTAACACATAAAACATGCACATATTATTTTGATTTTTTATTAACTTGTTATAAAAATCATAAAATGTTTTTTTAATAGGAATAATAATTCTAGTTAAAAATCTTATGTTTTCTAAGATAAACAAGAGATACATTAAAAAAAATATTTAAATAAAAATAAATAAATTCAAAACAAGTATATTTTTAAATTTAATAACAATGCTAAAGAATTACATGAAATTTGGAACTAGAATATGCTATCTATATCAAATACAGTACAATGTTAAAAAAAAAAAAAAAGGAGTGAGGAGAGATTAAATTAATGTTTAGGAGTTTTTATTACGAACCATATCCATTGCCTACCAGTTCAAAACTTGTGTCTAACCATTAGGAAAAGCGTTTTATTTTGATTTTAAATCAATAAGGAAAATGTATACACATAACTATTTTATGTATTTTAAAATATTTAATTTTATGTTAGAAAATAATATAATACATAAAAACCTTACACGACGATAGTTTAAATTTCTGAATTAAAATAATTAAATACCAAACATATTACTTTATAATTAAATTGGAGCGACTTCATTTTTTAATGAAAAGAACTTGATAAAATCTTCTTATAGTTTGTTTTTCAAAATGATTCAAAGCCCAAGTAGAATTGAAAATTAATATAGAAATAAAGAAATATTTTTTATTTAAACATTAATTATTTAGCATGAGGCTTTGCCTTGTTATTTTGACTATTTAGTATATCTGTATATTTTCTACATCATTCATGATTTATTATTTCAGTATGGTTTAGTTAAAAAGAACATCAATCAAGTAATAAAATAGAAAAAAAATTCCTTATAGGAGAACATGGTTTCATTTGTGAGAACTTAAAAAAGCAAATCAATTAAATTATTTTTAACCAATTATTTGTTTTATATATATATCCTAGAAAAGGTTTATACATAAGGAATATATATATATATATATATATATATATATATATATATATATATATATATTCCTTATGTATAAACCTTTTCTAGGATGGATTTAACATCTCAACAATGCTCAGTATAGAACCTTTCTTTGGTGTGCATGTATCAAACATAAATATACAATCGGGGCCATAGCCAAAAACATAAGAAAAAAAAACCCAGCATTTAATGCATTCAGTGTGTACTCGTGGGCATCCACAAACCGATAGTCTCTCTCCCTCCCTCTCTCTCTCACACATCTGGAAGCCCTACAAAAGGTCTTACAGGAGGAGGATTCAGAGCAGAGCAGAGCAGAGATTATTTGATATATATATAGTCGAGAGAATGGCGCTGGAGATAGCCAAAATAGAGGCTATTCTAAGAGGTATGGCTATATTGCTCTTAGCTTCAACAGCTTGTTTAGTAGGTTTAGATTCTCAAACCAAGTTTGTAATAGTCTATGAAAAGGAAGTTACCTACAAGGACTTGCACGCTCTTGTGTAAGTTCTCTTTTCCTTATCAACTCTAAATATTTACCAGTATTTATAGTTAATTCTTAACGTATTCTAAACATTCACCTTCTTGCTTGATTATGCTGATCTTTGCTTGGTTTGCGTGCGCTGTGTTTATAGAGTTTTGGTGCATGTGGATGCTGTAGCTGCTGCTTACAATCTGCTTCAGCTATGTAGATGCTCTGTGTCAGCGTGGAGTCAAGGAAACTTCAAGGGATCTTACAGATATCTGTCCTGGGCTTGTTGCGTATTGGACCAGGTACATCTTTTCCCAGACAGACTTGCTGAGTGCTGACTTGATATACAGAACCCTACTCAAAGGTCAAAAAGACTCACTGAATACCACTGGCACTGTCATTTCAAGAACTCGACTAAGAACTTTATTGAGAAAGGACAAATATTACTGAATTACAGGACCATAAATGAAGTAAATAAGTGTGTGTTTGTATTTGAGGTTGAGATTGAGGTTAGATGTGGGATCATTAAAAAAATTATAAAAAATAAGAGAAATTAGTTTTTATAATTGAGTTTGGTATATAAATAGATTGTACCTAATCATAATCTCAACCACGAAAATTAAAACAAACACACTCGAGCAACCTTTACTTATTGCTCCTTTTTATTTTGCGACTGCCTTTTACTTAATGGCTCGTGGGCTGTGATCCCCTCCGCATTTACTCTGATTTGCAACATCTTTGATTGATAATTATGTTAATCTTCAATCACTTATCTATTTACTAACTGATTAGTAGGTAATTAAATATATTAAATGTTGGCGTATATAAAAACATAACAGTCAATAATGTTTTTCAAATTTTATTTTTTTTTCTAAATATTTGAAACAGTATGTTGTCTGGTGGTCACAATTTGACTATATATATAAAAAATTGTGTCATTGAATTTTTGTTTTAGAAAACTTTAATGGAGATATATTTCCTTTTAATTTTAAAAAATTATTAAATTTATTGGAGTTCATGATCCAAGTGCGGATTTAATAGGTTAAGCTATGAAATCATGATCGATTCAATATATTATTATTTTAATATTAAAAAATATTTTCTAGAATTTTTTTTAAATCAAACCATGATTTTTATTGATTATTCAAATTTTTTTTGGACTCGTCAAGCTAACTAGGTAATACCTAAAAATTATTTGCAACTTGAATATTTTTCTAACATTTAATTTTTTTTTTAATAAAACTCTCAACTTAGCGCTTGCCAACAATCCTTAGGAAACTAATTTAGTTTGTGTTTGTGCCAATTTACAAATAAATCCTTATTAAAAACCTCATCGAATTAACCCTATATTTGTTACAGTTTGTTGCTTTCTTTTGTAATATCGCCACATATACCAACTCTAGGAAGCTATTTTTCAAAAGAATTACTAAAATTAACCTACATGCCTTCCAACCAAGTTTCCAAAGTGTTCCACGAGGGCTTGTAGTCCAGCGGCAGAGGCAAGGTTTTCTTGCCTCTGTCACCTGGGTTCGAGCCCTTGCGTGCACGCCTGTCATCCCCGCGGTGTCTTACATGCCTACTGGGCTTGCAGGGTGTTCAGTGGATCCGGGGATTAGTTGTGGTGCGCGTAAGCTGACCCGAACACTCCGGATTACCAAAAAATAAAAAAAAAAAGTTTCCAAAGTGTTTAATTAATTAGTATCTGTAATTGACGTGCTGGCTTATCTAAAGTCCACATATTTTGATGTACTAATTAATTTACAGCGTAGGTAGTGCTACTACGAGGCTCAAATCTAAATTATTTTTACCTTTGCTTTTAAAAAAAGAGCTTATGTCATAAAAAAAATTATTTGATTTATTATTAAATTTCATTCAAAAATCTTTTTATCTAATTTTTTAATAGTTTAAATTTAAAATTAAACCATGTATAGTTTTTTTTAACGTGATTCAATCAACATACTAGATTCAATAATAACCCAAATAATTGGTATAGAATGTAGTTTGATTTTAAAAAAAATTAAGATGTTTTTTTTTAATATTAAGATGTTGATATATTAAATTGACTCGAGTTTTATAGCTTAACCCGTGAAATTCACGATCTAGATAATGAACTCCATTAAGTTTAATAACTTTGATTTTTTTAAAAAAAATTATTTTTTACTTAATTATATGATAAAAAAATAGACGCTAATATAACCAAGTAGAAATAAAAATCGAAACATTTGTTTAAAACTACAATAATCTTATAGAAAATAAATTAAAATAATTTATAAAAATAAATTAAAAATTAAGTAAATGTTAAAGATAAAACTGAAAAAACAAAAAGAAAAAAAAAAGTGGACGCAAAAAAAATAAAAATTCTTTCATTGTTCATATAAAATATAGGGAAGGATATGAATTGAAACCCGACTCTTCTACTTAGGCTTTGTTGGCATTGTTGCACATATGAATAATGCTCATGTGTATTATTGTTCTCTATCTGCTAAACAGTTAGCAGTGTACACTACGTTCGCAGCACACTCAGCAGCACTTGAGCACTCAGTTCTAGTCCTTACCGGTGCAGAAGTCTTTCAATGGATGAAGTGGTGCAATAGATTCACAAGATTCTGCTTCCAAATCGGCGGCGCTTTGACATGTGGTTACATAGCATCTGTGCTTATGGTCATGATATCATTCATCTCAGCCTTCAATTTGTTTAGGCTCTATTCACCAAAACACTTTCTTCGCTTAAAGGGAACATAGCCTGTTTTCAAAATTCTGATTGGAAACTGTGACATTTTCTTCTGCCTTTGCTGCTGTGTTAAGCTTGATCGTAAACGGCGCCACTCAGCTAGTGGTGTCCGTATTTGATCTTTGGATGTTTTTGGTGATTCCAACAGTTTATTGTAAATTCCAAAGAATATCTTGTATTTGTGCTCTCTACAGAATAAATGTCTTCCTTTTATGGTGAGAATCAAATCAGGGACAGCAAAACAAGCAGAACAAGGAGAAGAAAAAAGAATCGGCTCTTTCAACGAGACCGACTATGATTACAACTGGTGTAAACTTATGTAGGTTTTACATATTTATTCAAGTGAATATATCATGTACAAGATATAAAAGGAAGGTAAATATTTTAACAATCTTCTCAAATATACATGCTTTAATACGTCTCCACAAGCTGATGATCATGAACAAGAGATACTCAGCTTGAATCTAAGATACTGAAAATGGACTGCTAAAGTGGCTTAGCCATTAATGATTTTAATATATCTAATGGTATTGACAGAGTGTAAATTTGTTTAATTATGTTTATTTATTAAAAATTAAATTTTTTAAAATTTTATATAAAAATTTATAAAATTAATAATGTTTAAACCTAATCATCTCGTGGATCTCTGGCTTACGCTAAAACATTTGAACTCGACACGTTGCCGAGCCCAACAAAAGTCGGGCTTGGCAGTGTGATATAAATATAAAATAAAAAAAAGATGATGATGCCACAAATTCATTTTTGTTGATGGGCTGCTTATTGTGTTCTCCTTGTTATTGCTCACAATTGTATTCATCATTATAGATATCAAGTTAGGCCTGGATCCATTGGGCCTCGAAAGGACTTGGTTTTGAATTTGGATTCTATCCGTTGTCAATTTGAATTTCGATCATTCAAGTAATAAAAAGCAATGTTTGAGTATTATCACTCAGTCTTTGAAAGTTATAAGGGATTCCATCCTGGAATTCTCAATATTTGGATGCCAAACAATTTATAAATAAATAAAAAGAAATAATTTTGAGTATTATAACCCTATTAATATAAATTCACTAATTAAGATTATATCATTTGACCTAAAATAACTTAATAAATAAAAACTCGTAGATTTGAAGCTATCAGCAACTTTCAGTAAGAGATCTGGGTAGGATGACATTATTATTCTTTCCTGTCATATATATATATATATATATATTATTTACAATTTACAATCTTTTAAATGTTAGGTGCGGCAAACATTACAAAAAATAAAAACATTAGCTGATCCTAATTGGCTTAATAGCAAATCGCCAGCAAAGTGAAATCCTCTTTCATTATATAAATAGAAGAAAGATTACTCATAGTAACATTATTGCAGGAGATCAACCTGGTCTACAAAAGATGACAATGGGGCACCTAACCCTATGCTTTCCACCGATTTCGTGCCAAATCAAAGCTCCAACCCACAAACTATTCCTTTTTGCCACCCCTTTCTCCTTTCTTATAGCAATTTTGAAGCTCAACTTCTCGTCAATCTTGGAAAATTTAAGCTTCTTAGGTATCACACCAATCTTATAAAACCCTCTAAGACCCACCACTTTCGCCTTGTATTTTCTTGACCCTACTTCATTAACATTCTTCAGCCTCCTATAAAAGTTCACTCCCTTGTGTCCAACTTTCTCTGCAGCTACAACTATAGCCGGGTAATTCAATTGCCCTTTGCCGATATTTGAACAATTTGCATGTTTTCCACTAATAATATGTATCTCGTTCTTGGTGTAATTCAATTCACATAGAAAATCAATATAATCTTGGTAACCCAAATCAAATACCAAGCCGGGATCCAGTGCTCGTTCAGGATGGATATGCCCAGCTCCGAAATCAAACGGGTTAGCAGCCTTCCCTGTGGACTCATCAAGAATCAATGATGAACTCAACAAGGACACATTTCTGTAGTAATACAATTTATGCGTATTTGAGGTTGTCATTAGGGCTGATTTTATTTCACTCGGACCCCAATCGGGGTGGACCGATTTGATAATCGCTGCCACCCCTGATACGTGGGGACATGCCATGGAAGTTCCGGACATAATGTTAAATTGTGGCCGTCGATTATCTAATGCCACACTAGAAGGTCCAATGGCGTCCGTCCATGCCCCTAATATGTTCACACTGGGAGCTATAACATCAGGTTTCAGTATCCCGGGCACAGCTGAATTGGGTCCTCTGGATGAGAAGGCGGCCACAACGGGTGCTGGTTTTGCATGCTTTTCTACCGTTCCCTGAGATGAAATGTTTGCCACAGGACTATCACTAGACAAAATATAATCCTCAATTAACTTGGCTTCCAAGATGCCGACGGTAATAGTTGGGATCACATGAGGTTCCGAGATAATCCCGTCGGGGTCAATACTACCATGACATATGACCATAGCTACAGCTCCAAGTGAAAGTAGTGATGCTCCCAGCAGCATCCTTGGCATGTGCCCGGTGGTCAAGCAGAGTACAATGTTGCCCTTGACTAATTGGCGTGAGAAACTAAATTTAGACGAGCTGATTTCACCACCAAAGTAAAGCCGGTGAAATCCTCGGGTCAATTTGCTTTCTCGTGTCAGAGTGATAGATATTCCCGTAATCGTTATTCCGTTACCAAGAAGCAATTTTGCCGGGAAGTCTCGATCAATTGTTCCTGCACCAACTGTTGTGATCCATGGTGGAGCATTGGTGATGCTTGCCCAGGTGGGCCCCTCATTTCCGGCCGAGGAGGCGACAAATATACCACCAGAAAATGCTCGAAGTGATACAATTGATAATAGGTCAAGGTAAAATGGTAAACGGGACGAACCAAGAGATATTGATATGATATTAACGCCATCTAGAATTGCCTTCTCAAAAGCAGCACAAATATCCGATAGCAAGCAACCCGAGACCCAGCATACTTTATAAACCGCAATTCTTGCATTTGGAGCCATGCCTTGGGCCAACCCGCCAGCAAACCCATAGAAGCTGGATCCAGTAACTGGAGCTCCAGCAGCAATCGACGAAACATGTGTACCGTGGCCATCATGGTCTCTTGGTGACCGATATTCACTGGCAGGGTGATCCAAGTGTCCAAACAATGCCCTATAACCACCCGAAAAGAACCGGGCTCCTATTAATTTCTTGTTACAATTTGATTGATTGAACCCAAACCCAGTTTCGCATTTGCCTCTCCAATGAGCCGGGATGGGTTCTAATCCATCATCTGCAAAGCTTGGGTGTTCGGGCCAAATACCCGTGTCCATGAATCCTATAATAACGTTGGATCCTGAAGAGTTTAGAAGCTTCAGTTTTAAGTTATTAAGGCCAAGAAAAGATGGGGAACGCGTTGTGTGGAGGTGAAAGATTGAATCTGGAAACAAAGAGAGAACCCCATGTGAGCTGTTGATGTGTTTGGCTTGGTACGGGGTGAGAGATGCAGAGAAGCCATGAATGAGAGTGTTGTAAATGTGAATGAAAGAAGTAGTAGAAGAAGAAGAGGTAAGTAGAGAAGAGTACCAGTGACGATGAGAGAAGAAAGGTGAGGGTTTACAAAGTGGATCAACAAGAGCTATGAAAGTCATGAACCTAGTACTATTACTTGACGTTTTTGTGCTATTGGTGTTAAAGATTAATTCCCGAGAAGTCTGTGAAGAAGGATAGGTGAAGGAGAACAAGAAAAGAAAAACTGAAAGAAGAGGCCTCATGACTTCTGTTTATCAGAACAGTAACAGTTACACCAGACAAGTTTTTGAGCTTAGCTAGGTTTATCTTGTAGCTGATTTCACATTAATTAGTGCAAACGGATGTAGAAGAGAAGGCCATGAAGGGTCATTTTTTGTTTGACTAGGCATTAGTGGAGTTTATGCTTTGGCAGGAAGGCGCATGGCTTGTGAACTAGGATCGATGAATATGGCATATTTAGATAGCAGTGGCTGATGGGAGGTGTGTAAAGGCTAAGGAGGTAAAGCTTTTATGCTCAGAGCAGGCAGGCTGGATAATTTGTTGGGTTGTAAGTTTTCAGAGAGCTGTAACGGCGTGCAATTAAACAAGATATAACTTCATTGCTCATCGGCACCAGTAATCTTACTACTATTTAATGATCGATCGGTGCTTCCAAATCTTGAAAAAAAAAACATATTATTTACTTCTCTATGCTTCTTCATGAATCTATCAAGCAGGTGACGGATATATGTTTCTCTCAATTTTCTTCACTTCTGATTAGTTCTTTGAACTGAGTGTCAATGATTTAAAGGGTTGCTAAAACTACTGAAAAGAAATGTAAATCCGGTGATAACAATATATTAAGATTGGCATGAAACATTATTACGATATAAAGTAGGTTAAATTCAAGCTAATACTGTAAATAACTAGCTACCGAGATGAATTTAGCCTGATGCATTCAACAAGTCTGGAACACCACTTGATATATAGTCAAATTATAGAACACTGTATCGAGAGTTTGCTCCTCTTGTTATTCCAGAGGTTCGAACTCTAAAGTTTTTAATATTGATAATCATTAGAAATTCTAATCATTAAATTTCAGGTTTGATAAAAAATAATTAAAATACATGTAAATTAATCCGACATCCAAATAAAAAAAAATAAATAAATTATAAGACACTAAAACTAGTTATAAAACTTTATTTAGAGGTGCCCCGGAATAAATCAGGCAACGGAACCAAAATACATAGGATAGAGCGGCACCATAAAAATTAAAAAACTGAGAAAACTGGAAAAAAATAACTGAAAAAACTGAATCATAAAAAAAATCAATTAGAATTTTTTTAAAATCGACCGGTTCGGTTCGGTTTCAGTTTTATAAGCTTGAAACCGAAAAAACCAAACCAAACCCAAATAACAAAAACCCAGAGCCAAACCGGAACCGGTCGGTTTGAACCAGTTTTTGTTCTAAATTAACCGAACCGAAATCAGTCGGTTTGAATCGGTTTTGATTTTTTTATTTAAAAACCGGTTTTGTTATTTTTTTATAAAAACCGAACCGAACCGAAAATGATCACCCGTTATTTCCCCAATTACATTATCACAAACACATATATTATGAGTTTAAATTTTTTACATGCATTGTTTATTAAAACTTATATTTGTTGATGATAATCAAAGAGACTGAATCAAAGGATAAATAGATTACGATAATATATATATTTTCTAATTAACTTGCAGTACATTTAAATATTTGTATTGGAGTGTTATATAGGTATCATTTTCGTAAAAACATATGGAGCATGCATAAAAAATATTAAAACAACTTATGTACCAATCTAATTGATTTACCGACATCTTTAATCAATTTCTGGAGTTTGATGCAGAACAAATCTGAGCAGTAAGGACCCCAGTGCCAGAAGGATACTGATAAAGCTAGCACACCTGCAATGTTTACTGCTGCTCTCTAAATTCTTCAAATTTCTTTAAACTCCTGCAATAAAGCTCTCACCTACTCATGTTGATTTCCATAAACTTTTTTCTTGTTTTTATATCAATCTTCTTCCTTGGAAACAGAATGAACGTCCTTAAATGTTTGTTAATTAATGTAGCCCAATTCAACTAGAATTTCTAGTAGTTTCGTTTGTAGAACAGATTTTCATGTCCACACTTAAAAAATTCCGAAGAACCTAACAAGCATGTTGATGAAAATAAACATAATGTAGTAATAATCTGTTCAAGTTTAGTAAAGATGATGTGAAATTTACTCTTGTGCCTTCGAAAAGAAAATAATAACCCAAAGCTTGTGAAGTAGAGGGGAAGGATTTTCCTAATATAACTAGTTCAAAGCATAAGATGCAGGTAGGTTCTCGAGAAACTAGACAAGTTCGATAATTAATTGTGAAGACACTAGTGGTTGAGAAGGAAAAAAAGTTGAAAGAAATCCCGTTCGAAGCAAGAAAATATTGCTGGGTTCTATATAGAATCCATGAGCATAGTAAGGCTTCTGGTACGGGGTTATACAAAATTCTCACCCTTTTCTATAGCTATTAGATTTAGAACGTGTTTGACGTTTAAAAATTATTTTTGAGATTAAAATAATCCACAAATAAAAAAAATTAATTTTTAATAAAAAAATATATTTTTTTTTAAAACATAGATTTAACAGCGTTTCCAACCTATTTTTTAATTTTTTAAAACAAAATGAGTATTCTTCTTAGAACGATTTAAAACCCAATATGAAAGAAGAGCTCAGGTAGGCCTTTTCTTGTAGCCCATATTGCATAGGATATAAGGTTGGAAAACCTGGGTAAATAGGAAATGTGGACTAGTTTGAGCTATTTTTTTTTTTAAAAAAAAAAGAAAAGAAAAATGTGGACTCGTTTACGGGCAGGGTCTTAAGTTCTGTCTACACATTGTTCAATTCATCTCTTTCTAAGCTTCCATGATAAAATAATCAATCCATACTTTCAAGCGATGTTACTAGAGATTCCATTTTGGAAGAAAGATGAAGGGACCGGGAGAATATATGACCATAATATTTATTATGGAGACAACAAGCTATATGGTCTGAAATGTTTGAAAATATATTAATAAGTTATTTTTCAGTTTATTTTTTATAATATAATTAAATACTGAAAATTATTTTTCAATTTATTTTTCATTACACTACCAAATATCCAAAAATAATTTACTTTTCTAGAATTCACTTTTTTTTAAAAAAAACTATTTTCCAGCAATCAAACAGAATCTAAATCATGATTTTAGATTCATCCATTAAGATGTTGTTTTCACTAAATCACCTGTTAATTTCTTTATACTGTTTTTTTTACAACTTTAATCCTAAAAAAAATATAACTTAGAGCCCGTTTGGTTATGCAGCCGCGACTGTATTTTAATTAAAACGCAGTTTGCAACTGTTTGGTTAAAGAAAAAAGTAATATATTGTTCATGGGTCTCACTTGTTTTTTTGCGTTGGAAACGCAGTTAAAGAAAAGCAAGGATTCCTTGCTATTCTTGGACTGTTTATGTTAATTGCACTGTTCAATAAACAGTGAAAGAGAATTGTATTGTTCACGTGAACAGTGTAATAACCTTTTTTTTTAAAAAAAAAACTAGTTTAGAATGAATTTATACCTGATAATATTTTATCTAATATTTTTACACACTAAAAAAATTATGAAAACTATAGTTCTTGTCGGATGTATTTCATACGTAATGGAATTGTAGATGGTTTCATGAAATAATAAAAAATATTTTATATAAAGTATAATTTATTTCATGATGTAAGAGAAATAGTTAAATCCACAATATTTAAATTAAAAATCATCAATATTAATATATATATATATATATTTAAATTATTTTATAACCTTAATTTTAAAAGCATTATTAACCAAACACATTAAACTACCTTCTTCAACCTCAATTTCAACCACAGTTTTAACCAAACACTTATTTTTTCAAACCAACATCAACTAAAAATACTTTTTATAAAATAATTCTTTTCAAACTACAACCACAACAATTAACCCAATTCAGCAGTTATTTATTATCTGGAATCTCTACAAATAAATTACATGGGCAGATTTTCCGTGTCAAATCTCGTTGTTCTTTACTTTCTCATCCATTTACTTCCCACTAATAAATGATATATTTCTTTTCTCTAAGATTAATTGTATTTACCTTCAACTTAGGCCCGCAGGTTTCTGCTTTCCTTCCAGTTACCACACCTCTAATAATGATGAAATATGATCTTCCTACATGTCTATATATATCTTTTCTGTACATTTTATCATTGATTAGAATCTTTGTCATGTATTAACAATTTTCCCGACTAAAGACAGGCTGGAAGACCGTGCAAGAAATTGCTTCTCCCCCTGCCATGATAAAAAATCAGGATGATTTATCACACTTTGCATCATGACAGTGCTTTAACATGAACAAGAGAGGCCAGAGTACTTCCCAGATGATAATTATGAATGACCTACACACCCCCTTATGGGTTAATTATAGTGGGGCACGTTTGAACCAGTTGATAGAGAGTGTTTTTAATGCCGTGTTCGTGTTTTTAAAAACATAAAAAAAATTTATTTTTTAAAATGTTTTGACATTAACATGTTAAAAATAAAATTTTAAAAATAAAAAATATTTTATTTTAATATATTTTATGACCAAATCTGTTTGATAAAAGCTAAAATTAAGGATAAAAATGCATTTGAAAGTGTAATAATAATTATTTTATAAAAATTTTTATTTTAAATTTTTTTTATAATCAACATTAAAGGAATTTAATTTAAAATCAAAAAATAAAATTTTTTATTTTATTTAAAAAAAAAAAACTAACGAAAACGTCCTGGAAACGTGCTTTCCTGTCTAGCTTGAGCACTAGCCAGTGGAAAGTTGAAAAGACATGAAATGGGCCCCTTTGACAATTCGATTACGTGATAAAATGCTTAAGCTTCGTGTGATCTCAACTCTTATTAGACTCATTGGAATTCGGGATAAATATAAGTGAAACATTATCTCAACAGAGATACGATCATGACCGCCCAATACTGACATTGCAAAATATTATTGGCCCCCTCATAGGATTTGCACGATCTTTAATATTATCTAGATTACTTATATATCAGGGGTGATTTTTTTTTCTGTTAGGTTTTTATATAAAAAAATAACTAAACTAATTTTTTTTAAAAAAACCAAAATTAGGTTAAATCGATTAGTTTCGGTTTGGTTTGGTTTTTAGAATAAAAACTAGTTCAAACCGGTTTAGCTTAGTTTTTTTCCAGTTTTTTTCGGTTTGGGTTCGGTTTAGTTCGGTTTTTTCAGTTTTAGCCTTATAAAACCGAAACCGAACCAGTCATTTTTTTTCAAAATTTTAATCGGTTTAACCGGTTTTTTTTCACGATTCGGTTTTTTCAATTTTTTTATTTTTTTCTCACTCCTATTACATATTACATTTTTAAAGTGAGGACCTTCTCAATAATTTTCTGAATAGGTAGTTAAATGTTTAATCATCATTTTGTATCTCAAAGTTTAGATTGGTAAGTGATATATTAAACATAGTTTTATATTAATTATAATACATTTAAACTTGAAACTCTAATTATAATATACACTTTTAAATGCATTTATTTTAAAATTAAAACTTACATAAATCCATTACCATTTTATTTTTTAATTAAAAAAATGTTAAGATTTAAATTTATGGCTATTTCATCTACTTATCTCTAATATTAAATAAAAAATATATCAATTTAAAAAATTAAATTATTAAATTTAGTTTTCTTTGTTGCTATTCATTCACTGACATAACATATATGTGTTGGTGTTTTCTTGCTGACTAATTATAATTTGAAACTTATATAAAATTATTTTTTATTAAAAAATAATATAAAATTATTTCATGATTGTTTAATTCCTTGAATTGAAATCATTTTGTTATACATGGTTCAAGTTTTAATAAGTAAGAAATTTGGAGTTCAAACAATACTATTCTTACCTTTTCTTCTAAATAAAAATCACTATATAATGAAGTCATTGTGGAATTTTGAATCACAAAGTACAAGTATTACTTAAAAGACTGACAAATATAAATTTAAATCATGCATATATATTAATTTATTGTAGTAGTGAAATAAGTGGAAGAGAAGTGTAAATTATGTGATATACTAGGAAATGGATGCACACATGTTTATATTTGATAAATCACCTAGCTTCTACTAATCAATTCCAAAAAAGAGTTTCAAATTATGATCTATGTGGTTCTATAAATCAGCTGTGGATTTACCCAAATATTTGATGACGTGGATAAAATTGTAGGGATTTTTATGAATTAATGAAATATGACTAAGCCTAAAAAGAGACCTAGAATATTGCAAAGGGTGGTATTTTCAATTCAACGTGTTCGAATTATGATAGGAGATTTTACATGTTAAATTTCAAACCTGGTTATAACTAGATAAGTTTCTTAAAACTTTTAAATTAGATCTTAAAAGTGTGTTTAGGCTAATTTTTTTTTCTCTTTATATTTTGAATTCCCTAGTGTATTTAAGATTTTTATTGTTTTTTCTTTATTTATTTTTTAATTTTGCTAGTTTGATTAGTTCAATTTTTATATTTGTTTAAGTTATGAATTACTCGATGAGAAATTATTTAATAATAAAATTTTGATTTTTTTTCCATGAATACCTTATTTTACAGTACTCTATATAGTGTTCTTCATTTACGACAAATTAACTATGAGGATTCTAGCAAGAGAGGGTAAACAGGTAATGGACCATGGATGAATATTTAAATATCTTACAGTGCTCCAGCTTATGGTCCATAGAAATCTCCTTTGATTTTCAAAGTTCAGTTGGCAATCAATGGAATCTGCGCTCTTTAAGATTCTGGCAAACAAGTCTCATTTCTTGTTCCAATAAGTTGAATCTCTCTATCTGTTATGCCGCAAATTAGAATATCATGCGCTCTTCTTCTTCTTTCAGCAATAATACAAACCTAATGTTTCTTTTCAACAACATATATATATATATATATATATATATATATATATATATATATATTCCCACTACGTTTTCCTATGAGTAATTTCGGTCATTGAACCATAATTTAGGCCTATGCACTGGTTTCATGGTGGGATATCCTTTTTCTAGTTTGTTTTTGGCTTTTGATCTCCTGTTCTTTGCTGGGTAGGAATTTTCAATTTTTCTTGTTAATTTCTACTGCTAGATCGGAGGTCTATGTGTATCCTGTTAAAAATCTTAACTTTTAATTAAATCAAATTTTTAACTATAGTTTATAATAAACTTCTGATTTAGTTATAACTAAATATATTTATAATTTTTCTACAAGTGAAGATTTTTAAAAATAATTAAAATTAATTTGTAAAATATATATCAAACAAAACATTAAATTTCTTTCATTGCCCTTCCTAATATCTTTTATTTGTTTGGATAAATTATTTCAGTTAGAAATTGGTCGTTAATTATTTAGATCATAGAATTGATCATATCTGTACCAGTAGCTCAAAACGAATATATATTTGGACCACAAAACATTGTCTGAAGACGGAGAACTAGCTAGAAGCTAGCTTTAACGATGGACCACACAAACACCACACGATAATTTTGTATCACTAGCTGAAAAAAAGGATGAGACACAACATGAAACAAGTTATTGTCTGCTTGTATTTGATTAAAAAAATAAAAAAACATGGGTGTACGTATTTTAATTTCTTGTAAGATGTTGGAAAAGTAGGATTGGATTCCTAAGTTAACTTTACAGAAAAATTATGCCAACATTGTTTGCTTAGATGCCTTTTGGTTCGATATAAGTAGTGAAACAGCTTTCCTAAAAGTACAGAACCTTTTAATTTGTTTGTTTCACTGTAAAAAAATTAAAAATAAAATCATCGATGAAAAATATTATATTGAAATTTACTGCCACCAACCATGATAAAATTAAAAAAATATACATCAGTATTTCCATCGGTATTTTTTACATGTCAAATAATCAATGAAAATCTTGTTGATGATTTTAAAATAAAATTAAACCCAATAACCCTTTCAAACACAACCTCGTCAAATCTTTCTCCCATTCTTTGAATTTTCAATCGAAAATCTCTTTCCTTTCTTTTTCTTCCTAAAATCTCCATCCAACCCCATAAATTCGGCCATCACAATCATTCGACGCTAGCGCAACACCTTTCTTAAGGCCTAAGCTTTTTTTTCTTGGTTCATTTTCTTGTCAGACTTCACTTTGTCAAGTAAGAAAACCTATCAATTTATTTTATAAACCATTATGTTTAAAGTTAATCTACTAAAATTTATTTGTAATATGTTTATATATTTAAGTGTTTTACTTGTTGTATAAGTCAAAATTTAGTGTATTAATATAAAATTTATATTTTAGAGTTTGTTAGAGGCTTGGGTACAATGGATTTAATTTGTCATTTGAAGAAATTGAAAGTGATTTTGTAACTTAGATTTGTTAGAATTGAAGAAATGATGATTAATTTAATGGGTATTAATTATTCTCCAATTATTGATTTAAACATAGTGATAGATTATTGTTCACTCTTTTGAATTAAATTAAATGATATGTAAGTTGTTTGTTGTTACAAGATGGAAAAATCGAAGACGAAGTTAAGCTTACGAGAATCCTTTAGCTTAAGAGCATTACGACCATTGCTCGTATGGACATTGTTGTTGATTGCAAACATGTTTTTGTTTTTGTTTAGGAACTATGCATTGAATCTATTAAAACATCTTTAGCTTTCCCTCTTCAAATCTATTAAATTTGCTTGAGAATATGTTTTTCATGAGGCACTTTGAAGTAAAGCATCTAGGACTTGCTAGCTTAAATGATTGTAGAAATTTCAAAATTAAATAAATTAATTAATAAGAATCGACTAATTTTATGATATGTTCTTTGTGGTTTTAGTGCGCGGTATTAATACTAAATTTTCAATTCCTATGTTTATAATAAAATAAAATAACAGTTCACGCCATTAATTTTAAAATAGTATATATTCATCTATGTAAAGCTTAATAATTTTAAAATAATATATATTCATATATCTAAATTTCTTGGATAGAATATTTTGATATTGTTTGTGAGGTATAGATTTGACTTACAGATCATATTGTTAAATTAATTGAGATCAAATAGAGAAAGGAGGCTAGAATTCTGAATAATCTGTATATTATGAATGCTTAGTCTTAACCTAAATACAAATAGAGTATATATAGGTCAAACTGAAAGTACTATTCTATCCTTAATAAATAAGACCACATAAATATTATTTAACATCTCCCCTCAAACTCACGATGCGGCAGCTACAAGCATCAAGAGTTTGCCAACCAGAAAACGAAAACGAGAGATGGAATGCGCCTTAGTAAAGAAATCTGCAATCTGCAAGGAAGAAGGAACAAAAGGCAAAGCAATGGTGCCATGTTTGAGATGATGACGAGTAAGATGACAATCGATCTCAATGTGCTTAGTGCGCTCATGAAAAACCGAGTTATGAGCAATCTGAATAGAACTCTGGTTGTCACAATACATAGGAGTAGGATGAGAAAAGGAAATTCCCATATCAGCAAGTAACCAACGTAACCAAACAATCTCTTTGGTAGTAGATGCCATGGCACGATATTCTGCTTCGGTGGATGATTGAGAAACAATAGATTGTTTCTTGCTCTTCCAAGAAATAAGAGAATCACCTAAAAAGATACAGAACCCGGTAACAGACTTGCGATCTGTGGGATCACTACCATGATCAGCATCAGAGTATGCACGCAACTCCAAGGAAGAGGTGGATGAAAGTAAAAGACTCTGAAAAACTGTACCCCGAAGATATCGCAAAATACGAAGAACAGCTGCCCAGTGAACAGTAGTAGGAGAAGCAACAAACTGACTAACAACATGAACAGCATATGCAATATCTGGACGAGTAATGGTGAGATATACCAAACTCCCAACAATAGTGCGGTATAAAGTAGGATCTGTCAAAGGTAAACCATCAGAAGAAGAGTACCTTGCGTTAACCTCAATAGGAGTATCTACAGTTTTGTTATCAGTAAGTCTAGCCCGCTCAAGAATATCTGCAACATATTTCGACTGAGAAAGAAGGTAACCTCTAGGTGAGTATGCTACCTCAATACCCAGGAAATATCGAAGATAACCCAAATCCTTCATTTCAAATCGTCTAGCCAACTCTGTCTTCAAAACTGAAATACCATCAATATCATCACCAGTAATAATCATGTCATCAACATATAAAGACAGAATGATACGACCTGCATCAGTGCACTTAATAAAAAGAGCAGAATCATGACTGCTAGAAACAAAGCCAAGAGACGTGATCACAATAGAGAATTTCTCAAACCAAGCACGAGGTGCTTGTTTGAGACCATATAATGCTTTCTTAAGCTTACAAACATATCCAGAGTCATGTGAAATACCAGGAGGGGGTGCCATATAAACTTCTTCTTGAAGATCTCCATTCAAGAATGCATTTTTAACATCAAGCTGAGAAATATGCCACTGACGAACCGAAGCTACAGCAATAAGAGTGCGGATAGTAGTCATTTTTGCAACCGGGGCAAATGTCTCCTCATAGTCCATACCATACTGTTGAGAGTATCCTTTTGCAACCAGCCTAGCTTTGTATCGCTCAATAGACCCATCAGAATTAGTCTTGATCTTATACACCCAACGACAACCAACAACACTCTTACCAGGAGGTAGAGGAACCAGATCCCAAGTATCTGTCTTATGCAAAGCAGAAAGTTCCTCATCCATAGCTTGCTGCCAAAGCGGATCAAGAATTGCCTCTTTATAGGAAGAGGGCTCAAAGAGACAATGAATAGAAGCTAAAAAGGAAGTAAATGATGAAGAATAACAAGAATAAGCAAAATCTGGTAGTTTTGTGGACTTACGAATGCGGATGGACTGACGTGGAGGTGGATCAACAATCTCAGATGAAGCTTGAGGGGCTGTAGATGAGAATGGAGCTTCAGATGTGCTAGAGAGTAAAGTACCAGTACCTGCAGAGTTATGAGTACAAATTGATCGAACATAGGGAGAGGTATCATTACCAGAATCCTCAGAAAAAGGATCTATATGAATAAGATCAGATTTTGTCAGGCTATGAGTAGTGGATGGAATAGAAAAGAAAGGTATATGCTCAAGGAAGACAACATGACGAGACACATAAAGTTTCTGAGTTATTGGATCAAAACAACGATACCCCTTTTTACCTTCACCATAACCTAGAAAGACACAAATAGCGGATCGAGAGGATAACTTACTGCGTTCTACATGAGGACGAAGAACGAAACAAGTACAACCAAAAACTCTAAATGAGGAATAATCAGGGACATGCCCATATAACTTTTCAAAAGGAGATAGACCCAAACTATGAGAAGATGGAATTGTATTAATCAAACTTACAGCAGTAAGAACAGCTTCTCCCCAAAACTCACTAGGAACAAAGGCAGACAACAAGAGAGAACGAGCAGTTTCAACAATGTGCCTATGTTTTCTTTCAGCTACACCATTTTGTTCAGGAGTATCTGTACATGAAGTTTGGTGGATGGTTCCATCTAAGGCAAGCATTTGACAAAATTTATTAGAGGTGTATTCCCCACCCAAATCACATCTAAAGCATTTGATCACAGCAGAATGTTGAGTTTTGATAAGAGCTCGAAAAGCTGCATATATGTCAAAGAATTCAGAACGATGTTTCATTAAATAAACCCAACAATAACGAGTATGATCATCAATAAAAGAGACATAATATCGAGACCCTCCTTTTGTGGAAACAGGAGAAGGTCCCCATACATCAGAATGAATCAAATCAAATGGTGAAGATGAAACAGAAATACTTCGATTAAAAGGTAAAGCAGAAAATTTTGCCAATTTACATCCACTACAATCAGAAATGTCACAAGTTTTCAAATTTCCTAAAGCTCCTGTGGATGCCAAAAATCTCAAACGAGAAGATGAAACATGACCTAGACGGGAATGCCATAAATAAAAACTAGAAGATGAAAGACTCAAACGAAAAGAAGACAAATCAGCAGTAGCAGCAGCAGCGGTAGCAGCAGCAACTGGCACTTTTAACTCATCCAAAATATATAGTCCATTCTCCCTACGGCCTGTCCCAATCAGCTTCTGAGACTGCAGATCCTGTACACAACAAAAAGAACCAGAAAACATGACTAAATAATCACCAGAATCACATATTTGACCAACAGACGCAAGATTCAATTTGAGTTTTGGAATAAGATAAACATTAGGGAGAGACAAGTGAGGTGTGACAACAGAACCAACACCTGCTAAGGGCATGGGAGTGCCATCAGCAGTCATAACAGGAATGGAGGACAAAGGGGACACTGAGGTAAAAGATGAGGAATCTGGAGACATATGATGGGAAGCACCAGAATCCAAGACCCATTCAGAGTGTGACATACCTGAGGAATTATGAGGCAACTGACCTATGGAAGAAGAGGACATTGCTTGTGGCTGCAAGGAGAGAAACTTCTGAAATTGCTCAGCCAAAGTATTAGGATCGGTAATAGAGCCTGGGGAAGCTAATGCTGCAGTATTGTGGTGTGGTGGTTTATAACCCTGAGGTGGTCGATGAGCATTAGATTGTGACTGACTGCTAGACTTCCAAGCTTGATTCTGCTGTCTCAACTTAGGACACTGAGCCTTCCAATGACCTTTCTGCTTACAGAAACTGCACTCATCAAAGCCAACCCTTGTGTAAGGCTTGTTCTGATGATTAGAGAATGGCTTAGAAGGTACTGCTAGTACAGAAGGATTTGAAGCAGAAAGAATTCCCTTTTCAGAATAAGACTGAAGACGTATTTCTTCAGCCAATAACTCACTGACAACAGAGTCAACAGAAGGCAGTGGAGTACGATGCAGAATTGAACCTCTAAGTCCTTCGAAGTCACTGCGAAGCGCTGTTAAAAACTGTACCAATCGTTGCTGCTCTCTACGCTCAATATAGGCACCACATGCCTTTAATTCTGCTGATTCTGTAAGAGCCAATTGATCCCAAAGATCTGTCATAGCAGAATAAAACTCTTGAATACTCATATTCTTCTGATGAAGAGCTCGTATGTCATTCTCTAATTGGTACTGTTTTGCAAAATTTGATTGCGTGAATAACCTTTGCAGATGATCCCAAACCTCTTTTGCTGTCTCATACTTCGCCAACTGTGTACCTATCGAATGCTCAACAGAATTGTTGATCCAAGTAATGATCTTTGCATTATTTGCTTCCCATGTATCTATCAAAACAACATCCCCCTCCTCAATATTCTTAGGTATTATATAAGTTCCACTAACATACCCCCACATCTTTTTACCCTTAAGAAAATTTCGCATTACATAGCTCCAATACGAATAGTTCTTCCCATCCAACCTCACACTCACAGACTGAAGTGAATCATCTCTTTCAGTAGCCATAATTAACAATCACAGAGAACCAGAATGCAAAAGCAGCGGAAAACAAAATACCAAATTGCAGAAACTGAACAGAGATTGCAGAAACTAAACAAATATCTTCTCAAAATTAAATGATTACTCCAAAACACAAAACCAATTTGCAGAAACTGAACGCAAATACCAAATTGCAAAAGCTGAAGGGTAGACGAAATACCAAAATAATTGCAGAAACTGACGAAATACCAAATTTTGCAGAAGCGGAAGACAAAATATCACTCCAAAAAATTTGCTTGGGATTAAGCCTCGTTTCATAAAACCAGCTCTGATACCATGTTAAATTAATTGAGATCAAATAGAGAAAGGAGGCTAGAATTCTGAATAATCTGTATATTATGAATGCTTAGTCTTAACCTAAATACAAATAGAGTATATATAGGTCAAACTGAAAGTACTATTCTATCCTTAATAAATAAGACCACATAAATATTATTTAACACATATAATATGTATTTTTTCTGTAGATCATTTTGTTTAGTCAATCATGCAATTATATCTAATCAAATAAGTAACGTAGCATGCGTTCTAGGCATATAAATAAAAATTATATGCAAACTTGAATCCTAACATGCATACCATGATATATAAAGATAATTATATAATTTGAATACAATCATATTATAGCTATAATACTTACTTGTTTAAGAAACTTAAAGCCAATGTAAACTAGAAATTTGTTATTATCAATTTAGATCATTTGTTTTTAAAACTTTATTATTTATATTTTGGTGCAAAACTCTTTCTCATTATTCCAACAACTATACTTTTAAAGCATAAGCATGTAATTCCTTTAAAAGTTACGAATCAAATAAAGAATGAACTCAATATACGAGGGACAAAAACAAAAAAAGGCAAATAAAATTGAAAAAAAAAAGAAAAAGGTTGAAGACTTGAGAGCTAATGTAAAATGTTTAAAACACCTCTTCTTCAACCCTTTTTTATAATAACTTTTAAAACCAAAATTGATGCAAAAATGTTCTGGTAATTACGAAAACTAATTTTCATTGTTTTGTCTTAATTACCTTCATAAAAATTTTAAAATGTGGCATTTAGTTTGCCTTAACAAAACTTTTTTCCTTTAGAAAACTATTCGAGAGAAGAAAAAGAGGACGACTATTCAGACTGTTTATTCATGAGATAGATATAGAAATGGATTGATAAAAAATAATTTTTAATAGATCAAGGAAATATTTTATAGTAAACTCAAATTTAATTATAAAATAAGTTAGCTAAAAAACTCAAACTCAAACTCAAGATTTAAGAACTAAAATCTAAGACTTAGGACTTATGACCCATGCTCGCGTTTGTGCTTGATCTCGAGCTGAGCTAAATTGAATGGGACAATGGTTCTTTGACAAAATACAAGACAATCTTGTATTATTTTTCTTTTTATGTAGGATAAAAAGATTTTCATTTCACAGCAAATAAGTCAATTAATGGTTCTTTGATATTAATTTTTTCTTCATATTTATTTGTTTGAATTTTGTTGATGTTTTATGTTAAAAAATTTATATAGGATAATAATTTTCAAAAGAAAACTTAACACTACAAGTAAATGGAACTCATTTTAAATTTGACCTAAAAAATGCCACCCATCAGCCATGGTTTTATTTTTAAAAAAATTTCTATGGTAATATACACCAATGGCTTTGAAAGTATAAAACAGAACAAGAAGGTACGAACATCTAAATTGAAAAGCTCCATTATTCAAATTGCACCATTATTTTCGACCGAATTCAATGGTTCATATTTGTTTTGAGTTGCGTTTATCCTTTTTGTGTTATTTGGTTTTTAATTTTGATCTTTATTTTTTATTGTGTATTTTTTATTCTTTTCTCCATTTATTTTATTTTTCAATTTAGTCATTGAATAATTTCTTTCAATTATTTTTATGCATTGTTTAGTCCTTATTGTTTTAATTTTAATTTTTTAAAAGTTTACTTTTTTTATGATTTGAAAATTTTCTTTGTGGTTTTTTCATGTTTGTCTTTTACAGGATAATCTTAATCTCATAACTTGGTCTATTAGTTTTGATGATGTACCTGGTTTAAGTTCAATTTTTTTTAGGGTCTTTTTAAATTTTTTATTTATTTTCATCACTTAACATTAAATTATTAGGCTTTGAACTTCTTGATTTGTTTTTTTTTTCTTTATTTTGTTGGATTATCTCTACTTCATATCTCAAATCACAAGTTATTAAATATTATTTAAAAATAAATACATGTGTCAGGGTATAATGGGTTATCTTTGATATTAAGTTATTAATTCTTAAACTTTATAATTTTTTTTCGCTTTTATTTCTACAGGTTTTTCAGTCATATACCAGGAGAAATGGTTTAGTAAATTTAACATGATTTCTCTCATATTATTATCATTTGAATATCATTTTATTGTGTTGAAAAAATTTAGACCGGCCCACAGCAGCGTAATACTTATCTAGTGGAAGACAAAAGTTAAGCTCTATTTATAAAATTCAAAATCTTTTTTTTTTTTCCCAAAAGACATTCCATCCGATTTTCTGACTCTCCACATTTAAAGCTTTTCTGTTTTTAAGATTTAATTAAAATATCATGCATATCAAACATTAAAGTGAACAATAAAAAAGAAATCTTCGAAAATGAAGTTAGAAGTACTACAAGATTTCAAAGCCTTAAAGACAAATCTAGCTGGCTCAACTCTTCTTGAACATTTTCGGTTCTATATACCAGGGACCAAGAACCCCCTGCACCTTCTATGGAACCATAATTCATCTCTGTCCTGTCATAGCTCGCGTCACCAACAAACCTACCAGCATGTCCATGGTGCTCGAACCTTGCTATGGCTGGTTCATGATGTCGAGGAAAGCTTGGCCCACTCATGCAAGAAGACGATCCTGACCGTGGGTTCGATCTTCCATGAGCCCGTACGGATGAACTCATCTCTCGGCTCTTTTTGGCCAAGGTTCTCTCAAGCTTATGAGCATTTTGGTGACCCCCAAGAGCTTGTGAGCTATAAAACTTTCTTCGGCAGTAGTTGCATGAGAAAATTCGAGGTTCTGCCGGACTATGAGGTGATGATGAAGAAGAAGAGGATGGCTCGAGTACAAGTTCTAGGTTTAGTTGATTGCTTGGTAGGCTTAGATGTAGAGAGGTGTTTGGTTGGAAATCCATGGCCCTAGCCTAGAGGGATAGGGAGAAAGATAGAGTGAATAATTAGCCAAGTATTAATTGGAGATGGGGCTTGATGTAACTACGGATGAGTGGAGATCGATTATAATGGGGGGGGGGGGGGGGTTGGGGGTGAGAGAGAGAGAGAGAGAGAGATTTGTGGGAAGGAAAAAAAAAAGTTAGGCTATTTGAGTAAAGGAGAAATGTGGAGAGTAGAGATACAATGAAGTAGAAGGAGAAGGTCAGTCTTACATTATATAAGGTGCAATGGTTCACTGTTCCTGCAACCACATATAGTAGAATGAAAAAGAGATAGGCAATTTTGTTAGAATGTGTGTGTGAGAGAGAGAAAGAGAGAAAGAGACAGGAAGCTGCAAGGGCCAGTGTAGGATCGACGGGTTGTCGCCTCCATTAATGGCAGCATTATAATCCCTTGTCGGCCCTTGGAAAAATTCCGTCGTATTTCTCCTAATATATGTTCTGGTAACAGAGAGAACACTAAAAAAACCTAAATCTCAGTAATGCTTAGTTTTTATATCTTTTTTTCCCAATATCTTCTGAGCCTACGTAAATATTAGCCTATCTTTTCAATATGGATACAATATCAACTCCTCTCTAGCTATGATCAATGCAGTACGAGTTGAGATTATAATACACTGATCATGATTAATCTTGCTTGCTAATATTAGTATTAGATTAATCAACATGGAAAACCATCTTGACTTGACTAAACATGCAATATGATAATAGACCATTACTAAGTTTAGTCGCAAAACTATCCTATTGTCGTTGTTCATTGAACAACCCTACTGGATGAGAAGTAGCCCCTCTGCACTGAATCCATTTGCAAACCAGTTGGACACCTTTATGTTGTTCGATCGTAGACTACATTGTGACAAATAATCCAAGAGATTTCTGTGCTTAAGTACAAAACTCAATGTCCTTTCACTCTAGCTTTCCAACAGAGTACTTGTCAGTCACAAGATTTCTCCATGATATACGTATGAATGTTTTGCAACATTTTACTGAAAATTAGTTTCTTAGATCAAATAAACTTGACGTCCTTGTAACATAATTCAAGGATTATTTTTTAAAAAGAAAAATTTTAAACAGCCCTATCACCTTTAACACCTAACAAACCAAAAAAACCCTAAAAGATAAAACTACCTATCTACCCTTTCCCAACTCTCCCTTCTCCAGCACTGAAACTAGTCGCCCCATCCCTTTCACACCAATCTTTAGCCCCATAAAATGTTTTATGGTTGAAAAGTGTTTTTATAAAAATTTAAATTTTATTTTATAAAATTATTTTTATATGTATTTTTAGATCGTTTTAATGTATTAATGTCAAAAATAAAATTTTTTTGATATATTTTTAAATAAAAAATATTTTAAAAAACAACTACTATAATAATGTCAAACAAGTTGTTAGTGTTTCTTTATGCTTGTATAAAACATGTGAGCTTATATGGTATTGTGATAACGGTTGCTTTTCAAAGTGTTTTTCATTTTAAAATACATGAAAATAATATTTTTTTTATTTTTTAAAATTTATTTTAGATATTAGAATATCAAAACAATTTAAAAAATTTAAAGAATAATTTAAATTTTTTTAAAAAAAAACACTTTTTCACTCAGCAAAAACAAACTGTTCATACATCGAAGTAAACTTTTAGTGTCTCTAAAAATTAATTTGAGAAACTTTGGTACTGGAGAAAAGACAGCAGTAGTACTGTTGGTATGACCCATCCTAGTACATGACCTAGCGGGAACTTAATAATGCTATGAACTTAATAAATCCGGCCATCTATCATGTGCATCATTCATAATGTCATTGGCAAACAATCCTAAGACAAAAGTGTTGGAAATTGTAGAGAACAGATGATCGTTATCGTCCATAATGCCCTAGATGGGACCCCAATTTCCTTGTATGTGTGCCACCAAGGTTTTAAGTCGTCTACCTCACATCACATCCCATGGGGAATCTCTCTCTTTCTCTTCCAAATTTTGACATTGTAGTTAACTGAGACATGCACATGGGGCATGGGATTTAAAAAACTTTATAAAGAGCAAACAAAATAAAATCGGCCACTACCCTACGTGCTCTCAAACAGCCACTATAGTTTAATCGATTAAATTGGATAAGCTCTCATTAACATAATGATAACAATGATAATTGTGATCATGATTGTGGGATCAAGGTCTTGCAGGTCGGCTATGATTGCGCTGAGTGCTGTCTGTTAATCACAGACACAAAACAAACCAAGAAACTACATGCTGTTTATGTAGTGTATATGTATAGCTAGTCAAGTAGTCATAACATGAGATTCCAATCTCGCTAGGAGCACAAATTCCTTTTCTAAAGCATATATTATGTAGCAAATCAGTCAATAGGAATGTGTCTCTTTGTGCTTAACAAACCCATAAGACATGGAGATATACACTTGATCATATCCAGCGTACATCTTCATGTCTCGGTGGATTTTCCTTGTTCTTTTATGTGTATATATATAATATATATACGCACAACGTACCTAACTAAATTTATCAAGTTAAATATCAAAGCAGAACAAGCGACAGAGGGGTGGAGTGAAAGAGGCTCACATGGGAAAAGTTGAAGATGTTGGCGAGGGTGGTGATTAGACTGAAAGGAGCCTCTGGTTTCGCCGTATAGATAATAAGGATAGCCAATAAGGACGTCCTCAACATTCACCCAGATGACTGTGCAATGTTTGTGCGTTGTCGAACATTAATTAATGGGCTATGGAAGAGCTCAGTATTATGACTTGTGGTTCTCTTTTTTACCTACAAGTGGATAACAACTTCTATACTGTGCATTTTGCTCATCAAAATATGCCCCCATTAATTATAGCTTCTCGATTTTGTGTTCTGCTGGAGGCGGCCCAGGAGGGTAACTTGTAATGGGATAAGAAATTTCTCAAGGGATATAATACCCTCATCTCTTCAAGTGGCTTTATGTGGTGGGCTATATATATATATAGGTGTTGAAACTGGGTTTTTGTATTTTTCTTGTGGTGTATATGCACTTTCTCTTCAAGTGTTTTTAGTTCTCTTTGGTTTGGCTGCAACCACGAGTTCTGCTTTTGAATTTGGTGCTAAGATAGCTGCCATCACTGTTTGTTTGTCGAGAGTAGGGTCCGGTTCCTGCACACTTTTTACCCATATCCTCCCTGCACTTTTTGGGACTTTTTTGGTTCAGCTTTTGATCAACGATGGAAATTATTTGCAGATGTGAGAATGATTTTTTTAAAAAGTTATTTTTAAATTACTTTTTATATAAAAAAATATTAAATTAATGTTTTTAAACGGTTGTAATGTTTTAATATCAAAAATAAAACATTTATATATAAAAAAACATTATTTTACTTCATTTCCAATTAAAATAATATTTAAAAAAAACACCTGATCAAAAATCCATCAAACAACCCGATTGAGTTTTATCCACGTCTCATTTGATATTAGTAAAATAGGATAAAAACATAATCAAAGGAGGTAAAGAGTACTACTATTCAAGATCATATGAAATATGATTTTATTGTAGTGATAGGTGGCAGACAAAAAAGCAATTCAGGTTGACCTTCGAAATTGACACGTCGTCTATTGGAAGCTGACTTGTCACCACTGAGATTCTTCTAATTAAGTGGGGGGATGCACAATATGGATTTCTATTTTATTTTATTTTTCGTCTTTTTGTTACACAGTAGGTGACTGTGTGTGTACTCATCAACTGCACTACAAACTAGCAGCAACTAACAAGTGATGATAGAGAAATTGGGCGAAGAAGAACACTGTTTGATCCACACATTTCAAGAGATAATGATATAATATATCCAAGCATGGATAACGTTGCAAACCATCCATGTTTTATCCCATGTGTTTAGACTTGGAAGGTTAATATCACTTTGAGTTTCAGTGCAGTCATCAAGAGAGAGCGATAGGGGGAGGGGAGGAGCGGTGTCTGTTGTCTTTCATTTGGGCTGTATGGCCCCCCCCCCTCCTCCACCACTTACAATTTGGACTTGTGTGATAATATTGAGGAGATTAGAGTGCCCCGTAGGCTTTACACTCTCATGGCAATTCTTGGAAATGTGTGAACTGACTCAGTTTTTCCTACAAAGTTATATTCTGTGTGCCTGTTTTTCAAAGTAAAGACAATCCCTTCATCATTTATTTAGATTTCAAAAGAGACAATCGATAGTCCTCTACGCTAGGAATACTTCATCCTTTGCTTCAGTTTGATACTGTATCCTTTTGTAATTTCTTACGTGGCCAGGGAAATACAGCTTTCTTTTTTTTTCATCTTTCATGAAATCTGACAAAATATTCCTGATAGTGTATACAGATAGGTATTACTTATGAAATAATCTTGTCGATAATATCTATCTATAAATTTATTGATAATATTTAAGTTATAACCTATCAAGTGACCTCCTCTTTTCCTTTCCTATTTTTTCTTCTTCTTCCTTCATTTTTCTCTCAAAAACCACAGCCCCCCCCCCCCATTTTATTACAAATCAAACTCTCATCACCATAAATTTTACCACCTCAAATACACTCAGTTTATCAGCATTCATATTCTGATTTAAAAAAAATTTAGGATTTCTCACATCAAATAATCAAAAATACTCATTTTTTGTTTGAACTTAATTTTAAAAAGTTAATTTTTATTGCATAAATTTGTAGTATATGTATTCAAAAAAATACATTTGCTATGATACCAAAATTTAAAACCTCACTCCACTAGCAAGATATTATCCGCTTTGGCCCACGGGCCTCACAGATTTATTCATGGCAACCACGCATGACCTCAAAACGCGTCTTACTAGTCAAGGTGAGCATACTCATATAAAGCCCTCCCCGAAGTTCTCACTCGCCAATGTGAAATATTACAATCCACTCCCCTTAAGGAGCCCAACAACCCCGTCAGCACAACGGACAACCAGTGAGCCGGGCTCTGATACCAAATGTAACACCCCACCCCACTAGCAAAATATTGTTCACTTTGACCCACAGGTCTCACGGATTTGTTCTTGGCAGCCACGCATGGCCCCAAAACACGTTTTACTAGTCAAGATGAGCATGCTCATATAAGACCCTCCCCCAAGTTCTCACCCACCGATGTAGGATATTACAATATGGAGTTACCACCACCCATAAACGGATTGTCAGTGAGTAGTGGTTGATAAGTGCTTAGAGTAGTACCTACGCTGCTTGGTTCATCAACAACCGTGCAAGTGGAATTCCCTACTTCTATAGGCAGAATATATACTGGTATAATATAGATTATCATGCCTTCATGGAAATTCCTTACTTTCAAGCATTGTATGGTCGATTACTTTCAGATATTCTTCATTATCAAATTGGTCAGTCTCTAGTTCACGAGGTCGATAGGCAAATGTTGTCTCGTGATGTTTTGTTACTGTTAGAGAATAATATAAATCATATATTGGGACCTAAGCTAAAAACTTAAGCTATTAGGTTGAGATGGTTCTTTAACATAGTATTAGAGCCTTGATGACCAAGTAGTGACGAGTTTGAATCTCACCATCCTTATTTATTTGATAAAAATTAAGCACAAGATAATATGAGTTTGTACAAGTTTCAAGCTCAAAAGACTTTCACTTGAGAGGTGTGTTAAAAAATAATAAAATTTTTATTTGGAACCTAATCTAAAAACTTAAATTTTTGAGTTGAATTGATTCTTTAACCATTAAATTTGATCCATCGACCATTGTTTCCTATTTTTTTCATCTAATTAAAATAAAGTCAGCTTATTCGACCTAGTCGGATCTATAATTTGAGTTGCACATTTTTCTTTGTTTTTTAAAATATGCTTGCAACAGCTAAACATTGATTTTTGAGCAAAATAAATAGTTTGGCCCCGCGGCGTAGCCCGAATATCAAGTCTAGTTTCATCCTAAACATTAAAAAAAAAGATCCAAATTAAAAGTAATTTTATGATGCTTATGAAGTAACTAATGACATCTTATTAGTTACTCCTTGGACTCTTATTAGTTACTTCTTGGACTCATTTTAAAGGAATAAAGAGATACAAGTAGGAAAGATAAATTATAAATAAAAATATTCTTATTTTTTTATGGGTTATAAATTTTTTTTTTCTCAAAGTTATGCTAAAGTTCCTTCAACACCATAAAGTTTTTATCCAATTAATACCATTATAAATGTGATTGGATATGGGGTATTTATTCAAATATATGTGTGGATAATTTTTTTTAGATAAAAATATAATTGTTCATTTGAGTTTAACAATTTAAATTTTGGGAAAATAATATATAGCACTGTTGATTTGGTGTTCAAATATCACTAAATTAACCATTATACCCTTAATTAAGTGAAAAAATGAAATATTCTTAGAATTTCTTGCTAACCACAAAGAAAGAAGGACACGGACTAACGGCATGATATTTGTGATTCAATTAGCCTCTGATCTCCGAATAGTTTTCCTTTCGTTACTTTATTACTGGGCCGATGTCATAGCCACTTTCAAAGCTTAAGCTTAGCCCAAATTTATTTTAACAATCAACAATTAACAGAAAATCTAAAATCATCTTCTTCAAACTTTATTTCTCTTCAATTACATTTTTTTATGCTCAAATTCATTATCAATTTATCAAAAATCATTAAGAAGAGTCATAATTGAAAGTGCAAAACAAAGACAAAAAGGGTGGCAGGAAAGAAATCACTTTGTTCCTAATTTTTAAATCATAACTTTTCAGTCCTTTAATATTTTAAAATTTCAATTGTAGAACAAAACTTTATTTTTATTATTTTTCAGTCCTTGGTTTTAAACAAAAAAAAAGTCTCAGTTTGCATCGTTTTAGCCCACGAAAAGAACAGATACGTTGAGTGTTTTATTGGTGTTATAAGTTAAAAATGAGTTAAAATTTGGGTTGTTAGATCAAAAAACTATCTTTCTTGATTTTTCGACCGTCATTGTGGCTAGAATCTAGGGAAAAATAACCAGTGAGTCACCTAATTTTATTTTTTTCAAACAATTTTAAGACAAATAACATGTCATCCATTCTATTTTCAAAAAAAAAAAGTCCTTGTACAAACCTTTTGTAAAATGGATAAAGCCCTGCTTGGCTTTTTTTAATTGGCACCTTTTTATGTGTGTGTGTGGTGTGTGTGTGTGTTATATATAAAATAACGTTTTAATTTATATTTAGATTAATATTTCTTCTCTTTAATTTTTTAGATTGTTTATTTAGTATTTTTAAATAGTGATTGTTTTTTAATAATTTTGTATGTATTTAATATTTTAAAGATCATTTTAATTCATCTATAAATTTATTTTTCTTATGTTTTAAATAAATAAAATTAATTTTTAAAAAATAAAAATGATGTATTCTAGGTAAGAAAAGGTGACCTTCAAGGAAAAAAAATAGCATGTGCATCAAAGAAAAAGTTGGGGGGTTAAATATCATATTTATCTACCTTTTACTTTTATGAGATTAATTATCTTTCTATTTGAGAATTTGAATGGCATTAGCTGCTCTTTCTCAATTTATTGGTTCATACACTAAAAGATTTATTTTGTTTAGCATAAACAGTGTCATTATGTTTTTTAATGGTAGATGTTTTTTTTCAAAGTACTTTTCGCTTGGAAATGCATTAAGATATTTTTTATTTTTTATTTTTATCATTAGCAAATCAAAAAGATTCAAAAACACAAAAAAAAAAATAATTTGAAGCCAAAAAAATTCCAAAATATAGTTGGACTGCAATGACAAAAACCTTCTTAGTTTAGAGAGTCATGATATAGCGAAACACACTCGCGACGTGGTCCTATTTCTCTACTATATTTAAAATTAATTTAAGATCCTACACGTGGTGTTGCGTTAATATTTTTTTGTATTTATTAACATAAATGATCATCATTTTATTTTATTATATGTAAACACTAATTTTTTTATTTACAATTATATTTTTTTCATTTCAAAAAAAGTGTTAACAACACTTATTTATTCATTTTTTTGCATTAGAAAAAAGTTATTCGACTCATGGCGAGGCGAGCAGAATAGACATGTTAACATTTTTTTTATTTGTTGACAAATATAGTTTATTTATTTATTTATTTAAAAAATGCATAAATTTCTTAATTTGTAATTAGAATTTTTATATATAAAAAAAACGTTGGAGAAATTTGCATATTCATTATTTTGACACTGAAGAAGGAGGTTAGCTAAGAAGAATGGTTTGACTTTGCAACGCTAGCCTCCATTAATTAATACAAATCTCGTTCTTCTATTCACCAAGCTTCATATATAGTTTAGGTCGATAGCAACAATTGAAAATTGAAGGCTCTGAAATCATCAAGTTTACATATTCTCCTCTCCCTTTTGAAACCCTTTTGGATGGAGGCCGCTAAGGAAAGAAAAACACATCAGATGCATTTTGCCTCTGAACTTCAAACTAATGCTGGTTTTGCATAGATGTCGTACTAGGAATCTGATGTGGAATATCACCAGCTGCAACCCTTGCTCTGAGGTCCTTTCTCAAGATTTTTCCCGATGGGGCCTTGGGGATGGCCTCCGTGAAGAAAACCCGACCGATTCTCTTATAAAAGATCACCTGTACAATAAATCATCACACCAATTTAATCATCAAAATGTGTACATAATCCAGAAAGACTGTAAGGGATAAATTCTAATAAAAAAACCGTATCATTAATTTATCAATATGCTTTTTAGACAGATAATATAGGTTTCAAGTTTTTGGCTTGGGAAAAATCGTATCATTAATGAATCATTAAGCTAGCTGCCATATCACTTACGTACGCCATGGAGTGTAAGATGTCAAGGGAACATATTGAGCGCTTCAATGTTGAGTAGAGGAACATGATGAGCATCTTAAGAGAGAGAACCCTTTTCTTTTTTTTTTAATCTCATAGAGCAGTGTGGACATGGGCAATATCAAGGTGCCATCTAGTTTTCTGGGGCTTGTGTAACTGGTTCTAGGGTTGTGAATATTGTACTGGATTTTTCTTAATCTATTATAACTTTGTTCTTCAAAAACTTTACTTTAAGAGTGGAATTAAAAGAGTATATATTAATTGATTTATCAAATGTTAGTACCTGTTTTGAGATATATTGTTTGATTTCATCCTCGGTGATCTTGGAACCATTTGATCGCACCACAAAAGCAACCGGAACCTCTCCGGCAGCTTCATCTTTCATGCTGAAACACCCAAAAATTTAAAGAAATGTTACTAATTATATAGATAGATGTTAATGGAAAATACCTAGAAACTAACTAATACTAGAATTATATACAAGAACTCGTTGAATATGTACACGTTATTTAATAAAATAAGAACTTACGGTACGACAGCAGCATCAGAGATGTTGGGATGAGCAATCAACATTGCTTCAAGCTCAGCAGGTGCTACTTGGAAACCTTTGTATTTGATCAATTCTTTCAAACGATCCACGATAAAGAGTTCATCTTCATCAATGTATCCAATATCTCCCGTGTGCAACCATCCATCTTTGTCTATCGTCCTTTCAGTGGCCTCAGGATCATTTAGATAACCTACCAAAAGCAATCAGAAACATATATTCATATTTTTAGGGGAATATTAATTAAATTATTGTTTCCCTTTTTTTACAATAAAAAAAAAACATCTCCTTTCAGATGCTTTTATTTTACTTCCCATTAATTAATTTCTTTTCCTTTTCTCTGAGGTAGAATTGTTCACTCAATTTACCGAGTTTTAAATTTGAACTGGTTGTAGTACCATCATGACTTAAAGAGTATTTAACGGTAGTTATTTTTTAAATAATTTTTTATAATAAAATATATAATGATGTTTTTTATTTTTTAAAAATTATTTTTGATATCAGTACATCAAAACGATTTAAAACATACAAAATATATTAAATTTTAACAAAAAAATTAATTTTTTTAAAACACAGTCCAAACATATTCTTAATCCTTCTTAGTAAAATGACTTCATGGGACAACATCAATATATTTGGTTTAAGTTTCTTTATATCTGTTTGATGCACTTATTCAGGATTTTTTTTTATTGTAATAATTGTTATTTTTTAAAATATTTTTTATTTATTTTTAAAAAATTATTTTTAATATTATCACATCAAAATAATCTGAAAATATTAAAAAATAATTTAATAAATAATTTAAATTTTTTCAAAAATATTTTTAAATTAAACCAACTCACAACTCAAACCCAAATACACACCAGTAACATTTCCGCGTAATCATGTTCACCCTGATCCTTCTCTTTTTACTAAAAAAACACTGTAATTAATTAGTAATCATGAGTTATTATATATTTTCTAGTTGAAAGAAGAGTACTTTCTGTACTCATGGATCATCTCACAAAGGAAAATATTTCCCGCTCGGCATGCGTAGTTCATAAACATACAGGTTTACTAAAACAACGTAAATTTTCAGGACGTAGAAAAGCGTGAAACGAATTAAAGGGGTGATTATAGTAGTAGCTTTATAAAATATTTGTTATTTAAAAATATATTAGAATAGTATTTTTTTAATTTATTTTTAATATCCGTAAATCAAAACCATACAAAACTATAAAAATAATTTATTTAAAACAAAAATAAATCAAAAGTTTTTAAAACTTGTACCACAATGAACACTAAATTCTCTATGAAAAAAAATAGGTGGAGGAAGAACTACGGCCCATTTCTGTGGAAGCCTAAGGCCCATCATTTGTAAAAACATAACCCGTAACTTGAATAAAGACACTAGAAAGCTTTTTTATACAACATCATAAGAAAAGTCGCACCAGCAGCCACGCATAACATGGTCAGTGGTGGACATCAGACAGTGGTCCAGATGTCCCTCTTATCTACTAATTGGTATAAATGGACCCACGCCCAAAAATAATCTTTTGATAGCTAGGGGAAAACAGGGAATTTTTAATAAAATAATTAATTGATAGGTATGTGCATGTTTGAATTTTAGGGCTTAATTCAGTAATCCAATTATAATTATCTAAACGGTTGAAAAATAAAAAAAGTCCCCTATTTATAAACCATACCCTACAAAGGGTTGGTGGGAACGGTGGACCTAACGTTTTCTTTTCGATTAACGTCGGTAGGGTCATGCTTGTCATTTGCCAATCACGCATATACACTTTAACGTGCAAATAAAATAAAGTTGATCATGGACACTGGAGGTTTATATAGTTGTTAATTTCAGGGCTCGTATAATTAGTTGAGGTACGCGCAAGCTGGTCCTGATATCCATATTAAATTAAAAAAAAATAGAAAAATCTATTTTATTTTATTTTAACGTACTTAATTACTCCCAAATCGATGGAGACTTTCATGACTTTTTCTTTAAAGTTGTGTGGTACATGAGATTTCGTCGCTTAGAAAGGTTTTACTTTAAAAAAAAAAATCCATTTTCCACCCTGAAAGGATAAAATTATTCTTTACTACTATAGAAATTTAAAAAAAAAATCTTGGCTCTCCCAGATTTTTAATCCTGTTGAACATGCAACGAAGCAAGGAAACGTTATAGAAAAATGGTAGAAATGCGTACCTTTCATTATTTGGCAACCCCTAATGCAAATCTCGCCGGCTTTATTTCGCGGCTGGGAGTCACCGGTTTCCGGGTCGACAATCTTCATCTCTGCATTTCTAACAACAGTCCCACATGCGCCAGATTTAATCTCAAAGGGTTCCTTTGCAAAAGCTAAGCACATTGCTATCACGGGCCCTGCCTCTGTCATTCCATATCCCTACGCATATAAACTTGGCGTGCGTCAATGGGAAAACGAAGAGTTGCTTATCCTTGTAATTGATTAGTTTTTAGCCCATGACCCCCAGCAATTAATTTACAGAGTGTTGAAGTGTGGCCATGCCAAACCTAATTATGGTTGATAACTTTAATGGGATTATTAATTTTCCTACCCACTATCTTTAAAATATATATATATATATAGAAAATAAAAAACTAATCTTAAAAATAAAAAAAAAAAAGGAATTCTTATCAATATCTGATGTGATTTTTTTTCATTTCTTTTTGTGTCTATATTTTTCTTATGTTGTAAGTATTCTATAATTACAACTTGAGCACCATAAAAAATTTTCAAATCTAGCAACAAATCTCAAATATCTAAACAAACTAAATACTATATAAAAAACATTATAATCCAAGAGTTATTTATAAGTTTTTTCTTGTAATGTGGTGTAGAACTAGAAAAGAAATTATGTACATATGTAAATGATAATCCATGATATATCGTAATATATGATATAACTACCTGTCCAAGTTTAGCATTAGGCAGCTTAGCTCTGACTGTATCCTCAAGCTCCTTCCCCATCGGTGCTGCGCCAGACAGCACTGTCCGGATCGAAGAAAGATCATACTGATCAAAGACTGGACTTTTTGCAATTGCCAGAAAGATAGGGGGCACGAGTGGCGCAATTGTCACCTTATATTTCTGTACAAGGTCCATTAATGAAACCGTCTCGAATTTTTGCATAAGCAAAATTGCTGAACCAGCTCTTAGCCCACAAAGTAATACGGAATTGAGTGAATAGATGTGGAACAAAGGCAGCACACAAAGAATCACATCCCTCTCGTGAAAATAGAGATTAGGGTTCTCTCCATCAACTTGTTGTGCCACACTAGTAACAAGCCCTCTATGAGTCAACATGACACCTTTAGGGAGACCTGTAGTCCCTGACGAATAAGGGAGTGCCACGACATCATCAGGCTTAATCTTGACAGCAGGGATTTCATTCTCATCAGAGCTTGTCAACTCTGAGAAATGCAAGCAGTTTTCTGTAAGAGAATCGATGGTCATTATCTTAACATGATCATTTTCTTGAGCAAACTGTTGCACTTTCTCGGCGTAAGCTGCTTGTGTTATTATCAGCTTTGCCTTTGATGCTGTTGCTTGTTTTGCGATCTCAGCTGAAGTATAGAAAGGGTTTGCAGTTGAGCTAATAGCGCCAATGAACGACGCTCCAAGAAATGCAAAAACAAATTCTGGCGAGTTTTGGAGCAAGAGCAATATAACATCGCCTTGTTGGAGGCCTAACTTGTAGAGGCCAGAGGCAACTTTGCGTGATGTGAGCTCAACATCCGCATAAGTGTAGATATCACCGGTAGGGCCATTGATCAAGCAAGGGTTGTCTTTGAATTGGGAAAGCTTTTCGAAGCAATAAGTGTGTAAAGGGAGGTGGTTTGGGATATAGATATCAGGGAGTTTGGACCTGAAAATGAATTCTTGTACTTGATCCTTACTGGCCTCCATTGTTTGGAAAGAGAGAGAAATGAAAGAGAGATTTTTTTTTCTTTTTCTTTTTTTGGAAGCAAAAAGGTAAGTGCTTGGTTTTGCTTCTAGGTTGAGGTAATATATAAGGAGGTGATGATAGAGGAGAACCGGTGAGAGGGAGTTGATGGGGATTTCACTCTTTATCACTAACACAATCCAAGAAAGCAGATTTTATTTAATGATATGCTAATCGTATCCGAATATATATATATATATATATATATAGGGCCCCAATAAATTGGTTGCCATGTGTTTTAGGGTGGGATTTTAACGATGTTTTTTTATTATAATCTTTGATCACCTAATTTGAATTCTTTTAAAAAATAGTAGAGAATGGAGATCGGTGGTGAAGTAGGTGCGTGCGCATGTTACGTTTTTGACTGGAAGACAACACCCATATGCCAAGTAGGATAACACCTACCACCACCTTGTCCTTTAATCAGCCGGAGATGGGTGGTCATTGTGCTGGTAATGATAGACACCGCCTCTCACCTCCCACGATGGCCACAATATATCCCCTCTTTAAGAAACTAACCACCGAGAAAAAAAGGAAAAAAAAAGAGTAAAGATAAAAGGCAATCAAATACAAACAAAAGAGACAGAAAAAATGTGTGTGTACATATATAGGTTTATCGGCTCAAGCTTTCATTTTAGGTTAGAAACCCCAAAAAAAAAATAGATGGTTAAAAACCTTTTAGTAATGTTCTTAAACTTTATAAAATAAAAATTTCTATCCAATTATTCAATTGATATTTAGTCAGTATATCAACCTCCCAGATCAAATTAATCTTTTATTTTATTATATGATTGGAAATATTAAAATTAGTACAACTCCAACTCATGATATTGAAGAGGCACCACTTTGTTTTAAAACGTTTAAAATAATATTTTAATCTTCCTTTTTGTTTGTTGAGAAAAGAATATGGTGCCCCCAAGTCCACATTACTTCCACGTGTTGAACATAGAGCTATGACACAAATTTTATAATAATTCGATTAAAAAAAAATCAACTCTCAACGTTTTAGTTATATATATATATATATATATATATATATATATATATAAAAGAGAGAGAGAGAGAGAGAGAGAGAGTAGAAGAACTGTATGAGAGCAAGGGTAGGGTTTTATATATGTACCTTGCTAATTAATAATATATCAAATAATTTAATGAACTAATTGCGGGAAATTCAAGAGGCGGAAGTGAAATACACGGAAGCCCCTGTACTAATAATAAGTTTTTCTTCATTCTAAAGAACAAAATTCTCTTTAATACTAAAATTAATGATATATTCAACCCTTGCTCCTCTCTCTCTCTCTCTCTCTCTAGAAATAAAAATCTTCTCTACAATCTGTTTCAAGAGTTGAGATGATTTATTTATCAAAAAAAATTCAATTTAATTTTGTATTTTTTATCAATTAGGTGTTTTCAAGTGAAAGATTAGTTTTTTTAAGTTATAATGGTGTTTTTAAATAAAAATATATTTAAAAAATAGCATTTTGGGTTTGATTTTTTTGACAACTCTCTAGCTAACAACACATTTTCTATTTATTTTATTTATAAAAAAAGATAGACAATACTATGTTCATAAGTCCTAAGACCAAGTACGTACATAAAGTCTTATTTCTCATCATGGTTTTCAAAAGGTCCTTTTGCCTCTTTTTCCATAAACGTTCATGATAAAAAATAAAATAAAAAAATTAATTTCGAAGATAAAACGATCGTAAGCCTAAAGTAATATAAAATGATTTCTTGAAAAACTAAATGTAATGAATTTGGAGCCTAAATAAAATAGGAAAAAACTGACAAGGAGTTTAAAACAAATACTAAACGTGATGAATGATGGATGCTAGCTAACTATGAGATAAGTTACCCGTGTTAGGTTGTGGGTTGAATTAACTTTTTTTAATATAAATGTTGCATGTGTGTAGGGTTATAATGAATATTTTTTTAATTCAGGATTTTTATAATAATGGATAGAAAAAACAAGAAATTTTTGTTTTTTATTAGTAAAAAAAATTAGAGTTATTATCTATTATTTTGATAATTAAAAATCCTAATTAGTTTTAGAATCTATATAGAAGAACTGATTATATATATAAAAAAACATATCATTCCTAGTACACTTTATTGTTTATTTATTTGATATAAATTAAAGTATTGTTGTGTTTTCTAATCATTGGTATGTTTAATAGTTAAAGTTGGTCCACCCCCGTAAAGTGGACCATAATCTTATGAGTCAAACCCATTTATTTTATAGTAAAAAAATAAAAACAAATTATCTTTTTATTCAATATCAGAAATACGTTTGATGTATAAACTCATGATCTTGTTTATTAAAAGAAACAAAATGAGTTTATGGTGTTTTTGAAATGTAGGTCAAGTTCTCATGATTTTAATAAACTAGTTATTAATCTAATATACATAAAAAAAGATTATTTTTGTGATTTTTTAGTATGCTAAATTATGCAAATATAATTTATTTTTGAGAAACTTAGCCATATGAAATTTAAAATACAATTTTATTTTTAAAAGAAAAATTTTTATTTCTTTTTGTGGAAGGAAACTAGTTTATTTAATACTAAACAAGTATCTCGTATGTAAATCATAATTTTAAATATTAAAAGAAATACAAGGCTTGAAATTTTTAATGTAGCGTGGTTGCCAAACAAAACTTAGCCATATGCAATTTGAAATAAAATTGTAGTTTTGAAAGAAATATTTTTTTTGTTGAAGAAAAATGATTTATTTAATACTGAAAAAAGCACCTCACATATAGTTATAATTTCAAATATTAAATATTAAAGGATAAAAAAAATATAAGGAACTTAAAATTAATTGCAAGATGATTTTTTAAAAATTTAAATTTAATTTAATTTAAACTAAGATTTTATTTGAAAAAAAATACAAGGATTGAAATTTTTAATGGAACATGTTTGCAAAACAAATTTTAAAAGCACAAATGATGCATCTTCCTTTGACAAACATTGGTCAAGCTAAACATCACCTTAAAACCCTTTATAGGCTTAGCCCAAACTTCACGGGCTGGGCTCCTTGATATAAAATCAAGCTTGGTCCAAATGGGCTATAAGAACCAATAGCCCAACCTTGCTTTTTTTTTTTTTTCAAAACAAAGGATATTAAAAACCCAAGTCCATAAACAAAGAAACGAGAAAGCCATTGTTAATGTCAAGCTTTAATAACCCAAATCCATAATTTGAAAATTAGACATGATATTATGCTTGGACCAAATTGATAAAACAAAAAGATTAGGGATTCAATTGATAATGAAATAATACATCAGTTGTTAAACTGAGGTCTCCCCTCTATTTTATTTCTAACTAATTGATTCCAAAATTAATTGGTCAGCAAGGATTTAACCCTTAACCTTTACGTTATTTAAGTCCTCAAACTATTATTTTTTTTTATTTAACCATCTTGGTTTATATATGGTTGGGTGTGATAGTTGGTGGTGGCAAGTCCTGACGAGGCTTGTGATTTCATGCGCTGATGCTGACAGTAGTAACTAATTCTAATGTTGATTTTTTAAGGGTCTTCACACAAGCAGCAGCCACTTGAATGCAGATATGATTTTTTTTTCTTTTCTATTTTTTTCTAAATTGTTTATTATATATATATATATATATATATATATATAAAGTGAATTAGGAGTTACCGTGTGTTGTTTTGATGATTAACGTTTGAGAGCATCTTTCAAGACCCGTGTCGAGTTAATAAAGCTCATTTCTGGTAAAATAAAATAATAATAGACTTTTTACAAAGAGGTTTTATTTCAAATAAGGAAACAATACAAAAATTAGTTTATATATATAGTTAGTTAGTTAGTTAGTTAGTTAGTTTTTATTTTATTTTTAATAATAATTAAGGGTTAGTTTATTAATAATTTATAGTTAAATAAACACATCTCATATTGAATAAATAAATTCTAATAAATAATATATAAAATTGAGAATTAACTATTCACCATAAGATTTACGATTTCTAGAAGGAATCCAAACTCAATTGTTAAATTTTACATGATATTAGCCTCAAATGAGTTTAATAGCCCAACAAATATCATGCCGCCCAAAATATTTGACAGCCATTAAAAGATGGAATACAAGTGAGAAGTGTTATGAATATAACATTAAAAGCCCATTGGATAGTGAAGCCATATTTTGATATATGATATTTTTTAATTAAAAATACATTAAGATTATATATTTTTTAGGTTTTTTATTTTTAACATTAACACCAAAATTATTAAAAAATACTTTAAAACATAAATTCAATGTTGTTATGAGCGAAAACAATTTGAAAATAAAAAATTACTATAATGACAAATAAACAGTCTTCTAGATAAAACACAACCTCAACTTTTAAATTCAATATAATATCAATTTTTTGTATCTCGGCTGATGATGTCTTAAAAAATTCAAATAGCTTGGAGGCAAGGCTTATATCTTGGATAATCGATTAATCTCTTGATTCTGACAATCTGATCCATTCTCTCTAGTTAAGGTGGCTAAAGACAAGTGTCTGATACCTGCAAAAAGTCTCCTTAAATGAATTTGAGAACTCTCTAATACTTAAGTTGGTGACTTTTTGAGAAAAAATACAATAGTATTACAGAAAGATACTATGTAAATAAACATGCGGTAGAGAATAGAGATTACAAATATTTTCTTGATTAAAGAATTCATGGTCTATTAATAGCTCATAAGTCTTTTTATGCAGAGGAAATGCTAAAGCATAATATTGCCCATATAGTTTTAATGAGGAAAAATATATTTGATATATGTATTAATATCGATGAAAATATAATGGGTTATTAGAAAACTTTTATATACTATACCTTACACAACATTAATATTGATGAAAAAATAGTGAGCCATTCCCTTGGCTAAGCCCAAGGGAGGTGGTTTTTTAGGGGGGTTTGGGCATGTTAAAATTAGATTTGTCAGTAACCATCCAAGTCTTTGTGATGTTTATATGCAAAGAATTGTAAAAGTACCCGGTCCGATGAGTTTATTGATTTTTTTGCATAAGAAGTGGGGTGAAAACCTCGATTAATGTACTAAAGAGCCCATGTGCAGGAGTGTGCACTATGTTTGAAAAAAGAACTTTTAAATGCGTAGAGGTGGACCATGAGGAAACCCATACTTAGAAGAGAAAAAAAAAACTTATAATAGGTGGAGAAACTCATTGAGGAAGAGCATGTACATAGATAATTTCTAAGTGGCTAGGGGAAATCCAAGAAGGGTGATGTTATTGCATTAGGAAAACCAAGTCAGTTCCTTCTTTGAAGAGTTATTGCATTTTTTAAGAGTGGGCGGTCTGTAGCCTCCTTGACAAGGACAAGGGGCGTAAAACCCCCTATTAGAGAGAGATCAAACCTAAGAGTGGGAGATTCGAGATCATCCCTGAAGATAGCAGAAGATCTTGGAGCCTATCTGGAGAGTTGTGTTAGCTCTCCGAGTTCCAGTTAGCCATGGTGGTATATACTTAACCATAGAACAAGGGTCATGTTGCTTTGTTGAGGTTGTCCATCTCAAGCCATCATGAAGGGTGGAGTTATCATACTTAAAAGAACCCTTCCAAGAAGATTATGCAACCATACTAGGGAGAACCTCTTCCAATGAGATTATGCAATCATACTAGAGAGAAACTCTTCCAATGAGATTATGTAAAAGTTCACAAGCCCCTATTAAAGATATGCAGATAGAAAAAATATTTCAGAGAGATAATTATTTTAATTAAAAAATAAATTTACTTCCTATTAAGGATAATATATCTTAAGGTGATTTGTTGGACTCTAGGGAACCTTTTGATCCATCCCTTGGAGAGTAGTGTTATTGCACTAGAGAGACCCCTAGTCAATCCCTTCCAAGGATGGGGATGCTGTAGGTGCCAAGATTTGTTAAGGTGGAAAAACTTGATTTTTTTCCCTAAGCGACCAACACAGCTCGAGTGATGGGGGTTGCATTTGGTGATAAGTCGTTGGAAGTTCAAATGGGCAAAAAAGCTCACGGTAACACATAGATTCATCAAGTGTTCTAGCCCTAGTGTGTTATGGTTGTGTGTCATAAAATGACTTGGAAATCTCATTAGAATGAAACTAACAGCTTTTTGATCAGTTTCCCACAAACATGACCAATGATGATGTTCTAAAAAACCTAAGTAGCTTGGAGACAAGGCTTATGTCTTGGATAATTGGTTAATCTCTTGGTTCTGACAATTTAATTCCTTCTCCCTAGCTAAAGTGACTAGAGGCGAGTGCCCGATACCTGCACAAGGTTTCTTTTGATGAATTTAGAGACTCTCTGATGATTAAATCAATGGTTTTTTTAGAGAAAATTATAATAATATTACAAAGAGATACTCTAGAAAAAATTAACAATAGAGAATGGAGATTCCGAACCTTTCTTGGTTGAATGATTCATGATCTATTTATAGCCCATGAGTTTTTATGGAGAAAAGGAGGTAAAGCGTAATATTGCCCTGATATTTTTCATGAGGAGAAATATCTCTGACATATGTATTAATGTTGATGAAAAATATCCTTGACATATATATTAATGTTGATTGAAATATGGTGAGCCCGTAGAAGACTTTTAGATTTTATCTTTTATACAATATTAATATCGATGAAAATATGGTGGACCCTTTCTTTACCTAAACCCAAGGAAGATTAGGTCCTTCGCTTGGCTAAACCCAATAAAGGTTGAGAGAGGTTGGGTTATTTTCTTGGCTAAGCCCAAGTGAGGTGGTTTTCAAGGTTTTTTAGGCTCGTTAAATTTAGGTTTATCACTAGCACTATCTAGTTGTCTTTATATACAGTGTATAAAAGTTGAACATCAAACAAGGATCTTTTTTAATTTTTGTTATTCATCATAATTTTATAATCATTTTTCAAGTTTTTTTTTTTGTATTTTGAACCTTAGCCATGATTTCCTTCTTGGTTTTATTTTAATAATAACAGGAATAATAAGGTGAAAAAATAATAATTAACCAAGTGATTTGATTATTTGCGTTTTGAATATTTGATTGAAGGATTACCAAGGGTTGCCTTCTCCTTAGATATTTGAAAAATTACTGCATGATACGAACTTCGTGATCACGCAACCCATAATAAAGATTGAGATTTGATTTTGAAAAGCTAAAAGAGGTTTGATTATAATATAACACGGTAAAAATCTATTTCAAGTTACCAACACATATCTCACTATATTTTTTCATAAAATATTTTGGAGAGTCAGAACGTGCCGTCATACTGCCCATGCACATAATATTTTTATGATTAACCGATATATTTTCTAATTCTGTACAAGTATATACTTTTATACAAAGTTGACACTACCTTTTACAGTTAATAGTCGACAGCGGAAACACACATAACATTCGATGTAAATCAGGCATTTCCTCGACTATGAGATTGTTATGTGAAAGTCGATCTCCAAGCTATGCTGAGAGAAGCGGTATCTATCATTTCCTCGACTATGAGAATAAATTAATCTGCGACGACTTAACTCAAAGGAAAATAAACAATCTATGCAATGACAGATACGTAATTTAATTTTATTTGGGATCACTCTTGTTTCTTATTGCTGTTTTTTTTTACCTCGTACAGATCCTCTTTTGAATTCAAGGGAGCCGTACTATTTTGCAAGTGTTGCAGTGCACGTTTTGCATGCTGTGACCATGCTGCTTGTGAACGTCAACCCTAACATAATTAATTGTGTTACGCTGGGTTTTCTGCATTAAATTTAACACTTGGGTGTTTTTCAAGTACTTTCCATGATAAATTTTTCATCTTGTTAGACCCCACCGGAGCTTACTGGGCAACCAGTGCTTGGCGGGCAAGTTGATTAACCATGAGCCCTGCTTCTGCGAATTTTTCAAATACAAATGGCAGGCAATTCCGCTAATTTACTTAAGACGATTGGGTCAAAAGCGTTTAGCCGTCATTTCTCAAACCACATAGATCAGTTCCAAATTAAAGGTCCAAATATACGGATTGTTAATCATTTAAATTCATTCCAGCAGCCTGATCATCCCCGAAATTTGTTCTTTAATTTACAGTTCAACAATGAAGTCATCTTTTATTATAATATTTGAGACGGCTGCAGTTTTCTGCGGATCTTGAACTACCTTCTCTAGCTTAACCTGCGCAGCGCCTGGAACTTGGAAGGAAGGGATCCTCTGTGTGAACAGGAACCACATTATCCTTCCCCTCCTTTCCCTTTCCACATTTGGTTTTTGAGTGACTCAACTGATTTTTCTAGACGAGTTGGGAAGCTTTTTAAAAAGATTAAAGAAACCTCTTCACGTAATTACATTTTCGAGGATGCCGCATGAGCCCGCGACACAGCTTCCCCGCCCTCCTTTTTCCCCTTTTTCTCTTAAACGCTGCAATCATTAGTATTATCCGCGCGCGCGCGTATAGAAGCAAAAATGGCCTCAGATTCTTTGTTTTTATTATTATTTTAAAACCTCGATTGCTCCGTCGGATTAATTCAAAACCTAATTTATTTGAAACTTTAGTATAATTAAGTTTTAAAAAAAAACTCAGTGGACCCAATTGAAACCTAAATTGACCCAATAACATGGCTAACCGTGACATCAATTCTTTTTAAAAAGTTATTTTTTATTAAAATAATATTATTTTGATTATTTAAAAAAAAATTGCCAATCATTCCACCCCATAATCCATGCCTTACCCCATACCACGTTTTAAAACTATGGTTCTTTCATGGTCACATGACAAATCTGCTAGTTAAATTAGTTAACTTTAAGGGAATGATGAATTCATCCCCGACCATCAACACAATTCTTAATTGAGTCCCCATACAAAACCTTTTTCATCATTTAAGTCCCTCATCAATCAAATGTTACCAATAAACCTTCATGGCCTAGATCCGTTGTTAATTCAAAAGGAAAGTGTTAAAACATCTAGAAAAATTGGCTCAAACTGGTATTATATGAAAGGGTTGACTCTCCTATTACATAAAGTCAGATCAAGCTAGCATCCCAAACTCAATGTTTTGCTCTAATTGGCATTAAGATATTTCATTTGTTAAATCGCAGCTTCTGTATTATTAATGATAAATTAAATATCGGTACAAAAATTAATTTAATTTTTTTCTCAAAAAGTCTTTGTTATGTACTTTAATGTTAATTAATTTAAGAGAGTGAGCTTAAAACAATAATTTTTTATTATTTTTCCCATCTATTGTTTTTTTATTTAATTTGAATTAGATCTTGTAGTTCAAAGAGATTATATTAGTGGAAAATATAAGATTTGTGTTTAATATAAATCATAGAAGAAATACATGGTTTAGATTATTTTTTTTCTGCTGAAATTTTTACTCTAAAATATGCATGTGATGATTTGATGGAAAAGGACACATACGTTTAAATTAAATACTGAACCAAAATTTGTGATAAAAATGAAAATATTTCATGTTTTCATTTTATATTTTGTTTACATATAGACTTAATAATTAAGGAATGGGATGATATATAGTTGGAGGATAAATATGTTCTTTGACTATATTAATTTTCTTAATGCACTTAATCGGATTGCTTAACACCTTCGTGATGTGATGAAGGCAAAGCGTCCAGGATCCAGTTGCCTCTGCATAATCTCATGCTAATACTAGAACCATTCAAGATTTTGACCACAGTCATATTCCTAACTTCTAAAGTTCCAAGTTAGCGTATCATCGCAACACGGTTTTTCGTCTCCATACGCCTCTTGTTCTCTCTGAAAACTTCCCTGGCAACTTCATATTGCTTAATACTTGATGATTTGTATAATAATCTCTTGTCACACAACTCTATATATTCCTTGGACCCCACTTCTCCATCCTCTATATAAAGGCTAAATCTCACGATTCTCACATTAAGAACCTAGCAACACACACACACGTACATCTCTTTGTTAGTGATAAATTCTGCAACTCGATAACATGGGCAGGGACAAGTGGTCATTGCTTAGCCGCCTAAGGAGGGCAATCAAGAAGGTAAAGATCATACTAAATCTTGATATGAGTCGTTGGCGTCTGGCTTCTATGATTGGTGCTGCATCCTCGAGGAGACACCAGCTTAGCTTTAATGATAGACCAGGGCTAAGGGGCTGTGAAGATATTGATGATGAAGAATCAGAAGACCCGGGTTCTTCAAAGGGGCTACATAGAACCATCAGCTATCAATCAGAAGATGATATTGATAAGAGAGCTGAAATGTTTATTGAAAATTTCCGTCGCCAACTTCAGATTGAGAGGCAGATTTCCTTGGAGCTCAAGTATTTCCAAGGTTTAAATAGCTTCAAATCGATTTCTCCATGATTCTTTGTGGTAACCCTGAATTTGGTGATGGGACCTGTGTTTTATGAGAGGTTTTCCGATGCCAATTAACTTGATGGGACCTGTGTTTTTGTTCAGTACGTTCTGGGATTGTTTCATCATTTCATTGTAGAACAGGGATGCTATATTTTTATTTTTTTACCTGTATTCTTCTATTTAAAAAAAAAAAAACAAATTGGTGTATGAATTTTGTATATAGGAAAGAGCATATAGAAACAGATGTTTGCATTTGGATTGTTGTGTGTAAGAATCGATTGGTGTGGTAAATAATATTATACTTTGTGCTGCAAGCCAAGTCCGCTGTCCTTATGTTTATTTCCGAATGTCTGATAGCTGCTCGTCGATATGGTCGATTCTTAAGCTATTTAAGCTCATCTTTTACTTTTAATTTCACAATTAGTTTTGCCTTCCATCGAGATTAAATTCATTACATTAATTACAAAAATTATATATTCGTATTAATAGTAACTAAATTGGATGGTTGGAGTTATATAATTAATTCCTTCTCAATTTTACGTAAATTGATTTTACTAAAAATAGAGTAAAAAAAAATTACTCAATCTAAATTAGAACAGGGATTAAAATAGTTTGAATTTGAAGATGAAATCACCATCAATAACCCAAGTCTATTTAAGTTAATAAATTTTATTTGTGCAAACAATTTTTTTATTAATATTAAGATTCTTCAACATATTTGATGGAAGTCACAGATATGTTTGGTACTCTCTAAATTCCACCATCTGATTAATAATTTTATTTTTGACTAATTTAGATGGAATCATTTAATATGGATAAACTACAAGAGAAGAAAACGAGCACACGTCTACACCCGATTCATTGCAACTAGAGTAATTAGCTTAGTTACAAGTACCCCTTATTATCTCATTACGTTATTAATTAAGAGAACAAATAATGAAGAACAGAAAAGACGAAGGTGCTTGATCTGTTTTAAGCTGAACAAGCTAGTAGCAATCTTGTAATATGATCAATTTAATGAGCTATAGCTCATTTAATATTAATTAGTATATTATTCTTCTCTGAAAAAAGTCTTGATTTGGAGTCTCGTATTTATAACCCATAAACAAATTAATGGAGGTGGCTGAAGTGACGCTGTGACGGAAATGATTAAACATTAACAACGAAACTAAATCATGTTGCAATATTAGTGATCATCCATAATCATTCAACTGTGAATTATAACAATTTTTTCGGTTTGCATTTTATTTTTAATTTGTGCATGCATGTCTTTTTTTTTCTTTTAGTTCTATATTATTAATTAAATGAGTGGATCAATACGTATTAAATAAATGAGATAGTGGCATCATTAATATGTTATTTGCTTTCACATTGATCTCTTTGTAATCATGGAATGGTTGTCTGGTTTGCTTGGGAAATACTATCATGTTAGTTAAGTTTTATTACAAAATTAAATTTTAACCAACTTGATATTAAAAAAAATCGACGAAGATAATTTTTAAAAAAAATATTACAAAAAAACACACAAAAGAAACTGGAAAAAAACCATGTGAGGAAAAACTGTATCAATCAATAGTGTTTTGTGAGGAAAAACTTGTATTTACTTGTAATTGCAATTCTTAACCAGCTTAATATTTAAAAAATATAATTGAAAAATATAATTTTAGAAAAAAACATAATAAAATAGGAAAAAACCTTATGAGAAAAAACATTGTAGCAATCCACAATAATTTGCGAGGAAAGTTACAGTGTTTTCCCACGTATTGTAACTGTAATTTTTAACCAGCTCAATATAAAAAAATAAAATCAAAAAAGATAATTTCAAAAAAAATCATAAAAAACAAAAACAAAAAAAAAACTATACGGAGAAACACTGTAACAATCAACAATGTTTTTTTTTTAAAATTACAAAACTAAATTCTCAATCAGCTCAATATAAAAAAAATCAAAAAATATAATTTTAAAAAATAAAATAATAAAATATAAAAAACTATGTGAAAAAACACCGTAGCAAGTCCACAGTATTTTAAAGGAAAAAATTACAAAGTTGCTGCACAAAGTGCAAAATATTATCTCTAACCAACATGATGGTATTTCCCAAGCAAACCGGACAGCTCTTCCAATATTATAAAGAGACCAATGTGACAGCAAATAGAATATCAATGATGCCACTGCCTCACTTATTTAATATGTATTGGCCCACTCATTTAATTAATAATGCAAAACTAAAAGAAAAGAAAGTGCATGCGTGCACAAACCAAAAGAAAAGATATGCAGGTTGAAGCAATTATTACAATTCACAGTTGCATGAGTTTGGATGAACAATAACATTGCAACATGATTTAGTTTCTTTGTTAATGGTACAAAAATTTAAAAAAAAATCAAGCACAAAATAAATCATGAGTATAAAATTTCTAAAAAGTTTTAATTTGATTCTTTATTTTTTTTTCCACAATTGAGCTCCTTTTCAACTCAAATTGGAGACAATCGCATGTTGTTTTGGGAGTAAGGGTTGAATTGAAAGACAATGAGCTTAAGTGAAAAACATGAGTAACATAGGTGGCAGCTCTATAATTTGTTTGAAAATTTTATTTTAGTCACTCATTATTATAAGTTATTAAGTAACCGGTCCCTATAATTTTTAAACATTACATTTTGGAACCATACTTCACTTTTCTTTTTCTATAGTTCTTTTTTTATGGAGGAGAGAGCGGGGTCATCAAATTTTAGCATAGAGAGAGAAAGTTGTCGTTAGTGATGATTTTAACCACTAAAAAGATCAATTTTTGTGTCAAATGATTCTATATGATAAGAGAAGTTAAGATTAAGTGTTTTTTTACCTTGAAAATACCTAAAAATACATATTTGAGCTCTGAAAGATTTTTTTGTTACGGGTTGATTATGGATTTTGGGGTGATTTTTTACATTTTTTTAAGCCATAGATTGATTAAATAAGGTTTCAATGGTGTTTCTTATATGTTTTGGATAAAAAAAAAGGTTAAAAATAAATTTTTAGGTTGAAAAAGCAGAAGTCTTGTTTTTCTGACGACCACAATGGTTGGATTCTGAGCAATTATAGATGACGCGTTGTCTGCCAACATAGACAACTTATAGGTCGTCGTGTAGGCTCTTTTTTTGTGTGCCAAGCACTAGGCCTAGCTTACCAGGCCCATAATACCTGACCTCATTCTTTTTTTTATTTTTTATATGTATTTTTAAAAATAGTTTTTGCATTTATGTTTTAATTAATTCCTTTTCTATATGATTTCTTTGGCTTATCTAGCCTTTTTGAAATAACGATTATTTTTTAATTATATTAAGTATTTTTAATTTTTTTCTGAAATTGGTGTGATTCATCAATAGTTTTTTTATATTCTATATACATTAAACTTATTTTTTAATAATAAAAAAAATATTTTTTTACAATACTTTTTATATGTGCAGCCCTGCATATAATTTTTTTCTTCTTTTATTTTATTCAATAAAATCCATGTGTGTGTCAATAAATTCATATATTTCATAAATATATTCATTAAACATAACTGAATAAAAAACTCGCATTGCGATATTAAATATATTGATCTATATTTTTCGCTTAATTTTACCAATTTTATTTTTATTTCTCGTTGATGGATTTTTTTTAATTTATTTACAAAATAGTTTGTAATTTATGTAATTAGATGCGTTCATAAGTTTTTTTATTTACATTTAATATTTTTTTATTTGAAAAAAAAATTAAGAAATTCTACATGTTCAATGTTTTTTTTTATCATGTTTGGTATTTTCAATTTGAACATTGTTCTTTTTATTTTTTATTTTTTTCTTTATCATTTTTATAAAAGTTTTATTGTTTTTAATTTCATCCTTAAATCTAAGTTGATTGTGTACTGTTTTTTATTTTATTTTGGTTCTTATTCTTTTAATTTTTTTCCTTTTGTTAATGTTTTCAATTTAACTCTGAAATTGAAAATATATTGTTGTTCTTTGATTTATTATTTCTTACGATTTTAACCCTCATTCTTTTAATTATTATTTTTTTGTCTATTTTTTTTCGAGTTATCCTACAACGTTTCATTTCCTAGGGATTGGGCTTCATGATTTTCTCATGTATAGTGCTTATGATATGATGACCCGGATCACAGGTTTGAAAAGTTAATAGGAGTTAATATCTTTTTTTTCTTATTTTTCTTTCCGATATCATCATAAGACTTTGTTTTTTTTTTAATGGCTTTATTGTTATTTTCAATTTCTTTTTCTACTGAATTATCTCGACTCCATAACTTAGAAAGTAAGTTTGTCAGGTTAATTTGGACTAACTCACCTTTTAATGTCCAGATCACATGTCAATCATCCTGACTCGAATTGACTCACACTAAATTTTTATATTTTTTTACCATTTTTTTTTTTCATATTTAATTGATTAAAAATTAAACAACATCATCGTTTTGTTCTTTGATAAAATTTTGTTTTTTCATGTTATCGTGGTGAAATATATATATATATATATATAAAAGGATGTCAATGAAAACTCACATGTCAGATTTTTTAATATTCTATTTATTATCTATTAAATAAGAAATATCTATAAACTATTCATCAGGTTTTGTAGCTCTGATAGGTATTCATTATCAACAATTATTTATTAATCAATAAAAAATAAAATAATATATATATGTTGAGTATTTAAATTTTTATTATACAATGTACTTGAAAGAAGGAAGCGGATAAGGAACAGTCTTGATCTAGTTTTCAATCGGTTTAGGTCCACAAACTCTAAAACATCCAGATCCTTTTTCAAACGTTCAAACGAGACATGGCATTATTACGAGGCTGCTGATGTTCAAGGTATCGAAAGGATTATTAAGTCAAGCGTGTTGAGTTATTAAAAAAAATTATATATATATATTTGATATATTTTTATAATTTAAAAAATTTAAGTACCAATCAAAAAGTTTATGCACATATATAATCAAATAAACTAAGAACTATATGTACTAATAAATAAATAAAAAATAATTAATAACACCTAAAAAAACTTGAAAAGCCGAGAGACAGATATAGATCAAGGTATTTAATTTTATAAGACGAGACATTTACTCGATTATATTTGCTAATTTTTGTGTATTAAAATATTTTATTATTTAATTAAACGATAATAGAAATAAACAAACATATTAAATTGATTAAATAAAATAAAAAGAAAAAATGAATAATATGCAAAGCTATACATTATAAATATCAACTGAAAATAAATATTTTTATTTTCAAAAAATATTGTTTATTTATACAAAAGATTAAAAAAAATCATAAATCAATCAAAAAAACTTCTTCAAAAATTAAACACATAACAAAAAAATCATCATCATTTAAAGAAGGCTCTCTAAACAAAATAAAAGAGAAAAAGGGTATTAATGTAAATATAATTAAGTTTTTTTAAAAAATAAAAATAAGAAGCATTAATTGAAATAAAAAAAATAGAAACAAAAGGGTCAACCCAGCCCGCTTAGCCCATTTCATCAGAGACCGCGTGATTGCACCCTTTTTTTTAACTACACCTGGGGCGGATGACACTCTTTTTAAAAAAAAAATCAGACAACACGTTTTTTGTTTTGCCCAGATTTCAACCAATATGGTGGTTGGAAAATCAAGTTCAAGGTACTTTCAACCCAAAAGCCAATTTTTCAGCCCTTTTTTTTTTTTTTACCCAAAACACTTATAAAATATCTTAGAAACCATAATAAATCAATTTATAGCCTCAAAAAACCACCTTAAAGACCAAACTTATGCAAAACCAAAAATCAACCCGAGCTCAGATATGTTTTTTCACGAACTTTCAAGAAACAAAAACACCTAATATGAACTCCCCTCATCAAATGAAAAAATTTGACACAAATATCATTTATTTTTGTGGTCTAAGTTGGTGTCAATGACATGTTTCTTTTTCTATAGCCAGAATTTGGCGATCTCTCTCTCTCCTCTCTCAATCAGGGACCAAAAAATAACAATAATAAAGTTTTGTACCAAAATAGAATTGGAGAAATGTTGAGGGACCAATATTGTTTAATTTGCGTGATTGTTTAAGTCGGAGGATCAAAGTACATCTTTTCAAAACTTATAGCAAGCCAATTTATGTTTGCCGTATTTTTTTTATTTTGGTTCCCTCTCTTTCAATCTCATCTTTTCATAAGTATTCAAAATCAATTACTTTTTGATTAGGAGTAAATTGTCCAAAAACAAAGTTTGAGGACCAAATTGAAAAACTATAAAATTTTACACATTTCATCCACCGTAAAATGTGAGAGGATAAACAATAGAGGCAATGCATAATAAAAATACCACATCATTTAGACTAAGGTAATATGTATATTAAATGATAAGATAATAAATATAATTCATATATAGGTATTTAATGTCAATATGAAAGGATGTATATATCATATTGTGTTATAAAAATCTAAATACTCAACAAATATATACATGTATAGGTTTCGGTTCGGGTTTGATAATATTCATATTTTATCTATTATTTATCAGGTCTAGAAATATCCAGATTCAGGTCAAGTCAGACTAAATTGTAATTTTTATTGGGAATGAAACTACTAAGGTTTTTTTTTGGATGTTTTTAGTTGATAAAAATTTTAAGTTTTGGGAGTCCAAAAATTGACTCTAATTTTTTAATACATGACATATTATTTATTTAGGTGAAAGACGTGCTGTCCGTTTTACTTAAAAGAAAACTTGAAAAGATTACATGTCAGCTCTTTATTTTTTATTTGAAAAAAAGAAGAAGCATTGGCTTACTCTTGCAAGTCTAGACATGCTTAGGTCATCTTTTAAAGCCTAGGCGCTTAGTTCTTAAATTTTTATATTTTAAAATATTTTTTTAAAATAAATAATTACAATGATATTTAAAAAGTTAAGAAATTATTTTATTATCTAAAAATAAAAGATTAGGGATTTCTATGGTAATATTTACAATTAATTTATGACTAATTACATATAAATATAATATTTATTTTTTCTTAAAACTATTGCACGTGAATATTCAATGATAATAAAATATAAAAAAATAATTTTAACTGAAAAAATAATTTTTTTCTCATGAATTTAAATTATTGGAATTATTATGCATATTTATTTTAATTACCTTAAGTTCTTAATTCTTATTAAAAAAATTGTGTTGTTAATAAACAAGACATGTTTCATCAAAACAAAGAAATGAAGATTTTGACTAAGAAAATAAATTTTTTCTAGATTTAAATATTTTGAACTCATTTGAATATTTATTTTAATTTTCATAGAATTAAATAAAACATTTCTTTGAAAATGATTCTGTTGCCTTTACTCTTTCTTTTATTTCACAGTTCATTGAATATATGATATTGTTAACTAACAGTGCTACTCATAGCTTATATTTAAAAAATATTTATATGTATATGTTTAATTTTTTACTTGAAAGATTAACTTTTTGCTTTAATCTTTAATTATTGTCAACAATTTTTTTTTAATATCAGTTTATATATTATTAATTAACAAATTTCATGATACCAAAAAAATACATTTATGATATCAAAACCTTCTTGTTTTATATTAAAAATTAACTTAGAATCTAAACTATAGTGATATATATATAAAGTGACAAAATCAATGTTAGTTGAATACCAAATTCAGTATGGAAAAATAAATGAATAAGGAAGTAAATGGTTACGCTCGATGGACAGAGAAACTTAATTTAAAAGAGTTCAAACCGATAAAATTGAGTGCTCGCAAAATTGTAAATCAACCGTTTATTAATTATTATGTTTTTTAGCCTGTCCAAATACAATCATTTTTTTTTTTAAACAGACGACATCAAATCAAACACTGCTTCTTTTTACATGCATGTCCCTCGAAAAGACACTGCCAAATATTGCTCTTTTTTTTTTAATCTTTTTCTTCTTTTCCTAGTTCCCATCTAGCAATCTAGCTTGAATCACCCGCATTATTTATTACTAGTTACTTAACCTGTATTTTATTATGGGTTATAATTTTTTTAAAAAAAATACATGATGTATAGATTATTTCAATACATTTTTTATATAAAAAATTTAAAGTGTAAATCGGAAAGCCTTTGCAAATATCTATTTAAATAAATCAATAATCATCTATGTAAATAAACAAAAAAATCGTTAACAATATCTAAAAGAAAAATTAAAAAAATAAATGTAAATCAAGATATTTAATCACATAAAATGAGATATTTACTCGTTTGTATAACTGAACTTGCTTATTTAAATAAATAAAAGATAATAGAAATAGAAACATAGATGAAATTGATTTAATAAATTCATGGTCTAAAAACAATATCACGCAAGGCCGAATATATCAAAAATATTATTTAGAAATAATTTTTTTATTTTGAAAATAATTTTCATCTGTATAAAACAAAAAAAATATAGATGAATTAGAATAATATCTTTAAAAATCAAATACAAACTAAACAATTTTTAAAAAACTTCTATTAAAAAAAACAAGCAAAACTTGTGATTTAAGTCATTAGATTAGGACAAACGCATAGAAAAAAACTGAAAATAATCATAAAACCAATTTTTTGTGAAACAATAATGTACAATGACAAAATTGTAAAAGAAAATGAGAAAAATATGGAAAGAATACAAATGACATTAACTTTTTAAATTCATAAACTGAGTTATTAGATTAGATGCAATAAAAAAAATATGAAACTCATTCTTCAACAAATCAAATATTAAAAGATGAAATCAGCAAAAAAAAAATTAATTACACAAAAAGATCTAAAAAATTATAATTAAAAGAAAGAGGGTGAAAATTGAATTATAAAATACATTAGAGGACGAATAAAAAATTTTAATTGGAGGGTAAAATTGAAATGAAAAGTAATTTTAACAAAAGGAAAAACAAATCAAAAGAATAGGAGTCAAATTAAAAAAAAAAACAACATAAACTTTGATCGAATGATGAAATTAAAAGCCAGTAAAACTTTAACAAAGTGACCAAGAAAAAAAATTAAAATCAAAAGAATAAGAACCGAAATAAAAAAAATAGCATATGAGAAATTGTATTTAAAAAGCTAAATTGAAAACAAACAAGATTTTAATAAAAATGATAAGAATTAAAATTAAAAAAAAAATCAAAAGAATAAGGACTGAAATTGAAATAGCAAAAACAAAAAGGACAATCATGTACTTTTCGAAGTAGGAGAGAGAAAAGAATGAGAAAAAAAACAACCACAGTAAAAAATCGTCCATCATGCACCGTCACACGCCTCACCTAGAGGAGGAGAACACAATGCCTCTTCAAGCAACATGATGGAAGTGTAGATTTGGTCACCAGATGACGTCTCACGCACTATTTCAATGGCACGGATGCCACTCACTCGTTAATGCATAATGAGCACGCACCAACAACTTTTTAGAATGAAAAATTAAAAACTCAACATAAAAAATATACACTCTTAAATGCATAACTTAATTTTTGTCTTTTATAAGGGCAAATACATATTTTAACTTTAATCTAAGAAGAGAAAAACCAAAAAACTCTTGGTTAACAACTCTATTTTTTTTAATCATTTCGATAAAGAAGTATTTTAGCTGTTTTAAAATTTATGAAAAGACAAAAAAAAAAAAAAACTTGTGGTCTACAATTCTAGATTTTGTTGATTTCATGACTAAAAACATATTTTTATTGTAATTGTTTTTGGCAAAAAACTAATATATCCCTGAATGATTTTTTAATTACCGATAAACCTCTAAAATAAACTAAATTACCCTCAACATGAAGTCTTCCTTTTTTCCACCGAATAACAAAACAGTAATTTCTCTATAGTAAATCTTATCTGGTGCTAAACTGGAAAACTCATGTAATATATTTCCTGTTAATTTGCATCTTTTCATTCCTTTTTTAGCACAAAATGCCAATCCCCTTGTATTCCTGGGGATCGTCTTTTGAAGTACGATTTCCCCGCAGATCACTAGAAACAGGGTGCCCTCTATTTCAAGGGTCAATGGTATTGCTTTGCATTCAAGTGTGGTGAGCGACACGTCAGGTAAAGAGGTCTCGAAGCCGGCCATGTTCGTGCCGATATACCTACTTACGAAAAGTTGACCAAATGGCTCTAGCCATGTGCAAGCAAAGACCGAATAAAGTCCAGCCTAATTATTAGGCCCAATCCCACTATCCCTAGCTGCAAAATCTTATTTGCATTTGATTTTCACAGGCGCGAAGACGTATAGTGCAATCCCCTTTATTCATGGAAAAGGAGCAAGCCTACGGAATAGACTTTATACTCCTTGATTTAGGCCATATGACATGAGAAGAAAGGCCTAGTTTGTCCCAAGATCCAAGGACATAATGGTACATTCAATGGTATGATCAACACCTTATTCCTTAGTGGAATAAAAGTCAACATGGTAGTCTAAATCGCACGAAATCGCCAATTTAATTATACTTTGAATCTAAGAATATTTGGAATTCATCAATATCATCACTACATAACTTCTTCTTACGAAGAGCCAGAGCAAGGGATTCGAGAAGCAAGTAAAAATGAAGAGCACCTCAAAGCCAGACCGGCACCGATTCATCCTCTCCTCTTTATTTTTCATCTTCTTCTTGTGTGCCTTGGCTACCATCAATGGAATCCGATTTGATAGCTTGTTGAGTTTTGGTAGATGTGCTCTCTCCAACATTCCATCTCAATCCTCCGCTCCATCTTCAAACAATTTTCTTGCCATGAATTCTTCAACCTCCAGTGATGATATTCGCATACTTATAGGCGTTCTAACACTTCCCGATCAATACCAACGTCGACATTTTCTGCGTCTCATATATGGCACCCAATCTCCGGTGGGAGCGCAGATTGATGTGAAGTTTGTGTTCTGCAATCTAACCAAGGAAGACCAAAAGGTACTTGTTGCTCTTGAGATAATGAGATATGATGATATTATCATCCTGGATTGCAAGGAGAACATGAACAAAGGTAAAACCTACACTTACTTTTCAAGCTTGCCAGAAATGCTGAATGACACAGATAAACCTTATCCTCCTTATCATTATGTCATGAAAACCGATGATGACACGTATTTCCGGTTAGATAATTTAGTGGAGTCGTTAAAACCATTGCCCAGAGAAGATTTGTACTATGGTTATGTTATCCCATGCCCTAGCATGGACCCTTTCGTGCATTATATGTCTGGCATGGGATACATGATCTCATGGGATATTGTAGAGTGGATTAGAGATTCTGAGGTGCCAAAAAATCATTTGGAAGGGCCAGAGGATAAAGTTTTTGGTGATTGGATCCGAGAAGGCCACCGTGCAAAGAATAGGTATAATGCTAAGTGGTCTATGTACAATTTTCCTGAGCCGCCCACGCAATGCACACATGAGCTTTGGCCAAACACAACCGCGGTTCATCTGCTGAAGAATCAAGAGAAGTGGATCCAGACATTGAAGTATTTCAATGTTACTAGTAATCTCAAACCTTCTAAATTGTATCATATACCTTAGGTAATACCTTCATTCAATATTTTGTTTTAGATTATTTGAATTACACTAGGAGTATTAGAATTCTGCAAGTCTAATTTTGACTTTGATTGGAGTTCATATTTTTCTTTTCACTTTCTATAGCTGGTGATCTCACACATGTAAGTCTAACACGTGAGAAAACATTGAAGGGAGCACATATTTGGTGCCTCAAGAATAAAAAATGAGCCATTCAAATTATAGCATTTTTGACACTGTATTCTTTTCCAGCAGTTCTCCATTTCTGCAAGTGACCAAGGAATCGAAATGTCGAAATGCCAAGCTACAATGGATGCCCCACAAAGCATGCTGCTAGATTTGCCTTAGCCCATACAAACCAAAACCTGAATAGCAATTGTCTGCCCAAATGACTCGGTTTGTATGGGTTGCCAGTTGCCAGTTGCCAGCTGCCAGCTGCCAACTAGAGAAAGGGCATAATTACATAATTCCAAGATAGATCAAGTAATCTGTTGATTTTTAATTTGAAGATTTAATTGGTTACACACGGGTGACCCATTTGACAAGGATAAACTTGATTTAGCTGGGTTGACTTCAAGAATTTCTTTTCATTTTTGTCTAAAACAATGTTGTTATTTTTTTATATTTTTTATTAAAAAAAATATCATTTCATAAAATAAAAAATATATATTTTTATTTGAAATTAATCTAAATTGACCAACAAAATCATAAATCAAACTTTAAGTCAGGTTAGACTCAAGTTGATCTTATCAATATGACCCCAGATCAAGCTGTCCATTTCAATTTTCAAGGTCACTAACTCCATTTCTGTAGCCATATTTGTTGGCAATATCGTCATTTAACTTCCCAGAGTAAATAATCAGTTGATTTAAAGCCCGACTCAAATTGAATTATATTTTTAGCTAATTTGAATTTTGAATTTGTTGAACTTGGATGAATGTAATTAAACTTCGCCTTGAGTAATTTAACTCTAAAATTTCTTTCTAATTTTTATCTAAGAGTGCTATCATTAATTTTTTTAAATTTGGTTCAAAACCATCCATTTTATTAAAAAATAAAAAAACAATCATGAAAGATGTAGTTCAAGTAGTCAACTCTAGGTTAGTTCTTTAAAGGTCATTGGTTTGAATCCACATTAATAAATATAAATAAATAAAAAATAAAAAAAGCAAAATAATATCATTTGAAAACTCTTTGTTTCACTCAACAAAATCACGATTTAAATTTTGAGTGGGTGAAAGAGAAACCTCAGACGGTCTGATAAATTTGATCTCGGACCCAGCTGCCCATTTCGATTTCCATGGTCACCAATGTCACTGCAGAAACCATATTTGTTGGCAATATCGTCATTTAACTTCTCAACTTGACCCTCACTGAACTGTTACCTGAATCCCTCACAGTCAAATCAAAACTCTCAATTTACATTTATCTTAAGAACCTCTCTCCAATCGAGATCCACACCTGTTCTGTTCTTTATCTATCACCAACCATTAAAGTAACCTAATCACCCCACTCGTGTCCCGTTTTTGACCTTGGCCTTCCTTGCCTGGCCTTGCTTTGGTCACTCATTAGTCACAACTAGACTAGTGCGCCATTCAAATTAAAATACCACATCCACTTATTCTTCAGCAATACAATACACATATATAACCTGCCTCCTGATTCCGCCGCCGCCGCCGCCCCCGAATTTGTCGGTGATCGTTGGCGTTTTCCATTTCATTTCGTTTTCTTATCTCCTGTGTAAGCACCTCTCTGTCTCGTGTATAAATGAGGGAGAGATTTGATAGATATCCTATTTAATTACTTTTTCGTTAGGGTTGGTTTTTCACTCATTAATGCATCATCATGAGTTTTAAAATCAGTGTTATTACTTTTAATCCAGTAAGCACCTGCAATGACCATGCTAATTGCGAAGAAAACATGTCTGTCTAGAGGTTTTGAAATTTGTGCAAAATCCTACTAGTTGATTTGGAAACTTCTGTAAAGTGCAATCTATTATAGAGTAAAGTAGTTTTAGGAAGTCATCGCAGTGCTTAAAATGATAATGGAAATGGGGGGTGCTTTTGTTTTATGATTGGTTCTGTTTTATTTTAGGATATAATATAATATAATGCTTTTCCTTCTCATTTTGACGTTAATGGCGGTTTGTGCACCAATGTATGTAGATGCAGTGTTTTGCAAAGGCTTGTATCTTTACCATCGTATATGCCTGAACACAAGTGTTTTGCGAGGGCATCTATCATTTTCTCGTTTTGTTTCTTCTTTTTTTCCTGTGTTGTTGATAGAAGGCTTCTTTTTGGTCTGTGGCTCATGTGAATTGTCTTAGTTTTACAGGTTATAGTTGGCAAATCATTTTTCCCAATTAAAGATGGGTAGCAAACCAGCTCCATTTTCAGATATTGGCAAAAGAGCCAAAGGTATCTTTTATATGGATGTTTATATGTAACCATGTAGTTTTATTTTCTTGAGATTCTAGATGCGTGTTTGGATGCAAGCACATGCATGTTTTGATGTGTTCATCTATGTGCTTATCTGTGAATGCTTAATGGTTTAATATGGAGTTTCCACTATTGAAATTTTACCTGAGGTTTGACCTTTTCTTACGGCACGACTAAACTTTGAGAAAAAACACTTTTTTTTTTAATTAATCTGTCAAAGTGAAAATCAATTCCAGTATTTATTTATATTTACACAAAGTAATACATTACATCACTTGGATCAAAAATATGTAACCATAACCTTGAACTTTAGGTAGCAATCCTTCCTGTAAAATGTTTGTTATGGATATGATAGATAGCCTTGTAATCTCAATGGAACTGTGTCCTCAACCTAAATATAACAATCAAATGATTGTCCAGACACTCCAAAGGACTTTTCTTGCTCCGCTCTTTTTTCTTAGTGATAGTGACTTTTAATGTATATTGTCTTTCATTGTTGATGCCGTGTTGACTGAATTATGCTTTTACAAATTTGCTTTAGCTATAAATTCTGATTTTTTGCAAACATTGCTTATCTTATGCAGACCTCTTGACCAAAGATTACAACTATGATCACAAGTTTACCCTCTCAATTCTGAGTTCTACTGGAATGGTACCATTGAATTTACATCTCCTCATTTAAGTTCCTTATTTACTGCTTTTCGTAATAACATCTGTTTAGGGGATATCTGTCTGGGTATTTCAGATTTCACACCCAAATGCTTTAGTATATGGTTTTACTTACTCTCTTGTTAAGGCAGTGAACTATTGATCTATGTGTGTTTTCTCCTTGAGATTGTAAATGTTATACATACTAACTGTTGATGCTTGCAACTCACTGGATTAATATCTGATACACTTGATTAGAATGTCGAACCACGAGTACTTTTAAATGATTTATATGTTGAGCGTTGGGATGCATATTTGAGCATGTGCACATCCTATGGTTTCAATTCTATGTCTGCTCTACGTACGCGTTTGACATTCTAAATGTTAAGATATTAGCGAAGCGTTAGGTCATGATTGATTATAGAAACTATTGACTAACCCCACAAAAACTATCAAGCTGAATAGAGATAATAAGTATTCCTGAACATGTGAGAAGACATATCCGTCAAATTGGAATGAATTTTTAAGTGTTGTGCGCATGGAAAGAAAGAGTGTGTGTTTGAAACAAAATAGAGCTGAAAGGCCATAAATGATTGAAAATGACTTGGTTTTGCAAGGTTAGCCAAACTCAGGAGAGGTCTTCTTAGTCTTGATGACGTGGACCAATATCAGCTAGTTAATGAAAGCAGATAGATTTTCTTTCAGAACTCATTCTCATGTATTTGCTGTCATTCAATCCTGTTGTTTATCTAAAGGAATGTTACTTTAGATAATCCAAACGACTTTTAAGGACATCAGTCATTGAATGTATCTTCTATGTTTGGAATATTGAAGCTATTAATGAAAGAGATTAGGTGAAGCCTGATTTGGCATGCCAGTGGATTATTTATAATTTTCTTTTCTCAATGTTAAATATTTGATGTGGGAATCAGGCATGTAAGGTTGTCATAGTGCTCCTGTTTTTCAGAAAATAGGACCCCATTCATAAATAAATTTTGACGTTATTGTTTCTCTTAAAAAAAGAAGCATTTAGAGTTTGAATGATGAGGTTGTGATGCTATCTAATCAAATATATCATTAAACTGCATGTGCAGGGGTTTACAGCGACAGGTTTGAAGAAGGATGAAATTTTTAATGGTGATATAAGCACCTTGTACAGGAGCAAGAATACTGTTGTGGATGTGAAAATTGATACCTATTCCATTGTAAGAGAGAAGTTCTTGTACTTGATCAGAATTTTTGGCATTTTCACTCAACAATTGAATTCTTATTTTCACTCAGCTACAATTGAATTCTTACTCTCATCATGGTCATTTTGAAATATAGTCAATGCTCAATTATTTGCATTCAAGCGCCTTGATGGTATGGTATGCTGATCTGTTTCTATGTGTAACTCTTTGACAGGTGTCTACCAAAGTGACTGTTAATGACATATTTCCCAGCACCAAAGCAGCACTTAGTTTCAAAATACCTGATCACAAGTCTGGCAAGGTCAGTGCATTTTAAATCGTGTAACAAAAAAAAATGATTATAAGAATTTGCATGCTGCATGTGCATGGAACTGTTAGGGATGCATTTGTATTGGAAGTTACTTGTTCCTTGCATGGCTTCCCAGTAATTTTTCTTACTTTCAGAATTTGGTAATATTGTTATCAATCTGTACTTTATAGAGCCTTTCCATGTTGCTTAAAATGGAAAATCTATCTAGTGTCATTCAGTTGATCCATAACTGGGCATGGCCTTTTCTTTTTACTTATTACGAGTCATACCATACTATTATTCACTGTGACATGCAACTCATCCCAAAGTTTTAACCAACAAAAGGAGGCGTAAAGCTGAATGAAGATGGAACTTAACAAGCAAGTGCTACAAATAAATAGTATTTTCCATGATTGTTTTCCATAAATGGGTATGGCTAGTGATGGAATTAAACAAGTGCTAACATCATATAGAAGACGAGGGAAAAGGCAAGTGATCGGATTAACAACCATGGTTGCAGCAATGCTGAGTAAGAGTCAAGTTTTTCCGAGACAGCAGCATATTAGCATGAGTTTTTAGTATTTAGAATGATAATCTGAATGACTTTGTATCTGGGATCCTTCCTTAAACAACCTGAGAGACTATAGTACTGAATTGAGGCAGGCAGATTAGATTACTCGTACTCAGTAATGACTCTGCTGGCTTGCCCCCAAGTTCTCTTAAAGGACTTTCTGATAGTCTGAGTCCTAAGAATGCACAGGAAAAAATGCATATTATTGAAGACGTCTTCATTTAGTGAAGTCTGTATCTCCATGTTTTACTTAATTTTTCCTAACATCTATCATCTTTCCAATAAGAATGAATTACAAAGGTGAAATAATTTGTGGCAGTTTTTCCTTGTGAGTAAATGAAACCTCCATGCTTGAAATTTACTAGATTTACATGAAAAAATGAACTAGTGGAAAGAAGCACCAGTTATGTTTTAAATTAACTGCGAACAGGTTTGAGATGCTGGTAGGACATAATAACCAAGAAAATTAGATTTCATTTTGTTGTAGAAGTACTTGCTAATTGTGGATAACCTTTATGAAATTGCGTGCTGAAAATCTGACTTATTTCTGTCTGTTGAGTCGCAGCTGGATGTGCAGTACCTTCATCATCATGCAGCCATTGATTCCAGCATTGGCCTCAATCCAAATCCCCTTTTGGAGCTCTCAGCTGCAATTGGAAGCAACAATCTTAGTGTGGGTGGTGAAGTTGGATTTGATACTGCTTCTTCTTCATTTGTCAAGTGTAATGCTGGGATTGGCTTGAACAAGCCAGATTTCTCTGCTGCATTTTTACTGTAAGCATACGGAAAGCTTGTTCTCTCTTGTTAAAAGAGTATTTATTCCTTCTCCTGTTTTAATATTTTATATGTCGTGCCTTTTGTCTTAAAAGGTATGTGCATTTTTTTGTTATTACATTTAAAGACAAAATGAATATTCTTAAATCGCAGCAGTTACAGTATTAGATGTGTTAGTAGTAAAGGTACTTGTTCTTTTCGAGTATGAACTCATCAGAAGCAGCTAAATAATTATTCACATGCGCCAGGAGTTATTATTGTTATTACATTTTAGGCCTTTTCGTGTCTTTTGTTATTCAGAATGGTTGCTTTTTATTGGTCTAAAGTTTGCTTTGACTTGCCTTTAAATTGAAGCTCGACTTTGCTATGTAGGACGGACAAAGGACAAACTATCAAGGCATCTTATGTTCATTCAGTGAACCCCTTACATTCAGTTGCCGCAGAAATGACTCACAAGTTGTCCTCCTTTGAGAACAGTTTTACCATTGGAAGTTCTCATGCAGTGGATCCATTTACAGTGGTAAAAACACGATTCTCTGACAATGGCAAGGCTGCAATGCTATGCCAACATGAATGGAGACCAAAGTCGCTTATAACTTTTTCAGCTGAGTATGACCCAAAGGCCACCCATGCAGCAGCCCCCAAGTTTGGCCTTGCTCTTGCTCTCAAGCCATGAATGTGAAATCACCTTTTATTCTGTTCAGCAACTTGAATTGAAGAACACCTGAATCCTGTTATATTTTTTCCAGAACCCGAGGAGGGTTTAAGTTTTTACCTTGTACATGTAGGTAAACCAAAAGATCAACTGAATGGTGAAAGGTTCTCAAGTATTGTTTGGGAGATTGAACCCAATTTTGATAAGCTTTCGAGGAAAAAAAAAAACCAGAAATCACAATACTATTTTTTGCAATTGAATTCTCAAGGATGCAGTGTAAGGGATGCTTAATCTCTCCTGATATTTCAGCCTTGTGATGCCTCATGGAATAAATGTTTTTCCTTTGGCCAGTTGATTCACTGCCCTACTATAATTACTGGTCTGTTAGTGATACTTTTGTATTCTTATCAGTAACCATGTGTGCAGACGACTGCCCTGATTCTTGTAATCCAATCCATCTCTCCACTACCTGATCTGGAAGAGGACTAGGCCAGCTGCATAATTCGGACCTTTTCCCTCTAGTCTTCTGAATTTTATTTGTTTATTTTTTTAAATGAAAATAGCATAGTTTTAAAAGAGCTGTTATTCTGAATTATGATTTTAATATAATCGTGGTTCTGTCTACTGCTTCAGTCAATATAATTGGAATGCAGCCATGTAATTATAACTGCTGCTTCTTTTTGTATGCTTCCTTCCAGCTCATTATACACAATCCATCCAAATTATTCGGCAGATGCTTTTTCTTTAACTTCTAGAATATATATAGTGAAGAAAAAGAAGAAGAGGAAGTTGTCTTGAAGGAGAGGTAGGGACCGGGGATGGGTCAGTCCTCTTCTTCATGCTCGTGCTATAATGGCCATGAGATTGACAAGCCTATTATCATTGGAAAAAACAACAGTAATATTGATGGGGACGACGACTTGAAGTCTTCCTGACGAGTGCTTGGGCAGTGTGTTTGCCTTGACAGGAATTCTTGCTCTCTGGTTTGCAAGAGATGGAAATGTGTGGATTCGAAGTCAAGAAACCGCCTTGTCTTGCTTGCTCGTTCCGAGATGTCTCCATTCCTGCTTTCTGTCTCTCAAGGGCTCCCGCAAGCTACTCGACATGGACTATGCTGCCCTCTATCGCCTTCCCATTTTTCTCTCGTTTTTCACCGAGCATGTGTATCGAAAAACTGTCATTATTCTCGGCGGTTGTTTAATATATTAACTATTATTTAATATAACTATTATTTTTATTAGCAATTTTTTAATAAAATTACATTTTTTATTAGAGGTTAAGTAAAAAAAATATATTATTTTTTTAATATTTTTTATCCTCTGTGTTATATCCTGAAATATTTTAATAAAAACTGTGCTAGTTTTATAAAAATTCTCTCGGAGACCAGTGTGTGCTTGAATCAGTCGAATGAAAATCGGATATGAACTGAAGTCTTCATCAGTATTTAAAGTGTACATTTGATCACCTAGGATTTGAAAATATTTAAAGAGTGAATAAATAGATAAAAAATTATTAATAATATCTAAAAATAAAACTTGAAAAATAAAATAAAAATATAAATTAAAATATTTAATCTCAAAATACATGATATTTATCTAGCTATATTTATTAAAATAAATTTTTTATGAACTTACATCTTTTGCAAAATTTATTACATGCCATCCATATTTGATGTCCATTTCATTTCCATCCCTCATCTTTCAATCCCAACATTTTATAAGAAATACAAATTAGACTAAATCATTAAAAAAATTAAATACCGAATTAAAAAAACAAAAAATTTCTCATGTATATAAATAATAATAATACTACGTGAAAGAATGAATAATAAAATCTTATATAATGAAAAACTCGCGCGTGCGTGTGTATATATATATACTTGAGAAATTAAAACTCATGGTAAATCGAAATTCTATTCCTCCGTCCATTTTCAATACTTGAGAAATCTAGTGGCAAAAAGCCTATTTAGTATTTACCTCACGATTGAGAAATATTTTATTGCGGCATTTCTTTTCCTGGTTAGAAAGTACTTTCATAAAAAAATATATTTTTTATTATATATATATATAGTTTTAATATGTTTATATAAAAAATAAAATTTAATAAATAAAAAAATATTATTTTAATATATTTAAAAAAACAATTTAAAAAATAACCAACTTTCCATAATGCATTTACAACGACGACGTTTTCTATCCCCCCTCCCGAAACACACAAACAAAACCTTTCCTTCACGATCCATAAATTAAAAACACCAGATCTTCTTCTCTCTTTCGATCAGATCTAAAACAGAAATACCTTTTTTCCATCACTTTCCCGCGAAAACAAAACACCACATTTTCCCGGAAAATAATCAAAAAATGTCGCACAACAGCGACACGATCCCTCTCCACGCATCTTCTCAATCAGACATCGACGAGATCGAGAACCTAATCAACTCCTCCATCCAATCCAGTCCTTCAACAGTCCTACCCGCCCGCCCACCAAGCCCGCCCCGAATACCCGTATCCACTTCTCCCTTCATCCAATCAAATCTCCCTCCACCTCAACCGAAACCACAACCCACCATCCAGAAACCGCCATCCATCTTCCCTTCCGCCCCTCTACCTCCTCTCCCACCTAGCTCTGGAAACTCTGCCGGTGGCAATTTTTCTGCAGCCGGGTTCGGGTCCCCTCCGAACACGTTGACGGAGCCAGTTTGGGATACCGTAAAAAGAGATCTTTCTAGGATTGTGAGTAATTTGAAGCTGGTTGTGTTTCCTAACCCGTATCGAGAAGATCCGGGTAAGGCTTTGAGAGATTGGGATCTGTGGGGTCCCTTTTTCTTTATCGTCTTTCTGGGACTCACTCTTTCTTGGTCCGCTTCTGTTAAAAAGGTTAGTAATTTTTTTTAACAGAATGGCTTTGATTTTGTGCTAATTGGTTTTTATATTTTTTATTTTTCACCTGTTTGAACTCTTTTAGGATATTTTTGGTAGCTTAGAGAATGGAAGAATGGGAATTACTAGGAATGAAAGGTTTTTAGTCATTTTGATTCTGTACAGATTAATGGAGTTGCTGATAAGGCAGGGATAGATGATGGGTCCTGTCCTGATATATTTAACTATAAATTTGGAGATGAGGTAGCCATGTTGGTTTTAGAATTTGGGACTGCATTGTGGCACCAGGCACATGATAGGATCTGAATGTGCTTCCACATTTAACCACCGCCGTATGATGGGGATGTTTGATTGAATCTGTAATGTTTATAGTGATTATTTTTTAATAGTTATGACCGTTATTTCAAGCTTGATGGTTATTGTTTTAAAAAGTTCACCAAAAATTGATGAAAATGTCTGCATATTATTGTTAGTTTGTGAGACTTTGTGGGAGAACACTTGTTTTTTGTTGTGTACATCATAGCATTGGAGTTTAACAGTCTTTCATTTTGGTAGCTCTACTTATTTGTCCCTTCTGGTGAATTTGTGGAAAATGTGGAAGATATTTTTTCAAACATTCTTTATAATGTCATGCATTCCATGGTGGCTGTGACCAAGATATAACACCCTTGACAGTGAAAAGTTGTGTGATCAGGAATGCATTGTTATAAGATCACACTACTTAATAGCTGCTAGTTACAACCAAGATGTATAATTTTGAGTAATCAAAAACAGGGAACAATGAGATTTGAGATTTCTGCCCAACAAGTCAACTGTTTCATGATCAGTTCTTGTGCTTTGTGGTTTCATGTTCATGCCAATTGATTGTGATATTCTTGAGGGTTGTAAAAGTAGGGTTTGAATGAAGTGAAAAATAGGTCTGAATTTTGTTAGTTTTTTTTCCAGAAACAATGGATATTCCAAGTTTTACGCCTGGAGTAATGCAAACATTTTAAATGCCTGATCTGATTTCTTAGTATCAGACTTGCATCATAAAATCTGAAAGATGGTTAGAAAGCTTATAAACTTTTGCAAAACTTATTTTCATCCTTGGAGTAAAACATCATAATTAGTTAAGAACAATTTATTGATTGAGTTAGGTCTTCCTGATTCTTTAAAGACTTTTGACTCTAGACAGGAAACTTGGAAATTTGAATATAAATTAACTATGATTGCATAATAAGACCTGAAAACATTAAAACACAATGACAGAAATTCATACCTGTTTAAAACGAAAATTATCAAATGTTGTAGGCTCAATTTTTTTTGTCAAAGAAAATAAATGAAATGGAACCATAGGTTTTCATATGCAAAATAAATGTAAAATAGCAGTTGATACAAATGGAGCAAAACTTCAAAAGAATTCCAAGTAGCTCTAAATTAATTTGAAAATATTTAGGGCTTGTTTGATGTTGCTGTTGGTTACCCTGTAATGGTCACACAAATATTGTAACAAATCACAAAAAGCAAGAAAACTTGCAACCCACTACTCCGAAAAGGCTGGGTAAGGAGAAGCACACTCTCCTATGAAGGATTTCCCCATCAAACGTGATGAATGAGTACCGTAATGAATGAGTTAAACAGGCCTGTTAGCGACACGAGCCCTTTTTTCTGCTTTCTAGATCAACATTTCAGCTTTTGATATATAAGCTATTGTTTGGTGATAAATAGCAACATTTTCAAACAACTTGGCTTTGTCTTTGCTACATGGTGGCTGCAGAATTGATTTTTGGTGTTCACATGGTGTTTCGCTGTTTGCTAATCCATGGTAGTCTTGTGTCATATGAGAATTGAAAATTTGATCTTAGAAAGAAAAGTGGGCATCAATGCTTATCAACTGATGTGTGGTCATCACGCAACAACTGACAACAAAGCCAAGCAAACCCTTGGTTATTACATGGGGGCACTGAACCATTTGTATAGTGACCGAAAAGGAATACCAAAACATCTGCTTAAACAATCAATGATTTGATATTTAAGCCTGCTCTTTTGTCAATGCCTTGCAACATTCTGTCACCTTTTATATGTTGAGTAGTTATCATTTCCAAGGCAGAATGTGCCAGATAAATCGGAAAGGCTAGCTGGAAAATAAGTGCTCCTATGTGATTTTGGTGTTGACCTGTGATTTATTTTTCGTTGCATTTTCTACCTCTGTAGATGTCTTTTCATATTTCAATTGTGGCAGTGCCGAAGTTAACCTTGATGTTCTTGCAAGATCTAGAAATGGGCAAGCTCTCATCATTGCTACGAATGTGTAGAGAGAGACTAATACTGTCCCATTCTGGATTGATGATTTTAGCTGCCTGTCTTGTCCATGTGTTTTCTTAACTCTTCAAACAAAGCATGTGGCTTGTTATTAGAGCAAAATGTTGCAAGTTTTGTTCAGTTCTAACAGTTTACATGTCATTTTCCAGTCTGAGGTGTTTGCTGTTGCATTTGCACTGCTTGCAGCTGGTGCTGTAATCTTGACACTGAACGTCCTGCTGCTGGTAATAGTTTCTTCTCTTTCTCTTTCCATGAAACACAATCATACATATCCCTCCGTATGTGTATGCTTTTACATTCCACAGGATTGAACACAGTAGCTAGCTTTCATTATTGGTTTATTGCTCGTTTTATTTTAAGTCAAATATTATTGTTTTGCTGTTTCAGGGTGGACACATAATTTTCTTCCAAAGTCTGAGCCTATTGGGTTACTGTCTCTTTCCTCTAGACGTTGGAGCTCTCGTCTGCATGTTGAAGGACAATGTATTAATAAAAGTGATTGTAGTATCTGTGGCGCTGGCTTGGAGCTCGTGGGCTGCCTATCCTTTCATGAGTTCAGCTGTCAACCCAAGAAGAAAGGCTCTTGCACTTTACCCTGTATTTCTGATGTATGTATCGGTTGGTTTTCTCATCATCGCCATTGATTGATGCATTGGCAACTCCCATTGTTGGGATTTTTTCCGTAACTTACAGCAGTGCATAGGAATTTTACATGGTGGTTAATTTTCGTCTCATGTTACTGTATTTTTTGACCCGTTTTTGACTTGAGATGTCTGGAGATTCAATCTGCCAGATATTATATAGTATGAAACTTTGATGTGTGCCCTGTTCATGTCATTTCTGAAAGTGGTGTCTGTCCTGAAGGAAATGCCTTTAAGGGAGAAGATAGATCTTTCAGCTCGATCTCTTGAATTTTTTTTTTTATTTTTATTTTTTTGCCATTTTTATGCTTCTTGTAAAGATGTCGGTTGTTACAGTAACAAAAATCTCATGACTATTCTGCTATTATTTCTATGCTTTTGTTTTTTTTAAGCGCGTGCTATCAAGTAAGAATTTAAAAAGAAAAAAAAAGATGCAGAAACTTTTTCAGCCTATGGGGCTTTTTTAAATGTTACTGTGAGGCTGGAATTTCTCGAGTTTCATGAATTCAGGAAACGTAGTAAGGCCTTGATGTTCAAAGAAAGGGGGGGCGGGGGAGAGCACAAGAAGCCTTTTCTAACTTAATTGTATATTTGAAGTATGAGTTTTTTTTTTTTTTGAAAAATAGATGCTTTTTATTATGATGTTTTTCTTAGGTTTTTTATTTATTAGAAGGGAATATTTTTTATAATTTTTTTTTCTATTTAGTATTATTATGATTTTTTAGTTTTTTTTAACATAAAAATTGGAATAGTCTTTGGTAAGTGGAGATATTAATAAGTAAAATTGATTATTTTAAGAGTTTCCTATATTTACAGTGTTTTTGGTGTTTTAAGAATTTTTATATATAATAAATATTTTTATCATCCGCTTCCGCATATATTAATTAATATTAAAACCCAAAGATTTTAGGTTATTGCGTGTGTTGCGTATTGTATTGCGCAATCCAAAGTTATTTATTTTATTTGTTATGTGATAATAAATATCCATACCTAGAAGACAGTCCAGCTAACAATCCTTGGTGTAAATTTTGCTTTAATGTGTGTTGTAAAATAACAAAAATTAGAAAATATTACAGAATAAAATGTGATTATAATAAGTTGTTTCTCAAGAAAAATACGTCTAGGATGTAGTATTTTGTTTTAGAATGAATGACTTGCTATCATTCAAAATCATGGCTGTGGAAACCACTAGCCCACAGAAAAATAGCGTCAAGAATCTATGATTAAAAAAAAAAAAAAAAAAAAACCCTGCACAAAAATACATTCTTTGATAGATGACATTTTTTAACAGAGAACCAGGAGATTAATGCAGGAAATTTTTTTAAAAATTTTATTTTTTTTATTTTTTATTATGATGTTTTTCTAGTTTTTTTTTATATTTAAAGAGTATTTTTTTTAATTTAGTTTTTACTATTCAATATTATTATTAGGAGGGTTGTAATAATCTTTTAACAAATGGACATATAACAAATAAAATTAAATATTTTAAGATTCTCACTCTACTTGTGATATTTTTGGTTTTAAGAGTAATAGACTCTTTTACCCTAAGCTTCGCTTTATTTTGCGCAAAGACCTCATCATGTTTCCCATCCTCGTTATCTTTCTTCAGACAAGGAGGGCAAGACCACGAAAGAAGTCCCGAAAAATCCCGCTAGAAATGTAGTTGATGCTCTATTAATTTAGTTCTGAATTGCTGATTATTAACCTTTTCGTGGAGAGTTGAAGAGGTGTAAATCCATGAAAAACACAAGCAATGCACCGCACAGTAGTCAAATGCATGTCACCACACGACACTGCTCGTTGCAAGATTAAAATGTAAAAAACTGAAGCCAGGAGAAATAAATGAATTCCAAAGATCTACCTAAATTCAGAAATAAATGAGTTTTACCTACAATCATACAAGAAGCAATAACGAGAGCATTCCGACAATTTTCACCTGTGAGAATTCCATGCTCTGCGATCATGGAGTACTTCAGAAATATAAAGCGGTGTGATATTTGAATTTAACTCTTCATAACTTTAAATTTAGGTGAAATTTCATGTATGGGAAACTCATACCTCTTTTAAGATGCCTAATATAAACAGAGAGAGTGTACTTTAACAGAATGCGTTGTAGTAGAGTACAGAATGATCTTTTCTTGCCAGCATTATGTTTTATGCATTTGATTATTTGCTGTCAATATTACAAGCAATTCTTCTTTACAAAATTGCACAGCAGCTCAAATTCGACTTTCATGCACGGTGCAGACAATAGTAGCGTAGCTCATCGTGATGGTAATGTAGAAATTTTGAAAACCACACTTGAAACATGGTAGAGCTATTTAATGTTCAGAAACAATGGAACATGCCCAACACTCAATACCTGAAACGTTCTCTGTCATTTGAATTTCCAAAGTCATCTTCAAGCACGTGTAGAAGCTCTCTGTAAGTTATCCCATCCACAAGGTCTTTTTCTTGCCACTCCTTCAACAAACTCGTGGCCTCCCCAATCCTTCCTTGCCTGCAGATCTCATCCAAGACTGTCTTGTATGTGATTAAATCAACTGACCTATGCTTATCAATCATCTCCCACAAATAATTCACTGCCTCCCCAACTTCTCCACCAAGAGCCAAAGCATTCACAAGTGAGTTGAATGACTTGTTGCTTAGGACAAATCCTTTTTCCTTCATTTCATCAAACAACTCTCTAGCATTATTTGTTCGGCCTTGAGCACATAATCCATGGACCAGATAATCATAGGAAAATGAGTTAGGCAAGCACTTGTAAACCACACCCATTTGATGGAACACTCTCAAAGCATCATTGACATGCAACGAAAGAACATAGCCCTTTATCATAGAATTCAAAGAGAAAATATCAGGCTCGATCCCATCATCCACCATCTGCTTAAACAAGCATCTCATAGTCTCCATATAAATATGATTTATATAAGAATTCCTGCCCCTGCTCAACATTGCCGTTAAAAGAATATTATATGTTTTAATTGACGGTCTACAATCTAAGTTTCTACTACTTTTCATGCGCTTAAATATATTCACGGCTCTAGTCAGCTTCCTAGCTTCAGTAAAATAATAGATAATTGAATTGTATAAAGCCTCATTACCAATATGAGGAACAGCAAGTAGTTGGTTGACAACATCATCCATCTCTTGGTACATTTTGGCAATTCCAAGCTTCTTTATAGTGACATGATAAGTGGATGCATCATGCCTAAACCTATGTTGTTGTGATGCCCAATTGAAAAGCTCCAAACAGACTAAAGGATCATCTTCAAGAGTTATGTTATTGCACAATTCTTCATTGGTGAATCTTGATGGAAGTTGGGAAATTGACCGTTGAAATTTAGCTTCATCAAGAATAGGCCTGCTGTTGGCTTTTGCTCGTTTATTATTTCTCTTTCTAAAAGATCTCGATGGGGCTTTAGTCGAGTAAAAGGTAGAAAAATTGGAACTTGGGAGAATTTGTGTTTGAGCTAAAAGATCTATATCTTTCAATTTTCTGGCAGTGGGGTTCAAATATGAAGAAATAACTGAATATTGGGTCAGTATGGGAAATGGAAATTTAGCCAAGTTTTTGGAATGAAATGTGTTTATGCAGGACGGTGGACTGATAAATTTTCTTTTAGAGAGGATGTATCTCAAGCAATCTCCACCAATAGCACCCTTCTTTTCCCACATCTTGGAAACTACAGAAGCAAACCAAGAAAGAAAGAAAATTACTCACAATTACTCTCGAGAAAGCAATCAGAAACAAACTCGCATACCAGGAAATATTGGATCATGTAAATGCCTAAACTGGACGCTCTATAACACAACAATAACAAAAAATGGAGTCCACGGTCACCTCCAACCATCAAGAAGGAAAGTTGGAAATGGATGGAATTAGGTCCTTGTCATCAATTGAAGTCTATGGTTAAACTAGGAGGAATATTAAGCAGAGTCTCAATTTCTAACCCCAAAAGCTCAAATATTAAAAGCAGACTATATTATTTGCAATAAACTTATATCACAGATGCCCTGCAAATTATCAACTTGAAATCACCAAAGCTTAGTATATTAAGAAGATATAAAACCAGAATCATGAGTTGTTCTTGGGGATCTTCATGAACTCTTTCATTTTCATTATATTCCCCCCCCCCCCCCCCAATCGAGTTGTTGCAGTTGATATTAACACTCAATTTACTCTTTTACTACTCAACATCGATCTGTTTCTGTGTGATACCAATGACTAACATAGCTATCTTCTGCATGCTGCAATGTGCATCCAAGTAACCAGCTAGTGAAGTTAATGGTCATGGTACCGTGTAAAGAGAAATTATTAGGTATACTGGGAGTTGTAATCCCCCCTCTCACATACACATGAGACCCGCAACAAAAATCATCTATGGGTTCCATCTTTATGTTAGAGGGGGAGTACAACTCCGGGCATACTGAATAATTCCTCCTAAAAGGTTCTCTATGTATACATGCATATATGATGGTGTGGGCTACCAACTTGTAACACCCACCACCCGTCGCCCCATGGGGGTTCTGGATTCAATCTACCAAGAACAACACGATAAAGGAAGCTTTCATCATGGCTAGTTGTCAGCGGATAGACACACAGGCTATATTGATAAATGTTATAGATGCAAGAAACCAAGTCTACTTTTTAGAAACAAAAAGGATACTAGGAGGGAAACATTTCCCTCGTTCATTAGAGAGATTAGCTTATATCCAGTCAATAAGGTCCTACTCGTAAACATTTTAAATTACAGGAAAAATGAAAAACACAATTCCATAAACAGTAAAGAAGCTGCACACAGAATTCATTCTTCCCATCACACAAAGACAAACAAGCAATAGATAGGCTTGATATCAACGGAGGCGAATGAAAAGCGATCCCAGTTAACCAAGAGTCAAGGAAAAAAAAAACGAAGGGATGAATCCATGAAAAAGAGGGACTTACGAGTTTGAAGGAAGAGAGTAATGTGAGTGAAGTGAATTAGGATTTCGATTCTTTCCTTCTGTCACAACTGAAAATTGAGATGGATGCTTGCTTGCTTCTTCTAGCTAAGCATTGCAATTTGCAACAAGAAGATCCAAAAACGAGTGCCAAGTCTCTTCTCTTCCGTTGTTTCTTTAGGTTGTCTGTAATTTGACTCCATTGATGGGCTTATGAAGCCCAGGTAGTGGGGGTAATCATTTTGTCGGGAGCCGAATCCGAAGCCCATAGGCCCATTAAAACGACAACATGCCCAAAATAACACAACGGATGGATGTATTTCAGTGTCGGGGGGAGGAGGGGAGAAAGAGAGTGTTTGTTCTTCATTTTTATTCGATGGTTTTTTGGTGTTGGAAATTTTAGAGAATAATATAAATTATATCTTGAAATCTCATCTAACAGCTTAAATTTTTGAATTGAATTGATTCTCTAACATAGTATAAGTTTTAATGACCAAACAGTCATGAATTTAAATTTTATCATTTTTATTTCTTTGATAAAAAAATTAAGTATAAAGTAGTATGGTTCTTTGCAAATTTCAAGAGTAAAGAATTTTTACTTGAGGTGTATGTTAGAGAATAATATAAATTAAATTTTGATATCTCACCTAATAATTTAAGTTTTTAGATGAGATGTTTTTACCATAGAGAAAAATGTGAATAAGAGAAATGGTGAGAAATACGTTAAGAAACTTGTTAGACAAGGTGAATCAGAGGGGTGATCTCCTGGTTCAAAGCTGGAAAAGAATCTGGAGCCGCATCGCTCAACACCCACCCACTGACCTGTCTCTTTGCAAGAAGTGAATGAAAAGCAAAGAGGGATGTCTAGTTCTTAGAAGCTGGGGATTAGGATAGTTTGGACACAGAATTTGAAGCTTATAGAAAATGGGAAGATCTATAGGCACAGAAGGACAGCAAATTTCTCAAAAAGAAAAATACGCAGGCGGGCCCAGCTCGAGCAGAAGATTGAGGTGGTGGGATTCGAAGGCATTGTTTTTATTATGGGAGTGCAGTGCTCGAATTCATTCAAAGAACTAATTAGATTGTACGTGATCGCAGATGTAGATGACATCCTGCAATTTCATTTTTTTCTGTCCGTCATCTTGACCGGAACTCCATGCTTGAATTTGTCAAGAAAAGCTTATAATCATTGCTTCAATTCAAAAGTAACTAGAAGAGCTGACGGCGGAGCTAGAATTAACATCCGGTCAAGTCAGAAATGCTGGCGGCAGGCACCTGAATATTGTCCCACCGGTCCAATAAAAACCACACTGTTTACGAATTTTATATTGAGAATCCACTTGCCTGGTGAGGCTTAGAATCTCCCAGCTGTCTAGATTATGTGATTGGATTATCATGATTATAAACAGCAAATTGGCCTCATAATAATGGGTACAGAGTCGAATGGATGCCAATAATAATGTGAAAGTGTAATTTGTGTATAGTATGCCTGGATCCGCTTGTTGCGTGCGACATAAATTTTGTTTTTTAAAATATTCTTTTTAATGGAGATAGAATATTAATTGAAAAATGTAATTTCTTTTAAAATGTGTTCTAAAATATGTTAAAATAATATTTTTTTTATTTTTTATATCAGAATATTAAAATTAAAAATTAAAAAAAATCTCATTTTTTTTAGAACACGACTCAATCTAAATTCAACCTAGAAGATAAAAACTATTATATAAAATGCAAGTTAGTCCTTGTTATAGAATTAATGTAAAACTATACGTAGAACCTTATTTATTAATTTAAATATATGGTTTGAGATGATTCTTCAACCATTCCTAAATCATAAATATTATAAATATAATAACAATTGAAGTTTCCTTAGATCTTAAAGCTTATATAAAATAAAATAAAAATACATGACGGTAAGGGCTATTAATTAGTTCCATAATAGGTTTAAGAAACAGAAAACTAAAAGAAAACCATTTTGGTCCCTCAACTATATATTATTGATTTATCGAGTCCTTTTTACAATAAGTTGCTGTTGATAGGTCCCTCTTCTATTTTGACACAACCACAAATCCTCCTTCTACATCATCGATATCAATCAACCAAGTGGCTCAATAATTCCTGATTAATTCATGTATTTGATGAGATTTATTTTTTAAATGAATATCCAGTCGGAGTTTTATCCTCTGAATGCGAGTCCATTGTAATTAATTAGCCTTATAACTATTTTTTAATGCTCAATAAATCCTTTCTCCACTGTCAATTTCATGATCGATCTTACCTCTATCGATTATTCAAAGTCATTGTAAATATAAAAAATATAAAAAATAATAATATGAAATATATTTTACATTCTCGATCCATATTCAATTTAAATTCTTAATTATTATTAAGATTTCTTAAAAAGATAATCAAATAATTAAATTTAGAATTTTAGGTAGTATTTGCCTATAAAGATAATTCTTAAATGGTTAGACTTTAAATTCTTAATTTCTATTTTAGTTTAATTTTGTTTTAATTATCAAATCTGAATTATTAAATATAACTCATTGAATTACTTGCTAGATCGTGGAGCGTTGAACTTTTCAAATCAATGCTAAATGATTATTTATTTTGGCCATTAATTTTTTTTCGACATATTAATTTATCATGGCATTCTAACTTGATTTTTTTTATTTCTTTTAAAAAGTAGATATGATTATATCAATTCATGTTAACTTCTCAACCTGTAGTTTGGGTCACTAAATCGAAAACACCTTATATGAAAAAATTATAAAATTCAATTCTCAACAAATCAAATGTTGATGAAATGAAAAAAAAAAAGAATTGTTGTTAAAAAACCTACAACAATTATTGATGAATATTGCAATAGAAAAGAAACTAGAAAGAAAATAATATTTAACATTGTTCGACAATGTACCTAGCTACATCCACAGGAGCAAGGAGCTTTTATTTTTCTCTATATCTAAATAGAGTTACATAGTATAGTAGACCCTATACTACCCAAGAAAACCTAACTGCCAAAGGAATCCTAACTATCCAAGGAGTGTTAATGGCTTTTTCTAATATTCTTTTACCGTATCGTGGGGCTGTTTCCCCACACCCCTAACCTATTAATCATCATTAGCAACAAACACAAGAAATAAATCCTAAAGAGGTAGATGTCGTCGTTCCACTTCGTTTAACACACTCCACTTCACTTCTGCAACTGCATATAAGCCACAAACTATAACAAGAGTCAATTATATAAAAAGATCCAAAACAAAATAAAAAATAACAATGGAGAGAATGGAGACCAAATTTGAAATTAAAAAAAAAGGTACAACCTAGAATTTTAAATTGAGGGGGAGAATTGAAAATACAAATCAAATTCATAAAAGGACGCAAAACAAAAATGCAAAATAATAAGGATCAGATTTGAAAAATAACAAATTATAATTATGGATTCAATGATGAAATTGAAAGCATATCAGAATTTGACAAAAGGGTAAAGAACAAAAATTAAAAATTAAAAAATAAATATCAAAGTTGAAATATCAGTAAATGTGAGGACAGCTATAATATTTTGAATGGTCAATGTGAATTTCAAAGGGAAAAGAGAGAAAAGAGTAAAAGAAAAAGGAAGAGGTCGTCACCCTGTTGCATAAACAACAACATGCATTATCCCACACTACAGGAGACGTCTTGACACTTCAAACATTATCGTGTGGATGCTAGGAGACATTACACACGCTCTAGAAGACCGTAGGTGTCTCCCACCCACTGACATGTGCATTCAACTTTGGTTTTAAAATTAAAATTTATATTTATTAAAATATCAAATTTCTTTTTTGTCGACTTGATAATAACTAAAAAATCAGAATAAAAAGTACAAAAAAACCTCTAGATACTAGTTAAATAAGTTTTGTTTTTAAAGTAATTTAATTATTTTATTGTTTTTTTTTAATGCAAAAAAAAAAACATGTTTATCCCCTATCAATATGACGAGGACTTATAAATATGGTGAAAACACTTTGATACTCTTAATAATTAACTCATCAATTGTTTTCTAGAATGATATTTTTATTATTTTATTGTTTTTTTTAATGATGAATTCTCTTTTTTTAATTAGCTTTTGTAGTGATATAATTATATGCGAGTCCACGAAATTTACAAAATCAAATTGCTTTAATGATTAATATAAAAATATTTTTAAAATACCGACCAACCAAATTAAACTATTTTTTTTTAAAAAAAAGATAGAACACGATGAAGATGAACAGCAACATTTGGCCTCTCTTTCTTGGAATTTCCTTCTCTTGCAGTGGTTACGGCCACGATATAAGTACTAGGGCGCCAAAAAAGAAAAATAGATACAGTGCCAAATCCTCAACTGATTCGCTGGGTCAGGATAACAGAAATCATGTGAAGGACACGTGTCCTCCTGATGTGTCAAAACAACATGTAAAGGCAAGCAACCCATGTTTTAAATGAAAGTTTTACGTAAACTTCTGTGGGTAAAGTTTAATTAGTTAAATTATAAATTTATTTATTTAGAAATTATTAGTTTGAATTTTATAAATTTTATAATTATTAAATATTTATATAATTATTAATTTTAATATTTATAAAATTAATTGAGTTACATATAAATTAATCCGATAACTTATGATAATCTTTATAAAAAAAAAGTGAAAATTTTATTTATCCTGGTCAGGTACATGTGGCAAAGCTTGTCAAGAGAAGCCCCATCAAGGCAATCTGCTTCACTAATGGAGTACGGTGAAGTCAGTGGCTTGGCAGTTCCTGCTTTTAAATGTGTTTGAATTATAAAATGGTTGAGATTGAAGCATTGTTTATTTTTTTTAGATCGTTTTAAAAGTGGATTTATTGGAACAAATATTAATTTTAATATTTTTTAATAGATATAATGAAAATATAAAATAAAATCATTATATTTATAAATAAAAATATATTTTTTAAATCATCACTTGTTTAGACACCGTTTGTTTATGCGGTGTAGAAACATTTTTAAAAAAATTTAGATTTTGTTTTGCTTCAAACTAATTTTTGTTATATTTTTATATTATTTAGATGGGCTGATATTAAAAATAAATTTAAAATAAATAAAAAAATTATTTTAAAATATTTTTAATTAAAAAATATTTTAAAAAACAACCATTATCATAATAAAAAAAAAAAACAAGCTCTCAATCCACTACCCTATCCCTAACCCTCCCTATCCAAACAATTAATCCATATATAATATAAAAGGTACTTAAAGAATTCTTAACTACATGTTTGGCCTAGTGTGCTCGTAAAAAAAGCACTTTGGATCGATTATCAAAAAAGCAGGGATCGAAGATGCTTTCTTGTTTTTTTCTAAAAACAAACATATTAGTACTAGACTAATCATAATTAAGCAAATTTAGAGAAAAAGAAAACCATAAACATGCTAAATTTATACAATTGGAACACTTGTTCTATATTATCTGAGATCGAGGCCAGTTCTAGTAGTTTTCTCCTCACGATTTGTGACAAAAAAATTTCCCTGGCCCTTTGGTCCCTCCAAGTACATGCATGCACCGACGCACGCTCACCGCTGTGTGTGCACTGTGCAGGCAGTAAAGGACCGTTTGGCTGGCAAGGGCACGGTATCACTGGAAGCATTGTTTGGATTACAGTATGGGCATAAAATCGTACGGTCAAAACTGCCTGTAATCTGTATACCTCCCTCCCTACAGTTATAATTAGACATCGACTGTTTGCTTGCTTGTGACAATTATATATTTGGTTTACGTGAAGATGAACATAAGACAGTGTGTGTACGGCCATGATCTGTTCAGGCAGAAACAAAATAGTAGTTGCCGTGAGAGAGGCAGGGATCAGATGGGTTGCTTTACTTATTGGGCGAGGTTTTCCTTTACTTGCAAGTGTGGGCATGTGCTGGTGGTGTCGTGTGCTTTCTTTTTGGCATGCAGGTGATGCAAGAGGGCTCAGGAAAACGAGCCCCGATGAGGATTCTCTCTGGACAAAAGCTACACCATGCAACTGCAGAGCTCGGGTCAATCAACCGATTGGACTCAGTCCCTCTCCATATGACTCTCACTTGTACTGCTGTCCAAGCAAAACAGAAGAAGACAAAACCAGATCCTAGAAAGAGGGTAGATTTTGATTCTTACCATTTTGTCTGTAGTGCTATCCTGTTAAATCTCTCTCATTTACGAGATGTCGTTGCAATTATCGGGGGGTTTTCGGATTTTTTCTGAGAATTAACCCGGCTTGAACAAAAATTTTGGGAAAATTAGTTGGTAAACAGTGTCTTTTTAACAAATACGTGATTGAAAAAATAGTGATTTTCTCAAAAAATAAATAAAATGAAACCATAAACTAACCTTAACTCTAACCTTAAACTAACCCTAATTCACAACCCTAAATCTTAAAAACAAACCTTAAACCTTAATACTAATCACTAACACTTAAAACAAACATTAATCAATAACTCTATAAAAACCCTAACTAAATATAATAAATTTTTTTGGTAATTTTATTAATATTTAGGTTGTAATTGTGATAAAGATACTGAGATGTGTTTTCTTTAAGATAATATTTTTAATTTTAAAAAATAAATCTAGGATTCATGGACGGGTCTTGATTTGGAAAATAAGAATGTGGTAGAGGCAATTTTACCAAATTTTTTTAAAAGATATTTTAACCTAGATCTCCATCAACAAAACGAATCCCTAGATTATATCGAGTTTACACAGTCAATTTGACAAGATGATGACCAATTATTTTACGCGAGATTTTTCTTCAACCACTAGCCTCAACGACCGTGACGAGACCTTTTTCCCTTATAGCCAACCAAACCACCATCAATTGCTCCTGCGATCTCTCCATGTTACCAATACCACTAGAAAGACACCACTAGAGTCCAGCCCCTACCAGACCGAATTAGTTTCACAGCCACCATCATAAACCAACCCATAGTAACCCACTGAATCTCCACCAAGACCAGCCACCACTCAACAGCTCCTCTCCTTCACATCAACCCAAACAACCACTACAACAACCACCACCCACGCCACCTCGATCTCCTCTTTTTCTCTCGTCAGAAACAGCCCTGGCCAGACCACCATTGCCTTTCTCTCCCTCACTCTCCTAGCTTTCTCATCTTATCGAAACTAGCTAGGATCAATCTGCTGCTTACTCATTCTAGGATCAATCGGCTACTTACGTACTCCAAAATCTTCTTTCGTCAAACATCATCATCTTGTTATCCATATTCTCTCCCATCGACTACATCAAAATAATATTTAACAATTATCAATTAATTTGATCTGGTAAAATTAAAATTACTGTACTTTGCATAAACTACATGAAAATATATATATCTTGACCAGGCAAACACAAATCACTGATTGTATTCAGTGAGGTGGCTGGCATTAACAGATCTAATTTCGTAAAAACCAAACAGATTGGGGAGAACAAAATGCTTACCTTTGTCGATGGAAAAGAAAAGAGAGATCCAATCACAGAGAGAGCAATGGTTTGAGTACTTGATGGTCTGCAAATGCACAATCTTGAGCCATGAAATGAAAAAGGAAGAAGATAAATTCACACGGACCATACTAGGTTATTTCTTTGAATATGATAACGGGTATGAGAAAAAGCTCTCAACAAATGAGATGGGGTTGTCGATTTTTGTTTCACATGTATCTGTTTTACGGTTTGAAGTTTGAACGAGCTAAACATAGAAATTAAAAATAAAGAAGACGAAAATTCAAATCTAGCTAGAGGAGTGGTAATGTGCTAGATAAATTGTTTATGATATATTATAGTTTGATTTTTTTTTCTAAATTAAAAAATTGTCAATATGTAAACTGTAATTATTTTTCTTAAATGACAAATTGATGGATAATTTTTTGGCTAAATTATTTATTAAAAAAACAAATCAAGCCCCTTCGTCCAAGTTTATATTTTTTTATTAATTTTTCTTAAATCACGTGTTTTCACGACACTTTTTATGTTTTTAAATTATTATTTATAGTCAAAATTAATAAAAAAATATATTTTTATAAAATTTAGTTTGAGTATTCAAATACAAAAAAAGATCAAAGAATAAGTTCAGTTTAATACAAAACTCTAAATAATTCTTGATAATTTAATCTTTTTTTTTCCAATTGCTAAAATGACAGGTCTCCTCGACATCTCATAATAACCAAAACTAATTTGAAAAGCTCTAGATGAAAAGCTAAAATGGTTTGTTTATCAAAGAAAAGTCATCTCTACATATCTATTAAAAAAGCCAAAAACATTAAAATTGATTATTTAAAGATTTTTTTTGTTTCCATAACTTTTCTCAATATTTTTATTAATAAAATTAAACTATTAATATTAAATATATTAAAATAAAAATAGCTTGTTAAAATGATTTTTTTTCATTGGAGAGCACATAAAAGAACCATATTTGCACTATTAAAAAAATTATATCAACAATTTGTCTTTTTAAATAACTTTTGTTATTCACTACCACAATCTTTATATTTACTTACGGATTTTTCTGTCGGTATTTGCACTATCATTTTATTGGTAATTAATTTACCAATAAAATCATCGATGAAAATGTTCCGTCGATAATTTTTTATATGTCGGTAAGTCCGTTGGTAATAAAAAAAATATTATTACCGATGGATTTATTGACGGAAAAAGCGCCCAAAAAAAATTACATGCTTCATTCTGTTGATATTTTCCTCGGCAAAATACCGTGTGTAATTCTGTCGGTAATTATTTAAAAATATTTTTTAAAAAATCTATTTTACAAAAATATAAAATAATTAAATTAATATAAATCAATACTCTATAATACTAAAAATGCTTGGAAAAGAAGAAGAAGAAAATCAACTCAAACAAATTTGTAACAAATAAATAAATCAATTATAAATTGATCTCATATGAAAAAAAATCCTACAACAACATTCATACAATTATTAAGAACAAAAACAATAAAAAAAAATTAGTGAAAAAAACATGAAAAAAAAAGAAAAAAAAATCTTACCTTAATGTAATTGCAGGTGAAGCTAAGAAGAGGGGAGAAAATTCGTAAAGTATACTAGTTAAAAAAATTAAGAAGAAAAAAAGAAGAGAAGAAAACATACCTGAGCATGGAGGAAGAGAGAAGGAGATGAAGAGAGAAGAGAATAAAAGAAAAAGAAATGGATATTGATGTTTTTTACATATGAGAAAAAGAAGAAGAAGAAGAAGAAAGGAGCTGGGTTTGTTGTTAAACTAGAAATTCTAAACTTTTTATTGGAGTATTTTACTGACGAAAGTGAATAGTTGTAGAGCTCTCTGAAAAATACCGACGGAACTTCCCGTCGGTGATTTCTTTTGTAATTGACATGATGAACAGTATTCACAGTTTACTAACGATTTTACTGACGAAATATATTCCGTCAGTAATTCTATTGGTAAAAGTGACACAACATTGTTTTTTCTGCTTTGTTTTAATTATTTTTTCTCCACTATAATTCCTTCGGTATATACCGCGGGAATATATTTGCGCCAGTAATTCTATTGGTAAAAGTGACACAGCATTGTTTTTTCTGCTTTGTTTTAATTATTTTTTCTCCATTATAATTCCTTCGGTATATACCGCAGGAATATATTTGTTGGTAAATTTTCGACGGAAATATTTTTTCGGTATTTCCATTTATATTTATCAATTTTCTAGTGGTGATTAGAGATACTCTAAAAAAAAAATTATAAAATTCGCTAGAAAATCTACACTATTAAATAAACTTAAGCGGTTAAATGAGCATACAACATATAATTTATATTATTTACAGTTTCCCTCGTAATAAGTATGGTGGATAGAAACATTCCAATTATAAAGCAAGAGCTCCAAGATTTGAGATAATTAGCTATCTAATTTGCGATTCGTTGTGGGCTATAAAGTTTTTTTTTTAAAAAATATAAGTATGCAAGTTGTTTTGATGTATTTTTTATATAGAAAAAATTAAAATTGTAAATTAAAAAAGTCTATGTAGATATCTAATTAAATAAATCAATAATCATTTATGTAAATAAATGAAAAAGATTGTAAACAAAAAAAAATTAAAAAAACTGAGAGGTGAATGCAAATCAAGATATTAAACCACACAAAATAAGACATTAACCCGATTGTATTTATTGAACTTAGTTATTTAAATAAATAAAAGATAATTCTACATCCTAAAACACTCATGACCTAAAAGATAAACACAAATGAAACTAAATGAATAAAATCACGCCTTAAAAAATTATTATGCAAGGCCGAACACATCAGCAATATTATTTAAAAATAAATATTTTTTATTTTAAAAAATGAAGTTTATATGTATAAAACAAGAAAAAAGATTAATTATAATAATATCCTGAAAAATCAAACACAAACAAGACAATTAAAAAAACTTATATTAAAAAAAGGCATGTAAAGCCCGTGACCTAGACTATGAGATTGAGATAAACTCATTGAAAAAATATTAAAGATAATGACAAAACCAATATTAAAAAAAAACTAATGCAAAACGATAAGATTATAGAAAGTCGAATCTCCAAAAAATCAAATGTTGAAAGAATAAAACCAGGAATAAAATCAATTACACAAAGAGATCCAAATAAAAATGAGGGTGAAAATAAAATATAAAAAAACCCCATTAATTAGAGGGCGAATAAATTTTTTGAATGGGATGGTTAAATTGAATTGAAAAATAGAATGAGAATCAAATTAGAAAAAACAAAACAATAAAAACTTTGATTGAATGATGAAATTAAAAGCAAAAAAATAAAAACTTCAAAATAAGGGCCAAGGAAAAAATTTAAAAATAAAAAAGGACTAAATTAAAAAAAAATTATACAAAAGGAATAAAAATAAAATAAAAAATTAAAAGAATAAGGATTGGAATAAAAAACAAAATATATGAGAAATTATAATTGAAGGAGTAAAATAAAAAAAAAACTTCTATAAAAAAAATAATAATGAAATAAAAACCAAAAGAATGAGGACATGAAATGAAAAAAATATATATAAAAAGGACACTAGTGTCCTTGACCTATCAAGAAATAGAAAAGAAAAAAAATAACCACTAATAACAATCAAACTACCATATATTATTACTTGTCAAACCTTATTAAAAAGGATACGATGGTGCATCTAAACTATATCTATTGCTACAGTGAAACTCCCTAGCCCTTTAAAGTTTATGTTAATAAAGGATCACATTAAGATCATGTTGAGGTTGAGGAAAAGTGCAAGTTTACGGGGGTGTTTGAGAATGGGTTTAAACATGTTTTTTTGTTAAATTTTAAAAAATATTTAAAATTAATTTTTTTATATTTTTAAATTTTTTTATATGTTGATATTAAAAATAATTTGTTTTATAGTTTTTCAAATAAAAAAATAAACAAGTGATATTATATCTTTGAATAGTAAAGTATTCCAATTGAACATGCGGATAGCCCGAAGTCCAAGCTAGATTCAAGCCAGTAAAAGCTGCCCACGTCTCTGCTTTAACTGAAGAGCAGACTACCAAGTTAACTGAAAATCCATGAATCGAGTTGCATCAATCATCCCTAATAATCCACCTCCACTGGCTAGAACTGGGTTTCCTTTTGCAGCACCATCCGTACACCCAGCTCTAGGACAAGTCCACCCGATTAGCCGTTCTTCTCTCTTCGCCACTGACTTCGAACAACAAATCTCAGTCTGAGCGTTCTCATTGTCATTCACTTACGCACGGATTTCCTGCACATTTATTTTAGATATTTTTCATGATTTTTTTATTATTTTCCAAATAATATAATTTTTTTATATTCAAGAGTTTCTTAACAATGTAAAATATTAAATTATTTTTCACATTTTAATATTTATTTAATGTCATAAATTTATTTTTTATTATAAATCAAATATAAAATATTTCCTTTTTAGTTAACATGCTTAAATTTTTTATGATACTTTTAATCTCAATAAAATAAAATATATATTAGAAAAATACAAAATATTAAAATGAGTGTTATAAATTTTAGTTTTTTATGAGAAATATTTTTTTAATTGAAAAACTATTCCCGGTTTTTAATAAATGAACATATTTTTTTAAAAAAATGAAATTTAAATAAAAAATAAAATATGGAAAAGCAAAATAATTTTATGTTTTCGAAAAGACCCCAAGTGACCATCATTGTAAAGTTGAAAGGATATCCTACCTTCCTCCAATAATGAGATATATACTTAAAGTTTGTGTTGTGCAAATATTTATTCAAAGCAACCGTCATTGTGTAATCTCTCTTCTCTTGCAATATAAGAAACTAATTTAGAGCTTATTAATGTACTAAGAAAAGTTAAAGACAAGGTCCAATGACATATTAATTTTAAAAGAAAATAAGTAACATTAGAGTTATATTTTACAAATACCTTTTATTTTTTTAATATATAATTTTGATATATAATAAATTATTCAAGTGGAATCTATGTTGTTTTTTAAAATGTATTTATCTTATAAATTTAGAAAACTATTAATTTATTATATTAGTTCCAACTCAGAACCAATAAAAAATATACTAGTTATTTGAGATTATTAATTTATTGGGTATTAATTTATCAAGATTACAGTAGTTATATTGTAGTGGGATAAAAAATTGTTTAATTTATTAACATGTCAAAGCCAAACAGAGATTTAATGTACCCTGCCCCTGCCCCTGCCCCTGCCCCTGCCCCTGCCCCTGCTTCTTCTTTTTTTTTTAGTGAAATTGAATTATATGGATTATTTGTTATTATTATTTTAAGTATATGTCAAATTATACAAAATGAGAAAACAATCATGAGGGCATAGTTTTAAAATCGGAGTAAATTCGGGATCAGGTCCGGGACTCGGGTCAACCCGGTTGACCCAAATTAACTAAAACCACTATTTTCATTTGGCGTATATAATAAGGAGAGGAGTCGTCCTGAACTGACACGCGAGCACCACTCCCTTTCTCATTTCATTTTTTGTGGCCACTACTCACTCCACTTCTCTCAAATCTCAGGTCTTATCTCTCTCGCTCTCCTCCTCTCCCTGTTAATTTATGTTTGGTTGCCGAGAAAATACAAAATCAGAAAGAAAAACTTAGGATAACTTTTTATCCACAGCTTCTTAATTTCTCTCACTGTTTTATCTTCTCTTAATCGATGAAATGAGAAATGATTCGATTTGATATCTCTCTTTTGCGGGTAGATCATTCTAGAAGTTCTCTTTTATTTTTCTCTCCTTCTCTCGCTCGCTACCAGATTATCGAAGTAGCGATGAAAAAATACGGTTTTGCACATGTAGGTCTTGTGCGATCTTAATTTGTTTACTTAAATCTCTAGTTTATTTTGTTTAATTTGATCTTAATTGAATCCCATTTTGGTTTTCCTGTTCTTGTTCTTGTGTAGTGGAAGTGATCACTACGTGAAGAATCAATCAACAGCTTTAAAAATAAACCCGGTTCTCATCCGGGTTTCATCGGGTTGATCGGATTTTGCCACGCTAAATCCTCAGGTTGTCTTTGTGTTAATCTAGACCGGTTCAAGCTCTAAATCACCCGGGTTCAGAATCAACCCATCTGGATCGAATTTTAAAACCATGCATGATTACGATGGATGAGATTGGACGGAGAATAGAAAGGGGAAGATCGATTGTTGAGGTAAAGAAAAAGAACATCAATGGCTGAAGTATAAAGGAACATCGTATAAAAAAATTAAGATTACATCACACCTAAACACTATAGTTTTAAAACTCGTTTGGTAAGTCAACTTAGAACTTTGCTGATACAAGATTAGAATCGGGCCGAACTTAAAAAAAATAAAGAATCTGGCTGATTTTGTTGACCCAGTTGTCATCACCCAATTTTGGGTGATTCCCCAAAATTCTCTTTTTTCCAAAAAAATCAAAAAAAATCAAAAAATCAAAATCAAAAAAATAAAATAAAGGCTGCAAAAATAGGCGAAAATCAAGCTGCAATTTTCGGAAGAATTTCAAGGCCCAATTGTACGCTGTTATGCCAAAAAATAGAAAAATGCAAATTCAAAGGTCAAATTAAATAAGTATTGGACGAATTTGCATAAAAATTAAGCCTAATGACATAATTAAATTTTTAATGGGCCAATTTGATTTAATCATGGGCCAAATTGAATTTTAATTATGTTCAAGAATTAATTCGGGTCCAATTGAAGGAGTTAATTAAGTGCAAGGACTTAATTATACTTTAAGCGGGTCAAAATTAATTGGAGGGCTTAATTGGTGAAAATTAAGTTTGGGAGCCTAATTTGGACTAAATTGAAAAATCAAAGACCCAATTTAATTTTTTTACCAAGTAATTGATTAAAATCAGGGGCCAAACACAAAACTTGAGGGACCAATTTTGAAGCCCGAAAAAATACTCTGCCTATAAATAGCAGCCTACAACTCAGAACAAAAAGGGGGGCAATTTTGACAAAAAAAAAAAAGAGAAGAACAAACCCTAAAAAACCTAACCCTAAAAAACTTAATCTTCTTCTTCCTGCAGCAGCCGCCTCCCCCAACAAAAAACATTAAATTTTCATCTTCTTCCTCGGCCGGCCGTCTCCCCCCAGGGCTGGATTTTTGTTTCATCTTCTTCACCCCGTTTATGCTCATCTTCCCTTCCTCGGTCTTCTCCCTCACCAAGCAGCTCAGCCACCATTTTTCCTCTTCCAGCCGGACCCTCTTCATCCAACCCGAGCAGACCCAGCTCCTCCATCAACACGAACCCTCGGTCGCCGCACGCCAAAGGCTTCCCCTCTCTCGGCCGACCATCTTTCTCCCCAGCTGCGAGCCAAGACAAACCCATCTTCTTCGCCATCAGCAGCGACATCTTCCCTTTCTCAGCTGTTCCCCACGCCCTTCCTCCCTCGCCGTTAGCAGCAGCAGACCCGATCTCCTCAGCCGTCGTGGACACCGGCCAACAACAGTCTCTTTTCCCCCGGTGGTGGCAGCGACAGCAACATTCGGACCAGCCAAGCGAGCCGCCTTCTCCTCCAAAAACAGAGATCGGACGCTAGCCCCTCTGCCTTGGATTTCGTTTTCTTCCAGCAGCGGCGGCGCCTCCCCGTGCAGCAGATTCCTCCTGCAGCAACCCCGCCGTTTTCTTCATCTCCTTCATCGCCGGTCGCCAATCTCGCCGAAGCAGAAGAGAAGAAGATGAACCCATAACAGCCGACCCGGAGCAGATCTAAAGGACCCGAGAAGAACAAATCTGAAATAAAAGAAACTAAAATCAACTGCCTGTGATTGTCGCGTTTCTTTGTTGTTTTGCAGGTCACGGCGTCGCCAGCGTTGCAGAAGAGGAGCGGAGAAGAAACTTGGCCGGCTGTTTTCCCCGCGGCGCGTGAACCCACGCGCCGCCAGCGTTCCTGCGGATGAAATCTTGCAGTTCCAGTGGTTTCTTTGTAATTTCGGACTGTTTGGGGGACTATTTTGTAAATTTGAACTTATTTGATGTAATTTTTGGATATTGTAATTTGTATTGTGGATGTAAAAAAAAAAGAAGAAAAAGAAAAAAAAAAGAAAAAAAAAGAAAAAGAAAAAGAAAAAAAAGAAAAAATATAATATAATAAAAAATGTGTGTTTGTGTTTGTATTTTTTATTATGTTATTGAATTATAAAAAGAAAAGAAAAAAAACAAAAATGCATGTTTGTATTTATTTCAGGGATTCTTTCATGATGAGACGGCAAAAGAATAAAGAAGGATTTAATATTTTGATTGGATCACGGTGTAGAAGTACAAACTTGTACGGAAGTTGTATTTCTAAATTCCGATGAAAAGACAAAATTTCTAAAACTTCTTTAACACATCAAAGCCACGAAGCAGCTTACCTTAGGTAGGGTGCGTTAGGGGTGCTAATACCTTCCCTAACCACAATCAGTCCCTTACCCGCGAATCTCTGACAAGACCAGTCAACTTGGGTTTCCTAGTAACCCTCAATTAAATACTAGGTGGCGACTCCAAACAAAATCAATTCCAATAACAGAGCGAGCAAAGACCGCCATCGCCAGGACGGGACAGCGCCGCGCGCGGGTGTTTTCCGACGCGGGTCTGCTGCTGCTAACGGCGAGGGAGGAAGGGCGTGGGGAACAGCTGAGAAAGGGAAGATGTCGCTGCTGATGGCGAAGAAGATGGGTTTGTCTTGGCTCGCAGCTGGGGAGAAAGATGGTCGGCCGAGAGAGGGGAAGCCTTTGGCGTGCGGCGACCGAGGGTTCGTGTTGATGGAGGAGCTGGGTCTGCTCGGGTTGGATGAAGAGGGTCCGGCTGGAAGAGGAAAAATCTTGACATATTAGTGTCTCATCATCACCTCTTTTGAGCAGGTTGTTAAGCCCTCACACCTTAGGTAGTGTGTTTTCCAACCTTACCTCCTTTTTAATGTGCCTTCGAGCCATCACACCTTAGGTAGCGTGTTTTCTAACCATACCTCCTTTTGAGTGCGCCTTAGAGCCTTCAACCATCTTAGGTAGTGCGTTTTCCAACTCTACCCCTTTTTAGTGCGCCTTAGAGCCATCAACCACTTTAGGTAGCATGTTTTCCAACCTTACCTCCTTTTTAGTGCGCCTTAGAGCCATTAACCAGCTTAGGTAGTGTGTTTCCCAACCATACCTCCTTTTAGTGTGCCTTAGAGCCCTTACCTCTTAGGTAGTGTGTTTTCCAACCCTGCCTCTTCTTTAGTGTGCCTCCGAGCCATCAACCATCTTAGGTAGTGCGTTATCCAACCCTGCCTCTTTTTAAGAGCTCCTTCGAGTCCTAACCTTTTAGGTAGTGTGTTTTTCTAACCCTCCTTCCTTTCGAGTGCGCTTTCTAACCCTCAAGAGGATTCTTCATTCTTCAACGAGATGAGTCAATCATATCTCATCCTTTTTTCTTCTTTACAACGCTTACTATCTAAAGTCTCTTACAAGACTTTCTACCGTAAGCATTGTAAAGAGGGGGGCAACTGTCATCACCCAATTTTGGGTGATTCCCCAAAATTCTCTTTTTTCCAAAAAAATCAAAAAAAATCAAAAAATCAAAATCAAAAAAATAAAATAAAGGCTGCAAAAATAGGCGAAAATCAAGCTGCAATTTTCGGAAGAATTTCAAGGCCCAATTGTACGCTGTTATGCCAAAAAATAGAAAAATGCAAATTCAAAGGTCAAATTAAATAAGTATTGGACGAATTTGCATAAAAATTAAGCCTAATGACATAATTAAATTTTTAATGGGCCAATTTGATTTAATCATGGGCCAAATTGAATTTTAATTATGTTCAAGAATTAATTCGGGTCCAATTGAAGGAGTTAATTAAGTGCAAGGACTTAATTATACTTTAAGCGGGTCAAAATTAATTGGAGGGCTTAATTGGTGAAAATTAAGTTTGGGAGCCTAATTTGGACTAAATTGAAAAATCAAAGACCCAATTTAATTTTTTTACCAAGTAATTGATTAAAATCAGGGGCCAAACACAAAACTTGAGGGACCAATTTTGAAGCCCGAAAAAATACTCTGCCTATAAATAGCAGCCTACAACTCAGAACAAAAAGGGGGGCAATTTTGACAAAAAAAAAAAAGAGAAGAACAAACCCTAAAAAACCTAACCCTAAAAAACTTAATCTTCTTCTTCCTGCAGCAGCCGCCTCCCCCAACAAAAAACATTAAATTTTCATCTTCTTCCTCGGCCGGCCGTCTCCCCCCAGGGCTGGATTTTTGTTTCATCTTCTTCACCCCGTTTATGCTCATCTTCCCTTCCTCGGTCTTCTCCCTCACCAAGCAGCTCAGCCACCATTTTTCCTCTTCCAGCCGGACCCTCTTCATCCAACCCGAGCAGACCCAGCTCCTCCATCAACACGAACCCTCGGTCGCCGCACGCCAAAGGCTTCCCCTCTCTCGGCCGACCATCTTTCTCCCCAGCTGCGAGCCAAGACAAACCCATCTTCTTCGCCATCAGCAGCGACATCTTCCCTTTCTCAGCTGTTCCCCACGCCCTTCCTCCCTCGCCGTTAGCAGCAGCAGACCCGATCTCCTCAGCCGTCGTGGACACCGGCCAACAACAGTCTCTTTTCCCCCGGTGGTGGCAGCGACAGCAACATTCGGACCAGCCAAGCGAGCCGCCTTCTCCTCCAAAAACAGAGATCGGACGCTAGCCCCTCTGCCTTGGATTTCGTTTTCTTCCAGCAGCGGCGGCGCCTCCCCGTGCAGCAGATTCCTCCTGCAGCAACCCCGCCGTTTTCTTCATCTCCTTCATCGCCGGTCGCCAATCTCGCCGAAGCAGAAGAGAAGAAGATGAACCCATAACAGCCGACCCGGAGCAGATCTAAAGGACCCGAGAAGAACAAATCTGAAATAAAAGAAACTAAAATCAACTGCCTGTGATTGTCGCGTTTCTTTGTTGTTTTGCAGGTCACGGCGTCGCCAGCGTTGCAGAAGAGGAGCGGAGAAGAAACTTGGCCGGCTGTTTTCCCCGCGGCGCGTGAACCCACGCGCCGCCAGCGTTCCTGCGGATGAAATCTTGCAGTTCCAGTGGTTTCTTTGTAATTTCGGACTGTTTGGGGGACTATTTTGTAAATTTGAACTTATTTGATGTAATTTTTGGATATTGTAATTTGTATTGTGGATGTAAAAAAAAAAGAAGAAAAAGAAAAAAAAAAGAAAAAAAAAGAAAAAGAAAAAGAAAAAAAAGAAAAAATATAATATAATAAAAAATGTGTGTTTGTGTTTGTATTTTTTATTATGTTATTGAATTATAAAAAGAAAAGAAAAAAAACAAAAATGCATGTTTGTATTTATTTCAGGGATTCTTTCATGATGAGACGGCAAAAGAATAAAGAAGGATTTAATATTTTGATTGGATCACGGTGTAGAAGTACAAACTTGTACGGAAGTTGTATTTCTAAATTCCGATGAAAAGACAAAATTTCTAAAACTTCTTTAACACATCAAAGCCACGAAGCAGCTTACCTTAGGTAGGGTGCGTTAGGGGTGCTAATACCTTCCCTAACCACAATCAGTCCCTTACCCGCGAATCTCTGACAAGACCAGTCAACTTGGGTTTCCTAGTAACCCTCAATTAAATACTAGGTGGCGACTCCAAACAAAATCAATTCCAATAACAGAGCGAGCAAAGACCGCCATCGCCAGGACGGGACAGCGCCGCGCGCGGGTGTTTTCCGACGTGCGACACCAGTTAAAGCCCGGTTGCAACCACTATTTATTTTTTAACCAAAACGATGTCATTTTGATTTATAAAAAAATTAGGGTTGATCCAGGTAACCCGAACAAAACCCGATGACCCAAGTAAAACCTATTACCTGGGTCTTGAATCGGGTCGACCACTGGGGTAGATTTAAAAACTCTGTTAGACACACTAAAACACGTAATCCCTTTTCACTTGGTGTTTGTGATAATAGTATGCCGAGAGAACTACTACATTTTTGTCCTGTTTTACAACACGAGTCAGATTAATTTTTTAAAACATAAAAATAGTGTAAAAACATTTAAAAATAATTACTAATAAAAACACTTGATACATGTTATCCAATAACTTGTGAAATACAAAACAACTTTTTTTATTTTAAAATATTTAAACAATAACATAATGAATCGCTTTAGTCAACCTTAATTAAATCATTCAATACGTAACCCAGATAATGAGAAATGAAAGTAAATTGAAAATAAAATTGAAGTAAGTCTTTCAAACCAGTGATCCAAGTAATGAAAGTGGGGTAACCTTGCAGAAAACAACTTGAAAAAAATTACAAATTAAATTTCCAAACCAACCAAATTTTAAGGGTTGAAATTGTAAAAAATAAATTTTTTAAAAAAAAGCGATGAAAAAAAGAAACCATGTCAAACCGAGTAACCCGCCAAACCCGTAACCCAAGTCATGAGACCATAATAACCTCCTATAAAGAAAAGAGAAAAAAGTTTATGAAGCATAATCCCCAATTAACTTTGTATTAGAGATGGATATGAAAAAAATTAATTTTAAAAAATGACCTAAAAAAACATAAGTCAATCTAGGCTAACCTTTCAAAATTATAACCTAAGTTATGAGTTTGTGATTACCTAATAAAAGGAGAACCAGGACAAATCATGAAGTTCAATTCTCAGTAAACCTAATAACGAGGGATGAAACTAAAGAAAAATCAACACAAATAATCCAACACAAAACAAATATCAATCAAAATAATGAGGATGAGATTTGATATATATAAAGCAGGACACCTTGTAATTTTAGAGAGAATTTTTGTGGAAAAAAGGAGAGGGGAGAGAAAAGAGAGAGGGGAAGGAAAAAGAAAAGGGAAGGCCCACACGCCATCCACATGCACACGCACCGCATCACCAATAAGGGTTCACCGAGACGAGTCAAACACTACAAAAAAAGATGGCATTCCACCACCATATGACATTGCACGTGCTGCTTGAGTGCAACGACATCTTTTACACGTTGGCGTGTGCAATGCAAGTATCAGCACTTTATACATTGCTCGTTTACCTCAGTCTTGTAATTATTTTATTTTTAAAATTTGATCTCTTAAGTCGTAATTACTTGAGATCAATAAAATCTAACTTAATTTTGCAAAATCAAACATCAACAACGCCTTAAATATTTTCCTCGACATCACAAAATCCTTTTATCGAGGAAAAAAAACATTTAAGTTTAATCTAAAATAAATTAAATTTTAATAGATTAAATTGAAAAAAAAAATTAAGAGAAAAAAAAAGAGGGGATGGCCTTTTCTCTGCCCGTGTAATTAAGTCGCTGATTCTTTTAAGATAAAGGGTTGAACATTTATTGATTGTTCAATTTTGATTTTCAGAGCTTTAACTATTTTAAATCAAAACAATTTCATTTAATTTTGGCAAACCAAACACTATTTTTTTCTCTCAACATTCTGAGAACCCCATACCAAGTTAATTAAAGCAAAATATCAAGTACGGTCCCAATTAAATCCAATTTGAAAAGATGACACTAAAAAGAGAGATAAAAAAAACACTTGAGTGACCAAAAAATAAAGAAGAAGCTAACTCTGTTATAATTTATAGTAACTTTATATTTGAGTGAACAATATTTTCCCTTGTTATTTTAGTTTTTTTTTTTTTGTAATGGACGGTATTATTCAAGAAACAATGTCATTTTCTTTTAATTGATTATTGTTGAATTCATTTATAGATATAGTATCTTTAAAAATTATAAAGTCTAATTTTTTAATACTTGTATGAGAAAGAATTTAAAGTGATAATTAAAAAAATAAAATAACAAGGACAAAAAAAGACCAACTACTACATTGAGGCGAAAACCTGAGTTTGATCCCTTAAGTTTTAATTTTTCACATTTTATTTGGTCCTTTTATTTTTTGATTTTACATTTTGATTCTAAACTTTTATTTCTATCATGTTTAAGTCCCTGCATGTTATGAAAGTATAGAGAAAGTCACCAAAAATAAAAAAGAAGCAAGAATAGGATTGGCCGGCCACTTTCTGACCGTAAATAAGGTTGATTTTGAAGTCAATAAGATTATTTGAAGTGTTAAATTCCATGAAAGTGATTTGAAACTTCATATTCCATAAAAAAAAAAGATTGAAGTTCAAAAAGGGTTTTTTATTTTTTTATTTAGTCTAATTTTTTTAATTTTTTTAATAGTTCAATGGAATTTCATGATTAAAAATAGTTTTACTTAGGTTGCTAGAATGTATTTTTAGGTGTTTTCATGAGAAAACGAATTTTAAATTGTTTTGTTTTGTCAAAGAACCCAAAATCAACCTTTGCCGGGCCGAAATTTGAACCAAATCATGACAAGTCGCTTTCCTAAATAGATAATACGTTATTCATTTTATTAAAAAAGACATTAAAAATTGATGATGTGTCATTCATCCATTAAATCACATGCTTGGTCCAAGACAAGTACTGACTTCTTTTTTCTTTAGACCAAGCACGTGAATCCATCCTCCTAAGCCCAACCCTTGGCTTCTTTTTATATCACCCTTCTTTTTAAAAAGGATATTTTTAATTTTGAATAAAATTTACTATAAAAAAAAAATTAAAATAATATTTAAAATGTTATCTAATTTTTTTATAGCTTTCAAATAAGATAATAGTTTTTTTATGATAATATTAACAATTACTTTATAAATTATTATATATTAACCTAATATATAAATATTATAAAAAAGCATTCTCATAAATGTTAAATGAGAATGATATATATATATATATATATATATATATATATATATATATATATATCATTTTTATTGTAATTTTTTACATAGTCAAGGTTTTTTCTATCTTTATTGAAACTTGTTTTTAAAATCATGGTAAATTTTTATTTAAAAGACAACGATTTTTATAAAAAAAAATGTTTTCATCAAAACACGAAAAAATAAAATAAATGAACAACGAAATGGAGTTTTGATTGAAAAAATGTTTTTTTTCCTTATTCAAATGATTGAATTTTTTGTGAATATTTATTTTAATGAACTATAGTTTTTTATTCAAAAAATATGCTACCAATAAAAATGATAGATTTTTATAAAAACAAAAAAAAGTACATTAATAAAAAAATAAAAACTTGTCTGGTAAAAAATATTTTTAAAGAATTTAATTGTTTTTTTCTTGCAAATGCCTATTTTAATAAAATTGCAACGCAATAAAAATGCCTATTTTAAAAATATATTAATAAAATACTTAATAATTTTGTTATTTTTTTAATAAAAATCAAACCAAATCAAAAATAATTATCCCTTATAAAACTGGTTTTTAAAAGCTATCCCCCGGCACTGTATTGGGAAAAAAAACTAATATTTTCGAGTAAATAATGTTATTTCGGGTCCAAATGATAATCGACAGTGAAATGCTCCCCCGTTTTTTTATGTATATATTAATGAAAGTTAATGTATGCTTTTTCATACGTGACTATACACTGATCGCAAGGAACAAATTGTTTTAAATTGTGAAAAAAAAATCATTCTCATATAAAAAAATAAAAAAGCATATTATATAAAATACTTTGAAAAAAATCAAAAGATAGACCCCTCATTATTGGATGATTGTATCATTATAGTAATGTTTAATTATTGTTTTTGATAATAAAAATGGAGATAGTGGAAATAGATGAGATAAGACTAAAAAAAAAACAACATAATTATGTTTGGTAATTATATATAAAACATAATAATTATTTATGTATTCAATTTTGTTATGATGAATAAAATATAATAAGATATAAAAAAATATTTTATCTTATATAAAATAAATTATGATATTTAATTTTTTTAAAAAATAAAAATAAAAAATAATAATTAAAAAAATCTAAAAAGCAATACAAGCCAACCCCAATCAGCTTTTAAAACTCAATTATAAGATTAAGATAATTTTATAAAAATAAATTAAAATAAATTATAAAACTTAATTTTTAACAAACTAAATATAAAAAAATAATATAAAAAATAAAAAGCAGACTCATCTAAACCCAAAAACCGGATATTAAAGTATATTTTTATAAAGACAGGCTACGAAGATAGGCTCTAAAGCACACAGCCCATCATAACAAACCTACATGTATGTGTGGGTGTGTGTGTGTGGACCTTGACGGGTTTTGGAGTACATGAAGAGTCAGCAACCTAACTCCCAATAAGATATCGACACCTGTTACCTGACAGATTAAAGTATTAGGCCTTGGTTTTGGCTTAAACCAAGGACGTAAAATCCAAAGACTGAAAAGAGAATCACCATCACTAGCACATCGACTGAGATCTATTTATTTAGACATCCATCTCAATCTTTGAAGATCTTTTCTCAACTTATCTAGAAACTTTGTGGCAGAGCCTCGCAGTCGCGGGCAGAGGAGGGGAGGAGGAGATCTTCCATTTCTGAGCAAGAATTTTGTTTCAGCGGAGTAAAAAAGAGGACGCAATTATGTGGAAGAAAGTAACCATTTCCTTTTTGAGGAAAGAATACGACTCCACATGCAAGTCCTGTCATGTGTGCCTGAAAGGGTCAAATGGGGCTCGACAAAACACTTCAACCTGGGCTTTTCACCTATTAAAAGTAATGCATTGTGCCTTTGAATTTCCTCCTCCCTCTTTTTTTATTTTATTTTAATTTTCTTCTCCATTTAATGTCGTGCCTCTGCGGTTGGTAAGTTAATTTTAATGCTCATTTAATATTTTTCAAAGGATGTTGTTGTTTAAAATATCAACAGGCTTTTGAATAAACCGTGTTATTTTATAATTTTTTCCTCAACTATACTGCTTCTTTAATGTTTTTTTTTTTAAATCAAAATAGTTATTGCTTTGCCTTTCTGATTATACAACAAATCTGCTGTCCAGCAGTAAATCCTCTTTCAGCCTCATTCATTGTCCATTTATGGATCTTGAAAGATCATCTCTCTCTCTCATTGCACAATTGCTCTCAGTTTTTTTCTTGTCAGCAAAAGACTTAATTCAAATCCTCCATGATAGAGTTCAGGAAGAAAGTAAAAATGTCCCAACAAAACCTCCTGTAAATCACTCAAGTCTCCGACCCTTCACACCCCACTTGGACCCATCTCTGATCTTCTCCAGCTCAAAACTCCAAACCCCTTTTTGTTCTCTCTCTCTCTCTCTCTCTCTCTACCTTGCTGTTTTCCTTGTACTTGTATATATATATATATATATATATATATCTTGGCTAACCAAGCTCTCCGCATCTCAAAACCCTTCCTTTCTCTTCCCTTTTTGTGTCCTTTACTTCTCCTTTATTCCCCATCTCTATCCACAAATTTCCCAGTTTCTAAAGAAACCTCTCAAAATTCCAAGGCCCATCAGTCCTATAAATTAAAGCAAGACCCTTTTACAAAACCTCCTCAAACCAAAACAAAACCCTCTTTCCCTCTCCCCTCTCAAAAAAAAAAAAAAAAAAAAACTAAACACCAGTACCCCTCTCTCAATCTTTACAAAAGAATACCAATATGAAGGAATATTGGGGCTCCCTGGCCTCAGTACTTGGTGTTTTGGCCTTTTGTCAAAGTCTCCTTCAAGTATTGTTTCCACCAGAACTCCGGTTTGCAGCACTCAAGCTCTTCAACCGGATCTTTAACGTGTTCAATTCTTATTGCTACTTTGACATCACAGAAATTGATGGAGTTAACACCAACGAGCTTTACAACGCAGTCCAGCTCTATTTAAGTTCCTCTGTCTCCATCTCTGGTAGCCGTTTGAGCCTCACTCGTGCTCTCAATTCAAGTGCCATAACTTTTGGCCTAACAAACAATGACACACTCTTCGACACCTTCAATGGTGTCAATGTCCTTTGGGAACATATTGTGACTCAAAGGCAAGCACAGACATTTTCCTGGCGTCCAATGCCTGATGAGAAGAGAGGTTTCACTCTACGTATCAAGAAAAAGGACAAGTCTTTGATTCTTAATTCTTATCTTGATTACATTATGGAGAAAGCCAATGATATAAGGAGGAAAAATGAGGACAGGCTTTTGTATACTAATTCAAGAGGTGGGTCTTTGGATTCAAGAGGGCATCCTTGGGAGTCAGTGCCATTTAAGCATCCAAGTACTTTTGAAACTCTGGCTATGGACCCTGCCAAGAAAGGTGAGATCATGGAAGATTTGAAAGATTTTGCAAATGGTCAATCTTTTTATCAAAAGACTGGAAGAGCTTGGAAGAGAGGTTATTTGCTCTATGGACCTCCTGGTACTGGTAAATCTAGCATGATTGCTGCTATGGCTAATTATCTTGGTTACGATATCTATGATCTTGAATTGACTGAGGTACACAATAACTCTGAGCTTAGAAAACTTTTGATGAAAACAAGCTCAAAATCTATCATTGTTATTGAGGATATTGATTGTTCTATTAATTTGAGTAATAGGAAGAAGAGTACTGCTAATAATAGTTCAATTGGGAGGAGTTACTGTGACCCAGAAATGCGATCTGGGCCCGGTGTTGGTGCTGGTGATGAAGGGGGGAATTCAATAACTTTATCTGGGTTATTGAATTTTACTGATGGTTTATGGTCGTGTTGTGGGAGTGAGAGGATATTTGTGTTCACTACAAACCACGTTGACAAACTTGATCCTGCATTGCTAAGGAGTGGTAGGATGGACATGCATGTTTTCATGAATTACTGTTCATTTCCTGCATTGAAGATTTTGTTGAAGAATTATTTGGGGCGTGAAGAAAGTGACTTGGATGAAGGGGTCTTGAAGGAATTGGAAGAGGTTATTGATAAGGCAGAGATGACTCCTGCTGATATCAGTGAGTTATTGATCAAGAACAGGAGAAACAAGGACAAGGCAGTGATTGAATTGTTGGAGGCACTGAAGGAGAGGGCAGAGAGGAAATCGAAGAGTGGAGAATGTGTTAGAGAGAAGAATTTGAATGACGTGGAAGAGGAAGAGCAAGAGAAGAGAGCCTTGGATAGTCCTAAAGAAGGTTGTGCCTTTGACGAGAGCTGCAAGAAAGATGAGGAGGATGAAGAAAAGAAGATTAAATGATATAGAAATGAAAGGTTTTTGTTTTCTTCTTCTTTTGTAGCTGCTGCTGCTGCTGCTGCTGCTGCTGCAGGACGGTAAAGATGAAAAGGATATTGGTCTCTGAAGTATTATTATTTCTTCAAATTTTGTTGGTGCACAAGCATAAGCCTTGCGGTTGGCTGCTGTGAAGATTGGAAGTGAATCTGTACTGGATAATAATATTAGGTCTCCAATTTTTTTCAATGTTTAATATAATTATCTATCTTAACGTTAATTAAATAATGAAACTAGTACCATATGATCAACAGATAAGCTTAGCATATGGTGTGGTCTTGGTGGCTTGGCCATGTGGGGTTTTCTTATTTGTTTACAAGGGTCTAGAATGACACAGTCTTTCCTTCTCATTCTCTGCAAACCACCCCCCCTGCACATGCTCTACCATTACAGTTTTCAATTAGGGAATTGCAGCTTAGCAATGGAATGAGCCTGTGATCAATTACTATCGAGGGAGCACATGGGAAGGATCCACGTTATTCCTTCTTCATTTGTTTTGTATTTTCTTTACTGGGTTTTCTCTCTTCAAGATTCAGGGGAGATTTGTGACAGCAACCGGCCTCGCAGTGGCCGGAGTTATCAATTGCTAATTGAATGAATTGAAGCGATGCATGAGAAACAAGACGGGAAAGTGAAACATGATGGTTCGGAGCTTCTCGTGACTAGGAGTTAGGTAGCAGAGCTTGACAAATTGTCATGTAAACCCCCGTTCATTGTTGTTTTTGCAAGACAAGAATAAAGGCTCTTTGTCAATTCGAATGTCGCCCTTCTTGAAATTATGCAAAGATGGAGACGTAGTTCCCTCCTTATCCTTGCAATGGACGAATGCATTACTATTCATATGGTCAAAAATGGGGACCAATCTATTATTGAGTACATGTGTTCACGAGATAATCTGAAATAATTCCACGTTATATTGTAATAATCTTGTGCATAAGAGTGTCCTTTTCAATTCTTTCTTTATGTCAAATTAATGGATTTCTTTGTCTCACTTCCCACAAGTTTTCAAAAGGATGATAGTAAAAGAACAAAATGATGCATGGGTTTATGTTTACAGCATTTTTTTAAGAAACCAATTTAAGGATGGGGAAACAACAACCAAGCAAACAACTTGGGACGTAATCAAGAAAAGTTTTCATAATCTTCTCGAGTTCTTCCTTAAAATTTGTTGAAGGGGGTACTTTCCTTTGTCATTTTCTAATTATGAAATAGTAACAGTTCCAATCTTGAAGTGACATGGCTTGTGGATAGGATTTAAGGGGCGTTTTAGGAAAAACAAACATGAAAAGGGCAAACAATTGAACAAGCTCAAGATTTCATGTTGGTAAAAGGAAGGATTGAGTAGCCAAAGTAACTAAAAAGTCTACATTTACAATGAGAAAGAGGAGGACATTTTTTCTGTGCGTGTTTGTTTGATTTCGAGACTGAGTTGGAAAGGCATCTGGGTGTCAATTTGCTCCTCCAATATTAAAATATTTCGACATTTTCCATGGAAAACATGCCTTTTTGTGAAGGAAAAGGGTGGGACGATAGCTGGCAGGGGAAGCCAATTGTACATAATCTCTCTCATTTTTTACTTTATATTCCCTTCAAAAAGTAGGGTGGAGTCGAGGTGGATTCGCAAATAAGACACCAGTAACAACTGCAAGCACAAAGATTTGTTGTCTTGAGGCATTTATGAGCAAACACTGCTTCAACACGGTAACATGATGAGTCTCACATGAGAGCCTTCGTCTTTAGAGTGTAGAGAAAGGTTCCTTTCTTGGGTATGGGCAATGCTTTAACTGCACTTGCTAATACAAGATGCTGGAAGGATTTAAAAGTAGCATGTAGATTACCATTTCCTCGAAGCTTTTTTATGCCAGACCTGTTATAAGTTACTAATTATATATACTACTTTCCTAAAAATCTCTCCCCTAAAGCTTGATTAATTTGACTAGATACTAGGAGGATATGGAGAGTGGAGAGATTCTAGCTAGTCTAGATCTTAGTTTCCCAAAATGAGAAACATTTTTTTAGCAATCTTAATTGGAATTTTTTGAGCTAAAAAAATGTTTTTATTTAATATGCTACAAATAAAAGAAGAAATCCAAGAATTTTTGCCACCCCTCCAAACCCAGTACATGTTTTTCATAACTACAATATTCAATTTATCACAAGCAATTAAGCAGCGCTCTAGCTAATATGATCTTCTCTTGCGCCCTTGGTTGAAAAGTAACAAAGCTATTTACTTTTATGTTTTTGATATCCAGTCATAATCGGATATATACTCATGAAATCCCATGTAGATTTATCAATCGTTCAAGGGAGTCTCCTCATGAAATGTAACATCTATTCTAGATTTTTGTATCCAATGCTCAAATCACATGATTTCATCCACTTGTTTGGATAGAAAAAAAGAAGAAAAACCCTAAAGACCAACGATGTTAGAAGAATCCAAACACACCGAAGAAAGTATCATGAACAACATGCAATCTTCACTTTTGAAATTCAGAAGACAACTGAGAAAGAATCGATTAAGATTAGCGTGAAACCACAAACCATCCATTTACTAGGGTGAGTAAGAAGGCATCAGGGAATTACTGTATGGTATGGTACTGTTGGTGAAAGTAACGGAGAAGCAGATCAATTATATACGCAGCCGTGCTTAAGCTGTTAATTGGGAGTACGTAGGGACTTCCTTGCTGGATATTAGCCTACAAAATTTGTGGCCCTGAGCATGGAGTGGAAGGAATATAGTTATGTGACAGTTCTTCAGGAAACAAGGGGGATGCATTTACGAAGGTGGACCATTGATAGTTTGGAGCTTGGATTCTGTATCTCCTCAATGTTGATTCTTCAACAATTTTGCAGGTCTAGCCTCTTGGCATTTTGTGACTATCCATACCCTTAGATCAGGAATCATTGTTATATTGAACCAAAATGTTTCTGGTCTTCACCTCAATTATAACAAGCAACATTTCATGCATACACAAAAGAAAAGAAAAGGGAAAAAGGGAACAGAAAAAGGTATGAAATTATGAATTGACATGCCCACAGACAACGAAGCAGGTATATATTTGAGATAGCTCAGCTCCAATCCAACACCCATCACTATTCGCAATCCATGCATGCTATGCAACAAATAGTTGAGTCTTTATATTTATAAAGTATACCTTCATTGGCGAGAAAATACAGCAACTTTTATTCTTATGGTTTCCCATCGAAGCGTTCATATGTCCCACAGAGAGAAAAAATTGACTGGTAAGGTTGGCTTTCTCTACCAAACAATTTAAGTCTAGTATTGCTGCCTAATTGCCGTGCTGCAATAAGCAAGAATAAATTCAACGGTGTTGCTTGCAGAACATTCTCATGTTAAGACCAGTTGTTATATGTTGAAAGAAAAGGAGTACTCTTGCAATTTGGCATAATTTTAAGATGTGCTAGAACCTTTTCCTGGGAAAAAAAAATGTAATTAGAGCCTAAAACATAACCAGTTTAGTGTGAAAAACTGGACACAATTCATTAACCTCGTGTTTAAAATTACTTTAAATTTTAATTCTGAAATAGGTAAAGTAATCACTGTTATACCAAACCTGGTTGGAGTTAGGTGATGGAAAAAAAAAAACCATAGTTTATCTTATTTGACTTAGTTGACCTAACAAGTCGACTCGTGAATTGATCAAACTTGATTTAATTTTTTTTATTAAAAAATAATTGTCACAAGATAACTTGTAATCCAAACCATGTGTTGAGTATCTTCTATATCAAATTTATTAATGTACACGTATACGAAACATGGAATTCATAAAACATTTTATATTGTTAACTTATATTATTGATGGATTTACCGACAAAATATCGTCGAAAAAAGTTTTGTTAGGAATTTGCTATTTGTTGAAATTTTCATAGGTAATTATTAATTATATTAGAAATGTTGATGGAATATTGCACCAAAAAAAATAATACCCTAACCAGTTTCATGTCACATTCTCCTAGTAAATAAATTACCAATGATATATTTCGTTGTCTATCCATTAAAAAAAACCTAAATATATATTGTTGAGTGCATAGCCGATGGAATTTGCGACAGAATTGCCATTAAGATTAATATTTTTTAGTTATGTAGTTATTATTTGTGTGTTTAAGATGAATTTTCAAGGGTTTCCTTACAATTTTCCCTTGCTCTCTCCTTCCCCACTTCGCCGGCCACTTGTGGCCATAAAAAACACCGTCCATTCCTTTTATAATTCACTAATTTTCCTTAATTACATTCTTGACCCATAGTTCTTTAAATTACACATTAAACCCCACGTTCCTTCTTTCTTTTAATCTAATGTTTCTTAATTTTTCTTCCATTCAATTTCACCCCATGTATAAAGTACACTTCTTTTATTTTTATTTTTTTTCAAATTAATTTTAGCACATTTACTAACTTACACTTATCTAATTTAATTAATTGCAACGTGATTTTTTTATACTTCCCTGACCACACTCTCCATTCAATGTTGCATGCATTGTCAATTTGTACATTAATTAATTAGTTTATTTTTAAAAAATTATATGCTAACTAAAAAAAATATATTCTATCTTAACTTAAATAGTTCCCACCAAGCATCTATCATAGTCATTTATTCAAGATGATATTGGACATGACTCCACTAAAATAATAGTTCCTTAAATGGTGATTTTGTCACACTTGTGATAAAACATGCAACTTTAATATTTACATGCCTGCAAAATAAAATCACTCAAAGTCACTCATTTTCATTTAATGTGAATCTTAGAATAATTTGATAGAACTAAATAACTTCAACACTATAACTTACATAGAGTTGACAAACCTATTATTCTATAATAATTTTACTGAAATATAAATCTTTTGAACAAGGGATTCCATTTTTGTTGCTCAAAATGGACGAGTCTCGGTTAATATCATGTTTTTTAGGTATCTTCTCATGATTAACATCTAAATTAATAACATGATCACTGATATTATCAATGCTAATATTGATTGAAGTAACATTAATAATAATTCTCTTTAAACTTTTTCTAAGGATTTCCAAAAAAAACATAACACAAGTTAATTCTTAATTTTAACAAATATGAACAAGGAAAAAATGAATTAAAGAGCCAATCTAATTAACTTAGTAAGCAACAAGCTAAAAGCCAGATTAACCGCAGCAACTATGTTTGTAGGTCATCAATACAAAGAAACAAATTAACTCAACACTTTTAGAAAAATAACACAGTGTAAAGAGCTGAATCAAACCATGCATGTTAGAACTAGCAAATGCAGCAAGATTGATAACAAGCAAGGACAAGAGCAACAAGAAATTAAGAACAAAGCTTCTTTAACTGCTACACATGTATATATGTTTACTTCTCATTCCTCCTAATGTGAACGATGACATTAATTAAGATGGTAACTTAAAACTAATTATAGCCACGTCACCCTGTCATAACTTCAGGAAAAAAAAAACTTTTATCTTGTCGGATGAACTCTCAACTTTCCTCGATCTATACAAGTTGGAACTCCTGATTTCCCAAGCATATAAAACCAAACAAATACAGAAAGAAAAATTCAACTCTAAAGCTTGAACTTCACCATCATTTCCCCTTTTAATTGCTAGCATTTCAGAGGCTTTGTCGACATCCAAACACCAAAAAGTCCGATTATAAACTAAAGGATAAATTCAAATAAAAACAAGTCCTAATTATCGTGGTTATATAACTCAAGTAACCAAACTAATTTCTTTTAATATGAATTTATAAAATCACAAATGATCAACAAGAGAGATTCAACACCAAACATGACACTTTACGCACATATAAATGTGATATTTTTTTTTGTATTTTTTTTCCTCTTAAATTACAATTTATATAAATTACAAAACTAAACTCAATTTCATCAAATAAAAATAAAATTTATTTTTCCTCAAATTTCAAACAAATTAATCCTTGCTTGTAAATCATATATTAATACAAAAAAATATTTTATAATACAAGAAAATATTATGAAGAAGAAGAAGAACATGGGACGGAGTTATTAATTATAACTTATTTATATTTTCTAAAGAAAATATTCTATTAGCAATTTCGCTGATAAATCATGTTGTGTCAACTTTTCAATAGAATTGTCGATAAAAATTTTATTGATTTTTTAAAATTCAGAAATTGCAAATGAAAAAATTTTTGTCACTATATTTTTTTGGAAATTGTTGATGGAATGTATTCATTTAACATTTCCATTACTATTAATCAATATTTTGGTAGATTTAAGCATAAATGACATTTGGATTAAAGTATAATGGTATATAGATTGTGGTTTTGTTTTGTTTTTCTTGGAGAAATTACCATTTCTTTTATTTGAAACATGTTGAATATAGAGTTCTGTTACAGCCTTACTACAAAAAACAAAAATCATCAGCCACAACAAAAACTGATGAGCATCAGATTCTGATTCAGGAGTACGGGAGTCAATAAAAAATTAATGGGAACTGATATATATTTGATTGATTGGATAGATCATAAACCATCGTCAAAAGGTTATAGAATCTTAGAACAAATGAAGGTTTATAATCAATAGAAGATGATAATGGCAAATATATATCCAAAAATACTTGACGTCGAAGCTTTCAAAGATTGGATTCTTTTAGACCAATATGTGAACCAACGAGCCAATCTTTTTGCATATGCTATGTTTCTCCAATTAGGACCGTATCTCTGGGCACCCACAACCATCCCTTTCTCCCCTTCAAGCTCTAAAGGTTCCTAACAGGTGGGAACCGTATTTTCTTTCCACCATGCAAAAGCATGAAGGTATAAAATCAAAAGATTCTGGTTCTTAACAAGAAGTTAGCCTTGCAGATGAGATCGGACACAGTCACACACAGCAATCACACGCTTTCTTTTCCAGTAAAAAATAAAGTAAAAAAGTCGATTAGCTATCCAGCCCATTCAAAGAAAATGATCGATCATGAGTTTGAATAATAACTTGTGTGGTGCAGATCTCAAACTGATTTGCATATTCTGAAGAAGTCTAGGGTCAGCCATACTGGTCTATGGTGACATGTATGAATTAATTAATCCATTTTTTGGATGATATTAATGAGCTTGATGGATTATGTGCTCTAGATCGATATACTAGTAAATAATAACTTTTAGAACTTAATTTTGACTAGACTATTGTTAGAACTTAGCTGCAGCCTCTGCAGAAACGCTGAAATGAAGCTGTCAGAATTGAATGTCAAGGAAAAGATCGCACCCTCCAAGGTAGAGATAGCTAGATAGATTAACGTGCATGGGAGATATCAACGTCCCAATGGATATATACAGGTCAAAATACGTACCAGCCGGATCAACCAGGCATGGAGAGCTTTTAGCATCATGCTATATATCTTAGCTCTTGCTTGCTGCAATATTTTCCGATCAAGGCTCTTGAAACAAAGAAAATATATACAATAACGGTGGTCAAGGATTTGACTGCATAATGGAACAAGGCAAGACAATATCAATTACATCCATTACTATTCCTCTCTTTCTTTTCAAAAAATAAATATATAAACAGACTGATTAACTTTATGATGAACTGAGTTATAAAGCGATGAGGTGACCTGCTAACTTGGAGTTGGGTTTGTGCTAAGTTTCATGTCCAAGTATTTCTCACTATAATAACTTTGTTCTGGTGTTCCGTTTTATATAAAAATACAAAACAGCATCGTTTTTATGTTTTCTTTAAAAAACAAAACTCAGTCCTGGTGTTCTGATTTAAATAAAAATACAAAACGACATCGTGTTTATGTTTTCTTTAAAAAAACAAAACTTAGATTAACCTATTAACTCATGAGTTACCCGCGCAACTCATGATGTAGGCATGGAGCTGGGTTGGTGAGCTGAGTTGGAGGCCTGGTTGGGCCTCATGAATATTAATTATCGTATCTACTCAACTAATCCCAATGGCAGTTGAAGCATCTAATGCCATTACCCAACTATAACAGCTGGGCTTCGTGAGTGCCAATGGACACTTGATGGGAATATCAGGAGTTTTTAATATGGTAAAAGCCCACTGCTATGCCGGCCCATCATAACATACATTGCCCTGTCCTATCAAGAGCATGGGCTAATGATAAGTGGGCTTAAAGTCCATGGAGGAGGTTCACCAGAACCATGCTGGACTGGTTTTGAGAGCAGAACAAAGCTGGGAGCTGCCCCAAATACAAGTGCAGCTAAGAAGAAAATACACACGAGAGAGGGCACCACCACCACCAGGACACTCACTGGTATGGAGCTCCATCGTCTTCTTTGCTTTTTTTTTTACCGCCTCATTGCTTTTCTCTCTGCCCCAAAATTCTTGTTCCTTCTATATAAAAATCACATGTGCAAATGCGATTGTTTTACTTTTCCTGAAGCTTTTTTCAAGCTCATTGAATGTGGATTTATCCCAAATAGGATTTTAGGGTTTGATTGTTTATTTATTTTTATTTATTCTAGGTACTTTTTAATTTCTTTTATACTTAGTTTTTAGACATCTGTCAAGTCCTTCATCTTATAGTTTGCTGCAAAATTTTTGCATATATATGCCCAAAATTCTTGTTTTACTAGTTATGGTGTTGAGGAGTGAAGAAAAAATATGCAATTTCTGGTTGCTTATTTCATCTTTTGTTGTGTATGCATGAGTATGATGCCTGCCTGTGTTCTGAAATACCACTAAGCTACTTAAAGAAAAAAGAAATGTAGGGTTTTCAGACCATTTTAGCCGCAGAAAGCTGTTGTGCTTTGTTGTTTTAGGTAATCAACATTAAAATTATCTGCATGTTTAGTTTCTAAGACTTTTGAATCGTTGAATTTTAATGTCACTAGTAAATTGCATCTGGGATGTTGCGGAATGTGAAGTTTTATAATCAAATAATTAGTTTTCTTGTACCCCTTCAAGTTTTTTCTTCTTTTATTTCCTGTACTTTTTTTAATTTTTTGCAATAGTACATTTCTCCTACAAACAGGTTAAAACTCACTGAACTTTTTTTCCTCTATAGAGAGCATATGTGCGATTTGATGTTTAACTTCCAGTATGTTTTTAAGTTTTCTGGTGTGGAAGAATGAATCTGTGAAAAAAAAACTGCAATGCAAGGCAATGCAAGAAATGTAAGAATTTAACTGTAATTGATTTTTACACTGAGATAACAAGGCAAGTAAATAAATACTATAGCGATAGCTATCCATGCTTCTGGCAAGTAATTTTAACTCATTGATTTTGCAAATAAATTGAATGTTTACCTATTATCTTGAAGTTGTGCAAGCTTCCTTTTTCATGAATCAACTTTTCACATATGTTGCGATAATTGATGAAGGCTTAATTGTCTATGATAATTTACAGTATTGATTCACTGGATTTCCAATTGTATAGAAGCTTATGCTGATCATGGGTGACAAATTTTGTGACATTATTTTCTTCATATAATTTTCAAAAGTTTCCTGTAAACAATATTTAGAGGTAGGGAGAAAATGAGCAAGGTGCCAAGAAGAGAGAGTCCATGGGGGATGCCAGAAGGAGACAATCGCGAACCAAAGGCACATCGATGCAATGATCGAGCTGAGGATGTTATCCAGGTTCTTATCTTATGGTTTTCAATTTTTTTTTTCCTTCCAGAATGTTGGTTTTTGGGTTCAAAAGGTTTAATTATTTATATTATTTCTTTGTTTTCTTATTATTTTCTCCTTAATTATTCTTGAAAATTTTCAAACAGGTTTGTGGAACAGCATATTTAGTTGTTGGAAATTAACAGTTTTTAAGATTAAAAATATTTTAGTTCCTGTGTTTTCTGCCAAATGACACTGATTATCTCATCCTCTTTTGCTGATAACCAAAATGAGCACCGCTGCTTGTAGGATATTGAGTCTGCGCTTTATGTTATTTGGTGAGTTCTGGGGGTCTGATTTGACGTTAATGAAATAGATTGCAATTAGAAAAATTGTCATCATGACAACTTAGGAAACATGAGTGTAGTTGGCCTGCTAAATATTACCATCAAATGCATAGACAGCCATTTATCTGAAGCAGCTGAATAAACCACCCTCTAATCAACTTCAAGAATGATTTCTCAGAAAACCACTTCTAAGAATCAAGATCAAGATCAGTTTTTAATGCTCACCATTCAGATTCAGCAGAAGATTAATTCCCAGCATTGCTGCAAACCCACTGAACAAGAAACCAGTTGAGTTTTGACGTAAGCCATCAGCTTCTGGTAATACCTGCATTTCCCATGCTTCCACCATCAGTATCAACCTTGATCCATCCATGAGTTGTAAAAGATCAACTGCTCTTCTTGGCATGCTACATTTTATTCTTAAGAATGTTAATAAAGCATTTTTTTTATGTAAGATAGTTTTAGTTGATGTTAGGAAGTTACTTGGGCTTCATTTCATCACTTTACAGAATTTCTGTGTAAGCTTTGTTATCTCTGTGATATTTTTACATCTTGGTTACTTATCTTCAAAAAAAAAAAAATCATCTTGATTTACTAAAAATCTGCGTTGTTACTATGTGCAGAAAATTTTTGTGTTATCTTTACAATAGTTGGAAAAAGAAAATCTTAAAATGCTTTATTTGTTTTCATTTTGGTACTTGATGGATAACAATCTATGATATCAAATGGTTTTCATGAGATTAACACTTACATTTCAAATGGTTTGAGAGTAGAATTTGGAGTCATAATAGTTTATCATGTGAACAACAGAAGCAAATAAGAAAAGAACTACATGAAAGAGTTAGGCACTCATGGCCTTCAAGCATCAAAAGTCTACCGTTACTTTATAGTAAGCCACATTCGTAGACTCACAATCTAACAATAACAAATCCTAGTATTGAATCAAATTAATTTTAAACAAATATTTCTAATTAAAAAGACCTAAAGTGAAAAACAAAAAATCACTTGGTGTAGCATTGATTAAAGTAATCGGGTATGACGACTTAAAACTTAAGTGTATATTTGCAGCCAATAGATATGTAGCCATGCAGCTGTAGAATAATGCTGTCCAATGCAAAACCAGTGGGAGAAACTGTCCCTGCACCGTGCTTTTACATTGATGTCTGATTAGTTCTTTACTTCTATTTGGAAATTTAGTGGAGTTGCATGCTGTTTATGTGCCTCAAGGGAATAAACTGAACCTATTTCATAATATTCAAATAAAACTATTAATCCTAGACTGATATTATTTTTCTGGTTCTGAAAATGATATCATAAACTAGAAGTAAAATACATCATAAAAATTCTGGAAAATGTCTCTTTTTTCATTAGATGAATAAAAATATTTTTATTGATATTTGATACTGACTCCTAAAGATTATGATAGATTTGTATCAGTTGCTGTATGTGGAAACAATTAGGTTATCTGTTTTCTCTGGCCATGCTGGCACTTCCTATAAAAAAGAAAGTTTAGGACCATTTTACTTTTTCATCAGCCATGAACATGATGTTTTGCCTTACCGATGTACTATGCTGGGTAGGGGGGGGGGGGGGTTGGAGCAAATCTGCTTAGTTGTTAGTGTGAATAAAAAATTTCCATTGCTTTTTCATTATATGTTCTGAATGTGTCATTTTGTTTTCCTATGGTGCAGGCTTGTTTTGAGGGAAACCCGTTTAAGACAGTTCCTGGACCTTTCAAGCTCTTCTGGCAATGCATGCGCTCTAAACCTGGGTATGTTTTGGCTTAGATTTGGAGTATCCTTGTCTGTGCTCTCAACTAGTTTCCATGACTTCTCTGGAATGCCACTTGAGCCCTTGATTGGTAATTTTTTAAGAAACACTGACAAAGCATTTTAAGTTGCTTTATCTCAGTACTCTGGTCAAATCCCACAATCTGAGACCTGCCATGGTTACACACCCCTAGTGATGGCACTTAAGCTCATCTTCATACTACATACCTCTTTGATGTATATGAGTGTAAATGGCTGCATCATCAATAGTGTTAGTTTTTTCAAAAAAACAAATTTCCAGTAGTGGTAGTAGTAAGAGCACGTGACAAGTTGTGTGGTTATGCAGGGAGGAACCAACAGAGCCGTACACCTATTTGCAAATTGATCCCCCAAGGAGAGAGGTGCAACTTGAGTAAAAACAGCTTCTTTCACTGCATTCGTGAGATTTCCATTTGTTCCAATCTTATGTTTGCTAGGCTTCCAACTTTTGGTTATCTCATCAAATGGGTGAATTGTAACAAATATTCGCATTTGGAGTGGCGGCACAGGTATTCTAGCCTTTCGCTTTGCAATAATGATTTGGTTCATTGAGTACAAAAGGTAAATTGATGTGAGTACTTTCCTCGACAATATTTGGAATCAAAATATTATCGAAGTTGTAAAACATTGTCTCAACTTTGCAGATGTTGCCCTACATGAAGCTTCTTTAGTGATGTGTCATTTATTTTTTATCACCTGACAAACACAAAGCAAGGCACAATGATTTCAAAGTTGGATAAATTAGGGTAGTTGTAGCAAAATTTACCAGTACAATGGCCTCACTTTCTTCGTTTCCGGATCTTATTCCTGCTACTCTAAATGCTTCTTTGTTTTTTTGAAAAATCTATTCAAGTAAATCGTTTAATTCTCTTGCCACTTGAACTACTTGCATTACAGCACTCCACCCAACAGTGCATTTCAGCATTCCACAAGCACTGAGTGCCATTGTCGATGGTCGAGTAATATTATTATCACCCATTCATAAATAATCTATTTGTTTTCGCCCATTTAGTAAACAAAGTATTTCTTACATACTATGTTTATTACACTTTTTTTTCATTGATTGGATTTTGGGTTATGCAACAGAGGAGGGTTTTTTTTATTTTTTTATTATATAAAAACTAAATAAATCGGAATCAGATTTGCTTCCGTGAAAGAAACTATCAGATAAATAATATAATGGTTAGGTTATAACTGATTGCACTTTGATTTTATAAAATTTCACATTATTCAATTTTGGTGATGTATTTGTAATCTTTCTACATTTGCGCCTCTAAAATGTATCTAAATTGAAACTTTTCTCCAGCCTACTTCAGGGACTGTAATTTGATTCAATTACTAGGATCGGATCCTGTGTTGAGAAGGGTGAAGTGTTATGAAGGATGTATGATATGAGACTGGAGAGGATGGAGACTTTAAACTGATTGGCTGGGCCTACGTGATGACATATTTGCATCACGATGGGAGCAGCCTCTCATTCATAGGGATATATTTAACTCAATATATAGCGTGCGGCCGATAAGGTTATCGTGGATTGCTATAGTAGATTTATTATTTTACTCTTCACTGGGAAATAGTGGCCTAATTTGATATTTTCTAGTAGTTCACTGTCATTAAAAGATTATTTAGCAGTATTTAAGTTTTTTTAAAACTTTTTCACATTAAAATTATGTTTTTACCTCTAAAGTTAGTAAAATTTAGAATGGGTATCCAAAAGTTTTTCATCTTTTCACAAACTTTAAAACAATAAAAATACTTATTTGCTATTAAGCTAAAAAAAAACCTGTAGTTGTTGATAAAGGGTTTTTTGGTTTTTCTTTTATTAGGCTACAACTAAAACACATCTTTGCCCTTAGAAAAGACAAATCTATATATATATATATATATATATATATATATATATATATGCGCACGCGCACGCGCTCATTTAGAGGTGTTTTTGTTATTTCACACGAATTTATTTGTAATTTTCAGAGTAATGAGGGATGTTTTGGTATTTTTATGTTGAATTTTTAATTTTTTATTCCAAAAAGCAGTTGGCGCATGGTCATTACACGCTGATTCCAAAAAGCAGTTGGCATCTGCTTCATTTGGGCGGCGTGTGTGTGACACCACTCGATGGCTAAACCTTACCTTTCGACGTGTCTTTGAAAGCGTCATTGCATCATTTTCCTTCTAGTTTGGCATGTGACGACGGATGATTGTCAGTTTGTTACCGATGGTCATTTCTTTTTTTTTCTTCCTTCTTTTCTCTCTTTACTAGAGAAATTGCATGTCCTCTTTTTCATTTTTAATGCATGCAGAGTGAAGTGTATGAAATCATTTTAATTGTGTGATCAAGTAAGATATAAAGATTTATTTAATTGTGCTATCAAGTAAGATATAAAGATTTACATATAAGCACTAAAATAAATACTTAATCTAAATCTTCAATTTGTTTCCTTCTTGGACTTCCTGATTGATTTCTTGATGAGATTTATCATGCTTGTTGATATGTTTTTTTTATATATATAAAACATGTTTAAAGCTTATTGTTAACCAATAATATTATTAATCCATTTTTTATTTTATTGTTATCAACAAAATATATAAAATCATGAATGTGTGACTTTAAAGGTCAACAAGTTTTTCTCATACATTTAAAAAGGTTTATAATTTTGATACCCAACATCCTCATACAGCTCAAGTTGCTCCCAAGCCAGTACCTATTCAATTATCTCACTGATGAGTGAAGATGACCACTTTAAATTTCTCACCTCTAAATCTAAGAGTATGATTGACTTTTTTACAATGGCTTGTAATATGTATTTTCATGTAATGATCTTCTTTTCATTGATAAAATAGGTTGGATATATTAATTTTTATTACTTGTTTATAATCTTGGGAGGCAAATAATGGAGAGTCAGAGACAAATAACCCGAAGATAAATGACTCATTAGGCTTGATTTGATCGAGCCCAAGGCGGGGCTCTATTTGGGCTTGGTTGGACCAAACACAATGGTCAAACCAAAGCCAAAACTTAGGCTTGACCAAACTGAACCTAAACTGGGTTTGGTCAGTCGAGCCAAGGCTGGGCTCACTTGGGTTTGGTTGGATCGAACCCAAGCTAGGTTCGATCAACCGAGCCTATTGTTGGGCCTCGTTTGGGCTCGGTCGAACCAAACCTAAATTGGAGAAAATTGGGCCCTAAAGAGCTAGTTGAATCTTAATCGGAGAAAACTAAGGCATGAAAAAAATTAAACATGTGGTCAACTTAGTAAAAAATAACCTAGAGACACATTGGAGATAATTTCACCTTTACAATGGAGATTAACTTAGAGAAATAACTAGGAGAAAAATGAAGAATAACACTTCGTTAAATTTTATATAGGAGACATAAACTTTAGAGATACATTTGATTAGAGATTCTAGAGATTTATAGACAACATAGGAGAATTTAACTGAAGTACATCTTCAAGTGGTCAAACCGAGCCCAATGAGTCATTTCTCTTTAGGCTATTTGTCTCCATTATTTGCCTTCTAAGATTATAAACAAGTGATGAAAGTGAAGAAGTTCAATTTTTTTTTATTAATGAAAAGAAGATCATTATATGGAAATACATGTTACAAGCGACTGTGAAAAAAAGAGTCAGTAATGCTCTAAAAGATTCAAATGCAAGAAATTCAAAGTGGTCATTTTCACTTATCAGTAGGAGATTCAGACAAGTATTGGCTTTGGGAGGCAGCTAGATCTTTATGAGGATGTTGGGCATTAAAATCAGAAACCTCCTTAAATGTATAAGAGAAATCAATATTAAGGTTCCTAAACTTATTCTAGAAATGAAGATTCTCTTTTTGGTCAATTAGTTAATCTCCTAAAAAGGTATTATACACAGTGGAACCAAGATAAGCAGCTGTAAATGCATCAGTATTTTTCCCAGGGAGTACAAACACTCATATTCTAACATCCAATGTTCACATTCAGCTCAAGTCTCGTCAAACTTATGTTGAACATCAATTAGTGCATTATACTTATCTTCAAAAATCTTCTCTAATTTTGCAATCTTACCGTTGCATTCATCCACCACTTTTTTATACTTAATTTCCAGTGCACAAATGGAATTAAGATTTACATTAAATTGATATATTTTCTAATGCGTGAGGTTATAAGAGGTCTTCAAGGTTTTGATTTTCTCTTGAGTTTTGCTCTGACTCGTTTTCAAAACATTAATCTCACACGAGGTATTTATCAACAAACTATATATTCGATTCATTTATTCCTTCCATCTTCTTAAAATATTTGATTGGACTTGAACATTCTAAAGAAAAACAATCATATGTCAATATTGGAGTAGATATAAAGGATAACAGGGAAAGTACGATTATGTTTTTACCATGAAGATATTCATCACTTGGTTTCTAATTTGGGTAGACAAATCATCTCTATCAAACTTCTCTATATCCCAAGGAAACCAGGACATCCTAGTAAAAACATGTATGCTCTACCATGGTGATCCAAAGTTGAGGGTTTTCACTGAATATGAAGGTCATAACTGCTCTCTCTCAATAATCATAGTTTATCATGGAGTAAGCTAGTTTCCTACCATGGCAAGAGAAAATGACACGAAACCAAAACTAACATCAATATCACAATGTCCTATATCAAGCACATAAGCATTCTCTGAGGATGATGTAGAACTATTTGAAGGAGATTTTGAGCTATACTCTTCCTTGATTTTCATGGGCCATCTACAAGATTGCATGAAAGATATAAGTATGAAAGTGAAAAAACATGAAAAAGATAAGAAACAATTAGTATTCATACCATATAATCTTTTTTTTTCTTCAAAGATAACCTTTTAGCTAATAAAAGTACTTAAATCTCATATGAGTTTAAAGAGCGATGTTATCTTTAATAGCCATATTCCAAACTGAGAAATGCCCTTATACATTATTTAGGGAGGTTGTCAATCCCCTATAGCTAACCACTACTTTCTCGTATCTCCATCTTTTTACTGACAAGGATTTACCTTTAAAAATATCATTCAAAGGGTTTAGTTCCTTCTTTTAGTAAAAGTGTAAAACCAAGCCACCTCTTTCTACCTTTCGAAGAACCTGATAAAGTAAAACAATACCTAAATAGTTCCATAATAAGAAATTAACCCATAAGTTTTACATATTTATCAAAAGATGCTGGTGACATTCACTCATTTAGATGCAACTGACTCACACATAAGTTGTAATACTCAAACACCTCTTTCACGAAGCCATTCAAAGGTAATGAATATCTGAATTTAAATATACATAAAGAAGTAGTTATCTCCAACTCCCTATTAGGTACATCAGGTGCTTTACTTATCCTCTCATGAGAGAAAGAAGTCCTAACATTATACCCTATTGTTATTCTTATATTTATTCTAATAATATCAGTGAGAGTAATTGTATTGGCATGTAAGTTATTGGTTTAGATGGTTTGGATTATTTGACATCTGAAAGATGGACGCCTCCCACCATTTTGGGAAGACCCAACTCCACTGACATTATTAGCAGTATGGGAAAGACTAGATCTGCCATTTTTGTTGGCCCAAGAATCTCCTTTACCAAAATTACCCTTAAGCAAACAATTCATCTTCTTTGACATATTGCAAATAAGAAGCAAAAAGCAAGAGAAGAAGTGATCCTCACCTGGTTTTTTAGAGTAGAAATCTCATACTCGGAAACAAGAGCCAAAGAGCTTATTTAGGAATGTTCGAGGATTGATCATATAGCAATGTTTCTGGTCCCCTCTTTCTCCATTTTTCATTGTTGAGCCCTACACAAGTAATGTACATTATTGACATGTCAAGACAAATGCTCATTGATACTCTCAACTATACGGGTCCATCTTGCAAGTGAAGTGTTTACCCATCAACAACTACACGACAACAACTTTTGCAGACCCACGTATCAAGCATTATTTTATTCAAAATGGACCATGACTTGGCATGTGTTATTAGGTATCAAAAATTCATCACTCATACTATAGTATGATATGTGCAATTCAAAATTTTAACGAAATGTTACAAAATTATCTAGAGGTATATGATGATACAAGTTGGAAAAAGGAAGAAAAAAAAAGATCTGGCACAGGTTTGAGTTAAGCTCATGAGCTTGGTTTGACTCATTTAAGGTTGGTTTGACCACGGTCTAACAGAACATAATATGGGGTTCATTTTGACCCTGGTTAAACCAAACCCAACCAAGCCCATATTTGGACTTGGTTTGACTCTTTTTAGGCTTGATTTGACCCTGGTCAACCTAAACATAACCAAGCCTGCATTGGGCTTGGTTTGACTCCTTTTAAATTTGGTTTGACTGTCCATATGGGGTTTGGTTTGACCCTGGTCAAACCAAACCCAACTAAGCTCATATTGGATTCGGTTTGACTTTTTTTAGACTCGATTTTACCCTAGTCAAACTGAGCCCAATCGGGCCCATATTGAGCTCGATTTGACCATGGTCAAATCTAGTCCAACATGGGGTTTGCTTTGACCCTGGTCAAATTGAACTCGACTGAGCTTATATTGGGCTCAGTTTAACTTTTTTTAGACTTGGTTCAATCGAACAACTCAATCTTCTCCTTGTCTTTCCTCCCTCTCTCTTTCCTATTTTTCTCTAATTTATTATTATTCATGTCGACTACTCATCATATGTCCAAGATGATATCATGTTGTGTAGACTATACTTTTATCTACGCTTTACCAGTGTCATTCAGCTATTACATCGTAAAGCATATATGTAAAGAGCTACGCTTGTCTCAGTTATCTATAATTCATAATAAGATGTTCCTAACATTTTTTTTCCTGGGGTAAGCTACACAAACAAAGTAAAATAAAGAAGAAAGAGATTGATATTCTTATTCACAACTATATATATGCAATTACTCTTTTTATATTTTTCTTTAAAAAACAAAATACACCCTTCAAACACAACACTAACTTAGCTATTTAGTGTTATTTTGTAGATAACACCCATATCTACAACACAGTATTATCCCCGAAGAGAGCCCAAGTCCGAGCAGAGTTTTTATGAGCAATTAAATATATTCTATTATGGCTTGTTACTTGATCATCTGCTTAGAGCTTGTAATCCTGCCCCGCACAACAAGACCATTGTAATTTTATTTCTGTGCAGTTCATGTTTTATATGTTGGTTTGTGCGTGTTTCCTAAATTGGCTCTGCTTGACGTTGATATCCGTTTCATCGATTTTTTAAATTTACTTGTAAAATTAGGAGGCATCAAACTCGGAGAATGAAGAAGAAGCTCTCGAAGACTTCCAGTCAGCCTTTAGTAGCGTGATGGAAAGTCTTGGCGACACAGTTCTTGTCAACAGGTAAAGAATTCCCTGATCAGCATTTAGCTCAGAACGGCTTTCATGGAGTAAGCTGTTTCCGTTTTTAATAATACTGAAAGGTTTTTATGCCATACTGATCATGACGCATGGATCTTGTAGTATTATAAGAGCTCAAGGTTCAATGGCCTTTCGTGTCTGATATCTCAATCAATCACATTTTTTTTATTTTTTATTTTGGTATAATTAATGATTTAATGGGGGCATGAAACATGGAATCTGGTCATCTGATTTTGGTTGTGGCGTTTTATTCTTTTTTTCTCCACACCATTGATAGTGCACACAACCTTTATGTAGTGTTTGCGTTTCTGTGGTCTTAGAGAGGGTTTGTGTTCATTCTATGCATTTGGATGCGTGGCTGATATTATTTTAAGACTACTTTTACATAGAAAAATTAAATCTCTCTCAATTTGATCCTGAGCATGTTGAATTGTGCTTGGGAGTGTTTCGAATGAGATAATTTTTTAAATTGTTTTTTTTAATGTATTAAAATAATATATTTTATTTTTAAAAATTTATTTTTGATAATAATACATTAAAATAATAAAAAAATATTAAAAAATTAAATTAAAAATTAAAAAATTTAAATTTAAAAAATAATATAGTTGAACCACGATTACAAACACGTGTTCAAAAAAATTGGAAAAGATATCTACTTCTTTAATGATTATGCGTAGAACATTTTATAAAAAATATATTTTTACCTTGTGTTTGTGTTTGTTTCTGTATAATAATTTATAAAAACAAAATTAATCAATGTAAAATATTTTATAATTAACTTTTAAATTCAATTTATTTATTAAAAAAATTTAAACTCGTTGAAATTTATAAAATATTAAATAAATATTAATCAATTCACAATATTATTCCATAATTTTTACAATTATCTCCGTCGTCATCACCTCCTAGCATCGTTGTTTACACCACCCCTCCACAATCACCATCGTTATTAATTCATTGGTCATTAAAAGATATTTTACAGAAAAGTTATAAGAGATGATCTGAACAATGCTTTAAATAAATAAAAAAAGAATTTTCCTCAAGTTAAATTAGCAACCGACAAAATCAAGAAATAGAGAGCACTGCCACCTCAAATCATGCTTAATTTAGCAGTAGTTAGGCATATGCCGACAGATCCTCCCATAAGGGAATAAAAACAGGAACAAACGAAGACGACCAGCTGCCAACATACGGGCCTCTGCTCATCTTTTCTAGACCACATATTTACTCTTTTCTTTGGATTTTATAACAAAATAAATAAATAAATAAATTCAACAGTTTTTATAAAAGTGTTTTTTTATTAAAAATAATATTTTTTATATCTTCCCTATTTTCTCATTAATATTATTACTTGTTTCACTAACCATAATTAACAATTCCTTTCACGTCGTTAATATCCCTTGAAATTAGGGATTGACATATTGTTAATATGATTAAAGTAGAGATTGTAGCCAAAATAATAAATAAAAGAATAAATAAAGAGAGAATATTAATCCACATGAGCAAGTGCAGGCTGGCCTACGACAAAGAATGCACTGGCTTCTAGCTAATGGGCAGCCCACCACCGCCTCCCTCTTCCCTGTCCTTTCCATTACCGCCGTTCTTCCATTTCTTTAAATCTTCTTATTTTATTGCTGCAAACAACAATAAAAATAAAAAATAAAAATACCTTATCTCCAAACAATCCCGCCAACGAAGTGTCTTGGTTATTACATTGTTTTCTTAAGAAAATATATATATCAAAATAATTTTTTATTTTTAATAATAACATATTAAAATTATAAAAAAATATTTTTTCAAATGGAATATATTTTTAAAACACATTAAAAAATAAAAGTTATTATAATTATAAATACTTGCAAAATTCATCAACCAATCAAATAATTAAAAAAATTCTTTAAATGGGTAGATGGACAGGCAATAACAAGTATTATAAACAACAAACAATTAATTAGATGAAATAATTACACATTCTAATTTAAAAAAAAAGAAAATTAACATTTGATTTATTTTTAAAATTCAAATCTAGTTAACTTATAATGTTATAACTTACTAATGAAAAATAACATATTTAAATGATATTAGTATTTATGAAGTTTAATTTTGGATAAAAATAAAATTTAATGCCTCTAAAACGTGTAAAGAAAATATTACTATCAATTATAAATAATAATAATAAAAAAAACAGTAGTGTCTATTTTATGAAGAAAAAAGAAAGAAACTGTAAAGAGAAGATAGAACCGCTTACATTTATTCCATTTTTTTAATAGAAACGAGTAAAATGAGAGGGGAAAAATAATAAAAATAAATTAAATAATAGCATAATCGTTTATAAAGCAGAGCACGAGCACGCACGCCCAGGAAGAAATGGAGGCATATTTTCTTAAAAAAAAAAAACTTTAAAAGAGAGAGAAGAGAACAGGTGAAAGAAAGAGACGTTTAAGCAAACTCTCTCTCTCATTCCTTCTGTTTGCTTTCTCTCTCTTTCATTCTTAGCACGGAAGAGAGGAGAGAAGCCAGAAGAGAGAGAGGAAGCGAAAGGAAAGCATTATCTGTCCAAGCAAAAACAGAAAAGAAAAAACAAAGCATATTTGTTGATTTCTGGTTTTTTTATTTGTGGTTGAAAGATTTTGGAATTGCTTTTTTTTTTGTTGAATTTGAAGTGAAGAAGATGATGGTAGCAAACAGTTTCGATCTATGGCAAAAAGATGCTTTCTTTTCTGCTGCAGAGGAGGTTCAGGAATCTGCTGATGCGTACGTTTTGCATTTCTCTTCAATTCATACTTTACATTCTGTATGCAGTTCGGTACAAGAATTTGGCAGCTGGGCTTGTTTGATTTCTCCATTTTTATGGGGTTTCGTTAAGATTTGGGTATGACTGAATTTTCTTGAATTGGGTTTTGCATGCTGCACACTGATGTTTATGATAAGTTTTGCTTGTGAGGTTTTCAAGACGTGTATTTATTGCTTTGTTTTAAAAGGTTTGTCTAGTGGATCTTGGGTTTGTTTTCTGGTTGGAATTTCTGCTTAATTGATGGAGTGTGTTTGTACGTGTTATGATGTCAAGTTCTTCAATTTAAAGTTTGGCATAAAATACGAGGACTTGTGCATTAGCTTTTTTATTTTCAGGTCCTGATGATATGAAGTAAGAAGGAAATGTGTGGTTTGTTTAGCAGTGCATGACTATATCTGCCTGTCTTGGTAATAGTTGATCTTCCAGGATCATGAAATCTACTTCGTGTAATTCTCGTGCTGCAAACTTGACAATTATACGGGTTTTCTGTTGAAGGCAGGGAGCTGTATATTCTAGGAAATCAGCAAGTTATTCTTGTGCTACAAATTTGATAGTTATTCATAGACTTTTAGTGAATTGAAATTTGAGGTTTTTATTGGTTGTTTTTGTGTTTGGCAGAATGGAGTCAGCATATAGAGTGTGGACAAGAGAGAAGAGAGAGGGGTCAGAACCAGAGGATTTGGATGAACTATCCAGAGAGCTCCAAACTGCTTTAGGAACTGCCAAGTGGCAGGTATAATTTCACATCTTGAATCTTTAATTTTTTTTACATGTGTCCCTTAATTCATTTCTTTAAACTGCTTATCAGTTTATTGAACGTTGCTTATAGTTTCTGTTTGTGAACTTCACTTGATTGGTCTGTAAGAAACATCAGTTGAAGGAAATACTATTGTCAATTCTATGTTTTCTATTTTTTACATTTCTGACAATTGAAAAGCAAACGCCAACTCATCCAACTTTGAATCCCTTGCTTATAAGGATATTATGCTTTTTGCTAAATTTCACTTATCATCCGTATTAATCAAAATATTTTCCCCCTTTTACTGCACTCTCTAGCCAACCAATCTGAGCATCAAGAAATCATTATAGGTTGTGCTTTCAATTCTTATAGTTGGCTCATTTTATTTTATTTTATTTTTTGGAAATAGTTCTCTTCTTTTTCCTCTCTTTTTTCCTTGTATCATTGATCTATGAACTCTAAAACAGTTGGAAGAGTTTGAGAGGGCTGTTTGGTTGAGCCATGGACATCGTTCTGATGATATCACAGCATCTAGGCATAAACAATTTGTTGCTGCTATTGAAAGTCAAATATCTCGTGTTGAAGCGGCACTAAGGGAAGCTTTTAGTGGGGAAGGAAAGCAACCTCTTCGATGGGTGAATCTGGATAAAGAAGAATGCGATGATTTAGCCATGTTTCTATCTGGAACTGTCCAAATTCCGCAGATTGTGAAAGATGATTGCACCACACTTAAATCTCCCATGAAAGGTTCTCTTGGGGAGAACCATCATAAGAGAAGAAATTTGGACCTTAACTCGAGTGCCAACTGTAGTAGAGGTACTTCGGATGAAAATGAATTCATTACTAATAAGAAAAATGAACATATTATAGATATAGAAGAGAGAGAAAATCTTGGAATGAGGGATGACATAATCTGTCAAGTTGATAAAACAATTGGCTCAAGGAGAACATGGAGTTCACCAAATTTTGGTGCTTTGAAAATTGTGATTGCTCAGGACGATGGACAAAGGGATAAAGTGATGTCAAGTGTTGAGGCCACTCCTAAAGAAAAAGGGTACAAACCTTTCTTCTGGAAGCAAAGGTGTGGAGAACATTCTCGGGCAAAGGGATCGATTACTTTGTTCAATAAGGTAAAATAGTTATGTTCTTATGGGATGTGAAAATGGATGTTACCTGTCTGAAATAAAGGTGCCCTTTAGTAAAAAAGAAAAAGGGCAAGGATGATCTCTCATATTGTTGTCAACCTAAATAGATCAATACCTGTACAATTGTCAAGATCTGTAGTTTTCTATGGTTGCAAATCATCATGTTTTGGTAGCTTTCCAGGAGATCTTATAAAATTTTAACCTTTGGCAGCTCTTTGGTCAGGCTGGTGGTCTCCAAAGGCAATTGCAACCTCCACTGCACCTGCAGTTCAGCTGTTCCATCCAACTTACTCTTGCTTTAATGCTCAGCATTTTCTTAATTGGTAAGCTCTTGATTCTTTTGAACTCCATGCACTCTTTTTTGTTGAAAATTGATTGCCAGCCATCACTCTCTTTGTTCTCCCCTCCTGCTCTCTGGTCAAAGCACAAAGCCACCAGTTGGTATTGGACACTTAATTTGAGCCCACTGATCAACATAAGGGAATGATCTGGTATAATGGACACAGCTGAACAAGTATGTACACCAGGAAGCTAAGTAGTTAAAGACTATTTACTGGCTTAATGATGTCATATTGAACTAAGCAGATATTTCATTTTTACTTTTAGCCTTCTCAGAAGATTTGGGTCCATTAATTTAAAATCATTAGCTCCTTGGAACTATCATTTGTTGGTTATGTTGTTTGGATATTTAGCATATCCAAAAGCAATTTCTGCACAGCATGCTGTATGGGTATTACATCAACAAATGCTTACAGACAATGCTATAATGATACCATGTCTTAATTGATCAAGCAACTACCAACGACCTCGTCCTCATCCTTTGATTGATATGGATCACTGAATCACTTGTCCCTCCCTTATTTTGTTACTTGGGGTTTAGCCATTCTTCTATTTGTGAAGGAAATAGCTTGGAAATGTGTGTGCCTGTCTTTTTATAATAGAGAGAACTGTTGCAATTCTTTTTTATTTTTTTTTAGTGCCCATACTCGAGTCCTTGTTAAACATTAAACCGATCAAGGTTATTAATTTTACTCTCTCTGCAGTGCCTTTTCTAGTTTATTCAGCTTGAGAAGAGGTTGTTTTCACTGCTCATTGTCGAGGTGAAAGGTAATTCTATTGCTTGTTATAGTAATGGCCTATGAACTCGTCTTATGAGATTATAGTGAAAATATAAAACTGATGTAATGGCATTTACTTGTTGGCGGATGATAATAATATTCCACAATGCCAACTCTGAGAGAAAATGATGACACCTTACAATGAAACACTTTGAATGTTCTTTGAATGTTTACTTGCAGTTCTTATTTCGGGAATAAGACAATTGTCACAAGGAATTTTGGTCCCCTTTTTTTCAGCGACTTGTCATCTTGACCCATATTCCACTCTGAAACTTGTGATGATCATTTATGCAAACAAAATCGGAAGTCTTGATGCTTCTGTGTTTTTGCACTCAATTTCATGCTTTTGACATTAGGTAACATGTGCTGCCATTGACATTGCTTTTACACAAAAGTCTTTTGATATAGGGGGCGTATTGTAATTCTTGTACCCCCGGAACATGAATCTTTTGCAGCTACTATCTCTCCTCTTGAAACTTGTATAGCATAAGATCTATCCTCTTCCCAAACTTGTATAGCATAAGATCTGTTCATGCTCATAAAAGTCTATTTCTATAGCAAAACAAAAGTTTCAAATTGAGGAACAGTGGAGCAATTTATTGAGAACTTGTTGGGAAAGAGTTGGTGGCCCCATTTTGCTTTTAGACATGCAGTAGAAACCAGTGTCTCTCAGTGTCATGGATTTATCAGTATTATTCATGTGGCTTAGGGCAACAAGTTTTCCCAGTCAACTCCAATTCTATTGTTCTTTAATAAATATATATAAAAATAGAAGTCCGTTGCCTTGCCTAGCTTAAAGTCCAATCGAAGTGCAGTGTTGAGTCCTGAGAATTGGTCCAATCAAAATGGGGTTCGTAGAGGGAGGTTGGAGATAATCTCAAGTTTTGGTATTTCCCCAAAACACTTCGCAATAGTATTTGATATTGTCTGTGAATGTGAATCTTGTGCAGTTGACTGAGATTCTGGTGTCTTTTGCTTTTTAAAGTGCTTTTCATTTAAAAATACATCAATTTTTTTTATTTTTTCATTTTATTTTTATATCAGCATATCAAAATAATTAAAAACACACACAAAAAAAAACCTATTAATTTGAAGCTTTTTCAAAAAGAAAAAAAAATGAAAAAGTACGTCCAGATGTTAATTAGTTTAATTGTCAGATGTTAAAAGAGACTTAAACCTGCTCTTTCATAATCTGCAGTCATTTGTTTTCTTCCTGTTGTCAGAATGTGATGGCATAACATTTGAGTGAGACATTTCAATTAAATTCACATCTAACAGAGATTTCCCATTATGAAATGGTTATACCACAACACTGATAATTCCCTTTCCTATGAATGGCATAATTGAAAGGATTCATGTTTTGTGTGCAGGTACTGAATTTCTTTCTAGAGTGTAGAAAGTAAGCAGCAAGGAGAAGATAACAGTTGTCAATATCTTCGATGTTGTTTTTGAAATTCAGGGCCAGGCAAATCTACCTCTACGAAACACGAGTAGCAGCAGCAGGATGGAGTGTTATTTTAGATTCCATAGCCATAGAAAATGTGCATGTACTCATGTAGTCTCAAATGTGCTCCTAAGAATATTTGGTAGTTCACACAAATCCAAATTATATGTAAACTGAATTTACAACGGGAGGATTGCCAATCATGACATTGTCGAGGACCAAACATGACTCTTGATGTAGCAACCCTAACCATTTTATAGTTTGTAAAAATGTCATGTGCTCTATATCTACTAATAATCTGTACTGAGTAACTACCACTCTACACTCTAGGCCGAACCGCTGAAGTGCGGATCATATCTAGACTGTTTCAGGTCAAGTGATTTCTTCATGTGGGATTCTAACTCCAAAACAGTGCAAAACCTGGAATGAAGCAGCCATGGTGACGCTATGATAATCTAGAATTGGAATATAGTAACCTGCATCACTGTCATTTTCAAAAAAACAACACCATCACTCTTTGAATGTTTTGCATCTGCCAGTGAGGTCTACTGTCACTCTGCTTGAATAGGGAACATATGGAGCGACTGCTTATTTTCTTTCTAAATTTCTACCCCTGATAATAAACAGGTGGCAGAAAATTTATCCAACTATATGGCCCCAGATGAAGCTCCCTCTACTTGCAGGAAAATAATGTTTAACAACTTAGCATCACTATTTAAGAAATTACCTGTATTATTGTAATCAAAATTCGTTCACCAAAACCATGAGATACCATCAAAAAGAATCTTTTCCCTAGAACAAGATGAAGGCAAGAGGACTTGGTTATGGCTAGAAACATTTGCAGTCATGATTACAGGAGAACTGGAAAGACTATGGAAGGTCCTAACAATGAGAGCAGCTCTGCTGCATAAAGTCGATCAGCAATTAGAGTTTGTAAGACTTCTGCGTGCATGTATTTATGCATATAGGTCATGCAAGCATCAAGTCAACTTGAAACCGATAGTTTGCGAAAGGCGAATCAGAGACCTAAATGTGTTTTCATGAATGAACTCCAAAAATGCGTTGTCCATTAATAATAGATCCACCAAGACCCTCACTACTCTCTCTTCTCCATGCATACAACACATTACAACATATAGTAGGTCAGCAACATTGAGTTCATCACTTACCTGTCTTTACCAACCACTCCTAGAACCCTCCTCTCCTTACATGGACACAAATTTATTTGTTCCGATATGACTGCATGTTTAGCACACAATATGCAGTCAAGTTTACATGCACCCTAAAGATTAGTTGGCAGAACTTCTAAGAATGAATGACTGAAATGTGTTTTATGAAGTAACTCTTCAAATTTGTAATTCCTACTATTCTTAATATAAATCAGGGCAAGCAAAAGAGTTGACATCATGGGTCTGCTCCCCTAATCTAAAAGTATAGAAGATATTTGGCTGTTAAATATAAATGGTTCCTTTACATGCTGGAAGTGCAGCCATCGTAAAAGTGCTGGTCTGGTTGAAGATGGAAAAACAAACAAGAGAAACCACTGATGAGAACAGATAATAACATTTGTATAGTAACACAGGGAATAAATGAAATGGACGAAAATCTCACTTCTCTGCCGAAGCGAAGCCTCCATGTAAAGAAGTGAATACAAGCTCAAAATGAGGAACAAAAGTGACAGGACAAACCAGGGTAATGTGGCGCAAAAACAGCGTGAAGCCATCTCCTCGTTTATCTGTTGACTCCCACAACCCCTTCTCTCCTGATCACAAACTCACAAGACAAATCAGGCAAATGTGGCGCAAAAACAACGTGAAGCCTTCTCCTCGTTTCCCTAGACAGAAAACCACTCTCACCACCACCCACCAAACCACTCTCATATTCATCTTTGGACAAGAACAACCTCGAATTTACACAATTAGCCCACGACAATCCCAGAGCCGGACAAACCCTTCGTCCAGACGAATACATACCACTCAAATTCCCAATCCTTACCTCGTTTACTCCCTCTCCAGAGTCCACAACATCCATCACTTGATTAGTCACCAGCACCACCAAATTAAACCTCTTCGCAAACTCTTTTAGCTTCCCGGATATCTTAAAAAACAACGACGACCTCCTTATAAGATCACTCGCTGTATTCTCAAACTCAGCCCTAAACAATGCAGCCATGGAATCAATCACAATCACTCTGACAGGCAACCGGGTTTTTGAGTTTTCAAGAAATGATTCTACTTGCGGCATTATATCGAGCAGTTGGTCTGCGGTGTTTACACTTTGCAGAAATATACTATCACAAGGATCATAATTTCTGACGAATATTTGTGGGTATTGACATTGAAGGGCACTGGAGAGCTGGTGGAGGCGGCGAGTGGGAAACGGGAATTCGGTGTAGAGGTAAAGAGAGGAAGCGGACAGGCCGCCGAGGAAGGGTGGGAGTTGGGCGCGGAGGGAGAGTTGGAGGCAGAGTTGGGTTTTGCCGGAACCACTTTCAGCCACGATTTCGGTTATGGAGTTGCAAGGGATGCCTCCGCCCATGCAGCAGTCAAGGATGGGGCATCCCAGTGAGTATTTTTCGACTGGGAGAAGCTTTTGCGGTGTCATGAATGCGGGACGAAGATTGTTGTGAGTTGAGGGATCAGATTGAATTTGGGACATGGCGCCAAATTAATGTGAGAGCTGTTATGATACCGGCAAAGTCTTGAGATATATATATTAAAAAAAAAAAAAAACATGATTTAGATTAAAAAAATTCATAATAATCCTTTTTAACATTGAAATGGTGACGAGAAAAAAAAAATTTGTTTCTTAACCCGTGAAATCTATAGTTTAATATTGCATTTGATAGGGCGTCTTCATCAAATTTAAGCCCATCAAACTTCCCTTATTACAATTTTAGGCCCATTAAACTTAAGAACAGCTTTCCCCTGTAAAATTCCAATAAAAATCCTCATGGTAAACGCAGTTGAAGCATCTCAATCCTCCTCCATTGGAAAGATTTGTATTGACGTAACCCCAAACTTCTTCATTTAAGAACTTCAAATACTCTCTTTTTGATGAATCAACCAAAAATCTATGCTTGCAAGTTGTGTAGCATTCTTCGATATTGCATTCATACAGGCAACCCAATTTCAAACTATCATCTGCCTGATAATTTCATGAACGGAAGACATGTCTTCAGAAATTTCTGTCCTGAGAAAATTCCAAAGAATTGAGAAGCATAACGCAGGTCAATTAGACAAAAAGCAACAATCATTTCATTGAGATCAACATTGAAGACAGCAAATAGAACATTTCAATTGAAGTTCCAGTATGAATGTTCGACATGAATCTGGTTCAGCCAATGGCAATGCATCCAGCCCAGAAGCGGCAGCTTTCAGATTCTTACTTCTGCCCGCGCAGAATCCTGAAATTCCAGATGAGTATATATGGCATGCCAAAAGCTAAACAAATATCAAGTTCAAAGCGGGAGACTATTAAAACGGAACAAAACCACTGTTATGTCCCTTTTATTTTTTGATAAGCAACTAAATCCACCTTTTCTGTCTTTGAATTTACGAATCAACACTCAAATTCAATTTTGCTTTAACCATAAATCGTTTTAGTGGCGTGAATGATTAATCTTGTTACTGATTTCATACAATTTCTCAGTGGGCAAAGAGAACCCAGTTTGAGAAATTGAATCAGGAGATTAAAGCTAACCAAGATGGGAAACAGAATACGAAGCAATAAGAGGGTTTCATATAGAACAAGTATCAACAGAGAGATACATGACGTTTTGCAAGTAGAGGAACCAGATATCTACCACTATTTGTAAAGCTGAAGCCTAATGCCTATCAAACCACAAACACAAGAAACACATAAAAACCCTAAATCGATCACTAGTCCATACAATCCCCAGATTCCCTTAACCACCGAACCCATAGAGAGTGCGTCCCTGCCTTTTCAAAGCATACACAACATCCATAGCAGTCACAGTCTTGCGGCGAGCGTGCTCGGTGTATGTCACAGCATCACGAATCACGTTCTCCAGGAAGATCTTGAGAACGCCTCTGGTCTCCTCGTAGATGAGACCACTGATACGCTTGACTCCCCCACGCCTAGCCAGACGACGAATCGCAGGCTTCGTGATACCCTGGATATTATCACGAAGAACTTTCCTGTGCCTCTTGGCTCCTCCCTTTCCCAATCCCTTACCTCCCTTTCCTCTTCCTGACATCTTTGCCTAACCCTCCTTGATTCTCTCTCAAAGATCTCAAGTTGGCTTTATGATTTCAGCTGCCTGTGACTGGCCTTGGAGAGTTTTATTTTATAGAGAGGGAGGTGGCGTGGTAGCCATTGGATTAAGTGTCGATCCGTGCGATGGGTGTGGTTTATATTTTGTACCGTTGGATTTTAGGTTCTTGGGTGTGATTGGAGGAAACGGGGAGAGGTGGATCGTTGTTTTTAAAGGTGTTCAAAAGCTTTTATTAGTCCCTACCCTATACTCTCCATTTCGTATACGTTTATCTTTTTATTTTTATTTACTCTAATCTCAACTCTATGGTTTCAAAAACTTCTATTTATTTAGTCTTCAAGTGACAAAGATGGTGTTTGGTAATATAATAGTAATTGTTTTTTAAATAATTTTTTACACTGAAATGCATGTTAATAATATTTTTTTTATTTTTTAAAAATTATTTTTGACATTAACACATTAAAACGATCTAAAATATACAAACTATATTAAATTTTAACAAAACAAATTTTAATTTTTTAAAAACATAGTTTATGTATTCCCAAACATGTTCAAAAACTCAAATTTTCATTAAATTATCATATTATATCGGTCCTTAATGGACTAATTCTCAAATTTTCTTTAAATCATCATATCATATCAAACAATATTGTTATATGTGTTATAAATCCATTTTTATTTGACATATGTCATACATGATATATAATTTGATAGGTTAAGAAAATAAGGTCAGAAAAATTTATGATAATCTTGAAAAATATTATCTTATTGGTAATTAAAAATTTAATTATAATCAAATTTAATTATAATGAAGTTAAATTATATGGAATTCTTGATCATAATAAAGAAAAAAATATAGGTTATAGAAAAATATTAGATATTGTTATTAAATATAATCAAAGTGGTCCGCCTTTAAATATCTAATCTAATTTTTATTTAATTTAAATTGAAAATAAAATTATACAGAAAATGAATTAAAATAACTCAGTCAACTTGATAAATTTAAAGATAATGTAACTAGCAGATAAAAAAATATGAAAATTAAAATTAAATTTTTTTTTATTGACCTAACTCTTTGTCTATTAAATTATATAGTAGCTATTTAATTGATTTAAAAGCAATTCAAAAAAATGAAGATGATTTAAAAAAGAATAAAAGAAAAAACAAAAAAACTGAATTGAAAAAAAAACATAGAACTTCATGTTTTTTAATAAAGTTTGTCTACAATCGCTATTAAAAAATGGGTTATATTTAAACGCTATTACACAATCGTTGATGTTTTATCATGACCTCATATAGAGGCCTTTGCCCACGTGGCGGTAAAATAAAAATCCATTTGAAAACAACATTCTGCGTAAACCAAAGGCGGCAAAAAGATTTGTGTTTTCTCTGTGAGGGAAAATCCCCCTCCAAACTCTTTTTGCCCCCGCTTCTATTTCAAACTCCTAATCTACACGATCCGCCCCCTCATGTTTTAACCAATCAAATTCAAGCATTCTCAATCCAGCGACCGAAAACCCAAACCCAGCCCTCACACAGATCCACGCCTCATCCAACGGCCACCAAAAATCCTCTCCTCTTATAAAACCAGCCCTCCAAATTCCTCCTCTACAGTCTCGCAAAATAAAAAAATAAAAGGAAAAATCAAACCGAGGGAATTCTTTGAGAGAAAATGTCAGGGAGAGGAAAGGGAGGGAAGGGATTGGGAAAGGGAGGAGCCAAGAGGCATCGGAAGGTTCTTCGTGATAACATTCAGGGCATCACCAAGCCTGCCATACGTCGTCTAGCTAGACGTGGTGGAGTCAAGCGTATCAGTGGTCTTATCTACGAGGAGACCAGGGGCGTTCTCAAGATCTTCCTGGAGAATGTGATTCGTGATGCCGTGACATACACCGAGCACGCTCGCCGCAAGACTGTGACTGCTATGGATGTTGTGTATGCTTTGAAGAGGCAGGGCCGCACACTATACGGGTTCGGTGGTTAAAGGGATATTTGTTTTGTTGGTAGTGTAGAGTGGGTTAGGGTTATCTTGTTTCAAAATTTATTAAGTTCAAAGTTGGAGTAATCTATGAAATTCAGTGTTTAGAATAAATGAATATTTTACAAGTTTGCGAATCTCTCTTGAGTGCGATTTGTGTGTTTGATTTAGAATGTTTTGGCTGTGGAATCCTGCTTGGACACTGAGAAAATTGAAATAATCATCATGCAAAAACTTGATGAATCATTGGTGTTTTGCGCTGAAAATCAAAATCTTAATGAAAGGGGATCAGAGAGTTGTTTTCTTGGTGTCAAGTCCCAAAGGGCAGAAGCTATGACGAATCGGGGAATTGTAATCAAAGGTTATGTAGAACATTTTGTTATGAATTCCAGAACGAATTGCAGCGTTATTGTTTCAAAATCGTTTATCCAAGTGAAAAGGGATTTGAGCTTTCAAAAGAACCTCTCTTGATGGGCCTCCAAGCCTGCCTTAACAGGCCTTTTGGACTCAAATAGGGAACATCAAGCTTCTTCCATTGACAGGCCTATAATAGCCTCGTTTTCACCGAATCAATCTCTGGCATTGGGCCTTTGCGGTTGTGGTTTTCAAAATAGATTCCGGAAAACACAGGACCATATGTAACAGCATGTTCCCTTCCCTAGTTATTGGCTTGATCCAACGGTTGAGAATTTATTGTCAAATGTCAAGTACTTAAATTGCTTAAATTTTAATTTTCCATTTAAAATCCAAGAATTAGGCTGACATCAAGTGGTTGCCCCTTTCGAAGCTGTCCCATCTCCGCATGAAAGCAGATACTGTATCTAAGTTAAGGAGTCTCATTTTCCCAGTGTAGACCAGAGCAAGGGAGATGCAGAGACATGTCAATCAAACGTAATGATTTAGTTCCTCTCCTATTTAAAAGTGAGTAATTTTTTAGTTTAGTTTTAACTTTTTATATTCCCATTAAATAAACCATCAAAAAACATTTTTTTTCTTTGTGAAATAATGATTTTTAAAGAGTTGAGTTTTTCTAAAATATATCAATAAAAAATTATTTAAGAATAATTTCTTATTTATTTATAGTTTATTTAAATCATGTTAATATTTTATATTAAAAAATTTATATTAAAGTTTAAATTCCAATAAAATTTTAATATAAAAAATTAAATGGATCTAATTTTTAATTTGGCATAAATATTCTCCTAACTCTGTTTTAAACAAAATTTTTTAACAAGTTTAACCTTGAGTAATCTGCTACTATCTTTTTTAAGTGCACAAAAATAACTCTTTTTTTTAATAGCGAATGTTAGAATTAATTTATATTCATTTTGATTAATTTTTTAAGATTTTAAAATTAATAATTATATAAATTTTTAGTAATTATATAGTTTATAACACTCAAATTGATAATTTTTAAATAATAAAATCAAAACCTGATTAGTAAAATACTATATAATTAAAAAAAAGTACCCTGTTATTCCTCTTTGCTAATATAGGTGCGAAATTACAAGCAACAGATACAGTGAATTAAAAATCGGATAACACCTTTACGTCATTAAGATATATACGAGCCGTTGCAAGGACATGAACTCTAATATTAGCGTTTAAGTTTTGATTTTCCAACTAATCTGCCAATTTTTTTTTATTTTCCTATAACTAATAAGTCGAATATTCGAACTGTCCGATTCTTGTCAAGAAGGTGCATGATTTCTGCTGGGTATATTTCTCGAATATATATTTAGTAGGGTTCTATTTTAATATTTTAACATGGAATGGAGTGACTTAGGCATTATTTGGAAACCGGCCCCAATAGTATTTATCAAATATATTATTTTTTTATGAATTTTTTTATATATTTTTAAATTATTTTAATGTGTTAATATGAAAAATAAATTTTAAAAAATAAATAATATCAAAATCCTAAACAGTTATGAATTAAGTGTCAACGGTAATCCACGAAATGGAAGCGACAATAATAGTGTGCCAATTGGGCTGTTTAAAGGGTAGATGTTGGGTTGTTGATGACGTGGTGATAATTACCTCAAATATATAGCTAAATGATTCATCAAGGTAATAATATGGATAATATACAATATGTTAGACAGGACAGGCAATTGGTAACTAAATATAGCACTTTAATGGACAATTACGTAACCTGCTTAAAATAAAAAAATAATAAAAAAGGAACTTTAAACACCAGCCACATGCTTTTTTTTTCATTCCCTGCATGTTTATTCTGTTTTTTTCCCATTCCCCACATGCTTTTTCCTTTTCTTTTCATTTCTTTTCATTTTTATGTTTTTTTAAAAAAATTATCTTTATCAATTTTATTTTTTTTATTAAACTGGTTGAAAAGTTAACTTTATAGTTTTTTTCTTTGAAACATTGTCAATTGCTACAGTGTTTTTTCACATTTTTTTTTTCTAAAATTATCTTTGTTGAATTTATTTTTTTAATATTGAGATAATTAAGAATTTAGTTTTATATTTTTTTTCTTTAAAACATTTTGGATTGCTATAGTATTTTTCCACATCATTTTTATGATTTTCTCCAAAATTATCTGTCAATTTTAATTTTTTAATATTGAGTTAGTTAAGAATTACAACTGTAGTTTTATTCACAAAACATTATGGATTACTGTAGTGTTTCTCTACATGGATTTTTTTTAAGATTTTTTTTATATGATTTTTTAAAAAATTGTCTTTGTTGCTTCTTTTTTTTTTTAATATTAAGCTAGTTAAGAATTTCACTTTGTACTTTAAAAAAAAAAAAAACACTGGATCGCTACAGTCATTTCCCACATTTTTTTTTGTTATGAATTTTTTCATAATTATCTTTGTCAATTTTATTTTTTTAATATTGAGCTGATTGAGAATTACAACTGTATATTTTCTCACAAAATACTATAGCTTGCTACAGTATTTTCATACATAGTTTTTTTTTCCCTTCATAATTTTTATGTTATTTTTTCTAAAATTATTTTTGTAGTTTTTTCTTGAAAACATTATAAATTGCTACAATTTTTTTTTATAGAATTTTTTTTTAATGCTTTTCTTATAAATTTACAATAACGCACAAACATGCCACAAGCTCACAGACAAGCATGACATATAAGAAGAATCTAAAATAGCAAAAAAATGCTTGAAAAGGAAAGAATACCAAGTCTCTCCTCTCTTTCTTATCTTGTTTCTTGCTGGCAGCTCGAGTTGATTTTTTTTATGTAAATAAATATTTTATTATTATTAAGATATTTTTAAATAATAATAAAATAAATTATATAAAAATTAATATAATATAATAGTTAATTTTATAAGTTATAATTAGGATAACCAATAAAAATATAATTTATTTTAAAAATAATATTTATTTTAAAAAATATTAAAATAATAATATATTAAATTAATTTGGATAAACTCAAGTTAATTTTTCAAATTCATTATATCATGTGAACTTAATATAATTATATATATAAAAAGTAATTAAACTAAATTTTAAAATAAAAAGTCCTCAAAATGTTTTCTAGGACAAAAAAAGAAAAAAACTTAGCTTTTAAAGCCAAGCTATTTTAATACATGTTAATTATTAATTATGTTAATATATTTCTTCCCTATGTAAGAGTCCATATCATCTCCCTCTGATATCATCTTTCCAAGTGTCTTTCTCTATATCTCTCTCGTCCTTTCTCTCCCTTCTAGAAAGCCGAAACAAAACTTACTTAAATAGCCCACAAGATCCAGCGTGATCTCTGCCTCTCTCCTTCTCTTTCTCACTCTAGCATGCGGTTTTATATTCTCCATCTCCTCTATTTTTACAACGCATTGTTAACTGCCAAGGAAAGCAAGGGAGAAGTAGACAAAAAATATATATATATCTGGTTCTTACAAGCAAACCGATCATCCTAAATTCTAAACAGAGAAACCACAAAAACATTTGATTTCTCTATCCCGGCCCAGAATATGGGAGATTATTCCAATATTGTTCTCCACCACGATCGAGAACAAGAACACGGACACGAAGGAGAAGGAGAAGAAGAAGAAGAAGCACTCTCTCTTTGCGACTTCCCACTGGAAGGTAGGAACGAAGAAAGCCCAAATATAGCCTTCCACAGTGGTGCAAGATCATCATCCGAGCCTGCTGAATTCTTCGAGTTCTTTAGCGACCTAAGCTCAGAGATGCGTTCAGCTGAAGATATCATCTTTCGGGGTAAGCTCGTTCCCGTCAAAGAACCGTACTTCACCCCCCAAAACCAATCTAAAGAAGACAAGCAACGCATTTCTTTTCGTCGCCGATGTGAATCTTTATCTGAGTTGCAAAGTTCTGTATGTCGTTCAAGTAGTAGCAAGAACAATATTGGACTCATGAGAAACAGTCGGTCCCTGGATTATCGCAAACTCGAAAGGTTTTCCAGCTCTAAGAAATGTTCATCGGACTTGGATATTGAAAGAAGTAGCTCATCATTGAAGAGCATCCATGCAAAAAGTGATGTAAAAAAGACGGGCTCAAAGCCCCGATGGTATCTGCTGATGTTCGGCGTGGTTAAGCCCCCTACAGAGATGAACCTTAGCGATATAAAAAGCCGGCAAGGTCGCCGGAATTACTCGGTGTCCATGTTCCCACCAGCTGATACCGACGGAAAGAAGGCTCCGGTTAACCAGAGTTGTATTAGCAAGGGCTCTTGCAGGCTGCTTAGAGTATTAAGCTGCAAGGATCCTGCCAGTGTTGCTGTAGCAACGTCTTTCCTGGTGCCCCGGGTATAGAATTGAAGCTGGCAGGTGCCATGGCAGGTGATGTCGGATATGTGTGGTGAGGGTAAAATGGTGATTGGATTGATATGATGCCCTGTGTTTCAGGGTAATGTAATTGTGACTTTACGTAGAGGGGAGTCGATTTTCTGATAGAGTAGAGTGATGGAACATCCATGTTCATATGGCCCCTTCGTAATTGAGCATTTAAGGTTTGTGGGTTTGTTTTTATTTATTTTTATTTTTATTTTTATTTTTTGTTAGGTGGGTATGCACAGGAGTGAATGACGATCACGAGAGTCCTGCGAATGGCATAATTAAACCGATCGATGTAATTAATTATCTTTATACCGTATGAATGATATTGTCACCTTTGGAATTTTGCCTTTGTATTTATGTCTACTTTTTTCGGAGTTGGTGGAAGATCCATCTTGTATATTCAATAAATATTTTTTTCTCCATGAAATTTACGTCACAAATTGATGAAATTAAGCTCATAAGTGAGGATACGTTGAGATGACAATGGATATTAATTTATAGATCGAATTTCTTGATATTTATAATTTATTAATTTATTATTATCTATAGGATAAAAACATAATAAAATAATGTTTTGTTTACCACTACGGGAGACTTGAAAAGGCAAAATAATAATTGTTTTTAGCATGTCCATTGGAGATGCTGTAACAGAGAACATTATAAAGCATACCTGTTAACAAAAAGGGGAGAAAATTACATATATAAAGCAGAGACCAAAAAAATCGAAACAATTATTAAGAAATGAAGCTGCCGGCTTCCTTGTTGACCTTGCTGCAACCCTACACTTGTTCTTAGAATGATTCTTTGTTTTATATCAAGAGTGTTGCAGTGAGCTTTGCCCATTTTGCATGCCTATAATGGCCACATTAAAAATTAAATTATGACCATTTATATATATATGAAATAAAAAAAAAACATGATTTAAGTGTATAATTTATTGACCATGGAATATATATATATATATATATATATATATATATATATATATATATATCATACAGTGTTTTGGGCTATATATTAAACTAGTTGAAGTATTTATCCGCGTCTTTAATCATTCTTAACATCCATGCGAAGAGGGGGGGAAATCATTCTCGCGTATGAAGCAAAGAACAGCGAGGCGTCGATCCTTGCCAAATTATGAAACTAGTATTATGTTGTCAATAGCGATAATGGCGGAAATCATGGCTTTAAATGCTAAAGAGAACAGGATTTGGAAAAAAATATATTAACTATATGAAAAAACAATATATATTAATTATTGTTCCATAAATCTAAGCTAGGGGCCTCATCATATTCCTAGTCGATAAAATTTTATGTCTCTTGCAGTAATGATGCTTATTCATTGCATAAAATAAATTCCAAACTACTTACAAAACAAAAAAAAAATATATATATATATATATATATATATATATATATATATATATATATATATATATATATAAAAAGTGCATTTACATCTTAATAGCTTGTTTGATATTATTATAACGGATGAATTTTAAAATAATTTTTACTTGAAAATTAATCAAAATAATATTATTTTTATAATTTTTATATTAACACATTAAAATATATAAAAATATAAAAAAATATTAAAATATTTTTTTTTCAAATACACTTTTAAAATGAAATTCAAGTGAGCTATCCGTTTTAAGTGAGTTATCCGGCTGTTGATTCTTACATAAATCTTAAAAGACATAGATGTATGTTTTGTTAGCAATAATTATCAAAATAGATTAGGTGAGAAAATATGGGAACTGAGCGCTATCAATAATGATAGGCTAGACTGCTTTGAAAGGTAAAGGCTAGCTAGCTTCATTAATTCCAGACGTTGGGCTAATTAATACATTATTGACTGTCATTTATTCTGTCATCTTCTTCGCATAACCTTTCGTCTACTTTCTTTAATGGTTCTTGATCTTCAATCATGCTCTACAGACACTTGAAGAGCAAGAATTAATAAAACGATGACAGACCAAGTGCTTCAAAGACTATCTTATTTCACTATATACCAGCTTGGTAGAGTGAGCAGTCTTGAATAATTAACAGGGAGAGAACATGGAAATTTTAATAATAATTTGGCATCATTTCTTGGTTTAGTTATGTTGGATTTATTCAGGACAATCTTGATTCTTGCGTTTGGGAGAGATTTGAAAAAAGGAGAGGAACTCTCTCATTAAAATATGTGATCAAATTACTCCGCGCATGCCTAAAAAGAGAAATTGGACGAACAAAATGATCCTTTACTACTATCCTCGTATATAGGAAAGACAACAAGATTACGCCTCATAAAAAATGAATTTTAAAATTTTTTTGTGCTTATTTATTATTAAAAAAATTAATTAATAAAAAATACTTTATAAAGAGAAAATTAGCTTGGTTAATTTTCAAGAAAGTCTATATATATTAAATTTTAGAATCAAACAGAAATACTTGTGTATATATATATATAGACAAACACACGTGCTACAAGATCTCGTATATTAGGACCTATGGTTACAAACCTGAAAATCCCTTAACTATATAAAAGAGTGGAAATGTGCTTTTGTTGTTGTGAAATAAGAAGTATTTGTAATTTTAATGCATGTATTTAAATTATTTAGAACTATTAAAGTGAGACTCACTTTTTAGAGAATATAAGTCAAAACAATATTAATAACATCCATATCATGAATGTTTGGAATCCATATTACATAAGGAGACATTGTTTTTGCTAATTTGAATTGAAGGGTGATATAAACATATACATAGTTAGTGCATTCATCTTAGTTAGAAGCTTCAACTATGTATTAAGGTCATAATTGATATTGTCACTCACATCAATATCATCTCTATCATCAATAAAAAAATACTTAGACTTGTTATTCAGAAACTTGTTCAGAAATATTATAATTTGGTATGATATTTATAAGATTGATATTAAAAAAAAATACATTATACTAATTTGACCCCGTGTAAGGAAAACCACAACCCCATAACATGTTACCTCTATAAACAAAACCCTATATTTCTTCAAGAAAATCTCCTAATTGTTCAAGAGCAAATAGAAATACATTTTTTAACTAGAAAGAATTTAGTCCAAATATAGAATATTTATCCAGAAGTTTTCGCAACTCAATCATGTATGATGTAATCATTAAAGATTTGATCTTTTTTAACTCTTTCTATAACTCATTATAAACTCGAGAAACAAAGAAAAGATGTGTACAAATAAGATATCCTACAACAAGAAGAAAAATGATTGAAGAAAGAAACTCCCAAACATTTGACGTTCTCATGTGTCGATATCAATAGTAATTTATTATTTCAATGAATCATTTCTTCAAACATAAAAAAATTATGTAAATATTTACTTGAAATCTCACTTGTCAAATTCCATTATATTTCCATAATTATTTTTGAAGAACTCAACATATATGATGATATTATAACTGGTCCATGCATTATATCATATGAAAAATTGATATAAGTTTTTTGCCGTTACTTAGTATTAGTAATAAATGGTATGGAAAGATATATATATAAATATCATATTTAGATATTTGTACCATGTTAAAGCGAGAAATCATGACATATATGTTTGGAATATATTTCATTTATAAAGACATTGTTTTTTTTTATTTTAGGATGGTAAATATTTCTCAATACATGCCTCTTAATTTTGTTTTTCCGCTACTTTCGAAAGCTTTATCTAATGGAATTAGATTGTACAAGGATTAAATAAAAAAAATTAAATTAAGGACAAGAATAAATACAACATGACTAAAAGAAAAAAAAATAGTAAAGTGCTTCACTATTTTAAGCTATTCAAGATAAGTAGGAAATATATTTCTCGAATATAAATTCAATTTTTTTATGAACATAGCTCTCGATTATTTTAGTTAAAACAAGTTTTTTTTAACTAGAATAACTATGTCAACGCAAGTTAAAAATATATATATAAAAATAATGTGTCTATATTTTATATGCAATCGAAGGCTAAACAAATAAAAATAAAACATGTCATAAAATCATGTTATAAAATTCAGTTTAAGCAAATATCCATAAGAAATTTATTATTACTATTAATGTTTTGCATATTAGATACATAATAATTGGGGGAAAAAAATTGTTCAAATAATAATGAAAACCTATAATATTATTTAAGATCCATGTTAAAATTAAAGAATAGATGAATTATCATGTTAAATAATTTATATAAATTGCCAACAATAACAAAAAAATCAAACCCAACACCTAGTCTAAACAGAAAAAGGTTAGGTCCATGCACCTAGTTTGCTTATATTTTTCTTTTTTTCCTAGTAATATAAGAAAAAAACTCACCACCCTCGAATTTCTCAATTTTATTTAAGATGTATGTTAAAATTAAAGAATAGATGAATTATCATGTTAAATAATTTATATAGATTGCCAACAATAACAAAAAAGTCAGACCCAACACCTAGTCTAAATAAAAAAATGTTAGGTCCATGCATCTAGTTTTACTTCTTCTTTTTTTCTCGTAATATAAAAAAAAAACTCATCATCCTCAAATTTCTCAATTCAACATAGATTTGTTAACATTAAGATTATTGTTTTTATACTATTGGAATCTTAACAACCAACAATTTTCTTTTCTTTTCATGTTTTTATGTGACTTTCTCTTTTTAATTTTTGAACTCAGAAACTGAAAAATAAAAATGTTAACTTTTTAAGTTTAACCATGCTTTTTACAAAATAACTAAAAGAAAAAGAAAAATAGCAAGGTGCTTGACATATGAATAAGAAAAGTATCATGTCAAAAGTCAAATCCTTGCAGTATGTTAGCTAATGCTCTTGCACTCTCGGTTATAACTGGTAGATGAAATAATTATTTCACATGCAAAAAGAATCATGCTATCATTCAGTTCAAAACCTGCTACATGAAAATGAGAACGACTTGTCATAAATCAACGAGGCAGATCCAACAAGATCCTGTGGAGAATACTCATTGTTTTTTTTATTATTATTATTTAATATGGATGTCCGGGTCAGTTTGTACGCACCTCGATTAATCCCACGGGCTCTGAAGTTAACGACCATGTAAGCCTTCGGTGGTCATCATATGAGCAACCACATGACTCGAATCTGAAACCACAGAGGGAGTAAACCTCTTGATCCCAAACTCTTATCATTAGATCACCACCTAGATAATTGAAAATACTCATTGTTAAAAAGCAGTATGGATTCTAAAAAAAAAAAAAGTCATCCCATCTTTATCTCATCTCAGCAGTAGCAAGGTTTCTATAGAATTATGGTAATTAAGATTGAAATATCAAAAAGACTTAACTGCTATAATTAAAGATATATTTAATTTTGAGAGGTAGTTTAACTAATTAGACCTTAAATTTATTTCTTAATAATTATAAATTTGAGTTCTTTCAGGACCATTAAAGACTTATATGATCATTAATTTCAAAACCCATAAAATTAGTCGAGGTACACGCAGATTAACCCGAATAACTACATTAATAAAAATATATATATATTTCATCGTTCAATTTCCATATCATCTATGTTATGTATGAAAAAGTTGCAAGTGATTAAACACCAATTATTAAGAAGTAAATCATCTGGACCTTAAATTTACTTCTTAATAATTATGTGTTCGAGTTCTTTCAAGACCACTAAAGATTTATATAAATATTAATTTTAAAATTTATAAAATTAATTGAAATACACACAAATTAATCCGAACAACTATATATATATCACCGTTCAATTTCCAAATCATCTATGTTGTAGGGTTTTATGAAAAGATACATTGCTTGTATTGCAGTGTGCTTTATATAGAGATTATAATGAGAATTACAATCAGAATAGAAAAGAAGAATTACACACAAGGAAGGAAACTGAATATCTTGAGAACAAGGAAACAGATGTGGAGTCATAGCTGATGGAGATTTGCAGCTGGTGTGGATGTATTTGATACACACGGGGAACTTATTCCTTTACTCTTATATATGTTACGTATGAAAAGGTTGCAAGTGATTAAACACCAATTTCAGGTAAAACTACAAACAAAACTCCCATTTCTCATCTAATTTAGAAATTGACTCGAAAAAATAGTTTAATTCACATATTACTGGATCAATCCAAAAATATTCAGATTAACCTAGAGGGCCAATAAAAATTTAATTTAGAAATAATTTTAACGTGTTAAATTTAAATGCAAGGACACGAATGTTCAACAGAGTTCCATGACACAACGAATCATAACCGTTGGATTTTTTAGTTTTTAGTTTATGTTGTCTTTTGTTATATCTTCATTTTTAGTCCTATGTTGTGATACCAATTCTCAATATGGCCCTAGAGTAAATAAAATTATGTAAATGAGAAACCTTGCACGGATGGATTTTGAACTTTCCTAAACTTTAGGTATTAAATATTGTACCATAATTATTTTTATTTCTACAAGTAATTATATATATTATAGTAAAACACTGAAAGGCTTCGGCCTCTTACCGTGCATTTCTATGAACTGCATTACAGTAATACACTAAAAAACTTTGCCCATTTACCATGCATGCTCTCTCAATTCACTAAGCACTGCATTGTTCAATAAATATATTTTTTTTAATTTCATCTTTTCTGGTAATATTTGAAATGTTCTACGTTGATATTTTCTTCCACTTTCTTGATAATTTGATGTTATTTCAATAAACAGTATTTACCTTTGTTAGCAAAGTATTATTCATTAAAATAAAATAGAGTGTTATTTTATTTTTTTAATTTTATCATTTAATATTATATTTTTTTATTTAGTAGTGACACTTTCATGACATGGATTCCAGATTTGATGGGTTAACCCTATTAATTCAATTTTTTTTTTTAATTTTATAATTTAATATTGATTTGATTGAGAATTAAACTTCAAGATTTATTTTGTTTACTTTTCATTAGGTTATTCTAGTCTTATAACCCGAGAATAGTGCTTAAAGTGTTAACCCAAGTTAACTTGGATTGTTTTTTTATGTTTTTTATTTAATTAATTTTTTTTAATTTTATCATTCAACATTGAATCAATTAAGAATTAATCTTCATAATCTGTTTTTATTTACTTTTTATAATAATATCTTAGTTTCATAATCAAAATCATGAGTTTTTGTATTTTAACCTTGGTTAAATCAAGTCATTTTTTTACTTTTTTTCTAAGAGATTATATCGATTTCATGACCGGGTTATAAGTTCTTTAATATTGAAATTGTTTTTTATTGAATTGTCCCCATCTCATGACCCTTGTTGCATATTTGACATATTAATTCAATTGACTCTTTTCTCTTTATCTAATTTTTTTTAATTTGATCAATTAATATTATATTTAATTAAAAATTACGTTTCATAATTTGTTTTGATTTATTTTTTTGACATTATAAACCAAAAATAGTGATTAACAATTAACGATAGTTAACCTGTATTATTTTTTATTCCTTTTCCTCTCTTTTAAATTTAGATGAACAAGTTAGATGTCTTTCAGGTTGCAATAATGCAAGCTTTAACATATGAGAACACATCTTGTGACTTCCATGTTTCATCATCATTCTTCATGGTCTCATCAACAGGTGATGAAAACTATTGAGCATAAAACTAAAACAAAACCAATCTACTTAGGCTGCCAAATCATTGAAAGAGGATACTGATTATGATTCTCAAGAAAGAACCCTTGTCTGAGGCTCCCAACAATCTGGAATTCGCATATTCTATAATTGATATGTTTCCAATAATTTACAAAATAATAGAGACAAAGTATATAACGGAATAAATTATAAGATGCCCTAAGTAATTTTTGCCTTGATAAAATGCCTAGCTAATAATAACAAGTAACAGCAAAGTTTACACATCTTAATCTACATTACAAGTTCAATATCAAAGAATGCTACATGCACATAGACACAGCAAACCCCATGGAGCAAAAGGAAGAAACACAACAATCTATAAGCAAGCAGCCATGGTGTCATTGATCAATTGCACGTAAAAACCCCACTCTCATATCGGTGACTAACCTCATAAAAGTCGGTCTTACCCTCATGAGCAGGCCGTAGACAAACGCCGGATTGCTAGCGGCGATCACTCGCGGGTTTGGAGGATGTTCGATCCATTTGCAGGTTGCAAATATAGGGCTAGGCAGGACATGGTAGTGATTTAGATCTGTTCGTTATGAGTTATCCAGGTTTAATTGATTTAAACTGGAAACCATTTTATATATATATATAGGGCTAGACAGGACATGGTAGTGGTATGGAGGATTGCTGCATGCATAAAACTTCCTTGCATTTTATTGTTTCCTGTTAGCCTAAATAAACAACACATGAAACCCTAAACCAAGAAGACGTCCTCGGAACAGGTCCCTTCAACCACCAAACCCATAGAGAGTACGGCCTTGCCTCTTCAAAGCATACACAACATCCATAGCTGTCACTGTCTTGCGGCGAGCGTGCTCCGTGTAGGTTACGGCATCACGAATCACATTCTCCAAGAAGATCTTGAGGACACCTCTGGTCTCCTCGTATATAAGACCACTGATACGCTTGACTCCACCACGCCTAGCCAGACGACGGATCGCAGGCTTGGTGATACCCTGGATGTTATCACGAAGAACCTTACGATGCCTCTTGGCTCCACCCTTTCCCAATCCCTTACCTCCCTTTCCTCTCCCTGACATTCTTTTCTTTTCTTTACTCTAGGAGATATTTTGATCCGATTTTATTGTTTGTTCGGGGACGTTTGGAAGGCTGGTTTTATAAAGGGCACGGTTGTATGGTGGCCGTTGGATTAGATAGCGATCCGAGTGAGAGGTTAAGCTTAGCTTACTGGCCGTTGGATTGTGGGTGCTTGAAGTTGATTAGTTGTTAAAGTTTGGGGTTTGGGAGAGCGGGATCTTGGGCTTTTTTTTGGAAGGCGGGATTTTTAAGCGGGATGGTTTTGGGGTACTTGAAATTTTAAATTTTCGAGGGTGAAAATACAATTTCTTTGATATTTTTCGTTAGCAAAAAATGCGAAACGACTTTAGCCCATGAAGGCAATTTAAGGCATTTATTCTTTGATATTACATATGATTAAGGGAATCCTTAAATTGCTCACGGAAAATTGGAAGTGTTGTGAGACGCTACAATAAAAATACCTTATCCCGTTTCAAAAAATAAAACTACTGCTTCTTGCAGCTATAGATCAATCATTCGGTAGTGGTGCTTGTTTACAGGGCTGTGTTACCACGCGTTTAAATTTAAAAAAAAATGATGTAAAAAAATATTTAAATTATAAGAAACTATTTCATATGTAGTATGTAAATTTTAAAAAAAATTTATTTGATTTTATAATTAATTTAAATTTAAAATTAATTGTATGAAAGTTATTATGACACAAGTCAATCGACTTAACAAGTTCTATTGTAATTTAAATGATTGATAAAAAAAATATAAAAAAACTTTAAAAAAGATAAAAATGATTTTTTTAATATTAAAACGGTGACATTAGATCGACATGAGTTTTGTAGTTTAACCCGTTAAATCTGCAAATCTGCAATTTTAATTGTGTGTTTTATTGGGTTTAAGAGCTTTGTTTTTTTAAAAAAATATTTTTTATTTTATTATATTCAATAAAAAAAATGATTATAAAACTGATTATAAAACCAAGTACAAATTAAATATTAAAATATTTATTTGAGATTGTGATAACTCTATAAAAATTAAAATAAAATAAATTTTAAAAATAAATTTAAAATCAAGCAAATATTCGAGAAAAGAATGAAAAGAAAAAAGTAACCTCTTTTACTATTTATATTAACAGTGAAGGAGGTGACACGTTAATCCTTTTAATATATTAAGTAATAAGTAATTCTTTTTTCATAAGGAACCAAGTAAATGGCTTCATCCTTTGGGATCACAAGTTTATATGTCAATTAACGAGGTGCATAATAAAAATACAGGATCTGAGTCGATCTTGGTTCCACAATGAAATAACGGAGGGCGTCTTCATCAAATTTGTTAGCGTTGTAGATATTTAAGCCCATTAAACTTCCCTTATTACAGTATTAGGCCCATTAAACTTAAGAACAGCTTCCCCTTGTAAAATTCCAATAAAAATCCTCATGGTAAAGGCAGTTGAAGCATCTCAATCCTCCTCCATTGGAAACATTTGTATTGACGTAACCCCAAAATTCTTCATTTAAGAACTTCAAATGCTTTCTCTTTTTGATGAATCAACCAAAAATCTTTGCTTGCAAGTTGTGTAGAGCATTCTTCGATATTGCATTCATACAGGCAAACCCAATTTCAAACTATCGTCTGATTGATAGTTTCAACTTTCATGAACGGAAGACATGTCTCCAGCAATTCTTCTGTCCTGAGAGAATTCCAAAGAATTGAGAAGCAAAACGCAGGTCAATAAGACAAAATGAGATTCGAAAACCCAAGAGAAAGCAACAATCATTTCACTGAGATCAACATTGAAGACAGCAAATCGAACATTTCAATTGAATTCCCAGTATGAATGATCAACATGATTCTGGTTCAGCCAATGGCAATGCATCCAAGCCAGAAGCGGCAGCTTTCAGATTCTTACTTCCTCACGCCTAGAATCCTGAAATTCCAGATGAGTATATATGGCATGCCAAAGGCAAAACATGGATAAAGCTCAAAGAGAGAGAGCATGACAACGGAACAAAACCACATGTTATGTCCCTTTTTTTATAGGCAACTAAATCCACCTTTTCTGTCTTTGGATTTCCGGATCAACACTCAAATTCAATTTTACTTTAACCATAAATCGTGTTCGTGGTGTGAATGATTAATCTTGTTACTGATTTCATACAATTTACAATTTCTCAGTGGGCAAAGAGAACCCAGCTTGAGAAATTGAATCAGGAGATTAAAGCTAATCAAGATGGAAAACAGAATATGAAGCAATAAGAGCTTTTCATATAGCACAAGTATCAACAGAGAGATACATGACGTTTTGCAAGTAGAGGAATCAGATATCTACCACTACTCGTAAAGCTGAAGCCTAATGCCTATCAAACCACATACCCAAGAAACACATAAAAACCCTAAATCGACCACTAGCCCAGAAAATCCCCAGATCCCCTTAACCACCAAAGCCATAGAGAGTGCGTCCTTGCCTCTTCAAAGCATACACAACATCCATAGCAGTCACTGTCTTGCGACGAGCGTGCTCAGTGTACGTGACAGCATCACGAATCACGTTCTCCAGGAAGATCTTGAGAACGCCTCTGGTCTCCTCGTAGATAAGACCACTGATACGCTTGACTCCACCACGCCTAGCCAGACGACGAATCGCAGGCTTCGTGATACCCTGGATATTATCACGAAGAACTTTCCTGTGCCTCTTGGCTCCTCCCTTTCCCAATCCCTTACCTCCCTTTCCTCTTCCTGACATCTTTGCTTAACCCTCCTTGATTCCCTCTCAAAAATCTCAAGTTGGCTTTATGATTGCAGCTGCCTGTGATTGGACTTGGAGAGGTTAGTTTTATAGAGAGGGAGGCGGCGTGGTAGCCATTGGATTAAGTGTCGATCCGTGCGATGGGTGTGTTTTATATTGTGAACCGTTGGATTTTAAGTTCTTGGGTGTGATTGGAGGAAACGGGGAGAGGTGGATCGTTGTTTTTAAAGGTGTTCAAAAGCTTTTATTAGTCCCTACCCTATACTATTCATTTCGTATACTTTTATATTTTTTTATTTTTATTTACTCTAATCTCATCCCCATGGTTTCAATTAATAGAATCAGAAACTTATTTATTTTCTTGAAAATAAATTCATACATTAAACTTCGATCTACCCTTTTCCTTTTGTGATATGTGTTATAAATCCATTTTTATTTGACATATGCCATACATGATGGTATATAATTTGATAGGTTAAGAAAATAAGGTCAAAAAAAATTTATGATAACATAAAAATTAAATAAAAATAATTTAAAAATAGAAAATTGACATTGATAAAAATATAAATATAAATATAAAATTATTAATTTAATTTATTTTTAAAATAAATATATTTTTAAAACACATCTACATACAAGTAAAAACACAATAATACTAATAGGATACTCGGGGAAAACTTTGTTATGGCTCTGTTTGGAGTGAGCCCATGCTCCATGAGAGGGCTTGGAGTGGTATCTGTTTTTACATTACAATTCTGGATTTGTATATGTTTTATCCAAACAGGATTAATTATATAGACGAAAATTTATTATTATTACTGACTTCTTCGATTACTTTTGATTACTGAGCTGTGTTAATAAATGAAAACTCATTATATTAAACTATTTATTTTTATTTGAGCTAACATGAATTCTGCTCTAGTTAGCGTTTTGTTTTTTTTAACTAGAATGATATGTTTAGGTTTTGGAGCATGTTTTGGGTTGTGTTGTTCATATATATATATATATATATATATATATATATATATATATATATAATTAATCTAATTATAATATTAATCTAAAATACATAATTATAATTAAAATTCAAAAATAAATTAACTTGAAATTATACTATTCAAATTTTAAACACGATTATCTAAACATGATTTTAAAAATTAAATATTTTTATTTAATAATTATTAAATTGTTGGTTCACCCTATGCTTTGAGTCATGTTATTTTTTTAATTTAAAAAAAATATTTAAATATAACTAATATTTTTTTAATACAAAAATTAAATTGCACTAGAAATATCTAATATTACCCAATCGAAAGGTAATTTTACTGTTACCAAGTTTTATAAATACATAACTAAAAAAAACCATGAAAGATTAAAGTATTTCCAATTCAACTCGTGAAGGTAATTTTGCTTGCATCTTTTGGGCACGATTTCTGGCAGCCCCCAGTTCCCTTGTGTCTTCATTGGAGCTCGACTCCTCTTCCAACCAAAACAACTGTCGCGGATTAATTATCAATTTTTGAAGAGATACGGCGTACTTGACTAAGTCCAGGGCAAGTTCAAGATCATAAGACCGACCCGTAAACCCAACAATTTCCACCACCTTCAGGGATCGATGTTTTTGGCCCCCAATAGACCTCCATGTCATCTCCCCAAACATTTCTTTAGGTCTTGGTCGTAACTGCAGCGATAATCTATGTAATGAGGGAGAAGCTTCTATCAAAGAGCGGGAATAGAGAAGGCCCTCCTCATCAAACACATCTAAAGTCAACTGCATTTGGTTAAGATTGTTTAGTCCAGAGAATTTCTGGATCGGAATGCCCCAATTCATCTGAAATTCCAAAAAGTTAAGGTAATCATCAAAAGTCTTAAACCCTCGGCACAATGAAAGCTTTTCCAGTTGAGAAAGATAACTTGAAAATTCTGATAACATATCTTTTAATAGATGATCACAGTAAGGTCCCCCAACTGATACCTCGGTTAGTCGAGGAACATCCGTAAGAGACATGTTCGTCTTTCTCCCATGATACTTGGAAGAAACAAGATCTTTGGCAGATATCTCAACATTTTCCACAAGATTATAAGCTAAAACCAAGTATTTTAACTTCACAGAAGAACTAGAAACTTTCAGATCACCCAGGCATGATGAACGTTCCACATGTAACCCTTCAAGGAATGGAGAATCAGATAAAAGGTGCTCAATAACTTTTCCAGTCACTTCCACAGATATCAAATGCAGGGCCGTTAGAGAATTAAAGCTGGAAGAGCTGCGTGACTGCAAGGGAAAACTGTAGTCTCCAAACGGCCATTTTGTACAACTTTTCAAATCGAACCGATACCTTTTAACATCTTTTTCCTTTGCAAAGTGGATCCAACTATCAATTTCACGTTTATATTGATCCACATCGAAACAAATCTTGAGTTCATCAACACTCAAACCCTGATATTGTTTCAAGGCTTGGTTCACTGAATTCACAAATTTACGCTGTTCGATTGGAAGAATCAACTCCCTCTCCTCGTAAGACTTGTTCTTTATTTCCAACACGGTACTTGAAGCATCGAAGTCCAATAACCAGGATAAAATGTCCACAAGCATCTCCATCTTCTGGAGACGACACTGGTTCTGGCTGCTTCTCTAAATGTCAGTCGAGACAGAATGGTAACCAGAACATCATCAGGTAGTCGACTGATGTAATCGTCAGTACTGATGCAACAACTGGAATAAAGAGAATCATTGCAGCTTCTCTTGTTAACTTTCTCCCCCCAAATCCACAAAAGTGCCCGGCAATCAACTAATTGTGTTACTTTGCTCACATCCAAATTATAAGACGATCGTGCTGGCACTGCACCCTTCTTCATAATTAAAACAGCAATTTCAAACTATTTAGATAGTTGTCTAGTAGTAAGAACTTAGCTCAAAGAAATTTATTTTTTTTATGATCTCAAGTTCGAATTTTATGATTATTTATATGATAGCCACTGGAGACTTGAATGGTCGTTAACTTCAGGAACCGTATGATAGCCACTGAAGGCTTGAATGGTCGTTAATTTCAGGAACCGTGAGATCAGTCGAGGTATGCGCAAGCTGAACACCCACATTAGGCTAAAAAAAAAAAAGTGCAATTTGGTTTTCCCTTTTGCTCCATAAGCTTGATTCAGTTACAGCCCGCACCATTTTTCCTCTCTTTCTAACCTAAAATGACAACAGACTATTGAAAAAGCAAAAGGGCAGTTTATAAAGTCTGTAAGAAGACAATGAAGCACAGTAAGGCTGACCCTAAAAAAAATATACAGATTGACTAATGCTTTCCCTTTATCATGTGACTATACATAAAAACAACACGTACAGCTAATTCTCTCCATCAGCCATGGACAAAATTCTAACATGCCCCGCTCCTTTAAGGGTTCAAAGCCCTCCTACATTTACTAAAATAATTCAAGAAAAGGGAAACATTTCTTAACAAATTAATACTGCATTGAAGTCTACATAAAAAGAAAAAAAAATCCAAGCAATTTAGGCCAATTTCTGAAAAAAAACAAAACAAAACAAAATAATGGAATTATTAATGGAACTGTATGGATTACCTCACTGTATTGTTTGTTAAGAACATGTAGTGGTTTATTTCTTCGGACTTCAGAGTACGCAGAAAAAGATCGATCAGAGAGGGCCAGAGGTGAGACGAGGAGAAGGATGCTTAAGCAGAGAACGACGTGATGTTTTTAGTGTAGTACGGTGTCATATAACAAGACAGTTTTGTCCTGTTATTTTCCCTTCCTTAAGGTGCTGGGGAACAGGATACTACCGATGCAACAGTAGTAATTATTTATTAAAAGTTTTTTAATTTAAAAATATATTAAAATAATATTATTTTTATATTTTAAAATTTATTTTTAATATTAATATATTAAAACAATTTAATAATATCTAAAAATTTTAATTTAAAAAATCAAAATTTTGAAAATTTCAATATAAATTAAACAAACACCTCTTAATTAGCTCACTAGTATATTGGCCCGCGATCTGCAGCAAATCAATATTATTTAAAAAAAATATAAAAAAAAATATTAAGAATATCTGGTAATCATGCCAGACCTAAGTGAATTGGGTTTGACAACCAGATAATTTTGATATTGCTTATTTGTCAAACTCAAGTAAACGTTCGTTAAGCACAACTTTTTGAATTTAAAAATAATAACACAATATCAAAATACTAAAATATCCCTCATAATTATAGAAAATTACATAAAAATAGTGTGAAAATACAAAAACACACCATATACAAAGGTTTTTTTTTTTTTATCTTTTTCAATGCTAAAGATGTGTTTTAACTATTTAACAATTTGTAAAAGCTCAAAAAACCTCCCTGCTCCATGTCTTAATTTTGTTAACTTTAGAGGTAGAATAATATTTTTACTATGCAAATAATTATATAAAAAATATCATATCCCCGCTGAAATGTTTAATAACAAATATGCCTATGAAAAGTGCTGAAATACTCTCATAACCAGGGCTTCAATTTTTTCAACCAAAGTACAAAATGATAATTGAACTGGATTCTTTTTTATAATTGATTTTTAAAAAAAAATTATCATTTAATATTTGATTAGTTGAAAATTAAACTTTAAATTTTTTTTCCAGATAGAGTGTTTATTGTCTAATAACCTTTGACATAAGTTTAAAAAGTTAATGCAAGTTAATATCTATTTTTTTTACTTATTCTCTTTTCTGATTTTATTATTCAATATTATTTTTTTAAAATGGATTTTATGACTTTCTTTATTTTTTTTTTGGTTGTCATAATCTCATGACATGAGTTGCATGTTTAATAGATTAATCTGGACCAACTCGATTTTTATTACTCAAGTTACAAGTTTGTTATATTAACTTGCGTAAACTTTGGATAGTATTTAATTGGTTGAGAATTAAGTTATGTTGTTTTTTTCCTTTAAAATAAAGTTTTATTCCTAGGCTATCGTAATTACTTTTGTTTTTTTATTTAGTTTATTTACTGTTATTGTTTATTTTTTTCATCTAATTAAGATAAAATTAACTAATTTAACCTATACAAATCTATGATTTGAATCATAAATTTTTCTTAATTCTTTATACAATTATGACATATGAATATTATTTTTTACACAAAAAAAAAATTAACTCCGCAGTGCAATGCAGGTGTATTATGGTTAAAATCTAAGCAAGGTGGTTCATAAGAAAATATTAAATTATTGTTCATATTTAACATGGTACAAAGTTAAATATTTTAGCATTATATATAAATATAACTAAGTAAAAAAGTCATTTAGTTTTGGTGTATAAAATTTATATTGATGATGTCTTTTTCATCAGGATAAAAAATACAATTATATACATAATATAAATTGCAATCACAATATATATTAAAGGTATAATCCCTAAAGAATAAAAATATATTCCACATAAAATCTATTAAATATTTTTGTTCATGTAAAATATCAAAATAAAGTTTTCCGTATAAAAAAATCTTCAAATGGGTCGAGGAGTAAATTTTTTAAATGGTTTTTGGATGAAAAATTATTTTACAAAAGGGTTTTGGCAATTATCTCAAGAAAAAAATAAAATAAAATCCCACCTAATCAAATAACAAGACTTTCGTGGATTAAATTTGTTTTTTGCAAGCAGAGACAATATTTCTCTTCAAGATATCAGTAATATCTTTAAAGAGTCGATTTTTTTTTAAAAAAATAAATTATTTTATAAGAGTGAATTTTTAGACTGGAAATTAGAAAACCAGTCAACGAATGAAATGTCGGTGATGTCCCTGGACTCCTCTCATAGTATCCCTTCCACTCGGAGGATCCAAGCAATTAAGCTGCTTCGCCTTCAAATCCTTCAATCCGCAGGTCCCTCCTCCATTTGCAAATGGCCAATCCTTCCGCTCCTGTTTCAGGCGAAAAAGGACCCATCACTCACGTCATCTTCGACATGGATGGTCTTTTACTCGGTAATTTTATCTGACATGTAGACTTCATTTGCTGAAACTCCATTTATTTTATTTTATTTTATATTTTCCTACTGCATATAGATAAATAGATAGATAGATCTTGGAGTCTGTTTTTTCAATTCTTAGTTGAATCAACGTGAATATTTATGAGACAAAAAATTTCTCTGAAATCCCATGTCGCAGTAGCAAGTTTGATCCTTCCTCGTGAAGAGGATAACTTTGGTCCTTTCAAGTGTTAATGGTTTGCTGCCGGTTCTCTCACTTCTGCTAGAGAAAGGTGGCTTATAGTGTCTAAAATGGCAGTGTTATTTTAAAATGTTTGTGGGATTGAGAATGCTGTATAACTGCATCGATTCCATTGGAAATAAAATAAGCCTATATATTTCATGGGTTTTATTTCAACTTCACTACGCTGCAGATACGGAGAAATTCTATACTGAAGTTCAAGAAATCATACTTGCTAGATACAATAAAGCTTTTGATTGGTCTCTCAAGGCAAAAATGATGGGGAAGAAGGCTATAGAATCAGCTCGGATCTTTGTTGAGGAGACTGGGATTAGTGACTCTCTTTCAGCTGAAGACTTTCTTGTGGAAAGGGAGGCCATGCTGCAAAACCTATTTCCAACAAGTGACCTGATGCCAGGTTTTCTTTATTGCAAAAATTATTTTGCATGACCTAGACTGGATTCTTTCCCTGTTTAATTTTGTTAGTATATTGATGATTTTTCATTAGCTATCCTGAATAAGAAAAACCATAAAAGGACCCCAAAGGCTAGGATCAGTGCATTTCTTTCCTTTTATTTTCTAAGAATTGCATTCTATGCAAGTCTTTTCTTTTTAGCCTTATGTTATAGGAAATGAAAAAAAGAAGCTGTTATTATCTCTCTAACTGGAACCGGTTTTTGGTGATGTGAATTAAAGACATGTTTTCTGTCTGGTTTCCACACAGAAAAGGATGCTTTCATTGGCACTCCTAACATTCACTTCTTCAGGAAAATGTTTCTGTTCTAAGCCTCCAATAACCTGTAATGCATTAAAATAGGACCAGGAACCAAGTGTTCTACTTGTAAATCTTCAACACAATCTTGTCATCAGCTAAACCTAAACCATTTAACCAGACAATAAACCATCTATGAAGTCTGGATTGTAGCCCTCCAGTTGATTTATTCTGTTATCTGAAAGTAATCAGGATATAGTTCTTTCAATTGCTCCTCCCCATGCCACTCATCCTCAAACTAATCAGGAAACCTATCCTGTTTCTTTTAATCAGCATGCACTTTCCTGTTGTATTCTTTTTCAAATGAGAATTTGCATCCCCTGGATGAGAAAAAATATAGCAGAAAGGTCAAGACATGAATACGTGAGGCCTGAGTCTACCTTTGCATTGCATAATTACTTTCGAACCATTAAGATTTAAAGTATCAACACAAATCCTCTTTGACCAAACTCATCATTCACTTGGTAATTGAAAGTGCATGAATGTTGGGGATAGTTGGATCAAGTTCCATGGAGATGGTTTAACTGAACTTTCTGCCTCAAAACGGGATGACATAAATATTTGAGGAGCTTTTTAAAGCTCATCCCAATGTTTTCTCTGTCTCGGTGAAAGAGAGTGAGAAAGGACTATACTTGAATGCAAGGTGTTACGCTTCTTATTTTGCATAGGAATCTCTTTGAGGAAGGCTTTTTGTCCCTTGGAACACTCCATTTGAGAAAGTGAGAAAAGAGGAGAATTTCGTTCGTTGGCTCCTCTCTTGTCATGTGGAAACTATAAGGGAACATGTAAAACAACTCATAAAAGGCCAAAGTAGTGTTTTCTCCCTCAAAATTTTATTTTTAATCATCCTGTGAGGTTTTCAATGTTGTTTGACCACGTTTGGACTTGGGATACTCTTATAAATTAATGTAAAATGGGACTTTAGAAGTTTTAGTGCATAATCTCTTGCTTTCTTGTAATGTAAGATCAATTGCGAGAAGAATTTTCCCATGAATCCTTTTTTATTGTAGGGGCAAGCCGTTTGATCAAACATCTCCATGCAAAAGGAATACCGATTGCCGTGGCAACTGGGTATGGTTTATTTATTCATTTCCCATAGATTTTTTTTTTAGTTTTTTTGTGAATGATATGCCTTAAATTTGAGAAGTAATTAACAGGATGTATTTTTCAGCTCTCACAAGCGCCATTTTGGTTTGAAAACACAAAGACACGGTGAGCTTTTCTCATTGATGCATCATATTGTTCTTGGAGATGATCCAGAAGTTAAACAAGGCAAACCATCACCAGATGTATTTCTAGCTGCAGCCAGGAGATTCGAGGTATTCTTGTAGATGGTTTTTCTTTTATAGTTACTGATGAACTGTAAAATATGATGGGATAGGAGTTTTTGGTTGATTCATTTCATCTTTCACTGTTGAGTTAGCTTTTTTTTACTTTGACATCAACAGTGCACTTCAGCATATTATTATTTGTAAATTGATAGGGTGGCCCAGTAGATCCAATGAAGATTCTTGTTTTTGAAGATGCACCTGCAGGTGTTCTTGCAGCCAAGACTGCTGGGATGTAAGTGCATTGCTTGTATATCTCTTTCAACATTTGTCGGATATTTCTAGTTTTTGTTGCCGTTCATATTACTTGCTTGACTTGCAGCCAAGACTGCTGTCCATATGTGGGGAATTCGAACATACTTGCCCACTTCCATGTTAGGAACCAAAGCTTGTCTTGTCCAGTTATCCTCTTTGTTCCAAATATTCACCTGGGTCCTCTCCTCAATCAGAATTCTTGAAGCATGCTTGCTCTTTTTTAGAATTCTTGATGTATATAATCTGTGGATTTCATCTTGCTTGCTCATACTGATTAGAGCTGCAAAAATCCATTTGGTGGCTCTCTTTTGGGGTTTGGGGGTTGAGGTTATATTTCACTCAAAGTCCAAGCAGGAAAATGCCATATCAAGAAGCATGCGGCTCTTGAAATTGCCATGGGGTTTTTAGATATGACTTCAAATCTAGAGAGAATTTTGGAGATTTAATAGTTTCAGGGTTTCCTTTCAACAAGTTTCTAGTGGATGCAATTTGATAATTTTATATAGGAGATTGAGTTACCCTTATTTTTAGGTATATTATATCAAACATCCATCAGTGTGATTACCCCAGCAATCTGCTTTGTTTCTCAAGACACATTTTCTACTCCTATATGATAATTGTCTCATTATATCAACTCTATACATTACAATTTAAGGAATGGAGTGTGTACTTTATCAACTCGAAATTTAGGCCAGCTAGGTGATCCTAGTACATCTGAGAAACAAGAGGAGTGGCTCATGCTTTCCAATGTCCTTATCTTTTAGGGTTTTTTGCCCCACATTTCCATTCAGGGACACCCCTATTCATGTATATTCTTCCTATTCACGAACACATGTTGGCCACTTGGTGAGTCATGAGGTCCTCTCTATTAACTAAGGTTATTCAATCCGACCTGTACTGCCAGGTCAACCCAGAGCTTGTTCTGAGTTGGGTTTCCTTTCAAACTGTTTGGACATTGACCCAGTCAAACCCAAGTGACCTAGCAGGTTAACCCATGACTCGGGTGAGACCTGACCAAGTCAACTCCAATGATTGATTTTTTTTCTCTTTCTTAAATGACATCAATTTAGTTAAAAATAACCACACGATTGACCTACGGGTTAACCCGATGACTTATGGATTGACCTGGTGGCCCAATGACTATGTTATTAACTCCGTTGTCAAGGCTTTCAAGTTATAATTCACAGGCTTGTATCTTCATAATGAACTGATCAATATGGTTGGAAAAGGGGAGGAAGCAAAGAAAGAATAGCTCCCATCATGTGTCTTTTGCTGGTTATAACGTTTCCTGCAGGAAGATTTGCCTTCTTTTCTTTTGGAAAATGCATTTGATTGAATGACATTATCTTAGCATCATAGGTCCCTGATAGTTGGGAAAGGCATTTGACATGATGCAATTTAGGAATTTTTGACATTTGAAATTGTTGCATGGCTGATAATATATTTTGTTGCACATACCATGCAGGTCTGCGGTAATGGTTCCAGATCCGAGGCTGGATAGCTCTCATCATGAAACTGCAGATCAAGTTTTAAGTTCCCTGTTGGATTTCAACCCAAGTTACTGGGGCTTGCCTCCTTTCGAGGGTGTGGAAAGCTGAATGTGCAAATTTATTGGCGTCATGGTTAGTGTACCATGAAAGAGAAGCTACCTTTTAAAACTCCTCGATCTTTTTGTCTAATGAAAGGACATCTATTCTTCGGGCAAACATTTAACATATTCTCATTGAGGATTAGCCATATACTATATATCTTGAAAGTAATATTCAACTTTCATTATATTGCTATTGTTGCAAGGACAGAAATCTACTTGACTATTAGAGGCCCATGTAACAAATGATTCAGATTGAATTTGCAGCATAATGGTTAGGGTTTCATTGAAATGCAAATTGCCGTTGTTTTCTTTCTTTTTCCTGAGCCAAACATATGTTGACAAGAAAGAAAATGATGAAAAATTGTGGATATTCTGCCAGTGCCAATGTGAAGGAAAATGTCAGCTGCGACTTGTTGATACGGAAGATGATAAACAATTGAAATGGCCATGCATCAGGGTGATGAGATTTGCATCATTTTGCCTCTCCTATTTCTTTCCCGGCATTTGATTTAGGCAAAGTGCAATATTTTCTATATTTCGCATAATATCTCAGTTCGGTACTGTTTCAATTTCACATCGAAATTTGTAATGGTTGCCATATATCTCTGCAATTCATATTCAATCTAGAGATTGGACCTGCCATAGCAGCCATATCGCCTCTATTAAGCTATTCATTTTGACCATCACTTTGTTTTAGCCAATCAAAATATCAACATCTTTTCATAGATTGCCATTTGAAGCATTACTCCTGTCATGTCAGGATATAGATCAAATCACTTAAGAATGTACCTAAGCCTGTTCCAAACGTTCATTCAGAGGCGTTGCAGGGATCCCACTCTGCTGAAAAGGTCAAGCTTTTACTTGAAAAGGCGCCTGGACAACTGCTAATGTGTTGGACCTTCTTAGCATGATTGTGAACAGTCAAATTGGTATTGCTGAAATGATGGTAAAAGGAATTAATTATGGCTTTTCAGTTCATGAAGAAGACGAAGCAAATCATCTTTTGATGGTCGGAAGGGACATCCAACCAATAGTGTTTTGGAGGATGAAAAACTTATGAGCATGGTGGTTTTTCTGATTGACACGCTATAACAAACCCATCAATAAGCAGAGATTCCTCCTATTTCTTCCATCATCCTTGCCTGCAGGAACAATAAAAAAAACCCATCAATTTGGAAATTCGAATTTTCTTTGAAAAAAAAAAAAAGGAAGAACGGAGAGACAAAGTAACGTCATTTGGCAGTAGAAATAAAAGACCTAGCTCCAAAGAATGACCCCAGCTGCAAGATTCCATCCTCTTTCCCCTGTCATCCATGCTTGTAAGAACACCGAAAATTTAGCTTCAGTAACCATTTTTTTAAAAGAAGAAAGATGCATAACCAAATCAACGATGTTTGCTAGCACAATTAAACCAATCACCTCAAAAATTAACAAATTCCTACTAAAATCGAACCAAAAAATGAAATTAAACCTGGATTCACTGATTTTTTGTGAGAAAAAGGGGGAGAAGAAGTTTGGGATGGCTAAGGTCAGTTGCTGGTGGTGGACATCATCGGCAAGGGAGAGTCTGTTTTGTCAGTTTGGAGAGGGAAAATGTCAGCTCAATACCCAAGCTATAGGAGAGGGAGACAGCAAAAGACCATGTTGAGGCAAATGGACAGGACACAAAATCAAAACAAAAAAAATATAATTTTTTTAAAAAATATTTTAAAACGTAAAAACAAACAATCCTTAAAAATATAATCAAACACTACCTCGTATCCACACAAGTCGAACCAGAGCAACCATACATTTATGGAGGCCTGCCCTCTCTGGGCTAAAACCAAGAAGACAACACTGTTATTAGCAGTTGAATCTGCCGAAAACTGAACAAAATTGAATTGAAAATGGTTCTGGGAGTCATACAAAGCCCACCTCCTCAGATCGTGACCTCCAAGCCCGCCAATCATTACAACCTTCTTCTGCAGCATTTGAATGAATGCAAGGACATGTCACAGCTCAAGCAAATCCACGCTCTCTCTCTACGTTCCACCTTGCCAAACCACTCAACCACTCTCTTTCTCTACAGTCGAATTCTCCATTTCTCTTCCCTCCATGATCTTAACTACGCTTATCGAGTGTTCGATCAAGTTGACAACCCTAATTCATTTATGTGGAACATTCTTATCAGAGCCTGTGCACAAAGCCAAAGCGTTCATCTTAAACGAGAAGCTATTTTGCTGTATAACACTATGCTACAGCGATCATCACCCTTCCCCGATAACCACACCTTCCCCTTCGTTTTAAAGGCTTGCGCATATTTGTTTGCTTTGTTTGAAGGGAAACAAGCACACGCCCACTTGTTAAAACTTGGGTTTCAATCTGATGTTTATATAAATAACAGCCTCATTCATTTCTATGCTTCCTGCGGTAGTTTGGAGTCCGCAAAGAATGTGTTTGATAAAATGCCGCAGAGAAGTTTGGTTTCATGGAATGCTATGATTGACGCGTTTGTTCTGTTTGGTGAGTTTGAAACTGCTTTGCAATTGTTTGTTCAGTTTCAGCAGCAGTTCTTTGAGCCAGACGGGTATACAATTCAGAGTGTTATAAATGCTTGTGCTGGCCTGTGTGCTTTGTCTCTGGGGATGTGGGCTCATGCTTTTTTGTTGAGAAACTGTGGTGTTTCTGTAGCTAGAGATCATGTTTTGGTTAACAATTCTTTGTTGGATATGTATTGCAAATGTGGGTCGTTGGATATTGCTACGCAGATCTTTGAGGGGATGCAAAAGCACGATGTAACTTCATGGAATTCAATGATTTTAGGATTTGCCATGCATGGAAAAGGTGAGTTAGCATTGGAGTGTTTTGAACGCATGATTAGGATATCGAGATTTGTTCCGAATTCTATCACTTTTGTTGGGGTTTTGAGCGCGTGTAACCACAGGTATATGGTTAATGAGGGCCGCAAGTATTTTGACATGATGGTTAACGAATACAAGATAGAACCTCAATTAGAACACTACGGATGCCTAGTCGATATCCTGGCCCGTGCTGGTTTGATTGATGAAGCTTTGGAATTGGTTTCAAGCATGCCCATGAAACCAGATGTTGTTATATGGAGGAGTCTCCTTGATTCCTGTTGCAAGAGAAATGCAAGCGTTGAGCTAAGTGAAAATATAGCTAGGCAGATCCTTGAGTCAGAACAAGGTGATTCTAGTGGAGTTTATGTGCTCTTATCCAGAGTCTATGCATCGGCTAGCAGGTGGAATGATGTTGGCTTGGTTAGAAAATTGATGACTAACAATGGCATATTAAAAGAGCCTGGCTGTAGTTTGATTGAGGTAGATGGTGTTACCCACGAATTTTTTGCTGGGGACACCTCTCATCCACAAACTAAAGAAATATATCAGGTTTTGAATGTTGTTGAAGAAAGGTTAGATTCAACAGGGTATAAACCTGACTATTCGCAAGCACCTATGGTTGATGAGCTGAACACTAGCAAGCGAGACAGTCTTAGGCTGCACAGCGAGAGACTTGCCATTGCTTTGGGGCTTTTAAACTTGAAACCAGGAATGCCAATACGTATTTTCAAGAACCTTCGGGTCTGTGATGACTGCCACAAGGTCACTGGATTAATTTCTGAAATCTTCAATGTGGAGATTATTGTGAGAGATCGCGTTCGATTCCATCACTTTAAAGACGGTTCCTGTTCATGCATGGATTATTGGTGATGGTATTTAGAGCCATTGCTCTGCTCATGCAAGGTCCATCTTAATTAGAGCATTCAGAAAGTGGCTGTGTGATATACTTTTACACATTATCTCAGTTTTTGTACATTAATTTAAAGGTCTGTTATGCCAACAAGAGTGACTCTCATTCAGCTGGGGACCTGTAGAAAGGGATTGAATGCCGCAGAAAATGTTTCCAACAAGTGACCCGATGCCAGATATTATTCATTGCACTAATTTTATGCAAAGATAAATAAACACATGAGCTGTAAAGAAAACAATGAACTGAAATTGCTCAGAAGCTTGAAAGAAACTTGTATTTAAATTGTGTATTGAGGCATGTCAAAGAACTACAATGAATACTCTTGAACCTAGTTCTTCTCCTACAAAATAGGAAAAACTACCAATCTACAAGGAAATCATTTATTTCAAATACTAGAAAAATACTTTAATTTCTCTGTTGGATTATATAGAAAAAGCTCTCAACTTGTATCCACACGATCACTTAGCCTATGATTTCTTCTTAGCCCACCAAGCGCACTCAGCATTAAAGTTATATTACCCCATGATGATCGCTGGCTGCTAGCATTATTTAAAATATTAGCCTTGGATATTCTTCGATCGTGCAGCTACTTCTTCCATAAAATAAAAAGCTCATTGCCACACTTAAAAGGACAATAATACACATGTTTCCTTTTATTTATTTTTATCATAAGCAAGTATTAGTCTGGTTGTCTAGATTTATGGTGCATGTTTAAGTTATGGCTGGAACTGTAAGGACCCAAATTATGCGTTATTATCGCGTCAGTTCCATAAGAAACGTCAAAGCTAGCCATGAATTACTGTGTAATTGTAGTGGCTAACAAGGGATCAGCATAGGAAAGGACCACATGTACTTGTGTGTATATATAGAGTCTAGTTTTTCATTGGAGCACGAGATATATATTTTATGTCAAGAAATTATCATTTTATTCTTTGAATGGAAAAATAAAAATCTGGGTATTGAGGGCGATCATTAAAATATTTTTATAGAATATATTTATTTTTTCTTGAATTTTTAAATAGTAAAATAAAAGAAATATGTGTTCTTATAAAAAAAAAATAAGACATGCATTTAGAGTTATTTTTGTCATTTCACAATTTTTTTGGTAATGGAAGGCATTTTGATCCTTTTGTGTTGGATAATTAATTTTTTATATAAAAAAACTGTTTGTACTTACTTATTACATGTCTGTTAATGGATAATGTTTGTGTCATATAAGCGATACATGCAACACATATCGGTAGCCAAACTTGCTTTTCTACCATGTAGTTGGAAAAGTCATCGTATTCTCTCTTTTTTGGTGTGGTGTATGATGGTAGATGATTATCGGTTTGTTATTGGTGGTCATTTGTTTTCTTTTCCCCTTCTTTTACCTCTCCTACTCAAAAAAATATACATTTGTCCCTTTTGTTTTTGGTATTTCAATCTTAGTCCTCATTCTTTTGGTTTTTTATTTTTGTTTTTAGTATTTTTATAAAACTTTTATTTGTTTTCAATTTAATCCTTCAATTAAAATTTATCATATATTATTTTTTCAGTTCGGTCCTTATTCTTTTGATTTCTAATTTTTCTTCTTAGCTCTTTTGTTAAAGTTTTATTAGTTTTTAATTTCATCATCCAATTAAAGTTTATGTTGTATTATGTTTTTTAATTTGGCATTTATTCTTTTGACTTGTTTTTTTTTTTGTTAAAGTTATTTTTATTTTTAATTTAACCCTTCAATTTCTGGTTTTTTTTTTTTTTTGAAATGTATGCATATAGTTGAAAATATGATGATACTCTGTAAAAAAGAAAACAAAAGGTATAAAACCCTTATAGCTAAATTCCATTCTAATTTTTTGTGAAGCCTATATTTTCGTGCTACGCCTGGAGAGTCTCTCACATTTCATTCTGATCGAAGGCAGTGGATTCAGGAGATTGGAAGCCATTTAATATCAGCAAATTGGGACCTCGTATCTCGCACCTGTTTTTTTGCAGATGATATGCTCCTATTTGCTGGAGCGAATGAGGGACAAATGAAGCAGGTTCTGAGTTGCCTTAACTACTTACTTCGTGAAGCTTCTGGTCAGAAGGTTAGTGTTGCTAAAACTAAGATATTATTTTCGAAGAATGTCCCTGCTAGTTTAGCAGCATTAATCAGTCGTAGTTGTGGTTTTGCTAAGACTGATAATCTTGCTGGCAAGTACTTGGGAGTTCCTCTATTATTACATCAGAGGATTTCCAAGCAAACTTATAGTTCATCATTGAGACCATGCAACAAAAGCTGTATAATTTGTCTTCGGCAGAAAGGATCACTCTCTGTAAATCAGTGTTACAAGCCATTCTTTTGTATTCCATGCAGCCCTCCTTTATTCCTAAAGCAATCAGTTATGAGATTGAAAAGGTTTGTAGAAGCTTTATATATAGAGGAAGACATTGAGGGCAAGTCTAAAATCCACCTTATAGCTTTATATATAGAGGAAATAATTGTGTTAAAAAACACACACATTGCAACACATCATTGCTAGCAAATTTGGCCGCCGTGTTGCGGCGGAAATCTCAGCCACACCGCTGCCACAATAGCGATGTGTTGAGACCGGAATCTCAAAAAAATAAATTAAAAAAAAAAGGCGCAGTGACCAAAGACTAATCCTAGTGTACCTTATGCGCCAAATAATTTATTGAGGTGGTACAGTAAGTAAACCATCAACTATATTACTCAGCGTGATTTCCGTGGATTTGATTATGCTTCTAACCTAGCTAGCCTAATCTTGTGTTAATTAGGAGTATTTGGCTATGCAGCCCGTATCTCATTGTATAATATTCAACAAATGCGTCAATATTCTATGTATTGTATTATTTATAGTAGTTAATCGTTGTTTACAACTATTTATATATCCAACAAGGCATTTCATGTAATATTTGAGCAAGTTATTATTATAGAATGTACATCTATATATCCTCTCTATATATAGAAATATTCTATAATAATTATCAACACGAGTTGAGAGCTAACTAGTAGATTAATAAAAACTTTTTTTTTTAATTTGAGGAAACCCCACCTCTCGAAAAGCATACTTTGTGAGTTCAGGTGAGCGAGTAAAATCTCCGCTGTTCCAGGTTCTAATAAGAGATGTATGCCATGACTCGAACTCGAGACCTACTGTACCAATCTTAAATTCTTTGTTATCACGCTACGCCTATTGAGAATTAATAAAAACCTTTACATGGAATAATAATAGTCTAATATTGAAAATTATTTATGACCAAGTTGTATTTTTTCTGGAAATATTATTTAGAGTTTTTAAATAAATAACTTAAATATTTGAACCAATACATGAATTTATTTTAAAAATTCAACGTTATAGTATAGTGATGAAATGTATGACTAATAGTCTCGATCAAAAAGGACAAAGAGCTTGTTTTAATTTCTTAAGCTGTCAATTAATTAGATTAAGATAAAGATATATTCATGTATACGTGAAACGATTTGATAATCTTATGGTTCATATGGGCACGTACGTATACGTATGGTAATGTAATTAGTTTCTGACTAGATAGCCCAACTAATTACTAAAGCGAACGTGTACCGACCTTCCTTACAGCATGCAGCTACAACGACCGAACTCGGGAAATTGAAGTTCTTTCATTCAAAGAAGGAAACGAGGTATTTTACAGTTTACACACGGAAAAACTTCGTGTCCTTCACAAGAAATCTAGCTTAATCGCCACCATCTTTTCCATAATAAAAACACATAAAACCAGTTTTTTAATATTAAAGTGTACGTATATATAACTTCCATGGCTTCTTACACACCTTGATCAATGCAATCGTCACACAGCCGTCCCTACTGTAGCCTTCCTTGAATTCCCCTTTGCGGGCAGTATCCTAATCCTCTTGGCCACACGCACAAAATCTCTATTCACACCGAGAGAGGACAATTAGGAGCCAGCAATAGTATCATTCATAACCAATAATTGATGATCATCAAAAGAATAAGAAAATAACACCAATACGTGCTATTGGGTCTGCATACTCTAACTTGATAATTAACGAATAATTATATCAATCATCATGGGATCGATCATAGAATATATCGATTTAGTATATATTGATCTACTAATTGACATGTCAACAGATCTATTACCGTATAATTGAGTCCGTGGGAAAATATACTACCTCTATCATGGATTTTAAACAGAAATTGGATAGTGTTGGATTGGAAGAGAACTCGTGTTTCATACTAAAAATGAATGATATACTCCTATATTTAGTCAATGATATCAAAACATGGAAATATAACAAGTCCAAATTAATGATAGCGTATACGTACTTCCAGTTAAGGTCACCGGCAAGAAGGAGATCATTTTCAATGTCTTCATAGGCAATGAGATGACCAGGAATCGCATTTGAAAGATCAAGATCATGATCACTAACACTATCTGATGCTGATGATGTGTTCTGTCCTGAATCGCTGCCAGCTCCATCAACAAACATCTGCCTTAGAGCCTTTGCAAGGCTATGATAACTTTCATGCTTATGAAGGCTAATTCTCTGGCAGATCGAACGGCCCTCGAGAGCAACTGTCACCGGAGGGATCATGGTGGAAACAACATCGTCATCTTCAAAACCAGGGAAGGTTACAGGCTTAGCCATGAAGTTGGGTACAGAAGAAGTTGGTCGAGTGTACTGGCTCATGTTTGGGACTCCTCTAATCTCCTGCCATCTTCCTTTCAAGGAGTCTTCTCTTTTTTGAGAATCAAAACTACTGTTCATGTTAATTTTTTCCTCTTGCTTGATCTCTCCCTTGGGTGGGAATTATGGAAAAGTGTTTGTGATCTTTTGGAAGAGATACAGCTAACAAACTGAATAGGGTTTGGTCCTTAGTGGGATTTATGCAAGAGGGAGAGAGAGCGTGCAGAAAAACAAGCTGCAGGAGCCCGTAGAGGGCCGGGTTGAGAAAGAGAGTAGGGGAGAGAGAGAGAGAGCTGTGAACAGTGAACCTATAGGTTTGAGCTCAAACGCTGGTAAGGTAAGGTAAGAGAGGCTTAACGAGAGAGAGAGAGAGAGAGAGCGAGCTCAAACGCTGGTAAGGTAATTAGGTAAGAGAGGCTTAACTTGATTTTTGTTTCTTTTCTAAATTAATGTTCTCTCTTTGAGAACTATGAATCTATAACTCGTCCTTCCCTAGCATCTCCTAGCTTAGCTAGTTCTTCCCTCCCTGACTACACAAGGACCCCAGAGCTTTCTGCCCTGTTCTTCACGTCTCTGATCTGATTTGTTATATAAGCAAAATAGTTTACCAAAAAAATATATATATCTATATATTTAAGTGTGTGTAAGATACAAGGAAAGAGAATTATTAACATGTAATAAAAGGGTTGGACTTTTCGGTGTAGCAATAAATATTGAAGAACCAAGTTCTTTTACACTTTCATCCTCGGATTTTTTTTAAAGGGTTGGACTTTCCAGTGTAGCAATAAATATTAAAAGGTTGGACTTTCAGTGTAGTAATTAACAAATAAATATTAGTTCTGCTGATTTAGGTTTTTTTTAATACAATTTTTTAAAATTAAATTAATTAAGAATTGAGATTTATAATTTTTTTTATTTACTTTATATATGGTTATTATAGTTTTATTACTCGAATTGCATGTTAGGTCCATTAGCTCAAAGTTTTTTTTTAGTTATTTTTTTAATTTCATTTGAGTTAATTGAGAATTAAATTTTATAATTTATTTCAGTTTGTATTTTATGATATTATCCCGGTTTTATTACATGGATTACAAGTTTGGTCAGTTGACTCTGGTGGATTTTATATCATTTTTAAATATTTTATTATTATTTTTACCCTTTAATATTAGGTTGATTGAAAATTAAGTTTCATAATTTATTTTGATTTGCTGTCTATATGGTTATCTCGATCTAATGACCTATATTTGACAAGTTAACCCAAGTTGATTCAACTCATTTTTTAATTGAATTTTATTTTAAATTTCATCATTTAATATTGGATTATTTGAAAAAAAAATATTTATTTTCTATAGGGTTATCATGGTTTCATGACCTTGGTAGCAAATTTAACAGCTTAATCTGAGTTCTTCCAAGTCAATCTAATATGTTATTGTTTTAATATTATTTTTTTTAATATCATATTAGTTTTTTAAAATCAAATTATATTTTTATTAGTTATTTAGGATATTTTTGAACTTTTTAAATCATCTGGACTATATAAATTCAATCCTCTTATAATTTTATTTAATTTAACAAAAAAACATATTTACAAGATCTGAATGTTTTTAAATATTAAAAAAAAAATCAAAATAGAGTATAGTGGGGGCAATAATTTAGTTAGCAGCTATAACTATTGCTAGCTCTAGCTAGCATGGCAACGAGAGGGAGATCAGGATGTTTGCTTGCAAACGAAAAAGATGGTGTGTCCTAAGAATTTGTACACATTTTTTTTTTAATTTTTTGCATTATATTATGTAGATGACAATCGCAAATTTAAAAAATAATATTTATGGGGATGGTTATTAAATGCGTGAAGAGAAGGCGAGCTCAAAAGGAGTGCTACATGTAAATAATTCATCAGAAATATATATATATATATATATATATATATATATATATAGAGAGAGAGAGAGAGAGAGAGAGAGAGAGAGAGTTGTGTCTCGTAAATTGAAATGCATGGGCTGTGTAAACGACCGCGCTGCGGTCGGCGAACGCATCGCTTCTTTGACTCTCAGGTGGTCGGGAACTCCAAATGCCTCTTTGGCCACTCTTATTTTTAATTCTATTAAAATGAGTTCGGTCCCTTGCACAACCAAAAGACAATCATAACCTTACTCGATTAGAGAAATAAAAGAGCCAATGGGCTTTCGTACTATCACTAATTACATTAATAGTGCAATGTAGCGGGTCATTTTTTTTTACATAAAAAATATAAAAAAATAAAAGTTTAAAAATTTTGAGTTTTCCTGTAAAGTTATACTCAAGAATCTTGGGTTTGGCTGCAACGCCCAACCTAAAAGTAATATTTATGATATTAATAATAACATTAAACTTGTATGATCCAAGTTTAAGTGAGTCTGACTGCAACACCGGACCCAAGAATGTTGGATATGGGTCTGGTTATAAGATCGTGTCATAAAAATATGATAATTAAATAGATTAATTAAAAAAAATCAACAGGAAAAAAAAATTAATGAAGAAAAAAAATTAAAATTAATTGGGTTAACCCTTTAAACCAGGTTATCCCGTAAAATTTGGGATTCGCGTTATGAAAGTTTGATAACTAAATAGAAAAAAAAATGAAGGGTTTACCCATCAAACCGGATTAACCCATCAAACCAAGTTAACCCGTCAAGCCCAGGATACGTGTCATGAAAGTCTGATAATTAAATAGAAAGAAATTTAATTTTAATAAACTAAACTAAATGAAAAAAATAATTAAAAAAAATCCGGATTAACTCGTCAAATCAGGTTAAGCCATCAAACTTGGAATCCGTATCATGAAAATCTAATAACTAAATAAAAAAAAAATTAACATTAACAAACTAAATCAAACAAAAAAAATTCATTTAAAAAACAAAAAAACAGTTATATAATATAATAATAATAATAATAATAATGTAATAATAATAATTATAATTATAATAATATAATACATTAATAAGTAAATATATTAGTAAAAATAAATATATTAGTAAAAGGTGTGGGAAAGCTACAGTAGTTTTCTTACACCTTTTAAAGTATTACTTAATAATTCTTGTCATTTACCATCTGAAGAAATTTTTTTAAAAAAAAATTTTTAAAAAAATATTTTCAGATTATATTATTTTTTTAAAAAAAAATAATATATTTTTAAATAAAAAATATTTTAAAAAATAATTATTATCACAGTACTAAACATGCTCTAACTTCCGACTTTACCATAATAATTTGACTATTGTTGTTGTTGTTATTTTTATTTAAAAGATTTTATTTAATTGAATGCATCAAATCATGTGATAGTATGCTTTCTAAGATTGGTTGAGAGAGAAAATAATCTTGATTATATAAATATGATTCAATTAAAACTAATGCATTGTTTCATAAAATAAAAAGACTAATGCATTGATTTGGATCATATATGCATCGTAACATGTGAATTATATGTGCTTGCAAATTCATGCACGTACATTTCGTAATCATGTCACTTATAACTATTATTAGAGGTTTCAAAGTCATTCAATCTATGTACCAAAAAAAAACAATAAACCTATTTATTCGAAAAATAATTAAAACTAATCTATTCCAACATCATACATTATAATATAATATATTCAATTAATGAATCATGTGGGTTGATTAAATTCATACATGATATCCAATGATTTTAAGTGAGGAAATGCTCTGAATAATAAAGGATATCCACTGTTGATATTCTAGGAGTTAATTTATCATTAAGGTGTTGTTGCGTAAAAAAAAAAAAGAATTGCTAGTAATGAGAATGGAAGTTTTTTTTTTAATCAATGTGGATGTGCGGGCCAACTTGTATGCACCTCGACTAATCTCATGGATTCTGAAGTTAACGACCATTTAAGTCTTTAGTAGTTTTAAAATTTATAGAACTTGAACTAAAGATCTTCGCGGAGCAAATCAGGCCATGAGGTTTTATTTTTATTTTTATTTTTTTTGTAGGTGCTGGATTGAAAAAGAAAAGGGGGAATAAAAATGAAAATTCAACATATATAGGTTTACTCTAACGGGGATGGGGGAAAATGAGAAGTCAAATATCATTTTTATTCATTATTCATTATTCATTATTAATTATTTCTATTACAATCATATCTCAACTATGATCACTCTTCTACTATCCTTATCATTTTCCTTCCATCGCCATCTCTTCCGGTGGTGGTGGCATCAATTTTTTTTATAATAATAACAATAATATCACCACCATCCTACCATCTATTCCTTCTCCGCATCCTTTATTATCATTATAATCACCTTAATTATTTTTGTTACGGTCACTTTCCATTAAATTATTTTTTAATCATATTTGCTTTTCATCTTAAAAATGAGATATTAAAAATCTTAATTTTCCAATTCAATTTCTTGTCACTATTCCAAACATAATATTAAAACTAAATTATCATTCTGATTTCTTTGTTCCTATTTCAATTTCCTAATCTTATTCCAAACCTTTCATTCTTGATAATTAAACACCACCTATGAGGAAGTTCGTCAAGTATTCAAAAAGTATGCTCTCTTTTTTGCTTAAGAAATAAAAAGTTTATAAATTATTGATTTCAAAATAGTTAGATCTCATATAACCATTTTAATTTTAAATTTTAAATTATTAGAAGAGTTCATAGATACATCATCTTACACTAAAAATTTAATGTTATGTAATTAGAAGTGAGGTGATTCTTCGGAAATAATTTTATGTTAGACTACAAATGAATTAAACATTTAAAAAATAAAAAAAATGCCTCGCTCATCAAAGTTAGTATAAAAAATTCAAACCCCCGTCTCAAATGGAAAAGGAACAAAATGAAAAACAAATGAAATTGTATATAGCAATTATAAAATTGGTTGTAAAACGATGTAAATGAGCTTCTTGAATGTTATGTTAGATTAAATTTTATATGTACAAACCATATTTTTCTATTTCCCTATATTTTTTTCCAATTATGTCTTTTTTACACACTTCAATAAGTCTCATGCATTGTATCTATTAGATTATTATATATTGTTTGTTAGTTAGTTTCCATAATTTTAGTACATATTTATAAAAGTTATATCATTGTAATACTTGTTGAAATTTTATTATATATGATCAATTTGAATCTTATATTTGCATTTTCTTAATCTTTGGTCAATTAGGTTTTATAGTAAAAATAAAAACATTATATATTACCTAATATTTATTTCATATTATAATTGCTTATCAACGCTTTGTTAAACTATTTTTATTATACATTAACATGGTAAATTATTTTTGCCCATATAGATTAATCAATATTCCAATAAAAATAGGAGTAGCAGCCCAACTCACCATAGAGAGAGAAGAGAAGAGATCAATACTTTAAGTGACCAAATCTTATTCATCAAGTGGCAGTGTGCATCACCACTGGTGTAGAAAAAGAAGAGGCTTCTCCTGATCCACCCTAGAATGAGTCTCATTAATGGCGAGACGTGAGTCTAGACACTAGAAGTAATAGTGATGCACGAGTTCACACATCATTACTATCATCTCAATTCTAACAACTTATTCACCTTATTTCAATCGACTAGCATTTTAAAGGTCAATTTTCAATCCCAAATGAATTTTTTAATAGTTTGAAATATGTTATTAAATATTGTGGTAAAATATTTGTTTTTTTATTATTTTTATTTGATTGTTGATTGTTGTGAAATATGTGGAGAGTTAGGGTTTACATTGTTGTGTGGCAACTTCAAGGTTATGAAGCTATCAAGAATATTTTTTAAAACAAAATAAAGATAGAATCAATATTCCATGATGAGATTGGAAGGATTGGGTTTCAACATGCTTATTCAAGGCGTGATGGTTTGATCTCAGGTGTAGAATTTGATGTGTTGACGTTGTTTTCAAATTGTTATTTTGTGTGCATGGATGTTGTAGTTGGTTTGCATTTGTTAGTATTATTGTTAATTTGTTATATTGTTTTAGACCTGTTATGTTGTATGTTAATGTTGTTTTTCATTTGATATGTTGTGTGAATGGTTTTATTGCACAATTTTCCCACATATTAATGATTTTTTTGTTCATTAATCCTATTTATGGAAAATATATTGTCATTAGGCAGTGTCATAAAGTGTGGTAAATAAATTATAAAATCACTTAATATGTTACATTATTATATTTAAAATATTTTCAAGATTATTTTTCTTGCGATTCTCCACGTGTTATTAATGATTTTGTTATCCTCCGATCCTATATATGAAAATGTAGCATTATCGAGTAGTCATAGGGTATGATTATTAAATAATAAAATCACTTGATATGTTATATTATTGTGTTCAAGATCATTTTTCCTTGCAATTTTATAATGTATTTTATTATACATTGATCATTCTTGTGGCAAATGCACTGACAACAAGTTGTCATAAAATGCGATTAATAAATCATTAAATCAATCAATGTATTACACTATTGCATTCAAAATAATTTTCATCATAATTTGTTAAATAAAAAATCATGTCAACAAATATTTTAAAAAATAATCAATAATAAAGATGTAATAATAAAGGTTTTTTTTTTACATTTCTTTTGTGAATTTGAACCCATGAGTCCAAGGGTGCTCTCAACAATACTCTTTCAAGCTGTTATTCTAGTTATACAGTCAATCATTTTCGAGAGGCAGAGTCACCTACAGTGACAATATTTTTTTTTTTTAAAAATATGAATGTAAATATTAGAAAAATCTTAATATTTTTTTAATTGTAATTATTATTTGTGAATACTTGTTTATTATTTGAATTTGATTTTTTTTTTTTTTATGTTTATGTTGATGTGTGAATTTATATTTGTGTTCTTGTTTTTTGGGACACCTTTCTTTAATGATATGGGTGATTTTTTTTTTTTAATTTTACCCTTCAATTAAATATAAAATTTATTTTATATTTTAATTGTGATCCTCATTTTTTATTTGCTATTTTTTTAAAATCTTTTTTATGTAAATAGAATTCTTTTTTCAATTACATCCTTCAATATATGATTTATTGAGAATCAAATTTCATAATTTTTACAGATTGGATGCCTTAGGTTTAATGATTTGGGTCACATGTATGAAAAGTTAACAAGATTTTTTTAAAAAAAAAGAGCTTTATAATTTTATTTATTCTTTTATCGGGTTATTATAATTATATTATCTGGGTCATAAGTTTGGTGGGATATCCCAGGTTAACTTAGCCTTAATTAACATCATTACAAGTTTGTTATAACTAGTGTTTTTTTTTATCTCATTTTAAAACTTGATCATTTTTACAAGAAAAAAAATCCAGTTACGTGACAAGTTGCAGACATCAAGGCTAGTCTAACTCTATTTAAAAAAATCTTAATGAGTAGATTTTATGCTCCAAAGACTTTTTTATTTTATTTCTTTAATATAATTCATTTTTTATTTTATTTCTTTAATATAATTCGTGGGTGTATTTTTAAGATTGTTTGAGAAGTGATTTAATATCAATTGATGAATAAACTAGTTTGCATTTACTCTAAGATTATAATTTTATTAAACTCAGTATAATTTATTAACAATAGTGAGTTAAACTTGGCCTAGCTTACCGGATTGACTCGAGACTTGATCTAGTTTGAGTTTTAAAAAAATCATGTTGGAGTTAACATGAGCGACCTAATAAATTAATTTGCGACCTAATCAGAACCCGATCTAAATTTTTAAAAAAAATTAAAAATAATATCATTTTAACTTTAAAAAATTAAAACAATGTCATTTTAATTAATCCAAATCAACCTTGTTAATCTAATCAACCCATAAATCAAGCTTCAAATTGGTTCATGGGCTCAACCCATAAATCAAACATGTTGTTGTACCTTTTTATTATCCATAACTAGTTGGGCCATGGAACCTGACGGAGGCCATATTATCTCGCAATCCCATAAAGAGAGAGAACAAGCCCTGGGGTTTTGGGTCATCAAACTTTGACCCAACAACATCAACAAGCCCTTCTAAAATTTTAATTACAATACTGAAACCCATTCCATTTAATTGACCGCAAACACTCACAAACCCTCAAAACCCTTGACACTCCACCTTCTCTCCATCTCTCTCTCTCTCGTTTGCCATGGCCGTGAGTTTTCTCTGCTCTTTATTACGTTTGCTCTTTTTTACGCGTTAATGATATTTTTTGTGTTTGTCTTTAAAAGGTTAGTATGTTTAATGTAATAGTTGATGATAACTATATTTTGATGTTTGCAGACTGTACCAGTTAACCCTAAGCCTTTTTTGAACAATCTGACTGGAAAGACTGTTATTGTCAAACTTAAATGGGGAATGGAGTACAAAGGTCAAAATTTTGTTCTCTTTTTTAGTTTCTTATTTGGGTTTTACTTCTTCTTTGTGCTTATGATTTTCGATTGGTTGGTTGGTTTGGTCTTTCAGGTTTTCTTGCTTCTGTTGATTCATACATGAACCTCCAGGTACTGTCTTTCTTTTTGCAGTTTTCTTTTTGCTTCTGTTAGTTCTTTTTTTTTTTGTAAGATTAAGTTTTATTTCTTTATGTTTAAGTTACTTAGGGTTTTTTATTTTTATTTTTTCAGTTTCAGATTTTGTTTTGTTTTTCTTTTTGGCGCACATTATTATGTTACTCGGATTTTTACAATTAATGGAATGTGATTCACAGCTGGGAAATACTGAAGAGTATATTGATGGACAGTTCACTGGAAATCTGGGAGAGATTTTGATCAGGTAAGTTGAGGTTTTTGATTTATAAGTTTATATGTTATTGAGATATGTGTTTGTTGGCATGAAAACCAAGATAATAAGACATGGCTAGCGAACCTCAAAGCTCCTTTAAGTTTCTAGGCAATGGGCACAAGAAAAGCTTTTCAATCTTTGACTGATTGTATCTTAAAAAGGTTTCTTTACGTTTCAACATTTTCTCAACAATTGGACGAAGTCTTTGGTGTTATTGAAAAAGTAGGACATTTGCTTCTCTGGTAAGAGGTTTATATTTGTGTCTCTTTGTTGATGGTTAATATCAACTGTGGTAAGCTAAGCTTGCACATTTTGCATTCATCTATGGACTAGAATGATGGAGTAGTTACCTGCTGTAAAAGTTGGCAAAGGGATAAGGTTCAACTCTATTGCTGATTATCCAGGCCTGAGAAACTCGGGTCTGCTGACACTTGTGTGAACTCATGCACGCTATTATGAGAGTACTGTTTCTTTATGCAATGTTTGACCTCTTTTCGATAAGATGAATTACAGTGAAAAGCTAGAATTTATCCCCGTGAGGAAGGGAATGTTGGCGTTATAACTAAAAGAGGGAAATACTGAGTTAAAGCTTACCGTGAGATTAAAGCTGTTAAGGAAAAAAGTTGAGGGTAAGATGTTAGCACGATCAGTCATTGTAAAAACTAGCAACTGTACTTATGAGGAAAAACAATCATGGCACTATAAATAAAAGAGGGAAATGCTTTGAAGTTAACGCTTGCCATGACACTAAAATTGTTAAGATAATGATTGAGAGTGTATGTTAATTAGCATGGCCTGTCCTTGATGGATCATAGAGCTTGTTCTTGTGGTAATTGTGCCAAGAATTTGTAAGATTCTTACAAGAATGTTTAGATAGATATTCAAGGTTTCTTATTTATCAAGTTCCTTTTTTGTTTATATAGACTCAATGAATGCAATCTATATGTCAGTGTGCATTTGAAATCACTTTTTTTCCCCTTTAAAGTAATGTTGGGAACTTTACAAGGTACAGTAGGAAAGGATTCGGCTGTGAGATAGCAATCTGGTAACAAATGTTCTCAAATTATAAAGTTCTCTAAAATTATTTGTGCAAATAGGGCCAAAGGCGTTACAATTTTGAAACTGGGATTAGAAGGAATGGCAGGGAGATATCTTAGCTAGGCATTAGTCACTTTGCAAATAAGTGGCCATTTTTCTATGAAGAGTAGGGTAATGCTAAATGAAAATAGCTCTCTCCTAAAAATTTAGTTACCTGTGCAACTGAAGATAACTAGTAATTCCAGCAGGAATTTTTTACTCATACCACTGGTTGAATCATAGAGCTGTTTTGTATTGTGTATAGAAGTACTTTTAGCCTCAGATCTTTGAAACCCACTTGACAACTTAGTTTGAGACCCATAAAACCCTTTACAAAGTTTTTCAAGTGTAAAGCTCCAAAGGAAACCTTTTGGTAGTTCTTCTTGCTGTTACTTTGTGAAGGACAATAGTGATTTTCATAAATTGTGTTCATGTTAGCATGTTGATGATTAGATTACTAACTTTCTTGTTTCATCATTAAAATCAGTTATGAGTTAAGACTCTCAGCAGTATATGTTACCATACACTTCTCCCTTACTCAACTCTATCTAGTGCCAAGAGAAAAGCCAACATTACTACCAAATGGACCCCTGATCTGAAATATATTTAGTTTCATGTTAGAGATCATCTAATACATACCTCTTCTGTTTTATGCTAAGTGGTTGGGGACCTGGAAGCATTCAAAGTTTTAGCCCCGTTTTGAAATGTTTTGAACTTGGAAAGTATGGTAAATATCTTTACAAAAATCTTGAGACAATGGGATATTGATTGATTTAGATGCTTGGAACCAATAGAAATCTGAGAATAGAAGCTGAAACAGTATCATTGAAAAATACGAGGCTTGAGCATAACATGGTTCTTAATGATTTGACCTTGTAATTATTACTTTATATATGTAAAACTGAAATCTTGGAGTTTTTGTGCAACAACACGGAGGTATGGATTGACTAAACTAAGAACTGGTGATATTTCATCAGGTCATGATTTCAAATATGTTGGAAGTTCAAACATGTAATGGTTGTTTTGCGGTGTTATAACTTTATGAAATATCTTTGATGTTCAATGAGGTGTACCAATTTACAAACTCCTTTTTCTTTTTTTATTTCCACGCTTCATATTTCTACACTTGTGAGCAAAAGCTGAAATGACTTTCAGATTGTGATTGTAATAGAGTTGGATTCCTTTGAGTTGGTTTATAATAAAGTATGAAGGCGTCACATAGACATGAGATGTAGATACTGTAAAGTCTTGTGATTTGGTGATTGTGTAGACCTGGAAGTGGATTTTTTACTCAGCAACGGTAATAAATATAGGTCAAATATTACTCTTGAAGATTTTATGCAATTTAATGCTTGCATAAAGCATGTAAATGGTAATAAAAAGATAGCAATGAATCATGCATTTTTCTCTGCATTGAAAATGTCTGCTTCAAATAGGCATCCTTTTGAATATTACATACATGTTTGTTGTTCTTATATAGGTTGTGGATTAGAAGTGTAGGTAGAGTTCCAGACATCAGTAGTCACAGACAATGTTTTATGGCCAGAAACAAAATAGTGCATTAAATTTTGGTTTCTATCATGCCTTAGTATGGTGTAATTTATGTTGCATTTGCATGCCATTAATTCATCAAATACTAATTGAGATGTCATTAGTTAGGAGTAGACTTTGAGGCAAGGTCCCCTGCCTCATAGGAGGACTACATGTCTGCACAACTTCTAGAAACATCATATTATAAATTGCTTTAATTTGTCCAAATTTCATTAGAATTAAGCTTCATATTCCTTCAGAAGATTTACTGGGTCTTGTTGCATGTTATCTGCAGATGCAACAATGTTCTCTACCTTCGTGGAGTGCCGGAGGATGAAGACATAGAAGATGCTGACCGAGACTAAGAAGAGGTCTTAAATGTCCCTTGGTCTTCAATGTACTGAGTTAATAGAACTCCATTTCCATTTCCATTTCCATTTCAGATATGCTAATGTTATATTTGTGTTATAATTAGAGTTTCGATGTTTGCCTTTGATATGAGCCATGGCATTTACTGCACTTGATGGACCGATTCATATCATCTTATTTAACTCTTTGATTGCTTGCTTCTGGATTTTCACCAAACACCTCTGTTTTTCACCTGTTCTAGAGTGATCTAGTTGAATGATACATGGATTCCATCTTCTCGTGTCACATAACCATCTTCTAGAAGACGTCGTGAATTGAAGAAATTCTTCTATGCGGTTACCTGGTTAATGAGTAGAAAAAGAACTCGTTTCGAAGTTTTTTTTTCCCTTCCTCGACAACCTGAGAACTGAGCACAATGATAACAGATAAAGAACTTTCTACAGTTCTTTGTAGAAGTAAAATTAAAGGAAAGGACACGCCAATTTCTTATTCACGTAAAAAAGTCAAAATGGCAGATTAATTTGGTGATTTAAATCGGAGAATTGTTGCTCGTCCCTCTGTCATTAGGATGCGTCTTTTTCCGGTTCACGCATCTCCTAGGTGGTTCAATATCTTGCTTTCTTCTCTAGTTTTAGGTTTGTTCCCCATTTTTTGTCCGAGTCTAATCAAAGCAGGGTGGCTTTATCTTTGCTATCTTTCTGGTGGCTCTCCTCATTTCAGGAAATTACTGTGCCGGATTCCTGCTTCCTTCCTGTTTATATTATTCACAAGGTCCCGAGCTGGCTCTGTTTAGATGCTTTGGTGATCACTATTGCGCGCATGCAATAAATAGTGTTGATGTGATTCCATTGGTATGATAGGAAGGAAAGCTCCATGACCATCTTTGTGTGTGTGGTCTTGCAAGCAACATGCCAAGCAGCTCCGCTTGTTTTTATTTTGGAGCTTTGGGGCCCCATTAAATCAGTGTACTTACCACCAATTTGTCCTCTTCTGCCAAGAAACACTTGCAAGTATTAACTTTAAAGTTGGATTTCTGTAACAAGTGACATATGGTCAAACGCTGCTTGATAGATGGCTTTGCGCAAGAAAGAAAAAAAAGGCAAATCAGACAAGTTAGAATTCTCTCTTGTCTCTTGCGTTTTTTTATTCAGCCCCAGACGCTACCTCTAGCTTAACCTTTCTAAATTAATGGTGTTGATATTTTACACTCCACATAGTATTGCGTGGGTTTGGGGGGAAATAATTTTTAAAGAATAAAAAAAAAATTATTTTACTCTTTCAAGCATCCTCTAAGGCTCTAAATCTAAGCTATATACAAACAAAACGTATTGGTTATTTCTCCAACGGGTATCGGATCAGCCAAAGCAGATGGCATCAAAAGAATAAAAAATTGAGAATGCAAATAATATAATAAACCATACTGGTCGCACATTTGTCCACGTGTATGCAAAGTACAAAACCTAACATCAAACTTCCGTGGAGTTGAGGGCCGCACGGGAAGACAGATATGTTGGAGTTCCGAGTAAGGAATCATGCGATGTAATGAAAAGGCATAACCCCAGCTAGCTACCACCAACTAACCACGTGAGAGATAGATGTGTAATGTAAAGAGTTGTTTGGTTGCCCAGAATTCAACGGGTTACCCTTCTTCTCAACAACCATGTGAGAACCCACTTCCATTTAAGCTGTGTGCCCACAGTTTTTCCATGGCGAAGGGCCCAGGATGCCTCCAAAGTCCTCTTCACATTTATTAAGTCACTTTGCAGGACATGATTGGTTGTTTGTCCCCACCAAAGACATGTATTTTAAACAGCCTTTTGTCAGGGTCAAGAGCGGCTAATAATGTATTATGTTAGTCTGCAGCAAAACTTAGTTGATTAGCAAATATAATGATTCTCTTCTTTGTCAATTCAGGACCATGGCATCGATGAAATCTTGACTTGGTCGCGTCTAATTAGGTCAAAGATGAACTCGTGGTTGATGGTGAACCTAATTATCAGTGTTGGGAACATCCACCTTGACCTCATCAGCCCACGTCCATCAAGTTAACTGAAATAATTCAAACAAGTTGTCGTTTTAATCAATGTTCAGTAAGATAAATGTTGGGGTACCCTCAGTTTTTGAAAGAAAACCTCCAGTATTGCCATGATGATGATACAACCATTGAGAAAGATGAATTATACACACTTTGGATCTTTTTCTTCAAGAAAAAGGGTCCTCTCTGTGGTCTGTAAAAGGGTACCCTGATGGGATGCTTCTGGATTTTAAGTTCGTCTTAACTCACTCGCCGACGCGAAAATACAAATGAAAAAAGATAAAAGGAGGTAAATCACAGCATAATGTCCCGTCGAATGCCTGTAGCCAATTACCGTAGAAAAGGGGGGAGGGGGGATGACAGCGACACCAAGATTACGGGGCATCGAGAGAGAGGATAACTGGAGATAAGAAACATGCAATGCTGCACGAGGAAATTTCGAGCAAGACTTCAAACTTAAACTCGGAATTATCCATTCATGCAAGCGCTTAGACGTACAACAAGAATATTTGTCTGTCATTTGAACCATTTTGTTGGGTTCATCAAAAGGAAAATGAAGTCATGAACTAGGGCTGCTACTCATTTATTACATTATGTATATATAAATTACAAGACCAAAAAATTCCTTCGTGGGAGAAGAGAGAAAAGAATCACAATTTGCTATAATGATAGCACGTTCGATGACCACTTGAAGGGACACAAGGCAGGCGTCAAAAGTAGCCTCTCGCTTAAAATTCCTTCAATTCCAGCAAGGCTTCGGTATTTATAGAGTAAACTTTCACATCACCCTCCTTTCTTCATGGCCTACACGAACGATTAATTACCATACATCACGTAGATACCTGCCATTCATTTGCAGACTCTTCACAAAGCTTTCTGTCCTTGAGTTGTCGAAGGATCCCTGGGATATACAACCGAGTACACAAAGTTACATGCGATACAGGCAAAAATTACACATTAGAAAAATTGAGAAAGGGCGTGATGTGATGGCTCTCTCAGACACCAAGAAAGGGGGACAAATTTATATCATGATGTGGATTCTAGCCTTTCAAGGAACTAAAGGGAGTGTACGAAATATGTCCACGTTCAGAACAAGAAAGCAATGTCGACATGGAAAAATCTCAATCACAGGAAAGCAATGGACGTGGGATTGGGCCCTTTGCTAACCATGTCTGTGGGGTAGGTTCTGTTAGATTTTTTCCCCTAGTTTTCGTGACTACTAACCGTGAAAAAGAACGCAGCAGGAACACTTTTAAGGTGCACTAAATACATGGTGATAGAGCCAGCTATAAACTTCTAACAACAAGGCTAATTTTTTTTACCTGCTCTTGCACAATAGTGTGGAGCGCTCTGTGCACATCTTTAGCCATGCCTTTGGCATCACCACAAACATATAAATACCCACCTTGTGAAATCATGTTCCAGATATCAGAAGCCTGAACCAAAGAAAACACATGCTCAGCGCTTTAGTTAATAACAAAAATAAATAAATAACATCACAGCATTTTGATTTCACCAGATAGTGTGTTAGGTGAAACAGAACCAAGTACCTTCTGCATCATCTTATGCTGCACGTATTCCTTGGTAGGTCCCTCACGGGAGAAGGCAACAACTAGTTCAGAAAGTGCACCACTTTCTACGAAGTTGTTGAGCTCGTCTTCATAGATAAAATCCTGCAAAGTTTAAGCGTGTTAATTAAATTCTTGAAATGATATCCCTACACCAACCAAGAGCATTCTAGATATATGATAATAACATAACCTACCATTTTGCGGTTCCTGCAACCAAAGAATAATACAGAGGATCCCAGTTCTGATCCTGCTGCTTTCAGGGCTAATCTTTCCTGAAAAGGAAGATAAAAAATAAAGATTATAAGATTGGATAATTCATTGTGATAACATAGATCACTTGAAAAAAGACAACTGAACATAAAGTTAACGAGTCCAAACCTGGAGGAAACCTCTGAAGGGAGCTAAACCAGTTCCAGGGCCAATCATAATGATAGGAACTTTAGCATCTGCTGGGAGTTTGAAGTTTGATTGCCTAACAAAAACAGGTGCCCAGCTGCAATCATGGCTTTTCTCCAGAGGCACAGCGTTCTGTGGAAGGAATAAAAAAAGAATTAACCTTGATAAACTTGGTGTATAGAATATAACATTGATAGAAGAATCGTAATACAAACATCAGTACACGTGCAAGGAGATAGGCTAACCCTAGCATCGAGCATTGTAAAAATGCGGATCACTAATTTCCAACCCCCGTGATAATTTAAGACACCCCACATATTTACTACCCAATTCAATCGATTTTTGCACTCCACCCTGAGGTGTTGCTTTGTCATAAAATGCAAAAAACAAAGCAAGACAAAAAATTTTGAATAAGTACCTTCATCCAAGTTGAGCACACTCCTTTGTGAATACGACCTCCTGGTGTTTTCTCAAGAACCAGTGCACATGTAACATGAATTCTTGATGGAGCCATGCTGCAAGTCATAATTTCAAATATTAGGCACATAAATTCCAAAGAACAGAATTAAGAATGATAAACCAAAGAGGGGTGCAGGTGCAATTTTTGAACGTAAATGGTCCTTGAATACATAAAAGTTCCCTTTGTGCTAAAAAGGGATATCCAGACTCCAATTACAGTTCCTCTAAAAGAGCTACAAAATACAAAATCCAGATTTTTGTTCTCTTCAATATTTATCCCGTTGATCAGTGGAACAACTTGTTTGCCACATTCCATAACTTTTTATTCAGGAAAATTGAGCAAGCTAAAAGAATTTGGGTTTAGATTAAACATGATATGAATCCCTTGCCATCTCCCATCACAAACTAAGATAGATTAATTCTGAACCTTCCCAGAAAAAAGAGGGTAAAAAAAACACACCTTGGAGATGATGAAATTGAATAGTATCTTGGCTGCAATCGAGGAGCAACTGAAGCAAAGAAGACACCAAGTGGGGGCTTGGCTGATGGAAATTCAGCCATGACCTCAAGGAGGCTTCTCTGATTTGCAACTAACAATTGTGCATATTCATCCTGTACAAGAGTGCAAATCAAAGTTATAGCCACTTAAAGCTACAAACTAAAACAGGGACTAACTTGATGACAAAATATTGTTGGTAGATTTACAACCTTCCCAGCAGGCGATGCAAGATGCCTTAGTCGATCAGCTTCTGTTGGATCGGTAGCATGAGCTGCTAAAGCCATTAGAGCAGACTGCAAAGCATATGCATTGCAACAATAATTACTCGAATGTGAAAAAAATCCTATAAAATGAAGTATGATATCCATTGATGCTTTGACTTAAGAAAACAGCTAACCTTCTTGGGCAAACTCAAAAGATCAGCATATCGAGCTAGAGCAGTTTTTAAGGTGGACGGTGGGAATGGAGGTGGCAAGGCGCTTCCACTGAGTGGTGTGCCATCCTCATTATCATTGTGGATAGAGAAATAAGTATCTGGTGATAAACCCAACAACTGCAGTGCTTCCTCTACAGTTTCACTTAGGTTTTCACAGTACACGCCAACATGATCCCCAGTTCCATATCTGAACAGCAAAGGAACAGTTATGAGCACATAATAAATTGTTCTGTGCATAACCAGTGTACATTGTTCTCTTACAATTATTCCCCATGAAAATGCATTTGGATGTCATTTTCAAGGGGAAAAAAAAAGAGAAAACAACAAATATATTGCAAACAACTTACGCAAGTCCGGTGCCTGATATTTCAAACTCCAGATGGGTACACGAACGATCAGATGCCGGGGTATGAAGCTCCCTCCTCACAGCAACATTAGCCCTTCAGTAGTAAACAGAACACAAAACTTAGATCAAATTAAGCTACTAAATTGTCACCAGAAAAACCAAAAGGAATTATTTTTTGATACCTGCATGGATGCTGAGCATCATAGACAGCATGGCCATTTGCATTACTCCAGTTATCATCCTCTAATGGGGCATCTTCAGGGTCATGGAATACAACCCGATATTCTGACACAGTGGCAGCATAAGGAGTAGAAACAGCTGTTGGATCGTCCCCATCAAGAAGCAACTGGTCCATCTCAGGCCACAACAATTCCCGCCTAAAATAGCAAGAAGAAAAGGAAAGAATGAGATCTCTAGTTACAAGAAAATTCATTCTGTTCATGCAGTATACCAATTCAAGTTCTCCTTACCATGCAGCAAAGTCATCTTCCATGCATTGATCATCATCACCAAGACCCACTGGGGCAAGGCGCTTCCCACCTAAAAAAACAAAGAAAAATGGTTATGGAAGGAAAACAAGGAAAACTTAGTAGCTAGGCAGAATGAACACATCGATGGGAGCATTTTAACTCTTGAAGACCATTTGATGATAATAAGGAAAAACATTGAGGACCACAATGTGGCGCACAATTAATTATAAAACTCTTCTAATTCTTATATTAAATATGCAGCTAATTGGGTTTCAAATTTTTTATTTTTTGCAAACAATTGAATTGTAGAAACAGTGTTCCTTTTGGAGCAAAAGCTTCGTATGCATCAGGAGAACCTGGCAGACTCTATTTATCTTGGCAAGGAAGCTGGCTAGCATCAAAGGGCACACTGCCTTCATCAACACACAAAACATTTGCAAAGTAGCAATGCATTATTGACAAAAGATCCATATTGCAAAGCGATCATGTTTCCTTGAGTAATAGCAAGTTTGAACATGCAACTCATTGACTTTACGCAGCTTCAAAATCCTTTACATAGTTTTCTGGTTGGTAGAGAATGTTTTACTCGGCACATTTGCTAGTTTAACAAACAAATTGATAGTAGAATGTGGTCTTCACAAGCACTAGTCTTGTCTGCATATTCATGGTTCACAAACACAAATTTCATTGAATCACATTATTCAAATATAAGGAGTCTGAAGCCATTCAGGCTTTATACTCGTCAGTATAAAAACATTAGCAAGAAAAACTCTCGACATATAAAAAAAATTCCAAACAATTTTTCACTAAAACAAGGAGCAAACAAATATGTAGGCATACCCTGGTCAGCAAAGATTTTATCCACCACTATAGCAATCTGTTCAACGAAACAAAACAAGTATATAAACAGTTAATCAGCAAAAACAAGCAATTAAAACCACCGGCTAATTGTGAAAGAAAGTATAAATAGAGTCACATTCCACACCTTGTTAAAATGCTCGTACTGCCTGTTGCCAAGGCCAAAAACTGCATATGGAAGGTCCTTGAGCCATTCACCTCTCTCATTTCCCTATATGAACACCATCATAAAACCATGAACATAATTATGAAATCCTGCTCTCTAATACCAAACCAATTAATACTTCCCAGAAACTCACCTCTGTAAACCATTTGTAGAACCTTGCCGCATTATCAGTAGGCTCACCATCTCCGTATCTAAACACCCCCATACATCAAAAACAATTTTTAAAAAAAAAACTAAAATAAATTACAAGTAGACTATTATCAAAATTACTCACGTAGCCAAGAAGAAAATAACCAGATCCTCTTTCTTCAATTTCTCTTCGTATTCATCATCATCACCCGCATAATCATCCTATCATAAATAAATAAATAAATCAAATTAGATATTAAAAAAAAACAATATAGAAAAAAATTTAAAAAAAAGGTCCACCATACCAAATCAACAGTTTTAAATGTAGCCTTGTCATACCGAGCTTTTGCCTCCTCAGCTAGAGCCTTGAAAAAAAAAATTCAAAAGAAAATCTTAGCTAAACTACTCATCAACTAAAGCTGAATTCTCACCGTGCACGTGGGACATCATCGCACGTGCACGGTGATGATTACAGAGTCATGTCACTCCATCGATAGCATTGCGATAAACTAAAGTGTACCTTAGCGAATCCTTCTGCGGTACCGGTTTGGGTGCCGAAAAAGATGGTGACCTTTTTCTTACCATCGTCAACTTCAGGTTCAAGGTCTTTAACAATCAAGGGCTTGGGAGGTACAGGTACTTTGGGCCTCTGATACCCAGATGATCTTCTCCAAATCAAAACGACGACGCAGCCGATCAAAACAGCGATGGAAGTAGTTAAGATCATAACAAACTCACGATTCTCGAGGATCAAAGTTGCTAACTCAGCAACAGAACCACCGGACTCCGATGAAACATTCGCGGGGTCCACTTTGCCTTTGATTATGGCTTGCATAAGATCAAGTGGAGACACTTTGATCGAGCTGCTTGATGACTCCATGTTGTTTACAAAGATTCACAAACCAGTTTCTTCTTATTACTACTCTTCTTCTTCAAGGAGGAAAAAAGATCTCTCTCTGCTTCTTGCTTGTTGTATGGTTGGTGGGCGGAGGCAGAGAGAGAAATAAGCAGACAGAGTTCCCTGAGAGGGGAAGGCATGAGAGAAATGAGGGGGGGTAATAAAGGGAGGATGGAGGTGCAACGCCAACCAAACCAGACTGGTCAAACTCACCAAACTCTGAGTTAACCATGGTTAAGAGTTAAGGCTTTAAGGCGGTTGATTTTAGATGGAGTCAGGTTATGGAACGGTGAAGTTCTAAAATGCCCTTTTCTGTCCTTTTCTTTTTCTTAATTAACTATTATTATTTCTCAGCAAAGTAAAATTGTTTTATATTTATGACATTTGGATTTGATTTTGCTTTGCTGGCCTTGAGATTTGGATCTGATATTATATTTATTTATTTTTTCTTAAGCAATAAATAAGGAGTAAAGGGTTGTTGGCGCAAGGATACAACTGATATATCAATTTTTTTACTTTTTCTTATTTCAGTACATGGACTTTAGTTTTTTAATTTTACACAACCTTTTCAAAACCATGAGATTGTATTTCCGTCTAAGTTGTTCTACTCCAATAGCATGTTGCATTGCGTTTTTTTAAATTTAAAAGGAAAATATTAATATTTTTTTTATATTTTTATATTTATTTTTGATATCAATATATCAAAATACTTTATTTTGATAAAATAAAATATATATTATTTTGATGCATTTCTTAATAAAAAACACTTTAAACCGCAACCGTTACCACAATCTCAAAAATAATTTAAAAAAATATTATTTTGATTTATTTTTAGATGAAAAGCACTTTGAATCGCAACCGCTACCACTATCACAATTTCAAATAAAATGCTTTTTGTTTAAAATAAATTTATTTGTTTGGTTAAAGTAATTTCTAGTCGTACTTTAATTTTTGAGATTTCTTTTGGTGGTAAAAGTTCCTTCTAACATAACATTGTTTGGTTAAAATAAATTCATTTATTTGGTTAAGAAAACACAATATTTAATATATATAAAAATGAAAGACACTAGCTCGATGTTGTTAAGTCAGGTATGTATTTAATAGAAGTATTTTAGGTTGTGATTGTGATTATTTTTTAAAATGTGTATTTACTTATAAATGTATTAAAATAATACTTTTTTATTTTTAAAATTTATTTTTATATTAATACATCAAAAAAATAAAAAATAAACCAAAAATTTAATTTTAAAAAAAATCATTTAAAATAAACAAGGTCAGAAGGAAATACCAAATGAGATAAGTCATTTGCATTTCATACATGTCACGTAAATTTAAGATAAAAGACAATCATTTAATTAATTGTTTGAGATTGCGGTAGCGGCTGTGATTTAAAATGTTTTTTATTTAGAAATATATTAAAATAAAAATTTTTTATTTTTTAAAATTATTTTTGATATTAACATATTAAAACAATTTAAAAACATTAAAAATTTTAAAAAAATAATTTACACCACATTCTTAAGCACAGTCTTTGATTGGCAAGGTAATAAGCACAATCTTTGCTAATATACATAAACTAAGTGATAGGGTGGATAACTTTTTTATATGATAGGGTGGATAGTGTTTAACTAGGTGATAAGTATATTTATAATGATTAAATAAATATTTCTTTTTAATATTTATTCATTATAGAACCCTATATATAAATATAAATCTTCTACATTTGCACATGTTTTTGTTCTCTATTTTAACCCTGGTCCCGTTTTTTTTTTCCTTCCTTTTTTACCTTTTTTATCACTCTGTTATCATTTGTTTTGCATAATCCAAAATAATAAAAAGATTATCAGCAAGAAAAATAAAAACAAACCATAAAACACCAAGTCTTTTGTTGACTTCAAAAGGAACAAAAAAATAAACCATAAGACACAGAATATTTTTTTAAAAAAAAAACTCGCTGCAGTAAAAAAAATTAGATTTAATATTAATGAATATAGTAATTAGAAAACTAGATAAATAAAATCTTTGAAGATTAGTTTGTGAGGTGACAAGCACAATTTTGTTGACAAAAATAAACTAAAAGTTGGATAATATTCTTTCGACAATAAAATGTAGGTAATATTTAATTAAGTAATGGGCATGAACACAGATGGATAGTGATTAAATAATCATTTATTAATATAAGAGATGTTAACCCGCGAGTCTGCATTGTTTTTTTTTTAAATAATGTTTAGATATTGTGAGTGTTTTTTCAAGAAAGAAAAAATATTTACTACTTGGGTTATAGTCCTAAATAATTTAATTTAATTTTAATTAAATAATAAGAAGAAATAGATACGATAATAAACATATTAAAAAAAAAACATAGTAACTTGGGAAAAACATTCATTTTTCAAGAACGGGGAAATGACACTGTTTGATTTTTAACCAATTAAATATAAAATGTTGAAATCGAGTAAAAATAAATAAAAAAATAATTTGAGTCAACCCGAGTTAGCATGATAAACATGTAAACTGAGCAATTAAAGACGATCTAATTTATGTTAACCCGTCAAGCTCACGTCCCAAGTCATGAGATGGGGATAAATCGATAGAAAAGAAATAAAAGAAAACCGCAAACCTAATTTTTTTTTAAAAAATAATATTGAACAATAAAATCAAAAAGAAAAATTAGACTAGAAAAAGGATGTTAACCTTTTATAACTTTTCAAACGAATGACCCAAGTCATTAAATTGAAAGTACCATACATAGAAAAACATCGAAACCCAATCCATAACAAACCAAATATTGAATGATGAAATTGAAAAAAAATTATTAATTACATAAAAAGATTCAAAACAAAATTAAAAATTAAAAGAATAAAAATAAAAAAAATTATAGGACAACAACATATTTTCAATTGAATTGTGAAATTGAGAATAAAAATAACTTTAACAAAATAAAATAAAATCAAAATCAAAATAATGATGACCAAACTAGAAAAAATAATACATTATAAATTTGTATTAAAAGATAAATTTGAAAACCAATAGAACCTTCACAGGAGGATCAAGAAAAAAAATAGAAATCAAAAAAATAATAACATAAATTAAAATACCAACAATGAAGAGGACCAGTATATAATTTTTAAGGGATGAGAGAGAAAAGACAAGGAAATAAAAGAAAAGAAAGCTCCATCAAAGACAAAACGCTCAACCATCGCTGATATGCACCGCATCAGTAGGGAAAGAATGTGGTGATGCTTTTAGCAATACGGCAAAAATATATTTTTAGTCATCAGAAGGTGCCGCTAGAAATGCATGGGCACCTCCAACACATTAGCAAATCCACCACACATGCTGATAACTTTTTTTTTCATTTTAATAATATATAATCTATACAAAAAGATCAAATTGCCCTCCGTGAAATAGTAATAACAAAAAAAACACATGGTGAAAATAGTAAAAAAAAACCTTGGACATATGTTTTAGTCTTTTCAGGGGTAAAGTTGTTATTTTATTGTGTTTTTAAAAGTAAAAAGACATAAATATCCTTACATGTCAGTTTTAAAATTTTTGTTTTATAAGGTAATTGAGTTATTTCACTATACTTAAAAATAAAATAAAAAACATATACTTTCAGTCAATCATTTAATGACCAGTGAATTATGTGAAAAAATCTAAATACCCCGACACTAGGGCTTTTGATTTTTTCTTTTAAGGACAAATATGTAATTACCTTTTTCAGTGAGCAGTGTAGATGGATTTATGTTCCTAGATAATTCCAGACAACGAGATTGAAATTTTTTACATGTAAAAAAATAATGCACATGATAAGGAAAATTCTATGACAGTGTCATTAAACCCAACTCAACAGGTCAAACTTGAAATCTCTCAACCAAACATCTTGTCTAGCTTGAGTTTTAAAATAAATTGTATGGGTTATTATGGCATGACCCAATCAATTTTGCAAGTTAAAGGAAACTCGGACAATTGATAAAAACATGGTTTGATTTTAGAAATATTTTCAAGGTGATATCTTTTCTAAAAACAATATTGAGATGATGACATATTTGATCAACCCGAATCAACCTAGATTTATCCATCAAACCCGCGACTTGGTTACGAACTCCATTGAGTTTAATAATTTTATTTTTTAAAACTATTTTTATTTAATTATATGATAAAAAATAGACATTCACAAAACCAAACAACAACTCAATACTAATATGTTTTTTGAAAGTCTTGAGAACCTCGCAAAAAGTAAATTGAAATAAATCATAAAACCTGATTTTCAATGTTGTCTTTTTTTACTAGAGTCATTTTTTTATTTGACAATATGATAAAAAAATATTTATTTAATGTGTCATTAATAGCAATTTTAATTTAAGTGATTTTACTACCAGCACGACATACTGGTTCATACTATATAGTTTAAGGTGTTCAATCCTACATCATAGTAGAACATAGCACACCAAACACAGCAAGGGTCAACATACTCTAAATTAAGTATATTGTTTTTTAAATCACATTACAAGAAATCCAGTGAATGCTTAAAAACAGAGCAATCCTCTATTTTTATAGAAAAGTAAACGAAAAAATAAAAATCAAAACTTTAAGTTCAAATACAATATTTATCCATTCACAAAACAAATTTTCCAGTTTTTAAAATTTGTACCAAGTTTGAAAAAAACTTTTTAGAGGCTGTCCATAATTTTTCTTTACAAGTTTTTTAAACGAAGAAAATACATGAATAATACAATTTATATACGTGTGTATACGTGCACAAGCACTTTATAACAATATAAGAGATTAAAAATAGTTAGTGTTATAAATTTATTTTTATTATAAATCCAATATAAAGATTTATGAGTTAGTAACATACCTCTTTACCATAATTTGTAATTTTAATGAAATAAAATTAATAATTTATTATTAGATTATCATGAATATAAAATATTAAAATGACTATTATAGATTATGATTTTGGTTTTTTTCATGAAAAATAGTAATTTTTATGTAATTTTTTTATTTTATTTGGTAAAAAAATCCATCTTTATTCTCAACAAATAAAGATGTTGGAATATAATTAAGTATCCATAGGTGTGTTAAATATTAATTTTTAAAGTATTTTTTTATTTAAAAATATATTAAAATAACATTTTATTTTTTAAAATCTATTTTTTAATACTAATATATTAAAATAATTAAAAAATAAAAAATAATTTTAAACTAAAAATTTCTAATTTTTCTTAAAAGTATAATTGGACTCCAAAGTCAACCAAAAAGAAAAGAAAAAGGCAACGTGCGGTAAACACGCACAGGAATGGCGAGACGGTTAGAGGTCACGTGCACCTCAAATAAAATCCACGCGCCTCCAATGATCTAGCCAATCCCTTCCAGATTCGTGTCGCTGTGCTAAACAGTAACAATCATGCAATTTTATTATTGTATCGACATAGAATTAAAATTTAAAAAATGCCAAACTGAAAGGGACCCACTCATCAAAATCCAAGGACTAAATTGTCACAGGCTGGATCGGTAGTGGGCAGCCACAAAATTGATCAGAATATGCATGTGGAGAGAAGTGATGGCTCATGGCTCCTTTCTCACCAGAAATCTTTTTAAAAAATTTGATGGCTCCCTTCATTTCCATGTTTTGTCAGCAGAAGTTGTGGTACGAGTTTTTTTTTTGGATTTATTACAGCTAAATTGTTTTTTTAAAATAACATAACACAAAAAATATTTTAAAATAATATAAGAATAAATGCTTATTTTTATACGAAATCTAGAAATAAAAATAATTATATTTGAATTAAAATTATTTTGAAGAAGAAAAAAATTAGAGCAATTTAGTTAAGATAAAACCACATATTTTTTAATAAAAGTATTCATTAATGATAAATAAAATATTATTAAATTTCTTCTCCATATATATTTTTCTCTTCATACTATTTCTTTACGTCAATTAATAAACTATTCCTTCAAAATAGTTTTAATTATATTTTATCTCAAACATAACTCTACTCTGTTTACTTGTAGTGCTGGTTTGCGAATGGAGTTTGTGTAAGAATATTTAATTAGGATAAATTCATGTGAATCTATCTATTTAATCAAAAAATAAATAAAATAGTTTTTTAAAGAAAAAATTAGATTATAATTGATTGACGTGAAAAAATAGTATGAGTAGAAAAAAAACCTGGAGAGCAAATTTAAAAATATCTTATCTATTATTGATAAATATTTTTTTTCATTAAGCTAATAGATGCATTTGATTTTATATTAACTAAAATGTTCTAATTTATTTTCTTCAAAATAATTTTAATTTAAATATAACTCTTTTTACTGATAGAATTTATATAAGAACAAAGCATTTATTATTTTATTGTAGATTTGTATAATAATAAATCATTTATTTTTCTTATAAGAATATGTTTTTTAAAATTCAAATCTTAAAATTGGCTCAATTAATTTTTCCATTGTCCTCTCCTATTCTCTAAATTATATATTTTTTATATGGTATTATTTTTTTTTTTAAAAAAAAACTTTATCCATTGCACGCTACTTGTAAGTCCACGCGTACATGTTTTTGCCAGGCTTTGAATGTTGCTAACGGTCAAAAGTTTCGTGCTTGAGATGCATTATTTAAGATGGTGTTTTTTTTCTTCGTTGCTATTTTTCTTTTTGCCACGTTCAAGGTCAGTATCCGAGGAGACCAGTAGCCTTGAGTTGACCAACAGCTCTTCGGAATATTCAAGAAGTACTCTACTGCTTGCATTTTGACAACGTCTCATGCCAGTGAAATTAATTGAATCGGTAAGAGTCAAGACATCCCGCTTTGTTGATGATGCATTACCGTGATTATTTTTTAAAGTTTTTTTATTTTTAATATTAAAATATATAAAAACATACAAAAATAATTTGTAATTAAAAAAATAAAAAAATTAACTTTTTAAAAAATATTTTTAAAACACTCGGGCATATTTGTAATTATGGTGCATGTTTGTGATTATGATAGGTATAACAGTTTAAAATATTTTTTATTTAAAAATATATTAAAATAAAAAAATAATTTTTAATATTAATATATCAAAATAATTTAAAAATATAAAAAAGTTCATTTTAAATAATAAAAAAATTAAAATTTTTAAAACCATCATTTATTTAAACCGTGTTTCAAATAAATCCCAAAACAAACACAAACACGCTGTAAAAAACAGACGGAAGAAAATAGTTAACCATGGTTAATTAGATGTCAGAGTTTGCAGGAAAAGGCCAAAAAGAAAGAAAAAGAAAGAAAGGATACCAGCCAGAAAATGAAAGAGAACGTAGATCCAAGTTGATCCATCGATAATTTCAACGGAAGAGATTGTTTACATACTTCGTTAATTTGATTTTGTTTTTATCAATTTATCATCATGTATTTTTTTTTAGTTTAAAGTAAATATTTAGAGTGAGTGTGTCTTGATTAATTTTATAAATTTTAAAATTAATAATCATATAAATTTATAATAAATATTATATAAACAATTACCAACTTAAATCTGGAATCATAAAAAAAATAAATTTTTTAATTTTAAATTCTTATCAGTTGCCACGATTATATTCTGTACTTTTAATCTTTCATCAAGTAAACATCAAATAGATGGTTGCATTGGACACGTGGCATTGTAATAGGACGGCACTTATGGAGCAAAATTGTGAAACCAATGAGCTTGGCCAGGCCGAGGGTGACGCGCCAATTTGTCAAGGTGACTAGTGTCTGGGTATTTTCTTTTGTTACGAAAGTCAATTTCCACCAAAAAATTTACCGTAGTGAGGTGTACTGTTAATATAAATGGTCTTCCATGGTTGATTAGGCTTGTGAAATTGAAAATGCTAGGCTTGGATAACCGTCGAAAAGGACCTTCTAAAGAGTAAATTGTAAGATAATAAATATGTATATTTACATGTTGTTTATTTTTTGCATCATTATATTAAAATGCAAACCAAGAAATCCTTGGTGTAACATGCGAACCACAAAACGTATTATATTTTAATAAATATATATATATTTTTATTAATATAGGTATTCAGGTTAGTCTACGTATATATCTCAACTAATTTCACGGATCCTAAAATTAATAATCATATAAATATTTAATGACCTGATATTTATAAAACTTGAATTGGTGATTTTTAAAGAACAAATTTAGAATTAACTAATTAAACTACACCATTAATGATCAATAAATATACATTTTTTTTTTTGGATTTACGTGGGGTGTCCGGGCCAGCTTACACGCACCACGACTATTCCCCACGGCCCGCTGGACATCCTGCAAGCCCAGGAGCAGGTAAGGCACCGCGGGGGTGACAGGCGTACACATAGAGAGTCGAACCCGGGACGGGGACGGAACAAGTCACACGAATTGACCACAGCAGTTAAACCCTCATGTGCTGGGTACACACGAGAGCTCGAACCAGGGCACTCAGGCAGAGCAAAGTCTGTCAAGGTCACTGAGCTGCAAGCCTCGTGTGTAATAAATATACATTTTGTTCCATGATAAGGGATGGTTTGACCCTTTTTGACTAGGGGTGTACAGAAATCTTGCTTAGGGCTCGGCAGGTCTAGGGGCATTTCTTCGGTTTATACCTAGGTCCATCTATATAGAATTTAATATTTTTTATTAATACTTTATATTTTTTTTACCTGAAAAATCTCTAACTATAAAAATAAAAGGTCAAGATGTTTGTTTATTTTTATCATATCCATTCAGCTCAAGTTTGAAGATGGATCTTCCAGGTTAAAATTCACTAGTTTGGCCATCCTACTAGACATGTAAAATTTTTATTATAACTTGTACTTCCATTTTAAAAATAACATCTTATTGTCAAAGAAAAGGTGCAAGACATTCAATTCATATATCAGGTGTTTTGGGAGCGTAATAAAAATTATTTTTTAAAATATTTTTATTTAAAAATATATTAGAATAATATTTTTTAAAAAAATATATAATTTTAACATTAGCGTATCAAAACAATAAAAAAATATTAAAAAATATAATTTGAATAAAAAAACCAAATTTAAATAAAAAATAATTTGAACCTAACTCCAAATAAACATCTCATTTCATATGTTATACAATGGAAAGAGCTATGATGAAAATAACCACAGGAGTTGCCTTCATTGAGTTAAAAAAACCAAAATAAAGATATTTACTGCATAACATTTTTTTTCTTAATAAGAACATGACATGTTCTCTCAAAAAATTATGCTGATTTTGTGGAATTAAAAAAAAATCATATTAGAGGAGAAATGAAATGCTCAATAATGGAAAAGAACTTTTAGAAAATCGTGAGCTATTCCATGATGATATTAATGTGAAACCCAATAACAGATTCTATTAGTTCCTATGTATTTTTTTTTAAAAATAAATTAATTAGTTTTTATTTTATAAAAAATTACAACACTAAATAATTAATCTTCTTGTTGATTTAAAGTAATGCTGACTGAATCTTTTTATTGACGGAGGGAGTTGAAAAGCGCACACAATCACTCATACCAAAATTGCCATCTTGAAAGCATTATATCCTTTGTTGGAGTACGGAGAGCCGTAAAAATAATACCAGCACGAGTCTAGAATGTCTTCTGTCAAAATAAAGAGCCATTCCTTCATGTTTTTTTTTTTTTTTTGAGGAAAGCCACAAAACGAAAGGAAAATTTTGACTGCCTTTTCTTTTCAAACTCCCATTTTCTTTTTCATAGTAAAATACAAAATAACTTGTTAAAATAGCTTTTTTTTTTTCAATTCAAGTATATATGTATATATATAGATAAAGAAACATTTGACTTTTTCAGGTAATTTTTGGCATTGAAAATGCCCTTGCATCGCTCGCCCTGTCGCCCAGCTACAGGAGGAGGGGGAATCGATGGATGTTGTAAACATTAAGAAATTTCTAAGTGTCTTTTTTTATTTCTTTTTAATACAGCAGCGAAGTTCCAAGCATCTGCATCACGCAAGAGAGGCTTGACTTTGTATTTGCTTGAATGAGTTGAACAGGTGTCCCTAGCTCGCCTATGGGAGCCGAGTAATAGCTGACCAACATCGCCATATTCTAAGAAAATAAAATTATATATAGGCCACGACGAATGATCATGCTTTTCGATGTTTTATATTGATGACTTCGGGCGTCTGTTTATTTGGAATTCCAATGTGCTGCGATGACGCTTTCCACAGTTTCTGCAGATAATTGCCGAGTGGATTCCGCGCGAAACTGCTTCATACAATGAATAACATAAATCGGTGCCCCTCTGTATTCACAGCACCAAGAGGTCAAGAGTTGCCGCCATTTGAATAGCTAAAACACTTTTTGTTGGGCAAAGTGGTGTGTACTGTGTCCATTGGCACATACAGATGCATGCATGCATGCATGGCATGGCATGGCATGGCATGGCATCTCGGCTGAGAACGTGGTTGAAATCTAATTTTTAAAAAGTTAAATTTATTTTGTTTAAAATTAATTTATTTTTTATATTTTTAAATCGTTTAGATATAAATATATTGATATAAAAAATAAAAATGTATTATTTTAATATATTTTTTAATAAAAAATATTTAAACAGTTACTGCCATCGCACTTATAAACACCCCACGGTGCTTTCGGCTTTCCAACTACCAACAAACAACCGGGCCTCCATGTATTGATTTTTTCCCTAGTAGAGATCGTTTTCTACACCAAGATTTTATTTGCTAGTTCTACTACGTACAAGACTTTAATGCATGCCGGCCTTCATTTTCAGCATAGCTGGCCTCGACAAGAAAAGTTTCACACACTTTCCGTTTCAGGATTACGGAGACGTGATCTAGCAATTGAGGGCCGCATCGATTATATCGGTGATGAATTCGTTGTCGACGACCAATTAATGATCAGCGTCCTCGCCGGCTCGTAGTACTGCTATAATAAACGATAGGGATGCTGGTTGAAGTTTTATTGATGGAAACAGTTTGAGTGGTTTTTAAAAGAAGGAAATATAAGCTAGAATGTTGTGCGTACGTGTTCATTCTCCTGTTGTGTTAGCTGCTACTTCCACATCTTCACAATTATAAATATACACCTGTCCTTTTGACTACCATCGAAACTAAAAAAATAAAATCATATGATGAAAAATAATTTATTCAATTTCAGTGAAAATATTAGAGGGATTGTAGTTTATTATAATAAATAAATAAATAAATAAACTTATAACTTATAAGCAATTCACTTGTGAAATCTGAATTAAATAGCATACTAAAATTTCAATTATTTTTTAGAAAATTATCCCATGTGTTTCTTAGGTCGACCTATTAAACAAAACAAGTTCTAGTTTATTTTTTCTCCTCCTTGAACTGGGCTGGAAACAAGTCCAGAAAGCATTTTCTCTCCCATCTCCACCTTCTGCCTTGTTTAAGGCACGCTCTTTATCAACTCAAGCCCGTACGAAATTGGCTTATGAAGCCCGTTTTCACTTAAGGACTTCATGTTTTGCAATCTCATGAGTTCAGCTTAAAAAACCAAAGAACGAAAACCACCCTCAATCGGATAGGACCACACCAGCCTATCCGAGGACTTACTCCAGCACTGTTAAAATACTGTTTGTTTTTTAGTTTTAAAAATATTTTTAAAAAAATTTAAATTTTATTTTATTTTAAATTAATATTTTTTTGAATATTTTCAGAACATTTTAATGTATTAATTTTAAAAAATATTTTTTAAAAAATAAAAAAATTATTTTGATTGAAAAACAACCATTACTACACTCTCAAACTCCCCCTTAATAAGAGCTTTACATGCATAGTTATAAAACCCGGCCCGGCAGGTCGACCTGAGACTGAAACCAAGCCGGGTTAAAGAAAAAAAAGGGAAGAAAAAACCCGGCTGACTAGCGACCTGGCAAGACCCGGTTAGACCCGGTTAAAAACCCGTTATCCATTGAATTTTGTCTTTTTACTAAAACAACGTTGTTTTGATTTTAAAAAAATAAAATTAATCCGAATAACCCAGTCAAAATCCAAAACCCGTGCCTTAAACTGCCGCACACCCGGCCAGGTCTTTTAGACCTCTGTTCCCATGTCTTGAAAATCAACGCACAACACAAGAACATTCAAACCACTCGCCGGGTCACCTTTAGCTAGCTCGAGCACTTTGTACCGAAACGGAAGGAATCACTTTTACTTTTCAAGCAAAGTCAGGCACCCGACCGCTATATATCCCTTTTTTTTTAATCCAAGATTCTTCTTATTACCCGAAAGTTTAAAGCTTCTCCCCTCGCCAACATACAAAACATGACAGTGAACCCTTACCACCAGCACCATGGTTACAAGCATCCATCTCTAAGAAACCTGAATCCCCGTTCATGCTATTTTTCTCAACACTCCTTATGCTCATAATAACCTTTTTTCAAAAACAATCCTTTTTTACAGTTCACAAGTCATGGTCTCGGCATAAAAAAAAAAATAATCAAAATATGGTCCCGAAGAAAACATGATCAAAGGTTGATGGCATCAAGATTGAACTTTGGAACAGTGCATAAACTTTACACAAAAAGAGAATAAACTCTATACCTGTTAAAACGTGAGGGATCGGCAGTCTTGAAGTTAAAAAGGATTTGCCCAGCAGAGTCCACCTCATACGCAAGGAAATACACACATTTTTTCCACCGCTGCGAAGCAAATACACACATATTTTTTTTAAAAGATTAATTATTAATTTATATATATAAATTTCTCAAGTTAACAGTAAAGTTTCAATTTAAATACGTAACATAAAATATAAAAAATAAAATTGAAGTATATAAAACTGAAAAAAAAGTAAAAATAAACTACTCTATTAAAGTGGCATCCTCCAATGTTTTGTGAAATATAATTAATTTATGATAGAATTCAAATCGATATCTTCAACAAGTTCTCGTTTAATATAAATCATCATAAAATCTGCTAAGAACTCCTCTTTTATTTTACTGCGAAGCACAATTCTAACATGCTTCATAGCTGAAAATGATTGCTTTTGAGTGACAGTGAAAAAAATACAAAGTCAAAACAAGACGAATCAACATTTTAATCAAATAATAGCGCTGCAACTTATTTGTTTCAACTAATCCATGATATAATTAAAAAATAATAAACATATTCTAAAAGCTCTCATAATGTATCATATTAATGATGTAGCCGTGATCTCAAATAATACATCTTGTTCATCGAAATCTTTAAGATAAAATTTCTTAGCAAACTTGCAAATAATATCAATTTTAAATGATTTAAAGTTCTCTTTAGATTGTAAAGCAGAGCTGAGTACAACAAGTTCCACGGTCCCCATCATTAAATCTAGAATTTAACTATTCTAGCTAAAAATCTATTGTTGAGTTAAATATACCATTATGATAGTGTTGGTAAACTGTCATCGATCCTTATTGTTGACATAAACAACTTGTGGCTTTTTTATACGAAGCATTCATATATGACATGTCAATTTTAATATTGTGTGAAAAAAGATTGCACATGTGCAGGGATAAAATCAAATCGAGCATCTCTCAAAGTTTGAAGTAATATTTTAGTAGTTGATACAAAATCCATTGCATTTAAGATGTTAAGAGATTTTTGCTACAAAGCTCGACAAAGTAAATCAGTAATTCCTATTATTTTATGCATCAAATATAAGATGAATATAAATTCAAAAGATCTCATCGCAATCAAACAACCACTTGCTTCTTAATGTATAGAGTTAAAAGATCCTTCTTGTACCATATTTTTAAGCACGGTAATAGTTGCACCATACATATCTATCAAGTTGCAAATAGAATCAAAATGAGAGTTCAACCGAGTAGTTTTATTTTGATGTAAATTATCAATTTGATTAACCTCTCTCCCAGTCTCACGTTCTCCAGTAGCTACTATATGTGTAATTTCTATAGCTTGAGCATAATGTAACTCAATATGATGTTTATAATAAGTACTAATAAGATTGACAATAATTGTTAATTTTTTTAAAAAATAACCAAACAAAAATCTCACTTCTAGTTGTTGTAACTAATACCTTTTTATCAAAGATTTGATTGAACTAAGGGCGCTAACATGGCTACTTAGACAACTTTTTTATTGGTTCAAAATAGGTGAAATCAATAAAGAAGGCAAGGGACAATACTAGATGACAAGTCACATGCTTTTTCTTTTTTTATTTAACGCAGAAGAACGATGTCATTTTTGTTCGAAACACATCATTTTATTAAATACAAAATGATATTATTTCTTTAACCCATGATAATTAGGGTGTTAACCTTTTCCAAGTCAATTTTAGTCCCTATTGTCTTTTGATTTATCAATCACACCTCTATTTGGTCTCAATCTTTGAAAATCTTTTTAATTATGTTCATAGTCTTCTTCAATTAAGCCCTCAAACTTCAACGCTTTTAATAGTATGGTCCTAAGTCTTGAAGTTTTTTAATTTCTTCCCGAATTGACTCTTGAAACTTCTAATTCCAAAATAATTTTTTCATATTTTATTCTATATTTTCCACCATAACCAAATATATATATAGTCATTTTATCTTGTACATTACTATCAAACACAATTCTATCACAATCTCATTTTATGTCCTATATCTTTTATTTCTATTGTCTTTTTTTTTTATCTCGGGACAATAATCAAATAGATATGGTCTTTTCCATGTAGATATTTGCATTTTCAAGCATTTGTCATCCAACTATATAAATATAAATTGGATCCTAAATTGATTTTTTTTTATTAAGATAATTTTTATATTGTCTTACTTTACATTCAACTGCTTTGGATGAAAATAATTATAATATTTACATTATTTTGTTGGACAATTTTAGTTAGTAATGAAAAACATTATATATATATATATATATATATATATATATATATATATATATATATATATATATATATATATAACGACAAGAACTATTGAAAATAAAGACAAAGGGTATAATACTAATGCTACTATTGTTATATTAAGATTTAATAGGGCTCCGGATAAAATCTCTGTTCACACCATCTATCTTATCTATCCATGCAATATAAACAGGTGTTATTTGAATAAATAATTCTTTTGACAAAAAATATTGTAATAATGATAGTAATTGTGGTTGGAAAAATGTGAAAATTTCATAATATTAAAATGCAAATATAAATGTTTACATCCAATTATTTATTAAGTTCATGTGATATATTTTTTTATTTTAGTACTTTCAAAATTAATTTCACATGTTTCAAATATTTTAATTTATTACACTCTGAAATTAATTCCTTTATATATAATGTTTTAAAAATAATCTATAAATAAAAATAAAATCATAAAATAGTAGAATAATATATATGCGAAGAACATAAAAATACCTCAATTGTTAACAGGGGTGAGTAGGTGACGATGAACGCTGGCTGACAGGGATCATTGTGCCATAACTGCCTCCACATGTGTTCCAATAAAAAATTGTCCAACCATATTCACCAATGAAACAAACAACTGTCCAATAAATCAGCGCCATGTCATAAACAGAACACTGGCACCCTATATATAAAAAGATCCGGTTGCACAAGATTCAGCCTCTTAAAGAAAGTCCGAAATCCAAACAAGCCCGTGATTCTCAATTTTCAAAAAATTTGCCCACCATTCCCCTTTTCCAGATCTATCACTCAGACAAGACACATACAATTGATAGTTTGTACTCCTCCCCTCCTCCTCATCCAATAACTCTCTCCCTCCCTCCCTCAAGCAATCAGCAGCAATGCCAACTTCTGATACTGACTTCGATCTCAGCGTACGATCTCTCTCTCTCTTGCTCTTTCATTTTCACTCCCTGTATGTATCTCTTGACTCTCTCTCTTTTCTTTGCAGTCCTCTCCCGCCTCGGCCTTCTCAATCGGGTATGTTTGCTTTAATTTCTAGGGTTTCTTATCGATTTCAAAATGCGCACACACTCATGTTACTCTGACTGTGCAGAGAGTATACATTTGCTGATGTGAATAACTTGGAGCATTGTGCAAAGTACTTGAATCAGACTCTTGTTACCTTTGGTTTCCCTGCCTCTCTTGATCTTTTCGCTAATGATCCGGTCTGTTTTACTTCTTTTTTCTTGTTCGCATTTTATTCTTGTTAAATTCTATGTGATTTTTGTCAAATTTGTTGTGATTAGGTTTCAACCGCCCGAACCTGCAACTGCATTTACTCTTTGCTTCAACAGAGGCAGCGCGACGTTGAATTTAGAGAATCTGCCAGTGAGCAGAGACAGAGGTAGAAATTTGGTGTTTTAGTTTCTGAAGAGTCACTTGATTAAGTTTACTTTCTGAGTAAATGTGTAAATTTTATGTGGATTGACGGGTTACATTCAGCATTCAATTGTTTGATTTAATTTTAGTTCTCATTGTTTATATGGTGTTGGTATGGTATTTGGATGCTTAAATCTATGTTTCTACATCTTGTAGACTACTATCAGATATATCGAGATTGGAAGCTAAGGTTGAGAGGCTTGAGTCGCAGTTACAAGCCAAAGATAGAGAGATAGCTACAATAACTAGAACGGTTAGGGTTTTTTAGTTTTATGACATGAAATTATGTGAAGTTAGAATGATTGATCAATTTTTGATGTTTGTGCTAATTTATCAATAGGAAGCCAAAGCTACAGCAGCTTTTAAGGCCCAAATTGAAAAGCTTCAACAAGAACGTGATGAATTTCAAAGGATGGTAATTGGTAATCAGGTTAGGGTGCTTTAAACTCACTTTAAGTTTCTTTGCTTGCTTACTTACTAGTAGTGGAAAATGTGCTGAACTTGATGAGTATTGTTGATGTGATGCATTGTTGCTGCTAAAGCAAGTGAGGACTCAACAAATACATGAAATGAAGAAAAAAGAAAAGGAGTACATAAAGTTGCAGGTCGGTTCTCTTTTGCAAACAGAATTGTGCAGGGTTGCATGAGTACACAAGTTACCAACTACAGCAATGTTAATTCTCTTAATTATTTGCAGGAGAGGCTAAACCAAGTGTTAATGGAGAAAAAGAAGGAATCACGATCAGGCATGGAGATAATGAATTTGCTTCAGGTACTAATTCATTTAGTACATTGTTTCAATGTGATATAATTTTTGGCTTCTTCTGATGTAAAGATGATATTGCCTATCTGCTTGATTCTCTAAACAGAAAGAAGGGCGGCAGCGTGGGACATGGAATGGAAAGAAGGCTGATAATGATTTCTACAAGAAAATTGTATGCGTGTTGATTGGCTTATTTAACAATTATGCTAGTGAGTTTTATTTGACAACGTGCTATTGGCAGGTGGATGCTTGTGAGGCTAAAAATCAAGAGTTAATGGCAGAGAATAATGATTTAAGGGCATTGCTGCGGTCAATGCAGGTAGATTTTCATCACTCTGCCACTGTTTTTATGCATGCTATTTTTGTTATTTCATTAGCTTCTTCCTTGTTTTGATGGCGTGTAGAGTGAGTTAGATCATAGTAAAAATAGTGTTTTTCAATTCATAACATTTTTGTAGAGAATGGGCTGGTATGTTTTGTTTGATAGTAGTTTTTCATATCAAATTAGTGTCTAAGATGTAAGCTTTATTTTCCCCTTCATTACCCAAATCTTTTCCATATCCTTAGTCTTAATCCTTTGTTTGTAGAGCAGAAATTCCAAGTGCTAGAATCTATGATCACAGGTGCAATAAATGAAGTGTATCTCACTTTGAAAATCAGCTTGCCCCTGGATCTCTTATTTCAGATAAATAAAGATATTAGGAAGAACTTTCTCTTTGAAGAAAATAAATATAAAGATATAAAAGATTTTATACAACAATAAATGGCTTCACTATGTTTAATCATCAAGTCTTCAATTATTTGTGGTTTATACTAAAATCTTTGACTTTCTCTTGTGGCAACAAATTCTAACCTCAGTTGGCATGCTTGGCTTATAGGTTGATATGCGTGACTTCTTCAATGCACCAAATGGGTCATCCAAACAATCTCCACCTGCCAATGAGAGACTTGTAACAGACCCCTCACAATCTCCCTTGGGTGGGAGGACGGTATGAGAACTCCTTAAAGGATGCTTTTTTGTTTGTACTTAATGGGTCGAATGTTGTCTGTAATCATTGAATGCTTCCTAATTTACAGGATGTGTTTGACTTGCCTTTTCACATGGCTAGAGATCAAATTGAAGAAAGTCTCCGAACCAAGATGTCTTCCATAAAGGTATTTTCATTTATATCTCTACTTTGTTGGAGTATTGACCAGCTACTCTGCCAGCAAATGAAAATTTTAGTTTCTGATAAATTGCAAAATTTGATTAGTACTTCGTGTGGATCTGAACTATGTGATCATTCTCATCTTTAGATTCATAAAGTAGTAACTTTGGGAGTTGATCCATAATATTGGCCGCATCAAATTGTTGACACATTTATACTTTTGTAAATTTGAAGGAGCGTATGGTTCAACTACAAGATGCACAGAAAGGAGCAGAAGTCACTTCTGAAGCGACTGAGAGAGAACTAGAGCTCGAAGCTCAACTTGTTGAGGCAAGAAGCATAATCCAGGAGCAGGTATTTGCCATCGTTCAAACATCATAAATTATAGCATTCTAGTTTAGTTGCTATTTAGTCTAAGTGATCTATAAGACGATTGATTTGCTGTTATTTTTTGTTTATCATTGAAGAGTTTGATTAAGCAAAAAATCAGATTTGCGTTTAAAGGAGACTACTAAGCTATCTGGATGCATTGAGGCCGCACTAGTTCTTTCTGTTCCTTTTCATTTTTTCACAGTCTCCCCTCGCTTGACTTACCTGTTCAAGTATATTTATTGCATTTTCTCTAAAATTTTGTCATCTAGGTTCTCTCGTATGTTTGGAAGTTGTTTTGATAACAATACTGTATTTTTTGGTGATGATTCACACCTTTCAAGATGTTTTTCATCTTTTCATTTCTAACATAATATTGTTACACTAAAAACACCTAGAAGTATTATTATCCTGCCATTTTGTTATTGTTTATTGTTTGATGATATTAGGAATATAATTGTTGGGTTTTGTTGCAGGCATCTATAATGTCTAAGCATCTTGCGAAGTCAGAGAGGCCAAGGTATTCCACTGACTACTCATGTTCTGTGGAACACTGTATTTCATTAGGCAACTTTGCAGGAGATTAATGGCCTTTTAATTTTGACAGGGAATCTATCATCTCTTCACCAGCTGAGGTACGATATACATCTTCATTGCATTAACACCAAAAATAAAAAAGTTTATCACTCTGCTTTGGTGGTACTTGCCAGATTTAGATACTTAATGGTCAAACATTAGCTTTTCTGATTTGGAGAATTGTGGTCGATGCTGGAGGTGTTCAGTTTGGGTGTTGACCAATAATTTAGTGTAACACGGAACTCTGCTTGGAGTATTAGCCTACTTTGCCCATGCATGAACATGTCTTCCAGCAAATCATAAAATTTGAGGAAAGTGATTCTTAACCACGTGATAAAACTGAGCTTTAGATTCATAATTGTTGTCTTTAGGAGTTGATACATAATTTATGGGTTTACACGGGACTCTGGTTGGAATACTGACCTTCTGGTCTGGCCTGTTTTTGTAAATACTGACAATCTTCTGTCTAATTTCTAGTCAGCCAACCTGAAATGCAATTTCTAAATGTTAATGATGTTATAGTTTTATTATTATTTGGTCATTATATGGATTGAAACTAGAAGGAAATGTAGTTATGCTCTCAAATATTTTATTTATTCTCAAGAATGGAGGATTAGGAGTTTGAGTTAGTGGAGTTAGATTGGTTACATCTGCTTTTACTAGGATGTATATTGTAAGATTTTCTGTTGCATTTGTGTATACAAAATATATACCATGGTTGTTGATCTCATTGTCTCCCTCGATTTTCTTTCAGGGAGTACGAGACCAACGTGGTTGATGGCACTGTCTCCATCTTTGGCATGAAGATCGATTCAGTTGGCTGCATACAAAGGTGAAGGAGCCCAGCATGTATGTAAACATTGTATACTTTTCTAACCAGAATATCCAGTATGGGTTGTCCTGTTTGTTGCAAAACCTTGAGAGCATAGTTGATTCTTAGCTGTGGTGTTAATGTAATTGGTGTCTTGCATGTGCATACAATTGCTTCTAGTGCAATTTCATCCATCCATCCATCCATCCCTTAGTTGTTTATGGTTCTGCGAATCGGGCTCCCCATCTGACATTATGTTGCTTCTGCAAGTCGTTCTTGGAGCTCATATTCTTAGTTGGATTTTGCTTGTAACCTTCGACTATATAAATTATAAGGTTTAAGTGGCAGTTCTTCCTTGGAATTGTGTTCCAGAACAGCTACTCCTTGAGAAAAGATACCGGAAAGGTTACACCGTTTTTCTATTTATCAGTGCATAAAAAAAAGAATAAGGTGTTGGAATTTTGTTTTAAACATGGTTAATGAATACATTTAAAATAAAATTAAAAATGGGGTCTATTTTTTAGATTAAAATTGTAGAAATTCATCTTTTTAATATAATCTATACGAAAAATTAATATGATTATAATAAATTATAAAGAATAAAAAATTGATTTCAAATAAAATTTCTTTTATTTTAAAAGGTATTGAAGTTTTTAGAAGACTTAAGGAATGTGTTTCAGACTTAAGCCAGATGAGTGTCTTGACTTGGGTCAAACCTGGAAAACAAAATAAGTTTTTGAATTATAAAATAAATATTTTTTGCTATAAATCTATTTTGTCTTGAGTTTGGGTTTGTAAATTTTTTGGTGGAAGAAGAATTATTTTTTTTCTAACCTATTAGTTTGTTTACAGCATGAATAAAAGTTTGATTTGATAGATTTTTTTTCCATAAACTTGAACATTTTTTTCAATGTAAAGAATATAAGATTTAAAGCTAAAAATCATTGAGTATAATATTATTTGATGATGATAATTAAGGTTGATAATGATAGAAGTTAATTCACTTAATATTTTTTTTTTATATAAATTTTGGTTTCAAAATCTTCTATACAAAAAAGGATGAAAAAATTGTTTCTGCACTATTTTCTCTCTAGATTTTATAGACTTTTCTTGACCTTTATTTTTCAACTTATTCTTTTCTGTTTTAATCTCTTTATTTTTTTCTTTTTCAGTTTTTTTTAGAAAGACATCCAAGTTATATTTATTTTTATTTATGTATCTTTTTTAGAAGTGTATTTAAATAATGTGATATTATTAGAATTTTAAGTTTTATTGCATAAATTCTATTTGCATCAAGTCATGAACAATAAAACTTTAAAATCAAAGGATTAATCCTTCACAACAACTAAATTCAATTTAATCAGATTTAAGTGCTTTAACAAGTAATTGCCCTACATTGTTTTATCTTAAACTTAATATATTAAATGATTAGTATGCTAGGATTGTGTTTCAATCTTTTATATAATTTTGGATATACACTTAGTTTGTATGCTAGAATATTATATGATGTTTAGTTTTGACTGCATGTTTGCCATGATATATAATATTGCATACTTATAAATTAAACTTGTATGAACTCTTCTCTATACTTGGACAACTAATTTGATTAGTTTACTCTTATAATGATAAACTAAACATCTATCCTCATTAGTATAGTGTTTTAGACAATAATCTCAAGCCTTTATTAAAATTACATCTTGAATGGATAGGACAATATACTATATGATGTGTGTAGTTCTATTAAGAGTGCTATGACTCTATGAAAAGATCTGGATAAAAAATACAAGGTTAAAAGATGCCAAAGTTCACAATCTATATATTTTTGGATTTTAAGATTATATATTCAAGGATTGTTATAAAACAAGTTCAAGAATTTCAACCATCTTGCATGGTATTCATGTTGAAGGTATGTATCTGGGTGAATCCTTTCAAGTAGTAACAATTATTGAAAAATTGCTACCATCTTAGAAAGACTTTAAGAATCACTTTAATCATAAGCACAAGAAAACAAGAGCTGAAGACCTTATTTTATGAATGAGAATAAAAAATGACAATAATTTATTCAAAAGAGCAGCTAATTCTTCTAGTATGGCTCCTAAAGAAAATATTGTAGAATAAGTGGTAAATTTCCATAATAAAAACCAAAAGAAAAGGATTCTTATGAAGGGGAAGAGAATTGTTACTAAGTTCAATAGCAAATGCTTTATCTGCAACAAGACTGAACACCCAGCCAATGATTGCAAAATTGGTTCCAAACAAGGGAGCCCTAAAAAGGGAAGGATTTATCAAACCAACATCACCAAAATTGATCATCTTATAAATAAATTTTTATAAATGAACTTGTTTGCTATTGTTTTTGAAGTCAATCTGATTAATAATTCTAAGCAATGATGGGTTAATATCGATGCCACAAGACATATATGTGTCAAGAAGAGAATTTTTTTACTTAAAAAAAAAAGGTGGAGAACACCTATACATGGATAATTTATCAACCTTCAAGGTACAAAATGCTGGGAAGATCATATTGAAGATGCCTTTTGAAAAAATGTTCACCATTAACAATATATTTCATGTTGCTGACATTAGAAAAAGCTTAGTGTTGGACTCATTGTTAAGCAAAAATAATTTCAAGATGGTATTTAAGAGTGACTAAATTGTATTCTCTAAAAATGAAAGGTTTGTAGAAAAAAATATATCTTAGTGATGACCTATTCAAATGTAATGATCATTATAATTAATGTTGTTATTGTTGTTGTTGATGATGATAATAATAATAATGCCTTTTTTTTTTTTTACTTATTTGAGTATTGTGATTTGTGGTATGACAAGTTAGGATATATGAATTATAGTTGTATACAAAGATTAATTAACCTTAAATTATTACCAAGTATGGTTTTTGAGTAAAATCATAAATGTGATATTTTTGTAAAATCAAAATTCATAAAATCTTCTTTTTAAACAATTAAAAGAAGTAATGAACATTTGTACTTAATTCACTTGGATATTAGCGATTTAAAATTTATACAAACTAGAGATGAAAAAAAGTATAACATTACTTTTATAGATGATTGCATAAGATATTTTTATATTTATTTACTTAAAAGCAACAATAAGACTCTTGAAATATTTAAATGTTGCAAAAATAAAGTTGAAAATCAACTCAATAAAAAGATAAAGATCTCAATTCAACCATTGGATCGAGCTAAAGGTATACCAGAGGTTTTCAGAGATCTTGTTTTATATTGGGTTAAAATGTTAGGTCAATTAAAGTTTGGATAGACATCGTGATACATGCAATAAGTTGTACAAGTTTTACTATTTGTTTCCTTATGATTTATGGACTTCTTATTTAGCAACGACTCATTTTCTACAAGAAAAATATAGGTGGAAACAATTGAGATTATTTTAACAAGGGTTTCCATGTCATCAAATTGTGCTTCTTTTTGTGTCGTGGATTTCCTTATTGGAAATGTTTTCTTATAATTCAAGGAAATTAGAGACAATTTTGGCCTTATATTTTCGAATGCATAGTCTTACTTTGACAAACATAATTTTTTCATCCAACAATTGGATTGAGTGAAAATTTTTTCAAATAATTATACAGGCCACTGTTGTTAAAATCACAAGTTGACTCTTAAAATCGTACGATTTTATGAGTTAACATGTATTTAATGTGCAAAATCAGACTAAAAACTTGAAAATTAGAAAAATCGGACTTAACTTGTGTAAAATTAGTAAAATTAGTAAACTCGATAAAATCGGTTTGATTTTACGAGTTTACTAAATTTATGATACGAACCAAGTCATGTCCAAATTTAACCTTAAAATACCTGCTAACCAGTTTTGCGATATTGAACATATCTTTCAAATTGTGTATTGGATAAAGCTGAAAATTTATAGGGAAATATTAGACACGTGATAATATATTGTGGTAAATTTTCAAGTCAAATTAAGTTCGGAAACATAATATTTCAGAGGGTTAAAGTTAGTAGAGGAATCTTGTTAAATATATCAAACTAGACCTTTGTGTACTGTTTGAGACATATCTGGAGCTATCGGTGGACTTTTTATACGATTAAAGTTGGGTCGAAAACTAAACATCTAATGCTTTTCAACCATATATCGTAGGCCAAGTAATTTATCTAGACGATAGAGAACAACATATTTTAAATCAGAACATAAATATGTCAAGAATATGCAAAAATTAGAGATTTAAGTTACCTGGAGAAATTTTAACATGAAGACTTTTTTATTTTATTTTATTTATTTAATTAATTTTAAATAATTATTTTGAATTTGAATTTTTTTCTAGCGCATTAGACATCGTTTAGGGGTTTATTTAATTTTCAATGCTATATCTCTCTCTCATTTTTTCTTCTTTCTCTTTTCTCTATCCTTTCCTTAGGGTCGAACTCTTTTTTAATATCAAGATAATAACTATGAATAGCCTTGCACTGGCCTGGAAAATTATAAATATGTCATGTCATTTGCTTATTATATTAAGTTTGATCATAATTTTTTTTATTGTTTTTTTTATTGTTTTTTATTTTGTTTTGAATATGTTTTTATTGATTTCATTTCAACGTTGTCCATTAACATTTGGTTTCATTTGATTTTTATATAAAATTTGATCATTATTTTTTTATTGCTATTTTTTTATCCTTTTTTAATTGTATTTTGTTTTTCAATTTCATCCATCAACATTCTATTCTATTTTATTTTTATATCAAATTAATTTGGGATCTATTCTTTTAATTGTTATTTTTTATTGCTTTAGATCCTCTTTTAAATTTGAATTTTTTTAATTTCATCATTTAATATTGAGTTAATTGGGAATTAGCCTTCATAATTTTTTCAGTACGGTAATCCTGGTCTTGTGACTTGGGTCATGAGTATAAAATGTTAACTTGGGTTGACATCAATTTTTTTTAATTTTTTTTTACATCGGTTTTTTTTTCCGACATCATCATTCAACAATGAGTTTATTGGAGATTGAGTTCCATAATTATTTTCTCTTTCTTTTCTATGAGGTCATTTCTGTGCCATGATCTAGGTCGCATGTCTAGTAGGTTTGCCCAAGTTAGCTCGGATCTTTTTTTTTTTCTAGTCATTGTTTTAACACTAAATATGTTTTTGGCTCCACCCTTTAACATTTTATTTCTTTGAGAGTTGGGCTTTATATTTGTTGTTGTTTTTTCTTCCACTAGGTTATCCTTTTCGTATTATTCGACTCATGAGATTTGGTGGCTTTGCCCATATTCGCTGGTGTTTTAATTTTTTTGAGATTGTTTTTTTTTTGACTGATTTTTTTAGGTTCAACCTTCTACATTTGAATTGTTGAGAATCGAGCATCATTTATTTACTTTCAATGAGATTAGTTTGGCCTTACGACTCAGGTCACGAGTTGCGATGCTAACTTGGGTTGACTTGGACTATTTTTTATTTTTATTTTCATCATTTAACATTGAATTGTCTTAGAACTCAACTTTGTTATTTTTGTTTTCTTTTGGCAAGCATTCTTTTTCTCTAGGTCATCGTTATCACGTTTTTGTTTTTAAATTTCGTTCATGTGTTATCGTTGTTTTTTTTATCATAGAATTAAATGAAACCATCTTATTAGATCTAATAATTGGTTTGGCTTATAACGAAGCGCGGGTCGACTATCTAGTAATGAACTAAACATTTATGTTCACTGCAACATAAGAAAATTATTGAAAATTCAAAAGAGAATCACAACCCATTGCTTTTTGCATCCGTCTAAGTTGAATTCTTGTTAAAAACATCTTAAAACATAGATAGGAATTGTATGTGCCTTGGGACGTATGGTAGTCCATGGTTTACAAAATCACAAAGATTTTATGAAATTATATGTTTTGTTTGTCCTTATTAAAAAAAGAGCCAACTTACCATGTGTTATACACTAAAATTGACAAAAGAGTTATGAAGTTTGGACTAGAAAGAAGATGTCAAACTTGATTGCAGACCGAACTTTATCACTTGGACGTGGATGGTGAATGGAAGGTATAAAGAGTCTACATGGTACAAGATCCTTAAAACAAGAAATGAGTGGGTAGTTACCTTGAGTAGTTACCATAAGTTATCTTAAATAAGATGAATGGGTAGTTACTAGAAGTTATCTTAAACTTTTCTATTTAAAAAAGGAGGCAAGACAATCAAGGAGAACACAACTAAATAACACAACAAAACAACAACTACTGCATTATAGTTCAATCAAGTTCATAGGATCTTCAAACTTATTTATCAAGTAGGCATGCAATTGTAAATTGATAACCAGTAGGTGATAACTTGGTAGGCAGTAATTCTATAGGTGATAGAACAGTAGACAATAAATCTGTAGGCGATGGTATAATAAGCGATAACTCTATAGGCAATAATCAAATATGCTTGTAATTTCAATTCCAAAAACAAAAAATACCAAAAAAGTATTCTATCATCTAGGAGTTCCAATTCGTGGATGCATTCAGAGTATGAATCACTCTATGAATGCAAGTATTCCTTTCCTATTCTAAGTTATTGAGTTTACTTTACATTCAAGTTGTTTTAATTATTTGGTTATTTCTTCAGTTGAACTACTGTCTATATGAAAATAGATTTAATTAAATTAATACCCGTGTAACTCTGTAATATAAATTTGAAATTATGTGAGTAAATTTAGAACTAAATCAAGAGTTCAAACCAATTAACTTAAAACTTCAATCTTAAATTGCAAAATCCTTTTAACTAAGACAGACACAAACTAACCTATATCAAACACCATGTTTCTCTTTTGTAACACAACTCTAGTAAAGGCAACATTGACACTGTACTATAATCCTAATTTTGGCTAAATATAGATATAGCTCTCTAATACTCACCATCTATTACTATTAGCATAGTATATTTAAGTCATACTACGAATAACATGTGTTTTACAGTTCAATCATCACTATGTGTACTTTGATTTAAGAATATTGACATATTTAAGGTATTCTCAGTCCACGTTTTATTATCAAGATATAAGGTGTGTTTGGGAACACGGGGTAAACGGTATTCTTTAAATTTTGAATTTTTTTTGTTTAAAATGAATTTTTTTATATTTTCAAATCGTTTTGATGTGTTGATGTCAAAAATAATTTTTTTTAAAATAAAAAAACTTCATTTTACTACATTTCTAAGTATAAAGCATTTTGAACCGTCACTGTTACCACAATCTCAAACACACAGTCTTTTTCCGATCAGGTTTCAAAGCATTTCCGAATTAGTGTCTTACCATAAATTTTTGTCCTCCATCCTTTAGAATTTGAAATCCTTAATAAAGATTGACTTAGTAAACAAATTCGCTAAATTACCGACACGATCTAATCTATAATGCAAGCACGTTGAAATATCTCTTTCGGTTTGTTTTTTTGATTCCTCTAACCTCCAATATACAATTATTCCTTCCAAGTCAAAATGAACATTCTTAATTAATCAACCAAATGCATTATTTAGACAAGACATATGTGCCATCAGTCCAATGATGAGCTCTTTCTTGGGCCAGTGAGTTAAAATGCATGGATACCTACGAGTTTGCAGAACCAATAGCGCGCGCGCATGCATTATTAAATTAATCCGAAGAGAAATTCTCTCTTTCAAAATTCTTGTTTAGCATGAAGACCACCCTTTTTTTCCACGATTAGGTTAACAACCTCATTAATATAATAATCTCCACTTGCTTTAGTAAAATCACGAGTTAAGGAAAGGAAGGAAACCCCTCAAAAGTCAACTGAATATACAATTCGTCTTACGTATAGATTCAGTGAAAGGTGACTTCGAAACGGGGACTTTTTCCTCTGTGGCAGCAATAACTTCATAAAATGATGGTGGTCGCCTGGTGGGCACTTTGACAGGGCATTTTAGTCTCTGGGCTGAGGGATCTAGGGTTATTTTGGAACTTGTGCTCTCACATCATGCTTGCTTGGCGTTTTCATATGCTGGTTTATGGGTTTTAGACTGACTGACAGGCAGAGAATTATGGAGCTAGAGGTAAAATATATAGCAAGAAAAGTTTGGCCATTGGCTTAAAGGTATGGTAATTGCATCTGCAACAGAAGCCGCCCAACAAAACCCAAATCTTAATTAACGTAACCTTAAGAACAAAGCCTATTCCTCTCTTTTCATCTGTTTTTGCTTGCCTATAACTAAACGAACTCGAGTCGCTCAAAAGAGAAGAAACCACAAATATTCAAAGTGAGAAAGGAAAAGCGGGATCATGTAGCCCAGACTACACCATTTGCCTAAGAAAACGGAGAATCTAACTCTCTCTCTCTCTCTCTCTATATATATATATATATATATATATATAATAGCTTAATGAACTTATATCCCTCAACAGCAAAAAACATTTCCATCATTGCATCACTACTGTTTTACAGAAACAGCACAAGTTAGCTACTAAATTATTTAGGCTATTGAAATATCATCCAGATATTTGTTATGGATTTTGTCCGTGGCGGTACTGATACTGATCATGAGAAGAAAACTTCTGTTCTTCAAGGAGATAATTTCTTCATCGATAGAGTTATCTCAAGAAACTCTTCTGTGGGTTGCTCTTCGCGTATATTCTACTACCGGAGTGCAGAAGGGGTACCATTTAAATGGGAAATGCAGCCAGGTACACCCAGAGATCCCCCCAAAGAAGAAATTATTCCAGCACTTAGCCCCCCACCGGCTATGCTCAGTTTAGGGTTGCCAAAGCCATGCATAGATATTGAAGAGCCTAAGACTTCAATGCGGTCAAGGTTCAGATTCTGGAAACACATCAAGAAAAATAAAAGAAACAAGAAATCCCAACAAGGGTCTGAGGGAAATAATGTTGTAAATATTGCTAATGATGAGTCTTGTACATTTGAAAGGTTTGATTTTTATGGCTCTGATAATGGTGATTTCATGGCCTCGTCTCCGCGCAATTCAAGCTCTTCATCTTCACTATCTTCCTCTAATGGCCATTCAAGGCAATTGTCGAGAATTGAGAGTCCTTCTAGGGGATCAACGCAAGAGCCTCATGGTTGCATTCCTTGGAATTTTAACGCAGTTCTTGTTAGTGTTGCGAGGCGAAATATCTGACAATTTCCCTTGAGATCATATGCTATCTGTAGTAATCATGCGGTAAGAATATTAATTGGTTTTCTGTGCTTTGTTTGGTGATACAAATCAAGAATTTCGTGGGGCTACATATTATAGTAATTAGTTATGTATATCAACATCATATGTATTATTACTCCGAATTATGCGTTAATTTATAATAATTTTCAGCATCAAATTAATGATCAGCTACTGGCTCCCGTTTTTGCCTTAATCAATATTGCTTCCATGATTAGTCTTGCTGTTTCACTTCAATCGGTATTTTAGCTGAATACTACAAATCAAGAGAAAAAAAAAAGTAAGAGAAAATCATATTCCTTTCATCAGTGCTTCTTTTAATTTAGTGGTTAGGTTTAATTTTTTACCCTTTTTTTTTGTATATTTTAGAAAAATTCAAAAAATATATATATTTTCTTAATAATTTTAGTTAATTTCAATCATTTTGTTATTTTTATTTAATTTTTATATATGTGTAAAGAAATTTTCAAAATCATACAAAATAAACAGAAAAAAATATAACTGAGGTTAAAATTAGACCAATAATTAAACATCACATACGGAAATTTCAAACCGTCATTTTTAATTGGCAATCGGTAATTGTTACTAGGTAAGAATGACAATCCGTCCGAGCCCCTCTCATTTCAAGAGATAGCCGGGAAATAATCCTAATCCCTGCATTTTGTTTAGTGGAAGTCAGGTGTACTTCACCATAATTGGTTTTATTTATTTTTAGATGTATTATATAGCTCACTCCAATTTTCAAAATATTAATTGTTCCTCCCTCAAGAACAAAGGGGATTTTTTGAATTTGTTGGCAGGTTCTTCTTAATTAATTAGCACATGTATGTATTTTTTATACTGTAATCTGTTTAAGAGATTCTAGGTGGGGAAGAAGGGAAAAGAGAATTTTTTTTTCCCTTCATTTTGATGTCTTTTTAGCTTTTTGGGCGAATACCACCTATCCATGGCATTGAGTTTTGCTAGTTTTACTTTTAGTGCATTCATGAATTTACAGATTTTGTTGGGGGTGGAGGATGAAAAACAGAAATGTAATTAATATACATGGGGGACGGGATTTGTGAGTGATGACTTGAAATAATTAATAGTCAACTTTTCTAAGTCGGAAGTTAATTATAACATTTTTTGAAAATCTAAAGTTGGAGGATTCCAAAAAGGTTTACCAAGGAGTAATATGCTAGGTATAAAATTAAAACTTGCTCATGTGCTTTATTGAGAATTTAATTTCATCCCTCCTCGATTGTAAGAGTTTGAATATTATTGTTTTCTTATGTAAAATTAATTTAAATTTTGAATGAGGTTTATTAAGATATAATATATCAGAGATAAATAAATTTCGATAGTGTTTAATTACTGTATTGAGATAAAAAAAATAAAAATAATGGAGACAAAACAGAATAGAAGATGGATATAAAATTTTGTTTGGTAGTGGTGTACAAGACATAATAATTATCTTTGTATCCTTTTTGATTGATGGTGGATAAAATAAAATAAAATATAAAAAATATATTGTATCCTTAATATATATTACTCTTGAACTTACATATTTTAAAAAATAATAAAATATTATTTTTTTACTTTAGATTTTTTAAGTGTTAAAATTAATAATAGCACAATAACCATAATTATAAAATTTGGATCTGCCCAAAACTCGGGACTCGAGGTCTGGACATGACCCAATCAAAAATCCAGGTTGATCCATGACCCAGTGGACCCAAGATAAAACTAGGTCAAAACCCATTGACTTTGTTTGTCAAAACAACTTGATCTTTTTTTTAAAAGAAATGATTAACTCAGGTTAATTATCTCGACTTGTAACGTGAGCCTTTCCTCGAATCGACTCCAGAATAAGTTTTAAAATTAAAATAATAACCATTTTTTATATGTCTTAGTTGAATAACTTTAGAATTAAAAGTTTTTTATATTGACATTTTAGGGATAAATAATAATAAATATTATTTCTAAAGACATGTCCTCCTAGTATCTTTTTTTTTGTGGAAATATAGGCATAATTGTTTTTATTGGGCATATTTAACAAACTGAGAATCATTAATTTAAAATCACCCCACCAAAAAAAGAAAAACAATGAAAGAGAAAGAAAAGAAAGGAAAAAGAAAGGAAGGGTTTTATTTACTGTGGAAAGGTTCATACAAACATGTTAAAAGTATTAACACTTTTCTCAATTAGGAAGATAATATTTTTGGTGAATTAGAGAAACAATTAGATTTGTGCAATTATTTTCATGTGTCCAATGGTATGGTATGATTTAGTTTCCATATGAAGGGACATGTGATTCTATAAATTTGCCTGGTGACAAAATCCAATTTCTGTGCATCTAAATGATTAGAAGCCAACGCTAGCTGGGGCAAATTGGCGCCATTAGAACAAAAAGAAGATGACTTTAGAGGGCATCAAAACTGGAAGAGAAGAGAGAATTGTGTCTCTGTACCAAGTCGACCCTGGCTTCTACAAGAAAATCCTCTCTAGGAATTCCTCTCTCAAATGTTCCAGTAGCATTTCTATTTACCGTAACCCTGGAGAGGTCCCTTTCACATGGGAAATGCAGCCTGGGAAGCCTAGAGAAGCATCTAAAGCTGAGATAGCACGACCACTTAGGCCCCCACCCGCCGTCCATGGCTTGAACATGCCGAAGCCGCCACGGTTTCATCACTCGGGGCCTCTGGCTTACTTGCTGAGGCACCTCGAGAAAGTGAAGAAGATCAAGAACATGCAACTTGGGCTACCACCAGCTGTTCCAAGCTGGAGCATTCTCCACATGGGGGCTAAAGTTAAATTTTTGAAGAGCTCGGAGAAAGTAAAGAAAATCAAGAATACCCGTATTGGAAAGAAAATCAAGAATATTTATCTTGGTAAGAAATCGAAAGCAAAGCCTGTGGAGACTAATATTGGCTTTGCTAGTGGTACAGATGAAAGTGACGGTTTCAGGTCCTGCATTGATTTTACGCCATCACCTTCAACTTATGATGCGTGTGGTTCTTCACTTTCTTCATCATTTTCGTTTAATCAAGCCAAGAAATCGCCGAAAAGATTGCGATCATGGAATCTATCCATGAAACTTCCGAAATGTAGAACCAACAATTGATCATCCGAATGATTCTTACGCTACTATTGCTGCTATCCAGGAGAGTTAACTCCATTTTTTTTTAATGCAATTCAGTGTTAAAGGTCATTTGTTATTTGTCGCTCTAATGCATTGGTTTTTCTTTTTTAAGATTATAAAATACATGGGATTCGAAATGAGCAGGGTTTTCTTTTTCCTCATCTTGAATTCGAACTTGTAATTCTTATAAATATGTATAAATATGTACCTTTTATTTCATTAACATGCCTCCTTTGTTCATCGGAACTACTTAATTTCTTATACACTAAAAGGAAAGAGGAAAGATGGAAGATTGGTTTCTCATAAATGAAAACGAAAGATGAAAGAATTGTGAAGACAATGATTTCTCATACACTAAATAATGAGACAAAATAGAAATTCAGAGTAAAATTCCTAAACTTTCGATTCAAAATTTAAGCAATCTACGTGGAGAAACCATAATCCAACAATAAATAATTAAAAATCTTGTATGTGTATATTGTTTGAACAATTACTTCGCTAGTTTGCTTCTTAAATAAGAGATACGCATAGAGATTCGGTGACAAAAAAAACCCCCAAAAAGTGAAAGTGAGTCCCTCAACATATGATTTTCCCAATTGATTCCCCGGTCTAAATAATTAAGTATAAAACTAAAAGTAGTGAGTTTTACACAGTAGCTAGCATTGTTCACACTCACAAAACATTTGGACTTCCTGTGTGTTTTTTAGCAATTCATTTTAGTTTTTAAAGTTTAATTTTGAACAATTAAATCCTAATTGAAAACCAATTGCTTTAGATTCTTACTCAATGGTGGAATTGGAAAAGGAGGGTTCAGAATGAAAAAGGCATCAAACATAGATAGCATGCCACAGATTTTAAGAAAAAAACACTTAGGTCCTCAAACTTTCAAAATAAAGCAAATTATACAATTTAGATCTTCTTAAATTTTTTTAAAAATCAATTTTGGTATAAAATTTTATTTGTATTATTTCTGAGTCCCTAGATCGAGATAGGAGAAAGAGACCGGGCTCACCTGATTCTCGCAATGAGAAAGAAAGTCGTCGTTCAAACTATTTCCGACCACCAAAATGGAATTTGTTTTGTGTCCATGGGTTCCATGAAATGAAAGGGGCTTAATGATGGTTTTTTGGTGCCTCAATATTTCCTAAAAAGATAGATCTAGGCCGAGAAAGATAAATCTAAACCGATTTGATTTCAGGTTTTTGATCTCATTTTTGGGTGTTTTGAGTTGATAAATTGGTTTGTGAGTGTTTCAAGGGTATCTCGTGAGGTGGTTTTGAGTTGAAATGACTTAAAAATTGGGTGGTTTTTGGCAAAAAAACATTGCCCTGACGTTCTCGCCACTGCAATGGTGGCCGAAAAATTGGCTTGCAAGCGACACATCGTCTACCTTGAAAGGCGATGTGTCACTTATGTATTTTAAAAAAAAAATAGAGGTGGACGACAGGTCATCCATCCCTTTAAAAAATAATTAAAAAAAGAACTAAGCCTAAGCGTGCGACTTGGGCTTGAAGGCCTACCCACGTGCCTAGTTTTTGTGTTTGGGCTTTGTTTGGGTCCTTTATTTAACACGCGCACGCGCGCGCGCACACACACACACACACACATATATATATATATATATATATATATATTAAGTATAAAATTTAAAAAAATTATTTAACCCATTTGGATCCACAACACCCTAACTATTATTTTTTTTCTTATTTTGAATTTTTTATTGATACCTTTTTTAATATGTATTTTTTAAAAAAATATTTTTTACATTTATGTTTAAATTAATATCGCTCATTTGTGATTCTTTTTTATTTGCTTAGTTAACCTTTTTGGATAAAGATTTTTATAAAATTATAAATGTTTATCTTTGTGATCTTTTGTATAGATAAACTATGTTTTTTAAAATAAAAAATATTTATCTTATATAATATTTCTAAGATGTGCAACTTTGCATAATATATCTTTTCCTTTTATTTTATTCAAACAATTTAATGTGGGTGTCTATTTTTATTATCATTTGATTGAATAAAAATATTATTTTAATAAAAAAATTATCAAATACAATCAGATAAATGTCTTGTCTTGGGAGATTAAATATCTTGATCTATACTCATCTCTCAATTTTTCCAGTTTTATTTTTAATTATTGTTAATTACTTTTTATTTTTAATTTATTAGCACACATAATTTTTGATTTATTTTATTACAGGTATGCATAAAAATATTTATTTTCACTTACAAAAAATTAGCTACCAAAATACATTAAAAAAAACCTACATATACAACTTTTCTTATAATAAATAAAAATATCTAACTCGCCGCGGAGCACAAGTCACATAATTAGTTATTATCTAGATGTCATCAAATTGCCTGATTTCAAGATCCAAACTAAATTGTGGACCACATTGAACCGGATGGGAGCAAAATTGGGTGACATTGAATAGATTGGGGGTTCAATTGAAAAACTAATTAATTTGTTGAGGGAGTTAAGGGTGAATGGAATAAATAGGTGGATGGAATAATTTATTTAATTTGTCCTTTCTCCTAATAACAAGTACGGAAATAAAATGAAGAGGACGGGTAATGTACTGCTACTATAAAGTTTTTTTTAAAAAAATTTTTATTGCCTTTATCTTTTAATTCAAAGTTTTTAATTCGGAGACCCGCTCGTTGGATGGATGATCTTGTGTGATCTCTGTTTATTTAGAATGGTTAATAATGTTACGATGGTAGATTTAATATCAATTTTTGCAATTTAATGTGTTTCCATTTCTTTTCGTTTTTCTACATTGCAACCCTACCTATATATATATATATATATATATATATATATATATATATATAATGTTTTGTAACCGAAATTTAGGATTGAATGTAATTTGGTAGCAATTTTTTTAAAATTTTTTTACTATTTGTCATAATCCATGTTTAACCTTAGTTTTTAAAGTATTTTAATTTCTTTATTTTTTTAAAATATTTTTATATGATTTATTTAATTTACAATCATTTTATAATTTTTGATATTTTCTTTATTTATCTTATTTTGTATAAGTTTTTATTTAAAAAAAAAGATGAAAGAAAAAATAAAAAAGATTAGAGAATAAAATTGTGCACAAAGAAGAAAAGAAGTAAGATGACAATGATCAAATAACATGAAGAAAAATAACGCAAATTATAAAAATAAAAATAAATAGAGAATCGAATAACATTTAAAAAATTATAAGAAGAGAATTTAAACATTCTTTTTAAAAAATTAATTAATCTTTGATCACATAATTTTCCAATTAAAAATCCATATAAGGAAATAAGAAAAAATCTCACAATATTATTTTCTAATTTTGACTTTTCTTATATAAATAGAGATAAGAAAATCTTAGAGAAGAACAAATTAGCCAACCCTAAAAAAAACCCAAAATAGAACAAATAAAAAGAAACCTTTTCTACCTAAACACCAAACCAATTGTAACCCCTGTGTTCTCTTTTTCTTTCCACCAAAATTCAATCACACGGTCTCTACATCCCTTTTTAGCATCTCTCTCCTCTCTAGCATTCTTGATGCAGTCGAGCTTATGAAAATTAAAGATTCTAAGCATTTGAGTAAAGATCTCACATAACTAAATAGGAATCCAATCTAGATAGAATATGTGAATGGCATAACAAGAGCTTTTATGAACCAGTGAGACAAGTCTAGATTTAAAAGAAAGTCTAGTATTGCCAAACTATGTTAGTCATTTAAATAGTGATAACGCTAGATCCAACGGTTGGGTTGGTCTCAAGTTTTTCCAGGTTATTCTATATGTATTTTTCTTATAAAAGGATACCTTACTTATTAGACCATTGAATCTCCTAGAATTAGACTTAGAAGTTGTTGTCTTAACCAATTTTGTTATTTTGTTTTTGTTTATTTATGGATTTTGTTTTAATTTCCACTACGCCTTCGGATTTTTGGTTGTTTTCTAGTAGAGATAAGGCTTTTTTTGGCCTATTTAAAGGTTTTGAAAACCTTTAAAAGACATACTTCATTAGCCTTATTTTTAGAGAAATAAATTGTGAATTAAAGGCTCACATCTACAACCTTGTTTGCTCATTAAATATTTTTGTCTTGTTGCTATCTTTATAGATTCCACCTGCATCAGTTCCTCTCCAATCATGGTGACACTGCCTATAACCTCTCTTATTAAAGTCACAATTTCCAATTAACAACAAGAAATAAATAATGCCAGTACAACCACCACCTTTATTCATCTTTTTATAGATCATCAACTCTACCACTATTCATATAACATCCATGATATCAAGCAAACCCACCACCATTTCCACACTAAAAGTAACATTATTAACCCAATCCTGAACTTATCGAGCAACTCCACGCCTAAACACCACCATAATAGCTTTGATAGCTTAAAATTTTAGTCATGAAATCATCATAAATTTCACTCCTAAATCAACCTAAAATTCCATTCTTCAAGTTAGGTTGTTTATGATTTTTTTTACAAGTGTAGTGTTAGCACATGGAGTACATATTGGCTCATGATTTCCACATGTTACCGATACTTGATTTAGTTCTAGCAACTTCCAGGCCACTCTAGCAAATTTCAAAGGTTGTTTTCATACCCCTAACACATTAAATTGTTTTATTCAACAAATTTTTAACTTGTAATTGGTTTTTGAACTAAGATGAATTTATGTTTGGTTTGATCGACATGTGAATTTGTTTTTGTTGTTTTTTATTTACCATGTCAATTGATTTATACCTTTTGTATTCTAAACTCTGCCTAAGAATTGAAAATCCTAATTGTGATTTTCCTCAAATATTGCATTAAGAGTGAGTGGTGACCATATGACCCATTGTGTACATGAGCAACCATAACAGGCCAAAGCCCAATTAACCATCACCAACCTTTCAGGTCTAATGCTTGTATCATAAAAATGAGGATTGAACCTTGTTACATGACCAAGGTCCAGATCACTACCCTAGATCTTAATAGTTTCTTACCTTTAATAACAAATACACATAAAAATTTAGACAAACTCCTAACATATAAATACAATAGGTATATTTTTATCATTGAAAATAAATACAAAGTAATTTTTCTTAGATAGGGAAATTACCTAAAATCTTTGAAGACAAGTTAGAGTTCTTAGTTACCATAAAATTAGATAGTGACTCCTCGTTCAATTTTACTTTTAAGAATCTTAATCAGTTTGTTAAGATGTCTTTTATGATAGAATGATAACTTTACTATGATTCTTTTAAAGGTTAAACTTTGTTTACTTAATTTTCATGATATTATGTATTTTTGTGCTTTTATTATTGGTACTTGAATGCAAACAATTAGATAAAAAAAATATGCAAGAGATTTTCCCAAACAAGTGATTTTATATTAAAAAGGCATAACTTGAGATCACTCCATTAGATCGGACTAAAGGTTTGCTTGAAAATTCTAGAGTCTATGTTTTACATAAGGTTGAAGTTTCATAGTTATTGAAAGTAAGGAAAGCCTTCAAACAAGGCTCTTAAGTTACTAGATTTAAGATTATTTTTCTTAATTGCTTTAGTTTATCCGGAACAAACCAGACGAAGTAAACCTAGAACATCCTGACTAGAATTTAAATGAGAAATTCATAATGACCTAAAATTCCGAGCAAGATAAAACTTGTTCAATTTTATTCTATTTTTAAAATGATAAGAGGTGTACCAACCATTTTAACCAGAATAGAACAAAATTGATAATAAATAGTCTCTATTGATGTACTTTCCACCTATAACTATACATATGGTCACTGTATATATAAACAACCACCCTGAACTACATTACATTTTATGCCCAGGAACTCCTCTCTTAGTCGTTCTAGTTGTAATTTTTCTATCTATCATGATAACAATGCAAAGATTCCCTCATACGGGAAGTTCAGCCTGACATTGACTAGATACACAAAGCACTGCTCCTATAAGGTCTAAGGCCATCGTTTGCTAAAGAGTGAATATCAATATATATGGCTTAGATAAGAAATCAAAATCTTCACGGACTTATAGGAATGCTAATGCCTCCGATTAATTCAAATATTTTGATTTTTTAAATCTGATGTTGTTATAAATGTAATGCCAACTTCCCCTGCAAGCCCTTGGTCTCCATCATCATCACCTATGATGCCTTCCCTAACGTGTTCTATCAAACCAACAAAATAACAATTTCAATATGTTGCTAGAGGACTAATCACATTACCAAAATTTTCCCAACAGGCTCACGGACGACAATAATCTGTTGGAAAAACTCTCATTGGTAATTTAAGGTCTATCGATAATAATTTTACCGATGGATTTACTAATGGAAAAAACATGCCAAATTTTTTTTACTCGTTTTAGTCTGTCAATATTTCTATTGATGAATATAACATATCACTAACAGAAAAACTGTATGTCATTCTATCAGTGATTCTTTTTATCCATCGGTATTTCCCTTTGTGAATTTAACATATAACCGTCAAACAAACTGTCTGTAATTCTGTTGATGAGTAAATAGTGGTAGTGACATTTACAATATTTTTTTTCAACTCTCCAAAATATACCAACGGACTAAGTTCGTCGATAACCCCGTCAGTGATAATTTATATATATATATATATATATATATATATATATATATATTAAAAAACCTATTAAACATAAATATAAAATAATTAAAATAATATAAAAATCAATTATTTGTTACAAATTTTAAAAAATTACAAGTTCAAATACAATTAATGTAGAATAAAGGCACTAGAGGAGGAGGAGACGAATCTTCATCAGGATCGTGGGGAGAATAAAGGAGAGCACATGCTCCAACCATATGTGATCTCATCTCCATTACCAATCAGCGGAGTTCGGTCGTTTCAGCACTAAGTTGTTCATAATCAGAAGTAAGATGGGTTGTCCAAACTTGAACTTGTTAGTCTAAAATCACCTCAAAATCTAGAGTTTGAGCACTCGAAATTGATTGTGAGTATCCAACGATTGGAACAATACGGGTCGTCCATAAGTCCTCGGTTGTAGTGTTAGAGAGACAGTACACATAATTTCTATTGGGTCCACTAAACGATCCTACCTTCAACCATAAGAAAGATCGTCACTGTATCTCTCTTTCAACTAAGTGTTATATGTATCCTGAAAAAAAAAAGGTCAGCAAATTCAAAAAAATAATAACTTCAGAAAAAAAAAAGGTTAAAAACCAACAATCATACATACTTATGGTAGTTGGGCTTGTTTTTGTTAAAAAATTCTAAAAAATAAATAAATAAAAAGGTCTACAAAATTAAACTCGATAAGAAATTGATAAAGCCTAATTTAATATAAGCCCGTTTAAAAAAACAAAAACAAACCCATTTGATTTAGGTTTCCTAGTTCTTAATGCTAAAAAACCAACCTTGATTGAACTAGTTCGGTTGGAACCAATTTTTGGTTTTGTTCAAATTAAATTATCAAGAAATAACAATTATTGGTTCAGTTGGATTCTTAGGCCTGAACTGAATCGGACTGTAAACACCCTTACCCGTGATATATATTCGATTATTGGTTCAATTTCAACCTCAACTATATTTTTTATTTATTTTGGTAATTTTTATGACTACTTTTAAGCATAAAAAATTAATAAAAATAACAAAAAAAGGAATAAAATTAACTAAATTTACTAAAAAGATATATTTTTTGAATTTCTCTAACTTTTAAAATGTACAAAATAGGGGTCAAATTTAGATTATGACAATATAGAGAGGTGTTCTCTTAGTTTGCAAAACACAGTTTCAGTAGTTGTAGTAAATAAAAATGACACTTTATTCTAGGTTTCAAAATGGTTCAGAAATTATGCTTTTAGGTTTTAGATTTCCTATTTTTTATATAGATTTGTAGAAATCTAAGTGCTAAGATTTTAGAGATGAGATCATGAAAGGACTCTAGTTGGAAATAGTCCCCATCTAGAGAAAACTTTAGGACTGGGAAAATGTAAAGGAAAAAAGTTATCAAGGGTTTCTTTATGCCAAAATATTTGCTAACATGAGAGTTTAAAGACTAGATCCAAAAGGTATTTTTTCAATTAAGAGTTGAACTTTTTTTATTGAATTATTTTTTTGACATGATAAGGACCTTTTTGATCAAATATATAGTACTTTGGTGCTTACTCGAAAGTAGAGTTTCATCTATAACCTTTTATTTTGGATAAATTACCTACAAAAGACTCTCTATATCGAAAAGGTATGTTACCAGGTAATGATATAAATTGTCCTTTTTGTAAAAAAAAGATTGAAACTGTGACTCATATTTTACTCTATTGTGAGATGATTTGGAAGTTATGATCTCGAGTTGTAGATTGGCTGGGACAACAATTAATCTTACCTCAATCTTTAGATGATTTTGTCTTACTATGGAATGCCATGGTGTGGGGATTTATGCAAGAAATAAAATAAAATTGGTGTGGCGTTTGTTCTTCTTTAGTATAATTTGGCATGTTTGGAATGCTTGCAATAATGAAAAAGTAGATTAGGATGATGTGCATTATTCCTTTTTTCATGTGGTTGCAATTTTGAAGAAATGTAATGATGGAAATTTCTGTTATATTAGGTCAGATTTACTTTGTTCACTAAATGGTCTTTTTATATGGACTAATAGGATAAATATGAAATGTGATTCTTCTTGGATACCCCATGCTATAGGTATACTAAAGTGGAATGTAAACGCTTCTTCAAATAACAAACCAAAATCTTCAGGAATTGATGGTGTTCTTACAGATCATGAAGGGAGATTTCTTTGTATTGTTTCTTGTTCCATGAAAAATATGGAATCTAATGAAGATAAGGTCTTAAAAAATTGAAAAGCTATGGTTTTGAGTATTGATGATTGCTATGCTTCTACAAATTAATGGGTTGTAGAGTCAAATTCTTACATTATCACTACGTTGGTTAAAGGAAATAGTGCTACATGACCTTGACACCTGAAAACTAAATTCAATGATATTTTCGATGCATGCAATAGGCTTTATTCTGTGTGTTTTGATCATGCTCATAAAAAGAAGAATCTTGTTGTAGATTATTTGGCCAAGCAAGAAGTTCTTAGAAAAAATGACTTGGTTGCCTGGTTTTAACTTATTTATTTAGGGTCTATTTACTTGATTTTGATTGTGGTTCTAGTTTTGTCTGTAAGTTTTCTAATTTCTATGAGTTTTTTTTTCTATACCCTTATTTTTGTTAAGTTATGTTCTTAATGGATAAAATAGTTGATTAATAAATCTATCGTAATTCATAAAAAAGGACCAAAATTAACTTTTTTCATAAATTTTAAAATAACCACTTATTTTTTTACTTTTTTCACTTTGGTCATTTTTCTTTTGATTTTGTCATCCTTTAATAATTTTACTTAAATTGGCCCTCAATTCAGTCCTGAAATTGCATAAGGGATGAAAAAAAACACTAAACAATGAGTTCATAGTATTTTGAGAGATGATCTACAATGCAATGCAATTTTGCATAATGAGTCTCTCACACTTTTAAAAGCATTGTTAATTAACTACATGTTTATTTCCCTATAAGTTTAGTTATATATACAGTGTGTGTAAATAAAGTGTAGTATACTTTTCCTCATATAATTAAAATAAATTTATTTAATGATGAGACCGAGCATTAACAATACCGAACCTAGCGTTCATGATAGGTGAGTACAATTTCTTTCTCCTTTTGTTTTGTTTTATTTACATTGAATATCAACTTACCAATAAATGTTATTACCAAGAAAACTAAAACTGTTGTTGGTTTTACTGTGTAGCCAGAGACAATCCACTATAAATTGTAACAGTATTATAAAATAAAGACTGGGGCAACCAAGAAAACTAAACTAAATGGTGTGGAAAAATCATTGTAGATCAAAATATATTTCACTGTGGATTGCAATAATAGTTTCACTTTTAATTTCTCATATTATCTTTTCGCGAGATATTTCTTTAGTTGTTTGTGTTTTTTATTTCTTTTTTTTTTCTCTTGACAACTAAAGTATACAATTGTTCTCTATTTGTTTGGGTTAGGCAAGGGTTATCAGACCCAAACACCTTGAGTTTGACAAACACGTCAAATCCAATGCTCTTGAGTCTAGTATGACCATCAGACCCAAAAACCTATAAAAATATTTTTTAAACAAAATTAATTAGAATTTCTGTTTAAGATATTTGAAGAATAATTTGAATGTTTTTTTTATAAAAAATAAAAACAATTATAAGAAAATTAATTACCATTTCTGTTTATGATATTTTAAGGGTAGTTTAAATGTTTTTTTATAACAAATAAAAATATTTATAAAAAAATTAATTAGAATTTCTATTTAGGATACTTAAAAGATAGTTTAAATGTTTTTTATAAAAATAAATAAAAAATTTATTAGTATTTCTGTTTATAATACTTAAAGGATGATTTATTTTTTTTGTTGCCAGACCCAAACGGCTTGGGTTTTGGCCACCAAAACCAAGTATCTTGTGTTTGAAATTGCAGTTAGATTCAAATATCTTAGGTCTAACAAGTTTCTAGGGTCTGGCATGCTGCCAGATCCAAAGCTCATGGGTCTGGCATGACCGTCAGACTTAATGCATTTAAAATATTCTTTATACCATTAATATTTTTTTTTTTTACATTTTAAAAAAATTGTTATTGACTTAATGTGAAATGCAGACTAATATACTAGTAATTACTAAGCTTACTTGGATAGGTTGACATCAAAACTCAACGCTAGCCCGTGTTGAAAAATTCATTGATTTTATTAAATTTAATTGATTTTATATAAATTTAAATCAAATAAAATTAAAAAAAAATATTTTATTATAAAGTCTCATCAAATAAAAAGTAAGAAAAAAACTTATTTATCCAGATATCTCTTATGAATGGTTCAGCCAATGATTTATTTTTTTTATTATTTTAACAAGTATTAGAAGATTATTATTGGCTGCAAAATCTTTCAGAAGTGTTAAAAGTGTGGTAATCATTATTTAAAAAAAATATTATTTATTTATATATATATATATTGAAATAATATTTTTGACAATCAACCCATTAAAACAATTAAAAAATATATAAAAAATTATTTTTAATTAAAAAATTTAAATTTTGATCAATTTCTATTTTAAGCTGCAATCCCAAACCGGCGCTTAAAAAAAAGAAAAAGAAAAGATGGCGGGAAGGATGAGAAAGTGGCACCCATGTAAAATTGTAAATAAATGACCACAGGCTTCTTTGAGACGCTAACACAGAAAATTTATGATAGACAGAAAACGCAACAGCAGAGGCTGTGACAGAGAGACATAAAAATGTATGGGAGCAGCCAATTCGATGGAAGCGCCGCAGCCTTCATGGGCGGCGGATTCATGCCTACTCAAACCGCTCACCCTCCTTCTGATTCCTCCTCCATCTCCAAAGTACCTTTTCATTTCTCGTCTTTTTACTCGGTTTTACTTTGATCATCAAATAAATTGAAAATTTCCTAATTTTGTTTAAATAAACGGTAGATCAGGGTTTTGGTTTATGCTTTTCCTGAACCTAGGAAAATTAGCTATACCTTGTAGTTCGTGGGAGCATAAGAAGATTATTAGGGTTTTATTTGTATTTTTTTTTTTGAATGACAGAATCGGGAGGCGCGGTGCTTGTTTCCGCTGACTGTGAAGCAGATAAGCAACCTAGCAAGTAATGATGAATCTAATTTCACCATTGATGGTGCTGAAGTTAACAATGTAATGTTTTGTTTTTATCACACTAGTAGGACTTGGGTTCTCTTTCTTTCTTCTTCTCTTTTTTTTTAATTGGATTATGAGGTTTTTCTTTAAAAAAATTGTTTAGGTTACAATTGTGGGGAGGGTATCCCACAAGGAAGACAAGGCCAGCGAGTACACTTTTTTAGTTGATGATGGAACTGGACAGATTGAATGTACCAAATGGTGAATTTCCTTTCAATTTTGTTGGTTTTTTTTTAAACAAATTCCGTGTCGGGGAATTGCACCGTGGGGTTATTTAGTGTTCCATTTGATTAAGTTGTGTTTAGTGTTTAAATTAGTAATATTGTGGCTATAATGCACTTTTTTTCATGTTGTACAGGGTTCAAGAAAGCTTAGATACAGAACAAATGGGGGAAATCTTGTATGTTTTGTACCGCACTCAGACTATGCCTACTTGCCCTTTCTTAAAATTCTTGTTGCTTATAGTTTAATTGATTAATTAATTTTCTTTGCCAAGTATAATTTTCCACCACATCATGTTTTTCAGTGAAAAGATTGTGTGCATGTTGGGCTGTTGAGGTTGTGTGAGGAAAATAAATGGAAGCTTGAAAAAGTTTTGCATGTTGACTTGGAATGGAAATTGCTGGTGTAGGATGCCAAGTTTTATTTCGATTTCCTTCAACCTCAGCAGCCAAGATGAGCATGAAAAATTATTCCTGAACTAATTGTTTAACACCTAAATAGATTTTCAAGTGACCTCATCTTTTTACAATTAAATTAATATGTTTGATACTATTTTAATTACCTTTACTGTAGAGTTGGCATGTATGTTCGTGTTCATGGACATTTGAGAGGGCTGCAAGGCAGAAGGTTCTTGAATGTCTTCTCCATTAGGTATGCATTTGTATTTCCTTTTCTTTCATCTGTTTATTTTTTCATGAATACGGACAAGGTAGACCTGCAACCCAGCACAGAATGCCTGTTACTCTATAGTTATTAAGTCATTGTTGGATAAGATATAGGCCCATAAATTGTCTACATGCTGTTTGATTATTATATTTCTATGTCAGTCATCTTTTGAAATCCTATATGGTCTAATTACTATTGAGGTGTCTGGTTAACTCGCAATTTGAATTTTTTAGTTACCTTTATTTATATTTTAACTGCACAACTTACTCTATGTAATAATTCTCAAGTCATAACATAAGTTTTTCCAGACTATTCCTATAAGGATGCTACTTAAGTTTGTATTTCAAAGTTCCATTACCAGGGAAAAGTTCTTTCCTAACCTCAGGGCAGTTGCTTTGAAAAAAATAGGAGAAGCTGCAATTTGATTCTTTTAACAATAGTTTGGAACCATCCTTCTGATTTATTAGGACTAAGGTGGGTCATTTTAAGGGATGTGTTGAGATTAGGAGCTCATCTTCCCCCCTTTTGACTTAAATTTGCACTAAAATGGTGTGTTCTTGTTCAATTGAATGTAGAGGAGCAATAGCATTTTAAGCAAACTATTTTACTTTTGCATTTCTTTGAAGATAATACCCGTATTGTCTTGCTTATAGATCTTCTGACATTTTTATCTAATGGAATACCCTTTAATCTTATTCAAAGAAATTTGGAGGCAACCAGATACGCGTTGACTTATCATATTTTCTTGGTGCCAAACATACTGAGTAAAGATGATTTATTTTTGTACAATTTTGGAACCAGCATCCAAGTCTCTTTGTACAAGCTTGATCTTGTGCATATTTCACCCCTTTTGCCTGCCTTGCTCCTTTTTATGGATCTGCAGTCATTCAATTTTACAAATACAAACTATTTTCATGCATTGCATGTTATGGCAAGCAGAAAACAACAAATTTTAGGTTGACTTGGCTTCATTATTATTTTCTTGCGTCTGTTAGCAGTATGTGTATGTTTGAATCAGGAACTGTATGGGAGAAGTCAGTTTGTTAATGTTACTTATTCTCAAATCTTCAGTTGCAGCATTTGTTTCTTGTAAGAGAGTTGCAGCGCATCTGGATAAAACAATGCTGTCTGTTGTGTTGAATACAGTGTTGTCAAAGGCATAAGGTGATAAAAGGTGCTAAGCCTGTAAAATGCCCGAGGCGCACCCTAGGTGCTTGCTCAAATGAACCAAGGCGATATGCTATAGATTAACAAAAAAGTGTATAATATTATATTATATTATATAAATCTAAAATTTATATCTCCCCAATTAAGATTAGATCATTAGAAAATAAAAATAAAATATAAAATACCATAACATGGTCATATAAAGCTATATTTCTCACCCTTAAAACAAAATAAGATAATTTAAAGTAGTAACAAATAGATTAAAAAGCAAACTTAAATATCATCATTTTTATTCATTAATCTTCAAAAAATCTTCATCCATGCTTTCTTGTTATGTACTTGTGTTGTTGTTCTCTGACTCTGTTCAATGCAAAGTTTGGCTGGTGTTTCTCTTCAAGCATCCTTCCTTGACATGACTGCATGTCTCCCTCTTTAATTAATTTTTTTATTTTTTTACCCTAATATTTGTTTTTTACAAAAATACCCCTAAGTTGTTTCTTGTGGTAAATAAAAAAATGGACAAATAGGTCAAAACATAAATCAGTTAAAAAAAATCCAACAGAAAAAGAAGTATTTCAACTAGGCACTTGACTCAGGTAGCTTTTCATTGAAATTCATTGCATGAGGCTAATAAAGGTGCTGTAGACTCGCCTTGTCTGGAGCGCCTAGGCTAACTTGAATGTATGACTTTTCCCCATCCGTGTACTTTCTATTCTCTCTTCCTTTACTTGAGAGATCCTAGCAAATATATATACTTGAGAGGGTTTATTTTCATTTTTATTGCAATTATACTGAATACTAATTGAGTATTAACTCTGTTATTGGCCAACTCAACCCATCTTAAGCTGTGTGGTTAGGTGCCTTGATCGAGCAATTTTGCATTTCTGGTCTGAATGCATGAGCTTTGAATATTCTTAGCATGGTGTTCTCAGTAGTTTGCTGTCAGAAATGGTGTTTCCATTTTAATTCTCTAGTGGCTGACTATGATTGCTGGTTTTGAATTTGGAGTCTAGGCAAAAGATGACAAACTGGTCGTTGCACAGTACCACTTCAACACTATTCTTTTGGCCCTCAGAACCTTCTCTCAATGTTTCACCTTTTAAAAATTAAAGTAAAATTATTAAAATTTCACATCTAAATATCAAAGTGACATTCTTTTGTTTGTTAGTATTAATATCCATTGACAAGAGATTCCCGTTTTGGACTTCCTTTTTCATAGCTTAATTTCATGCATCTAATTAATGAAAAACTGCCTCTTTTGACAAAAGAAAGCTATCATGGTGACAATTGTTTGTCCTGTTTCCTAGTTGAATTATTTGTCTGAATAAAACCTCCAGCATTTTATGTGTTATTTTTCTGACTATTAACGTGTCTTGTAGAGTCTTAACTTCAGACTTTTTGTGTGGTTTTCAGGCCTGTTACTGACTTTAATGAGATTCCAGGCCATTTCATTGAGTGCATATATGTCCACTTCTACAATACCAGGTTACAGGTATTGGTCTATTTATTGCAATAATGCTCTAGTTTATTTCAGTATGATTTTGTAATTGATACGATACAGTAGCTTTGATTGTGCACCACATTTTCTTACTGGATATGACCTCATACCACTAAATTCAGGGTGTCACTTCTCAGCCCCCGGTAGCAAATTCAACAAGTATCCCTTTAAAGGGATACCAAACTGCCCCTCCATATCAAGTAATCAATCTCATCCTGGGAATATTGTTTTGCTGGCTTGTTGAGTGATCTTTTTATTGGTGCTCAAATTTTCTTCTTTCAGTCTTCTGTGTATTCCAGTGCTGATGGACTGAACAATGTTAGTCAGATGATATTAAATTTCTTGCAGCAACCTGCATATCTGTAAGTTACATTTGATACCCTGAAATTCTGAAGTGAAACTTTTATTTTAATGAATGTTGCTAGATGAAATAGAACACAAACCATTGGATGCATGTGACCCACAGATGGGTGTCAGTGCCACATATCCAATGGTGCTGGGAATTCATGTCTCTTTTTTCATTAAACATGGCACTACTCAACTCTTCAATGAATTTTCTTGTCTTCATAGTGTTGAACTCTCATTAAGCTCTTTTCTTATATATCTACTTCTATCTGCTGTTACTTATTCAGTTTAACCTAGCACATCATATAACAATTTGGATGTGTTCTCTTGTTAATTGTTTTATTTTTTTTTGAAATCTTTAATTGAACACTTGAACTTGCGACCAGGAAAATCTATAGGCAAGTGGTCAGCTGGTCATATCTACAATAGGGTCCGTGATAATTTATAAGGGGAGAATAGCTATAGCCTCTTGGCAACTTTTAGTAGCTGCTAAACTAAAACTCCCTTGTTTACCCCTGTTTCCTGTAATGCACCACTGCTTTCAAATATTAACTCTAGTAACAATTTGCAAGAAGCAAATACAAAAACATAGAACATGCCACTCCCGTGAACGAGCTTGTATAAGGTGGTCAAAAGATGACTGGATAGAGAATGGAAATTAGCATGCCTATCAATATGTTCTGCATCCACAATACCATTTACTTGATTAATTACATGTAATTACAGATTATGTATGAACTCTCCAATTCCATTTAATGCATTGTAATAACGTCCAGTGGAACATAATTTTCTCAATGCTCTGTTTAACCCACTATTAATAAACCATAGAAGTTTAAATAAGATGATTCGTTTTGTGGTAGATTTATAAAAGATGAATAGTTAGTTCGTCCAAAGACTATTCTGCACTTTTGTCTGCACAAATGTGCAGCCAAGTTCTTGTGTTTGTGTGATAGATGCGAGTTATGCTTGAACATGTCTGTATGCAGACATGCATCCTTTTCTGGATGTTAACAACATTTGGTCCTTGATGAGATCTTAGACTCTATGTACTTTGATTCGGCACTCTAAAGTTTATCCGGTAGTCAAGCTTTATTGTTATTCATGTATTTGCTGCATGCTCATTGTATGTTGTTTGAGAACTTTGACCCATTGTGATCTTCAATTCTCTAGGAACACTGAGGGAGCTCACTATGATGTCATTGCCCGCCAGCTAAACATTCCAATGAATAAGCTCAAGTCTCTTTCTCCCGCCCCCCTTGTATGTGTAAGCTTTCAGAGAGGAATTTGCTAACACCCCTCTCCTTGCTCTTTGACAGGGAAGAACTACAGATGCTGGTTGACAATGGCCTTGTTTATACAACAATCAACGATGATTACTATAAGTCTACTGTTAATGCCTGATATCCTTATATGTTTTGCTAATGGTCATGCGGCCTTGGCAGTATTTGGGATTTGTTTCCCTAATCATCCTCAGCATGGTTGAGAAAAGTAGCACACTTTGTGTAAGGTTTGTCCATGGAATGTGCTTCCGTTTGTTTATATGAAATGAAGGAAGAGTCCTGCTGTTATATAGCATATTATAGTTATATAGAGCCCATTTAATCTCCTTGGTACGGTGACATTGCCAACGGTCCAGTAATCTGCCATTCTATCGTGCCCAATGAAGGGCAAAGGATGCAGTCTCGTGTTCAAGTCCAGCTTTGTCAGTGTGTTTGTATGAGAAAGCTTCCATTGCACAGAAAATTAAACACGAGAAAATACTAGGAAGAGGTAGGTGGGTCTTGAGAACACTAACCCATTTGTTTCTGCAGGGACAGACAGAACAAGTTTCTGGAAGGTCGCACGTGTGAACCGATAAGGTTTTTCGAAATCACGTGCGCTAACAAGACAACAGCCTACCTCCGTAGCCCTGCCTCGGCAACCGAGCTAGTTGTCTTCTAATTGAGAGAGGGCACGTGCAAGTTGTCTTCTAATTGAGAAAGGGCACGTGCACTAGCCCTAAATCTTTGACCATTCTCAGTTCAGATTGTTTACAAGCAACTTATTTAATAACAGCAAGTTACAGCCTTTGTCTTATTTCAGTTGTTAATTTTGCCCAAGTAGACTATGACTCTGAGAGCTTCCTTTATTCCCTCGGCCTGGCTGTAATTGTAGAATCAAGGATGGGTAAATACATGTCTTACAAAAGAATGAAAGAAATAATAATAAATGACAAGAAGGTGTATAGAAGGGTGATTATTTCTGGTTTGGTTTGGTTTTTATTTTAAAAAATTACCAAGTTATTTTAAAAAAAATTAAAATCGAAACCGATTTGAAATTGATTTTAACCCCGATTAATTTTGATTTTAGTTAATTTATGTCTAGAAAAATTTATATATAGTTTTTTTGGGCCTTTTGTGATTTCTAATGGGCTTTTGAAAGCCTTGTAATTGGTCTGAAAAGTCAGAGAAGATGTTGGAATGCACTGGATGTGAGGGAATAGTGGTGGCGCGTCATCGCCGATAGAAAAAAAATCTTATGGATCAGAATTGACTTCTCTTTTCTCTTCTTGTGGTGGCAGTGTTGTATCTAATTACCTACAAACAAGGGAAATTCACACAAAACAATCGATTTTATTTTTTATTGTAACAATCTCGGTTTATTTTTTTTCATAGATGGCTTCTGTTAGTGGCTCAAGGCATAGAGGTTTGGCTGGGTCGTGGTTTGTTTTGAGGAGCAGCGTTGATTGGAGAAGGCATTGGATGAGGCTTCGGCTGGAGTGGCTGGAGTTATAATTGTCGGTTGAGATGGAAGTTGGTGTGTGGTGTATCTCAACGTCGGTGGGGATGGAAATGGGTTTGTGTTGGTGGTGTTGTCACGGGTTGGAAAAGCAGGTGATGGTTGCGCTACTGGAGGGTTCAATTCTGTTGATGATAGGATGAGAAAGAATCGGTGGTGTTGGCGGTGTTATATTTGCTCGGTGAGTTTATTTTTGTATTTTAAAAATGTTAAAGTGTTTTTGAAAAAAATTATATATTTTTATTTTTATTATTTTAAATTAATTTTTTTGATTTTTTAGATTATTTTAATGCGTTGATATCAAAAATAATTTTTTAAAAATATAAAAAATATTATTTTAATATATTTTCATGTGAAAAGTATTTTAAAAATACAATTACAACCATATTCTTAAACAGGCTTAGTTGTTAGACGTTGTTTGTCTTGAGGAGCCGTTATCACTTTGATTGTTATTTGGAAGTGTTATTACTGTTCTCTTACATCCAGTGCATTCCGATTAAAGGTTGGGTGTGGGAGAAAGGTGGCGATGACTGGTTTGCTAGAAACTTAGGGTTAGAAAACATTTTTTTTTAAATTTATTGTACTCGTAGATTTTTTAGTTTTATTTTAACTTATTTGGTTCGGTTATTTCAGTTTCAGTCTTATAAAATCAAACTAAAACAAACTAAATGTTTTTCTAATTGGTTTTTTTTCATCTTGTTTTTTAGACCTACTAATTTGCTTCTTTTTTTTATGGTTAAGAATGTTATCTTATGATTATCAAACAACATTTAGATACTAAGATTTAACTTCATTTTTCCCGTTACATGTATAAGTAACGGGAAAAATTATTTTTATATAATTGCTTTAATTAATTAAACTGCAACCCGCGGAAGATAATGCAAATAGGGTCTCCTTTCCGTTTTTGTAGAGGATTCTGACATGACTAGAAAGGCACCATTGGGAACCAGATAAACAGTACGGTGCGTATATACATACATATACACGTTTTAACCTAAAATTACAGTGATATATTTTATGGCCAAAAGGTTTAACAATCGGCATCTAAAAGGGTACATTTATAAAAGGTAGTGAGTAAATGGATCAAGTTTTTCAAGCCTGTGGCGGCATAAACCTATGGTAACGACTTCACGAATCTTGACTCTGTCCTGTAACACTGCAAGAGTCTGTCAATCGGATGGCGCAGAATGAGCATAACGAACCTACGAGGGTCCATGTACCATTATCATCATACACGAACGTATACCATTTAATTTAATAAAAATCTAAACAATTACAGCAACGGTTTCTGGCTGGAGAGAGAGAGAGAGAGAGAGAGAGAGAGAGAGAGAGAGAGAGAGAGGAAATCCCTCCAAATAAAATACAAAAGATGTCATGTGAGTTGTGATCATGAACTAATAATAAAAAAATGCAAGCTAAGCGAACGTGAGGAATGATTCGTTTCACTGACAACAAATGTTACTTTAAACATAGTTTGACCAGGAACCAAAAATGGCCTTGAATTTAAATATTTCCGTCGTTAGCTAGCTTTTACTGTGAAGATGGGAACACACTCCCGCCGAACACTCTGCCAATAATCTCAATTTTAACTTGGAAAAATACCTTCTTTTTGCGACTTTGCTTAGAGTAAAAGCATTATTTAACACTATCATCAAGCCGGGTTTTGAGGCCGCCTGGTGATATTACCTAATCTCTTTTCATGCGGGTTTTGCTTGTCTTGCTGTTTGGTTAATTGGCTGGGTGCTTTGTTGTTTGGTCTGTGTCTTCTGAGTCACTATGAGACAACCCTTTGTGTTACAAGTGGCCATAGCTTCCGCAGTGGCGGAGGTGGCGATTCTAGAAGTGATGGGATCTTGTTTCTTACCTAATCTTATCGCCTTTATCATATTTGATGTTTAAAATACAATTTGAATTGGATTCCTGTTACCTTATTTAGATAAGGATTATCATGGCAGAATGTTATGGAGTCTTAGGACCTTACGTGGTTAGGCATTTTGTCGAATAAGCGATTCACTACTAGAGCCTCTAGAGTGAAAAAGAAGGCACTGAACATAGTAAAAATGTCTCAAAGAGACTAGAGAAGGCTGAAAAAATCACATCAGTTTATTTCTTCTTTATAGTATAAAAAAAATCAATAAGAGAAAAGAAAAAAATTTAAAATAAAATAAAATAAAATTAGAAAATACTTACTTGGGAATTAAAAGGGAAAATACTTACCTTAAACATCTTAAAAGGATAAAAAATAAAGGAAAAGAAACTAGTTGCCGATGTAATAGGTGTTGCTCTGTCATGCGCTATTCATGGTGCTACTGTAGAAAATACTTTATTTGAAGATGATGAATATGCAAATATATTTCATGCTTTTAACTCAACTCAAGTATTTTTACATTAAAAAAAATATTATTGACCCGCTGTGGAGCGGGGGCCAATATGCTAGTTATTATATTATTACGTAATAGTTATTTTTTAAAAAAATATATTGAGATAATTTTTTTTTGATTTTTTAAAATTGATTTTTTATATCATCACATCAAAATAATATAAAAACATCAAAAAAATATTAATTTGAATTAAAGAAAAAAATATAAAAAAATCAAACATGCTTTAATAAAGAAATTGAATCTAACCTCAAATGAAAAACAATTATCATTACCTAACTTTTGTACAATATAAAAAATATCTCATCAATTTATTTTCTCTTTACCGTATGAAAAAAAATAAATAAGAAAAAAAATCTAAAAAGGCAAAAAAATGGAAATATTTGGCGGTCCAACCAAACTTAATAGCATTGGGTCCGGCTGCCAAGTCAGACCTAGTTACTTTTGAAATAGAAAACAGAAAAGACAATGTCTCCATCAACACTTTTTGACTAAAAAATAGCAAAAGCAATGCCCCCATAACACTATAGTGTTATCAATAATGCAAATATTTTAATGTGGTTTACAGTACAATAAATCTATGTCCACAATAAATACATAGTATTTTTCCCATATCTTTTAAAATATAGTATAATATAAACATTATTAGTTCATTAGTTTAATCAATATTGTTGACTTTTGCATGTTTTTGAGCGGCATATGATGATATCACTATAAAAAATATTTTACATTGTATAGGGATAGAAGGGTTTAAGCAATTTGTAAATATTTTAATAATTTTTATGTACCATTTTCTTTTTTAAAAAGTTTTTTTTCTGACAAAATTCACTCTGTTGCTACAAGTTTAAATGTGAAAAAAAAACTTATTGAGAGGCCAGTTATATACCAAATTTGAGCCAATATCAACATTAACATTTTTATCATGAAAATGTTAATTATATGTTTTCAGCTCTTAAACCTTTTGACTAAGAAAGCTATGTTAATGCCAATATTCCATATTGGCTAAGAACCAAGGGACGGGACTAAATAGCTTATAAGCTGATTACTATTTTCCTTTTCAAGAGATGAATTCTTAGGACAAGATTTATCATTACAATATGAATTTAAATGTGAAACAAATTCTTTTAAAAGGCTAATCATATAACAAATTTGTACCAACATCATCAATACCAAATCTACATTAAATACTCACTAGTTCGAGTCTCACAAATCTCAGGGTTATTGGAGATTTACATGGTCATTAACTTCAAGATCGGTGCATAAGATTAGTTGAGATGTGCGCAAACTAATCCAAATATTCATATATGTTTTCAGCTCTTAAACCTTTTGACTAAGGAAGCTATGTTAATGCCAATACTCCATATTGGCTAAGAACCAAGGGACGGGACTAAATAGCTTATAAGCTGATTACTATTTTCCTTTTCAAGAGATGAATTCTTAGGACAAGATTTATCATTACAATATGAATTTAAATGTGAAACAAATTCTTTTAAAAGGCTAATCATATAACAAATTTGTACCAACATCATCAATACCAAATCTACATTAAATACTCACTAGTTCGAGTCTCACAAATCTCAGGGTTATTGGAGATTTACATGGTCATTAACTTCAAGACCGGTGCATAAGATTAGTTGAGATGTGCGCAAACTAATCCAAATATTCATTTTAATTTTAAAAAAACTATATTAAACTCGTATGGACCGGGTAGTTTTAGTAATTGGAAACCCCTACACCTAACTAAGAAATACCCTTTCTCATGCTCTCCCAATTATAAATCTCCCATGGAAAAATCTTTTTTTCCGGTCAACTTAATGGTCCCTTTCTTCTTAGAATCTTTAATCGATGACAAATACTATAAAATATATTTTGTGTGTATATATATGATTTTTTTAATTAGCACAATAAATAAAAAATATTAATAGAATAATACAGTTAAAAAAATTAATGAAATAACATTGTTTATACTTGTCTTGTTATATTTATATTTTATCGCTGTTTAAAATAGCAACTTTAAAAAAATATTAAATTTGCAGGAGAGAAAAAAAAGAAAAAAAACTTTAGAGATGTATTAAAGATTCTAATACGATATCACTGTTATTATTGGAAAGATCTCGACGAGATGAATCCAACAATATCAAAAAAGATTATCAATAATGATCCAATTAGGTTACACTTGCCACCCAAAAACAACAAGTGACTCATTTGTTTTTAATGTGAAGTGTAACTCACTCGAGTCATTATTTATGATATTTTTTTTATTTAATTAGATTTGTATCTTTAAGATATTTATGAAGATATCATGTTATAATTGAAACTTAAGTGTCTTTTTTTTCTTTTTCTCTGTCATGTTCATTTAATAATTTTTATATTGCTATTAAAAATAATAACAAACTATAAATATTATACAATGGCATTTACTAATTGCGGCTAGAGGGGGGGCAGGGTTAATGTATCTGAACTGAGAGGCTCAGCAACGCTACAATAGATTACATTACCCAGCAGAGCACCGCCCCTGGCACCGTCCAGGCACGACGTACTCGACAAAGAAAAGATGCTAATCAAAATCTTGTGTATTAAACCATGCCTGGCATCTGTGACACCCGGTTAACACGTGTGGGTACTGTGATGAAAGATATAATAATTATAACGCACACGTGTCCTGTGAGAGACATGCAGGGATATGGGTAGCCATTAGGAAAATCTATCTTCTTCTCTTACCAAAATCCCTCAATTCTGCTGTCCTCCTGTTCCTGCGCCTGCCTTGGATTCCAACTTATTCGTCAGCTACGTACGTGTCACCTCCGTGAGAAAACCATTTCCACGCGCATCTACTTTTTGTCTTCCCTACGCTTTAAATCCAACATTGCGTAGAACTCTCCCTCTTATTTGCTCGAGCAAACTATTATATAGGACTGTGTTTAAGCCTAGTAATTAGCTGATGTCTCTGTTTTCATGACATATTGATGCATGTTTATTATATCCATTGATGTTTTTATTGATGGTCAATTTAATTAAGTTGAAAATTATGTACCCGTGATAAGTTTTCGAACCGATGCTATAAGTAAACTATAAACCCGATATTTATTGAGTCCATCACTCATACTAATCTTTATTATTTTTTGTATAATCTTATCAATTAATTCTTAAAATTTTAAAAACTAGTAACTCGAATTGAAAATTATTTATCTAACTTTAAATTTTCTCCATCAGGCATCTACCATATACATCTATTTAACATAGTCAAGAAATTAACTCCGTTAAGATAATAGTTCTTAAAATGATCACTTCATCGTGTAGGTAATGAAACAAGTAGGTTCAATATTGGCAAAGCTGAAAATCAATTTAAGAAAAAAAAATTCATATAATTATAATAATTAAAATAACTCAATAAAAATAAATAATATCATGAGACAAAACAATTACATAGAGAGGTCGCCCTTCCATTATGTAATCCATTTACTTGAAAATGGACTTTATCAAATAAGATATGCTTGTTCTTAGTGGTTGAGCCTTGATTGTTAATTTCTATATTAGTTGTCTATTTATAATCATCTTTTATATTCATGACAAGATCATCCACAGTACTATTTGATGAGCCATAGTGTTCTTGCTAGACTTGAAATTATTTCTTCTTGAATATATGGTACCTAAAAGGATACAATGAACACAATTCAAAAATTAAAACATACTATCAAAAACAAATTCAATCATTTATTTAAAATGAATCATAATTAACCTATACAAACTAACTAATAACTTATTAATTCATTATTTTTTTAAATTCAAAGTAACTCTATTTCTCAAATTTAAAAAAATATAATTCATAATCCAATAACTATTAAACACTTCATAGGTTGAAAAATACTTAACCCCAAATTGTTAACAATTCCATACAATTTTTCTATAAATTTTTAACTAAACCATAAAATTGATAAAACAATAATTGGTGCCCAACTAACTACCTATTATTTACTCAATTCAAGAATAAATAACATCAATTAATACCCTAATTATTATAAGTTACACATTAATTTAATTTTTCTGGAATTTGTAACAAAATCCATAATTGATTAAAATTAATTGGGTCTCAACTAATTATCCATCATTTCTTCAATTCAAACTTATTAAATCAAAGTTAATACCTTTAATTATTATTATCAATTCCATACAAAATTAATTTTCCTCAAATTACCAACTTAACCCATAAAATTGACACAAAATAATTGGTACCCGTTAAATTACCCATTATTTTTTTAATTCTAACACACCTAAGTTATAAAATTACATTCAATTTTAACAAGTGATAAATTAAATCTATTTTTTTTCAAATCTCAAACAAACCCTAAAATACAAATCATATATTAACATAAAAAAAATATCATTATAAAATAAGTAAAATACTTAAATATACAAACAAATTACAAATACTACAAACAAATTTAAATAAACTAACTTAAAATATAAATGGGTCAAAACATAAATGGATGAATCTGCTTACTTGATGAAGTGAAGCTTGACAAGAAATGGAACCAAGAGAGGGAAGCTTAAGCTTTTAAAGAGATGTTACGTTATCACTGTTGGGTCGTGGTGGATGAATTTGTAAAGGGGGGCTGTTAAAATTTTGAAATGGGGGAAAAGAGAGTTACTATAATGAATTGAAAGAAGAAGATGAAAGGGAAAAGGGAGAGGAGTATCAAGTTTTAATTCCTTTTAAAATTGCGATAAATTTTCATAGGGAAGTTGACACGTCAGCAATGCCAATAACATTGCCGATGCAAAATTTTTTTATTTCATCATAATTTCTATCTAAAATTAATAACAAAAATTTTCCATCACAGTTTCTATTGGTAAACTACAATGGAATATTTTTCATCAGTACTTTCATTCCTTCTTTTAAAATTTTCTAATAGTGATGTGAAATGTTTCACTATAATTGATTACATTTCATATCATAATTTATTGGACTTATTTATATATAAAATTCAAACATTTATTAATGAGATTATTGGAAAATTTGTTTTGTTTTCATAGGTAAGTATTTATATATTAGTCATTTTATTTGTTTTGTTTGAAAACTAGCTCATTTATTGATGAGATTATTGGAAAATTTTATGTGTTCACTTTTTCAATTTCAATGAATCTTTTATTCTTAAATGTTTTAGTGTTTTTCTTTTCTAACATGTATTTTTGTTGGTAATCGAGTGGATTACTAAATTTATTGGTTGCCATAAGGGGTTAGCCAAATTGTTGATAATTGTGTGGGTTACCAGATTTATTTGGTTGTCGTGAGAGGTAGCTAGATTGTTTGTAAGGGTGTTTAAAATAACCGATTAATCGAGAAAATTGATAAAACCAAAAAAAAAATTAACCAAAAAACCGAACCGAAATGAAAAACGATTAAACCGATTTTCAAAATCATAAATTTTAACAGGTCCGGTTTGGTTTCGGTTTTGAACCAGAAACCAGACCAAACTGAACCAAACCCACTAAAAGCCAAAAATTACAAAAATCTTTGAGGTATAAATAGTTAAACCTAACCGGCTAACCCTAACAATTAACATAACCTTCCTCTTCCTGCCTTTCGTAAAAAGTCACCGCTTGCCCAGAGAAATTCCCAATCTTCCTCTCAATTAATTCCCAATCTTCCTTCCCCAGTTTCCTCTCAATACATGCTATGGACTTGAGTCAATAGGCTCCCAAAGAAGTTGTCTAAGTCAGTCGATAATCGTGATGGAAGTAGAACATCTACCTCCTCATCAAATGCTTCTACAAGCTCAAGAAACAGTGATCTAGTCAGTAAAGCAAGAATAGGTTGACATCATTATTTTTTGGATTTGCTACATGAATTAGTTCAGTGAGGGGGGCTACAGCAAACTTGAAGCTAACAGAGCTAACACCTCACTCCTCTACTAGCTATTCTATTTCTTTATCTTGCTAAAGTGTTTGGAAACATCAGTTAGACCAGACCGTAGAGTATGGCTCCCCGTATCGTGTCTTTCTGGCAGTTTCGATCAAGAAATTGAAACTGAAACAGATCTTCTTCGCTTTGCTGAATGAATGAGTCTAAATGATGGGATTAGGTTTCCTAGTTTTTTGCCATAAAAACCGGATTTAACCGAACTGGACCAATTTGGTTTGAATTGGTTTTTAGTTCGGTTCGGTTAATATTTCACAAAATTAATGTAATTCGGTTTGGTTGGTTTTTTTACTCTAAACCGAACCAAACCGAACCGTGAACACCCCTAATTATTAATAACTACCCAGGTAATCATAAATATTGGTGTTGGAAGAAAGACCAGAACTGGTTGTGTAAATTGTTGAAAAAGTACTATAATAAATGTCATGAAGTGATAGTGATAAGTTAAACTCCCATATCAAGAGAGAAAAAAAATGTGAATCCATGTTTAATAAATTTTAATATTCAAACCATGGATTTGAATTTTTATCTAAATAATGATACACTTACAGGTATGTCACGGACCAAAATGGAGCATTAGGTGTTAACACGTTGTATGTATAGCTAGTTAGTAGAGTATTATAATTTGTAACTCACTCTTGATCTTTTAGGATTTTCTCATAATAAAGTACGTGTTTCATACTATGTAATTAGTAAACTTATAACATAGAGATTGTGGACTCTTAAAATAGTATAAATACTTATGTATGATCTTTAGGTTAGCATGTTAACTAGAAAAAAAAAATATTTATGTCATGCGTGTTTATTTTGAATGTTTGATGTCAATTTTGCAATGCATGTTTAATAGTAAATTTTAATGAAGCTTATGTATTTATTATGATTAAAAGTTGTTTGATATTAAGAAATACTATGAAAGTAATGTGGGAATGTGAAATTGGAATGTGATGTGATCCAGGATGGTTGGATCAAGACCAAGAATGAAAATTGAATATATAACTAAAGAATTATCGATAACTTGGTACCTTAAAACAAAAGAAACTTTGTTGAATTTGTGGCAAAAATTAATATATAGAAGAAACAAATTCCTGGTTTATCAAAGAGTTGGATTTTATCTTGATATACATGCAATTGAATTTGAGAATGTTACATCAATCTACTGAGACTGTTAGTTATCATTTTCACCAAGTACTTAGAGCTCTAATAACACCTAAAGATCAATTTTTAGTTCAACCAAATGGTTCTACAATCCCATCACATTTACTTAACAATTGAGGAAGATTTTATCTATACTTTAAAGTAATTTATTATATAGATATATTTATTTTAACAATATCGATGAACTCATGTAATAATTCTTATTAATGTAAATGAATTTTTTTTAGATTTGTATTGGCACTATAGATGGAACACATGTTTTCCAAAGAAGATGTATCAAGGTATAGAAGAAGGAAAACTTTTTCTACCGTGAATGTATTGTTGCTTGCACTTTTGACTTGAAATTCACATATGTTTTCCTAGAAGGGAGGGGTCAGATTCATACTCAATAATTCTAGATAATGTTTTAAATAGAGAGGATAAGCTAAATGTTCCTCAAGATATTTAGTTTTTATACATATTTTTAGTAGTGAATTAAAAATGTTAACTAAAGTTTTTAAAGTAATTTTTCTTAATTGTATTTTTAGGTAAATTGTACTTAATTGATGTTGGATATATGTTGAGATTGAGGTTTATCACTTCATAACAAAGTACTCAATATCATTTGAAAGGATATTCTCGATATCCTCATAAGAACCCAAAAGAGCTATTCAACTTAAGAAATTTCTCATTGCACAACGCAATTGAAATGATTTTTGGTGTTTTGAAGATAAAATTTCTGATTCTAACTGAGATGTCAAGATATGATGTGGACACAGTATGTCAAATTATTTTAGCTTGTTGTGTTTTTCAAAACTTCTTAATGTAATTTGATTCAGGTAAAGAAATTATTGATCAAGTTGATAGAGACCTCATGAATAGTAAGCATGAAAGTGAATTTATATATAGAGGAATTGATAAAGGTGAAGATGGATGAAGGGGGGAAATTATAAGAGAGATTATGGTTACACAAATATGGCATGATTATATATCTTGACATTAACTTATCTTTTTTACCATTTCTTTTAATAAGAACTTGAGTTTATGTATTATTTGTGTTTATTCTGAATTAGTTGTTTTAAGTATCCTGAACTTGAGATTGAATGCTTAACTTTTATATGTTTTTTATAATATTTATTGAACTATTATTGCATTATTTTAATCTTAAATTTATTTTTGTTTGTTTGCATTTTTTTTTCTTGAGTTATGTAATTTAAAGAATGTGTTATATATTGCCATATATTAATAGGTAGGTTATGTATGCGGATGATGTTATTAAGGTAAAAGATAGAAATGATGACAATGGATACTTGAGATGGACCATAGAAATTGATAAGATGATGCTTGAAATTCTTAGGAAATAAAAGAATAAGAGTTAAAAGAAAGATAAAGCTTTTTCTTCATAAGCTTATATAGGAAGGTGGTAGCTGAAATTAATGAAAGATTTTCTTTGAACATATTTAAGATAAAAGTGTCGAATCGTTAGAAAACTCTTAAGGAGCAAATGGTTTTAGCAAAAGCAATTAGCTTGAAAAGTGGGATTGGATGGAATGACACTACCACAACATTTGAGGCTCCGGTGAAAGAGTGAAAATCTTTATTAAAGGTATGAATATTATAATTCACTTGCCATAATTTTATTTTTATTTATTTATTAGTTACAATTGTTTTAATTTAATTTTTTTTTATTGTTACAAGGTCAATCCTAAGTTAAGATTTATTCGAGGAACGCCTCTTCATTACTTGAACATTCTTACAGAAATACATGAGAAAGATATAGCAATTGAATCTCAAGTTGAGAGTGCTAGAGAAAAGATTTGAAGATGGAAGAGAGGGAAGGGAGATGGATATTGATGAGAAGTAAGCAAATAATAAGACTTATTTGGAGAAACCTCATCCCTATGATTGTGAAAGTGCTCCACCAACACTAAGAACATAAGGTTCATTAAAACCTACTCCATCATTGTCTAGAACTTCATCTTTGAAATGTACAAAACAAAAGGCACTAGTAACAAGTTATTATTCTTCAGAATTTAAAAAGGTAACTAGTGTAATGAATAGTGTTGCATAAACTATTATGAACACAAACCGTCAAGTTTGGAAGCTAAACGAGATAATTGAAGCAACAAGAAAATTGGGATTAGAGATGTCAAATATTTTTAAAGCAGTTGAATGGCTTGTAGATTATCCTAATTGCATTAGAATATTTTTTAAATGTTTGAAAGAGCTATTTTTTAAATGATTGGCGAAAAATATGGGTTAATAATATGTTATTAAGGAGTTTAAGTTAAGCATGAAAGTTAGAACTAACATTTATGCAATTGTCAAAAACTTATTTTGTATGATGATATCTTTTGAATTATTAGAATTAAGAATTGTGGTATTTTTATTGAGTTATTAATATTGTTAAAATTTTGTTAGTCATTGACTTAAATTTCCTTTTCTTTGTGACGAATGCATGATTTCAAATTAATGTGATGATAATTATTGTTTGAATCCAAAACTTATTTATACAGGGGAAACAAGCCACCAAATCTTTGTAAGATATTTTTAACAAATATATAATTTTTTTTATTTTTTAAATAAATATCTAATAAACAATTAATATGATATATGTCTATGTAATAAAAAGAAATAAATGATTCATGTCAAAAATTTAATTATAAATTAAGGGGGAAATAAATATTGTTAATTCAATTCATTTCCAGAGGTATTTCAAATACTAGAATTAAATTCAATTATGTGATTTGATATTTTATTTTAAATATAAAAATTGTAATAGTTTATGAATTGAATTCAAATATATTATGAATTGAATTCAATTCAGCATGTAATTTGATTTAAAATATGCTATAAGATACTCCATCTCAACTATAAAAGTAAAAAAATATATATAATTTTTGCTAATAATCAAATAAATTTTATGATGGTGTGCCCTTTAAAAAAAATCTCAATTCACTTTGAATTTTCACTTCATAGTTCGGTCAAACCAAGTGATGTTTAGCGCTGTAATTGAACCGTGCTTTTGAAAAATTATGAATAATTATTTTTTATTTTAAATTATTTTTTATTTTTTAAAATTATTTTAATATATTAATATTAAAATAAATTTTTTAAAAAAATATTATTTTCATATATTTTTTAAAAAATATATTTTAAAAAGTATCCTATGTCAAAAAAAAAAATCCAAAGAGATTCACCAATTAAACTTAATGCAGCCCCGCGGTGCTTAAAAACAACGTGACCAACACGCTCTCCAAGTTGGGGTAGAGGAAAACTAGATCGGGCATTCAAACTTTCAAAGGGACGCGCATTGGAGATGAATGCAGGTTTTTTCTCATGCCACCGATGAGTGTATAAAAACGAGGTGCCCCAAATTTCCTAACGATATAAGAAATACAAATAAAAATAAAAAGTGAAAACCCCCGAGAGGCGCGAGTTGTCTTTTGCTCGCCTTGCCTTTTTCTTTCGTCTGATAATGATGAGTCAAAAAAAAAAAGAGGGTTTATTATTAGAGACAAAGAAATGACACGCGGCACACGTTGGGACCAATTGTAATGATTCGTTAGAATTAACACAAAGTCCCTTCCTTCACGGGTCACCGTGTCCCCTTTTCTTCCCTCCTGCTTCCCCACCTTCATACACCTATATATATATATATATATATATATATATATAAAAAAAGGCTTTTTCTTTTTCCATGCCCATCCTCGCATAATTTTAGAATCAATTGTAAATTAGTTACTGTAATTTAATAGAACTAATTAATTAATCCTTAAGGTTTCAAAAACTTTATATTTAATTATATATTTTTTAAAAAATTCATTTATATCTAAATGTTTTTTACCATTTTGTATTATTATATTTTAAAAATAAAACTAAAAAAATAAATAAGTATATGAGATGTAAACATTGAAAAAAAGAAATAAGATATTTATGGAATAAAATACTAATCATTAAGCGTTATTAACAATGATTAATGAACTATTTTGTTATTTTGAATATAGAAAATTATTCTGATTATCATGTAGTTTACTTAATTTTATAAAAATTGAAAAAAATTACAGAAAACATATTGAATTTTATAAGTTCATGGTACTTTACAAAAAATTAAAAAAATCCAAGAATTTACTAGTTTGCCATTATATTTTATTTAATGACTAAAATTTCATTGATACATCAAATTAATAAAAATACCACTAAAAGTTACCATTGCAAATTGCCATTATATATAAAAAAAGTTGTTAGGATATTAGAAATAAAAGCTAGTAAAAGTTATTTTATAAATGTGATGATAACAATAGCTTCATTAATTGATGCAAATTTATAATTGAAATTGAATTAAAAATGAAAAGAGAGAGCTAATAATCTTGAGCTTCCTAGATGAAGCGAAGAAAATCATAAATGAGTTATGTCAAATTTAAATTAAGAATCTTAATGTGAAAACTTAACATGAGAAGTGTAATATTAATGTTAGTAGCTAATTTATTAATGTACGAAATATTAATATTTATAATTATTATATTATTCATGTAAAACTAATGAAATAAATTCAATCTATTCCCTAGTATCCATTTTTATACAACATGTTTGAACATAAAATCAAATATATTTTTAAGACAACTGTGCTGCCTCAAACGAAGCATTCAGATTGCAATGTTGCATTAATATTTTCTTAAAATAGAACATTAACAACCTTATCATAGAGCATTAACATTAAAACATTAACAATACAATGTTCCTTTTGTTGCCCATCAAGAGAACTTCACACACACACACACACATCATTTAGATCACTTTGAAATTTTTTATTAACTGAGGTTGTTTTCTATAATTTTCAAATTAGTAAAATATAAAATTAAGTAAATTACAGGATGATCAAGGTAATTTTTTATTTTTTTATATTACAAGAACTAAATAATTTAATTTGATAAACTACATGACCTAAGTTATAATTACTCTACATTTTTAACAACATGTTTCTAAAACCATCGAAAAGATCATGTTTGTAAAATCTAAATTGTTAAATTTAAAATTTTATAAACATGATTTATAAGGATCTCATTCTTTATTTTTTTTTAACATATATGAATAAAGGTGTGCAATATTTTGTTTAACCAAATAACCAAACTAAATTGAAGTTTTTAATTCAGGTTTTGATAGTATTTTTTTTCAACTTGTCTTTTGGAAATTAAATTGTATTTAATTTGGTGGGTTTTTTTTTAGAGTTTAAAAATTTTAATTCAACTGAAAATGTGTGAGTGTATGGGCGCTACAACACTTTATTTTTTTCTCATTTGGGTTCATTACTAAATAAATTATGTTTATGATTTATATGTTATATTATTTGACTTGGATATTTGATACTATTATATAATTGATTAAATATTTGGAATAATTTTTATATTTTTTAAAAAACAAATTGATGGAAAAAAGACTAAAAATTGGATATTTCAACATATCAAATAATATAAGATCTAACTCATTAACAAAAATGGTATTAAAAAAAGCAAGAATATGAACTTCATTTCATATCATTTTCTATATAAAAGAAGAATTTATTTTCAAAACATGAAATTTTTTGTTTCAAAAACTAAAATAAATATTTTGATCAATATTTGGTTTTAATTTTCTTAGATTTGGTTAACTGAAAACCAAAAAAAATTATCAACACCAAAACTGAACCAAATGTAAACCTTTTATTGTGAGAGTCCTAAGAACAATTTATGGTTGAGAGTTAAGACTTAAAACTTGTAGTTTGAAATCTCTAATTCAAATATTAAGAAAGGTGAGGAGATAATAAAGCAGGATTTCTCTCATTTATATAACTAAGATTACTAACAACACTAAAAGATTTGAGGGAAAATCACATGTTTTGGACAATGCAAACAAATCATGATTTGATATGAAACAACATTAAAAATTTGAGTGCAAATCGCAAATCACCTATTTGCACTTTTCACATGAATAATGCAAGGAGGTGATTTAATATGAACAATGCAAGAAAGTTATTTTTTTCCTTCCCTTTGATTATTTTATTGACCTTTTTTTTATCAAGATTATCCTTGAGTAATTAGTTGATTTTGAATTAATTTGCATAATTTATTTTGGTTTACTTTTTATAAAATTGTCATAATCTCAAACAAACATCTTGTTATTTAGTTTATGCTTGATTTTATGAGCCGTCTATTTTTGTTATTATATAATTCAGTAAAAAAAATTATTAAATTTAATAGAGTCGATAACTCGGGTTGCGGGTTTGGTGGTTAGGCCGCAAAGCTTGAGTTAATCTAATAACTTGTTGCCTCAATATTAAAAAAAAAAAACTTATCATTTTGGAATTTTTTTAAAGCAAATCCACATTTTTACACATCATTTGGATAGCTTTTGGACCCGTCAAGTCAGTTGGTCACATTGGGGCAAAATATAGTTAATAAAATAGAATTATTAAACCTACAATAGTCCATGACTAGGATCCCTGGTTTAATTGGATAAACCATGAAACCTGGATCGATCAAATATGTTATTATGTTAATATTAAAAAAAACATCATCTTAAATTTTTTTAAAATCAAATTATATTTTTATCGATTATTTGAGTTGGCTTTGACTCTTCAAGTCTACTAAGTCATGTCAACTTGGCGGGAATCTAGTTGGTACTTGATTTTGTGAGCGTTTATTTTTTATTATATAATAATGTAAAAAAAACTAGTATTAAAAAAAGTTATTAAACCTAGTAAAATCCATAACTAGGGTTGTAGGTTTGGTAGATTAAACCGTGAAGCGAAGGTCAGTTCAATATATTGTCATCTCAATATTTAAAAAAAATATCATCTTGAAAATTTTTTTAAAATCAAATCACACTTTTACACATCATTTGGATATTCTTTAGACCCACCAATTTGACTGGGTCAAGTCGGGGTAAAAAAATAATTTTAAAAATAGAGTTATTAAATCTAGAGGAACTCATGACCTAGGTGATGAGTTCGACGGGTTAAGTCATAAAGCCTTGATTGATCCAATCTCTCTCTCTCGGATCATGAACTCAACCGAATCTAATATTTTTTTCCCAAATCTAAAAGAAGTAAATAATGTCGTTCACGGTAAAACATGAGGGGGTGAACAGTGCAGCTACACAATGTTCACCTAACATATTTTCCTTTTAAATTTATAGTAAAATCTTAAAAAAAAAACAATGACCAGTGTTGTCCACATTAAAACTTGAGGGGGTGAACAATGCGTCTGCATAGTGTTCACCTCACATGTTGTAGTTTATTAGAGTAAATCTGGATCATGAATTCAACTAGGTTTAATATTTTTTTCCCTTTAAATTTATAGTAAATCTAAAAAACAAAAATAAATAATGTCGTATACGGTAAAACATGAGGAGGTAAACAGTGCAACTGTTCAATATGCATCTTATATATTTTCCTCTTAAATTTATAGAAAAAAAACAGTGAATAATATGTCAACAGTAAAATGTGAAGAAGTGAATAGTAAAATTACATAGTATTTACATAGTATTCACTTCAGACATTTTAGATTATAAGTAAGAAGTGTGTGTATATATATAGTATAAGGGGGAAATAGGAAATACACTGTGGACTTACACGGTATTTTCCCCACAAGTTTTTGATCATAGGTTATATAATAATAACAACAATAGATAATATAAGGGGAAAATAGGAAACACGCCGTGGATTTACACAGTATTTTCCCCATGGTTTAGATTAGATTATAGGTAATGGTGGGAAATACATTTTGTTTTGTTTTTTTTAATTTATTTTAAGTGAACTAAATGACACGTAATGCAGCACTGTTGACGTAGCGGCATTTGTTTTTGTAGAGAGATTCAAAATTCTCAAACTGTCTAAAGTTATTTTTAAAAAAAGTTATTGATAATGCTCTCTCTGGTCTGGTCAAGACTCAAGACAGAATATATATATATATATATATATATATATATATATATATATATATATATATATATATATATATATATATATAAAGAGAGAGAGACCGCCTTCGTCATCCCATGGAAAGCTTCCACTTGCTATGCCCTCTCTCTTATTATCTCCCCCTCAACACTCCATTTATTGTTGTTTTCTTTTTCTCACTCTCGCAAGGGAAAAAAAATAAATTACAAAGCCCTCGATCTTCGTGCCAGCCTCAGTCTCTCTCACTTGATATTCATCTCTCTTTCCTCCTCGTCCTCTTCCTCTTCCTCTATATTTGTGTCAACTTCTCTCCATTACTCCCATCGAAGTAAAGGAAACCCATTCTTTACTCCCACCATCTCTCTGTAAGCTTAAAACACTTGCTAACTAGGTTGCTATTTCCAAAGACAAACAGAGGAAACAGAAACCCAATAATCTCTCTGTCCTCTACTGTACGCTCACCGATTACACCAGCATCAACAACAGTTAACATGGATTCTACTTCTCATCAGAACTGGCTCGGTTTCTCTCTTTCCAACCATCATCACATGAATAATATTAACATCCCTTCCTCTTCTGATTCCTCTAACCTCTGTCTCTTTGAAGCCTTTAACACTACACCCACCACCACTACCTCAGGTCTATCTCTCTCTCTCTCTCTCTCGATTTCTTCATTTTTTATTTGCACATATTTTTGCTCAAACAACTAGATTTCTTTTCTGTTTTTATATTAACAGCTTGTGTGATGTTTATACAGCACAAGAAGATAATGCAGTAGCTGCCTGTAGACCAACTGACATCTCTTTATTTACCACTTCTGGACCAAAACTAGAGGACTTCCTTGGTTGTTGCACCACTACACCGCCATCACAACAGCCACTGGGTGGTCAGTTCTCGGCTGAGACACCCGGGACTACGGCTACTACTGTATCTGACAATAGTAGTTCTGAGATATATGATTCTGAGCTCAAAACTATAGCTGCTAGCTTCCTTCGTGGTTATTCCTCTAATGATCACCAACAAACCGGTAGTTCTCAAAAACATCAACAGCTTCTTGTGCAGTCTGAACATGCACCAAAGAAAACTGTTGATACTTTTGGCCAACGTACTTCAATTTATCGAGGAGTCACCAGGTAAATAAAAGTTGTAAATACCCTAAATCTTGAAAGGAATAAAGAAGAAGAAAAGAAGTGTATTTCTTCCCCCTTTGTCTTGAAAATAATCATTAAATGGTTGATTTTATGTTATTTCTTTCGGGGTTTGTGTAGGCATAGATGGACTGGTAGATATGAAGCCCATTTGTGGGATAATAGTTGCAGAAGGGAAGGCCAAAGTAGAAAAGGAAGGCAAGGTAACTAAGCTTTTCTTCATGTTATTCTTGATTTCTTTGAGGATCTTTCTTTTTCTAATGTGCGCCTATAGTGCCCATGTCCGTAACATGGTGTATCCGAGATCTGGGATTGAGGCTCGGTGGGAACAGACCTTTGGTAGTTTGTGGCAGAAATAAATGGTGAAAGAATATTGTCAATGAAATGGACTGCAAAACCCGAGAAAATGAAAAAATAAATTAAATTTAATAACCTGTTTCATTAAAGGGCTAAGATCTTCTGGGGTTTCGAAGACCATTAGATTTTGTTACAGGGTGTGCATTTATGAGAGATTTTGATGTGGTTTTGTTTCTTCATGTGGCATGTACATGGCGAATGATTGCTTCCCCATGGATGCACAATTTATCATCATTGTCCTTGCAGTTTATTTGGGTGAGTTCTTTGTTTTTCCCCGTCTATTGGTCTTATGATATTAATCATGATTAAAATCATCATTTTGCTTTACTACTTGTATGACCCAAATGTTTTCCTTCATGAATGCATCATCATCATCATCTCCTAGTTCAGATTGGACACTAGATTTTTGACACTGTAACTTGAGATTCCTTTTTTCCCATGAATGTGTCATCAAGTTCAGTATCTATGTATCTAGATTCTTGTTACGATGGCACTGTTATTATTTCTAAGTACTAAATGATCATTTCCTTTTTTGTAATACTATTCTTAGGTGGCTATGACAAGGAGGAGAAAGCAGCTAGAGCTTATGATCTTGCAGCTCTCAAGTACTGGGGTCCGACCACCACTACAAACTTTCCGGTGAGTGCTTTATAATTTATTTTTTTTAATTCGTTCTTGAAAGTTTTTCTTCCCCCTTTCATGGCAGTATTCAATTTGAGTTTTTATATATTGCTTTAGGTTTCTAACTATGAGAAGGAACTAGAAGGGATGAAGCACATGACAAGGCAAGAGTTTGTTGCGTCACTTCGAAGGTAATAACCATCCTACGTTAGTATTCTTTTGTTGTTTTCTTTAATATATTTAATAATGGCATCTCATTATCTTCTATATTTGTAGAAAAAGTAGTGGTTTCTCCAGAGGAGCCTCAATTTACAGGGGAGTGACAAGGCACCATCAACACGGTCGGTGGCAAGCAAGGATAGGAAGAGTTGCCGGCAACAAAGATCTCTATCTTGGCACCTTTAGTGAGTTTTCTAATCCTTCCCTCTGTCATCCATATCTATATTATGAAAATGTATACACCACAATATGTCAAGAATCTGATGTTTCTCGCTTTATATTATTCATTCGTTAAGTATGTGTACAACGTGATAATAAAGGCAACATTTCTTTGGTCAAACAGGCACCCAAGAGGAAGCTGCCGAAGCTTATGACATTGCAGCAATCAAATTTAGAGGCCTAAATGCTGTAACCAACTTTGACATGAGTCGCTATGACGTAAAAAGCATAGCTAACAGCAATCTTCCCATTGGAGGAATATCTGGCAAGTCAAAGAATTCATCAGAATCAGTTTCTGATAACAAAAGCATTGATGTAAGCCGATCGGACGATCGCGATCTCTCCTCGGCGTCCTCGGTAAACTTTGCTTCTCAGCCTACAACCTCTACTCTTAGCTTTGCCATGCCCATCAAACAAGACCCATCAGATTATTGGACCAATATCCTTGGATACCAAAACTCCACCACCACGATGAATAATTCCAAGAACAGTAGCAGCATTGTCGCACCAAGCACTTTACTTCAATCTTCCACAAGTTTTCATGCTTTTCAAGGTCCAACAGCTTTCAGTATGGACTTCAATACGAATTCTTCAGTCAATGAAAGCAACAACAGTGGGCTATTATTCAATGGTGGTTATATACAGCAACAGAGTGGTGGTGATGGTATTAGTACATCATCATCAAGTTCGAGTATTCCTTTTGCTACACCCATTGCCTTGCATGGTAATGGAAGCAGTTACGAGGGTAACTCAAGTTATGGCAGCTGGATTTCTCAATCTCTGCATTCTTTCCAATCTGCAAAGCCCAACCTCTCAGTGTATCAGACACCTATTTTTGGAATGGAATGAGCTCACAAAAGAAATGCAAGGAAAATGAGAATCTGTGCAAGCATGAACGTGAAAGGCTGGCTAGCTTGATGTTGATGCCAGCATGCAATGCGCAGATGGGTTTAACTTTTTTACTTTGAATAGACGAGTTGGGACTGACGAGCATGCATTTCCACAGTAGCTGACCTTAGTACTAACTGCTAGTTCTTTCTCATGGTCTTGTGTTATCTTTCTCTTTTGCTTTTGCTTTTCACTGACATGAATTTACATGGTATAAAATGAAGGAAAAAAAAGAAAAAAAGAAGAGAATATCCTTTAATTTGTCATCTTTCATCTTGTTAGTAACTCGGTATCAGATTATGGATGTGAAAGAGTTCCCTCATCAATTTAGCTCTCTTCCATTTTAACTTTGAATTCATACAGGTGAACAATAAAATCCCACGGAGTGGCATCACAAGGAGACAAACATTTATATAATATGTGTCGTGTTATCATCATCATCATCATAATTTTATTGGATTCAAGGCTCCCAGCTACTCATTATCATTCAAGAAACAGTAATTTTTTAAAAAAATAAGTAATGATCATTCATTAAAATATAAATCACTAACAATTTATACATCTACAGGTAGATATTTAACGTTTCTCTCTAAGTTGAAAACCATATAAAGATGCCAATTTTGAATCAAGCCGTGATGGTCCTCGAGGTTATATTTAGTTTTGAGACTTTGGGAGGAAAGGGAGATTCATATCAGCATCATCGGCCTCGAATTTTACTTTGCCTGTACTTTTTTATTCCCATCAAAGATCCCGAGCGATGGAGTGTGTCATTACATAAGGATTTTGCTTAGCATTGTGTTTGCAAGGGAAAAAATGCCTCTACAATAGTTAGTTCCTACAAAAATATTCAAGGAAGCGGTTGCCCACAACTGCTTTCCTCCCGACGGTCCCAATTTTCAAGAAATATAAAATTAATGACAATATTTTGAGGAATGGAAATAACATCATTAAAAATGCTTGAATTTTCATGTACATATTTTATAAATTAATTAATATGTAGGTAGATATATCTAATTTGACATTGGATTTATTTAACTAAAGGGGGAAATTCCCTAATTGAAATTGAAATAAAAAAAAATAAAAAGAGAAATTGATAAGCTCCACATCATTCAATTGGAAAACAGCAGTGCTTCCGGGCCCTTCAACAAAATTGAGTTAGACCCAGGAATATTTTTTTGTTAGACATCATAAACATAATCTTTTCCAAATAATAATTTAAGATTGGTAAAAAGTTCAAGCTTAGGTTTTGTCCTCATCTAGCTTTAACTTGATCCTTTCCTTAGTTTAAGAAACAACAAGATAAACACGAACTCTTTAGGCTATGTAGCCAAAAGCAGAACATATACCATAGCCCATCATTGGTGCGGTAGTGCGGTACAATAGGTGACATGGCTTCTTTATCCCCTTGTCACAAGGAAAGAATTTGAACTCGAGACGAATACACTCGTTTGCTTGCAACATTATGGCTTCCTTTTCTTTTTATCTCAAAGGAATAATTTTTTATTCTTTGATAGGAGATATCGACTTAAGAAACATTTTTTTTTAGTTGAAAAGCATGTATAATGCATTTTTTTTAATGTACAAGTGGATTACTAAAATGTCTTTTAAGTCAACAATATCAAAGCATTCAATCAAGGGTTATTAATGTATTTTCAAGTTGATTTTTTTATTATTTTTCTCTTTTTGTCAAGGGCATTGTCTTATTTAACCATTATAAAACAATAATTAAATCTAAAAAGTTGTCGGCGAGTGAATTATACGCACCACTACATGGAAGGCGCCAGACACTTTGGGTGGCCCGTGTGACGTCTCTTGGTGGTTAAAACTACCCATCAACCATGCTAAGTTGTTGCGTCCTATTTCATCCGGTGCGGCGCGTGTCATCAACGGTTAAGTGGTTTGTTATCGATGAATTTTTCTTTCTCTTCTTCTTTTCTCTCTCTTCCCATAAAAAATTCAGATTGATCTTCTTTATTTTTAATATTTGTGCTTTAGTCATTCCTCTTTTGATTTCTTATTTTTATCCTTAACTTTTTAATAAGAGTTTTATTTCTTTTCAATTTAGTCTTTCAATTGTAATTTATGATATATTATGCTTTTTAATATGGTCCCTATTCTTTTTATTTTTAATTTTTATTACTTAACCCTTTTATAGGAGTTTATTGTGAAAAACATACGAACCATTTGCTTCACCTTAACATCGTTTTTTGCGGGAAAAATATGGACCCGCAATGTAGCGTGGGCCCATGCCTACTTAATTGTTATTACTAATAGTTTGCATCCTTTTATTTTTATTATAGATTTTTTATGGTTCAATGATTTTGAAAAATATATGGTATATGTGGCGTCTATAGCCCATAAGACCAGATATATATAGATGTCCATTGGATATCACATAAGTGTCCAACCACATCACTCCCTCACAACTCAACAATAAAACAACATTTTTAATGCATTATTATTGATTTCTTGTTGTGAATAATTATGATCTTTGAAGTGTTGAGATACACATAGATGTGTGACTACCTCAGAGCTATAATGCTACCAGGAAATTTATTTGAGGTTGAATAAGGTCAGAATTAATACCCTACGATAGAGTTGGGAGGATTGAGTCGCAATAAGTTTATTTAAGGTGTAATAGTTTGGTTTTAGTGTGGAAATTTGATGAGTGTTGATGTGTTAGTAATTTTATTATTCACAAAGCCGTATAGGATATATGAGTCATCATTGATTGTTCTCCTAGAATGTTGATTGATGGGTAATGAATTACCCAGTACATTACATTATTGCATTCAAAACGTCCTAAAATGTCTTTCACTATATAATATTATGATGTATTAGTGGTTTTATTATTCACAAATCAATCTTGAATAAATGAACCACCACTAGTCATTATCCTAGAATTTTGATTGGTGAATAATAAAATTATTTAATAAATTACTTTATTGTATTCATACTATCTTTAAGATATATTTTGTTTTGCAATATGGTGATGTATTAATGGTTTTATTATTCACATATCAACCTAAGATAAATAAATTGTCACTAGTTATTGCTCTAGAGCTTTGATTTGTTAGTAATGAAATTGCCTAATATATTACTTCTAAAATATCTTTCATTATACAATATTATAATGTATTAATGGTTTTATTATTCACAAACCAATTTAGAATAAATAAACCATCACTAGTCGTTGTCCTAAAGTTTTGATTGGTGAGTAATGAAATCATTTAATAAATTATCTTATTGTATTCAGATTATCTTGAAGATATATTTTGTTTTGCAATATGGTGATGTATAATGGTTTCATTATTCACATACGTAAGATAAATAAACTGTCACTAGTTATTGCTCTAGAGTTTTTATTTATGAGTAATGAAATTGTCTAATATATTACTTTATTGTATTCCAATTATCTTTATAATAACTTATTTTTAAAATATTGTGGTGTATTAATAGTTTTATTATTGAGATATATGTCTAAGATAAACTAACTGTTATTGGGCATTATCTTAGAGTGTTAATTAATGAATAATAAAATTACTTCATAAATTATGTTTCAAAATATCTTTAAGATGTTTTGTTTTTATAAAAGTTATATATTTCAAAAACAAAAAACAATGATCATTTTGTTGTATGAATTTGATTTTTTTTCATGAGCATGTGTTTTGAATTTATACATGTGTCATTGTTTTGGAATATCTTTTCTTCGATAATGCAAGTTAATTTTTGTTGGGTCAATGTGATACCACGTAGACCCATTGAGTGTGAGTGGTAGCTTTCGAGCTTGTCTTAATTGTTGTAGTCTTGAACATGTTTATACCTATCATTTGTTCATCATCCTGTAAGTCTACTGGTTGTATTTCAAAAGCGAGAATTGGACTTTATTGCTAGGCTTGGATTCTAAATTTATCATTATCTTAGATCATCATAGTTTTTTACCATTAAAAACAAGCACATATATATCAACTTAGACAAACCCGTAATATATATGTAAGCACATTAAACACTTTTTTTCCTTGGAAAACTTTTGATAGATCATTTTATTAGCTCCAGATTAAATTAATAAATATGTTAAACAATACATGTAAGCTGGGTGATTAAAATATTTTTTTTTAAAATGAAATAAGTGATAGGGAAATTTGACTTGGATTCTTTATTATTATTTTTTCTATGATTTTTTGAAGAAAACACTTGATTTGCATGTGAGTTTTAACAAAAGATTGGGAGAAAATTGAAGAGGTTTTAACAAAAAGAGGCCATTATTTGGACAAAATTGAAAACAAAGAGGCTTTATATTTGTAATTTTTCAAAGTAGAAGAGGGTGCTAATAAAAGAAAAAACTAATAATCTAGGTTTGACATTGCAGTAATAATTGTTTTTCAAAATGCTTTTTATTCAGAATTGCATCAAAATAATTTTTTATTTTTAAAATTTTATTTTTTACACTAGTATATCAAAACAATCTAAAAATATCAACAAAAATATAATTAAATTTTTTAACTAATAGTATTTTGGCTGCAATGCCAAACACTCTAAACAAACGATTATCCATCGCTAAGACTTGCACAACATTCAATTATATTAAGTAAACACATCCAGCTTTGTACAAGCAAATGCAGAAATTTAAAAGAAGAAGAAGAAGGAAACAGCGATATACAACTTCTTTGTCCTAATACTCTATCTGTCATGTAATTAAGTTGAAAGCAACATGTATCATAGCCCTACCCTATATATTTGGGTTTATAAATACAAAATATATTCATCAAATTACATGCTAATTAAAAAACGAAAAACAAGAACAAGGGAGTGGTGGAAATTGGCCCTTGTCACGATATATATTCCAAAACTCAAACTAGTGAGGCCACACCGGTTGTGCCTTATCTGTATTTGAGCTACAACGGGGAGAGAGGGAGTTAGGGATGCAATGGGAGATCAGAGTCCTAGTTCGGAAGGAATCTCGGATGCTTGGTAGGGTGCTAGCTAGGCCATCTGACAGTTCAAACTCGGAAGACATAAATTAAAGTGTGTTTTCTTGTCTGGTAGGAAAATTTTAAGGGTGGGTGGAAATTGCGATAATACTAATTTTTTAAGCAAATTTCTTGTCGATAGGTTTTTACTTTTAGACAAGTCGATCTTCATATGTGAGCATAAAACCTTGTTATAATTGTCTTTCTCAAACAAGATAATTTAAGCCGTTAAAACTGGTCCAAATAGTGTATATATATCTAAGTATTAATTAAGGTAATTTATATTAAGAAAGATGAAGGAATCAGGGGGGGGTCCATCGTGCTCAATGGTACATATATAAAACCATAAAATTGTATATAGTGAGGCCAAAATAATTGTTCCAAAATCCTCAGTGCTCCGAGCACAGAAAAGGCAGTCTAAGCTCTTAATTAAAGGGAGACGAATACCTTGACCAAGAGAAAAAAGGGTGAGATAACATAAAGTAAGAAAACGAGCTTTAAGAAGAAAATAATTTACAAGAGGACAGAAACAAAAAACATAGCTATTGTCTACAAGCTTTTTGGATGTGTCCCTTTCCAAACTCAAAAAAAAAAAAAGAAAAAAAAAAAGAGGAGATTCAATTCAAAATTTTCTGTCCTTTCTTGTCTCTTACATTCTCTCTTAGATGATGCTCTGTCCTTTTGTACCTTTCGGCGCCTATTAGAACCTTACCCCCACCACCCTGCCCGTTTGACCACTGTTTTGACTGTATTATTTGTGGTGATAGTCATTTACTAGCTATGATTCTCATCAACTAAGAAGCCCCCTTAACGTTGATGCACTTTTTAGGTTTGCTTAGTCTAAGTATTGCATTTTAAAAACTCTGAAAATATTCTTCAGCGATTTTGTTTTTTAAAGACAACTTTTTTGGTCTATTAAAAATCGTTTTTCCCTGTAAAAAGACCATTAAAATGGTATTTTTCAAATAGTCTTTTAAGTGGGTGTACTTTATTCTCTAAGGAAATCATTCTGCAATCTAGTCTCCTTGTGTAATGATCAAGATGGTGTTTTTTAATCTGTAATATGACAATTTTGATTTTTATGTTTTTTTATTTAAATATCAAGGTATATTGAGATGAGTTTTGAAGTATAGGAATTTTTTTTGGTTATTTTTAGAAAATATTATTTATATATAAATCGACACACCCAGCAAAATTTCTTATATATTTAAATTTGAATAAGTGTATCAACAAGCCATTTATCCCTTAAACCAACATACCGAGCTATAAAAAGGATTATGAAATTAAATGTGTTTAGCATTGTAATAGTTTTTGCAATTTAAAAAAATTATGTTTGATTCTAAAAAAAAATTAAAAAAATATTTATCGATTAGAAAAAAAACTACCACAATAATCAATAATATCAAACGATGTCTAAGCATACGAGTAGTCTTAATTTGGTGTATATAGCTTTTTCTTTCCATCTTCAGAGCTAAGCTTCAGATAGTTAGGCTTAATCATGCATGTGCTTATCTTCTAGAAACCATTATGCCTCATTTATCTCTAATAAGTGGGCAAATGATCCAATCATTTAATTGAAACCGCAACGCTATACAAGGTGGGCATGCATTATAATGGTTCATCTTCTTTTTTCTTCTGATAAATTAAATCATGATGGTTCATCTTTAAACGCAATGATATTGAGAGAATACACTAATTTTCTAAAGCTTTAAAGCATCGATGCATTATTTCAGGACATTTTTAGGAGATATATAGATGATTCTACGATGAACTTAATTATAGTAGTATGATTGAGTATTTTAGTGTTCATTCCGCTGAAATTCTCAACTACTAATATTATCTAATTATCGTAAAAAATAATGGAATGTGTTTGAGATTGGAGTCCACATGCAAATTATCAAATAATCATCTCTGTGCCAAGAAATCTGGCTCTTAAGCTTTATCCCAGCAAGTTGCAAGGCCCATATAACAATTTAAATAAATAAAGTTCATAAACTTTGTTCAATGTCAAAGTACGTGATTCACACGGTGTCTTTCCTTTCGTTTTCCTGGTAAACATTAAGAAGGATACATAAGCATAAACGCACGTCAAGTGAAAATTGTTCAATGATTATTTAGAAGTTTTTTGAAAGTTGAAGGTTTCAGATGCAAAAATGAATATCTAGGGGATGGAAGAGCACGATCCATATACACTGTGTAGTTCAGAGTTCAGACTTCTTGCATGAAACCTTCCTCCTTCCTCTTCCAGTGTTAAAAGAGATTAAAGATAATTATAATATATAATATTTAAGACCAAGCGACTCTATTTAGCTGCTTTTTTCGTTTCTGACGAGGCGCTCGTAACCAGCTCAGGCCCATTATCAGTTGAAAACGAAAACTATATATATGCAGAAATGGTTAAAAGACCTTGTGTTTGGCTGATTTATATACAAAACCTTGGTCTGATCATGGAAAAAAAATAAAGAAACTCAAATCTCCTTGGTCCAAAACACACAAATCTCGTATCTGTTGGAAAGTGATGGTTGTACAGACATACAAAGTCGAAAATAAGAAGATGTTAACAGAGTAGGTTGTTTGCATTGTTGTTGTACCTATTTGAGGATGTGCGTGGGAACAGTAAACTAAGATATATAAGTTGAGTGCATGTGATGCCAAATCTTCCTTCGATTTGGTCTTAGCTAGCGGCTGATCTCCCTGATGCGGCTTCGCTGCATTTCTTGTTAGGTAGATCCTGTCCCGTTCTACTGTTCTTGTCTCATACATCCATCCGTATAAAGTACTGTATATTGTAAATCAGTGCCTGCTATATTAATGTTGATATTCTCAAAAGACATAAACTCCACGTTTCATGTGCGTGATATGTGAACAAGGTTCTTGACCAGAAAGACTAATATCTAAACATTCTCACTACTTTTTTAGCATAAAGATAATGTGATCTCTTGATCTAAATGTTTCCATCTGCGTCGATTATCTTTTTTGATGAAAACCAGAAACATGCTAACCTTAAAGTCAATGCATATGTGATTTGGATATACGCATAAAGCAAATGGATTTCACTTAACATATATAGAAAATTAAGACTCTTCATCATCAGACATGATTAATTAATAAAGTTGTAAAAAAAAATGTGAACACAGACACACACATGTGTATATATATGCGTAAAGTTGTTGAAAGAAATGTGAAGTCGCATATATATGTGTGTGTTTTTGATGAATTTGCCATTTAAACTAACTGGGAAATACAATAAATTTATATATTTAGCTGAGAAAGATTTTCTGCTTATATCATTTTGGATCATGTCTATCAGAGGGATTGCTGCATGGCCCTCAAATTTGAGTTGCAATTACGCAAAGTACTAAATGCATTACAGTTTGGTACTTGATTATTACGCCTAGCTAAGCTAGCTAGATGGGTTTGTCTTCAAAGCAAGGTCAGCACAAGCACATGCCATTTGCTGAGAAGGCTAGGTTTCTAAAGTGAAACAAGTATAGTCAAATGTGATTCTGCAAAAGTTCATTCCTTCGCCTTTTCTTTATCCTCTTTTAAAAACCGGTGGGGAACCCTTATTATTACTTCTTCTCTTTCAGTCTCAATCCATGCTTCCCTTTTGTTTTGCCTGCAAACAAGAGATGTCGGCCACACCACCATGCACCTATTATATAACTTTTTTTCTTGATGTATTGTTTTTTTTTGACTGGTGACTTTCTTAAATGCGCAAAGTATATCTTAGCAAACAAAACCATGCACTTTTTTTGGCTTGTTATTTAATGATGATGGGATTAGGGTTCTGCTCTCCTGGATGTGAACAAGAAATCGTGATTCAAGGACGCACATCATGGCTTCCAGCAACTTTTGATTTCTTTATGCTTGTAGTTGTAATTATTAAAATCAATAGTGAAATAGTTGTATTTTCCATTAATCATATAGTAATGAGGCCGCACGTTCACGTTGACTAGAGTGACCCGGGAAGCGTGCGGTTGAACGTCTAGAATTTGATTCCCCCGTATCTTCATTGTAAAAACTCTTTTTTTTTCCCCTCTTGATCATCTAAAGAACTTTGTTGTTATTCTAGAGTCAAGATGCTAATCATGCTTATAAAATGCCTTTGGAGCAAACGAGATTCTCATTTTTGCAGGCACCCAAGGAGAACAAGATTTTGCATTGGGCTATAGTCGAGAATACGTGTATCAGGGGCCAGTTTCCTTAACCTTGTAATTTGGGTTAAAGCCCCTTAATCGCTGAGATTCAAACCCCATTCAGGGAAGGGAAAAAAAAAAGTGTGGACCAACCAAATTCTGTGAGTTGTGTGAATTACGAACTGGGCTACTCTGAGACCTATAAACCAAGATCCATGTCCATAGGGGGCCATGCTGCTCGTTTTGTGGAGTGTTAAGCACCTCCTGTATTCTCAAACTTGTCAGCAACTTGGACAAGAACACTCAAATTCAGATGGTAATTTAACTAATGAAGTCTCAGCATCTCAGGCCTCCAATCTGTCAAAGAAGCTTGAGATTTAATGAATAAATTAAACTTGCCTGCTACGCTGTTACATGATTGGTATTCGAATGAGATGAGCCATTTCAGATGGATGCATTAGTCAAGCAAGTTGCAATCATATAATATAATTGTCAAATAACTTCTTATGTAAAATAATAAACTCAATCTAGAAACTTAAATTATTAGATAAAGTTCTAAGATATGATTTATATTAGTCATTTGAACTTGAAATTTATATAAACTCATATTACATTGTGTTTAATTTTTATTAAATAAATAGAAATAATAAAATTCAAATTTATAACCGCTTAGTTATCAAAATTTTAATATCATGTCAAATAATTAATTTAATTCAAAAACTTAAACTATTAGATAAAATTTCAAGATATAATTTATATTATTCTCTAATAGCCTCAATATAAAATTTGTGGGATTCTAAAAACATTGTTTAATAAGAAATAATTTGCAAAGAATTTATTGAATTTCACCGGAAAAAACACAACACACATTTGCATGAGAAAGCTAGTTAAAGTTTGACGAGAATCCGATGAGTTTGGGAGGAAAAATCACGATGATAGTTGTAGTGGGTTTACCAGTTTCAAGCCCAATAATATATAGCTCAGACCGTTGCCTGATGACATACAGAAGAAGGAACTATCCTGCATGCTTTCTCAACATGGCGCCCTCATTTAAGATTTTGAATGCTTATTTTTAACATGTATATCATACACACAATGAACTCTTCTTTTAACTCAACTCTCCTCAAACTTAGGAAATTCTCTGTCTTTCTTTCTCCTATTTTCCATTTCATTGTTTTCTTTTTCATTGAGATTTTACAAGTTTAAAGCAAAACTTCCGTTTGCTAGTTTTATGTTTTTTCTTTTAATTAATGCTATTTTTATTTTTATTTTCCTGTAAAAACAAGAAACCCATTTAAGATTAAATTTGCTAAAATCACAAAAAAAAAAATACATTTTCCAAATAAATATTTCCTTGGATTATTTATTTTTGAAGTTTTAGCTTGGCTTCTCATATCATGCTTATTTCTTTTTAATGCACATCAAAACCCTCCATTTTTTCTCACTTACGATTTCTCTTGGTTTCTAATTATATTTACTTGCAAATTATTAATTTCACTCATTCGACAACATTTGTAGATGTTCTTGGAAGGCTTAAAGCCATACAACCCGATGGAGAAGGAAGATACTGGTTCGAGGCCAGGCACTTGAGAATAAAAGAGAATTCATTCTAGAAAAAATGAAGCCCAGCTCATAGTAAGCCCATGAACTGGGTCATTCCTTCCCTAGGCCATTCAAAAGGCCTCGGCCCAATAAAAAAGATTAACATTTTCGACAACATGGCCACTTCCTTTTCTGTCTCTTTTTTGTTGGCTAACTTATTAAATTATTTAATTTAATGTATGAAAAACAAGCCATGAAAGTCAGTCGATTCGGTCTCTAATGACCTAAATTAGTTCAAGTAAAACCACCGTTTTGCCTTCGGTTATTCTTGCCCTCGGCTTTTTATTTGTAAATTGTGTTTTACACCGGTGTGAGGTCCCCCACCATTCGACATCATGGGCCCATTCATTCAGCAGTTCTTTGCTTTACGATGCTTTTTATCCTCAATAGGGAACATATATTTAGATACTTGATAAGGAATAACGTAGAAAAATATAGTAGTGATGAAATATTGATGGGATGTTACCATTAAAGCGATGGTGAAAATGAAGGAGAAGTGGTGGTGATTGAATTGTAACTGTGATTGATGATTACATGGTGATGATATTTGCACTGATAACGTTAAATATGTTGCGGAGAAATTCATGGGCAAATAAATAATGTAAAGTTTGTACAAAAATAATCCAAAAGTTTGGATAAATTAAACTCGTTTTCTTATAAAAATAATCATAATTTTATATTAGATGATTATTCTAGTCCAATTTTATAGGAGGGATGGCTTATTATAAGTAGCTAACATCCGAAAAACTCTGAAATTTGATTCGTTAGATGTTGTTTTTGTTATTTAAGTTACTCTACTTCCCAATAAAATATTAGTTTAACGATTAAAATATTGCTATATTTGTATAAAGATAATAACACAAGTTTAATTTTTAAAAAACATATTTATTAGAAGAGACAATTACGAGTTCGAACGATACTAATCTTACCCTTTAAAGAGTGCAAGGAAATCCAGATTACTCAACCTAGTTAATTTTGTATTTTAATTATATTTTCTACGTAAATTTGGACTCCTTTTAGCGATGTCCAGTCGTAATCCTTCCTTGGCAAGAATCGATAAATTTCCAAAAATTGAAAGCTTTGTTTTGAAAAGGGGGCTTCTTGCTATGTTTCAGTTATAAAAGCAAGTGGAGTCCTCACGACTTTTCATGCTCTCTACGCGATTCCTTGCACAATAAAGACAACGAGAAGGATTCCTTCTATTTTTTTTCAGCGGATGCGTTGCATGGGGATGCTTCCTTTCCAAGTCGATTCCAACTTTTTTAGTGACTTGTTATTAATAGCCACGACAATTTCACCTCAGTGTCTTCCAATTGTGAATAGCAAGTTTTTATCTTGATTTGACTGGGTTAAATTATAGAGGAATAAAATCAGATCTAGTTTCATTAAAGTCTTCCGGGAGATTATTTGTTTTCTGTTTTCTAAATCAAATCTAATAAAAACAATCATGATAAACATGTGAGATTTAGGTAGAAAAAACAATTCATTGATGACAAATGATAAAATTATATTTTTTAAAAAAATAAAGGGATAAAAAATGTATTAAGCAAGAAAATAATAGACTAGATGATATGATTTAACTCATCGAGCTTGTGATTCAAGTCATAAATTTAATCGAGTTTAATATTTTTTTAAAAATCTATATCTAAAAAACAAAAAAAAAAACAGAAAATAGCCTAGCTTTGCGGGCTTTTAAAAGAAACAATTCAGGCCCACCCACCCTCTTTTTTCTTATTTAAAAGGGCAAATGACTTTTCATCCACTTCTTAAAAAAAAAATAGATAGATGACATGTTGTCTGTTAGCCTAGATTTTATCCATTATAATAGCTGAAAAATCAGAGCTATGAGTTTTAATTCAAAAAACCATTTTTTCAACCAATTTAAAGCTAAAAACACCCTAAAAACACCCCTAAAACATGTACAAACCAATTTAGCAACACAATGAATCTAAAAAATTGCTCAAATAAATAAATCAAAATAAATAAATTTTTCCATGTGCATCGAGGTTCAAAACAACCACTATAACCAAATGAAACTTGTTGACATCAATTTCAACTATTTTAATTTTTTTTTCTTTCTACATTCACAAAAAATAATCTAAAAATAAAGGGGATAAACTTTGATATCAAAATTGAATTTTTAAGAACTAAAAGAATCGATCACCAATAAATAAAAAAAAATAGAGGAGTTTGGAAAAAATTAACTATTATAATCCATAATAATTTTCAAGAAAATACACGGTGCAAGGTGTGCGGTAAAATTATCACACGACTTAGGTTTTTTTAAATAAAAGTCGATGAATAACACTCTCGAAACAACAAGAAGTAAATTTATTCCGCAAGCAAAGAACACAAAATTTACCAAGTAAATAGCGATGGCAGTATGGCATCCTGAAATTTGGGCAATGGATGGGTGCAATGTTTATAAACATTGCATAGGTTTGTGGTGGAATTGCTATTCATTAAATAGGTTTAAAGACTTTTTGGTCATTTTTTCAAGGACAAAACATTTACGTAAAACGATCAAGAACATGTTTGGTCCCTGAGATACCGTGTTGGGCTGTTTTGTATTGCACTGTAAGTTCAAATGCATCAAATTATTTGGTAATAAACTGATGTGTTGTGTTATTTGTAAAATCATTTAAATAAAAATTATTATTAAAAATTGAGTTTAAATACATTATGCTTATTAGAGATTTAACTTCATATTTTTTTTTAATTTAATTTTTATGTACTTATATCATTCTCATAACTCGGGCCGCAACAAGTTTTATGAGTCAAGTTGACTTGAGTTTTTTTTTATTTTTCTAATTAATTTTTTTTTATTTTATCCTTTAATATTATATTGATTAAGAATTAGATTCAATTGTCTGTTTCGATTTAAATTCTATGAGATTAGCCTCGTCTCATTATTTAGGTCACAAGTTTAATAAGTTAACCTAAATTAAATTAATCATTTTATGCATCATTTTTTTTTAATTTCATCTTTCAGCATTAAATTGATTGGTAATTGGATTTCATAACTTGTTTTAATAAGTTTTTTATTAGGTTATCCTGATCTCATGGCCCGAGTTGTAGATTTGGTAGATTAATTTAGGTTGACTCTGGTTATTTTTTCTAGGTCTTTTTTTAATTGTATTTTTTTTCAATTTCATCATTCAACATTGAGTTTATTAGAAATTGAGTTTTATAATTTGTTTTGATTTATTTTTTTATAGAATAATCATGACTTGAAATGCGGATTGACAGGTTAACCCGGGTTAAATCGATAATGATCTCAATATTTATAAAAAATATTATTTTAAATTAAATTATATTTTTATCAAATCACATCAATCAATTCCGATTGATTCAAAAGAAATTTCTGTGGAGAAATGTCTAACCATTTTTTTTATATTAAATTTTTTCTTAATCAAACCCGCGTAATAGCTCACAATCATCTAGTTAGTACTATTTTTCCATGGAAAACATGAACTCAAGCATTAGAAAAGTCGACTAGCGTCTCATGACGGTGTTGATCTAGCATTGGTAGATCCATAGGAGGATTAGTCATCGATAAATAATTTCACCTCAAGATTGCCTCCCTGGAACAGATACAAAAGCTGAAGGCCAATCATGAGGGGGGAAATTGACATGGAAGCCCATAATTCACCGAGTAAGACGGCCATGTGATTTAAATGATTATTAACAAGCATTATTAGCCATGCTCGAAATCCAGGTGGCAAATTACTAGAAATAGCATTAGGCGCTGTCAATTCATATTTTCATTTCGTTTTGTTTGAAGAATTTTATCATGCTGGCGGCACGTAATTGGATCATCTCCTTGTCTCTTAAGAGTCTCTTCGCTTTTCGTTAGGCATGACACTTTCTTTAATACTATTAAAATAACCTAAAACACTTTGGAATATAAATGTGGATTCACACTTCAAAACATTGTTCACTTGTACGGGGATTGAAATCTTTTCACGTGTTATATTTATTATTTTCAAATGGAGCCGGACAAATAAATAGTTTTTATTTTAATTACATAGTACAATAATTACAATATTTTAAAAGCAAAAAATTTAAATTTAGTTCCAAAAGGTCTTTTTATATTTTCATAATAGTTTAATTATTATTATTATTATTTAAGCTCAGAGGTAATTTAATATTTGTTTAAATATAAAAAATAATAAATAACTAAAATACACAATAAGACAACAAAATTATCTTTAAAGTAAAAATAAAATAAGCCCGGGTCAATGAATATTTTTATTTTTTTCATAATGATTTTTTTTAATTATAAAGTCAGCTCATAGGCAATTATGTATTTAGCTGGATAAAAACCAAAGTGGCTCACTAGGGGGTGCATGGGAGGTGTCTGCGCCATTCGGATGAAAAGTGTAATGCCTCCCAACATCTAAAAATACGCTTCCATTGTATCGTTGGAAGATTTACTATGTCCTTTTTTTTACTGGTGTGATAAGTGTAACTAGTAGTGGTTCGATTTGGTATCAATGAGTTTTTTTCTCTCTCCTCCTTTTCTCTTTTTTCTTCTACAAAAATTATAACTTGGCTCTTTTGATTATTGATATTTTAATTACAGTTCTTATTTTTTTTATTTCTATTCTTTTGTCTTGACCTTTTTACATAAGTTTTATTTATTTTCGATTTCATCCTTCAATCTTAATTTACCAAATATTATATTCTCCAATGTGGTCATCATTCTTTGACTTTCTAAGTTTTTTTCATTGGTCATTTTGTAAATGTTTTAGCGATTATTAATTTTATCCTTTAATTTTAATTGATGGTATTAAGTTTTTCATTTTGATCCTCATTATTATGATTTTTAATTTTTTTTCTCGATCTTTTTATAAAGTTAGTATTCTTTTCAATTTTACAATTTAATCACAACATTGTTTTTATTTTTTATATCAATTTTGATCCTCGTTCTTTTTTTTCCTCTTTTACTAAATTAATTTTTTTATCAATTTAACCCTTCAATTAAATATAAATTAACAATCGATTAGAAACCCATCAAAATCTTTAAACAATACAAAGACCACACAATGCAGTTTATCTCAAGTAAGGTGCATTAGGGGTGTTAATACATTCTTTAGCCACAATCAATCTCTTACCCTACAATTTATGATAAGATCAGTACACCCGAGTTTTCTAGTGACTCTGAACCAAATAACTAAGTGACAACTCTTTGACCCCCGACACCACTTGCTTATATACGATAGGTAATTCTACTATATAGTAGCTATTGCCAAACTTCTTTATTGGGAAGGATTTTTTGCAGGAGCATTAACCCTAATGAGGTTAGTGTAGTGTTTATAGTGTTGTTATTTAAGTTAGAATCTTGAATGGTGAGGGCAATGAGAAGGTGTAAAATTTATTTCTCTTGGATGGTATTTCCTTGTCTCTTATATCAAAACCTATTGGTGTAGTATGATTGTTTTAATCACAAGAAACACCATCATTCCTGCCATGAAAAAACATGTTTTCTCCACCTTCTCGTACAACCAACATGGTATGCCAATAACAATTTACGAGAGTGTGAGAACAAGAACCATGGACAACAAATTGCTTGGAAAATTCGAGCTTTTTAGCTAATCCAAAACAAGAACCATGGACAACAAATTGCTTGGAAAATTCGAGCTTTTTAGCTAATCCAAGTTTTCTCATAAACAATCAATTTCTAAGCCATTTGTTCTCCCTCCTCGACTAGCCTTTGTCAACCATTAGAGCAAGTAACCCTTGCTTGGTGCTCGCTGCCCTTCCTCGTATCATTATCTACTTTGATATTGATGCAAACGAAGAAGAGGTTCGGATGCGTCAAACAACTTTTCTAGTGAAAATTGATGCAACTTATTATCAATCATTAGTTTTGGCTGAAAGTTTTTCAATGAGTTCTATAAAAGGCCATGTTCCTTACAGGAGTAGCTTGCTAGCACTAGACAAGGTCAAGGATATGCTCAAATTAGATAGAGAAGATGTTGTTCGAGATTTGTTTTATCCTAGTTATTCTATAAGAGGCTGGTTAATTTTTCATTATTAAGCCTCAGAAGCAGACATATTCATGCAAAGCACAGTCTGCCTGACTATGGAGTATGTATAAAAAACCATGCATTTTGTCACCTTCTCGCTTTTAAATAATTCGAAAATGAGTGAATCATAAAGCGATCACCGCTAGCTAGCTAGCTGCTGCATTAATTTGCTTATAGTTTTTGAACCATTTATGCGCTCGTATCACATGCCAAATGATTGAAACTTTCTTACTTATAAATGGGCTAAACATGCAACATTTGCATATAAACATATTATCTTTAATTGTGGATTTCACATACTATACAATACATTGAAAGTATTCAAAAGTCTATTATTCTCTATACCAAAAATCCATCACTGTGAGGTGGCGTTTTTTCTTTACTTTTTTCTTTGTTTTATTTTCAGCATTCTTTTCTCAATTTCAGTGTTCTGACATTTACTTAATTTATTTTTTTTTTATAAATTATTTTGATTTGATTTGATTTGATTTTTATTAGGTTATTGCAATATCAAATAAATATCATAATATTTAATTTATATATATTATGTATATTAATTTTATAAGCGTTTATTTTTATTATAGTATAGTTAAGTAAAAAATAATTTTTAAAAATAAAAAAGTTCTTAAACTTATTGAAGTCCATGACCACGATCATGGATTTGACAGGCTAAGCCATGAAATTTAGGTTAATCTAATATATCATTGTCTCAATATTAAAAAAAAAAAGAAATCATTGATTTTTTAAAACCAAACTATGCTTTTAAAAGTTGTGAAAAATTCAAAAATATTTTGTTATTTGTTGATTATTTCAAATTTTTTTATCTATCTTTTTATTGCTATATATTTTATTTTGAATCATTTTTAATTTTTTTTTCAATCTCTTTCCTTATAATTTGATTTTTATATCAACTTTAATCTTTATTTTTTTATTGTTATTTTTTTTCTCTTCTCCTTTTCTTAATTGAATTTTTTTTTCTATTATATTTGATCCCTATTTGTTTACTGTTGTTTATTTTATTTGAAATAATTCATGAAATTAGATTTTTTTTCAATTCCATCATCTTTCAATTTTTTTATCTATCATATTTGTCTCTATTATTTTTATTGCTATTTTTTTATTTGAAATAATTTATGAAATTAGATTTTTTTTAATTTCATCATTCTTCAACTTTTTTATCTATTAAATTTGGTCCTCGTTATTTTAATAAACTTGAAAAAAAATTAAAAAGTTATTTTTCAACTCATTTTTCGTAAAACTACAAAATATCATAAAATAATTCACTCTCTAAAAATTCATTTTTCATAAAAATCACTTTTCAAAAGAAAACTACTTTCTAACAAACAAATAAGGTCTAAATTAAAACAAAAGCTAAAATGATCAATGTTTTACCATGCACACACTCACATTTCACATGGATTTGCGTAATAAAATAATCATTTTTCACTTCTAAAACAAAACTAAATAATTTGGTTTAAGGGATAATGCAAACTTTTTCACGGGATTAATTTGTCATTATCAAATTGACTAGGGACATCTCGGTCATCTCATATTTTTACTGTATAGTAAAATTATTAAGTAGCCTATATAAGCAAAATTCATTTAACTTGCCTTTAGGGTATTTTTTGAAATTTTATTTTAATTTGAAAATTAAAATGTCTAAATTACTCGTGAAATCTAATTTTCTTAGGCTTGCATCTAGGGGTTTTATTTGTAATTCTTTCTCTTTTTTTTTTGTAATTATCAAGTGGATTTAAGGACAAATCGATATTTTTAATTATAGTCTTCATTATTTTTATTTCTTTTGAATCCTTTTTTTATTTGTTTTTCTATTCAATCCTATTTAGTCCTATTTGATTTTTATATCAAATCTAGTTATCATTATTTTTATTGGTATTTATTTTTTATATCCCTTTTTTTATTAATTTTCTTTTCAATTTCATCCCCCATTATTTTATTTTTTATATTAGATTTGATTTTTATTCCTTTTATTATTTTTTATTTGGTTTCTTTTTTGAAATTGATTTTATTTTTCAATTTTATTTTTCAACATTGAATTTGTTAAGAATCGGGCTTCGTAATTTTTTTAGTGTGGTGATCATGGTCTCATGACTCGGGTTATGAATATGAAATGTTAATCCAGATTGAGATCAATTTTTTTTTTCATCTTTATTACTATGTTTTTATTTTTTAATTTCATGATTCAACTTGAGTTTATTTTTATCGGTTTTCTTTATATGAGGATAACACGACCTCATTATTCGAGTTGTGAATTTGCCATGCTAACTCATATTAGCTTGAAGCTTTTACATCATTTTATTTAATTTTGTTTTTATGCTAAATTTGGTACTCATTTTTTTAATTTTTTTTTGCTTTCGATCCTTTTTTTAAATTGATTTTCTTTTTTCAATTTTATCATTTAATATTGAATTTGTTAAGAATTAGGTTTCATAATGTTTTCCGATGTTGTGATCCCGATATCATGACCCGGGTCACGTGTATTAAATGTTAACCCAAATCACCATAAGTCTTTATTTTTTACCTTAATTTTTTTTTCCGGTTTCAACCTTCAACATTGGGCCTATTAAAGATTGAGCTTCTTTATTGTTTTTATTTGTTTTCTATAAAGATGACCCAACCTTACAACCCGAATTATGAGTTTTCTGCTAACTTAGTTTGGCTCAAGACTCTTTTTGTTATTTTTTATTTCATCTTTTCATATTAGGTTATTTTAGAATTTAACGTCATTTTTTTTTTACTATCATTTTTTCATGTAGGTTATAACCTTTTCCTTTCATATTTAATATATTTATTATTGTTGCTTTTTTATTATATAATTAAATTAAACTATTTTATTGGACTTAGAGGATCTATAACTCAAGTCATAAGATTTTTTTTTATTTTAAAACACATTAGTAGTCACTTTTTTTAAATTACAAAAATAAATAAATCACATCATGTCACTGATAGATTCAACTAAATTATATTCCTTCAACAATTAAACTATGTTTCAGCTATCAATAAATCATTCAGAGATTCAAATTAATTCATCTTTGAATTGTCGGAAAAAAGCCTTCCACTTTGTGGAAAATAATAGTAGCTACGGTTTTAATAATAAAGAAAGAGCTCGTAGCTTTCTGAGGCACCACCACACCATCATGGAGAAAGTGAAAGCTGTGTACTATTGGATATTCCTATTCTTCCAAGTAATTGGTTTCTTTTGGGATTAATAATAGTATACACCCAACCCGAGGGTTTAATTGCATTATCCTACCTTTCCATTTTATTATATATTAAATATAATGACTATTAAAGGTTTATATCGTATTAATTTTAAAATTAAAATGTATATAAATTGGTTCGAAAATCCATGTTAATAAAAAATATTAAAAAGAAAACAAGTGAGACATTTGCTGAATGAAGATAACGCACCTACCAAAAAGAAAGCATAACTATTATTATTATTATATTGAGGTCCAATAAAATAACACACTCAAAAGGAAATGGTTGGCATGGGGAGCACTATCATTTGTGCATATATGGAACAGACTTTAAGAAATAATGTACGGCCCTGCCTTTTTGGCCTTGTTATATTTCCTGGGGCCACCTCCTTTGAATTGACAAATGTACCCCTCTCTTTGCTTCTTGTCCTTGGTGTCAGCAAATCCATTTAATAAAATTACCATATGTTATCGTTCGACTGAAAGCACCTCCACACCAAATTTCCCTCGTTTTTCTTTTATATAGTCTCGACTCCCAAAAAGTAACTGTAATGTAATAGCTTGATTTTTTTTTTTTGATTTATATGGGGTGTTCGAGCCAGCTTACGCGCACCACGACTATTCCCCACGGCTCACTAGACATCCTGCAAGTCCAGAAGCAGGTAAGGCACCGCGGGGGTGACAGGCGTGCACATAGAGGGTCGAACCCGGGACGGGAACAGAACAAGTCACACGGTTGACCACAACAGCTAAACCCTCAAGTGCAATAGCTTGATTTTAATATTGTGTACAAGGTGTGAATGCAATTATTGTTTAAAGTATTTTTTTTAAAAATTATTTTTAATATCAGCAAATTAAAATAATCTAAAAATATTTAAAATAATTATTTTAAAGTTAAAAAAATTCAAAATATTTTAAAGACATGATTAAACAGCAATATCAAATGATGTTTAAAGGCATATTTAAAAGTGTGTTAGATGTTGGTTTTCAAAGTATTTTTTTGTTTGAGAATACATCAAAATAATATATATTTTTAATTTTTTTAATTTATTTTTAATATTAGCATATTAAATCAATTCAAAAATAAAATAAATAAATTAAAACTAAAAAAATTATATATATTTTTTAAAAAAAAAACATGATCAGATTAAATTAGAAATGACCACAATACCACACCATTTTTAATTATTATTAACGTCCACAAAGCGTTCACTTTTCATTGCTCAGTAGCGTGAGCAGAAACAGGAAATAGATGAGATGATGTAGAAATGCCACTAAATTGCTGTAAACAAGAGTAGCATTAAACTAAAAAAAAAGAAAAAAAAAGTTGAAGAAACAGGCAAATATGTCACCACAGTGAATATGATGACACTGTTGGCCCTGGGACACCAAAGACATGGATGACAGCTGAAGATTTGACATTGGTAGTTAAGTATAGGTAAAGAAGAGTAGCATAAGTCAAGTTATCAACATGTAATTTTCTGTTCGGTCCTATTTGCAATCAAAAGTACTTCTTTCTTTTTTACTTTGGATAGAGCTTGAGGATATTGTTCCCATGCTCGACAGTCATCTCAACCTTGTTTTAGTTATTGCTACTCGACCATATTTGGTTGAAATCATTCATATATATATATATATATGTATATATATATGAAAAGGAAGAGAAAATAAAAAGAAATATAAAAGGAAAAATGTAAAGAAAAGGATAAAATATAAGAAGGGACGATGGTGGAGAGGGTAGAAAAGAAGATGACATGCAGCCGCATTGCATAGCGCCATCCTTCCATCATAGGACTTGTTTATTTGGAACACCCTTTATTTCCTCTGCCTCTCTCTCTCTCTCTCTCTCTCTCGATCTCGAACAAAAACAACTCCTCCTCGAATCTCCTTTCACTGCACAGCTTTGGTTTGGGTCCTGAAAACTAAAGGAGGACCCATATGGCCATACACACAGTCACTCACGATAAAAACTACTCCTGCTAGATAGATTGAGAAAGAGAGAGATAATATTGCTCTATCTATTTTTTCTAGACAGCTATTTAGAGGAGAGAAGAGAGCGCATGGCTTTATAAGTCATGGATTCGCTAGCTGTGGTCGAATTTCCAAGTGCCCTTTCTTTGGGTATCTCTTAACCCCTTCCCCCCCTCCTTTTCTCTCTATGTTACAAAACAAAGGCATAAATTTCTCTTCTTTTTTCTTTTATATGGGTTTGTTATTTATTGTATATACAAAGTTTCTTTTCTTTTCTCCTTTATTTGTGTATTGGCCAGTTTTGTTTTATGTGATGGGGTGTTAGGAATTCTCTCTGTTTTGCAGGTTGGGGTTACGGTGGTAATGTGATGTGCTAAGTGGGTTTTTGTTCTTTCATAATTCTGCAATGGATTTGTCTTTTGAGGGTAAGTTATATTGTGTTTTGATTTGATTGTTTCTCTGGGGTTTTGGTTTTTTTTTTTGGATTTGGGGGGGATTTATGATGTCAACCATTGAATGTTTCTCTTTTCTGATGTTTATTCACGGGCTAAAGTTAAAATCTTGCCGTGGATTTGTAATTTTCATCGTGATTATTCTGCAGAAATATTGTTATTTTCGTTTTTAGGATTTGGGTATCGATTAGAGTTTCTTGGGTTTTTTGTTTGTGCCAAAAAAAAATATTGCTTTATGAATGTTGATTAAGAGCCGTTGTTGAGTTTGTGATCACCAGTCTCTTTATTGTTTATGAAAAATATATTTTGGTGGGTGAAACTGCATTTTTGTTTGATTCTATGATGCAACTGTTTTCTTTTCTTTCTCTGCATTTTATATATCCGCACTATGTATGATTGTTGTGTATTGAAGAAGCAAGTTTATATTATATAATGGATTGTTGCCTTTCTGGCACGCTATTTTTTGAAGCGACACCTGCAATGACTTTTGTGGAAGCCCAGAGGCAGAGGCATTTCAGAGTCAAATCAAGTTTTGTGTGATTCTATGATTCACGCATGTATGATTGGGAATTTATAATTTATTAGATCAGAGCATTCTTGGTGAAACTGTTGGGATTATTTGATGTAGAAATGTATTTTTCAATGCAAGTCAACCATTTTTTTTGTATGTTTGGATGTAGCTTATGGAAAAATGGTAACAAGTTGTTTAAATGTATTTAGAGAAAGGAAAAGAAATTTAGATCAAGCTTTCAAATGAGTCTCCTAACTAATGGAAACTTGTTGACTTCAACCTGGTTACAAGTGGTTAGTTAAGCTGCCTTTCATTTAAGATCATCATTTCCTCCTGTGTTCTTCCGTTTTGACATATAAAGCAAATGCGTCAAAGAGATTCAAATTTACTGCAAATTTAAGATTTATAATGGTTTCTATGTAAAGCATGCTTTAATGTGTCTTAAAGCAAGCTCCCCCCCTCCCTTTTTTTTCCTCATCAAATATAACACCATGTCTCCTGATTCTTTGATTCTTCTTTTAAATTATTTAAAGTCTGCCCTGAAGCATTTCTTTTTTCTTTTTTCTTTTTTCTTTGTCATGCTATACAGGAGGCCCTCTTGATCCGTCAAAAAGCAGAAGTATTAACGAAAAGAGAGAACTTGTCTATCAATTATCAAAGTGGCCAGGTGCATCTGAAAGGCTACAGTCATGGAGCCGTCAGGAGATTCTGCAGATCCTATGTGCTGAGATGGGTAAAGAAAGAAAATATACAGGATTGACAAAGTTGAAAATCATAGAGCACCTATTGAAAATTGTCTCTGAAAAACAATCTGGGGAGTGTGAGGCCTCACCTGACCTTGAGACTGAAACGTCTCTTGCATCCACTCATAGAGCTTCCAAAAGACACAGGAAAACTGATAACCCATCTCGAGTACCTACTCCATTTAACTGTTTTGCAACCAACAATGGGATCAGTGATCAAGGCAATACTGTATACTGCAAAAACTCAGCATGTAGAGCTACCTTAAGACCAGATGACGCATTTTGCAAGAGGTGTTCATGTTGTATCTGTCATCAGTATGATGACAACAAAGATCCCAGCCTGTGGTTAATTTGCAGTTCAGAGCCTCCTTTTCAAGGTGTTGCATGTTGCATGTCATGCCATCTTGATTGTGCCTTAAAACATGAAAGTTCTGGCATTGGGAAAGATGGACGTCATGGGAGACTTGATGGGAGCTTTCGCTGTTTTGCTTGTGAGAAAGTCAACGATCTGCTAGGGTATTTACTCCCATATTTTGTTTGCATTTCACATCTGGCTTTTGCATTGTGCTGTATTTGCATTTGGTTGGTGTGTTTCTCTTTTGATACATTTATTGTTGGCTTTTGGTATTTTTGGGACAAGTACTTTCAGCCTGATGCTGTGTCTTCCCCTTCATCAATGAAAATTCTGAATTCTGATGTTGAAATAGTTTGCGGGTATCATGTCACATCTGATAGCAAAGTAAAGTGTCTAATCATTTTTTCTTTGCGCCACCCCCCAACATCCATTATCAGAGCTCTAAAATAAAAATATAGTTTTGCATGTCATCTTTAACAGACTAATGCCTTATAGCGGTAGTGGTCATTTTACTGGTTGTGGGAAGCTTGTCATTTGATTTTTGGTTGCATGAACAGCTTGACACAGCTTTTTCTTTTTTGTTATTGGAGTTGTTAAATTATTTCTCATGCTTTAATACCACCCACTCTACCCAGCATGAATATCCACAATAGTATCTGATTCTTGTGCATGGGGCATTGATAAATAAATTCTTCATGCGACCGGAGAATTATGTCTGCCATGAATTTAGAGCAAGTAACAAACCTTCAACCATATGTACTGCTAGTTTTGGAAGATCACAATATAGAATAATTCCCAATATTTCATGTCCTTTCTTTCCAATATCTGATTTTGAATGGCACACGATAAAGCTTCCATATGAACACAAACATAAATTTGGACTGATTGAGCTGGTCTCTTGAAAATTTATTCAGATGCTGGAGAAAACAATTGATGATGGCTAAAGATACCAGGAGGGTGGACATTCTTTGCTATCGTGTGTCCTTGAGTCAGAAACTTCTGAATGGGACTGAAAAGTATCAAAAACTTCATGAGATTGTTGATGAAGCTGCAAAGAAGCTAGAAGCTGAAGTGGGTCCGTTAATTGGCTTACCTGTAAAGATGGGTAGAGGTATTGTCAACAGGCTTTCTTCAGGACCAGAGGTTCAGAAACTCTGCACTTTAGCTTTGGAGTCACTGGACAGAATGCTTTCAAACACCATTTTGCATCCGTTGCCTAATCCAAATATGCAAGGTAATCATTGGATTTTGTTTTTTTCATGTTGTGACAAAAGGAATTTCTTTGATGGAGAAAAACTAGTTTAATTGGACAATGAAGCAACCTTCTCTAAAACACAATGCATTACAGAACAGTGCCGAGGAGCACATTCCATGTAAAACATGTAAAATATATTTGATGAGGAAAAAAGTTAGATTTTTATCTAAAGACTGATGATTCCATATTGCATCATGGACACATGGGTACTTTTGATCATGGAAAGTTGTTAGGTTGTTGTTGGAAATATATTTTCTTTTGTCCAACATGCTGGTTTCTTGGGGTATTGACTTTTCAGGGAAGTTTTAATAACCTTTATGTGTTCTCATGTCCCTTACAGATTCAAAAATGATTGCTCCAGTCACAGTCAACTTTGAAGATGTACGTGCAACTTCCCTTGCTTTGGTTCTGGGTTCTGAAGATTCTTCAACTGATGATATTGTTGGTTATACCTTGTGGCATCGTAATGGTCATGATCTGGATTATCCAGCAGAACCTACTTGCAGACTGTTCTTACCAAACACAACATATGTTGTCGCAGGTCTATCTCCAGCCACAGAGTACCATTTTAAAGTTGTTCCTTTCAACGGTGTAAGAGAATTGTGCATGTGTGAAGTTCAGTGCTCAACCAGCTCAACTGGCATTACTCAGGACGAAGTCCCAAACTACTCAATAGTTGAAAGAAGTCAAAGCCCAAATACCAATTGTAGCAGCTTCTCTAATCCATCCTCTGTGGAGGATGAAACAAATAACAATCCACCATGCAATGATCAGACTGTCAACCGAGCAGACAATTATCATTCCTATTGCAAGGACACTGATAAAATTGTTTCTGCCAACAAATCGAATGGTGCTTTAAATAGCTCTGACGTCCTAGCAGATGCAATTCCCTTGCTAGACGTGGAACATGCCACACAGGTGGTAAGCTCCAAGCTCAATTCTGATATGCAAATGCTTGATAAGAAGCGCTTGTCAGAGAACCAAATCATTGAGGAGATAATTACAGATAATGGGTCAGATACCCCTGTTCAAACTGCCATGGAAAGCGTGCCATTTGTGAGAAACTCTGAAGCTGGCTTGCCCATTACTCCCTGCAAGCTGGAAATGCTCAAGGATGGGCAAGGAAGAAATGGAAGGTCCAAATCCAGCAACAAAGACATAATAGTTGTGTCTGGAAAAGGAGAGGAGCCCCAATATGGCAGCACTTCAAAGAAGAGAAGTGGGGAATGGCGAGATGAGGAGTGTATGGCAAATGGTCATTCAGACAGGGACTTTGAGTATTACGTGAAGATCATCAGATGGTTAGAGTGTGAAGGACATATTGAGAAGAATTTCCGTCAGAAATTCTTGACTTGGTATGGCTTGAGAGCAACAGCTCAAGATGTAAGGGTTGTGAAGACATTCGTTGATACTTTTATTGAAGATCCTGCTTCTCTTGCAGAACAGATCGTAGACACCTTTTCAGAATGTATATCCAGCAGGAGATCATCAGTTGTGCCATCTGGGTTCTGCATGAAGCTCTGGCATTGACAACCTTTGACTAGGTTAAATTAAAGTCCTTGCGCAAAAACCCGCCAAGGGACTGTGTAGCAGTAATTCTTTAATTAGACCCCATTAACATTTCTTCATTCAGACTATCATCATTCACATATATCATCAGCATTTGTCATTCTTGTCATGTAAGAATGCCAGAATTCATTGCCTTCTACAATATAGCATCCATCTCATTCATTAATATTTCCCCAAAAATGTTACTTGTTGATTTACTTTACTGTTTAGAAGTTAGAACCTTGGCAGTTTAGACAACGAGCTTTGACGGTGGATAAAATGTGAGAACAGTTCTAGATCAATGGAACAATTCTTGAAGCAGGGATATTGCTGAAGGGTAAGCAGGTGGGGCATTATGGTTCTCTTTGCATAATTTAACGAGTGTCTGGTTCATGGTGACAGGCTGACAGCCATTTGGGAGGGCTGTCATCCAATGAAGTCCTCAACATAGTTCAAAAGTTTTTTCTGACTGACATGGCCCATAATAAATTCAATAGCCATTTTCGTACTGCTTTGCAATTGAAGTTTCATAAAATTTTGAATTTTTTAAAAAATTATTTTGAATTTTTAAAAATAAAAAATATGGGATGCTTTATTGTGTAAAGATCAATATATGCCTTCCATGCTGATGCATAAGCTTGATGGTGAATAACAAGTTAGACCATCTAGTTTCTCTTGTAATAGCAACTCCAATTAGCCAAAAATAAAAAAAAAATATTTTGATTTTTCCTTACTTATTTTTCATTCTCCAAAATAAAAAAAGTTAAACAAAATAATATTTTAATATCTTTTTTACAAAAATGTTATCCCTACATATCTGGTAAAAATATCAAAACACATTCATTGCAATAGTTATTTTTTTTAATAGTTTTTTTCTTTTATTTGATTTTTTTAAAATTTATGTTTTTTCAGTTTGATTTTAATGAGATTATCAAAGTCTCATAATCTATATAATGAGTTTAGCGAATTTATCAAAGTTGACTTGAGTTGTTTTTTTAATTGAATTATTTTTAATTTTATAATTTAATATTAAGTTGATTTAGAATTATCTGAGTTATTTTTAAACTCTTCAAGTCAACCATTTCATGTCAAATTATTAAAATAATTATATATTAAATATATTAAAATACATTTAGCTTTTCTAAATAATTTTTTTAAAAATTATATTTATACTATTAAAAAAATTATAATATCACTCTTTTAAATAGTATTTTTCAATTAGAGATGCTAAGTTTTGGATCTTAAACCAAGATCATAGGGTTGCAGTGTAAGCTGTCGCTTACTATAGGATGTCCTCAAGTGGGGTTGCAGAAACTCGATGTGGGTCCCAAACTTTTTCCTGATACCGTATGTGCATCAACCAGGACAGGAAGGAAACAGGAAGCCAATGGTGATGAAAGCAAAGCTACAGGGCTTAACAAAACTCTCCGTCTCCTTTTAACCATTGTCTCTTCCCTGTGGCGACAGCCTTAACAAACCATACATCACCTCACAAACACCGAAGCAAACTTCTTTTGTCCTTTTATCAAACCACTTCTCTTAGCAAAACTATACTGCTGATCAATTTTCCCACTTCTACGACAACCTCTCTTTGCTGTTCTCCCTTAGCAAACAGTTTAAAGAAAATGTCTGCCGGAATCTTTGCAGCTTCTGCAGTGGCTGGTCCTGGTTATCATGGCTTAAGAGCACTCCCCACAAAGCAGCCGTTTGCTACCAAGAATTCTGTTGCACGGAGCAGCAGAACTGTGTCCAATGGCTCTAAGACTTTTTGTATGAAGGTAATATGACTGAAACATGTATGTCATCAACCACTGCTTACTTTTCTATTTCTGCTTAATTAAATCTGATGTTTGTCTTTTGGTATTACTTGCACGCAATACTTGCTACTCAAATAGACATGGAACCCAATCAACAACAAAAAGTTTGAGGCTCTGTCCTACCTGCCTCCTCTTTCTGAAGATTCAATTGCGAAGGAGATTGATTACATGATGAAAAAAGGATGGATCCCTTGCCTGGAATTCGACGAGGTAAGCCGAAGATTAAGCTTCTCTCCCCAACATGTATCTGATCTGTGTATTAGTTGCATAGGTATTCTTTATTTTAACCTCTTTTTATGTGATTTAATGTTCAATGTTAGGTGGGAAGCGTACGCAGGGAGCACAGCAGGATGCCAGGATACTACGATGGAAGGTACTGGACATTGTGGAAGCTCCCCATGTTTGGATGCACCGACTCCTCTCAAGTCCTCGAAGAAATCCATGAGTGCAAAAAGGCATATCCAGATGCTTACATCCGTTGCCTGGCATTCGACAACAAGAACCAGGGTCAGTGCATGGCTTTTGTCATTCAAAAACCTGGCAACTGAGGCCTTAGTTTGGGTTAGCCACAGTTTTCTGTATCAAGGAACCTGGTTTTTGCTCTGCTTTCTCCACTGTTGATCCCTCTCTTTTCTGCAAATAAAGACGGTGGGAAGTAGGTAAGCTAGGCTGCTGGCTCGTGGAGATACTAAAATAATAATATTTTTATTGGACTGATTGCTGTTGATAAATATAAAATCAACGCTAGTGAATGTGGTTAGCCCATGGTTTTGGTGCTGCAGGAAGGAATTACCCCTGGTTTTCCTCCCTCCATGGCCTTCCCACGTGCGGATGTTTCGCGTTGAGTTACCTATGTACGGAATGCTCAGGTTTATTATTCTTCTTCTTTTTTTTTAAGCATGGTGGCAGAAAAAATATATATAAAGCTGGAAGCGCATCTCTCAGACTCTCACATGCGTGACCTGTCACCAAGTCTAAATATCTTGGCACGTGTACACGCGCCAAGAGGCCTAAATTTTTGTTGTGGCGGCCTCTTAATTTTTATATTTAATTAATTTTAGTTTAATTATTTTAATAGTCGTTTTTGCAAAAAAAAAAAACTTATTTTTATTTAAAATGGGCAATATAGACAGACAGACAAACCTATACGACGAATCAAACTATGCTAATTTAAGAAATAATTTTAGGACTTTTCTTTTTAGCAATTTTATTTTAAAATAGATATAAAAATAAACGGATGAAATGATTTTAATAATGAAATTAAAGTTCATAAAAATAATGTGATTGAATGATCTAGGCCACAGTTTTGACTTGGTTGATTTGATTTTTTTTTAATTTATTTTTTTATTTTTTATTTTAATATTTGATTGATTAAAATTATTTTGTTTTGATTCATTGAAGTTATTTTCATCTGATTACTCGGATTATGAGTTTAATAGATTTTCAAGTTGATTTGAGTTATTTTTTATATTTTTTTAATTAATTTTTTAATTTTAATTATATTAAAAAAAACTAAAGGAGAAGTAAGTTCTATTGTACCCTTTATACAAAACTATCTTTATACAATACTATTTATTAAAATAATATTTTCTTTTCCTTTGTTTTGTTTTAATCTAAGTTTGTTTCGTTTAATTTTAATTTTATTATTCATTATTAAATTTATTAGAAAATAAATTTTATAATTTTTTTTTAATTTATGATTATCTTAATCTCATAATTTGAATAACATATTTGATAAGTTAATTCGATTGATTCAAGTTTTTTTTAAAATTCAACTCTCAACATTTGATTAATTAAAAATCAAATTTCATGATTTATTTCGATCTGTTTTTAATAAAATTATCATCATTTCATTATTTAGATTACAAATTTAACAAACAAGTTAACTATTATGTCGTATTTTCAAAAACTAAAACAAGACTAGAACAAATTGTAGCCCGTTAGCTATTTTAAGCATTGAAGTCTTTTTCTTTTTAAAAGACCTATTAATTATTGTCAAATTAAAAAGAAAGAAATTCTTTTCCATTTTAAAAGTGAAATAAAATGACAAAAATATTATTGAAAGAAAATTAAAAGCATCAAGAAGTGTTTTTCTATTTTTTACAATAGTTTATTATTATTATTATTATTATCAAGTTAACTAAAAAGTAATTTGTTATTAAATATAAAAAATAAAATAAAAAACATTGTAAAATAATCTAAATACCTCTAAAAAAAGAAAAATTTAAAACTAGTGTCATAGAATTTTTCTTGTCGTCTTGTCTTTTCAAAATGTATTTTTCATTATTATCATCTTTGACTAAATATATATTCATAAAAAAAAAAAAACAAACAAAAAAGCCTGTCTAAAGAGAGTGAACAGAAGAAAGAGATCAATCCACTGTCTATGTTGTTAATTAACTTGCAATTTCATACAAGCGCCACCTGCTGCTGCTGCTGAACGTTATTTTACCAATGGGTTTGGCTAATTGGTCATGAGAGGTTGTCAACTATAGAGATGGTATCCCGCCTCCCCACCCAATGCAATCCATTACTTATTATTATTCTTAGCATTTCCAGTTTAGTACCAGATTCAAGATCTCTTAGACCTAGGCTACAGGGCACTTATCAACCCTTCTGGGAAATTGACCACTGGAGGACCTTGGCCAGTTCCACCAGTAGCACGACAGGTTGGGGAATGAAAAGTCGGATTTCTTAAGCATCACGAAAACGATATGAATGCTCTAGAGTGAAACAATAGCAAAATTTTGAAAGGAATGATTGACCTGGAAGATATCTGATAATATCTGCCAAAACCGATCAGAAAATCCAAATTGACAGGAATTGCATTTTTCAGATCAGACAAACACCAGTTCCAGCGGCGTCAACCACGAAGTGAACTACTCTGTGAAGACCAAACTGGAGTAAATTATGTAACTTGCTTAACTGCCCATCTGGACACTAAAATTGATTCAACGACTGTCAAAATCTTTATTCAGAGGTCGTAAATACCATGAAAGAATGTAGTCACCAATTTGTATGAGCATCTACAACAAAAAAACACCAAGTCTAGGTGCCAAACCCTCACCAGTGTGGTACTTGGGGCCTTGGGTTCAAAACCCATCTTCATGCTCACACAATACTAGCCATTACCTAGCCAAGTAAATGACAAAAAGTGGTAAAATGATTAGAAAATAAATATCCACATGATATCCATCACTAAGACTCCATTCATCAGAATGCTGACCTGCAATTGCTCTCACCAGAAAACCATCCATATCTACAAACAAAAAGAATTAGCAGCCTCAACAAGTCACTATGGTCCTCAAGGCATTGCACTGTCACAAGCCATGGCAGTTAGAACAATATTTTGAAGTCTAACAGATTCATTTAATAGGATCAATTCATTTTGCAAACATGTCTCCACAGGAGATGATCAATCACAAAAGCAAGGTCTAAACCAAGCCACTCCAAGCACTACTGAACCAGTAATTAATAACACATTATATCCATACAAAAATCTCAGTTCATGGTAGAGCAGAAAACTAAAGCAAAAAACTTTAGTCTTACAAGGTCTTTCATCAAGGCCCTACTGATGGAATACAACCATGATCACAGCACCGCTGAGTCATCTCATGCTAGAAGATATTTGCAATCTGAAAAAACAAAGAAACAGTGATCAGGCGAAAAAATCAGTAAAATGTTCATTCTTAATCAATTTTTTCTTGCTGTAATGTATGCCAAAGGTGGCAATCATAGTCACAAAGTTCATAGGAATGCAAAAATGTACAAAAAAAGAAAGAAAAGAAAAGGTGGGGAAAAGTGCATTATGAGTGGAAACATGTGATAAAGAGGCAAATTAATACCCATTCATTAAAACAGGCTTCTGCATAAATTAATAACACCTTTTCATCCACATTGGTGAAGAGACAAATACACTCGTTTCTTTTTCTTTTTGTTTTATTTTTATAAAGTAACCGGTACTCATTGATAGGGAATAATAAAAAAACAACAATTCAGATAAAGTTACGTAACAAGAGGAAAAAAGATCTTAAAGCAGTAAATAAGAAAAATGGCTCAATTTGAAAGAACCAGGTGTAGTTGGGCTGAGAAGAATATGAGCCAAGGCCAAAGAGAAACAACGACTGCCAGAGTTTGGAATTAGATATTGCAGTGGAAAACAGAGTTGTTGCTATTCAGGAAAAAAACCACTCATTTAGCAGTGTTTTATGGTGATAAGACACAGACTAAGAACCACCATATGTTTCATCCACACTATTAGTACTTAAAATCTAACCACCATGTATATTAAGCAAACATGCCTCTTGTCTAAAGAAAACAATCACAGGTCAATTTTTTCATTCCAACATAATTCATCAAAATGGAACTTAATGTCTACTTGATATGAAATGTCCTATCGAAAACATTATCTTGATAATATGTTCTAAGAAAAGAAAAGGCTCCTCTAATTTTTGCATTGTGTCCAGAGAGATAGAGAAGAAGACATTTAACAATTGGGAAAAAAGCTATTCACGAACTAAATACATCTCTAAAACCAAATTTCGTTCGATATTCTGAAAATTATTTCATTATTACCTACTACAGAAAATTTGAACTTCAATCTAGCATTCTCTGTTAAGTAGTGAGATTCCGTTTATTTACCAGTGCACAAAGCAATTCGAGTTTGAACTAATATTTCTTAATCAAGACCAAAGTGCACATCAAGTAAATCAATAAACAATTAAACTCAATCAAGAACAGTTTCAAGTTTCTTTTTTATTATTATTATGTCTGGAGATTTTGTAAAAAAGAAACAAAATATATACCACCAATCATTAAGACATCCACATGTTCAAAAATCTAAGATAAACAAGCTCGAACAGCACCTAAACTATTCACTTTAGGTTGCAACTTGAAAAAAACAAGCCAATATCAGATTACAATTCAAAAAAGATAGAATAAAATTTCACTAAAAACCAAGAGTAACAATAACATTATACTCGATTGAATACAGATAAAAAAAAAATTTCCATTCCAAGAACCTGAGAAAGAATAACATGCACAAGCACTCAAGCAGTTCACACTTCAGAATACCAAGAAGCTTTTCACTATTTCCATAAAAATCTCGGCTCAATTTTCATATTTTCATATGGCATTACCGCATTAAATAAATAAATAAGTATATAAATAAAATAAAATGCAGAACAACCATCTTAGCAAACCAACCAAATCCAAACTTAGTTTGTTGTCATCAGAACTAAATTGCAACACAGTGTCAAAACTCAACTCCCTCTCCCCATTGATCACATCACTGTTGGAAAACCATATCTCAAGGATCAACATCAAACAATATCATTCAATATGCGTATTTAATACTTAAATTTCATAGATAATTAGAAACATATAAAAGGAATCACTACATTATCCAATCCAGTCAAATTGAAGTAATAGATAATAAATATATAAACAAGCAATTCTTCCTGCAAAATCCTCGAAAACGAAACAAAAGAGCAGAAAATCAATAAAACCTAAACTAACATAAAATGAATTAAAATCCCGAACCTTGTGAAAACAGTATCAGCGATTCCGCTCCAGGGGCAAGGGCCGATTAAACCCTCCTCTACGATTCATATACTGCCTAGGCTGCCGTTTCGTAACGGCTTTAACTCCACTAACATCCGCACCAGGCACCGGCTTCCCTTTTGTCGAATCAAACCCCGTTGGAATCCCTAATTTCTTCATCATCTCCATCTCATCCTCATCCATCAAACCCCCACCCTCTCCCATTCCATTATCATTATTATCACTTTCGTTCTTCTCTAATTGCTCTCTCGCTATCCCGTCTACAAAATCGAAAACCGCCGCTCTTTGCTTTTCCCTCTCTCTATCGTCATCGCTCTCGGGTCGATGTCGCTTTCGCGGCGGTGACAAGGATGGAGTCCTCTGGTGGCGGTGGCGGCGGTGAGATCTATGAGACCGGTCTGGAGAGCGAGAACGAGAGCGCCTGTTTCGGGAACGCAAGCGGTCTGGTGAGCGCGTGCGAGAGCGGGTGATTCGGGTCCGGTCCCGGTCGCGGTCTTCTTTATCGCGGCGTCTTTCTCGGTCTCGGTCTCGGTCGCGGTCTCTTTCACGGTCGCGATCGGTGAGTCTGTCTCTGTCTCCCATGGGTAGTTAGGGTAACTGGGGAATTGCAGAGATTATGATTTATTTCCCAAGAGTGTGAGGTTTTTAATAAACTTGGTTGAAGATTGTACTCGGTTTCCCGGTGGGAGTGACGGTTTCAGGGGGTTGTTTGGCATGTTGTTAAATTGGAGTTTTGAAAAATTTTATTATTTTAAAAATTATATATATATATATATATATATATATATATATATATATATATATATATATATATTTAAATTATTTTAATATATATATATTCACAACCATGATCACTGGTTTACTGTATTTGCAAATCTTTCTGTATGTGTGTCTTTGTTAAACTTCTAAGTAAATAATATTAATGATTTTCAATTAAAAATTATAATTAGTCATTATAAAAAGAAACAAAACTAAATATGTAGCCGTTTTATTTCATAAAAATAAAAAGTTATATAGATCCATCAATTTCTTTTTCACATTTCTAAAATATAAGAATTAAACTATATTGAAAGCAGCGGGTTTTACAAGGAGTTTTAAAAAAAATCTTCGATTTTGTTTTTCTTCAAAAGCTGTAACAATGTCATATTTGTGAATAATAGCATTATATTTCGATTTGAGAAGTAAACCTAAAACTTAGTTGATTAAACCAGGTTAAAAACCTTGTTATAATTTATTAATTATTTTTTATTTTTTTTATTAAAATAATATTATTTTAATTTTTTTTAAAATAGAATTAATCATCATTGGACCAGATTTATATTATAATATTTTTGATGCATTAATATCAAAAATAAATTTTAAAAAATAAAAATAATTATACAAATATTTTAATAAAATATGTGACATGTAATAGTTAGGAGTGTTTAGCCTCGCGTTTTAATTAGAGTTTTTAAAAAATTAAATTTTTTTTGCTTTGAATTATTTTTTTTATGTTTTTATATTATTTTAATGTACTAATATTAAAAATAAATTTTAAAAAATAAAAAAAATATTTTTATATATTTGTAAACAAAAAGTAATTCTAAAAACAACTGCACCAATAGTGTTATCTCGAACATCCCTTTGAACTTTTGGTTTATATTGGACTACGGCTAGTGAGGTTCTAACTCTGGCCTATTATGATGAGTTCACGATTCACAAAGGCTTTGGGTTTTCACATATATCGGGCTTGAAGATTATAATTTCTATGGGCTTCGAACAGTTATATGTTTGTTGGGTTTCTAATTATCTAAGGCCTTAGGTTTCCTACAAGTATAATTGGGCTTTAAGGCCCACTATGCTATACTATTTCGGCCTTTGTTTAAATGGAAACTCTCCGCCTTCAACGAAGTCTATTTTAACTCTTGAGTTGATTGTGCACTATTTATCTAGTTAATTGGTCATAATTCTCTCTAGAAACCTGGAAATTATAATTCATTTTTTATTTATTTTGGTAGAATATATACCCAATTACCTTTTCACTTATATAAAAAGATTTTAGTAGCTTCTTCTGCATCAATTTTAATTAATCTCATAATTATTTTTAAAATTTACGGTTTAATAGTCAACACATCCTTTTATTTTAGAGAGTGTTTGTTTATAACTATATCATGCGATATATTTTTTAAATAAACACACTCTTAATCTAATATAATTTAAGTTTGATGGTAGAAAACTCCAATTCTTAGAATTTTCTTAATTATCTTAAAATATATCTAAAAATTCAATAAAAATAATAGAAAAACTTATTTTAGAGTTGATTAAATACGTGTATCTTGTCCTAGTTTAAACCTTCTCTTTGACCAAATTACTAATATAAGGCCAAATTTCTCAAATTATTTATGCAAGTTTAATTTGTGATTTTATAAAACAAAAAAAATTTAAACGACTATTTAAAAAGGTAATATAAATTATTTTAAAAAGTATTTTTTACTTGGAAATATATTAAAATAATTTTTTTTAATTTTTAAAATTTATTTTTAATATCAACACATAAAAATTTAAAATTATAAAAAAAATTAATTTAAATCTAATTTTTTTTATTTTAAAAAATACAATTAAACTATAATAACAAACAGCCTTAAAATGTATTTTTTTTTTCCGGGTCTGGGTTTTCACAAACCTTGCTTTCGAGTATATAAATTAGTAGCTGCATGCGTGCACGATAACCGTAAAAGCAGTTAAATGTATATACCACTGCCGCATAGAAATACGATTGAAAGTACTCGCACGTGTCAGTTTCTTCGATGTAAAAGACAAGCTTTTGTGAAAAGCACCAAGAGCAAACATTAATAACGACAACATCCACAGTCGAAGTCTTTTTTATGACCTCCCTAGTCCCTTGTCTTGTGTGTACTTTAAGAGATGCTATAGTTTTTTCCTCCCCTCCCCAAGGTACACCGTAGACGAGGCCAAGAATTTGCCTCGTTTAACGAGCTCCCTTTACACTCTTAAAGTCTAAACCAGTGTCATTGTTCTCAAGAAAAATAAAATAAAATAAAATAAAATTGTGATGATTTATCTAAGAATTAAGTCTGCATTTAAAAAAACACGATGGATCACTGAAAAAAGGAGAAAGAAATGGATGTTACGAGGATAATGCATCTCTTTCAAAGTTTTACTAGACCAGTGACATGTGCTACTCCTTGGACGCACTAATTTTTTATTTTTAAAAGCAAAAAACATCGAGGTTGTGGGATTTTTATTTTTTTTTGCTAATGGGTAAATTTTAAAAATTTTCAATCCATGTCTTTGCTTAGCATGCATTTATGAGTTGCCCCGATATTATATACTTGACTTGAAAGTTCAAAGTAAGTTAGATAACTCGTTGAAATATGGTTTGAATTTAAATATAAATTTAAATATGATATAATTTTATTAAAAATATTGAGATAATAATTTATTGGACTAATTCGAGTTTCGAACTTATTTTGTCAAACCCGCGACCTGGATTATAGACTCACCGTGTTTAATTTTTTTTTAGATTATATGTTTATTTAGTCATATGATAATAAAAACAATTCCTTTTAAACTCAAGTATGAACTTAATATCAGGATGTTTGTTCGAGATTTTAATAACTTTATAGAAAACAAATCCAAACAAACTACGAAGCTTAATTCCTGATTAGCTTAAGTTAACTAGTTAAACCCAAAACCAAGGTCATGACCACAATCAAGATCCAATAATTTTTTATTTAATTATATGATAACAAAAACAAATGCTCACAAAACCAAGAACCAACCAAATATCGGGTTTTTTTTAGATCATGATAAACCTACAAACATTAAACTGAAACAAATTACGTTATCCAATTAGAAATAAATAAAATATTAAAGGATTTAATTAGAAAAAAAATTAGCAAGAAAAATCAATAAAGAATCAACCAGAAAGGATTGGATTGAAAAAGAAAATCAATTCAAAAACAAAAAACAAAGAAGAAGAAAAAAGGCTTAGGTGAACGATTCCTAGTTGATATAACATTTTAGGCCTAAAAAAGACTCAGACACGCGGGCCTAGGGCAACCCACACATGCGAGCCTATTTTTTTAAGGGGTGTAAGACATGTCATACGACATTTCAATTAAAAAAAAATAGGTGATGCCGTCACCTGGTTTTCTAGATTTTGGCTATCATATGTGGCTGGAAAGGTGGGCAGTTGACTCCCGTAAGTAAAACACCTATTTTAACCTATTTTTTCAACCAAAAAACACTATAAAAGCCTAAAAAACTCCAATTTTTAGTATCAAAATAGCATTTAATTGGTCAAAAAACCCATAATCAACCTAAATCCAAAACACCTTTTGAGCTCATATTTACCATCCCAAGTGATGGGAAGACAAAAAAACACCCAGATATAACTTCTATTATCGAATAAAACTCATCAACATCAAAATCAATCATTTTCATGATTGGATTCGGTGTCAACTAATGATTTTCTCTTTCTATCATTGGAATCAACCAACTCTCTCTTTCCTCTCTCAAACCAGAGTTTGAAATATAAGGAAACTAAAATTTTAAACCACAATTGAATTTTTAAATTTGGTGGGACCATAAAGTTATAAATTGGAAATAATAAGGACTAATGTGAACATTTTACTTTATATCGTCACCCATTGTCCCCACTTTGATCCTCTATTTTTTTAATTTGGCCTTTTATTAACAAATCAAAAGCAATTAACTACCAAAAGGTATAAAAGGATCAATTGTAAAAGAAAAAAAAGTTGATGACCAAAATAAAAAAAATACTATAAATTCCTATAGAAACCATTTATGCCTTTCAATGGTTTTTTTTTTGGTAATTTGATATTGTTTCTTATTGGAGAAAGAACAGCGTGCCCGAGGGTAGATTTTCAATATTCTATTATATTATATTATATTTCAGTTTAGATATTCTTGTGTGGATAAGATTTACACTATATGACCAATTATTTTAAAAAACCTGGACTTAAAAGTTTTTTTTTTATATAAGGTAGTGATAATATGATATCAATACTATAATATATTTTGTTTAAAAAATCAATATCATTGTAATAAAAAGATGATAATGGCAATAGAAAAATAAAAAGTGATGAAGATGGTAGAAAAAATAATAATGATGTAATAATAATAATAATATATTAAATTTTATTTATCACCACCACCAGTGGTGACAACAACAGTAGTGGTTAAGGTAATAATAATGAGAAAATTAGCTAATATACAATAAATAAAAATAACATATCAATCTTAAAAAAAACTATTTTTCATTCGTTGTTTTTATTAATACCTTTCCCGTGAGGATTGTATTATATTTAATCTTCTTTCTCATTCCTACGTCTTATGCCTTTCAACCAAACACTTATAAAATGAAAATAAAATTTCTATTTTCATTTTTACCATTCCATTTTAGCTACTAAAAAACACCTAATTGTATCACTAATAAAAAATCTATTTTGATGAATTAACTAGCAAAACCCATCGTTTTTATGATTTTGGGTCCAAACACCAAAACCAAGTTGACATCTTGCAATTGGTTTAAGAAAAAGATCAAGAAAGAGATATTAATCTTAAAGAAACTCATTCTTATACTTTGTCAATAATTCATTGAGTTAATTGAAGAAACCTAAAATGAAGTTCAATAAATTTTAAGCCTTTCCAAAACTAGTTATTGGGATTTAAAGGTTGAAGAAAAATGGCTTGATTGATAATCCACAAACTCCTTCAAATATAAAGGAGATGTTGCTTTAAAGATTGTGTTGTATCTCACAGAAATAGTAAATAAAGTTGATAAATGCAAGAGATGTAAATGATTTTTTTAAAAATAAATTTGTGTAATGAACAAATGTATTTTATTTGGTGTTTCATGAGAGTTTATATCTATGAAAAATATCAAAATGCATGGAGAAAGAGGCATAAATGGAAAATAACTATCTTGCCTAATTTAAAGGTAATTGTGGGGGATAATAACCCCTAATGGATGGTGATGTTTCATTTAAGGTAAAAGACCTCATCACATCCACCATCCATTAAGCTCAAACAAGATCAATGCAATAACTACAGTAATGTGTTGCCCACACTAGCCAATTTTTTTTAATAATAATTTATATTTATCAAAATATCAAATTGCTCTAATTATAACAAAGAAACCATAAAGAAAGTACGCAAATATCCCTTCAAGCCAACTTAATAAATCTTGATTTTAAGGGCACTTAAGTCATTTTACTTTGTTAAAAAAAGGTGAAATGACAAAATAGCCCCCCGACATTAGTTCATCATTTTTTTTATATAGGTAATTAAGTCATTTCACTATACTTTAAAAATATTAAAAGACCAGTATAACCCCGATCAATTTTGTAATGACAAATTGACTTGTGAAAAATATCATTTTTCCCCAATAACTAGTTCATTATTTTTTGTTGTGAAGGGCAAAATTGTCATTTCTCTTTTGCAATTTTTTTATTTATAGGTTATGTGTGTGTGTGTGTGTGTGTATATATTTTTTTTTCTCCCCACAATTTACATGTACATATCCTTCAACGTATTTTGTATACATGTAGCAGATTAATATGCTTTCAAGTCATTATTTATGAATATAGGAAGTGATAAATCTATTTTTAACGAGCTAAAGAAACCCTTATGACCCTCCTCTCTTGAGCACGCCCAAGAGAATGAGTATGCCTCAAGTAGAGGCTTGGCTGTGTGCCAAACCCAACCACACTGGGGCTTGGCACACTGGGTTTGACGCAATCTAAACCTAGATGCTTTTTAGTAGTGTGCCAAGCCCGACACTTGGACTTGACAATCAACAAAGTCTAGGATAACGTGGGTCTAGCAAACATGCCAGATCCAAGACACTTGGACTTGGCATTCTATCAAGTCCAAAGCAGTTGGACTTGATAGCTAGCCAAGTCTAGGGTAATGTAGGTCTGGCATGTTCACTTGAACTTGGCATTCCTTTAAGTCTAAAGCAATTGGATTTGACAGTTAGCCAAGTCCAAGGTAACGTGGGTCTGAAAAACATGTCGAACTCAAAGCACTTGAATTTGACAGTCAGCCATGTCCAAGGTAATATGGATCCGACAAAGATGTCAAACCCAAGGCACTTGAACTTAACAATCTATGAAGTCCGATGCATTAGGAGTCCAAGACAACATGGGTTTGACAAACATGTCAGAACCAAGGCACTTGGACTTGACAGTTAGCCAAATCCAAGGTAACGACTATCCAAAGTAATATGGATCCGACAAAGATGTCAAACCCAAGCCACTTGAACTTAACAATCCATGAAGTCCGATGCATTATGAGTCCAAGACAACATGGGTTTGACAAGCATGTCAGACCCAAGGCACTTGGACTTGACAATTAGCCAAATCCAAGGTAATGACTATCTTCCCTTGGCATGGCTATATGAATAACCATCCTCCTTTGGGTTTAACCTTGAGGAAGAACTTAGTTTTCATGGGCTTAATTACATTTGATGTCTTGAACTCTAATCTTTCAATACCTTTTTAGGTACATAAAAAGTCATTTAAGGATCCATTATATTCCCATCAAACATTAAAATCGATGTAAGAAATATTTATCCTTCATTAAATACTATTAGAGTAATTATGCTGCAGACCTTTCTTTTCATAAAAGAACAAGATCATGGGCTATAAATACACCATGAGACTTTCAGAATAAAGATTCATAATCTTCATTATTTATTGCACATATTTTTGGAGCATTTCTCTCTAGAGTATTCTTGTATTTTCTCTATTCAAAAAGTTTATTTAAACATTGAAGAGTCCTCACGTCTATAAAAATAAAATTTTTGCAGGCACTAGCCATGAGTAACTTTGGCCTACCAAGAATTAAATATAAGCTATTAACTACCCTAACTAGAAAGAATAGATGAGATTGCTATGACCAATTAATTAACCGATTGTCCAACCTGAATCTATTCCCGACTAGTTAGATTTGTGAGATATCATCAGGAAGAGAACTAACAATGCAAAGCCCCTTCCAGAGGAAAAAAATAAAACTAATAATTCTGGCTGTGCCTTTCACAAATTATTTAAAACCACACTTAAATTGATGGCCTCCACTCCTTGGTGGATGGAGGCAGCCAAATTAAACAATCATTGACCCGAGAAAAGTTGAGGAAAAAACCCATTTCTTGCCGATTTTCAAAATCAAATCAACAGTTTCACTACCCAACCAATTGTTTTGCTACCCATGCACTTGAAATTCACATAAAAGAGCAAAGAGACACACACATGGCAACTGCTAGTTGAATTATTAGCTAGCATTTAAAACGCTCCTACCTCTCCTAACACTCTTGTCTTGTATTGAATGTAAAGCAATTATAACATGCACACACACCCACCATCTCTCTCCTAGTCCCTTACCCCTCCAGTCTAAACCAATAAAAACACAAAACATCCCTTTGAGCTTTGACTCCTCTTCTGTGTCTTAATTCTATTATGTTTCCTTAAAATCATTTTTCATAGACGGCAGAGTCAGTTATTGTCTTTCTTCTCTCTCTCTCTCTCTCTCTCTCTGCATGAAACAGAGTGCTCTGCTTCACTTGATACTGTTACAATGAAGTACATAAGAACCAACAGCTTGAGAAGACTTTTCTCATTGAAAAGACGAAGTCTTGAGGATATAGTTTACACCGACGAAGAAGGAAAAAACAATGGAAACTCCAAGATTGTTCAGGAACCGCAGCATTCTCCAAGACCCTCTTGGAAATGCTTTTCTTTTGAAGAAATATCTGATGCCACAAATGGCTTTAGCCCAGGTTCGCTTCACCTTCATTGCAAGGTTCTAAATTATAATATACTTGTACACATGTTTTCCAATTAATTTGTTATCTTGGCGTGTTAGAGAATCTGGTGGGGAGAGGAGGCTATGCAGAGGTGTACAAAGGGGTGTTAGGTGATGGAGAGGAGATTGCAATAAAGAGGCTAACAAAAGCTTGTAGGGATGAGAGGAAAGAGAAGGAGTTCTTAACAGAGATTGGGACAATTGGTCATGTCTGTCATCCTAACGTCTTGTCCTTGTTGGGTTGTTGCACAGACAATGGGCTTTATCTCATCTTTCATTTCTCCTCCAGAGGCTCTGTTGCTTCCCTTCTTCATGGTACAGAAATATAAGCTTGTTTTGTTTGTACTGTCAGTAATTAATGATGTTGTTTCTTATTGTATCTGGATTTTGTTAGTTCTTGCAATGTTTTGATGTGTAATGCTTTGATGTTTCTTAATGTAGATGAGAATTTGCCAGTGATGGATTGGAAAATAAGGTACAAGATTGCCATTGGGACTGCTAGAGGCCTCCATTACTTGCATAAGGGGTGCCAAAGAAGGATAATTCACCGTGACATTAAATCTTCAAATATTCTCCTGACAGCAGATTTTGAGCCATTGGTAAGGTATCCAATCTCAGTCCAGTAAATTTTAGTTACTATATTGAGTTTGGCATTAGTGTTGTTCTTCTTTGAATGTTACAGATATCTGATTTTGGATTAGCAAAATGGCTCCCATCTCAATGGACTCACCATTCAATCGCTCCGATTGAAGGAACATTTGGGTAGGGTATCTAGCACCCAATTTTTTTCCATTGGAGGTATGATTATCGTCGCATTGTACTTAGACTGAAACTTAAAATGATGCATATTCTTTTGCAGGCACTTAGCGCCCGAGTACTATATGCATGGAATAGTGGATGAGAAAACAGATGTGTTTGCGTTTGGAGTCTTTTTGCTGGAGATCATTTCTGGCAGGAAACCTGTTGATGGTTCTCACCAAAGCATACATGTATGGGTAAGAAATTGCCATTAATGTACTATATCAAATAATTGCCGTCTTCATTAAGCAATCCCTTAATTAATTATGTGTCTTAGACTTCAGTGAATGTATTACTAATAAATTAAGTTTAATGGACTTGTGGGTTTCTGCTGATTAATTAACAGGCTAAACCAATATTGAACCAAGGAGAGATTGAAAAGCTGGTGGATCCAAGGCTTGGAGGGACGTATGATGCTATACAGCAGAAAAGACTTGGCTTTGCTGCATCCCTTTGCATACGGGCATCTTCAACATGGCGCCCTACAATGAGTGAGGTAGCTATTTGCTTTGCTGTCTGTATATTTGGTTGCGTATAACGAGACATTTATGCAATGATTCTTATTAGACTAATTGGAGGATGATTTGGTGTTAATTATTCTCAAACAAAATGATGCTAACGTAATGCAACTTCTTTTTCCATCAGAAAATCTTCATAAACTGCCAAAATACACTGAACTTGTTGATGTAGATCATTGCATCATGTTTAATTGTATGTCGGGTTCATGATTCCAATAAATTACCTTTAGTTGACTGGCCGAGGGACCGATTTTCAGTGTCCAAAGATGTAAGTTTCTGCTATTGAAATCACCATAAAAAAGGTTAGATATGGGAGCAGAGTGTAAGCGTTTTTGATTGTTTTCGTGTGGCGACTTTGCACGTCCTGTTCAGCAATTAAGAAGACTTCAACATATAAACTTAGATCTGATCCTTTAGGTAAAGGTAGCTAGCTTGCAGGGTATTTGAGTTTTTTCACGCAATTCCAACAGTCAGAGGATGTTCTATCTTACCTAACATAAATCTTTTGGCCAAAAACACTAAATTATGGATCTCCCATGTGATTAGAAGATGAGAATCTGATTATTAAAATCATTGAGAGAGCAGGTCCCGTTTCTTAGTCATTATTGTAATAAAAATATCCTGAATATACGTTGTACCAAGTCTATAGGCTTATTCCAAGGTATTGATTTGATTACGTTTTTGGACTTGGACAAGTGTGTTTGTTCCACCCTTCTGAATCAATTGCAGTGGCAGGGTATTAGTTGCTGAACAAAAAATTCTTATACATCAAGTTGCAAGGTCCTTTCAAGATTAATTAAGTTCTAGTACAGACATTTACCAAGATAAACTAATGATATAAACTTCTTATTATTGTGTTTGTGAGCTAATCTTAAACAAGAAATCATATGAAATAGATATTGAATTGGTAACTTTTTAGTGGTTGAAAACAGTTTCTTGTTTTTCATAGAAGAATGGGATGCAGAATATGCTTTTCAAATAGCATAATTTCTTCTACCAAATGAAATGATGTTGCTTCAGAACTTTTAGAGCTAATATTTTATGAAGTCAAAAGCCTGATAATACCAAATGATGAGCTCTTGTGAGGTTTATAGATCTTGCTCTGTATACTGGCAGGTATTGGAAGTAATGCTAGAAGAGGAGATGGATAAGGAAAGGTGGAAGATACCCAAGGAAGAAGAGCAAGAAGAGTTCTGGGGCTTTGAAGATCTAGAACATGAGTGTGACAGTTCCTTCTCAATTTCTCCACAAGATTCAATCTCTACAAGAAGCACTATGACCATTATCGATTAGCTGCTCAAGTCCACCCTAACCACCACTTTCATTGACATGTAAATACAGTATGTACGTATCTCCACTATCAATGATCAGTATGAACCAAGCTGTTTACAGGCACCAACACCTCTTCGTAATCAATATCTACCTCTAACTTGTTGGCGGCCATGATTATCAATGATTAGAACCGATTTGGCTTTCCACAACTCATCACACAGTGTTCCAGGAATTTACGCAAAAATCCCAACTTTCTTCTGCATATGCTTTTTGAAAATGTCAATAGAAGGAAAAAAGATGGTTTCCTTTACCAATCAATCACTAACCAATAATTTGGCTTTGTATTCTTGCTAACCCTGCATAGTTCGATTCAAGATTTAAATAAACTAATAATAATTGAAGCTTTGTTTGATTGTACGTCCAATCTGTGTTGCGTTCATGTTGAAAGAATTATTAAAATTAATTTTTTTCATATATATATATATATATCAAAACCATTGAAAATCACATGAAAAGTCAACAAAAAACCAGATGTATTTTTAAATGGAAAATTATTTCTGTCCAGCAGTAATGCTAGAAATTGAAAAATAAGGGTTTGAGTTCTCAGAAAGTGCTTAATCCCCCAACTCTATTTAATTGAAGCACTAAAATAGCTAAATTTGGACTGCTAAACACAAGGAGCATCGCTAGCTCCTGTTCATATGCTCAGGATTTGCAGGCATGTATTAGTTAATATTTGCAATGTGGAGCTAAAAACAAATTTGCCGATTCATCACTGTCATGCAAGTAGCCAGGCGTGATGCGCCAACAGTGAAGCAGTACAAGGTGGATCCCATGGCAGACATGAACTTCAAATAATGAATCCCTTTTTATCAATTCTGGACATAATTGGGTCCTCCTCAGCATAATTTTCATTCATTGTTTATAGTTTTTTCACACATATACTACTTTCCCTGGATAAACATTTCAAATCTTGCAACACTTTCTTTCCTTGTCAAGCTATCCACATGAAAATGCTTGCATTATATTATTATTATGAAATTGTTATATTGTTTTCAAAGTTCGTATTGTTGTAATTGTTCTTGACACACGTAAAGACAGAGGGCGACAGACGCAAGTGGAGAATTCTCACAACTGGCTGGGTTCTTTAGCTTGACAATATCATCTCAACTAACTAGAAAACTAACTAGTACTACACCTAATATATAAAGATACAAAGGGGAAGGATGCACCATGCGCATGCAGAACAGTACTGAATGCATTTCAGATTACAGTATTAACTACATATTTTACCCGCGTCCTGCCGCTGATTAAATATTTTTATTTTTTAATAAAATAATTTATATACCGACTTTTTCAAAATGTTTTTGTATTTAAAAAATTTCTAAGTGAAAATTAAAAAATTTATGCGCATATATATATATATATAATTAAATAAGTCGAAAATTATGTGTGTTAATAAGTACAAAAAACTATATGATGACTAAAAATAAAAACTAAAAAAATCAAGAAACATGTGCAAATCAAGATATTTAATTTCACAAGACGTAATATTTATGCGGTTGTGTTTGCTAAATTTATTAATTAAAATAATTTTTTTATGCAATCAAACGATAATAAAAATAGACACATATATTAAATTGATTGAATAAAATAAAAGAAAAAATATATATATATATATATATATATATATATATATATATATATATATATATATATATATATATAAGGCTGCACATATTAGAAATATTAGTTGAAAATAAGTTTTTTTTTCAAAAATAAAGTTTATCCATACAAAAGATTATAAAAAAATATAGATTAATTAGAAAACCTTCTCAAAAATTAAATGCATAATTAAAAAATAATTATCATTTTAAATAAGATTTCTAAATAACATAAAGATAGAAGGGATATTAATCTAAATATAAATAAAAATAGAATTAAGATTAATTTAAAAAAATAGAAACAAAAAAAAGAATTTTTTTTTAAAAATAAAAAAAGAAAACAGTACCGTCTATACTAAAACTTGTTGAGTAAATCCGGACCCTAAGCTCAACCGGATTTAATATTATTTTTCCTTAAATTTATATCAAATATAACAAAAAATAAACAATATCGCTCCAAGGTAAAACACGAGAGGATCAACAATGCAGCTGCATCATGTTCACCTCACATATTTTCCTTTTAAATTTATAGCCATATAAACAGTAAACATTGCGTCAACAATAAAACGTGAATGGTGAACAATAGGGCTACATCCACAGGCTATAGATTATAAAAAATTAAGTAATCACATAAGGAAACTTATTTAATTTCATAGACTACGATTCTGTACCAAGTTCATTACACCATACGATCAATCCTCTCTCAAACATGTATTAGAATGCTTGAAAAGGGGCAAAGAAATGGTGGTTGACGAAACAGGTAGGCTTGCTCCTGATAATATATATATATATATATATATATATATATATATATATATATATATATATATATATATATATATATATATATATAATGGCGTCGGCAAATTAAATACTTAATGCTCGAAACAGGGCTTCAATGAGACACATGAAATATGTTAGTTAAACAGCTGCGTTTTCCATGCCCAGTTCGTGTTCTTACTTGTGCGCTGTTTATGTGATAGAAGCATCTCAGCCCTTAATTATTTTAATGTTGCTTCAAGAGTTGATTAGTGGTTGTTAAACTTGAAAGACCTCGAGGGGCTGGTAGGGCAACGACAATCACCACTGAGAGAGAGAGAGAGAGAGAGAGAGGCGTGGCGATTTCAAGAGGAATAATATAGGGTGGTGGGTGTGGGGGGAGTGATGAACACAGTGGAGTACAGTAAGTTTGAAAAATCTTCCATGTTCTTGGAGACTGCTGGATTTGTTAGAATTAATTATGAAAGATCCAAATGATTAATTCGAAGGGATTCAATCTACAAAGAATAGAAAGGTCACCCGGACTCTAGTCTAGGAAGGCACTTCTTTACCTAATTCTCACGTATGCAGAATGTATTAATGCAGATTTTGCAGAAATCAACCCAAAATCTAGGATAGCGTTTGATTCCTAATAGAAATTCTATTTTAAAATATATATTTTTAAATATTTAAAATAATATATTTTATTTTTTAAAATTTATTTTTAACATCAATATAATAAAACGATCCAAAAACATAAAAAACAATTAATTTAAAAACAAATAAAAATTTTCAAAAACAGGTTCGACCAAACACAAAGCCCTGTAATATTATATTATAGTTACCATGTATGATGTGTAGGTCCTTCTATATAACCTCATAAAAGAAGAAAGAAAAAAGTCTACAAAGATCCCAAAACCTGTTCAGAGCTTTAATATTGATGTTGAAAAATCCAAAAAAACATTCCGTTGCCGGGAATCGAACCCGGGTCTCCTGGGTGAAAGCCAGATATCCTAACCGCTGGACGACAACGGAAGACTTGTTTAAGTGGTCCATTTTATTTACTTAAAAATGACAAACGTATATTTTATTTTCCGTTCACGTCCTCTTCCACGCTTGATTTAAATTGGGATTTTGAGGAATTTTTTTATTTTATCCCCCCTCCCTTGTCAGCATTGCTTTTGTTCTTAGATTACTTTTGCATATCGAAACTAATATTTGTTCTTGATCGGATCTTAAGTGCGTGAATCATGCATATTTGTGTCTATATATATATATATAATTATTTTATATGATTATTCCCAATTATAATATGAAAACAAATTCATTAAACATCTTCAAATAATTTTAAACTCATACATTGGATGACATAATATAGCAAATATAATGACCAAATCAATGGATTTCTTTATCATTACACTTCCTTTGAAAATAACCTTTTTATTTATTTATTGATGTAGGTAGATAGTTAGCTTATACACAAAAACATACAAGAACATTCCCCTTAACATCAAAAAAATAAATTTTATAAAAAGATAAAGAGAAAAAAACTACAAATCAAAAAAATAAAAATCGAAATTGAGAATCATAAATAAGATGACAACTCTGAAATCTTGAATGATCATCATGAATTTCAAAGGTAGAAGAAAGAAAAAAAAATAGAAGAAAAAAATCATTGTCTTCAATAAAAAGAAGACATTATGATGATTCCAACAACACAAGATAAGAGAAATTTCATCCACCAGGAGATGTCGAAAGTACCGCTAGAAACTTGCAGGTGCTAATAATTTTTTTTAATTATATTATATATTTATTAAAATCCCAAATTGTCATTCGTTTAACTTGATAATAACTAAAAAACCAACATGAAAAATATAAAAGAGCCCCTGAACATCACATTTGACAACCAATTTTATTTTTTTAATTTTATTTTTTATTTATTAAAATACTAAATTGCACTTCATCCAACGCAATAATAACTAAAAACTAACATGAAAATATGAAAAAATCTTTGGATATGATATCAGTTAATTTTTTCATTTCATCATGTTTTAGAAATATAAAAAAGATTAAGTTATGTCAAATCAATTTAATAATAATCAATAAAAAGACTAAGAAATAATAAGATTAATTTTCTTAGAACAAAAAGTAATCAAACATTTCTTGCCTCTCGGGAGACTTGCGGCAGAGCAGGCTGTTGTCTGGGTTTTTGACAATTGATTATTGACTGGTAGCAAAACACAAAATCCATTGCAATTTGGCATTAATTAGTGTATTGCTTTAGAGTACAAAAGAAGCTAAATGCATTCATCGTCTTCTTCTTCTTATTTTTTATTCAATAATTTATAATTTTCCAAATTTCTTAAGGAGCCATCCATGGATGCAATAGTTAATGATCGATCAAAGCTGGAAAATGAAATTGAAAGCTTTATTTTAGAGAATTTGTGAGCGACCTGCAACGAAAGTCACATGAGTTTAGTGGAGAATTCATTGCAAGATTAGATCTAAAAAAATGATGGGTTCTAGCTAGGTAACATATTTGTTTAGCCCGGCCAAGTTCAACCCATCCTAACAAAGTTGAATGACTCCGCACATATGGTCTTGGCCCAGTGGTGAAAGGGACTTGTCTCTTTCCACTGCTCATGAGTTTGAGTTCTTATGTGCACGCCTGTCATCCTCGCGGTACCTTATATGCCTACTAGGTTTGCAGAGTGTTCAGTAAGTCGTGGGATTAGTTGTGGTGCGCGCAAGCTGACCCGGACATCCACATAAATAAATAAAAAAGGTTGAATGACTCCATTGATGAATCTATGATCCAGATAACCTACTTAAAACCTACATAAAACACGATCAATGAATTCTTTATATATATATTTGTTTTATTTTTAAAAAACTTTTGTCCAAATCAATGTTTTGAAGAAGAATAATGAAGAATCAACAGACCAAATTCAACTTGTAACCTTGACTTGAACATGTCTTATTATAACTATGGTCACTAGCGTGGTTGCTTAGGTTTTTACACTAAAAATGTTGTTCAAAGCATTTTTATTTTTTTAAATATATAACTTGAGTCGTAGACTTGATTAGGTTAAATAAAATGATTTTATTTTAATTAGATAAAAAAATAAAAAATAATAGTAGATGAATCAATTTTTTTTAAAAAAAAGTGAGTAAAATAAACTAGAATATATATATATATATATATATATATATATATATATATATTTAAATAAAACAAACAATGTATCTCAATTCGCAATCTATTAAATACAGAAAAATAAAATAGAGTAAAAAAAGGATATAAAAGTCGGTCCTAGTTATCCGAGATAGCATAACAAACTTATAATCTCGGTAATTAGGGTCAAGCCAACCTGAAATATTCTGTCAAACATGTTGTCAAGATCATAAGATTGAAATAACCCGATAAAAAAATAATGAGAATTATAAAACCCTTTTAAAAATAAAAACATGTGTTAATTTTTTTAAACTCGTAACCCAGGTTATCAAACCTGAAACACCATATTTGAAAAACTATGAAGTTTAAATCTCAATCAATTAAATATTGAAGAATAAAATTAAAAAAAATTCTAATTTTAATTATACAAAAGAATTAAAAAAAAATAACAATTAAAAGAATGAGGGTCAAAATTAAAATAAAAAATAAATTTTATATTTAATTGAAAGGTGAAATTGAAAAGAAGAATCAATTTAATAAAAAGAAAAGAAAACAATCAAAGAAATGAGCATCAAAATTTACATAAAAACTAAAATAATTTTTTAATTGAAGAGTAAATTGAAAAGAACAATAACTTTTACAGAAGAGTCAAGAAAAAAATTAAAATTAAAATAATGAGAATCATATTGAAAAACATAATACTATCAATTTGGATTGAAGGATGAAATTAAAAATCAATAAACTTTAACAAAAGGGCCAAAGAAAAAAATTAGAAATAAAAAAAATAAAGATTAAATTAAAAAATATAATATTTGGTTAAATAAGATTGAAAAATAAAATTGAAAATAAATAAAACTTCAACAAGACCAACAATCAAAATTAAAAATCAAAAATTAAAAGAATAAAAAAAAATGTTTTGAAAAATATTAAGACACTTATGTTTTGAAATATGAAACATGCTATTACTTTTGTGGGGAATTGCTCGGGATTAGCAGTTCTAGCAATTCACAGCTTTCTATAGCTAATTGATTCTTCAACTTGGTGTCTTTTCCTCTCTCTTATTCTGAGATAGATAAACAATGGCCTGGGATTTGGACTCTTCCCTACTGGATCATGGGTGAAGCATCACCATGTGAGCTACAAGGCAAGGACTATATCGAATGCGACGAATGGTTCATGATAAACATGCTTGTTATAGTTTTTTTTTTTTTAAAAAAAAATTTAGCTTAGTTAAATAAAATATTTTGCAAGACAGCACTTGCTAAAAGCCTAAAACATATTTGAAAAATAATACAATTTTAGCAAAAACATGATTAAGGATGGCGATTTTGACCAAAAAAAAATCAAATCATAAAAAACCCCTAACTCTAGCCCTAAACTAATCCCAAGTACAAACTCTAGATAATACCCTAATTCTAACCCTAAAATAATCCCAAATATAAACTCTAAACAATACCCTAACTCTAAGCCTTAACCTTAATTAAATCTAAAAAACAAACCTTAAACACTAACACTAATCACTGATCCTAAAAACAAACCCTAACTAAATATAATAAAATCTTTTGGTGTTTTTTGGTTTTTTTAATTTTTTCTTCCAATTCCAACATTTAATATGAAGTTTTTATTGAATTTTATCTTTCAGTATTGAGTTGAATTTAAACCTTGAAAAAACAAAAAAAATAAAAAAAAGCTAAAAAACCAAAAACAATTGTTATATTTAGTTAGAGTTTGTTTTTAAGGTTATTAATTAGTGTTTGTTTTTAGGGTTAGTGATTAGTGTTAGTGTATAGGATTTGTTTTTAGGGTTATTAATTAGTGTTTATTTTTAGAGTTAGTGATTAATGTTAGTGTATAAAGTTTGTTTTTTAGATTTAGGGTTAGGGTAATGTTCAGAGTTTATATTTGAGGTTAGAATTAGGGTTAGTATGTGGTTTGAATTTTTTTATATATATATATCGAAGTTGCTAATCTCAATCATCTCTTTTTTAAAATTGTACTATTTTTCAAATAGTTTTTTTTTTATATGTTCTATTTGCCAAACATTTTGATCAAATGTCATGGAAATGAAAAATACCCAATTTATTAGTGTTAGCTTCTCAACTTAAGGTTTACCGCTTGAGCACAAACCCAAAGCTTGATAATTTTATGAACATTGATCAATTCAATATAAATGGTTGAGATGTTCATGTTTATTTTCCTTAAAAAAGTATTATTATTTATATAAAAAAAAATAAACATTCACTTATTAACAAAATAAAAATAATAATTGTTCACAACCAAATAATAAAAGAAATGTTGAAATTGATTGTGAATAGTGAAACTCAATAAGAGAGATAATATATCCATCGACCAGGAGTCATGATTGATCAAGAAAATACAGGTAATTTATTTTAATTAAATAAATTATAGGTAATTAAGAAATTAATTGCAAAGAACATTTGGTTTTTCTAGATTTAATTCTTGATTTATAATGGCTAATTAAAAGTTGATAATGATGAGAATTAAGTCTTATTAATTCTTCAACCTTGTAACTTTGAAAAATCAGTATAAAAAAAGGGGGTGTATGAAGAGTTTCTAATTTGGATTTTTTATATTTTACATAATTTTCCTTACCTCATTTTAGTGAATTTCTTCTCTCTTTATTTTTGCATTGATTTTCTTCCTAAATCTAAAGTTTAGGTTCATCTTGTTGAGAAATATTTGAGTTACATAACTTTTAACAGAAAGACTTTGTTTAGAAGTGCATTTAAACCAATATGATATTGTAGAATCTTGAGAGACATATTGCAAATATCCTAATTCACAAGTGAGGAGCAATAAAATCTTAAATATAAAGGATTCATCATTTACAACAACAAAATATTCATTACTTTAAAGTATTTCAACTAGCAAGTATTTTTCTTCTTTTTAATTTAAGCATAGTTAATTTTATTATTAGTATGTATGCTAGATTTTTATTTTATATCAATTACAAATTTGAATATATGTTTATTATGCATACTAGTATTCTATTTATTTTTTTATGTTGAAAACATGTTTGCCATTAATTATGTTTTTGCATTCTTATAGATTTAAATTTGTATGAATTCTAGGCTTTTCTTGAAAACTTTCTTATATTTAGTATGTCTTGTTATAATAAACTAAACATCATTGCTCACTAGTCTAATATATATATTTACAAACTTTGATTTACAGGAAAAACAATTGATAATAGTAACAAGATCTCGTGTAATTCACCATAAAGTTCAACCCTATTAAGTGCAAGAGTTTTCAATAAAATGAATTGATAAAGTTAGGATTTATGTATTTACCAGGAAAAACAATTTGTATTGGTTAAAGCAAGTTATGAGGCAATGGTACAAAAAGTTTGATTCTTTCATGTTGGAGAATAATTATCGTAGGACCATTTCTGATTATTGTATGTTTATTAAAAGGTTTCTTGATAGTAACTTTATTATTCTCTTACTATATGTGGATGATATACCGATTGTTGGTCATAATACTAAGAAGATTCAAAGTTTGAAAAGAGAGTTAAACAAGTTTTTTGCAATGAAAAACTTAGGACTATAAAAACAAATTATGGGCATGAATATTACTCGTAAAAGGAAGAATGGAAAACTTTGGCTATCTTAAAAGAGATATGCTCAAAAAGGACTTGAGAGATTCAATATGAGGAAGTCCAAACTATTTGTTTTCCAATCATAAACCAGTTTAAACTAAGTTTTAAATAGTTTTCTTCAAGTTATGAAGAAATAAATGAGATGAAGAAGGTTCCTTTTACATCTATAGTTGGTAGTTTAATACATGTCATGGTTTACACAAGGTAAGATATAGCTTATGTTGTTGGTGTGGTCAATCAATTCCTCTTCAATCTCAGTAAAGCATTGACCATTAGTGAAATGGATACTCGAGTATCTCAAAGGTACTTCTAGTTTTAGTTTATGTTTTGGTAATGGTAAACATATGCTAGATGGATACACAAATATGAATATAGTTGATGATGTTGATTTTAGAAAGTCCATATCAGGATACTTAATGACCTTTTTAGGGGAAGTAATTTCATGGCAATCAAGGTTGCAAAAATATGTTATATTATCCACTACAAATGCTAAATACATTGCTCTTACTATGATGGATAAAGAATTGTTATGAATGAAGAAGTTTTTACATGAACTTGACCTAGTATAAGAAAACTTTGTATTACATTGCAATTGTTAGAGTGCAATTCATCTTAATAAGCATTCTGATTTTCATTCTTGATTAAAGCACATTAAAGTTAGATATCAACGGATTCAAGATGCTATAAAGATAATTCATTTGTTGTTGAGAAGATTCATAGGTCCTATTCATGTATTGTATGGTCCCACATCACGTGAATAGGACCATTATACACTTGAAATTAAAAGGCAAACTAATGTTTTTAATGTGTCGGGTGCCTTACATATTTGAAAAAAAAGATAAGTTGTCTTTTTGTTAAGGAAGGCTGCTAAAACTTTAAAGGGTCGACTATAACAAGAAAATATAAAAAGGCACCGTAGTAACAATAACAAGATAAAATATAGTAAAAATTTGGCAGCTTGAGCATAATCTATTTAATTTCTGTTTGCAGCTTATTCACTATTGGATCGAGTTGTTCATACATATAACTCATCATTGTATATGGTTAGATTGAAGATTGAAGGTGTCTAAAGTTGGCCGTTCCTTCATAAAATAAGACCATAAGTTTTGTGAGGAATTATCAACTCTTTGTCTTTGATCTTTTGTTTTTTAAGAATTGGTTGTTCTTGTTAATTAATATGTTGCTGTCCTTATTTCAACTAAGAAAGAACACTTTGTGATCAAATTATTTGTTGACAATGAAAGTTTTTGGATAAATTATAATCCCGTGATTTTTTTACTTTATATTTTTCTTGTAAATTATATTGATGTTGATTTATTGTGATTAATTGATTAATTTTGTTAATTAATTGACTCATCCTATTTTAATTGTACAAAAAGTGAAAAGAATTGAGACTCGTGAAAATTTGATCCTAACACCCAGGCAAATTATTCACTGATGTATCCTAGTAGATTGATGGCAACCTATCACAAGGCATTCCTGAGTTAAGAATTGCATGTAGAAAGTGTTTGAAAATATAAAATTGATTGATTTTTAAATATTTTTTATTTAAAAATATATTAAAATAATATTTTTATTACTATTTTTTATATCAATATATCAAAATGATGTAAAAATATATATAAAAAAAAATTAAAAATTAACCAAACTCTGTTTGAACGGCGACGATCACATTAACAATGAAGCGAGTTGCAATAACAATAGTGATGTCTGTTACCACGCTCGTGCAGCATCAGTTTCACAGAAGATCAACTTAACAGAAACTCTTTGGTCTACTAAGTCCAAATTACTGAGGGGGTAGTGCAGCTGCATACATCCAAATACGATACTCTTTCCTGTTTTTGATGCCTCTTAACATAAAAACTTCTAATGAATGAATAATTCAGCCAGCAAACTTGGACGAGTTGATTGTTAGATGTTAAGGTGAATCCAGTAAAGGTTAATCCACGTATAATTATGATACTCTTCGTTCGTGAAATGACAGTTCATACAATAATCATCAATATGACCATCTTTTTCTACCATCGAAATGCGACAAAATTATCTAACCCTAGCTAGAACCATGTAAGAACACAACTTTTCTTGAGCACAGCCTTTAAGGAAAAAAGAAAGAGAGAGAGAAATGGTAAGAGAAAGAACAATCTTCTAATTAACACTTTGCCCTATTGACGCCACAAAAGATTACCTTGAGAATATTAAAAAGTTTCAGACATGATTCCTACCAAAATCTCAACAGCCAAATACGAGGCTCTCCGTCTGAAGTAGTAAAATTTCATCACAAAATGCTGATCCAGTAAGAAGCATTCGATTTTAACATTTTTGGCAGGGATTCTCAGCATAGTGTTGGCACAACTTCAAGGCTTCCCCGTATTTTTGAATGGGCATGAAACAGGACTGATCCTCTTGGACTGTCTATAATCAATCAAGTTAAAGCTTGAACAGCATTTGGACCCAGCATCTTCCCTCGACGTCACTCTACAATGGCTGTCCTCTTTTCAAACAAAGATTCCAAAAATGCTGAACATAATTTGGTAAGGGGTGGAAGATTATGTGATGATCCACTAAATATGGTCTCCCAAGGCCTCTCCAATGGTGCAGATGGAACCCATGAAGCCTGTTTCCTCTTTGGGTCAAACTGTGGGAGCTCTCCATAGATAGACTCATACCCAAATTTCCCTACATAAAAGATGGATGCAATTTAATTTTTATTTGTGCAATAAAATTTAGCAGTAGTCAAGTGCAAATGAATGTAAAGATAAATAAATCAAAAAGGTTGACAACTGTTACCAAGAAAGGGTAAAACAATAATGAGATAACGAACAGATATAGTTTCCTTTCTTATCAACTATAATCATCAACTGAAATTCAGTACAAACAAAAAGAACATGAATAAACATATGCCTCGGCTATTTGCTTATATAATCGCACTTCAACAGACTTCGTTGATTGCAGATAATCCATACACCATAAGCAAATGTAAGAATTCTTGAAACTTTTCACCTGATGCACCTTTTAGCTTTCCTAATCTGTTTAAGCTTTTCCAATATTGCAATAATAATAATAAAAAATTTAAAACTAAGCCTCAATCACAAACTAATTGGGGTTGGCTATGAGATATACAAATTTATTCCTCCAGAAATATTGAAATAACCAAAAAGAAAAATAAATGTAAAGTTCTATTGCAATGTATCAACTTCAATGTTTTTTTTTTAACGAGAACAGAAAAAAAAATTTCTTTTCTTTTGTGATAAAGTAAATTTAATGTGCATTGCATGTGCCATTATGATTAAATATCAGAAAAATAATGGATGATCATGTTAAGGGAACCCACCTGATTCTTCAAGGTTACTGAGACCCTCACGTTTAATGGCGCTAAATTCATTTGTTTCTTTCCCTTCTGGGTCAAATAGTAAATACTCACGATCACCATTTATATATGCAAGCAATGATTGAGGTGGTTTTCCATCTAGTTCATTTTCATCAATAGATAACTGATTTCCTTGAATAAAAGAAAGAGCCCCTCCCTTGGCCTGTACCAAAAATAGAGAATCAGAACACCAAACCATTCTGGTCTCATGCATCCGGTGAATAACAAAACCTTCGGGCATTAGTTCATTATATCAAATCCAAAAAATAAAATAGAAAGGAAAGGAAACAAGAAAAGCAACAGCAAGTCCTTTCTTTTCTTTAGTTTTTATTTACTAATCCAAAGTACTTGATCCATCAAGGACACGCAAAGGGAAGAACTGCTGTTGCAACAACAGTATTTGATATTGCCAAATATTAAATCACACTAGCATTTTCTGCTAGATTCATGGGGGTAATCACTACAAAGTTTATCTTTTTGGCTGTAAAACTGTTAAATAACAGGACTCTACATAAGTGATGAGTAAAAGCTTCATCACCTGGTGTCATATGTAGCTTTTCTGTTTAAAGTTTAATGACCATCATAGAACCATTGGAGGGTAGTTAGCACACCAATATCATTTTCCATCAGAAGAACTGCTTCTAATTGAAAAATGCATACCATCACTTTTTAAGGAAAGGCAAAATCCATAGGTATCAAGATTTTATAGTATGACTAACAAAAAACACAAAAAAAAAGATACAAAAAAAGTCCTATCTTTATTGTTGTAATAAAATCTAAAAATAATTTTATAGCCTAGAAATTATGCCAGTACAAAAGGTTTGTGAAATAATTGATGAGAAAACCTCACATGTTGAACTGAATTAAGCAAATTTACCCTAAGGCTTTGACAAAACAAGTCAACAGACCACGCTCAATCCCAAGAAAAATTTTTCAGAAGAACAAAGCATTTTATGATAAACAAAAGGTCTGATTGGTCCAGTCAGACCATGAGTTTAGGTTTCAAATATGCTGCCTTAATGCAAAGGTACTATGAAGGCAATAGTCAATTGGATTCAGCCAGGTATATGGTAGGGGCAGAGACAGATACCCAGTTGAGGCAATAGGTCAATTATATTTAACCATACATATGGCTAGAGGACTAGGACAGATCCTATCTTACCTTATTCACTGACCAGGTAGAAACAGGAACAGGATCGGCTGCATTGAATAATAAAATTACACCATCTCTTCCTTTAAATGATGTTTCATTGCATTTTGATGATTCAGGAAGAAGTGCAAGAACAGCAAAAGATGAAATGTCTTCTGCACTAGCTATAGCTGCACAAGACAGACAACATGACATCAAACACATGATAAGAACAAAGCTGAAAAGTATTGCTGCTCCATTAACAGTTGCAAACAAGGAAAAATGGAAGTCATTTAAATTACTCAGGAAAATCAAATTTGGCAGGCTGGGGCATTGCAATTTTAAGGATTATGCAATGAAAAGCACAAAGAAAGTGTTACAAAAAGCAGGCATTGCAGTTTAGAGTTGCAGCATCATTGAAAACAACACTTGTAGGCTTGTTTGAAGCTGTGGTCATTGTATATACTACCACTAGTCAAAGCAAGAAACATGGCGAGAATCAATTAGCATAGCCTTTAATTTTCATATCATGGTTCCTCGTATAGAAATGGTTTTGAAGTACTCATTGGCAACAATTTAGCAGTTTAAAGCAAGAATGAAGAAGCGGCAGGCATCATATTTTAGCAATAGCTGCATCCTAACATTTATGGTCAGTTTAAAGATGTGGTGACCATATCGTAACCAGTAGCCAAAGCAATAAATGCCACTAGAACAGTTACAGTAGCCTTTGATTTTCTTACCATGGTTCCTCAAATAGAAATGGTTTTGAAGTACCCATTGCAACAAATTAGTAGTTTGAAGCAAGAATGTGAAGCAGGCATCATATTTAAGCAATTCAAGCATCATTAAAACACAACTCTTATCGCCTGTTTGAAGCTGTGGTGACTATATTGTAATCAGTAGCCAAAGCAGGAAATGCCACTAGAATGAGTTATTTTAGCCTCGAGTTTTCATATCACGGTTCTTCAGATAGAAATGGTTTGAAAATGCTCATTTGGACATAAGAACAAAGCAGCAAACAAGTATGACCAAATTTTGTGGACATCCAACAGGGGAGATAAAGGAATATAAAAACACTTGCTCATCAGCATGTGCAACATGCATGCATTTGCGTGTGGTCTTGCATGATTTTTACAATATTTTAAGTAAATTGAATCATGCTACACATCAGAATATTCCACGTTATGAAATAAAAGGGTAGCTTTTATTGATGGTGCAGCTGATCAGGAAAAAAACTATTGAGCTAAGTTCAATCATATAGAACATCCTCTTAGAAAAAGACAGGTCAGCCTATGGCAAGAAGGAAGGCGTGCTATTTATGTTTTATTTACAGTCAAGCAAGGTTAGCATGACCCCTAACTCAAATACAAAAGATTGATTATGATACTTCTCATCCAGTTGTAAGATCACCGAGTTGTGTCTGGTTGAAAATGTTGATTTTGTTCATACTCTATGTATTGCAAGGTATATGTGCATTCCTAACTTATTTGCCAGCTAATACCGAAATACACTCATCTATATATATCAGTGAATAAAACTTCAAAAGCCAACTGAGCTTCCTCAACATTAGAAAGCAAGCAATTTCACCTTTCCACGAAACCATATTATACAATAACTTTAAAGGTCTTTTAGGAGTTTAAAAACATTATGAAAGAAAATGAAAGGATAATTCATATCAGGAGGAAAATAAACTCCAATCTTTTTGTTTCTAAAAAAGGATGAATTTCTGCATGCCAATCACAAGATCAGGAAAATTCAAGGAAACTCACAAACAAGAAAAAGCCCAAGAATCTGTTCAAGAGAAGAGAGGATTTTTCACCTTCTACATGAAGCATGTATGACCATGCTATAGACAGCTTTGACATACTCCAAACGGATAATTGCGGCTTCAAACCCCAAGATGCCGAAACAAGATACTCTGATGTTCCAGCAAATGAGAGGTTCACAATAGGCTGTAAAAGGTTCCCGGCAAAATAATTAAGAATAAAACCACAATAGGAGAGATTCGTGTATGCAGAAGCCATGCTAAAAAAATACATCATGAAACCCAAATATGCCCAGACTGAAGCATTTGTTCTTTTAGCCTTTTTTTGCTTAAAAAGTTCTTTTGCTTCAAACTTAGTTCCGAACAGCAATCTTGAACAACATAGATAAGTTATTATTTGTTACTTAAAGCAATCAAAGACAGTCATAACTGGACACTAAACATCAAAAACATCACAAAAGGGAACAGACCAATTAAAACAAACAACCTAATCCCACAAAGCCCCGCAGTTTTATCCTTTAAATAGTTATGCACCACAGTATAAGCTTAAGAGCAAAAGAGAGTGGTCAGAGATATTTGTTAATTCCATAGTCTTGATACATGGCATATGCAGTCAGAGAATGGAAGTCAGGATTTCAAAGAATCACCGTCGGAGTGTCCCCAATCACAGCCACTAGAATATTCTTATCTGCATCCCACAATGTGATAACAGTTTCAGCTGCAACAGCAAGAACAGAACCGTCGGAAGAAAATGTGGCAGCTGTCATTGACTTTTTTCTGCAAAGAAAATTATAAATAATCTAAATAACCACAAATTTGTGAGTTTAAATCACAGGCATAATACCAAGCACCTGATTTCATAGGCTTTAAGTTTCACACAAGTACACATCCAATGAACAAAGCTCTATTAATTTGAAGGGGAAGAAAAACAGGTATGAGAAAGAGGGAAATTTAGGTATAACTTAAGGTGTTGAAAATTCAGATAAAAGTAAAACAAAGAGACACAGAAAAGCCAATTGAAATAGTTAGGACTAAATAACATGAAATTATTCACAGTACTTCCGTATTCACCAGAAAATTATTTCTTTAAAAGCCCGCCAAGGAACTGTGAATCTAACAAGAATTATAGTATCAGTAAACCAGGATCATACTTGTATGAGCCAACAGCATGACAAGTCCATCCAGAATTTGGGCGTGGTTCATCCACCTGCCGAATCCCCTTGTTGCAAATCCAAACCTGAAGCATCCAAAAGGAAATGTAAATTTCATGAGAAACAGAGTGCGAAAAAATTAAAATTTTTGTGTTCCAAACTTACCTTGAAGTCCCCACCATAAGAAGAACTGACAGCCATGGGGCGGGTAGGATGAAAAGCAATAGCTGAAATGCCAGCATCCCTATATAATGAGGAATAACATGATCACCAATCCTGTGCTTAATAAAAGTATAATCATATCTGCACATTCCATTTCAATTAAAATGTGTAAAAGCACACATTGAGAGATAGTAAATAAACAAATAATGAGCCGAAAAACAAGTTCAATAGACAGTATGAAATTTACATGTGATGCTTAAAAAGGACTGCCCTTTATTATATTTTTTTTCTCTTGCAATTCATAAAAATTGAAAACAATTCAGTGTTTAACTTTACATGGGGTCAGAGTGCCTGGCACTGACTAAAAATTCGTCATATCTCATTTTCATTTCCCCTAACAAACAATGTCAAAGGTCAAACCTGTGGGGCTCATAAACAATGGTAGTCAAACTGAACTCCTTTTGTGATCCAAATGCCCAAAACTTCAGACAAACTAATCCTCCCAAACCCTCCTCAGGAAGCTTCACTTCAGCAGTACTCATCATCGAGCCATCTAAGGAGAGAACAGCTAATGTCACTACTACCTGTAACCAAAATATTCAAGATGTGTTATGATTTTACATATTTCAGAAACTATTAGTAAATGTAACAGAATCAAATTAGTAAAAAAAGAGTGTCAAAATATAGATGATCAGAAATGTAATCTGAATAGGCGAAATTACAAAAGAGCAACTTGATTACCGTGACTTCATCACCTGGTTGATGGTTTCTCTCACAAACTTGAACCTGAGACGGAGAGGAATTCAAATTTCACCTCGATGCAATTTATAGTCAACAAGTTTGTAATGAAATATTTATTCCCACCCAATGCACACAAGGTGCGCATCAAAATGGTCTGGGCACACCATGTGAAATAGCATACCCAGTATGCCCAATACCAGCAAATTGAAAACTATAGATCTCATCAAACAAACTAACGTTGTAGAAATGGATTAATTTACAAAATAAATAGCAATGATGATGTGGTTACATTGCTTGAATAAAAGTTGCCAAAAATATCCAACACTGAAACAAAACCGCCTCCGGTAACATTCCACCCCAAAGTGGGGGACCAGAATACGAGAAAGTACTATGCAAGTCTAACAATGAACGCGACCAACAATGTAACTCAGTAAATCGAAAACCATTTCCTGGGGAAACATAATGGTCCTTTGATTACTACAGCATAGAATATGAAGCTGCATGCATTGGAAATGAAAACCACCTATCAGGTGAAAAGACTGAGAAAACAAGACAATAAGCTAAACAAAACTCAAATAGGCTCACTAAACTAAATAGAGATTAAATGAAGCGTCGAAAAAAAAAAGAAATCATATTCTTCAAATCCATCCCGGACATTTACTTCTTCCAAGTAATACATTCTCTTCATCTAGAAAAAAAAAAAAAATTACCTCAGAAATTCCTCGGTCATCCAATAGGCTGTATAATTGGATGCAATAGTTTTCTGTAGGCAAGGCAACTAACCCTGCATTACGGTCAAAGGCAATCCCACTTCGTAAGCCATTGTACATCTCTGGAAATGAACAAGGAAGCTGAAAAATACAACACCATGATTTTCAATAGATAAGAACTAGTTTCCAGATAAAACAGCATCAGAACATCGAAAGCAGCTTATAAGAGGATTTCATTCACATAAGAATTAGATGAAGCTTTTAAGGCCTGACTCAAAGCAAACCAAAGTCATAGATATCAGTCCAATAAAAATTGGATTGGAATTTTCCTCATATGCTAACATGTCAATGAATTGTCACAGCATGCTGCAAGCAAATCTTTACAGCTAAGGGCATGAGACAGAGTAATTTACACCTGATATTAACATTTCTTTTTAAGTCTCACCACTAAGCAAGGCAGTTCTGAAACTTAAAGGCTAAACATGTTAACCAAGGATTTCATTAAGAACACCCCTCAAGTGCACCAGCTGCCATGATTGATATAAGACTCAAAGAAGGCAACTTTCACAGCGTTTAAATTTGATTTCATGATAAAAAATGGTATCTGACTTGCTAATAATCACCATATACTTAAGGTTAGTATTAGTGGTTTTCCTGGTAATTAGGGTTCTTTAGTGCTTATGCATGGGATTAGACCCTCACGATATGCTTAAAGAATTGAAAATCTCTACAAATCCCTCTCTCTATATATCGATGTGCCGTTCTTGCTTCCATAAATTCATGAATACACTGGCCATTCTTTATGATAGTAGGAGTTGAAGAGTGAAGAAGTTTCAAATGCACAAATTGGTATGGTTGGCATAAGAATAATTAAAATGTACATTAGAAAACCAATATACAAAGTTTTTGAAAGGCTGATTCGAAAACAACGCAAAGGTGACACCTGTTCGAAACTCAATGTAGACAAGATGCAATGGTGAAGTGAACTGGATCAAAGTAGTATGAGCAAGAAACAGGAAAAGTGGACGGAATTTATGCGAAATAAAGTGGTAAATGATTTATTATCACAAGACAGTTGGCCAAAATGAACATTATGGAGGAGAGAGATTGGCTGACATAGAACATTATGAAGGACAGGATCAATGCAGCCAACTCTAACTAATTTGTAACTAATAGGATTATCATTTCAAATCACTTTGTTTATCATGGAAAGCTCATCTGACTTGTAGAAGATTATAAAATTTCATACTCATTAGATTATCGTTTCAAATCAGCTGAATTTACTGATTAAATGGCAGAAATAACAATTTGATGAGGTTCACAAAATGCAGATATACTGATCAAAACTAACCTTGATCCCCGAGATGGATTTCAAAATTTCCATTGAGGGCATTTTGAGTAGATGAATTTGATTATCTGCACAAGATACCTAAAGATCCTTGCTTTAGTAAAACTGGTAATGAAGAATTAGATTTTAAAATTAAATTCTATTTCCCAGCAAACATACTCCACTTACAGAGGAAAGTGAAGGATCTGGAGAATTTGTAAACCATAAGAGTGGAGATCCAATTCTTGGTAAAAATTTCTTCTTTCCTGTGTCTAGTTGCCAAACCACAAGAACTCCTTCCTTTCCACCTAAATGCAAACAAAAGCAAGTGTCGTGAGCAGGACAAAAATCTCTGCATGTGAATAGAGCAACAATCTTCAGGAGCAAGCCATGACAATAAAAAAAATATTCTGAACCAATCATCAACTGATGCTGGTGGTGAGATTAGCTCTTAAATACGTTTGAAGTAATTGTTAAAAGATGGGACATTTTCTTTGATACATGAATTACATAGTCAGATTACATCTACTGGCAGCAAAGTTTTCAATATGCACAAGCATTTAATAAAATAGGACATGCCACTAATTCAAGGTCCATATACTTATGCCAAGGTCATATCCAGTCGCCTAATTTACTCATATATCCGAATTTATTCTAATCAACTCCAAAAGCATCTGATAGGTGGTCTGCCCATTTTCTCATTCAAGTCTAATGTAGTCCCAGGCCACACTCAAACCAACAATTCAAAGCATTTATTCATTCATATTACTGTTTCTTTACCTGAATACAAATAGGCTCCATCCAGAGAGAAAAAAAGAACATTTACTTCAGCAGAATGCCAATGCCATGTGGTGCACGAATCAGCATCATCATCACCCCTCACCCCAGGTCTTTCTTCCCTGTTATTCATCGACCTTACACCCACTAATCTGTCATCATCAACAAATGTTCTATCCCCAAATCCCCTCCAAATCAAAATTCTTCCAGTCACATCCCCTGCAGCAATAATTCTCTGATTTGGGTGGAATGCAAGAACTGTCATATTCTTTGTATGATGCAGCGTAATCTTCTTAACCACAGCACGCTCAGATTCTGTAGTTGGAACTTTCCATATTTGAAGCTTGCACTTGAATCGGATACCGAAATATTTTCCCAAGGCGCTAACAGTTATAATCTCTGGTTGCTTTGTCTGTACAAAATGCAATCACAATTTTAATACAAATATTCCATTGATTTGAATAAAAGTTGCATTATTCAACAACTTAAGAGGTCTCCATTTCTTTAAAATCTCAATTGGTTGTCAATGAAATTAACCCTAATGGCTAAAGCAAACTATGCATTTCAATCACAAAAATGTAATAACACAAACATTATTAATAAAAAATATACAATGAGTTTTTTTTTTTACCTCTGTAAGTGTCACTCCACCAGCCATACGGAAATCAGTCAAGTTACACTTTTTAATTTGACCACGTAAAACTTTAGTAGACTCCTTTTCTGCTTCTTTTGTGTTTTCAACAGACAAATAAGCGAAACTTTTAAGTGATTTCTCATTGTTCTCGGTTGTTTGACATAATAAAGATGGGATCACCTGAAATTATTATTAATAGAAACAAAAATTATTATTTCACATTCATGTTAAAATTATTTTATTAATAAAATTATCATAAATTTGGATGAAATTACCATGGAGATAATTGGAGAATTAACATTAATTATCTTAATCAACTCTGGCACTGAAAAATCCCAATACCGTATAGTTCCGTCAAGTGAGGCCGTCCAGCAATAGCATAGTATCTTACTTGCCGGCGTCAACGCCGGCACTACTATCACCGCCGTAACAAGCGCCCTATGGCCATCAAGTGACGCTACCTGCAAAACAAAAGGGAAAGATTTATGATAGTCAAATAATTGTAAAAAAAAAATAGACTAACTGGAGAAGAACAGAGGAAATAGCTAACCGGTAAGCCGGTGGCGGTGCTGAAGATGGAGACGGAGTTGGCAGCGCAAACGAGGAGTCGTTTGGCATCGTTGGAGAAGGCTGGGGGTGACGACACGTAGTTTCTTCCGCCTCTGATCATCTTTAGACTTTGATGATACGAGAGAGAGGGGCGGGGGTTTGAAATTGAAGACAGTGAGTGAAGTCTTGCAAGAGCACTAATAGCGGCGAGCTCCTAAAACCATAAACCCTCTGTTTTTTTAACTGGCGCGGCCCGTGAGAAGAGAAGAGAGTAGAGAGCGGGGGTTAATGCCTATATTCATCCCCTTATTCCTCATCTTTTGTTTTAATGGTCCTCTTTCTTTTCCTTATTTCAATTCAGACACTTTTTGGTATTTTTAGCTGAATTTTTTAATAGATACTATTGAAAATTCAATCTACTTGATTTTTTTTTATTTTTTAGAAATTAGATATTAAATAAGTTGAAAAAAATAAAAATAAGATGGAGTGCTTCCAGATTTTTTAGGGCTCCCAAGAAAATAATATAATTTATTTGGGTAATTTTAGTGTGTTGCTCAAAATGTTTGCATGTATGATTTCTATAACTAACTTGATCTAATTTTGATTAGGTGTTATGTATTTAATTATGCTACCGCGACAAGTATATATAATTCCTTTTAGCCCCACTAAAACTAGAGATCATTCTAACTAGTTTTCTATATTTGTAGTTCAGAGACCATTTAATGTTCAAAAGATAAAATAAATACTTTCATAATTAAAAAAAAATTAAATTATTTTAGGAAGTTCATTAAAGTTTTATTAATGTCTATTGAGAAGGTTTAGTTAAAAATATAAAAAAACATAGATGCATGGTCAACAGTTAAAAATTGACTATCGAGCGGTTATGCTATATTTTAAAAAAAATTCAAAATAATAAATTAATTTTTTTATATTTTTCTTCAAATTTGTTAATAATAATAATAATAATTTTTAATTTTACCCTCCAAATCAAATCTGTGGTTTTTTTTCAATAGCAATGATATTTTTTAAAAAAATTATTAATAATAATGAAAAAAATAATATTAAACATGTCTGACCCAAATTCTTATAATTTTTAATTTTACTCTTCAAATAAATTTATTAATAATAATAACAATAATAATAACTTTTAATTTTACTCTTTAAATCAAATCTATGGTTTTTTTTCAATAGTAATAATATTTTATTAAGAATTTATTAATAATAATAAAAATAAAAATATTTATAATAATATTAAATATATCTAACCCAAGTTCTTATAATTTTTAATTTCACCCTTCAAATAAATTTAATAATAATAATAATCATAATAATAATAAGAATAATAATAATTTTTTATTTTACCCTTTAAATCAAATCTATGGTTTTTTTTAAATAATAATAATAATTTTTTAATAATTATATTAATAATAATGAAAACAATAATATTAAACAAGTTTGACCCAAGTTATTATAGTTTTTAATTTGACCATTCAAATCAAATTTATGGTTTTTTTTCAATAATAATTTTTTTTTCAAATCTATTATTGTTGCTGTTGTTATTGTTATTGTTAAGAATATGAATAATATTAATAATCATAAAAATAATAAGAATAACAATAACATCACCACCAACGATAACAACAACAATAATAATTTTTAATTTTACTCTTCAAGAGACTTGGGTTAGGTGGAGCCAAGCAAGTCTGCAAACCCAGACACACGGGTTTGTAGAGGCGAGCGGGTCTGCAACCAGGCGCTCGAGTCTGGTCCTGGTGCCTAGGACATGACAGTCATGCCTACCCCAGAGTCAGGTGTTTGGCAATCATGCCATGCCCCAGTGTCTGGGGCTTACAACTTGATGCCTTATCATATCCTAGCAAAATATAAATTAATTATTTTATTTTTAATTATTTTTTTAATATCAAATACATTTCATAAAAAAGATAATCTCACCCTCCATTGCATGCTTAATAAGTTTATGGTAAAAATAACTCTATCATTATACTGTTCTAATTTATAATAATTTATGGATAGATAAACAGTAAAAGTACACTAAGCACTTGTATAATTGTCGCTTTTAAATGTCAATCTTAACAAAAACTAACTGTGAAACTTCATGCCCAATTCCAAGTGCTGGTATCCACCGGCCATGCAGAAAGATTAACATCTCTACAAAAATATGTGGTCATGGACAAATATATGTGAATTGCTTAGTTTTGCCCGGAAATTTTCATGAAAAAGACAGCAACGAGAAAACGCGTTATGAAATCAGACAAAGTTTGAAAAGTCACTGCCTTTACTTGTAACATGATCAGTTCCTAACAACTATAAAATATGTTCATTTACATACCAAAATTTTTCAGTTTTTGGTACTTCTATCATCCTTCAATTTTTCCCAAACTCTCTAATAGAAATGAGTGGTACTTATTATTCTTCATCATCATACCGAAATGATTTCAATCCATACCCGACGAACGATCCATCAAGTGAATTGGAAACGTTTAATTCCTCAATGAGATGGGCAGTAGCTTCCTCAATTGGTAAGCAACTTACTAACTGTTGCATAAGTTTCATGTTTTCTTATTTTGAAAAGCTAGGTGTAGGGGCCATAGTCTTGATGATGATATCCTCCATATTTTTTCAGTTTTAGGATTGGTGTCAACGGTGGCACTCGTAGCTATTATATATGCCATCATCGACTGCTTGAAGAAAACAGGAAGTGCAATTCCAGCTTATGCCCGGATTGCAAGCAATGAGATTGTTGGTAAATCTACAAAATCAGAAGGCCCAAATCCTTCGTCTGATCAGCATGTGGAAATAGCAGTGGAACCAGAATTCCCATTGATTCGAGACTCACAGGTTGAATTTGCAACAATGGAGAGATTCCTTAGTAACATGGCAAGGGAGAAACCCATCAGGTTTTCACCTCAGCAGATTCAAGAATTTACTAATGGTTGCAGCACAATATTGGGTTCAGGTGCCTTTGGAGTGGTTTTTAAAGGAAACTTCCCAAATGGAATCCCAGTAGCCGTTAAAGCTCTCTCTAATCATTCAAATAAGAAACTTGAAGAGCAGTTCATGGCAGAAGTGGGCACCATGGGAAGAACTTACCATGTCAACCTGGTTAGACTCTATGGCTTCTGCTTTGATCCCTCTATGATGGCACTAGTTTACGAGTACATGGAGAACGGATCTCTCAACAGCATACTCTTCAAAGAAATCCGGGAGATAGAATGGGAGAAACTGCAAGAGATTGCAATAGGAACTGCAAAAGGTTTAGCATATTTACACGAGGAGTGTCAACAAAGGATAATTCACTATGATATAAAACCCGAAAACATACTTCTTGATGAAAATCTGAATCCCAAGGTCGCAGATTTCGGACTAGCAAAGCTATGTGATAGAGAAAGGAGTGAAGTAACACTGAGTGGTGGTAGAGGGACACTGGGATATTCTGCTCCAGAGGTATGGCGTCGAACACATCCTATTACTCACAAATGCGATGTTTACAGTTTTGGAATCCTTCTTTTCGAGATAATTGCAAGAAGACGACATTTTGATGAAAGTCTCCGCGAGTCTTTCCAGTGGCTCCCAAGATGGGTATGGGATATGTACAGGAATAGTGAACTGCCTATCATGCTGTCACTCTGTGGGATCGAAGAGAAGGACAAGGAAAAGGCAGTAAGAATGTCTACTGTGGCTCTGTTGTGCATTCAGCATTCACCAGATGCTAGACCTCAAATGAGTGATGTGGTGAAAATGTTGGAGGGAAACATGGAAATAATGATGCAGCCTGGAAATCCATTTGAGTATCTTGAATCAACTCGACCGAATTACGCTCTGGATACCGGAAGCAGTGGAGACATGAGCACATCTGTATCAAGGACAAGCGCTTCCCAGCAATCTCATTGTAAACATAACTTGCCTGGAACTTTAGAGATTGAGTTAGCCAGCAAATAGAAGCTTAGTAGATATTTTCAAATGCTAATTTTTTATTTTTTTTCATGTTTGAAGCAAATAAACGATGATATTTTTTGCACATGTGAATTCACTGCAGAGTTGTTCGTTTTAAATCCTCAAAATGATCTTCACTCACCACTCAGTTTGCGCATGGTTTCCAAGTGTTTCATCTCTAGCATAGCCGTTTGCACTGTTTTACCAAAAGCTGGATTTTGTTGCATGAGAGAATACTAGTTATTTACCAGCCCAATCTTGCACATGTCATTAGCCCCACGTTATTTCCAGGAAAGCCAGAAAGGAAACCAAGAGAACAAAATGAAAACTACATGCATTTAAAGTGATCCTGCGCGCACGTCGTAAGTTACTTTTTAAAGTTTTTTTATTTAATCCGAAAATGTAAAAAAACTAATTCTTAACAAATCTCGGATTGGAAAACAAGTAAAGTTTCATTTCTTAAATTAGGCGTGTTGAACCTTCATAAAAGTTCTTTCTCGTAGAATGTGTCTTGAGTTCAGACAAAAGTCTTTGGATTTGTTAGCACGCAGGCAAAATGGACTTTGACTTTCTGTGACTTTTATTTTTATTGCTCTGTGTAGCTTCTTTGTGGCCGAGTAACACAGCGAGCACCGTTTGCTCAACAAGACTAGCATGCATTCTTGTATTTTGCCACGCCCTCTTCTACATTCCTTGTATTTGACCATTTGGGGACAGGTTTTGTTTCGTCGACAAATGTCTGTGTGCTTTCTCCATGCTGCCCTTCCTTGAGCCCTCATACATGCTTCTTTTGCTATGTTATTTTGTATTCCGAAAATATTTTTGGATTTTGAGTTTTTTTTTGTTTTTTGGATTTTTTAAATAAAAAAGAATTACAAAATAATTTTATGAATCTAAAATTAGGTTATGATAATTTGAAATTGACATTAAGCTGGAGATAAAATACAAGAGTACCAGAAACACTCGTAAAAGACAGTACCACTGAGTCATATTTTGGGAAGTCAAAAACTCATTTAATTCCTTAGTTGACTTGATCAAGTACCAATCTGTTGGGAAGAAACGAGGAAACGGTGTATGGTTTCTTTTATAAGCTTTTGGTTTGTCCACTATTGCGAGCTTCTGTTGCATCCTAAGCTCTGTGAGTATGATAGGTTTGTCGCAGAATATAAACTAGATGGTTATGACAGGATGATGTTTACGTTAATTAATTCAACTATAATATAATCCAAATGATCCTCCCTTTTCATCTTTCCAAAATTCAACAGTTTACAAGGTTCGATGTGATCGTTCACAGCGACGTACAGAGAAGGCAGACACAGACAACTTATAATTTCACCTTGCATCAGCATGAAGCCATGAATTTTAATCTTATAAAAACAATTATGGAGGGAGGGTGACGTCCTGTTTCTGAGAAATTACGTCGCAGTAGTGATTGATACAAAAACATCATTTTAATAGTGTTGAAAAACAAATCTAACCACGTTTTTAGGTTGGTTATGAGCTCTCTGGCTTGGCATCACAGCTTGCTGCTCTCAAAGTTTTACTTCTTAACTAGTGGACACCTTCGCAATGAGCTATCATCTTATTGTTTGACTTGGGATTCATGATTTCTGGATGACCTTCAAAGAAACTTGTTACTTTAATTAACTATCCGGAAATAAAATTTGGGGTACAAAAATTAACCCTTTCTTTAATCTGTAGCATCCGTTCTGTGTTGCACATCAACTTCCAGCTACAAAAAAAACACCTCCAAAAAGCGACCAGCAGAAACAGCAATCAGACGATTCAGACCAATCCCAGGCCTGCTCTTCATCGTGGCGGCCTCATGCATCGTAGGTGCACACTCGAATTCTTGATACAATATACTCATTGCAAATAATACTTAGTTAAATTAAAGGTGCAAAGACATCACAATATATCCTTGAAACTTGATAGTACTGTTATTAGATTGCAGATCAACAGAGTACATGACAAATATTGGGGCATGAAAATTTTGTGAGATTACATATTTCACAGCCTAGTGCACAACCAATTTCCGGTAAGCTGCTGCAGCAAGTAGAGAATTCAAAAGAGCATATCCCAAAAACTTGCACAAGGGTCCCTTCAAGCATCCAGATGCATTTCTGCTATCCCATTACCTTCTATATGGATATGCTATGTAAAGGAGATTCATCGCGGGTTTTTAATGTAAAATCTGCATTTCAACAATCTTTCAGCTCACAAAAGTCGGGTAACATGTATCTGGTAAAATAGAAATATATTTGAAACCCTTATTACCAGACAAACCATGCTACACTCTCTGTATTTTGCTAGATATTTCTTCAGCTTTTGCACCTTCCTTTTTCTGTCATCGTTGAAATTAAACCTCATAAGATACTCATGCACAATCATTAATATGTTTAAGTCCAAATCCAACAAAGTAAGAGCACTGTAAGCGTCATATAAAAATAACCAAAACAAAATCTAGTTAGCAAATGAGACATTCACATCAGTTTCCACACCAGAACAAATAATCGCCACATCCATGATTTTTGCCAAATGGATATAAAGCAAAATCATACTTGGAGAAAGAGATCTGCTTCCTTCACGACTTAGTACGAGAAAACAGGTCTAGTAAAATTCTACAACCCAATGTCAAAGTGATCTCATTTATCAAGTAATTTCTGGCTACAAAATAATGGAATTTACCCAAAGAAGTTGCTTGGTATTTAATTAGATGGTATCAAAGTTCATTTTTCTTCTTCCTTTTTTTTCCTAAATGTAAAGACAGGCGAATGAAAGGAAAATGAAATATATTGAATTAAACCCAGTTCACGAGATGGGTTTAGGATTAAATTCCTCCCTAGATTCAGCTTCAACACGTATCAAACTTAGGGTCATAATCACATCAGCCTCATGCATTAACTTGCAGTATCCATACATAGCATGCTAAACAGGATAAAATCTATGTGCTATTGATCCATACATATCTATGTGTTGAATGCAAATAACCAAACAGAGGTATTTGCTGGCCCAGGATAATAAATTCACATATTATGTGCTATTGATCCTCAGGCCTTTCTTAATAATTTCAATCTGAAACAATATATCATTCTCTACAGCATTAAAAGGGAACTAATCATTTCCTTGGGACTGCTTATGAAAAAATGTGTTTCCAGCATACATCTCCCTCTTCTTTTACTACCACTGCCTAGGTTATCCATCCATGTCAGCATCTAAGATATGCAAAGTTAAGGCCCTATTTGCCACAATTGGAAAATATTTATGTTGGTTGCAACTATAGACTATCACAAGTCATAATCATAAACCAACTCTTCTGAAATTTCTCATATAGCTATTTGAGATCCTACGAATAGCGTTGATGATCCTATATCTAAATGATCAGTGACCTTAGATTTTTCTTTAATGTTTATAAAATACAACCACACATAATAGAAATGCATTATAAGTGGATGCATGATATTGATCTGTTCCATAGAGAACTAGAACTATTGTTTTATTTTGTATGACATTTTAGCACCCTTGGATATGAGAAAAGTTCAAATACATCAACAATAATGCATCAAAATAAAAATAACTTTTTAAAAAAATCAGTTTGACATAACAAAGTGCAGTGCTTAGAGTTAGTTTGAAGCACGAGTATACATCAGTTAATAACCACGATAATGCATGACTGCATGATTATCTTGTATAGTCTTCCATGTCATTAAAAGTTTCAAGTTGGCATGATGTTCTTCTTTCCAGACCTTGCTTTCTAATTTTTCTACTTTTCATATCCTAAAAATTGAAGACTGAAACTCTCACCTAATAAAAAACTGCAATTCATCAATTTTTACACTTTACTTTCCCATCAGTTGGCACAAAAAGTGCAGCTCATAACTATTCTTACACTTTTCTGTCCAACCAGTGGTTCATTTCTCTATCTCTTTCAACATTCATAGATCTTCCTATTCAGGACAACAAGTTAAAGCACAAAAATTAAACAATCTTTCAGCCAGTAATGATGAATTGAGAGTAGGCTTTGCATTAAGGGAAGTTGGGACAAGTTCCAAGATATTAGAGCTCTAAGGAACTCAGATCTCAGAAGTCCCGCCTGAGATTGGATGCAGGACCACCGTACAAAGCCCTATAGGCTGAAAAGTCTGTCAAAATTACATTACTTCAAAAAGTTTATTGCATGTATACGAAGCAAGCTAGGAGGTGCTTTGAGGGGATGTCCTAAAACAATGTCTCTAAGCTGTTGAGTAAGCAGACAACATCATTTGAAGAGGCTGCTGCTGATAATTAAGCATTTTGGTAATCAAGGTAACAAAACTAGATCCTAACATGAGTGCAAAGGTGCAAAGGTGCAAAATTAGCTCCCTAAATTCTTTTCCTACGCCAAAAAAGCTTACCAAGAAGGTCTTTTTTGAAATAAGCAAGGCATTTTGCAGGTGCTCCTGCTTCTGCAATAACAAATCCTAATGGAGAGAATAACATATCTAACCTATTCAGTGCAACCACCTCCTTGAATTGATATGCTATTGAATGAACTAGTGTGCAGTAACACAACCTTGAAGAGCATATTGCAGCAAAGGTCACAAGATAACCCTTCACAATCAAATCACTTTGTTTAAAAGGATAAAACAAGAACAAACTCTACATATTGTAGAGCAAAAGAAAGCAATTGCTTATAAGCTACTTATCATTTTAGCTTCAACAAGATTAAATCCCCACCAAACCTGGTAAGAACATTCAATTATGTAGTTAAAACTAATTTTGAACCACATCATTAAACGAAAACAAACATATGATGATCATGATGTTGCGTATCATAAGGCTCTAAATTAACATAACAGGTAATTAATGAACAACAGAAGCACCATACAAGAAATCTCAAGCTTACCAAGCCCTTGGTTTCATAGTAATCATCCAAAGCCCACTGATACTTTGATTGATTTAAACCAAGCCACCTTGCCAAATGGTCATCGAGGCTTGAATGTGCTGCAGAAGAAAGCAAACCCTTTAATCTTAGAGTAAGATTAAGTGAATGCTAAGAGTAACAATTTAGAACACCAGAAAGTCCCAGCTTTTCCAAAAGCAACAGAAACCCAAATGCAAAGCAAAGAAAACGGAACAGACCATTTTGAACTTTGTTGACAGCATTTTTGAAGAAGCCAAGAACAGACCCATCTGAGACTTGTTGAGAATAAACAGACTTGTCAATTTGTCGAGGAGGAGGTGAAACAACCTTCTTAGGTGAATCAAAGACAGGTAATGTGGGTTCGTTAGAAGTAGTAGGGGGAGGAAGCTTAGGACTAGGAGTGGAAGGTGGGGTCATGAACACAGTGTAGGGCCCAATTTTGCCGATCATGGGAGGCGGTGTTGAAGGGTCTTTATTGATTGGCATTTTCTCGTTTCTGAAACTGAAGGAGAAGGGAAATTGAAGGAAAGCAAGGGAAGATAGGAACGGGGTTTGCTTTTTGAAGAAGAAGAGTAAAGAAAGAGTGAGAAAAGTGGAAGTAGGAAAGTGCGCAAGATTCTAGGGAGAGTTGGGTTGGCAATGTAAAGTGATAGGATATGTAACTGTGAAGCAGTGCGCACAGCCCAAGTGCTTAGATGAGATCTTTGTCTTTTGAGGTTAGTACAGTAAGTATTCTATTTTTATTTTTATTTTTATTTTTATTTTTATTTTTATTTTTTTCTAGAAATCTTTTCTTCTTTTTATATACTGCTACTCCTTTTTTGGGGGGTTGGAATGAGGGTCTCTCTCTCTCTCTCTCTCTTTTTAGGTTAATTACTTATCTATGTACAAATTAGTTTCTATGTGAAATTATTGTAGAAAATAGGGAGTAAATAGTATGATTCCTCACTGCACCCTTTTGTAATTTTAATAATAGAATTAGGTGGATTGTCCACGCGTCGCTGCGAGGCTTTCTTGTTAGCTTCGACATGATAAAATCTAAATTTGCATAGTAAGAGGTATAAAAAAAACAAGAAATACCACACTAATATGCAGTGGTTAGGCAACGGTAGCTTTAGGTGAAAAGGATATTGCATGAATAAAAAAAATTAGTTAAAAAGAAAAAATAAAATTTTTAAACCGATTTCATCACTCGGATCATGAATTTAATAAGTTAAACCATAAAATTCAAGTTGATTAAATATATTAAAATCTCAATATTTTTTTAAAAAATCATCTTGAATTATTTTTTTAAACCAATCCTGTTTTTTACTGATCATCCAGGTTGCTTATGAACCTATCGAGTCAATGAAGTCATATTAAAACAACTTTTTAATCTTTTAATGTTAAATTTAAATTAGACAAAGAATCGGGTTGAAAGTTGTTAAAGTTGACATTTTGGGCTGAATTTAATAATAATGTTAAATAATTCTTCATGTCCTGAATATTTTTTAACGTTTATGATTTTTTTTAATTCGAGCCACAATAAAGTGTGATCCTGTAAACTATTATTTACTTAAAAAATTTGGGAAGAAAAATATAATATTATAAATGATATAATATAGTGTTATTCTCACTCTATAATTTCACTATTTTTTATTGGGGTGAATTTGACTTTGTATTATTTTTTTATTTAAACAATGATTCGAATATAATTCAAATCATATAGTTTTTTTATAAAAAAAAACCTCTTTTTTATAAAAATATTTGATATCATGATTATATATTTTTAAAAAAAACCAAAACCTTAAGCATACAAAAAGATAAGAAATAAAACATGTTTGAATATTCATTAATATGTTTTCTAAAGAAAAAAAGTTATCGGGTGCCAATTGTTCATCGTGAAGCAAGATACATTACATTATGGAGTGCTATAATATAATAATATTTTTGTCCTCCAGAATGATAGCCAAAGAAATGCAAATTGAGGAGCAAATTGGTCATTTCATAGAGTTCAATTGGCATTAACAAATTGAATGGGATAAATTAGTTATTTTTTATTTTAAAATAGTAAAAAGACTTAATTACCTCTTAAAAACATAAAAGAATTAGGCTAGCATAAGAGGGTTTGTTGGTCTTTTAATTTTGTTTTCAAAACAGTAAAATGACTTAATTACCTTAAAAGCAAAAAAAAAAATACTAAGCTTTTATGGAGGGGCTTTGTTATCTTTTTATTTTTTTGAATAGTAAAATAATGGATTTGACCTTCAAATTAAAAAACTAAGGTTGTCTTAAGGGCAATTTGATCTTTCCATTATTGTCATTTTTCAGTTAGTGGGAATTTGGTAACTTTAAAAACATCAATATTATTAAAAAAAATTGATTAACGTTTTGACATGCCCGTGTCCATTGGATGGTGCATGCAGCTTTAAAAAAAACAATCATTGTGTCGTCCAACACGTCTAAGGACAACAAAGTTGATAGGGGCAATTCGTGTGTTGGAAAACACGGCAGTTAGGAGATGGTGAATTTTTTTTCCTCTCTTCTAATCTCGAGATTCGTGTCGCCTTTTCAAAATTCAATTGTGTCCTCCGGTTTGTATTTATTTCAACTTTATCCCTCAATAATTTGATTGCTATTTGTGTTGATTTTAATACTTTTTGAAGTTTTTTTTTATAATTTTATCCTTAAACATTTTATTTCATCTAATTTTTATATTCAATTTGATCCTTATTCTTTTAATTAATGTTTTTTCATTTTTTCTCCATTTGTTTTTCAATTTTCCCTCAATATTTTATTTCATTTAATTTTTGTATCCAATTATGGTCCTTTTTATTTTGATTGATATTTTTTATCCTTTTCTTAATTTATTTTTCTTTATTTAGTCCCTAACTATTTTATTTCATTTAACTTTTATATTAAATTTGATCATTATTATTTTAATTGTTATTTACTTTATTTTTTAATTTTTTATGATTGGAAAATTTGCTTTATTTTTGTTTAATGTTTGCCTTTTACAAGGTAACCATAGTCTTATGATATAGATAATTTGTTTTGAATATTAGCTCGATTTAAATTCAATCTTTTTTATATCCTTTGTTTACAAATTGATTTATTTTCAATTTCATAATTTAATATTAGATTGTTGTCCTTGAGATTTGTGAATTGTTCTGCTTTTCTTTTTATGAGATTATTTCAATTTTATATACTAGGTAAGGGATCAGTCGAGTTATCTCGAGTTGACTATAATTTTTTTTCTTAATATTTTTTCATGAAATTGATTTTTTTTCCACTTTTATCATTTAACATTAAATTATTATCCCTTGAGTATTGTGATTATTTTGGTTTTTTATGTGGGGTTATCATGGGTGTAAGTCAGTTAAATTAACCCATGTTGAATCAGGTTTTTTTATTGATTTAACTTTAGTTTTTTTTTGTCTTTTTTTATTTAACTTTTTTATCCCAATCTCATATCGCACATGACAAATTAGTAAAGTTAACCCATGTTGACACAAATTTTTTTTCTTTGATGTTTCTTTTTTTAAAATTAATTTTTTTAATTTTATTATTTAACATTAAATTATTAAATCTTGAATTTTATAATTTTTTTCTGGATAACTTAAGTTATCATCGCCTAAACATTATTTTTTATGCTAGAAAAAAATTTACCCTAAACATAATATAGTAGAAACCACTCATCTAATTAAAAATAATGACAATATAACTTTAAGATGGTATAATTTAACTGGTTAAGCCCTAGATTTGCATTAAAGGTCACCAATTCGAGTCCTATAAATCTTAGAGTCATTGGAGATTTACATGATTGTTAATTTCAGAACTCATAGTTAATTGAAGTATATACAAATTAGTTGAAATACCCACGTTAATAATAATAATAAAAAAAAATAAACAATGACAATATTGAAAACAGTAATGGCGAAGGTTATCACTCGGCAAGTTAGTGCTGGCACAGCTAAAACATTTCAAAACCAACCTTAGGTACCTGTTAGGGTATTTGTTTCGTTCTGTATGTTTCAAAAATACATTTACTTTTTTTTACTTTTTTTTTTTAAAAAAAAAACATTTACTTTAAAAATCATCAAATTATTTTTTTTTTAATGTTTTTCAATAATTTTAATATATTGATATAAAAAAACACCTGTAAAGAAAATTATTTTAATATACTTCTAAATAAACTAAAATAAAACACATTTAAAAAACAACTTCCACAGTAAAAGAAGGAAAGTAAATCTCAAACTCTTGGAGGTTATTAACAAGCTATTTGTCTAGATACAACTTACAAACCAAGCAGCACGCTAATAATATTATAAACATGCACCACTTTTTTTCTTGTTTTGAACTTCTGTTTGTTTAAGATTACAGAGCTGCATTAAGCCTACAAATATTAATAATACCAACCAGTCTATCGAGAGCCACTAACCTATAGAGGAAGAATCTCCATTGTGCATTTTGAACGGTACATTACATATGAACCTTACCAAAAAGAAAAAAAAACAAGTTGCATGTCACCTTATGTAAGTTCATGCCGGGTCAGAACTACTGGGTACAAGAAAATGCATTAATGGACACCACTTGGTACAGAAGTCCTGACTGGAGCAACGTTTGTCAACTGTTATTAGTGACCGAAACAACAGTCTCAACTGAGTTTCCAACAAATGATCTCTGTTTTCGGGGTTGAGGGCTTATAAGGATTCCTTTGCCACAACTTCCCATTGTACATACCTTGTGAAAATTAGGTGGCTGAACTTGCCAAAGACAGTTCATGGAGCTCACTCAGCATCCACTCCTCCCCAGTTTGACCACCAAGGACTATAGCCCTTGTCCCTCCAACAACACAGGTACTGTGCCCCCAAGCAAATCTTGGAGGTCGCCCGGGTACATTTAGAATCCTCCATGTAGGTTTCTCGTCAGTAGGATCAAGGAGATAAAGCTGCGAGGCAGAGTGAAGACCTGCAACAGAGCCACCAAAGATCAGGATTCTACCACCAGGAAGGCTCACAGCTACATGATCAAGTCTAGGTGGAGGAGCTATGCCACTAGGGTTTCCAGCACCAGGCATTCCACTCCCTGTTACACATCTCCAACAAGGTTCCTCCTCACTTAGATCCATAGTAAACACGTCACTGGAGCGGAACCGAAGGGGACCGCTCTTAGCCAAACCCCCGAACATCAATATTTTTCTTCCTCCATAAACTGAAAGAGTGTGACCTAGCCGAGATGGTGGGGTCCATGAAACTGGTATCTCCCTCCAGATAGGCTTCTCCATTGACAAATCAAGCAGAAATGTGTCACTGAGAAGTACTCCAGAATCTGCACACCCACCAGAGACAATTAACTTAGTGCCATCAAGGGTGCAGGAACTGTGCCATGATCGTGGAAGTGGAGGGGCCAATCCAGAAATCTCACGCCAAGTCGGAGGCTTGGCATCCAAATCCAAAATAAAGACATCATTCAATAGACCTTGCCTTCCACAACCTCCAAAGACCACCAAATGAGACCCATTGACACAAGAAAGTGTATGTCCCCACCGACCAGGAGGAGGGGAGCTCACATGGACATGTTGCCACTCTGGGTTACTGGAGTTCAGATCCAGGACAAAGGTATCATTCATTGGCTGCATGTTAACACCCTCCCCACCAAAAAGTACAACTCGATTACCAACTGCACAAGCACTGAAATTGCACCTTGAGGGTTCAACAGAACCTCCAACGGTTAGCTTTCTCCATGTTGCTGCTTCAAGAGTTGTCAATTCCCTAGCAAGCCGACCCCAGCCAAGTCTCTTCGCACCAGGCACAGTCTCTAGAACTCGAGTTGTTTCACTACCCCAAGCATTCTGACAGACCATTCTCCAGAGATCCTCATTCTTTGTCAGCTCATAGAGTTGTCTGCAGACAGAACCAATTGAAGCAATATCCCTTGGAGTCAAACGTGAAAGTATCTTAAGAGACAGTACCTCATCACTCAATTGCAGTATCCCACAGATGCCACGGCTAACATTACGATCACCTACTGGGATTGGACGATAGGTGGAAAAACCAGAACGAAACTTATCAGCCAATTTTGAAGACTCCTTTACTGAATAACCAGGCACGGGACCTAGATCAATATTAGCTTCGGTGAAGAACTGGATTCCAATAACATGAGTAATTGTGTCATCCTCCCCATATATAGGAGTAAGCCGCAGCCTGTTCATCAGTGGAGATCCATCTTTTCTGAAGTTTAACAACTCACCTTGGAATTCAATGCCCTCTTCGAGGCATCTTCTTATTTCCGAAACCACTGTGGAGTCGACCAATGGATGCCTTCGTTTAGCAAATGGTCCTCTGCATTGCAAGAAACGGCTGTAACAACAAGCATAGTTTTAGAATAATGAAAGAATAGCCAATAATCAATGACAACCATAAAATATCAACATCATAACAACCAAATAAACACATGGGCATGTGCATCACTGTATTCTACCAAACCAATACCCTATGAATGAAAAAAAGAAAATATGAGAAAATAAAGAAGTAAAGCCCTTGTACAACATTCAACTCTAAAATGATAAACACCTACAAAAACAAAAATTGCATATCATATCAGCAACTCTTACAACTTATAAGAGAATGTGGAGGCGGAGAAGAACCAAGACACAACTTCATGGAACCCAACAAATGTACTAAAAAATAACTACAAAAAAATGTACAAATAAAAAAATGTAAATGACACAGGAGATAGTGGTCCAACTCTGTTAAAAGTAGAAATAAGCATAGCAGCATCCAATTGGGCCAGCCTTCAAATGTATACATGTGTGATTCTATGCATGGTACTAAATCAGTAATGGATTGCAACCATTATGACAGTGAATCATAAGGAACTCTTAGCAAATTTTTAGCTCAAGCATGTTTTACACTTTTGGTAAAGAAACACAATGGTAAAACAGTGGTTAGTAATGACATAAACTGTAAACCATGACCTAAATTTACATGTAATAAAAGATCCATCTAAAAAAATGATCTTCATGGAGTCTCATACCAGTGGAGTTATCATCTCTAAACGAAAACTGAGGTAGAAGTTCAGTGTCGATTTTTTAAGCAAATATTTCAAGTTTAGTGCATGAATTAGTTGAAAATGAAATTCTATAAAAGAAAATGAGGTAGGATCAGGGTGCCGATAAGTGCTGAGAGAAGGGTAAGAAAAACATAAAAGAAACGAGGTCAAGGTCAATATGTAATGGCAGCCTATGTCATTGGCTTTTAAAGGATAAAACTGTTAGCATAAATAATCTTTAAATATGGGCTGCTAATAGCCAATGTCATTATGTAATGGCAGCTATGGCCATCATGGTGTGCTTTCAAAAAGCATGTTATGATGGCAAAAAAGAGTAACGGGAAGTGAAAATCCAATTATTGATCATTGTGTAGTAGCAACAGCCACTATTTATGTCATGGTTCTATGAATTCTCATCACGCGTCCATAACACATATATTAACTCACAAAGATATGTTGCTTAAACATTCGCTTAAAAGCGACACACGTTAATAAATCCTCTGTTAAAAACTTTTCCTATAATTTTGACTTGGCTCTATATTCAGAATTTTTTAAACTTTTTCCTATAAGTTTGACTTGGCTCTATATTCAGAATTTAAAATCAGCGCTCTACTTTCAATTGCCAATCTAGTGACCTTTCAGAAATCACAGGTTCAAAATTTAAACACTGATTTATAAATCAAGCTCCAGACATTATCAACCAGCTTTCGGAGCATGTAATGTTAAATGACATCCTTGAGCAAATAAAATGCAGTGAATCTAAAATGTAGTCTTGTGCATATACATCAGTTTCTGTATGGGAAAAATAAATTGAATCTTTATACAAAACTCAGCACTGCAGCTACACAACAATAATGTGTACAGCATACAATGACCACAACTGCTTTTGTTTTGTTCTGGGTAACTTCCCAGTTTTAGCTATTACCAGTGTACAGCTTCAGATCAATAAGAATTCTCTAAAAAAGTATCAAAGATATAACCTGCTGAAAAAAAATGAATATAGGGTGGAAGCAGTTCTCATAACCCAGTAAAGCTCTTACATGCTTGGAATTATAAATCAAGAGTTACATGCGAAGAGTCCTATCAATTAATGATATCAAGAACACATGAGATCAGTTACAAATACCATTGTAGCACCAATCTTGCAAACTGTACATTCACATTGAACCAAGACGGATAAACCACCTAGTGTCTTTGGCCACATAAAACATGTAATTTGTTTTACCAATAATAGTTGCTGCAATTAATGACAAGGCAGTATATTTTGATCATTAGATGATAAATTCCTCGCCATATTCAATATATCAACAGCTCTGGCCAGTACATTATATGTTACAAATATCAAATAATTAATCTTGAAATGACATCATCTGCATAGAGTTCATCATCGCTTATCTTTGGAAAACCATAACTCCAATGAGATGTTCTATCTAAGCATCAAATTTGCATTCCGATTCAACAAAGTTACAGAGTATATTGAAAGGAGAGATATGCTAATAAAAATTGGAAAACTATGAGACAATCCCAGATCAAGAAATATGGAGATATCTTTAGTCAAGGAGCATCACTGAGATGATCCCATACCAAAAAGATATGGTTAAAAAAAGTAACACATAATACCAGTTTTATTAAAACTTGGCGCCTAGTGCTGCAATTCTTATTTCTTTAATTAATACAGGCTAGTAAGAGAAATAGATAAAGTTAATACATGCGATAATTGTGAACACACAAGAGCAGAAGCCGAAGATTGAACTGACTCAATGCCCCACTATCCATGGTTGCAATGCACACACATGCGAACACACAAGCATTTCAGTGCATGAAGATAAGCTTGGCTGGTGTAACATTAATTAGGTAAAACAACACATTCCTACGCAAGCAAAAATTAGCATATGAGTTCTCAAGGTAGGTTGGTTTACTTGCCTCGACCAAAAAAATTAAAACTCCAGTCTCAGCTTTTTGTTACACTAAACCAGGATAGGTGAAATCCATAGATGCAACTTTACTCGCTACCAACAGTGTTGCTTTTTTATTCCCCTCTTGTCCAGTTTTTTTCCATTCACTAGACCAATTTTCACTATTACCAAACCCAAAACCACAGAGCACATATGGGCATCCTTGAAATTGAGGACAAAGAGCTAATCAAATAATAAACCATCAGATCTCCAGTAAAGCCTCAAGCTGTCAAGACATGGAATGTTTACTTAAAAAAATTTTAATTGGCAAATGAAATACAAACATTCGAGTACAGTATCGACCATTTGTTTGACATAAACCATTTCATAAAGCATCACAGAAACTGGGATCTATACATCTTCCCTGTAACCCATGCCTTTGACACTTAATACAATGACAACAAAATGTAACGAGATTAGAGTCCACACATCGCTGTGTCTCACCACAAAACAAATGCAGGAATTAAGCATAAACTCCACGAAGTTCCAAAAAATGTTCGAATGAAATAAAAATAAAATGAACCTCCCATTTTACTCCCAAAACAAATGCAGGCATAAAGCATAAATTCCACAAAGTTCCAAATAACATTCGAATGAAATAAAAATAAAATGAATCCTCCAATTTTACTCCTATCAGGGAGATTACTACTTTGATGCATTGGCATTTTGATACAACAGGAAATTGTTCATGACTTCACATCAACCATCATCATTCATCAAATTGACCATGTATTGCATAAATTTGAGGAGGTACCTTACTAATAATGGACAGCATGAAAGAAAATAATAACTGCTATCCAATTAAAGATACAGTTCAGAGGGGGGGGGGGAGTGTTCATTATACTCCTTTACACCTATACTGCCTACAGCAAGTTATGAATTTTGAAATTCTAAAATTCATTATAGGAACCACCTGCTCTATCATAAATTCCTTTTACAGCTTCCATAGAAAATCCCTTCAGAACCCTAAAATGAAGGGGCCCTGAGACAATAAATAAACGCCATTTTGGAAACAAGGTAGCTCTGAAAGGAACTAATATATTCATGGCCTATTTTTATTACATTATGACTATGTTTTCATTCCTGATTTTACTGGATTTGCCTACAGCTAAAGTCCGCTGACTCTAACTTTGAACCTATAAAAGTTACAAGCCATTCTTGGTAGCCTCAATCTACTATCAAAGTCCTAATTACCCGCTTCCTAATGGTATTTGTGCACCTAAAGGATAGGGAAAGGTAAGCAATTTATATTTGTCATGTTTCATTCTGTATCGACTAAAGAGAATTTCAAGCATTATTTTTGTTAATGAATGAATGCCTAGATTTCTTTCATTCCCAAATACTAATCTTCAAAATAAAGCATCAGCAGGTGGATTTCTCAAAAATCTCTCTCCTATGTCAAAATACTGCCCTTCTGAGAAGACAAGTTGGTTTTCATACACGTTTAGGTTGATGCAGTTAGCCAGCAATTAAGTGTCTAACCTGGAAGATACTTAAGATTTAATCACTTCATGAAGAAAAAAAGGCAAAATGCCTCATTATCACCAGCTTCCTTAGACATTTTCAATCTGTTTCCTCCCATTTCTCAAAAGATTTTAAGAGCTCCAAAACCAGAAGGTGGCTTCTCAATAACCAACAAAGCAAAAGGATACGAGCTCGCTAACTATTATTTGCCCCATGTCACCAAAGTCTAAGCTCAAGCACATCAAGTGACAAAAAAAAATTAAAGTAAAAAAAAAAATCCTATTTCTTGCCCTAAACATCAAAACCATACGTTCAAAAAATTGCCAGCTTCCTTAAACAAGATGATCTAAGTCAATTAAACCTATAGTAAAATAAAATTAAAAAAAAAGGTATAGAAAACCCTAAAGCTGAAAAAGAGAGAGAAAACATACCAATTACGGCCAAGAACTTCCTCAGCTCGATAGCCAGTAACCATCTCGAAAACAGTGTTAACATAAATAAGAGGATGGTCAGGTTCAAGAGCATCAGTGACAACAAATCCACAAGGAGCAGTTTGCAGCAAATTCTCGACAGGAAAAGGCAAAGGACCTCCTCCTCCGTCGTTTAACATGAATCCCTCCTCATCTTCCTCCCCGCTCAGATCCGAATCGCTGTCCCACTCCATTTCTTTTCCTTATCCCAATTTATTCAATTGCAATAAAATTCCTCTGAACCCCCATGAAATCAAAAACCCCAACAATAAAAAATGAAACACCCAAATCAAATGTTTGCAAATTTTAGAATCGAAGAGTTGGGGTATGGTGTTGTGAGGTGAAATGAAATAAGGAGATGGTGAGACAATGAGTGGTGGCTAGTGTTTCAGAAATTTAGCTATCACACCAAAATAAATAAACACTTTGTTTTCGTTTTGTTTTTTTTCTTTATTTCGTTTTGTTTTTTTCTTCTTCTTTTTTTTTTTTTCATTTGTTGTTCTCGAATGTGTGAGTGGTGCGTGTGTTTTGAGTTTTGACATGACAAGTGCGTCTCCGACTGGAAAAAATCTGGGGGCTTAACCGCTTCCGCTTGCCCACTACGCGAAGCTTTTGGTGTCGTTTTGGGCTGTTTTTTTTTTATATTAAAAAAAAAGTTTGTCTTAATATTATAAAACCAAAAACTGTGAGCTCATGAGTTTGAAATAAAATTAGAAAACAAAAACATTTTAATTTGCTAAAGTAATTTCAAATTAAAAATACTATTATAAAAATACCTCTCTTTTCTTTTCTTTTGTATTAAAAAAAAACCTCACAACACAAACTTACACGTGCACCCATACTGTACAATACAAATACAAGCTTTATTTTTCTACTTTTACGGAGACACGTGTATAAATACACCAAAGAAGATCAATTATATTATCATTATGTTCTGTTCGTAAATGGTCAGTATGTTTTATTCTGGTTACAAAAATAAAACAAAATTAGAATAGATTTCAATCTTGGCCAATTATTTAAATTCTTCCTAAATTTCGATTGGAATGTTTTGCTTCCATTCCAATCATTCTGTTTCAATTAAATAGTGTTGTTTTCTTGTTTTAATTTAAACAAATATATGTTTTTTTTTCATTTTATTTTTCAGCGATTATTTTATTGAATATTAGACTTTATAATTTATTATGATTTATTTTTTTATTTTAATTTAAAAAAATCTAGTTGACTTAAGTTTTTTTATCTATTTTTTTAATTAATTTTTTTTTAGTTTTATCATTCAACATCTTCAACATTTTGTTAATTATAAATTAATCTTTGTTATTTATTTTATTTTATTTTTTATGAATTATTCTAATCTCATAAATTGTATCACAGATTTTACCAGTTAACCGAGATAGACTTAGACTATTTTATTGTGTTTTTTTATATTGATTTTTTCTCAATTCTATCACTCGACAATGAATTTATTAAAAAATAAATTTTATAATTTATTTTTATGTATTTTAATTAGAGTTATATGGTATAAATTGAAAGTAAATAAAATATGAGAGATAGAATATCTTTGTCTTATTTTTCATATCCTAATTGTACAGGAGGTTTTCTAATTTCAAACCAAGCATATCCCAAAAAAGGTTGCCCTAAAAATTTATCTACAAATATATTTCTCTTCTTATCAGGGGCAACAATTTGATAAAAAATTTTATTATCTAAACAATAATATGTAGCTCCCTCTCTGATAAAAAAAGCTCACTCTCAATAAAATAAAAAAGAAAAAACTCTTTCTTCTAATATGTTTACCTTTTACTCATTTCTCTTAGTCATAATTTGGCAAGCCACGACCTTTCTCTCTTTTTATTCTTCTCTTGTTCTTGCCGGAAAACAAAGATCAACCCCTCTCCTTTCTCTGACCATGATAGGAAATTCCTACATCGGAACCCATCCTTCCATTTAAAACTTTAGCACCGCCGCCATGCAACCCAACTAAACTCATAGAGCCACCATTCATAACCACCACTACAGCCAAACCAACTCACATTTCAAACTTGTATCACCATAGTCTATATCCATAATAACTCAGCCACACCATAACCACCAAACAACATCATTCCAACCTTCACCATATATAGACGCCACTAGAACCATTCACCGTTCAGAATAACCACTCAAGCCAAACTTAGCCACACCTCGATCTCTGGCCAACATCTATGATCCCAAATATCATTATTCATTTCTTGATCATCATCATCAACAATAATAGTATAATTCATGACTAGTAAATAACACTAGAAAGAAAAACAACCACGTAGACAAAGAATGAAAGAAAAACAAAACCCCCTTCACCTTATCTCTCTCCATTAAAAGAGGTGGAGTGCTCTGCTGATGTAAGGGAAAAAAGAAAGGACGAGTTGTCATTGACATGTTTAGGGATGGGCATAAAATCCAAAAAACTAATTAAACCGAGAAAATTGAATTAAGAAAAAAAATAGATTAACCGATTAGAAAATAAAAAAAAATCTAGTTCGGTTCATTTTTTATTTCAAATATTTGAAACCGATTGAATCGGACTGAACTTAACCGATCCAACTATTACTTTAAAAAAATAAAAGAGATTATAAATAATCTAACACTAACCTAAACCAACGCCCGCATCCACCCCTCTTTCTCTTTGCCTCTCATCTCTCAAGTCCATTCCTACATCTTATCTTCTTCATCACACTCGCTTCTCTCCCCTTACAACAAATTCATGAACTACACCATTTGCATATAAGCTCTTTATTCATCTCCTTATCTTTCAAAAAAAGCCTTCACTCAATTGCTTCTTCAAAATGATTATGGTCAACATAAATGTTTAATAAAAGTACAAAACTGAGTTCTCATTTGAATCCAACTCATTTATTATGGACAGATTTATTTTCCTTCCAATCTTAATTGATCTCCAGTTTTTATTTTCCTTGATATTTTATGGGGTATTGCTTTTGCTTTTTCTATTATGTTGTATTTTGCAACTCTGATTTTGCTTGTATTTTAAATAAAATTCAATCATGTCTTGGTCATGTAAATTGAAATAAGCGTATTTGTAATGGTGGAATATATTTATCATGGACGATTCAAAATGCCCCAGGGATCAAAGATTGCCATGGAAATTTGATGAGTGATAAATTTGTTTTTAACGCTCGTGATGAGATTGGAAGGATGAGATGCATTGATTTTTACATTATCCAAGACATAACAATTTGGTCATGATATGATGTGAAATTTTGATTTGCTTGTGTGTTGTTTTTGTGTTTTACCATTGTCTACTTTGAATACATATTGTGTTTGAATTTTCATGTTAAATATGAAATTGTGTGCCCTTTAATTATAGTGTTCTTTTGTCATGTTTACATAAAAAAATGTTTTTTTAGCTTTGAAACTTGGTTTTAAAATTCCAAGCATGTTATCGTAATTAATTATCATGAGTGTTTGGTTATTAAAAGTTCAAAATTATCTGATCTAAAAATTTAAACTGTTAGGTAAGGTCTTAAAATATGATTTATATTATTATCTAATATATCATCTCAAGTAAAAACTTTTTAAACTTGAAACTTACACATGTTTACACTATTTTGTGTTTAATTTTTATCAAATAAATGAAAATGATGAGATTTGAACTCATCATTGCTTGGTTATCAAAGTTTTAGTACCATATCAGAAAATCATCTCAACTCAATAGCTTAAATTATTAAATAAGTTTTTAAAATATTATTTATATTATTCTCTAACTTTAAATATAAAATTGTGTGCACTTTGAAAATTGGTTTTAAAATTTCAAGCATGTTGTCGTATTTAATTATCACGTTCATGTGTATTTGTTTCATATATAATTTATTTTTCATGTTTACTCCGAGTTAAGTTTATATTTTGACCTCAAGCTAATCAAATCAAAGTTGTGTGCATGTTTTATTCCTATTGTTTTTTATGTTTACTTAAATCTTGTGTTTTTTTATGCCAATTATAAAATCATGATGTTGTTGTTTATTTCTTCTTCTTAAATCCATGATGACTTTAGTTTTCATACCAAAATTATTATATTTTTAAATTTTGAGTGTGATTTCTTTTATGATAATTTTAACTTTTGTGTGAAATCCTTTATTTTGGATCTTAAAATATAGTTTTGAATATATATATCCAAAAAAATCTTCTCAATTGCTTGGTTATTCAAAAATCACGATCCTTGATTAGTTGACCCCTTAAATAATTATATCTCTCGGTAGGGGTGATTATTTTTTGTTCGGTTTGATTTTTATTAAAAAAAAGCAATCAAACTAAATTTTTTAAAAAACCAAAACCGAACCGAAACCGGTTCAAACCGACTGGTTTCGGTTTGGTTCGGTTTTTTTGGACAAAAACCGGTTCAAACTGGTTTGACTTGGTTTTTTTTATTAGGCTCGGTTTTGACTCGGTTTTTTTGATTTGGCTCGGTTTGGATTCGATTCGGTTTTTCGTTTCAGACTTATAAAACCGAAACCGAACCGAACCGGTTGGTTTTTTTAAAATTTTAATCGGTTTTTTTCACGGTTTGGTTTTTTCAATTATTTTTTTGGTTTTTTAGGTTTAATCGGTTTTTTGATTTTTTTACTCACCTCTATTCCTCGGTTAGCATGCTCCTTTGTTTCTATGTTCTTTGATAATTATATAATTGATAGATAAATAGATAATACATTATTTTATTTTATTCTAATTAATATTTTTTTTCTTTTACTTTGATTTGCGTACTGAGATTTTCTTGTTTAAGGGTGCTCCAACAATGCCCTTGTGAGCTGCTTTTACAGTTTTCCGTTCAGTCACTGCTTAATTGGTTAGCGTACTTCTCAACGTTGCATGCTATTTTATTTTACTTATTTAGACTAAAGGAGCTATGTTATAGGTTCTTGAAATATAAAGGACTAAGTTATATTTATGTTGAAAAATTAAGGACCGAATAAAATAAAATCACTAGTACATAGTTGTCTTTAAATAAACACATAAACTATATAGGTGGTTTTTGTTACGCCGCAAGTCACATGTAAGCATATTTTAACATAAAAATAAATATTTAGGTTGTGGGAATCTTTTTGGTAGCCAAGTTTCACATAAAATCATGCCAGAATTATCCTAACATAACACAGTTAACATAACACAGTTAGCCTGGTAATTTCAAAAATAATTTGAACTATCATAAAAAAAAAAATGGTATGACTTTTACTAGATTTCAATATATTATTATTTTTTATAAAAATTATTAAGATAGCAATACATTGGAACTACCCGAGTTTCATGGCCTAACTCGCTAGATCTGTAATCTGGGTTATAGACTCTATCAAGTAGAGAAAAAGTTTTTAAACTATTTTTTATTTAATTATTTGATAAAAAAATTACTAACAAAATTAAGCAACAATTCAATATTATGATGTTTGGTCGAGACCGACAATCCCATGAGAAACAAATCGAAATAAATTATAAAGCCAGTTTCAAAGTAACCTAAGCTAACCCTTCAAATCCACGACACGGTTCATGGATTTGACTGAGCTTAATAATCTTTTTTTTAAAACTATTTTATATTTAATTATATAATATATACTTGTAAAATTGAGCACCAACCCAAATAAGATGTCTGTTTAACACTATAATAACCTAATAGAAAATAAATTAAAACAAATTATGAAACTCAATTTTTAACTACCTCAAGTTAACCCATCAAACTCGCGATTCAGGTCGTGGACTCCTTTACTTTTAATTAATAACTTTTTTTTGAAACTAAACTTTATTTTATTATTTGATAAAAAAATAGACGCTCATAAAATTGAACAATAACCAAATGCTAGGAAGTTTGTTTGAGACTATTATAGACTTATAAAAAACAAATTGAAATAAATTATAAAGACAATTTAAAATTAATAAAATATTAAAAGATAAAATTAAAAAAAAATAAAAAAATAACTTTGAAAGTTGAAATTAAAAAAAATTTTAAAAAAAAATAAAAAAAAGATCAATCATAGATTAAGCCTTTTAAAAAATGCCCAAACATGTATGTTTGGGACAAACAACAGGCATTGTGTCACCTTCCATTTCAAACTTTAGATATAACAGGTGGTTGGAATGTTGGACAATCGGGGTAAAAAATTTCCTTTTCAATAAAAAACACCAAAGAAACACCTTATGGACCTTAAAAATTCATTTATGATATTAAATCAACATTTAATTAATTAAAAATAAAAAATTAACTCAAATCCAAATTTTTTTTTGAGACCATGTCTACTTTTTTATGCAAATTGAAGGAAAAAAAAACTTTAATGAAACTCTCCTTACTTATGAGTACAAAGAATAACAAGTTTTATTATTGAAAAGTAACTTTTTGTCCTTTTTTTTGTGATTCAACAAATTTATATCCTTTTCCAAACTCACGAAATAAAATACAAAATACGAGCAAAATAAAATTTTGAATTAAATTGTTTAATTTACAAACTAAAGAGATCAAGAAAGAAATTTGATAAGATTCCAATGGCAAAAGGTACAAACGCATTTTTTTTAAAAGGCCTTATATTTTATCCTTATTTTAATTTTGATCTTCTCATTTTAAATTTTTTTCAAACAATAAAATTGGACTATTTTTCATCAAAACAAGTGTCAATTCAATAGCCTAACTTTTTTTGAGGTCATAACGTAGAAAATTCAAGTTGAAAATAAAAGAAATGGTTGAGGATCAAAGATAAAAAAAGATCAAAATTAATATTATATTTTTCTTAAAAACGAAAGTCTTCCTATTATTTATTTGTTTTAATTTTGGTCTTTTAATTTTTTACATCCAATAAACTCAAATTCTTTTTTTTTTGTTAAATAGAGCACCGGTGTTTTTAGTGGAGAAAGGAGAAAAAGAAAATTAAATGACCACTGTGAAAAAAACAAAAAGGAAAACAATGTGCAAATCCAGACAAGCCACATAAAACAAAAACTTATGGGTTGAAGTTTCTTCTTGTTTAATTAATAATGGCAACACGAAATTGATCATCTCCCATTTGCGGTTCAGCTGGAGTGCGGGACAGATATTTTCATTTCCCCAGCTGCATGCGAACAAGCGTAGTCGTACTCCTGTCGTTCGTTGCTAGACCAATATTAAAAACAGAAAAAAAGGGTTGCAATTTTTTGTTTGAAAATAGTTAATTTGCAGTACTGCCATTTGCTTCGAGTAAACATTTTTGTGCACATTTCACGTGTTTTTGGTTGATTACTACGCCTATCTGCCTTCCAAGCAGTATCTTTTGGAGCCAGGAGAAAAACAACTGAGAGTCCATTTCTTGATTGATCAAGGGATTGTCAAAAAAATGGAGTCTTTGCTTCCTGGGTCCTTTCCTCAGCTTTCCTCTTCACTTCCTTCTGGTATTTGTTCCTCTTTTCTCGTTTGATTAAAATCTCTGTTCAGTACTTTAATATATCCAGGTCGCTTTTTTTTCCTTCATTTTTCTGCTTTGTTTTATTTGGGCTCATTTATTTTTCCCTCTTTTTTTTTTTCATTTATATCTGATATTGCATGCAATTATTAATTGATTGACAGGTGGGAATTACTTGGGCGAGACCAATTTCAAAGTGGGTCATTCTCCAAGTATGTTTCTGCCTACTTCCTATTTTTGTTTTTGTTCTAAATATTATTGGTAATGGTATGGCTTCTCTCTCCAAAATTTGGTTGTTTTCCTTTTTTTTTTATTCTGTTCTGACCTCTGCTGATTTATAATTGCTTGTGCTGGTTTTGGATCAGAGTTTAATTCAATTTGGGGTAAATAACAATTGAACTGACAATACTTGAAAACCCATATTTTGCTGATCCGTTTGAATAAAAACTACTAAAAATGCTAAAACAAACGGTGATTGTTTAAGTTTTTTGTCCTTCAGTGCAAGCATATTAATTACTATAAAATTTTTATGCGGTGCCGTTGTTGTGAAAATGGGGTCATTTTATCTTAGTTACAAATCGTTGAGCAAGGGATCCATAGTTTATTAATTATCATATGCAACATGCCACCTCTTGAACTATTCAACTTTTAATGTGATTTTTTTATAAATATGACAAAGTTCATGAATTCTCATAGAATAGCTTATTTTGATAATTAGATATTCCTTTGCTCCTAAAATTTAGTTCCAGGGTGGGATTATGGTTCTGCATTTGTGTTTCGGAAATGGATTGTTCTTTTAGTTCATGTTGATTGTTTCCAGCTCTCTGATTTCAACAATTTTACATCTAATTACATACTCACTTTGCTTCTATATAACCACAATTCCCAATTGTTCTGATTGTCGGTATAACTGGTTCTATAGGAGAAGTTCAAGTTTACAGGTGCAGAGCAAGGAAGATCCTAGAAAGACAGTGTGTTGTTAGGTTTCAGCGGCATAATAGTGGATTTTCTGTGAAAAAATCTACAATTTACCGGGAAAATAATGCTAAGTTCTTAGTGCATGCTGCCTCTGGACAACCTTTTGAATCTGAGTCTGGAGCTTATAATCCTGAGAGTACTTCAAAATCTGTCAAAAATGCATTAGATGCTTTCTACAGATTTTCACGGCCTCACACTGTTATAGGCACAGTTAAGTCAAAGTTTGTCATATAAATTCAACAAAAGTTTAATGATCATTGTATGCCATTTCCAACTTTTCTGTCAACAGGCTTTGAGCATCTTATCAGTTTCTCTCCTTGCAATTGAGAAGCTCTCGGATATTTCTCCACTATTTTTCACAGGGGTGTTGGAGGTAATGCCCAACGATTTCAAGTTAATTTAAAGAGTTCATTAATTGGCTGAAATAATTAAAATCACCATCATTTATTTAATAATTATTTTGGTATTTCAGGCTGTGGCTGCTGCTCTCATGATGAATATTTATATTGTGGGTTTAAATCAGTTGACTGACATTGAAATAGACAAGGTAGCTTTTCTTAGTACATCACTGTAATAAATTAAAAACAAAAGGAATGGGAATTTTCCAACTAATAACTGAAGACTCAGTGGGCTGCAAGGATCAGTTATTTGTTGACTTTAAAGATCTTCTCTTGACTTTCTACCAAATTTATCAAATAGTCTCTCTTTTTTCTTTCCTTTTTGAGAAATGATCAGATAGTTTAGCGGTCTTTAAATATTAGTCCAGCAGTAGAAATGCCTGCAAAGTTTGCTTCCGACAATTTGATTGACCCTGTCTGGCTAAATTATGTTGAGCTGTCATTATTGGATTTGCTCAACTTGCTGTCTAGGTAGCTTGAATAACTTTACGAAAATAGATAAGTAGATAGGTTTATTTGGATTTCCATTGCTATATGTGTACTGTATGTTTCATTGCAGGTTAACAAGCCATATCTTCCATTGGCGTCGGGGGAGTATTCCATAAGTACTGGTGTGATGATTGTTACATCTTTCTCTATCATGGTATATATATTCAAGAATATTCTTATTGGTTGATTGTTACATGCTTATAGTTGTGGATAATTCTTAAATTCTTATGATTGCACAAATGTAAATATAGCGTTGTCTTCTCTGTATCTGTCTGCTCAAAATTACCCTACGAAATTAGTGAATAGCTCCTGTAATCGTGGTTAGAAAATCTCCAGCTAGCAAGTGGAGAGACCCATAACATGCACTACAAGGCTGTGCCAACTCAACCATTGCTCAATATACTGTTTGAGAATTGATTGCAATATTATTCGCAGTTGCAGGACAGGGTGGGTGGGGATTGATTATATGCCTTCATCTGCAAACCAGTTTTTCAAAATTGTAGTGGTATCTTTTGAAATATCATAATTTATTTGTATTTTTCTTTCTTCTTTCTTGTCGATGGATATAGTATGAATAGTAAATGAAACTTGGGGAATGTTATTAGATGGTCCATGATTTGTAGTAAAATACTGTGTATTTGTAAATCATCCATTATAGTAGGTGGAGTTTCTCTTTCCACATTTAGAATACTCATTGACTGTATTTGGATTGTGGATTCCAATGAAAAAAACGTTAATTGCTCCTTGTTCCAGAGTTTTTGGCTTGGATGGGTCGTAGGTTCGTGGCCATTATTTTGGGCTCTTTTCATCAGTTTTGTTCTTGGAACAGCATATTCAATCAATGTGAGTTGATCGAACTACCACTACAAATGCTTGTGCACATATGCAAGCACACCTTTAATTTCATGCATGCTTGTATATTCTTTTCCGCTATTATTTCTTTTATTGGAATTAAGAGGTAAAAAATTAAATAGCTATCTTTTGTGTATCTTGCATTCTGCAGCACTTGTTTCTTGTTTACTATATAAAAAATTTGCAGTTTTGCATTGGTGAACTGTGCATGGAGGCGTCATGTCATTTTAGTGATGTAATTGAGCTAATAAAGCTGATGGCATCGGATGTCACTTTTGTCTGCATATCACTTTCATTTCAAGAAATAAGGTTTCTTTCCGGGTTAAGTTCAATTAGCATTCATATTTTGCAACTTTATGGCCTTGCAGATTATGTTTTCTGATAGTGCTTACTGGATCTTTTATTACATCAGTTTCTGGTCACAATTTTGGAAGATTCTGTCATGGTTTAAATGATGATGTATTACATGGTTGGTTTCTAATTGAATGGTCATTGTATCTTTGTGTTATTTCAGCTGCCACTGTTGAGATGGAAAAGGTTTGCGTTCGTTGCAGCAGTGTGCATCCTAGCTGTTAGGGCAGTGATTGTTCAACTTGCCTTTTATCTGCATATGCAGGTACTTCTTTCCTAAGCATATGAATAGTAACTAGAAAGATATGGAGTACATAAAATTAAGGGCCTCCAAAACACCTTTACTGGGCTTTTCCCTGCAGAACACTGTGTCGCACTTTTTGTTGTGTTGGTGCCTTAGACTGTTCTGACTGGAATGTAATGAAAATGACCATCGTTGTTGTATTAAGCAATTTTCTGGCATATATGAGTGTGGAAACTTTTAACTTTGGAGTCTTGTTACACAGCCACTAACATGTTAAGAGCCTAATTATTACTGTGCTGACAATTTCCAGACCCATGTGTATGGAAGACCACCTGTCCTTTCAAGACCTCTAATTTTTGCAACTGCATTTATGAGCTTCTTCTCAGTTGTTATAGCACTATTCAAGGTAAATGGGATTTATTTATTTATTTCTAATTTCAGTAATAATAGAGGAGTAGAGGCAGGCAATTTTGGAGTTAGCTGTTTGTCAATAAACATGTTCCTGTAAATTAAAGAGATTTATTTTCACCTTGTATGGGCAGGACATACCTGATATTGAAGGAGATAAGATTTTTGGCATTCGGTCTTTTACAGTGCGTTTGGGACAAAACCGGGTCAGTTTAGAACATCTTATACATTTTTGAAATGTAAACCTCCTAGTAACCTTTGTTTTTACTAATGTCTCTTAGCTGTACTTGTTTTCCCTTGCTCAGGTATTTTGGACCTGCATTTCATTACTTGAAATTGCTTATGCTGTTGCCATTTTGGTTGGAGCAGCATCTTCCTATACTTGGAGCAAATATATCACGGTAGTGCTCTTGCTTCTTTATTTATAAAGCTGACATTTGTGAATTTGTATAGATTTTCTTTCTTCTAGAGTACATTCAGTGATATACTTTCTTCCTTATTTTGTTTTTGAAGTGGAAAAAAATGACTAGAGTGTTGGAACACATGTTTCCACAAGTCAGCTGAAATGATTACATAAATGTTTATTGTTAAGCATATATCTAAGTTATAACTGGCGTTCCATGCGAGTTCTGAGACCCTGCATTTTTTAAATTCCTGTAACGATGGCTTCCTTTACAAATTGGCAAAATCTGAAGCATTTAGAAACACTTAGTCTAACATGGATTCCTTTACAAATTAGCAAAATCTGAAGCATTTAGAAACACTTAGTCTAACATGGATTAGTACTGACTCTTAGATAGTAAAAACTGTTGATTAAAAGGAGATCTAATTTACGTCTTATCATAAACTTGCATTGGAATGAGGGGTGAGGGGGGATTTCATATACTGAGTGGTCCGAGATCTTCTATCGAGATGTTGGCTGGATGCATGTATTATTTATAGTTTCATAAAAAGAATGATGAAATTTTTTTCTTACTTCCACTGTTACTCATGCTTTGCTTTAAACTCATTGCATTTGGCTAGATATTGGGTCATGGCATCCTGGCTTCAATATTGTGGAACCGTGCCAAATCTGTTGATCTGAAGAGCAAAGCTTCAATAACTTCCTGCTACATGTTTATTTGGAAGGTAACCATCTACTTTAGATTATGAATTCAACATTGCTGGAAGAATGTGTAAAAATAGACTACCCTATAAAACTGGTCAATGTCACTCCAAATAAATCAATGAATAGATAACATGTTTATTTAGCGTGCAATGCTTCTCATTGCATGATTTCTGTTATATATTTTTTCTTATCATCTTGAACTTCAGCTTGTTTGGAACCAATGTGAAATTGAATTCAATTCCACATGTGATCTGAATTCAATTGATAACTCATTACAATTCTTATGTTAGGAATAAAATGCTAAATCACAATTGAATTTAATTATACTATTTGGAATATCAGTGGAATTAAATTGAATTAGCGATCTTGACTAGTCTGCCTTTAATTCAAAATTGCATGATATATCAAAATTGCATGGCATTCAGCATGGAGCTTTTTCCAAGCTATGCCCTAAACTTATATTCAATAGAACTAGAAGCTTAATTGTTTATATTTTGTATTGTAAAGGACATGTTTAGTTGTCTGCTCTCCCACTCTCTCCCTCAATGAAATTTTCTTCCTTTAGCGGAGAAAAAGAGACACCATAGAATAAACATATACAATATAGAAAAATAAAAGAGAAGGACTCAACTTGCAATTATCCATGTTAATTGTCAAACAAAGTAGAGAGCAGTACTTTGAAACCCATTGAACTATGATCGTGCCAACTGTTATGCTCTGAGCAACAAGAAGCATCCACCATTCTCCATTTCCCCATAGAGAAAAATTGCTTTCATCAAATACAAGAATAGTTACCTATTAAATACAATGTAAATAGGTGTCTGGAAAATCATATTATTAGGTAGGAGAAGGTAACATAGATGTTCAATTTAAAGTAAAAAGAAGTTTTTGTTGAAAAAAATAAAGAGGGTATTTTTAGAATAGTATTTTCAATGTTAATTTTAAGAGGAATTGATTTACAAATTAGAGGGTCTCCCCTCTGATTTACTTTTGTCTATTTTTTATGATTTGAATTCCATTTGGAATTCAAATCAATACATCAAAAGGGTTCCGAACACAAGTATTGATTTAAGCTTTAGAATTGAATTCAATTCCAAATAGTCTTACGTTCTTATTTTGTAAAGAGTTCAATCTTTCTGTACTAAGAAAGTTGTCCAACTTTTTATTCTTATTCATTATTGGCTAGGAAGTTTGAATTCAAAATCTAACAAACATGCTCCTTCATTGCTAACTGATCTGATTGAGTTTGCATAAAAATCTGGAAATCAGCATTCGATCTTGGTTGCTATTATCTCTTTCCCATTACCTTGTTTTTTATTTTTTTTTCATCTTTTGGATAGGATTGTAGTATAAACTTAGAGAAATATCACAAATAATTAATAATAATGTTGGCTGGTCTAGTCTACACAGAGCTTGTTTATGCTGGTCCAAATTAGAGATAGTACATGCCTGGGTGCTGGTGGATCGTTCTATTTATATCAAGAGTGAATTGGCAGACTACACAAGCTTTACATCTTTACACAGTGATTAATCTGTTTCTCCGAACTTAATAAATTGGTGTGACTCTTTCTAACATGAAGTGTTCCTCTTGCAGCTGTTTTATGCCGAATACTTGCTCATACCACTTGTAAGATGATAATAACCGAGCACTCTAGAAAGTGGATCCATAAATTCTTGACAATTATGCTCTGTCCGAACGAAACTTGAAGATTCCGTGAGGTATTGCATGGCCTGGCTTCTTCTGATAAATTGTGAAATGGAAGTTTAACGTGGTTAGAATATCGGTGCTGGAATGTCATTATCATGCAATGATAGCAGCATGCTGTTGCATTCTTGATCACGTAATAACGTAAGATCTTCAATTTAGTTACAATCGATCTTGAGTTGTGCTTTGGCTCTCACTTGATTTGGAGCGAGGACTCCATGGAATAAATAGTTATGAGATGTTTAAATGGCCTACCATCCCGAATTCAAAGAGTCCAACGTGTTTCTCGATATTAATGTCTTCCATTATCCTGCAAAAGTGCTATTTGGTTTGCGATCAGAGACGAGATCTAGGCCTTCTTTGAGAAGTGAATATTTTTTTGTTTTGTTTTGTTTTGTTTTTTTGCAAAAATACTGATTGAAATAGTAAAATTTTTATTTTTATCAAATTTGTTTTTGGTGCTTGGAGAATATTGATTGAAAATAAGTTTATTTTTTATGATATTCTATTTCTATAACAGAATTTATATGATTTAAAATGTATGATTATTGTATAATATAACTTATTTTGTATTCTAATATATTTTTTTAGTACTAATATTATCTAATTTAAAGTAATGTATGCACAAATATATCGAATTAATATACTTTTATACTGCATGTTAGCATATCCAAATATATTACTAATTTATTATTTTCTTAATAATATTATATTTTAAAGTATTTTATTAATATGTTATTGAAATATTGTATCACTTTAGTTTTTGAATCCATCATGTAAATTAAGTATTTTTTGCTCTTTTAAAACATTTTTGTCCGTCTAAAGTTTATGTTTTTCTTCCACCAAAAAGTGAATTTTGTTGATTTGTTTTTTCATGATGTAGCCAAAAATAAAAAATTGAGAAAAGTGCTTTTTAAAAAAACACTTTTCAACAAGATGCAAAGTACTTGAACTATACCAAAGTGCCCTCAAGTTGACAAGCTTATTACTATGTTCCTAAACCCTATTTAGAGTGTTTGAAAATGTGTGTTTTTTAAAAATTAAATTTTTTAAAACATGTATTCAATGTTTTGATATGTTAATGTTAAATAATTTTTAAAAAATAAAAAAATATTATTTTAATGTATTTTGACATGAAAAATATTTTAAAAAGCAATGTAATTATGTTTAGGTTTTAATTGTTAAATTCAACTCTTGTTGTTGTAACTTGATTTTTTTTTTCCAGCATATTTCAAAAAAAAAATTAATGGGAGGATTGGTGAGTGGAATGAAAAGGAAAAAAAGAGAGAGAGAGAGATCAAAATAAAGTTGAAAAGGACGAGGAGTAATAAAAAAAATTATAATAATTTAAAAATTAAAAATATAAAATTTTAAGGAAAAAAGATAAAAAGAATTTAAAAATCTAAAACAGGGAGGGAGAGACTCATAGCCGCCCAAAATAGGGAGGGAGAGAGGTTAGATACAGAAAATTCAAAAAAAAAAAAAAAAGAAGAAGAGAAAATTCACGAGAGAAAGAGAGCAGAGAATCAGAGGAAAAAAAAGGTCCACGTGACCAGAAAAAAAAAGCAGATAAAATGAAACCCTAGCTTTATCATTTTCTTCCCCACTCATAGCCGCCCTTCACCAGCAATCACCCCCGCCAGCCACTCATAAAATTGTCATTCACCAGCCACCAGCCACCAGCAGCTCCTGCAGTCCACGACTCTCCTCCATGTGGTTTGCCTTTTTTGCTTGTGGTCGTGTTTAGTTTTTTGTATTCTCATGTGCCGTTGCCGTTGTTGTTGTTGTTGTTTATATATATATATATATATATATATATATATATATATATATATATATATATATATATTGATTTTCTTGTGAATTTTTTTGTCAAAAGAAGAATACAATAAAAGTTTTCAATGGTTATTTTTACCCGAGTCATAGTTATCAAAACTGATTCGGGGTTGATTTAACTAAGAAGCCGGATCTCGGGTTACAAGGGTTGACTTGAGTAATCCAAAAAAAATTAAAAAAAAATATTTAAAATTTTAATATTCCATGTAAAAAAATTAAGAAATAATTCATGCTAATATAAACTATATATGTTGTAAATAATAGAGTTTAAAAGATTTTTTTATCTCACATTAAAAAAAATACTATGTTAGTATGTTATCCTTTTATGTTGAAGTATTTAAATCAAAAAGATTTTTATTCTACATTGAAAAAATATAATTTTTTTTCTTGTGAACATAGAATATATATACTAAAGAGTTTCAATTTCTATATTGAAAAAATAAAATATTCTTCTAGTATTTATATAGTGAACTTTGAAAAAGGTTAATAACCGACTAAAAAAAATATAAAAAGAGGGGTCTTTGGTTAAGAGAAAAAAACACATTTGAAAAACAAGTATCGCCGGGTTTTGCCGGGTCGCCTTGGTCATGATGGATCGACCCGGCAGACTGGGTTTGACTATTTTTTTTCTCTTGTCGGTCTTTAATCTTACTTGGATCGATCCAACCACTGGATTGACCGATCTGGATTTAATAACCATGCATAAAAATGTGTGTGTGTGTGTATTCACACACATGGATTTGATATATGAATTGAAGGGTGCTCCTTGATGAATATCTTTTTCATTCACTTGTTTGTTTTTACATTTCGAAAGGTTTTTTTAAAAATTTTGAAATATTTTTAGTTTTTTTGTTTCAAATTAATATTTTTAGTGTTTTTAGATCATTTTGATGTGTTGATATCAAATATGATTTTTAAAAAATAAAAAATATTATTTTGATATATTTCTGAGTGAAAAAACATTTTAAAAAGTAACCACAACCACATTTCCAAAGAGACACACCTCTATTCCATCTGTATAGTCAGGTGACTATAATAATAATATAATAATAATAATATCAATGACACATATCACATAAATTATTTCAGCTTTTGGTTTTTATATATGTGTTTTTTTTAATCAATGCATTCAAAATGCTTATTTAGAATTATTTTTGTGGCCAAGATATATTACCCCATTATTATGAGTGAATCTGGGTTAGGTTAATCTTACCTTACCAAGGCTCATAAAATGTGAATTGAGGCTTTTGAGCTTATTTTGAATATAATTAAAGAAAACAAGCTTGGAGTCCATTTAATTATTTACTATTCTCTCAAGTTAATGCCTTAAATTTTGAAAGTGAGGATTAAGTTTTATTATTAGCCTCAAGTCTCGAATCACTATTTTGAGTTTTAGTAGGTTTTTTTTTTAATAAGAAAGATGTATATACTAGTTAAGATAAACTTTAGTAAAAGTATAATAGGTTTATTTATCATTGAAAATAAATAACAATGCAATTTATTTTTGATATGATGCTTTGTGGTGATTTTTATCTTCCATGACATAATCAATCTCTTACTAAAAAATCTTTGAATACCGATTAAGGTTTCTAGTTAATATAAAAACTAGACAACAACTTATTTTTTTCATTTTTACCTTTAATTCGTTGATATATCGCCTTTAACTCGCGAACATATCTCATGAGACACTTGTAAAGAAAAAAAAAGAAATCATATTCATTGATTTATATGTATTGTAACAACATAAACTTTTCTTATAAATATTTTCTTTTTAATTGTTGTGTACGTGAAATTTGGAGGTAATTCTCTCTTTATATATATAATCATTTTCAAATTAAAAAAGAGTAATCATTTACTTCTTGTGTGTGTATTACTTATATACATGTGGTAAGTTATTTACATAATCATGATAAATTTACAATCTTCTTCTGCTAATGAAATGACCATGAAAGTCTGATTTGCAAAATCAAAATTGTTGTGAGAGATGAAACATACTCGTATCACATGGAAACGTAAAAAATAAAGTAAAGATGTCCGCTTTCAATACCACCAATATTTTTATTACAATTCTAGTAATAAACACAATGTCATTAATCTTTATTATAAGTCACCACCCTGAATACCTTAAAATTTTGTTAACTATGTATTCAAAAATTCTTTTCAGATAATCATAAATCATGCTTTAAATTCACCGTATACATTGTTTCATTTTAAAAATCACAACTCCTGCTTTTAATGAAATATGTTTCTCGATTTATTTATATACTCCGAACTCATGATCTATATAAATTCTGCATTCATTAATTCATTTCAATAATCATATCTAATGCTTGAATCCAATTAAAAATTTATTAATCTCATATTATACCCATAACTCATGTTTTAACTTAATTGTAGATTCATTCATCCCATTCAATTTCATTTACTCAAACTTTAATTTAACTTCTGGATTCATTAATCTATTTCATTTTCTTATTCATGGCTTATACCTTAGAATAATCACACTCATTTACCCAATCCAATACCTTTCAGTTGACATTATCTTAATCATAGGATTTATTATCTCAATTCCATAATCATGGCTTTTACTTTAAAAAAACCGTATTCATTTACCCGATTCAATAATCATCATAACCCATTATTCTACATATATTACCTAAATTCCCCAAGTGATTATGGCACTCAAAATTCATACCTTACATCTATCGTATTCACCAATTTATTTGAATACCATAATTTATATTTTACATCAACTATAACTTCATTGATTTATTTCTATAATTTTATCTTGGAGTTTACATCAACCACGATTGTTTATTCATGGTAATAGTTATCGTTTCATGTTTTATGTCGTTGTATATTCATAGATCTATTTCAATAATCATAGCTTGGGATTTGCATCGATTATATTTAATGACCCATTTCAATATTTGAGATCTATATATTACATACACTAGGTAGTCATTAATTTATCTCAACTCTTATAACATGTATTGTACATCAACCATGTACTCATCAATTCAATGCAATAATTTTGGTTTTTGTTTTACATCATCCACATTCACCAATTCTTCTCATTACTTGTAACTCGTGGTTTTGAATACTTTTAGCCCTTTCCATCTTAACCGATATAAGTTTAAATTTAAAGTCATTGCCACAAAGGTGTTTTTTATTATTATAACATTTTTTTCACCTCAAATGCATAATTTTTCTGATATCATTTCTCACCCTTAAAGCATGACTCATTTGATATTGTTTTTCCGCCCTGAAGGTATAATTCATTTGATACCATTCCCCTCCCTAAAGGCATATTTCATTTAATATTATTTTCTCTCCCTAAAGGCATAATTTCCCGCCTTAAAGGCATAATTCATTTGATATCATTCCTCATTCCAAACACATTCAACAATCTGTAGTCCATCTTTACCGTTGATTTACCTACTTTTATTATTTTCAGATTCCATCGTTGTGGTCGATTATAATTTATATATTGATTGCTGTCATTATGATTGTTCACATTACATGTTGGTCATCGCCATTGCGATTGATCATAGTTATTCATAAGTTTTGTCGTTACGGCTAATGATGATTAAATTCGGGTTACCGCCATTGCGGTCGAACATAATTATCTACTACTAGTTTCGCTGTTATAATCATTCGTAAATTTATATTTTTTTATCGTTTTGATACGTTGATGTCAAAAATAATTTTTTAAAAATAAATAAAAAATATTATTTTGATATATTTTCAAACAAAAAATATTTTGAAAAGCAATCACTATCACATTACCAAACATCCCCTGACCTAAAAACATTAAAAATCAAACAATCCCATAAAAACTCATACAAAACCAATTTCATAAATAATAGTAATCATTACTCTCTCAAACATTATTACATCAATAATACATACAAATAAATCACAATTTATAAAAATTTATTAATAATTTATTTAGATTTTCGAGGACTCATTCATGGTCAGCGCCAAGGTTTTTTTTTCTTCCCCTAATCTAAATTTTCACAACAACCAATCATTACATATCCCTTAACTAAAAACACCATAATCAACCATTTTTTCAAATTAAATTTTAAGAATCTTAAATCAATATACTCTACAAATTCAAATATAATTAAATACAATCATGAAATTCATCTCACTCAAATCATCATCCTCGTACCAATACACATTAATTACATATAATTTATAAACAATGAGATCAATTAAACCAATATCCTTTTTCTCTCTAATTTGGCAGGTCCTTAACTCCCCATGCCACCAAGTTTTTCTTTTCATCTCTTTATAATTTCACATTCATCACAACTCATTTCACACCAATTAACTCATTTAAAACCAATTTTGCAATTTCCTTAATTTTTTTCTAAAAACCCTAACTTGAAAGATTTAGAAATTTCATTTAAAATTGCTTAAAATCTTAATCAATAATAAAACTCATAGTAAAGAATACATTAATAATCAATTTTAGTGTCAAAACAACTTCCTTGCAAGCTTTAGATTCCAACTCCTTTCTTCTTCAATTCATTTGTTTCCTTTTCTCTATAGCCAAAACTACATCTCTCTCTTCTCTTCCCAACCAAATTTGCAGCCTCCAAGGTAGTTTCTTTCTTAATGTCCTCTCATTTTCCATCTCACTGGCTAATTTCCCAAAGAAAACCCAAGAACAAGGAGAAGAAGAAATAAGCTAAGGTCTCTCCCCCTTTAATTCCAGCTGCACGTAAGTTTATGAAGGGGGGAAAAGAAATTTTTATCTTATTTACAATTTTACCATTACTAATGGTCCACTGGTTAATTTTTGGTATTTTTTCCCAGTCACTGGTAAATTTGTATAGACTTCCCAAACATTGAATGACATGAGATTCTAACTCAAGATAGAACAACATGTTAGGAGATATTTTGAGAAATTTTTGCTTAATCTAACAATTAGATTAAGAGTTATCCTTGATAATGTAAAACTGAATAAATTTACACTAAAATCTGAATTTGCTTATTCAACATTTCCTTGAATCATATCATTTTTTTATAATATTTATTTACTTGAATCATTAAGATTTTTAAACTAAACCATTAGAAACTTTCATCATCTTTTGATTAAAAACTGCATGATTGTACACGGGATTTATACCAGTGGTTATAGTTATTTATACGTAAAATTATAAATTAATTTATTTAGAATTTCAAAATATATCTCTAAATAATTTCATCCCAAATTTACAAAAATCTTCCCTTTACAATAATTATTTTATACAATCAGAAAATTTACTCCATTTATCACTAATTAACATTTTACATATTAATTTTATTATTTTATTTCACCATAAATTTAAGTTAACTCACCAGGGATGTTCATCCTATACAACAATAATTCTTCCTCTTCATTTACCATTTTTTAATGGAGGATTACCCTTTCAACACCGGTTTACCGATTTTCTAGACCGGGCTTTACACGTATATTGTTGGACCTGTAGAAAAAATTATCAATAACTTGATTTAATTTTTTTTTATTATCACATATCGAATGTGTGTAATAAAACCTGAATTTACTGTGAATAAATAATACTGGAAATTAACTCTTAAAAGTTTGAGAAAGGAAACTGAAGAGGAATTCAACAAGATGGGAGCTGATTATTATTATTTATTATCTATAATATTCTTTCAGCCATGTTTATTTTTGTATTTTAAAAGTGTTTTTTTAAAAAATAATTTTTTATTTTTTTTATTTCAAATTAATATTTTTTTGGTGTTTTTAGATTATTTTGATGTGCTAATATCAAAAATAATTTTTAAAATTATTATTTTAATATATTTCTGAATAAAAATATTTTAAAAAAACTACTATAACTATACTCTATATATTCTATATGTTCGAGACAGAGGATTATAAAAGTGAAAGATTAGGATAAAAACACCTCTGCAAAATCAAAGATCAAAATTTAATATTATTTTAGCAAGCAAGCACAGTCATGAATATAGTTGTTAAAAATATATTTTAATTCATAAAATCATTTAATTTTACAAGTCAAAACACATGAAACATATAAAATTAGGGTTAAAATTTAAAAACCAGTAAAATCAATTAAACCCAATCAAAATCATATAAAAACAGGTCAACTCAAAAAATACATTAAAAACATAATATTTATTTTCACGAGTTAACCCAAACTTTCAACAAATACATAAATTTTAAAATGCCCTCTGACTCAGCAGTCTCTTCCCAGTCCGCACCTCCACCCCACCCATGACATAGTCAAGACTCAAGAACTACACTTATTATTTAATAATAATAATAATAATAATAATAATAATAGTAAAGTGGGTAGAATTTAGTCACCTACACTTGTTAAAGAAATACTAAGATGCACGACTGCCAGCCATCAAAGCTGACAAAATCCGTTAGGTGCTTGGGGGCCAAGAAAAGGAGGGACATGCTAATATGATACGCGCGAACTGACTTTTCACGGACCAATCATTTTGGTTCTTTTCATGGAGATAATTTAGGTCTCTCAAATTTTAAATAATATTTTTTTTTATTTTTTTATACATTGAACCCTTGTCATGGTTGCATTTGTGTGATGGGCAAGTAAGCTAGCGTTATTTTTACTACCATATTAACAATTACGCACCTGCAACAGTCAGTAGTCGCCTTCCAAGCACCTCCCCTGCATTTCCCTCTCTCAAACACCTGAACTGCGTGCGTTACTGATTCAACAATGGAGGAGACCGACGCTTCTGCTCCCGCTGAGAAAACCACAAGCAAGAAGTAAGTCTCTCGCTATATGTCTCATTAATTTGTTAAGTGGATTTGATTGTGGTTTGTGCATGTTAACATTGTTGTAGCGCGCTGAAGAAGGAATTGAAGAATAAGAAGAAAGAGGAAGAGAGACGCCTTAAAGAGGAAGACAAAGCTAGACAGGTCTCCTTCCTTTTCTTTTCATTTTTTTCAGTGCTATCTTTATTCTTTTTCTTTTTAGGTTTTAAATTATGACTAAATCACAGCCCGTTTGGAAATTATGGAATTGTGGAGCGTTGATTTCAATTCTAAGCTACTTACTCAATTCTCATGTTTGGAAACCATCAATGACAAGGGATGGATTCTAGACTAGTTATAAGGGAAAGGTGGCATTTTGCAGTCTTCAAGATTTCTTTCCTTCTAAGATGCTTCAGAGTAGACTTGCAACAGTGACAAAATCTTGATGAAAAAGTTTTTGCTTTCAATGCATGCGGTTTTTTTTTTTTTGTGTGTTTGTCAATGGAGGTGACCTATATTTTTATTCACCAAATCTTTTTATTATTGCCTGCTCATATCTAGATGAAATTGGCTTGCCTATATTTACTAGGAATAGTAAATGAATATTGGCAAGAGAACAATTGTAGACCAATTGATTGTGGATTGTGTGTGTTATTCTCATGTTTTCCATGCCATCGCAAATCACATCCAAAGGGGTGCGATTTGCTTGATAATTGAACCTCATAAATTTTTATCCCAAAGCACCTCTTTTCTTTCTCTGAGATTTTCTACTCTACTCTTAAGCTTTCTTTGTTTTTTTCTCTCTCCTGGGTTCCTGCACACTGATTAGAAATTTTGTTCTCTTCAGCCTTCACAGCTGTTCTTCATCTAATATGCTCCTCTTATTGCCCAAGGAATTTTCCTTTACAATCATATAAAACAAAAAAAGTTATCTTCCCTTTTGTTTTAATTTGAACATTTATGATTATTTATGTTAAGTGCATTTCTGTTTTATTGTGTCTTTTAACAATGTTACTCCATTTTGAAGGCTGCTGCCAAGGCCAGCACCCAGGTTCAGAAATCTGCAGCGGCAGCTGATGATGAAGAGATGGACCCCACGGTATAACTTTTTTATTCTTGTTTTATCTTGTCTGCACTTGATGAGTACAAAAAACAGAAGTTTTGTTAAGGTTTGGTTTTTGAGTTTGGTTTTTTGTTTTGATTTATGTTAACAGCAATACTATGAGAATAGGTTGAAATATCTCGATGCTCAGAAGGCAGAAGGGAAAAATATGTACCCTCATAAGTTTTTTGTTACACGTTGACAAGTATGGGGGGTTAAGCAATGGAGAGCATCTTGAGGATGTTTCTGTGTCTTTGGCTGGTAACTTTGAACATAGGCACTTTTATTCTATTGTTTTATGTAATTGGCTGTTGTCATGTTCCATTTTGTTGAACTTTATTTTTGTTTTCTACTAGGTCGAATAATGAGCAAACGATCTTCCTCCTCAAAGCTGTTCTTTTATGATCTGCATGGTCATGGTACTAAGGTCCAAGTGATGGCTGATGCAAGGTATATTAGATTTTTTTCCATATGTTCACCACTTCAAACTCGTTTATGCTCAGTTTGTTGCATTTCATCCTGGTCATGGGCAACAAATCCTTCATTTAGGATTCCTTTGTTGAAAGCGGTAAAACATATTCCATTTTTTGTTGTTCAATCCAATAACTTATTATGTAACAGCGACTATTTTCATCTTTAAGAGCACCTTCACCTTTTGAAACTCACATTCTCTATGTTAATTTTAGCTGCTTTATGTGGATAGTGCTAAGTTAGAAGTAAACAATATGATCTCGTTTACTTAGATGGATCATTGTGATCTTCCTTATGCTTTATGATTATATTTATATTCCAGTAGTTTATATGCATGCTCATATCAATTGATAGATTGATTAAATTATCTATTGTCTCTCCTTCTCCTTCCAGATATATTGGATTGATTTGTTGCCTTCTATTGTGTCTCCCAACCCCATTCTTCCTTTTTACTCCTTTCTTTGCTTCTTTTATATTTCAAATGGATAATTTTTCTTTTCTGTAATTTCAGCAAGTCAGGCCTTGATGAAGCGGAGTTTTCTAAGCTCCATTCAAGTGTGAAGCGTGGTGATATTGTTGGTGTTACCGGATTTCCAGGTTTGGTGTGGTACAAGTGTTGGTTAATATGCTTAACTTTTGAATTTATCTTATATTTTTAACTAATAATATGTTCAACAAAGAAATAACTAAACAAGAGTCTTAGTTCACCTTCAATATTTGTACTATCAAACAAAATATTTCATTCCCAATTCTTTTCTTTGTCCTGACCTAATTGCAACTGAAGGCCACCAATAACAATTGAACTTTGTATTGAGGTGTTCATAGGAGATGCAAATCTCCCTAGCAACAAATATTGTATTGAAAACTTGGGGTGATTGATTCTTTCTGAGATTGAGTAATCACGAGTTCAACTTGTGTTGAACTGGACCTCATTTGTTGTACATAATGTTTAAGCCCTCTCCCTCCAATTCTGTGTGTGTACGTGCATGCGTGCATGTGCTCGTGTATCCATGAATATGCATACTTGTAGAAAGCATGGAATTAGTTGAGAAAAGTACGTAAGACCTAGTTTGGAGAAATTACTCGTCAACTTCCATGATGGCAATGTTCACAAGACTGGACTGCTGTTTGAAGCATATCTCTATATTCTGTGCTGGCCAAAAAGTGCAACTTGTGTAAGTGAGGTGAGAATGGAGAGCTACATTTATATTCTCCAGGACATATTTTTGAAACATTTGAGATATTGATGTTAAAGAATTCTAGGTGAATTTTATAACAATTGAACTGATCAATATCTCCGTTTTATAGAAGTGTAATAAAAAGTTCTTTCTGTATGTGCCAAGTATACCTTTGTTGTCTGCATGCTTGCACATGGGCATTCATTTGTATGTTTCTATCAATGTGTCAGCAGAATAATTAAAGACACGATCCAACCAAACAAGACTTGAGAGGAAAGCATCTTTTTTATTTTTTCCTGGTTGGACTGTTTTGATTATTATGTTGAGGCATTTGCAAAATATTGCTCCCTTCTGTTTTATTCAAAGTCAGATTGAATTAGTAATGTTTTCTGGAGGCATCTTGCTATGGATGCTATGCTATAACTGTAATCTTGTCATTTTTTTTCAATCTTAAATATAGATTCTGCTAGGAATTCAACCTTTTAATTATTTTAGTTTTGCTTTTTTTATTTGTTATTTTTTTCTTTTTTCTAATTCAGGAAAAACCAAAAGGGGAGAGTTGAGCATCTTTCCAACATCTTTTACGGTTTTATCTCATTGTCTGCACATGATGCCGAGGCAGAAAGCTGGCCCTGGCTCGGATGCTTGTGTGAAGGTTAGAAACTTTTATTGTTACTCTACTGCTTCAGGCTGAAATTATATTACGATGGAATTGTGTCCTTGTTCTACAGAAATCTGAGGTTTGGGCCCCGGGAACAGTCAGGAACCCTGAGGCATATATTTTAAAAGATCAGGTATTTAGCCAAAAGAAATCAAGTCTGTTTGAAAGATCAGGTCTCTTTTCTTCTCAATTCTTTGTTAAGTCTTTTTTTGGATGGACGACTTTCTAAACAAGACCAGTTTGCTGTGCTTGTCAATTACATTTACTAATTGAGTGGTTGAATTAGTTTTGTTGTCTATGTTACTGTCAGACTGGATGGATTTGCCTAGAAAGGATAATGGATGAAGCTGACCTTCTGGCTAAGATTTTTAGCTAGATATAGTTGAATTAGCCATACTAGTAATGATGTTAGCTAAGTTGCATGACTTGCTGTCTTGTAATGCTTGAATAGCGGAATACCAATTGAAACTATGATAGTGTTTTCTTTTGTGAATAATACAATAAAACCATTATATTATCTTTGAGCTGTGTGACTGTTGAACTTGTAAATTTTTTGTGTCTTGATTTATTCTCTGTTGACTTAGAATGATACTTGGGGAAACTGATAAGATCACGCTTTCCATTCTTTCTAGCACAAGAATAGCCTCCATGATGGGTCTCTGACAATTTCCATTGTCCCTTTGGAGCAGTCATTTATTTGTTTTATTGTTTTGTTTTAGGAAACACGTTATCGCCAACGATATCTAGATCTAATGTTGAATTTGGAGGTTCGACAAATATTCAAGACCAGATCTAAAATCATTAAATATGTGAAGAGCTTTCTTGACAATCTTGATTTCTTGGAGGTCAGTCATCTATTTTGCTGTTCTGCAAGCCTCTACCTGTAATGCTTTCCTCATATGTAACTATTTATTTCTTGCTGATTTTTTCAACTTTTGTGCTCAGGTTGAAACACCAATGATGAATATGATTGCTGGTGGAGCTGCTGCCCGTCCATTTGTAACCCATCATAATGACCTGAACATGAAACTGTACATGCGCATTGCACCCGAACTCTTTCTTAAAGAGTTAGTTGTTGGTGGACTCGACCGTGTTTATGAATTCGGAAAACAATTTAGGAATGAGGGTATTGATTTGACACATAATCCAGAGTTCACAACTTGTGAGTTCTATATGGCTTATGCTGATTACAATGACTTGATGGAACTCACTGAGAAAATGTTGAGCGGTAAGAGTGAATATTTGGGATCTGCAAAATTCGTTTTTACATTGTTTTTATTTTTTTTTAATTTTACTGAAATACTTGTATTTTTAAAATAGGCATGGTCAAGGAACTTACAGGTGGCTACAAAATTAAATATCATGCTAACGGGCTTGACAAGGATCCAATTGAGATTGACTTTACACCTCCTTTTAAGTCTGTTAGATATTGTTGCTTTTCATCTATAGGATAGTTTTAACTTTTAACTTTATTTGTGGATGATTGAATTAACAGTTTTTTAACTGTTGCAGACGAATTGACATGATTGAGGAGTTGGAGAAGATGGCCAACCTCAATATACCCAAGGACCTTTCAAGTGATGAAGCTAACAAATATCTTGTAGCTGCATGTGAGAGGTTTGAGGTCAAGTGCCCCCCTCCTCAAACGACAACTCGTTTGCTGGATAAAGTAATGCTTCTTCCCCATCTCTTTGTTTAGTTGACTGTTGTAAAATTGTAGGGCGTTGAATGAGAAAAAGGATCTCTCCTTGTATCCTGGGGTGTGTACCATAGAGAGACGTTTTCACAATTAAGTAGATGAGTCAGCCTTGTGCATGAAACAAGGTCTATGGTCTGCTGAGAAAATCTTTAATCATGAAAGGAAACATTAGAAAGTATTTCATTCAATTTGTTTTCTCATTTGTTTTGTCATGTGTTCTGCATTCGTTGGGGATGAATGGTGGGAATTTCTATGGTTTGGGGTTTTGAACACCAAAATCTAACAGAAGCCTTTGATACCCCTTTACACATAATTCATTGTTTGAAACAAAATTACACTTCGATGCCTACTTTTTACATATAGAGATGAAGTAATTTCCGATCATGGAGCGTGCTGTACTGATTTTGAGTTAATGTTGAGGTCAAAAGCTGAGTTGTTTTGAGCATTAAAAAGGACCAAGCAACTGTTCAAGGTTCATGTTATTGTAATTTTCTGTCTGCAGCTGGCAGGACATTTTCTGGAAGAGACTTGTGTAAACCCTGCCTTCATCATTAACCAACCTGAGATTATGAGTCCTTTGGCAAAGTGGCATAGATCGAAACCAGGCTTGACTGAACGCTTTGAATTGTTTGTCAACAAGCATGAGGTATTTTTCTCAGTTGCATCATTCATACTTTTCGTTCCCCTTCAATTCATCTGCTACTTACACTTCGATTTGCGCCTCTTATATTGTTTGATATTATGTGACTGCTCAGCTTTGCAATGCATACACTGAATTGAATGACCCTGTTGTACAACGCGAACGATTTGAATCACAACTCAAGGTAACCCACATCATTTTGCAGTTTGCAATGTCAGTCTAATGACTGGAAATTATACCTGAAAGCAATTTGTTTCCAAATTTCAGGATCGACAATCAGGTGATGATGAAGCAATGGCTTTTGACGAAACATTCTGTACGGCACTTGAATATGGATTGCCTCCTACTGGTGGATGGGGAATGGGTATTGATCGGTTAGCTATGTTGTTAACTGATTCACAGAACATAAAGGTTTGTGCCAAATCACCTCTTCATATTTTATTTTATTTGCGTGTCCACATGTTTGCTTGCCAATACTGCCACACTCGCTACCATGTCAGCACGGGGATTTAATTTTCATCTATCACTCATATTTCTGCTTGCTTTTTGGGGGCAGGAGGTGCTTCTCTTCCCTGCCATGAAGCCTCAGGATGAACCGTCTGCTAAAGGTACTTCTCATCCTGATTCCTGAATCCTACTAATGCTTTCTTTAATTCCTCTTGCATTGCCACCTCCCCTTTCTTCTCACCATCATAGGATATTTTGGCTGTATTTAGCTAGATGCGACTGCATTCTTATTTTTTGTAATTACCCTAAGCAGCTACAGGGATAGAGTTTACACAAAAAGATGCATAGTTCAATCCACTTGTAGACTAGAGATGCATGTTTCACCAACTCAGTTTTACTTGGTGCTTATCATTTGCCATTTAATACTTGTTTTTTTGTTACCGCAGCTACTTAGGCTGTCTGAAATTCTGAGATCTGGAGCTAGAACCTTCGGTCAGTTATAGAGGTGGCTTTGTTGTCACCTTCAGGATTTTTTCCCCCACCCGACTGATAATTATTTGTAATTTATCTTTGGACTCTTAACGTAGAAGGGCTTGAAATGGTATTCGATGAGCTCATTAAATATATAAGATGTGCTTTTGTTACAGTTCTTGACTATGAGTTGCATCATTTAATTTGGAGATTGGTTTTTTAGTTTTATTATTATAAAAAAGCATTAAAAGAGGTACACTGATGGGGGCCACTTTGTCTTGTGTCGCTTTATGATCTTGTTAGTGTGGAAATACCATTTATATGATAAACAGTGAATCACCTCAAAACTATTTTTTTCAGCTTTCACATCCTTGAATCTTTCTTTTATTTGATTATGTCTTTCTTTTTTATCAGGTATTTTTGCTTTCTATTTAACAATTCTTGTCTGGTCTTACAAAATTGATGCTCAGTAAACCATTTTTATAAACACACCAGAAGATGAATTTTTTTTTAAAATGAAAATACATCATAGAAAAAAGCCAATACATTGTGGGTTGTAATAGTTAAGGTATTTTTTTCCTCATCATCTTTCATCTTTAATTTTATTTACTTATTTTTGATTTAGTTCTTCACATCAAATATGTGTTTGTTATTGTAGTAGTTTTCGTGGTTGTGATTCGAAAAACAAGAAAAATATTTTTAATTATAGTATTTTGAAAGGTAGGTTTTTTTAAAAATGTTTTTAGATAAAACTATTATGATAGATTTTTGTTTATAAAATAAATAAAAATAGGTGAAAGAAGATTATTTTAACTTTTATAAAATTAAGGTTTGAAATGTGAAGGTTTTATGTAAAAATTAAAAGTTATTTGGTTAATTAATTTTTTTTTTGTGGTTAGACATAAAATAAAAACCAATTAAAATTTTAGTGATTCAATTTCAATCTAAAATAAATTTTTCTTGATAATAAAAATTTAACACTTGCACCATATTTTTTTTATATTGAGAAAAAACAAAATGCTCCATCCTTTAGGTAATCAAACTAGTTTAAACAAAGCTCATTTGCATTGTGAAAGTCTCCCCAAGGCACAATGTTATAGACAGATTGAGCTTTTATTCAAAAACCCATGGAACTTGGTTTTTTACAATCATTAACAAAACACTACAGGTATTGCTAAATTATTATAGTAACATTTATAAAACACAATTAAAGTTGTGTTGTGTTCTTTATTTATTTAATGTCACCATTTAACAACTTTATTTTTTTTAATTCTTCTTTTAATATTATATTATTTTGAAAATTGTACTTCATAATTATTTTTTATTTTTTTTGTTATGTTATATAATGATCTTATGGGTTTAGTGTTTTTTTTTCATGATTTCAAACTTCAACATAGATTAGTTGGAAGTGGAGTTTTATAATATTTTTTTTATTTATTTTTTATAAATTTATAATGATCTCATGACTCAGGTCGTGAGTTTAACAGATTAACTTATTATTTTTTGTATTGTTTTTTTGGTTGATTTTTTTTATTGATTTTATCATTCAACATTGTGATAGTTAAAAATTAAGCTTTGTATTTTTTATTTATTTAAATGCTATAGTGTTATCTGATCTCATAACCCGATGAGGTTGGTAAGTTGATTGAGGTTGACTTTGTATATTTTTCTTGGTCCTCTTTAATCAAATAATTTTTTAATGGGGTTTCATAATTTTTTTTTAATGTTATTATCTCAATCTCATAACTTGGATTGCAAGTTTAGAAGACCTGAGTTTATTGAGTTTATTTTTTTGTCATTTTCTAATTGATTATTTATTTTTAATTTTACCCTTCAACAATTCAATCTTCTGTTTCTTCTTGTTTTTTTTATCTTTCAATAATATGTTATTTTGGGGATTGAGTTTCATAATTTTTTTTCAATTTTTTTTTTGTGTGGAGGTATCGTGGTCTAATGGATTTATTTTTATTTTTTCTTAATTTCAATCTTTAACATTGGATATGTTAGAATTGAAGCATTATAATTTTTTTTATTTATTTTTTATGAAGTTATCTTAATTTTATGATTTAGGCTACAGTTTTAATATGTTATCCTAATTGATTTGATTTATTTTTTCAGTTTTTTTAATTGATTTTCTTTTATTTTATCTTTCAACATTAGAATGGTTGGAAACTAGATTTTATAGGTTTTCTATTCTCTTTATAAATTTTAAGAAAGTGATTTTGGTCCCTATACTTAACAAATAGGCCTGAAAAATAAAACCCCAGGAAAATATTTTGCAATCAAGTTACTATATGATCACTTTTATAGTGGCATCCGGTATAAGAGTGAATTATTGCAAAACTAATTATTAAAGGACAATTTTTTTAAGTGTAAAAGTTAATATTTCATGGATGATTGGTTACACAAATGAAAAGGAGGTAATCGTTACAAGAGTAATTAGTACACGTGCTTGGTACCAGTGTAAATGTTCAAAGGTAAAAATATTTACCAGGAAAAATCTACAATTTACCAGGAAAATAATGCTAAGTTCTTAGTGCATGCTGCCTCTGGACAACCTTTTGAATCTGAGTCTGGAGCTTATAATCCTGAGAGTACTTCAAAATCTGTCAAAAATGCATTAGATGCTTTCTACAGATTTTCACGGCCTCACACTGTTATAGGCACAGTTAAGTCGAAGTTTGTCATATAAATTCAACAAAAGTTTAATGATCATTGTATGCCATTTCCAACTTTTCTGTCAACAGGCTTTGAGCATCTTACCAGTTTCTCTCCTTGCAATTGAGAAGCTCTCGGATAATTCTCCACTATTTTTCACAGGGGTGTTGGATGTAAAGCCCAACGATTTCAAGTTAATTTAAAGAGTTCATTAATTGGCTGAAATAATTAAAATCACCATCATTTATTTAATAATTATTTTGGTATTTCAGGCTGTGGCTGCTGCTCTCATGATGAATATTTATATTGTGGGTTTAAATCAGTTGACCGACATTGAAATAGACAAGGTAGCTTTTCTTAGTACATCACTGTAATAAATTAAAAACAAAAGGAATGGGAATTTTCCAACTAATAACTGAAGACTCAGTGGGCTGCAAGGATCAGTTATTTGTTGACTTTAAAGATCTTCTCTTGACTTTCTACCAAATTTATCAAATAGTCTCTCTTTTTTCTTTCCTTTTTGAGAAATGATCAGATAGTTTAGCGGTCTTTAAATATTAGTCCAGCAGTAGAAATGCCTGCAAAGTTTGCTTCCGGCAATTTGATTGACCCTGTCTGGCTAAATTATGTTGAGCTGTCATTATTGGATTTGCTCAACTTGCTGTCTAGGTAGCTTGAATAACTTTACGAAAATAGATAAGTAGATAGGTTTATTTGGATTTCCATTGCTATATGTGTTACTGTATGTTTCATTGCAGGTTAACAAGCCATATCTTCCATTGGCGTCGGGGGAGTATTCCATAAGTACTGGTGTGATGATTGTTACATCTTTCTCTATCATGGTATATATATTCAAGAATATTCTTATTGGTTGATTGTTACATGCTTATAGTTGTGGATAATTCTTAAATTCTTATGATTGCACAAAAATGTAAATATAGCGTTGTCTTCTCTGTATCTGTCTGCTCAAAATTACCCTAAGAAATTAGTGAATAGCTCCTGTAATCGTGGTTAGAAAATCTCCAGCTAGCAAGTGGAGAGACCCATAACATGCACTACAAGGCTGTGCCAACTCAACCATTGCTCAATATGCTGTTTGAGAATTGATTGCAATATTATTCGCAGTTGCAGAACGGGGGGGGGGGGGGGGGGGGGGGGGGGGGTGGGGATTGATTATATGCCTTCATCTGCAAACCAGTTTTTCAAAATTGTAGTGGTATCTTTTGAAATATCATAATTTATTTGTATTTTTCTTTCTTCTTTCTTGTCGATGGATCTAGTATGAATAGTAAATGAAACTTGGGGAATGTTATTAGATGGTCCATGATTTGTAGTAAAATACTGTGTATTTGTAAATCATCCATTATAGTAGGTGGAGTTTCTCTTTCCACATTTCGAATACTCATTGACTGTATTTGGATTGTGGATTCCAATGAAAAAACGTTAATTACTCCTTGTTCCAGAGTTTTTGGCTTGGATGGGTCGTAGGTTCGTGGCCATTATTTTGGGCTCTTTTCATCAGTTTTGTTCTTGGAACAGCAAATTCAATCAATGTGAGTTGATCGAGCTACCACTACAAATGCTTGTGCACATATGCAAGCACACCTTTAATTTCATGCATGCTTGTATATTCTTTTCCGCTATTATTTCTTTTATTGGAATTAAGGGGTCAAAAATTAAATAGCTATCTTTTGTGTATCTTGCATTCTGCAGCACTTGTTTCTTGTTTACTATATAAAAAATTTGCAGTTTTGCATTGGTGAACTGTGCATGGACGCGTCATGCCATTTTAGTGATGTAATTGAGCTAATAAAGCTGATGGACATGTTTAGTTGTCTGCTCTCCCACTCTCTCCCTCAATGAAATTTTCTTCCTTTAGCGGAGAAAAAGAGACACCATAGAATAAACATATACAATATAGAAAAATAAAAGAAAAGGACTCAACTTGCAATTATCCATGTTAATTGTCAAACAAAGTAGAGAGCAGTACTTTGAAACCCATTGAACTATGATCGTGCCAACTGTTATGCTCTGAGCAACAAGAAGCATCCACCATTCTCCATTTCCCCATAGAGAAAAATTGCTTTCATCAAATACAAGAATAGTTACCTATTAAATACAATGTAAATAGGTGTCTGGAAAATCATATTATTAGGTAGGAGAAGGTAACGTAGATGTTCAATTTAAAGTAAAAAGAAGTTTTTGTTGAAAAAAATAAAGAGGGTATTTTTAGAATAGTATTTTCAACGTTAATTTTAAGAGGAATTGATTTACAAATTAGAGGGTCTCCCCTCTGATTTACTTTTGTCTATTTTTTATGATTTGAATTCCATTTGGAATTCAAATCAATACATCAAAAGGGTTCCGAACACAAGTATTGATTTAAGCTTTAGAATTGAATTCAATTCCAAATAGTCTTACGTTCTTATTTTGTAAAGAGTTCAATCTTTCTGTACTAAGAAAGTTGTCCAACTTTTTATTCTTATTCATTATTGGCTAGCAAGTTTGAATTCAAAATCTAACAAACATGCTCCTTCATTGCTAAAGATTTGGAGCGAGGACTCCATGGAATAAATAGTTATGAGATGTTTAAATGGCCTACCATCCCGAATTCAAAGAGTCCCAACGTGTTTCTCGATATTAATGTCTTCCATTATCCTGCAAAAATGCTATTTGGTTTGCGATCAGAGAGGAGATCTAGGCCTTCTTTGAAAAGTGATGCTTTTTTTTTGTTTTTGTTTTGTTTTTTTGCAAAAATACTGATTGAAATAGTAAAATTTTTATTTTTATCAAATTTGTTTTTGGTGCTTGGAGAGTATTGATTGAAAATAAGTTTATTTTTTATGATATTCTATTTTTATAACAGAATTTATATGATTTAAAATGTATGATTATTGTATAATATAACTTATTTTGTATTCTAATATATTTTTTAGTAATATTATCTAATTTAAAGTAATGTATGCACAAATATATCGAATTAATATACTTTTATACAGCATGTTAGCATATCCAAATATATTGTAATTTATTATTTTCTTAATAATATTATATTTTAAAGTATTTTATTAATATGTTAATGAAATGTTGTGTCACTTTAGTTTTTGAATCCATCATGTAAAGTATTTTTTGCTCTTTTAAAACATTTTTTTCCATCTAAAGTTTATGTTTTTCTTCAACCAAAAAGTGAATTTTGTTGATCTGTTTTTCATAACGTAGCTAAAAATAAAAAATTGAGAAAAGTGCTTTTTAAAAAAACAATTTTCAACAAGATGCAAAGTATTTGAACTATACCAAAATGCTCACAAGTTGACAAGCTTGTTACTATGTTCTTAAACCCAATTTAGAGAATGTTTCGAAATATGTGTTTTTTAAAAATTAAATATTTTAAAATATATATTGAATCGTTTTAATGTGTTGATCTCAAATAATTTTTTTAAAATAAAAAAATTATTATTTTGATATATTTTGATATGAAAAATATTTTGAAAAGTAACGCAACCACGCTTCTAAATAAGTTTTAATTGTTAAATTGAACTCTTGTTGTTATAACTTGATTTTTAATTCTTTTTTTCCAGTTTATTTCAAAAATAAAAATAAAAATGAGCGGAGAATTGGTGAGTGAAATGAAAAGGAAAAAAGAAAGAGAGGGACATCAAAATAAAGTTGAGAAGGATGAGGAGTAATAAAAAAAATTATAATAATTTAAAAATTAAAAATATAAAATTTTAAAAAGAATTTGTGTGTGTGTGTGTGTGTGATGATGTTTGATTTTCCTGTGATTTTTTTTTTGTCAGAAAAAAATTACGATAAAAGTTTTCAATGGTTATTTTTACCCAGGAGTCATAGTTATCAAAACTGATTCGGGGTTGATTTGACTAAGAAGCTGGATCCCGAGTTACAATGATTGACCTGGGTAATCTGAAAAAAAATTTAAAAATTTAATATTTCATGTAAAAAAATTAAAAAATAATTCATGCTAATATAAACTATACATGTTGTAAATAATAGAGTTTAAAAGATTATTTCAAAAGATTTTTTTACCTCATATTGAAAAAATAATATGTTAGTATGTTATCCTTTTAAGTTAAAATATTTAAATCAAAAGAATTTTTTTTATCTCACATTGAAAAACATAATTTTTTTTCTTGTGAATATAGAATATATATACTAAAGAGTTTCAATTCCTATATTGAAAAAATAAAATATTCTTCTAGTATTTATATAGTGAACTTTGAAAAAGATTAATAACCAACTAAAAAATATAAAAAGAGAGGTCTCTGGTTAAGAGAAAAAACACATTTAAAAAGCAAGTATCATCGGGTTTTGCCAGGTCGCCCTGGTCATGGGTCGACCTGGCAGACCGGGTTTGACTGTTTTTTTGTTCTTGCCGGTCTTTAATCTTACTTGGATCGGTTCAGCCACTAGATTAACCGATTTGGGTTTAATAACTATACATAAAAGTGTGTGTGTGTGTGTGTGTGTGTGTGTGTGTGTGTGTGTGTGTGTGTGTGTGTGTGTGTGTATATATATATTCATACACATGGATTTGATATATGAATTGAAGGGTGCTCCTTAGTGAATATCTTTTTCATTTACCTGTTTATTTTTGCGTTTCAAAAGCCTTTTAAAAAATTTTGAAATTTTTTTAGTTTTTTTGCTTCAAATTAATACTTTTTGTGTTTTTAGATCATTTTGATGTGTTGATATCAAATATGATTTTTAAAAAATAAAAAATATTATTTTGATATATTTCTAAGTGAAAAGCACTTTAAAAAGTAACCATAATCACACTTCTAAAAAGACACACCTCTATTCCATTTGCATAGTCAGGTGACTATAATAATAATAATAATAATAATATCAACAACAACATATCACACAAATTATTTCAGCTTTTGGTTCTTATATATATGTTTTTCTTAATCAATGCATTCAAAATGTTTATTTATAATTATTTTTATGGGTCAATATATATTACCCCATTATTATGAGTGAATCTAGGGTAGGTTAATCTTACCTTACCAAGGCTTATAAAATGTGAATCGAGGCTTTTGAGCTTATTTTGAATATAATTAAAGAAAACAAGCTTGAAGTCCATTTAATCATTTACTATTCTCTCAAGTTAATGCTTTAAATTTTAAAAGTGAGGATTAAGTTTTATTATTAGTCTCAAGTCTCGAATCACTATTTTGAGTTTTAGTAGTTTTTTTCTTTAATAAAAAAGATGTATATACTAGTTAAGATAAACTTTAGTAAAAGCATAATAGGTGTATTTATCATTGAAAATAAATAACAATGCAACTTATCTTAGATATGATGCTTTGTAGTAATTTTTATCTTCCATGACATAATCAATCTCTTACTAAAAATCTTTGAATACCGATTAGGGTTTCTAGTTAATATAAAAACTAGATAACAACTTATTTTTTTTATTTTTACCTTTAATTCGTCGATATATCGTCTTTAACTCGCGAACATATCTCATGAGACACTTGAGAAGAAAAAAAAAAAGAAATCATATTCATTGATTTATATGTATTGTAACAACCCAAACTTTTCTTACAAATATTTTCTTTTTAATTGTTGTGTACTCACAATTTGGAGGTAATTCTCTCTCTTTTTATATATAATCATTTTCAAATTAAAAAAAAGTAATCATTTCCTTCTTGTGTGTGTATTACTTATATACATGTGATAAGTTATTTACATAAACATGATAAATTTACAATTTTCTTCTGCTAATGAAATGACCATGAAAGTCTGATTTGCAAAATCAAGATTGTAGTGAGAAATGAAACATACCCGTATCACATGAAAACGTAAAAAATAGAGTAAGCATGTCCGTTTTCAATACCACTAATATTTTTATTACAATTCTAGTGATAAACACAATGTCATTAATCTTTATTATAAGTCACCACCCTGAATACCTTAAAATTTTGTTAACTATGTAATCAAAAATTCTTTTAAGATAATCATAAATCATGCTTTAAATTAACCATATACATTGTCTTATTTTAAAAACCACAACTCCTGCTTTTAATAAAATATGTTTCTCGATTTATTTATATATTCCTAACTCATGATCTACATAAATTCTGCATTCATTAATTCATTTCAATTCATATCTAGTGCTTCAATCCAATTAAAGATTTATTAATCTCATATCAAACCCATAACTCATGTTTTAACTTAATTGTAGATTCATTCATCCCATTCAATTTCATTTACTCAAACTTTAATTTAACTTCTAGATTCATTAATCCATTTCATTTTCTTATTCATGGCTTATACCTTAGAATAATCACACTCATTTACCCAATCCAATACCTTTCAGTTGACCTTATCTTAATCATAGGATTTATTATCTCAATTCCATAATCATGGCTTTTACTTTACAAAAACTGTATTCATTTACCCGATTTAATAATCATCATAACCCATTATTCTACATATATTACCTAAATTGCCCAAGTGATTATGGTACTCAAAATTCATACCTTGCATCTATCCTATTCACCAATTTATTTCAATGCCATAATTTATATTTTACATCAACTATAGCTTCATTGATTTATTTCTATAATTTTAGCTTGGAGTTTACATCAACCACAATTGTTTATTCATGTTAATAGTTATCATTTCATGTTTTATGTCGTTGTACATTCATAGATCTATTTCAATAATCATAGCTTAGGATTTACATCGATTATATTCAATGACCCATTTCAATATTTGAGATCTATATATTACATACACTAGGTAGTCATTAATTTATCTGAACACTTATAACATGTATTGTACATCAACCATATACTCATCAATTCAATGCAATAATTTTGGTTTTTGTTTTACATCATCCACATTCACCAATTCTTCTCATTACTTGTAACTCATGCCTTTGAATACTTTTAGCTCTTTCCATCTCGATCAGTATAAGTTTAAATTAAAAGTCATTGCAACAAAGGTGTTTTTTTTTTATTATAACATTTTTTTCACCTCAAATGCATAATTTATCTGATATCATTTCTCACCCTTAAAGCATGACTTATTTGATATTGTTTTCCCGCCCTGAAGATATAATTCATTTGATACCATTCCTCTCCCTAAAGGCATATTTCATTTAATATCATTTTCCCTCCCTAAAGGCATCATTTCCCGCCTTAAAGGCATAATTCATTTGATATCATTCCTCATTCCAAACACATTCAACAATCTATAGTCCATCTTTGCCGCTAATTTACCTACTTTTATTATTTTCAGATTCCATCGTTGTAGTCGATTATAATCTATATATTGATTACTATCATTATGATTGTTCACATTACATGTTGGTCATCGCCATTGCGATTGATCATAGTTATTCACAAGTTTTGTCGTTACGGCTAATGATGATTAAATTCGAGTTACCGCAATTGTAGTCGAACATAATTATCTACTACTAGTTTCGCTGTTATAATCATTCGTAATTTTATATTTTTTTATCGTTTTGATGCATTGATGTCAAAAATAATTTTTTAAAAATAAATAAAAAAGCATTATTTTGATGCATTTTCAAACGAAAAATATTTTAAAAAACAATCACTATCACACTACCAAACATTCCCTGACCCATAAACATTAAAAAATCAAACAATCCCATAAAAACTCATACAAAACCAATTTCATAAATAATAGTAATCATCACTCTCTCAAACATTATTACATCAATAATACATACAAATAAATCACAATTTATAAAAATTTATTAATAATGTATTTAGATTTCCCAGGACTCATTCATGGTCAGCACTAAGGTTTTTTTCTTCCCCTAATCTAATTTTTCACAACAACCAATCATTACATATCCCTTAACTAAAAACACCATAATCAACCAATTTTTCAAATTAAATTTTAAGAATCCTAAATCAATATACAATACAAATTCAAATATAATTAAATACAATCACGAAATTCATCTCACTCAAATCATCATCCTCATACCAATACACATTAATTACATATAATTTATAAACATTGAGATCAATTAAACCAAAATCCTTTTTCTTTCTAATTTGGCAGGTCCTTAACTCTCCATGACACCAAGTTTTTCTTTTCATCTCTCTATAATTTCACATTCATCATAACTCATTTCACACCAATTAACTCATTTAAAACCAATTTTGCAATTTCCTTAATTTTTTTCTAAGAACCCTAACTTGAAAGATTTGGGAATTTCATTTACAATTGCTTAAAATCTTAATCAATAATAAAACTCATAGTAAAGAATACATTAATAATCAATTTTAGTGTCAAAACAACTTCCTTGCAAGCTTTAGATTCCAATTCATTTGTTTCTTTTTCTCTATAGCCGAAACTACATCTCTCTCTTCTCTTCCCAACCAAATTTGCGGCCTCCAAGGTAGTTTCTTTCTTAGTGTACTCTTATTTTCCATCTCACTGGCCAAATTCCCAAAGAAAAACCAAGAACAAGGAGAAGAAGAAATAAGCTAGGGTCCCTCCCCCTTTAATTCCATCTGCACGTAAGTTTATGAAAGGGGAAGAAGAAATTTTTATCTTATTTATAATTTTACCATTACTAATGATCCACATGTTAATTTTTGATATTTTCCCTCGGTCACTGGTAAATTTATATGAACTTCCCAAATGCTAAATGACGTGAGGTTCTAACTCTAAGATAAAACATGTTAGGAGATATTTTGAGAAATTTCAGTCTAATTCAATGATTGGATTGAGAGTTATACTTGATAGCGTAAAACTGAATAATTTTATACCAACATCTGAATTTACTTATTCAACCTTTCCTTGAATCATATCATTTTTCATAATGTTTATTTACTTGAATCGTTAAGATTTTCAAACTAATTCATTGGAAACTTTCATCATCTTTTGATTAAAAATTGCATGATTGTACGTGGGGCTTATGCATGCGGTTATAGTTATTTATACGTAAAATCATACATTAATTTATTTAGAATTCCAAAATGTATTTCTAAATAATTTCACCACAAATTTATAAAAATCTTGCCTTTAGAATAATTATTTTATACGATCAGAAAATTTACTCGATTTATCACTAATTAACATTTTAAATATTAATTTTATTATTTTATTTCATCATAAATTTAAGTTAACTCACCAGGGATGTTCATCCTATACAACAATAATTCTTCCTCTTCATTTACCATTTTTTAATCGAGGATTACCCTTTCAACACCAGTTTACCGATTTCTAGACCGGGCTTTACACATATATTGTTGGACCTGTAGAAAAAAATTATCAATACAGAATCATTTGCTTATTTCTGCTAATGATTCTAACCAAAATACATTTTTTAGGTATAACAAAAATTTGTATTTTCAAATGATATCGGAGGGGTTTGCAGTTATTGTGGAAATTCTATTTTCTTTACGATTAGTATCCTTTTTAGAAAGATGAGAAATAGTAAAATCTCATAATTTATGATTAATTCATTCAATATTTTCTTTTTTAGAGGGCAAATTCCCACAATTAAATTATCTGTCAGAGGGACTAATACCGTACCCCATCCATCTAGAAAAATTAGTTCAAATCCTTCACTATTAACTTGATTTAATTTTTTTTATTATCACATATCGAATGTGTGTAATAAAACCTGAATTTACTGTGAATAAATAATACTGGAAATTAACTCTTAAAAGTTTGAGAAAGGAAACTGAAGAGGAATTCAACAAGATGGGAGCTGATTATTATTAATTATTTATTACCTACAATAGTCTTGTCATATTTTTGTATTTTAAAGACACTTTTAAAAAATTAATCTTTTTTATTTTTTTTACTTTAAATTAATATTTTTTTATATTTTCAGATTATTTTAATGTGCTGATATCAAAAATAATTTTTTTTAAATAAAAAATATTATTTTAATACATTTCTAAATAAAAAATATTTTAAAAAAATAATCGTAATCATACTGCATTTAGAAAAGTGAAAGATTAGTATCAAAACAACTCTGCAGAATCAAAGATCAAAATTTAATATTATTTTGGCAGCAAGCAAGCAAGCACAGTCAAGAAAGACACTTATAATTTAATATGCGTAATAATAATAATAATAATAGTAATAGTAAAATGGGTAGAATTTAGTCACCTACACTTGTTAAAGAAATACTAAGATGCACGACTGCCAGCTGACAAAATCCGTAAGGTGCTTGGGGGCCAAGAAAAGGAGGGACGTGGGAATATGATACGCGCGCGCTGACTTTTCACGGACCAATCATTTTGGTTCTTTTCATGGAGATAATTTAGGTCTCTCAAATTTTAAATATTATTATTTTTATTTTTTTATACAGTGAACCCTTGTCATGGTTGCATTTGTGTGATGGGCAAGTAAGCATGTTTTCGGCACATTTTCTTTCTCCTTTGCCGAACAAAATTTAGTATTAAATGGGCCTTAAGAGAAAAGCTTTAGCTTGGGTATATATATATTTTTTTAAAATAATTTTTATTTTAAAATATATTAAATTATTATTTTTTTAAAAAAATTATTTTTAAGATGAGTAAATTAAAATAATTTAAAATAAGTAAAAAAAATTAATTTAAAATATAAAATTTTTAAACAGTGTTTTAAAAAAGTCCTTGTCTTGTCTCGTGTTGTGCTGATTCTGCTGAACCCACTTCTAAGGCCTTTTATAAAAGCCCTAGCTAGCGTTACTTTTACAACCATAATAACAATTACGCACCAGCAACAGTCAGTAGTCGCCTTCCAAACACCTCCCCTGCATTTCCCTCTCTCAAACACCTGAACTGCGTCTGCGTGCGTTACTGATTCAACAATGGAGGAGACCGACGCTTCTGCTCCCGCTGAGAAAACCACAAGCAAGAAGTAAGTCTCTCGCTATATGTCTCATTAATTTGTTATTGCTTAAAATTAATTTGTTAAGTGGATTTGATTGTGGCTTGTGCATGTTAACATTGTTGTAGTGCGCTGAAGAAGGAATTGAAGAATAAGAAGAAAGAGGAAGAGAGACGCCTTAAAGAGGAAGACAAAGCTAGACAGGTCTCCTTCCTTTTCTTTTCATTTTTTTCAGTGCTATCTTTATTCTTTTTCTTTTTAGGTTTTAAATTATGACTAAATCACAGCCCGTTTGGAAATTATGGAATTGTGGAGCGTTGATTTCAATTCTAAGCTACTTACTCAATTCTCATGTTTGGAAACCATCAATGACAAGGGATGGGTTCTAGACTATTTATAAGGGAAAGGTGGCATTTTGCAGTCTTCAAGATTTCTTTCCTTCTAAGATGCTTCAGAGTAGACTTGCAACAGTGACAAAATCTTGATGAAAAAGTTTTGCTTTCAATGCATGCGGGTTTTTTTTTTTTTGTGTGTTTGTCAATGGAGGTGACCTATATTTTTATTCACCAAATCTTTTTATTATTGCCTGCTCATATCTAGATGAAATTGGCTTGCCTATATTTACCAGGAATAGTAAATGAATGGCAAGAGAACAATTGTAGACCAATTGATTGTGGATTGTGTGTGTTATTCTCATGTTTTCCATGCCATCGCAAATCACATCCAAAGGGGTGCGATTTGCTTGATAATTGAACCTCATAAATTTTTATCCCAAAGCACCTCTTTTCTTTCTCTGAGATTTTCTACTCTACTCTTAAGCTTTCTTTGTTTTTTTCTCTCTCCTGGGTTCCTGCACACTGATTAGAAATTTTGTTCTCTTCAGCCTTCACAGCTGTTCTTCATCTAATATGCTCCTCTTATTGCCAAGGAATTTTCCTTTACAATCGTATAAAACAAAAAAAAGTTATCTTCCCTTTTGTTTTAATTTGAAAATTTATGATTATTTATGTTAAGTGCATTTCTGTTTTATTGTGTCTTTTAACAATGTTACTCCATTTTGAAGGCTGCTGCCAAGGCCAGCACCCAGGTTCAGAAATCTGCAGCGGCAGCTGATGATGAAGATATGGACCCCACGGTATAACTTTTTTATTCTTGTTTTATCTTGTCTGCACTTGATGAGTACAAAAAACAGAAGTTTTGTTAAGGTTTGGTTTTTGAGTTTGGTTTTTTGTTTTGATTTATGTTAACAGCAATACTATGAGAATAGGTTGAAATATCTCGATGCTCAGAAGGCAGAAGGGAAAAATATGTACCCTCATAAGTTTTTTGTTACACTGACCATCCCTGAATATATTGACAAGTATGGGGGGTTAAGCAATGGAGAGCATCTTGAGGATGTTTCTGTGTCTTTGGCTGGTAACTTTGAACATAGGCACTTTTATTCTATTGTTTTATGTAATTGGCTGTTGTCATGTTCCATTTTGTTGAACTTTATTTTTGTTTTCTACTAGGTCGAATAATGAGCAAAAGATCTTCCTCTTCAAAGCTGTTCTTTTATGATCTGCATGGTCTTGGTACTAAGGTCCAAGTGATGGCTGATGCAAGGTATATTAGATTTTTTCCATATGTTCACCACTTCAAACTCGTTTATGCTCAGTTTGTTGCATTTCATCCTGGTCATGGGCAACAAATCCTTCATTTAGGATTCCTTTGTTGAAAGCGGTAAAACATATTCCATTTTTTGTTGTTCAATCCAATAACTTATTATGTAACAGCGACTATTTTCATCTTTAAGAGCACCTTCACCTTTTGAAACTCACATTCTCTATGTTAATTTTAGCTGCTTTATGTGGATAGTGCTAAGTTAGAAGTAAACAATATGATCTCGTTTACTTAGATGGATCATTGTGATCTTCCTTATGCTTTTTGATTATATTTATATTCCAGTAGTTTATATGCATGCTCATATCAATTGATAGATTGATTAAATTATCTATTGTCTCTCCTTCTCCTTCCAGATATATTGGATTGATTTGTTGCATTCTATTGTGTCTCCCAACCCCATTCTTCCATTTTACTCCTTTCTTTGCTTCTTTTATATTTCAAATGGATAATTTTTCTTTTCTGTAATTTCAGCAAGTCAGGCCTTGATGAAGCGGAGTTTTCTAAGCTCCATTCAAGTGTGAAGCGTGGTGATATTGTTGGTGTCACCGGATTTCCAGGTTTGGTGTGGTACAAGTGTTGGTTAATATCCTAATTTATCTTATATTTTTAACTAATAATATGTTTAACAAAGAAATAACTAAACAAGAGTCTTAGTTCACCTTCAATATTTGTACTATCAAACAAAATATTTCATTCCCAATTCTTTTCTTTGTCCTGACCTAATTGCAACTGAAGGCCACCAATAACTATTGAACTTTGTATTGAGGTGTTCATAGGAGATGCAAATCTCCCTAGCAACAAATATTGTATTGAAAACTTGAGGTGATTGATTCTCTCTGAGATTGAGTAATCATGAGTTCAACTTGTGTTGAACTGGACCTCATTTGTTGTACATAATGTTTAAGCCCTCTCCCTCCAATTCTGTGTGTGTATGTGCATGCGTGCATGTGCTCGTGTATCCATGAATATGCATACTTGTAGAAAGCATAGAATTAGTTGAGAAAAGTACGTAAGACCTAGTTTGGAGAAATTACCTGTGAACTTCCATGATGGCCATGTTCACTAGACTGGACTGCTGTTTGAAGCATATCTCTATATTCTGTGCTGGCTAAAAAGTGCAACTTGTGTATAGTGAGGTGAGAATGGAGAGCTACACTTATATTCTCCGGGACATATTTTTGAAACATTTGAGATATTGATGTTAAAGAATTCTAGGTGAATTTTATAACAATTGAACTGATCAATATCTCCGTTTTATAGAAGTGTAATAAAAAGTTCTCTCTATATGTGGCAAGTATACCTTTGTTGTCTGCATGCTTGCACATGGGCATTCATTTGTATGTTTCTATCAATGTGTCAGCAGAATAATTAAAGACACGATCCAACCAAACAAGACTTGAGAGGAAAGCATCTTTTTTATTTTTTCCTGGTTGGACTGTTTTGATTATTATGTTGAGGCATTTGCAAAATATTGCTCCCTTCTGTTTTATTCAAAGTCAGATTGAATGAGTAATGTTTTCTGGAGGCATCTTGCTATGGATGCTATGCTATAACTGTAATCTTGTCATTTTTTTTCAATCTTAAATATAGATTCTGCTAGGAATTCATCCTTTTAATTATGTTAGTTTTGCTTTTTTTATTTGTTACTTTTTTCTTTTTTCTAATTCAGGAAAAACCAAAAGGGGAGAGTTGAGCATCTTTCCAACATCTTTTACGGTTTTATCTCATTGTCTGCACATGATGCCGAGGCAGAAATCTGGCCCTGGCTCGGATGCTTGTGTGAAGGTTAGAAACTTTTATTGTTCCTCTACTGCTTCAGGCTGAAATTATATTACGATGGAATTGTGTCCTTGTTCTACAGAAATCTGAGGTTTGGGCCCCGGGAACAGTCAGGAACCCTGAGGCATATATTTTAAAAGATCAGGTATTTAGCCAAAAGAAATCAAGTCTGTTTGAAAGATCAGGTCTCTTTTCTTCTCAATTCTTTGCTAACTCTTTTTTTGGATGGACGACTTTCTAAACAAGACCAGTTTGCTGTGCTTGTCAATTACATTTACTATTTGAGTGGTTGAATTAGTTTTGTTGTCTATGTTACTGTCAGACTGGATGGATTTGCCTAGAAAGGATAATGGATGAAGCTGACCTTCTGGCTAAGATTTTTAGCTAGATATAGTTGAATTAGCCATACTAGTAATGATGTTAGCTAAGTTGCATGACTTGCTGTCTTGTAATGCTTGAATAGCGGAATACCAATTGAAACTATGATAGTGTTTTCTTTTGTGAATAATGCAATAAAACCATTATATTATCTTTGAGCTGTGTGACTGTTGAACTTGTAAATTTTTTGTGTCTTGATTTATTCTCTGTTGACTTAGAATGATACTTGGGGAAACTGATAAGATCACGCTTTCCATTCTTTCTAGCACAAGAATAGCCTCCATGATGGGTCTCTGACAATTTCCATTGTCCCTTTGGAGCAGTCATTTATTTGTTTTATTGTTTTGTTTTAGGAAACACGTTATCGCCAACGATATCTAGATCTAATGTTGAATTTGGAGGTTCGACAAATATTCAAGACCAGATCTAAAATCATTAAATATGTGAAGAGCTTTCTTGACAATCTTGATTTCTTGGAGGTTAGTCATCTATTTTGCTGTTCTGCAAGCCTCTACCTGTAATGCTTTCCTCATGTGTAACTATTTATTTCTTGCTGATTTTTTTGAACTTTTGTGCTCAGGTTGAAACACCAATGATGAATATGATTGCTGGTGGAGCTGCTGCCCGTCCATTTGTAACCCATCATAATGACCTGAACATGAAACTGTACATGCGCATTGCACCCGAACTCTTTCTTAAAGAGTTAGTTGTTGGTGGACTCGACCGTGTTTATGAAATCGGAAAACAATTTAGGAATGAGGGTATCGATTTGACACATAATCCAGAGTTCACAACTTGTGAGTTCTATATGGCTTATGCTGATTACAATGACTTGATGGAACTCACTGAGAAAATGTTGAGCGGTAAGAGTGGATATTTGGGATATGCAAAATTCGTTTTTACATTATTTTTATTTTTTTAATTTTACTGAAATACTTGTATTTTTTAAATAGGCATGGTCAAGGAACTTACAGGTGGCTACAAAATTAAATATCATGCCAACGGGCTTGACAAGGATCCAATTGAGATTGACTTTACACCTCCTTTTAGGTCTGTTAGATATTGTTGCTTTTCATCTATAGGATAGTTTTAACTTTTGACTTATTTGTGGGTGATTGAATTAACAGTTTTTTAACTGTTGCAGACGAATTGACATGATTGAGGAGTTGGAGAAGATGGCCAACCTCAATATACCAAAGGACCTTTCAAGTGATGAAGCTACCAAATATCTTGTAGCTGCATGTGAGAGGTTTGAGGTCAAGTGCCCCCCTCCTCAAACGACAACTCGTTTGCTGGATAAAGTAATTCTTCTTCCCCTTCTCTTTGCTTAGTTGACTGTTGTAAAATTGTATGGCGTTGAATAAGAAAGAAGATCTCTCCTTGTTTCCTGGGGCGTGTACCATAGAGAGACCTTTTCACAATTAAGTAGATGAGTCAGCCTTGTGCATGAAACAAGGTCTATGGCTGAGAAAATCTTTAATCATGAAAGGAAACATTAGAAAGTATTTCATTCAATTTGTTTTCTCATTTGTTTTTTCATGTGTTCTGCATTCATTGGGGATGAATGGTGGGAATTTCTATGGTTTGGGGTTTCGAACACCAAAATCTAACAGAAGCCATTGATACCCATTTACACATAATTCATTGTTTGAAACAAAATTACACTTCGATGCCTACTTTTTACATATAGAGATGAAGTAATTACTGATCATGGAGCGTGCTGTACTGATTTTGAGTTAATGTTTAGGTCAAAAGCTGAGTTGTTTTAAGAATTAAAAAAGGATCAAGCAACTGTTCAAGGTTCATGTTATTGTAATTTTTCTGTCTGCAGCTGGCGGGACATTTTCTGGAAGAGACTTGTGTAAACCCTGCCTTCATCATTAACCAACCTGAGATTATGAGTCCTTTGGCAAAGTGGCATAGATCGAAACCAGGCTTGACTGAACGCTTTGAATTGTTTGTCAACAAGCATGAGGTATTTTTCTCAGTTGCATCATTCATACTTTTCATTCCCCTTCAATTCATCTGCTACTTACACTTCGATTTGCGCCTCTTATATTGTTTGATATTATGTGACTGCTCAGCTTTGCAATGCATACACTGAATTGAATGACCCTGTTGTACAACGCGAACGATTTGAATCACAACTCAAGGTAACCCACATCATTTTGCAGTTTGCAATGTCAGTCTAATGACTGGAAATTATACCTGAAAGCAATTTGTTTCCAAATTTCAGGATCGACAATCAGGTGATGATGAAGCAATGGCTTTTGACGAAACATTCTGTACGGCACTTGAATATGGATTGCCTCCTACTGGTGGATGGGGAATGGGTATTGATCGGTTAGCTATGTTGTTAACTGATTCACAGAACATAAAGGTTTGTGCCAAATCACCTCTTCATATTTTATTTTATTTGCGTGTCCACATGTTTGCTTGCCAATACTGCCACACTCGCTACCATGTCAGCACGGGGATTTAATTTTCATCTATCACTCATATTTCTGCTTGCTTTTTGGGGGCAGGAGGTGCTTCTCTTCCCTGCCATGAAGCCTCAGGACGAACCGTCTGCTAAAGGTACTTCTCATCCTGACTCCTGAATCCTACTAATGCTTTATTTAATTCCTCTTGCATTGCCACCTCCCCTTTCTTCTCACCATCATAGGATATTTTGGCTGTATTTAGCTAGATGCGACTGCATTCTTATTTGTTGTAATTACCCTAAGCACCTACAGGGATAGAGGTTACACAGAAAGATGCATAGTTCAATCTACTTGTAGACTAGAGATGCATGTTTCACCAACTCAGTTTTACTTTCATTTGCCATTTAATACTTGTTTTTTGTTACCGCAGCTACTTAGGCTGTCTGAAATTCTGAGATCTGGAGCATGAACCTTCGGTCAGTTATAGAGGTGGCTGTGTTGTCACCTTCAGGATTTTTTTCCCCACCCGACTGATAATTATTTGAAATTTATCTTTGGACTCTTAACGTAGAAGGGCTTGAAATGGTATTCGATGAGCTCATTAAATATATAAGATGTGCTTTTGTTACAGTTCTTGACTATGAGTTGCATCATTTAATTTGGAGATTGGTTTTTTTAGTTTTATTATTATAAAAAAAAGCATTAAAAGAGTTACACTGATGGGGGCCACTTTGTCTTGTGTCGATTTATGTGGAAATACCATTTATATGATAAACGGTGAATCACCTCAAAACTATTTTTTTCAGCTTTCACATCCTTGAATCTTTCTTTTATTTGATTAAGTCTTTCTTTTTTATCAGGTATTTTTGCTTTCTATTTAACAATTCTTGTCTGGTCTTTACAAAATTGATGCTCAGTGAACCATTTTTATAAACACTCCAGAAGATGAATTTTTTTTTTAAATGAAAATACATCATAGAAAAAAGGTAATACATTGTGGGTTGTAATAGTTAAGGTATTTTTTTCCTCATCATCTTTCATCTTTAATTTTATTTACTTATTTTTGATTTAGTTCTTGATATCAAATATGTGTTTATTATTGTAGTAGTTTTTGTAGTTGTGATTCGAAAAACAAGAAAAATATTTTTAATTATAGTTTTTTGAAAGGTAGGTTTTTTAAACAATGTTTTTAGATAAAACTATTATGATAGATTTTTGTTTATAAAATAAATAAAAATAGGTGAAAGAAGATTATTTTAACTTTTATAAAATTAAGGTTTGAAATGTGAAGGTTTTATGTAAAAATTAAAAGTTATTTGGTTAATTAAATATTTTTTTGTGGTTAGACATAAAATAAAAACCAATTAAAATTTTAGTGATTCAATTTCAATCTAAAATAAAATTTTCTTGATAATAAAAATTTAACACTTGCACCATATTTTTTTTATATTGAGAAAAAACAAAATGCTCCATCCTTTAGGTAATCAAACTAGTTTAAACAAAGCTCATTTGGATTGTGAAAGTCTCCCCGAGGCACAATGCTATAGACAGATTGAGCTTTTATTCAAAAACCCATGGAACTTGGTTTTTTTTATTGATTACAATCATTAACAAAACACTAAAGGTATTGCTAAATTATTATAGTAACATTTATAAGACACTATTAAAGTTGTGTTGTGTTTTTTATTTATTTAATTTCACTATTTAACAACTTAATTTTTTTTTAATTCTTCTTTTAATATTATAATATTTTAAAAATTGTACTTCATAATTATTTTTTATTCTTTTTTTGTTATGTTTTATAGTGATCTTATGGGTTTAGTGTGTTTTTTTTTCATGATTTCAAACTTCAACATAGATTAGTTGGAATTGGGGTTTTATAATTCTTTTTATTTGTTTTTTATGAATTTATAATGATCTCATGACTCAGGTCGTGAGTTTAACATGTTAATTTGTTGTTTTTTTTAATTGTATTTTCTAGTTGATATTTTTTTATTGATTTCATCATTCAACATTATATTAATTGAAAATTAGGCTTTGTAATTTTTTTTACATGCTATAGTTTTATCTCGATCTCATAACCCGACGAGGTTGGTAAGTTGATTGAGGTTGGCTTTATATATATTTTTCTTGGTCTTTTTTAATCAAATATTTTTTTAATGGGGATTCATAATTTTTTTTCAATTTTTTTCTATGTTGTTATTCCAATTTCATAACTTGGATTGCAAGTTTAGAATATCTAAGTTGACTGAGTTTAGTTTTTTGTTATTTTCTAATTGATTATTTATTTTTAGTTTTACCCTCCAACAATTCAATCTTCTGTTTCTTTTTTATTTATTTTATCTTTCAATAATATGTTATTTTGGGGATTGAGTTTCATAATTTTTTTTCAATTTGTTTTTTTGTGGAGATATTGTGGTCTAATGGATTTATTTTTATTGTTTTCTCAATTTCAATCTTTAACATTAGATATGTTAGAATAGAAGCTTTATAAATTTTTTTATTTGTTTTTTATGAAGTCTTTTGATTTCATGATTTTGGTTATAGGTTTAATATGTTATCCTAATTGATTTGATTTTTTTTTTGGTTTTTTTAATTGATTTTTTTTTTATTTTTCATTGGTTGGAAACTAGATTTTATAGGTTTTCTATTCTCTTTATAAATTTTAAGAAAGTGATTTTGGTCCCTATACTTAACAAATAGGCCTGAAAAATAAAATCCCAGGAAAATATTTTGCAATCAAGTTACTATATGATCACTTTTACAGTGGTATCCGTTATAGGGTTAAAAAATAAGAGTGAATTATTGCAAAAGTAATTATTACAAGGACAATTTTTTAAGTGTAAAAGTTAATATTGCATGGATGATTGGTTACAAAAATGAAAAGGAGGTAATCATTACAAGAGTAATTAGTACACGTGCTTGGTACCAGTGTAAATGTTCAAAGGTAAAAATATTTTAATATTTCTTAAATTTAATATTTTTTAAAAAATCAACAAATTACCTTATACAAATAAAACTCAAATCCTAAGAAATACAATAAGACAATAGAAAAGGTTAGGTGGATAAAACCTTGTAAAAATCTCTCGTTTGATCATTTCTTTTCCAAAATCAAAGACATTTTTATTTTGCATTATCTATTTATTTACTCAAAAAATGCTTTTATTGGTGAATATTATATCCCTCAATGAACATTATGTCCATTGATAATAATAACAACTCGGATAAATAAATAGATAATATATTTTGATACTATTTTGGTTAATAATTTTTAACTCATTTTGATTTGACTTGTGTGTTGATACATGAGGTTGTTGGGCATCTTATATTTGTTGAATTATTCCGAAAACCCAACTTCTTTTCTCGAGCCTCAATATTTCTCTGTATGCCCAGGTCTGGTGCTATATGGGCTAAAGCTTTTTGAACCTTTCAGTTTTCATGTCCATGGTCTTCTTGTAATAGAACTTTAACTACAGGCCTCACAAAAAAACAAAGAAAAACAAAAAAAAAAGCCTTCCCAGTGGACACAGAGCCAAATTTTCAAAGAGAAAATTTGGAAATATATTCTCATATCAAAAAGATTAAAAAACAATGAAAATATATATATAATTCAAAGAAAAAAAATAATTTTTTTCTTACATGTGGCCCCGCAGCTAAAACAAAAAACAGGCAGTAAGTCCTCTAAGAAAAAAAATAGTAGCCCCCCCAGTTATCGGGGGCAGCTAAGAAATCCGAGATTAATTTTAAGATTTTGTCTGATAAACTCTTGCGGCTATATATGGAGTGATTTTAGGGCAACGTTCTAAACGAGAGCAGATTTGGTATCTTGAGCAGTCCAAAGACTGTCTTTAGTGGGGTTTGGTAAGAAAATCCACAATTTTTAGACAAAATATTAGTAAATCAAATGCGCACGATCCATGATTTGAAACCAACGACTGTTATTTTGTACCTCTTTGGACTTACCAGCAGTGTTACTCCGGTAGCCACCTGATTTATTAAAGCACAAGATAGCTTTACGGTGTGGATGATGATGTCGAGTGAGAAATTCTACAAGTTATTTATTGGGTTTATTTAAAAAAAAAAAGAAGATAAATACAAAGAGAAAATAAAAAAATAGAACCTAGGAAGAATATTTTCTTCTAAAATTTCAAACACTGAGAGCGACAAACATCATGAAAAAACAATCAACATTGGCGCTCCGATTCTCCATTCAAATTGTGAATTCCATTTTAGAACCAAATCCCATTCCATCATTCCCACCAAGACCCCTTGCTTATTTGCTGGCCATAAGATTACGACTTTCCCACTTCGCCAAGTCCTCTCTTTCGCAGCAAGAAGAACAAGAACCTCAAGCACCAAAACCTCAAATCCAGCCACAAGTTGCAAAGCCACAAAACAAGCAGCAAGTCTTTCAATTTCAAACAAAATAATAGATTTTGAATCGTGGGTTTTTCACTTCATGACCTAAATTCTTACCTTTATTTTGTTTCAGGCAGGGACAGAGCAAAGAATTTTAGTTTGTCGGAGTCAAATTAGAGAAAAAAAAATCTTAGAAGCGGTCAAATGTTTTTTTTTTATTCTTAAGATTAAAAATCTAATTTATTAAAGGAGGTGGCCGAAAAAGATTTCTTTCCTTGCAGGGCCTCTGTCCCTGTCAGCCCCTCTTCCTTCGAGATCAAAACTTATAGATGCTTCAATGCGATTGATTCGCCAACAGTTGGATACTTATTAGCAGGCAGTAGAAGTGATCATGCGTTGCGATTATCAGCAGCTACGGCAGAAAATGCGTCGTGAAAGAGAGAGTTAAATGTTGGCCAACGGATAACCAAATTTGGGATCGATTTAGGTTTAGTTTAGATTCTGAAAATGGATCATTTTAATTTCAAAAGAAGAGAAATCGTTAATTCAGAAGAAGACATGTAAGACTAAGATAGTGAAGACAACTCATTGTTAACAACAAGAGTGAAATTATTTAATTTTTAATTGAGAAAAACATACATAAAAATAGTTTGAGTAATATGACTTAACTCATTAAAGTTGTGATTCGGGTTATATAATTAATTAGGTTCAATTTTATTTTTAAATTCACATATAACTTAAATATATTAAAAAAAAGGGTTGAAAAGAAGTCTAGTAGTGCACCCTGGTTTTTTGAAAGGAAAATCACAAGTGTGTGGCCTTAAGCATAGGCTCGTGTGCATGACCTTGCTATTTTTTTATTTAAAGAAGTGAATGACCTATCGCCTGCCTTTATATTTTTGAAAAAAATGACAAACGACACATTGTCTATCAGCTCAGATTTTAATTGAAAAATCAGTGCTATGAGTTTTTTTATCCAAAAAACTCATTTTCAACCTAAAAACTCCCTACAAACATTCTTAGAACATAAAAAAACCGACCTCTCAACCTAATAAGCTCAAAAAACAGTCCAGATTACAAAATCAAATCGAATAAAATATCTCATCTTGGACCTAGATTTGGTTTTTTAGGCTTTAAATAACTATCAGAAGACTCCCTTCACCTGATGGAACCTGTTGACACTAATATTGTTAACCATTTTGGTGATTGAAATAGATGTTAATGACAAACCTTTTCTTTCTATGCTAGAATTCAGTGAGCTCTCTGTACTGAAAATGATGAAAATAAAATTTGACATTAAAATTGAATTTTTGAAAACTTAAGGGATTGATCACCTATTAAGTTAAAAAGATGGGGGACCAAACTAAATTTTTTGAATGAAATTCGAATCTGCCACCTATTTTGCTTGTGTTTTTCATTTTGGTCCTATGTTTTTTAATTTCACCCTCTCTTAAAAAAAACTGATTTGTTATTAATTTAGAGGTACGAAAGAGTTTAATTGTATAAAATAAAAAATTAAGGATCAAATTAAAAATGTTAAAACATCACTATTCCAATCAACAATGATATATAAGATGATGTATAAGAGAATGAATATAGTAAAACAACTGCCCCTTTTAGTTTCTTTTAATGTAGTTACTTAATTACATCATTGTTTTGTAACCTTTGTCCCTTCCTACAATGGATGTATCATGCTTTTTGAGTGGCCTTTTTAGTGTATACGTAGTCACTTAATTACATCAATTTTTTTTAATTTTTTTTATACTTTTGTCCCTTCCCAAAAATGGAAGTATATATCATGCTTTTTTATTCCCCCTCCCCCGTTTTTTTTATTTTTTGGTAGAGGATCATGCAAGCAATTTTGTTAGAAGCAGCAAGATAGCTACATGTAACTGGTCCAAGAATAGGTGTTTTAAATGCATGAGGCTTCCCTTTTCATTTATTGTTAAAGATAAAACAGGGAGTGTACGTGTCCCAAAGGAGTGGACATCTGACATCAAAAGCAGGTGCTCATTTTGATGCCTTGCTCTAACACCTTCTATCTTTTCTTGTTATTATTTTATCATGCTAATCCACTTGTTTAATCCCATTTTTTCTCATCCATTAAATTAAATTCTTTTTCGATATAATTTAAATAAGCTCTGTCTAGATTAATTCAAATGAATATATTAGAAGATAGATAATTTATAATAAATTTCATGCAAATTAATTGGTGGGGGTGTTTGGATATCTTCCTCCCAACAAAACACGCACAAAGAAAATCAAATGCAGAATCCTGAGGGGTAGCTCAATTCATCAGGTCTTGGGTTTGCTCTTCAATGGTTACGAGTTCAAGTTTCTTCAGTGTCACTGATAGCTTAGATGATCATTAATTTTAGAATCTGTAAAATTAATCAAGAAGTACATAAGTTACCTGGATATTCATATTAATAATAATAAAAAAAAATCAAACGCAGAAAACCTCATTGAAAACATAACTAATATGATATGACCATAACCAAACACAAAGCGAAAACATATATCCTGTGGACATGGAGCCATAACCAACTAGGTAGCTAGATGGGTATCGACTGGTTGCAGAATTATGGCCATCAAATGAGAAAAACAGAAGAAACTTGATCAATGACAAAGACAGACAACGTGTAATAAAACCACTTGGCTAGTGGATCTTGTGCACTTTCCATGTTCTCCATTACTTCAAGCCATTGCAGCGCCTGCTGATTCAAAGCATCCGACCAAATACCATTTAATTTGCAAGAAAGCCTTTACACTGCATTAAAGTCTAAAGGCTATATAGATACTGCTGAAGAACAAGTGTAGCTATGGTTTTTTTTTCTCCACCTGTATCATTTTATTCTTGAAACAAGCCATGCTCATTTTCAAGAATCTCTATAATGAGGAAAGGAGTAAAAACAAACTGCACCACCCAGAATAAAGCACTGGTGGACACAAATTGGTGGGTATAATCACTTGTAATCCCAAAGGAGATGCTTAGTTTCTCTAGTGGCAATAATTCGCGGTCTTTTCTCTTTAGTCTATTCTTCTGATGGTCATTTTTGTATATATCCTCCTCTTTTCTTTTCTATTTAATATTAGGTGGAAGCTTTCTTTGCTAGTGCCAAAACAATCAGGTGGGACAAATGGGATGGGGCTCTGGTGAGAATATTAATTTATATAGAAAAAGTTTTCCTAAAAAATAAAATTGTCATGGAGTTGAAAGATGCTGGTCCAGCACGTTGCGGGTTTCAAAAGGAGGAGGAAAAAAGAGAGGCCATTTGCCTAGTCTTTCACCAATGCACACCAGACTTTGGAAAATTATCTATTCATGCTTTACTTGGTGCATGTTTGGCAATGAAGCTTAACCTATTTTGTTTTTGTTAAAATTTGATTTTTTTTTTGTTTTTTAGCATTTTAAAATCATTTTAATATATTAATATTAAAAATAAATTTTAAAAATAAAAAAATATTTTAAAAAATAACACATACCATCACGTTGTCAAATATTTTTTTAAAACTATCTTCATAAGATATATCCTAAGTTATTGGAGATAAATCAGTAGAACGGCTGCCTTCTCAAGGCTTCGATTTATTCTTCTGGAAACCATGGATTAATGAAACAAAACACTATGAAATAGTTTTCTAATAAGGTAAAACAAATGTCTTAGTTTATTTCTTAGAATTGGCTTCCTTCATTTTTCATCAATATAAAAACACCCACAAAGGAATAAATTAGGCACCATATTAATCGTTTCTAAAAAAAATAAAAATAAAAAGGTCGTAAAGATAAAAATTGTCTTCACCGATTTGGCCGTGCAAAAGTGGCCGTCTTCAATGCCTAGTACCCCCACAGGAATGCCACCAGATCGGTGGTCGACTCCCATTTTGCCGTTCATTAATTCCTTTGCTGAGTTCATAATAGTATAAACACAACCAGTCCAGAATCAAGGCCTCCTCTTTGTTATATTTTCAAGTTTCAATTTTGCCAGACGCATGGAGTGCCTGTAGGAATGATTTCAAGGTCAAACCCTACAAAGCTAGAGACCCACACTAGGTCATTCATTATTACACAGTTCTAATAATTACATGCCCTTTCAGCTCGATCGTTGACTTGTATCATTTGATCTTCAACAATTTTTCATCAGCATCAAGACGGGATAGTTTCTTTGTCATTTCAGTTACCATCACATCAATTTCATTGGTGATTGACGATATCAAAAAATAACTTATTTTTTTAAAATATAAATATTAGACTACCGCATCATTATTTATAAATCAATTGATAATTTTATCCCAAAAAACTATAATTTTTATAAAAAGAATTATTTAATTGAAAAATCTCTTAAATATTCTTTTAATAAATTGATTTAAAAGACACTTTTTTAATCAAAAATTACAAAAAAAGTCAAGAATACTTCAATATATATATATATATATATATATATATATATATTAGACTACAAATCATTTTTTAATTGATTTTTTTTATAACTTCTAGTGACTAGAAAATCAGAATTTAAATTTTTTGATTTCAAAAATATATTTTTTCAATCTTTTTTCACTTAAAATTACTTAAGAAGCATTCTAAAACCTTTAATAAACTCATTCAAAACAAAAAATAAAAGTATATTATCACTCTAAAAAACCAAAATCAAGTTGAATAAAAAACTTTGCAATTTCTTATTTACTTTTTCAGACAAAGCTGAGAAACATCATTTTTTTTTGAACTTTTCTCTTATAGACAAATCTATTTACACAAAAATTAGTTTTTTTAGTGGTCAAAATATAATCAACCAACTATTTTCTCTATCTATTTTTTTTTAGTGACTATCTTTCCTCTCAAATTTTAGAGACTGAAACTTGAAATAAATAACTCGATTTTAGAACACCTTATAAATATTTAAAAAAAGATTTTTTTTGTTTTTGTGTTAAATTTGATTCATATTGTTTTTTTTTCACTTTATAGAACCAAATTTTATCAAGCATCAATTTAGTTTTGTAATAATTATTGAAATCATATGAACACGCTATGACATGTAAATCGTAACAAATTATAATGCATAAAACCGTATTAACATAAAATGAAGAGATAAATTGAAGAAATAAAAAAAGTTCGTATCTAGATGATTTTGCAAGGAAAAAAAAAAGGCCGACTCAAGTAACAATATACACAATACAGCTAAGTGCTTTTGAATAGAAAAGAAACAGTAAAATACCAAAGTCTTTTACTTTTACTAGTTCTATAATATAATATAATATAATTATAATTATCATGCACGGTTGTTGTTCCTACCACGGGTGTTGCTTTTTGACTGTCCGCTATATCTCCAATCTGATTTTGCTAAATAAGTATGACAGCATTTGATTTACACGATCAAGTTACTGATCACACAAAGCAAATTCGAAATTGTCTTCGATGTCTTAGAACACACGCAAGTATAATATACAATCAATTGTCTTAAGACTGAATAAAATCTATGACGAAGAGTGTTATGACGTGGAGGCGTTGAAATGCAGAGCTGTCTCTTAAAAATAAGGAGAGTATTTGATTTAATTATAAATTTATGATTAGAAGGAGTTGTTATTTACTATCATGTTCACTAAAAAAATTATGATATGTAAGAGTTTGATATGTAAGAGTACTTAATCCATGGTAAACTACATCGTTTAGTGATTTGTTAATCTAAAACAAGTTTCTATTTGTTGGTCTCATCTAAGGTTCAAGACAGATCTTTTTTGGTGAGTAAATTTTTACCTTGTCGGGTTAAATCTTAACAATTTCAAAGTCCAGTTTTTAGTAATGCATTTATTTTCTACTTTTGTATCTTTAATACTTGAGGATATATTTTACAATATAATTTATGCCCTCAAATATTAAAGTCTACAGCTAAATCCTAACACTCTGAATATTAATTAAACAAATTAATTGTTATGAGATTTTTGGTATTTTGATCAAATCATAATAAATAATCATAAACTGGTTACGATATCCATTTTGCATAATAAAATACGATTTTTATAGAAAATATAAGCGATAAACCTTTATAATGTGGTAATATGCACAAAAACAAAACATATATGTTGTGTTTTTGAAATGAGGAATTCTTTTGAAATGTTTTAGATTTTTTTGAAGTTTCAGAGAAAAAAGAGTTTTTTTAATTTTATATTTTACAGTGTAAGTCTATAGCCCAATATTAAATGAAATTCTTGAAAAAAAACATGCTTTTGTTTTTTTATGGAACAAAGGGTTTTAAAAAAATTGGAGAAAAATCATATATTTTTTAATATCAGGTCTATATCTTATAGCGTAAGTTTACAATATGATATTAGACAAAAATATTGGGAAAACATATGAAGGGTCCACAAATAATTTCAAAATGATCCCTGAATTTTTTTAGATTCTTTTTTATTTTTATGGGTTTGTTTGACTATACACATAAATATAGAAAAATTAAAACTAAAAGGAAAAGCTTAGTAAATGCGCTCTTAACCTAAAATCGGAGGCAAATAAAATTCTTTAAGGGTGTGTTTGAAAAACACGTCCTAAGAAGCCATACAAAGCTTTATATCTTAAGAAAAAATGGGGCGTGCTGAACACACTCAACCATATAGGATAGGCCTATTGGGTTTGAGGCCCAAACCTGTATATGGGTTGGGCTTAGGCTTGACCCAACTCATTTTGCTGGGCTAAAAAATGGCCTAACTAACCTTTTTTTTTTAGATGTGGGCTGAAACAAGGGTCTAGTCCATTTTAGCCACCACTGGCTTGACCTAGTGGTGGCTGCCAGTTACGTGAATTATTCTTTGACATTACTAGTATGTTATGACATGCCTCTAAAGAAGATAACATGAGAGAGAATGAGAGCAGAAACTTATATGGGTTGAATGAGGGTGTTTTTGGTTGGCTCACAGTTGAGTTGTTGATGGTCCACAACAGCTGCTGTCTTGAGGAGGTGCTTGTTTGGGAAGTGTAGAGACTGCAATGGAGGGGTAGTTATTCACAATGTGGAGATGAGATTAGTATATGAGTGTGTTTCTTTTGGGTTTTACCAAAATATAAAGCTACTGTGTAGAGGGAGATGTTTTGTTGGTTTTTTTTGGCTTTGAGCAGAATGGAATGGTTTCTGTGTTTTTTTTTCCTTCTCTTTTTTTCAAAGAAAGGCTAGTGTTGGGGTAGTTTTTCTTCGGTTTCCCCCCCCCACCTCTCTTGCATGAAATCTATCCCTATTTATAGGGGTGAAAGGAGCATGAGGGGTCTCGTAAGCATCGTTTATGACTATTGATTCGTCTTGAAAGGATCCCATTCGTTGACCACAAACCAACAACCTGGTCTTACAAAACCAAGTTATAAGGCTGACTGGGTTACGGGATTCAGACCATTTTTAAATTGACTTTTTAGGTGAAAAATTAGCAGTTTTCGACTCGAGAGTGTAGTGCGTTGTCAAGTCACAAGGGTGGCATGTTTATTTTCTTATATGGTAAAGGTATAAGAGAGAGAGAGAGAGAGAGAGAGAGAGAGAGAGAGAGAGAGAGAGAGAGAGAGAGGCTGAAAAGGTGACATTAGAGCTACCACTTCCAGGTTTATTGGAGAAGATGATGAATAGTATCAAGATGACATGTTATCTGACTTTTTTTTTACTTGGCATTGACCAAAATGACGTCATTTTAGTCAAAACGTAGCCAAAATGCACCACTTCATTTAAATAAAATAGTGTCGTTTTGGTATTTAAGGTAAAATTAGGTTTTAAATTTCCTCTTTTCATTCCCATCTCTCAAACTTTCAATTATTTATGTAAGTTCTCAATTAAATTTTGATTCTAAAAAGTAGTTCAATTTCACCTCTGCTAAGTTTAAAAAAACGCTCCCTAAATCCAGTATGTTTTTCATCTTAGTCTTTTATCATGGATATTTTTAATTTTGTTTTTAATTGACATTTAAACTTTTTATTTCTTTAATTTCATCTTTATTTTCAGCTGAATTTAACCCCTGAATTCATACATCTTTTTGCAAAAAAGTCTTTAGTTTTGAATTTATTTAATTTGATCTTTAATTAATTTTAAACTTTAATTTTCTTGTAATTTTATTCATAATTGAGCTTTAAAAATTTTTAATCTGGTCTTCTAAAATTTCAATATCAAAATGAAAAAGGATTTTCTCAGGATATTACTAACATTATGGCCATATTTTTTATTTTACTCTTTGTTGTGGTTGAAGGGAGTGCATGCGAGAGCCGGGAAGGGAACGGGGTTATCAAGTGGGTCCAAGGACCTTCAAGGACAAAGCATGACAGTACATGCGTCAAGAGAAGCTAGCCTTCCCCTTTGAGCTTCCAAAATCTAAAAAGGTAGAACCCTATCAGTGACAATAACTGGGGAATTAAGTAATGTTACAAAGAACTCTTCGGCATCTGATCTTGTTCATATTATTGCATGGAACGTTCTTTGGTTCAGCTTGCTTGAATAGTTTAACATTTGATTTGCTCAAATCTTTTCATCTTTTTATAATGAACAGATTCGTTTAAACTCCTGTTTCATTGGATAAAACTGGGGGGAAAAACAGATAAACTGAGGATTCAAGAAGGGATATTGGTGCTTGCGCATGCAGGGCAGGCAGATCGACCCATAATGATTGAAGAAAACACATGGTGCATGCAACCTGTGTAGCTGTACTTGTAGAAGACGGTGTTTCATGCCAAACTGTCATGACAAATCATGCCATGTAAATGAAATTATGGATCATGCACGATCGACCAAGTGAATCTTTAGGTAGGGATGCAGAATAAAATTAATAAATGTCACATGTTTACATGTTATTTGTGGAGCCTCTTCTGCCTTTCCCTTTGTTAAAAAATACACATTTATTTTCTTGACAGAATTACTCCCCGACTCTTCATGCGTTGAGCTAGGAGAGAATAGCGCAGCTAGCTACCTTATTTTTTGTTTTAAAGTAATTTTAGAATCTGAGATTGCGGTCAAAATATTGTTTGTTAAAAAATTAATTTTTTATTTAAAATTAAATTTTTTATGTGTTTAGATTGCTTTACTACGTAAATATTAAAAATAATTTTTTTAAAAAAATATTATTTTAATAAATCCCTAAAAAAATATTTTAAAAAATATTTATTATTACAATGTTAAACACACACCCGTTCGTAAGATTATTTCATCGGTGATGTGCATGATGGATGCATTTAGTCTTAATATTAATCCATCAAGTAAAAATCCAACAAAGTTAAAATAGATGATATCATATATAAATAAGATTACAGCAATGTCAAGGTTGTATATTATATGTTTCATAAAATAGGAAATTAAAGAATAGAAAATTAGTCTAAAAAGAAGTAACGGTATTGTTACTGGAGGCTTCAAGATATCAAAATTACTAAATAATCTGAAAAATCCTCCGACCATTTAGATGTTGGGAATTCCGACCGGTGATGTTCTGATATTTGCTCATCGGAGGCTTAAGCACACTGACACAATATTTTACGTGGTTCGGCAAAACCGCCTACATCCACGGGAGAGGTTCATTTTATTAGAGATAGAGAAAGGATACAATAAATACATGTAGAGGAGGAGGATTACATCCACTCTACTCAACTCATCAACTCTCTTGCTGCATTTGCAGCTGCTGCAATGGCAGCAAGGTTGTTGCCATTGCAGCCCCTCACTTTCTCTCTTCTTCTCTACATTTCTTACAACTCTCACACTCTCATTTTGCTCTCTAATGTATGCCTCTATTTATAGGCATCTATGGCAGCTCATCTTGCTCTTTTGTCATCAATGGTGGCTGCCAAACTTACCAAACTTTGACATTAGACAATGGTTGTTGGCTGCCACCAACAACCCACCATTTCAGCCATCTTCTTTGACAATGGTGGCTGCTGCAATTGTGGGTTGTTGCACATTAATGGCAACCAACCTAACAATCACCCCCTTTGCCATTCATGTGGGGCAACTGTCCTCTTGCTTCTTCGGCACAGGCTTGCATCTTGCAGCTCTTCCAAGCTTACCATTCTGAGAGCGTCTGTGGCCGAGTTTACAGGTACTCGCCAAACCTTTCAATCATCAGAGTTACCAAAGCACACCTTTTCTCACACAAAAGGATCACTACAACCAGATAGTCTGTCACTTCACATCTGAAGAGTGTTAACGCTTGTCTCTGGAACACAACATTCCCCTTCGAGCGTATCAACCATGCTCGGTCCGGAATGATTCATCAAGCCTTACACCAAGGCTTACAACACCCCCTCAAACAGAAATTTCTTTTTCCAAGTACGACAATCATTATTTGAGTATCTCAATATGATCACGAGCTTACCACTCTTCAAAGAGTCTACTCATCCAGGAGTTGCGCCTGCCCTCTGTTCCACCCTAGGAACCACGCCTTACTTCTCCTTGAGTCTCTCGCTCTTAGTCGTAAGAGTCTAGGTAGCTCTCCACCTTTAACCATGGGGGCAGCCCATTAAAGGTTGATTCATATCTGTCTTCATACTCTGAGTATTACAATGCCATTACCGAGCTCACCACCTTGACAAGAGTCAACTCGTTCTCGGAACCTGCGCATGCCCTTCTGCTTCTTCGTAGCAACCGCGTCTTAGTGCTCCACAAGTCACACACTTATTGTCCAAGGCAAATGTCTTCTAGCTCATTGATCTTTAGCATGGGGGCAATATCCATGAAAGTCAATCCTGCATTTGTCTCCATACTCATCATAGCCACTTCATTGGCTATACACCTGTCCACTCATATCTAGCCATCACATTGGCTTTGGGGCGTTCTGAACTGGGCTTACATTGTGGCCCACACACCTTCTCCTTAGGTGTCTCCGCTCGTCGTCATGCAGCGGTCTAAACTGGGGCTTCTATCACGGCCCTCACACACCGTCCATCTAAGGTGTCTTCACCTTTCATAGGTGGTTGCATCCTCCTTCAGCTGAGATGCTTCAAAGTGGCTCCAGAATTCTCTACCACCATGTGCACTATGGGAGAGATAGCTGCCACTAATCACATAGAAAGAGAAACTTGCGGTATACTCCTCGCAATCCTCCACCTCGATTTCTATGTTTGGAGCTTCTATGCCTTTCTGCTTGACAGCTCCACCTACACCAACTCTCTTTGGTGTCTTCGCCTTTCGTCATAGGCGGTCGCCTTTTATCACAGGCGTTTGCACCCCTTTAATTAGGTGCCTCTACAACAGCTCTCTTTCCATCCTTGCATGCATTGGAAAGGTCTTCGCCTGTTGTCTTCATCAAGAGCATAAGAGACTTCCTGTTGTACAAACTTTAACAGTCTCTGCTCTGAGCTTCATCTGGGAACTCTTCTTCTCCTTGCACCTATTGTCTCATTACAGTACCTCGTTGGATCCTACGGGTACTCCTGCACAATCTCCGTGTGCCCTCGTGCAATTTCTGTTCTCCAGATTTTCCCCTATTCCTTGCTTATGTTTGACAGCAGCTCATCCTGTCACAACACCTGTCCAAGTCAAAAATAGGGTGCCAATCTTTATCCCCTTGCTGTATTTCTCTTCCATTATCAGGGTCTTTATCAATTCTCCCCTCGAGAAATCACAGTCACTGAATCTAATTTCTTTGGAGAAATCACCACTTCATCAGATCCTTGAACCTTCGGAACCCAACTGTTCCCTTGTGCCGTCATCCTGCTAGTCTTCAACTGTTTCATTACAAACTGCTATATATACGAAAATAGTACCGTATGGATAATCCTTCCACTAAGCAAGTTCCCAGGAAAGATTGGAGGGGTCACACTGGTCCCGCTTAAAACCCAATCTCCTAGACAGAACTTCTCAGGCCATATCTATCCATCGTACTGTCTTTCCGTATATACAACCATTTGCTAGCTTTGTTGCGGCTTTCCTTTACAAGTAATCTGGAATATACTAGTTTAATACATGATTTCTCAACATCTGGCGAGACTACCAGTTCTTAGATTCGTCAAGATTGGTCTTCGTCAATTTCACTCTACACCTCAAATTGTCCAGTTGATCGGGTGTCCAGAGTGTCCCAATTTTGCCTTCCCTCAAGGCAATTAAAATTCTTTCCACTTAGCATTTTAGCACATGTAATTGGGTAAACATGTGCACCTTCTTCTTCTTCTCTTCAACGACCACTATGATGACCTTCAGATGCCTCCTGATCGGGCAATCTCTCTTTAATAATTCACCACCACCACTTTCGGTCTCAAATCTCAACGATCGGACCGTACCATTGCATCCGGAACGATCAAATTAGCTAGAAACAAGTCTGAAATCGTCCAAATCGCATTTTAGACGGCTAAGATTTGATCAAAACATTTTTGGCCTAATCAACGGCTCAGATTCAATCTCTGATCCGGTTGCACGTAGGATCAGCTACACTGGATCCTGTCCCTCGGCTCGCGGCTCGGCTCGGCTCAACTCGGCTCGGCTTGGCTTGGCTTGGCTCGGCTCGCGGCTGATGACGTGGCAGGTGGGTCCCACGTTGCTGACGTGTCTGCTGACTGGTCGATGATGTGTCTGTTGACCGTCGCTAAAGTGTCTGCTGACTTTCGCTGACGTGTCTGTTGACTGGCGCTGACGTGTCTGTTGACTGACGCTGACGTGGCACGCTGACTGGGCAGTCTCTTCGCCGGCCCGTGCGGCCGTTTTCCGACGTCCGATTTTGACGCCGTTTTCACCAGTGGCTTCGTCTCGGCCTCCTCTACACAGTGGTATGGTCAAAACACAATTTTGACAACTTTCATTTTTGAGCAAAAATCAAACACCACTTAAAACCATGTGCTCTGATACCAATTGTTGGGAATTCCGACCGGTGATGTTCTGATATTTGCTCAAAGGAGGGTAAGGCACACTTACACAATATTTTACGTGGTTCGGCAAAACCGCCTACATCCACGGGAGAGGTTCATTTTATTAGAGATAGAGAAAGGATACAATAAATACATGTAGAGGAGGAGGATTACATCCACTCTACTCAACTCATCAACTCTCTTGCTGCATTTGCAGCTGCTGCAATGGCAGCAAGGTTGCTGCCATTGCAGCCCCTCACTTTCTCTCTTCTTCTCTACATTTCTTACAACTCTCACACTCTCATTTTGCTCTCTAATGTATGCCTCTATTTATAGGCATCTATGGCAGCTCATCTTGCTCTTTTGTCATCAATGGTGGCTGCCAAACTTACCAAACTTTGACATTAGACAATGGTTGTTGGCTGCCACCAACAACCCACCATTTCAGCCATCTTCTTTGACAATGGTGGCTGCTGCAATTGTGGGTTGTTGCACATTAATGGCAACCAACCTAACATTAGATTCAATTTTTTTCCCCCCAGCTTCCATAGTTTTCCTTAATTAGTTTTACAATACAGAAGACAAGTTAAAAGAGGACAATTTAATTAACATACAAAAGCTTTTTAAAAAATTATGTGCTTAGATAATCCACTGTGCCAGGAGCGCCTTTGGAACACTTCAAGCTTTCAAATAAATTAATGAGATTTCGAATTATCATATTCCTATACAATTTAATTAGTATAGAAAAGAAAATTTTATGAAATTTTAATTTTTTATGAAAATCTAATCACATATATTGATAAATAAAATACGTAAAAATTAATAGTTATTCAGACGAAATTGTAATTTTTTTTTTATTTTATGACTTGAGAAATTAACCATCTTTATTTATTTAAAATTAAATAAAAATAAAAAAGCTCATTTTCTTTTTATAGAAGTAATAAAAGTAAAATGAAATAAATGAATCAATTTTAAATGTTACTTGAGATTAAATCAAATATATTGATTATACATGTTTTACTGGTCGAAGTATCTTTAATCTAGTTTTGTACATAATAGACTACGTTCTTATCTCGTTGAATTTTCTAAATAGTTCTTAATTACCCAGTGAGTTTCTAATTTTTTTTCTTTAATATATATATATATTGGCACATAAATTTACTTGATTATATATGCTACGAAGATATTACCACGTGAAAACTGACTTTTCTACACCTAAAAACTGGATTGGGAGAGTCCGGCTGGCCATGCCGTATGATCAAATACGATTAAAAATTGGATTCCTTTTGACTCTTAGAGCAAGCCAGTTCTGAATTTGTTTCTGAAAACTATTTCTTAGGACTAAATTAATAAATAAATAAATTAAAACAGTAGGATTAAGGGAGAGGAGTGGTTCTTAATTTATGACTTAATTATATAACCATTTAATGAGAAAAAGGATGAACATTATATATATATATATGTTAAGGAACCTCACCATTGACGAGCAACGTAAATGAGTTATGACAGGGGTTTTAACGAAAACAAAACGTGCCGTAAGCGCCGAAGAACACATGCTGTGGTGCTATGTTTTTTCTTTAAATGTTTCTCTACACTAAACTGACTTGCATTATTCCATATTATAGTCTTAAAATTTTACCTGGAGAAGTCCCCAAATGGCCAGAGCTTCTTAAATGGCCATCAAACCTTTTATATTCATCACACAGTTGACTTCCAAAATAAAATAAATCAAGACAAGAATAAATCTTGGCCCTCCGATGACCTGGTCTCCCTTATCGAAACTGGATCCCTAGCCCCATCAACCGTCTGTTGTTTTCCTCGTCTCTCCCGAGAGTACGCCTCTTGAACGGTTCTATCGGGGGAGGGAGAGAGACAAATTCTGTACTGGATATTTTCAAGAGCACATTTCTCCTCTCGATAAAATATCAAACCTTCTTCGATAATCACCCTTTTAAATTATGGGAAGCAATGAGTTAACTTGAATTTATTCTTTTTAATATTTACAATCCATGGATCGATCCTCTGTATTATCGTAATAATTAGACGTTTAATTAGGACATCGAATTTGTAGCATCTGGCTATATATATTGTGTCGACAATTTCCCAATATCATGCACATGAAATTAGTATAAGGACATTTGAGCAAGGTGCAAGTTGTGTTGAGCAAAATCTTGAGAGGTATAGTTTAATGGGTTAGATTCTGGATTTGCTCTTCAGAGATTATCAGTTCAAGTGTCATAAATCTCAGAGTCACCGAAGACTTACATGGTCGTTAACTTCAGGATTTCAAAAGATTAATCGAAGTAAGCGTAAGCTGGTCCGGACACCCATGGTTAATAATAAAAAGAAAAGTTGTGTTGAGCAAAAACTAGCATAATTAAACTATGATGTTATGCATAATTTGATTGTTGCTCATGTATAACTCGAAAGATGCATAATTTGATTATTGAAGACTACTTCGTTACAAGATGGAGTTTTCCTGTTCGTAATGTGATGATCACCAGCTAGCTAAAACGGCTTGAAGATTGTGAATGCCTGTCGGGCAATATTGGCTTACTTTGGGTCCTGGGAGAATGGAGATTTGAAAATATATTTTGCCTGCTCTTTTTAGACTACTAGAATGTTGTCTGACTAGTGATTAGAATACACGTCGGCCATATAAATTAATATTGGGATCTTACTTGTATAGAATAAACATATATTTGGTTATATTTGCTCTTGGAGTGTCGTACATAGGCATCCAACATCTGGATAGAACATAGTCACCGTAACGCTATTGCTTGGCTTTTTAGATTCAAAGCATTTTGCCAAAATCAAACTGAACATGAAAGCAACTTTGACTGGAAATTTATAAGCAGCTTTCATATGCAGGCTAGAACTGCAGAAACTTCGATCGCTGAGCTCATAAGAATCACCACGCGCTTATTTGATGGGTTCTTTAATTAAATAATGCAGTGTTTTATTTTTTAAAATTTAGGGTTAGAAAGATATTCTTTCATCAATTTTTGCACGTTAATAATTCACGGTTTTATTTAAAAATATAATATTAAATTTCTTTCAATGTACTAGAATGATATCGAGTATGTTTTTAGGATTGTTTAAAGAAAAGAATTAATCTTGTTTGATTTATAAGTTGATTTGAAATTTCGTTTAGTATAAAAGGTTCTTTTTTTGTTCGCATAGATTGCAAGTCGGAAATAATAACCTAAATCAAACTTGATAAATATATGAGATATAAGAATAGGATACCTGTAGAATAAAAAGCATAAAAAACCACAAAAATAACGTCCAATAACCTAATTTTAAAAGATAATTTTTTAAAAAATTAATTTTAAAAAAGAAACATCGAATAAAAAAACTCAAGTTAACTCGGATTCACTCTACTAACCCGCCAACTGCGACATGAAATTGAGATTAAAAAATTAATTTATTAAAAAAAGACCTAGAAAAAAAGAATCAAAGTTAAATAAAAAAAACATTGAAAAAAAACTGAGTCATCCTAGGGTCACTTGATTGAACTGCGACCTAATATAACCTCATAGAGAGGGGAAAAAAAAAGGAAGTCAAAGGCTAAATAGCCTAATGTCAGGATGAATTTTTTTAAAAAAAAAACTTTGAATTTTTTTCTAAACAACTTAGGTCAACTTTACTAACTTGCTATACAGGACAACCTCATAAAATAAGAAAACTATATAAAAAAGGGTATTTAATAGAAATATGATCAAAATTAGATAAAAAATTAAAAGAACGAGGACCAAAATTGAATAAATAAATAAATAAAATAAAATGTTAAGGGACAGTATTGAAATTTTTTTTAAGAGAATGATAAAAAAAAAACAATTAAGAGAATGAGAACTAAAATTGGATAAAAAAAATTAATGAAATAAAGGAAAAAATTGAAAAAAAATCAAGAAAAAGATATATAAAAAAAACAACAACAATCAAAAGAATGAGCACCAAATAAATGAAATTGAAAAAATTTTATCTAAAACAAATAAAGATTAACCAAAAGAAAAAAAACCACAATTGAAAGAATAAATAAATGGGAGGACAAACTCTGAATTTTGGCTGAACCTACATGGATTTCAAGGAGAGGAGAGAGAAAAGAGGGGTCGAAGGAAAAAGATTCTATCAACACGGAACCATCATAAATCACACTACATGTGTCACCTCATCAGCTGCCGCAACTGGACGCTTCCAATGACATGATGATTGGACTCTTTTGGCAACTGAAAGACGTCGCACACGCTGCCTGAAGAGTGTAGGCGTTGTCCATTTATTGTAGCAGACGCCAACCAATTTTTTTTTTTATCTATTAAAAGTCTAATTTACCCCTAATTTATATAAATTATAACGAGAAAACTATGATGAAAATATATACCAAAATACCCTTTGACTTCTTCTTTATTTAATTGTAACGAAGTAATTTTACTATTTAAAAAAGCAAATGGCGCTAAACCCCTCTTATCCTTTAACTTTTTGTCTACTTTTTAAGGGTATTTATATCATTTAATTAGATATATATATAAAATAAACTATTATACCTCAATTCATAAAATAATACCAAATGAAGCTCCCCTGAAGAAGAACATTTTACTCGTATGTAGGCCATTTAAATTTTGAAATGAAGGGAAAAGACGTGATTGCACTGAAGCAATCGATAGTGCAACTGGTCTAGCCCAAGAAAGATGAAATTTAGTTTTTTTTTTTTTTAAATTTTAATATCATAATAATAAGTCCTTAATAATTTTACTTCCTAGGATATGACCTACGTTGTCATGTATTTATTAACTGACTTGATGGAAGATTGCGTGTCCGCTATCAATTAAACATGAATTGTGTCTTTTGTTTGAAATACCCAGCTCCATCCTTTTATTCTGTAAGTCAATAAAAAAATGATTCCAGGAAACAAGTGCACGATATTATAATATTTTTGACAAATTTGTGCCCAAACCATCACTCGAAAAGCTTTCTAACTAGATCCCTAGCCTCATCTAGTGGATGTTATCTATTTAAAACTCACCTTCAAATTTTAACCTCGATGACCTATTGTACAGTGTGTTTAGGAATGTGATTGTACTTGTTTTTTAAAGTATTTTTTTATTAAAAAATATATTAAAATAATTTTTTTTTTAATTTTTTTAATTTTATTTTTGATATCAGTGCATCAAATATCTCAAAACACAAAAAAAATATTAATTTGAATAAAAAAATTAAAAAAAATATTTTTAAAACATAAAAACAAACAAAAATTTAACATTTCAAGAATAAGTTGTCTTGCCATGATATTAGTAAAAAAATTATTTGGATGATGTGTTAATGGGGACTCCAAGTAGAAATTGTTTTTGTTTTGTTTTGTTAGGGATGGAAACAATGAGAATCGGCTAATAATTATGTGACAAAATATGTCCTTTTCCCCATATATTTTAAGTGAAATATTATAATATTATGATTACTTATGTTGCAAGATGCCACTAACAACAGGATAAGCTATTTCTTTACAGAATGTTGACATTTATCGTTGTAATAATTCATATAGTATACAGTATTAGTTTTGTATATTATAACACGAGCTTAGTAGCTTAGTGGGTTAATCTAAATTGATTTGAGGTTTTTTAAAATTATTTTTTTAATTTAATATTGTTTTACTATCCATCATTCAAAACTAGATTATTTAAGAATTAAACTTCATAGTTTTTTTTTGTTTGTCTTCTATTGAGTTATTTCATTTATATGATTTGGTTCATAAAATTTAGTTGACTTGTTGGATTTTCTTGTTGTTTTTCTAGTTTTTTTTAATTGATTTTTTTTTTAAAGTCACTTTTCTACATTAGATTTATTTGGAGTTGGGCTTTAATTTTTTTTGTTTTTTGTTGGCTTATCTCAATCTCATTACTTATAAGCTTATATATTTGGTATACTTACTTAGATTGACTCATGTCAGGTTTTTTTTTTTTTTCATTTGATTGTTTAAAGTCATTGCTTAGTGTTTTTTAGTTTAGTAACCGTTTTTTCATTCAGGTTCTCATATTTCTTTTTGGCTTAAATTCATTTATTTATTATTGTTATTTGTATTTTTATTATCTAATTAAATTATAGTAATTTTTTTTGTTAGATCCATGTTTCTATTTTTAATTTTTTAAGATATGTTAGCATAATCCGAGCTTTTTTTTTAAATGATTAAATAAGAGTATTAACCCGCGGCATAACATGAATATAAATATAGTAATAACTAAACAATATTTAGCCGTTTAAACCGTCATAAAAAAAAAAAACACAATAATCAATAAAGGAAGCAGTACTGAATAACATAATACAACAATAAAAAAATACGAGACAAACATTAAGACTGAGACTCCCACAAGGATCACTTTGAACAAAACTTCAACATTTTGTTCTACCTTTAAATATTTTCTAGCAACTTGTACGTTTGTGCGCAAGCAAATGTTATACGTTGTGGCCTCTATAATGAGTGCATGTGCAGCCCTGACAATTCCTAAAGATTTTGATAACGGCTCCGGCAAGGTGCACCTGCTGCTCCCATTGGCTGGGCAGTGCTCAGTGGCACGAGCCCCCATAACATTCAGGGAGAACTGCCTCTCAAGTATTTATTTCTTGCCATTAAAAAAATAGTAGTACTTATTATTTTATTTTATTTTACTGGTAACCATTTATTAGACTCTCAGTGATATTATGGCTTGATTAGTATTTCTTTTTTAAAAAATGTTTGAATTTTATTAGTAAACAAATTTATACAGGGAGCTAGAAACTAAGTTTTCCACCTGGGACTGGGGAGGGCATGTGAAGAGCCTTACTAAACGATTGTGATATATAAGAAGATTATTAACTTATATATCATGTGGGACCTACGTATTTTTTTTAAATGTATTATCTTATAAATTTAATAAATGATTAATTTACTATATTGGTTCCAAGTCAAGATCCACAAAAAATATTATTTAATTAAAATTATTAATTTATCAAAGATTGTTCGGTAAATAACTTTATTTCTAAAAAAACAAAATCAATAAGTAAATGCATTTTTCATGTATATATGCACAAGCACAAGCGTCTGCACATTCCTTTTTTTTTTTAGGGATTGAAACAAATATTAACGTAATTAATTATATGAAATATTGTCTTCTAAAAGAAAACTGTGGAAAATTATAGAAAATACTAAAAAGTATGTTGTGTTTACCATACACCATTGACTCTTCTCACATTTTATTATGGACTTATGCAATGAATGTTTTTCTCATTTTGATTATTTTATTTTTTTTGAGTGATTTGATCCATGTGGCTAAATTGATGGCTAATTACTTATGATTCCTTAATAAAGGACATCATTAAAAGATTGATAACTAAAGTAAAAAAAAAACTGGGAAAATCAGTGGTGACTTCAACATTTAGTAAAGTTTGATTTGGTATTTATATTTTGTAATTTTTAACCTTTTCAACACTTTTAATTTTTTAAAATTCAATTTCTCTCTGGAACTTTATTTTTTTTATTCTTAAATCCCTAATTTGAGAGAGAGAGAATATAATTTTAGTTTCAAGTTGAAAAACAAATTCTCTATAAAAATCAATTTTGACCACAAAAGATAGATCTAAATGTCAATAAGTTTTATTTTTCCCATGAAATAATTTTTTATAGAATCAACCAATGTTATTTTTTTTACAGCCCTCCACAATGATTTTGAATCACGATTGGGGTTGAGAGAAGTTTTTTTTTTATTTTTTTTTCTTGATTTTGTATTTCTAAATAAATTTAAGAGTATTTTTATGAAATAAAAAAAAGGTCAGCCCAATGACTTATTTTTTAAAAGGTTCTAGTGTCCTGACCCACCTAAGACCATATGTTTTATCTATTTTTTTAATTTAAGTTTTTTTTAAAAAATTATTTTAGATTAAATAAAATATATGATGGTCTTCAATTTTATTTAAGATTAATTATTTTTTTAATAAAACATCATTTAATTTTTAGTTGGTTTAGATAATGACAAATTAAAACTTTAAATTTTATTTGAGATTAATTAAAATAAATGAATAAAATGTATACATCAATTCTTTAATTAACAAGTATTTTTTTAATATAAAAAATACATTAGAAATACTTCACATTTTGTTTGTATACATTAAAAAATTTGTAGATCAAGCCCACCGCAGAGCGCGGAACAACAGAGTATCTGGTCTCAAAATAAATGTGTGAAGTGACTGAAGAAGAAGACCTGAAGCGCGCAGACCACCGCATGTGGACTTTTTTTTTCTTTTTCTTTTTTAATTTAATTTCCAAAGTATGAAGTCAATTACACCAAGAGAAAATAACTCTATTATTGGGTCGATCATGATTTCATCTTATTAAGACGTGCTATGAATTATTTGTTTGTATAATTAAGCTATACGGCCATGATTGGAATTATTCAAATGGCCGTGGTTGCTTGGGCAAGCATGACTCTCATATTGTACAAGAAACCAAAGGGCAAGATATTATGGATCATATATAGCTCTTTCATTTACTGTATAGTGTATTTCTGATATTAAATATGAGTTTTAAATAAGTGATGATTTACACTTAAATTACCTGTAAAAGATTATTTTAATGTAGAGAGTATTGATGATTATATAAAAACAAACATATCTATCAACCAGGCTAGGCCTCTTTCTTTTTCTTTTTTTTTTTAATACATTGAGTGATAAAATATCTACCCATGTAAATATGAAGCTGGTTAGATATTGTAGTAGTGGTTATTTTTTAAAATATTTTTTTGTTTAGAAATAAGTTGAAATGATATTTTTTTAATTTTTAAAATTTATTTTTAATATCAATATATTAAATATGAATTTAAAGAAAAAAAATAAAATTGCTTATGACAAATGAGTGACGAAACTAAAGTCACGATCCAAGAAACAAATAAGAATTATATTAATAAATAGTCTGTGTCAACCATTGCATGTCGAGAAACAACTTGAAGAAGTAGGTGAATGGGTTTGATTATTATTTTTCATTTGGAGAAGAAATAATCCAAAATTTGATGTTTTAACTTTTTGTGTGTGGTCAACTAGCTGAGGATCAAATTAATACGGTGGTGGTAATTGCAGTACATTTTTTCCCATGTCTATGAGAAGAAGGCGCTTTTACGGAGGTATAACCCAGCCTACGAAGCTCCAAAATTGAAATCTTATCCTCCAAGATTGACACGATGCCCGTGGCAGATGTCACCTCCTTTCCATTTATTATGCGCGTGGGGTTGATTTTTTTTTTTATGTAAATAAAATATTTGGTTTTGCTAATGTTTTGTCTTGAAGAAAAAAAAAAAAACTATGGAAGCATTGATCCGAAGTGATTTGTCATCTCAACGGTTTTAAAGATAATTTAAATCATTTATAAAAATATAATTTGATTGAAGATAAATATCTAAAATGAAGTTTTTTAATAAATTTTAAGATGATAATATATTGGATCGATTCGAGTCAATCTAAATTAACTTATTAATCAACATATCATGTTATTAGATTATAACAATCTTATAGAAGCAAATCAAAACAACTTACGGAGCTCAATTTTTAATAAATCTAATGTTAAAGGATGAAACTATAAAAATATCATTTTAAAAAAATTTGACCCGAGTTAACTTGAGTTAACTTGTCAAACTCGCGATCCAGGTTATGGAACCAGAATAATCCAATAAAAAAAATTAAAACAAATTGTAAAACTTAATTATCAATTAATCTAATATTAAAAGATAAAATTAAAAAAAAACATAAAAAACAATTGGGGTCGATCAAGGTTCACCTGCCAGACCCTTGATCACTCCAATTATGATGAGGATATTCTCGTAGAAAACAAATCAAAATAAATTATAAAGTCTAATTCCCTATATTAATCAAATATTAAAAGATAAAATTAAAAAAAAGTCAATCAATAAAAGAAAAGAAAATCTTGAGTTAACCCATTAAATTAACTATTCGGGTCACTAGTGGGATAATCTCATAAAAAATAAATTGAAAAAATTATGTTATTCAATCCATAATAAATTTAATGTTGAAGGATGAATTTAAAATTATAATAAATAAATAAATAAATAAAAGAAATAAACACTATTCATCTGAATAGTGTTATGTAAAGAGATGTACAGTAAAAGACCTATTTTTTTGTTTTTTTTTTTGTTAATTCAATTGCCCAATCAAATCATTTCAAAAGAAAAAAAAATCGAGTTATTTCACTGGGGTATCTTAAAAATATATTTTACATGATCCAGTAACTGTTTAGTCAAAATTTAAGTAATCCATTGATTTAGAAAATCAAATTCAAACACTGCTGGCTGGCACACTTTAATCTGGTAACTCAAGTTGAAATCCTAACTTCCAAGTCTCAAAGTGAAAACAAGGAATCTTTCATCCTTTCTTTGTTTTTTCGAACGTAGAAATGAATACACGAAGGCTAATTGTTTGTTAAACAGTAATAAAGATTATATTATGTAATTTAATTATATCTTATTTAACTATTTGCTTTTTTAGGTTAGTAGATAATTTAATAAAATATCAAAGTCTCATTAATCACGTGACGGAAAATTTGAATCTTATCATCGAATCTTTGATGAAATTAAAGATTTGAGGCAGGGTTTTATATTTTTTTTAAATTCAAAGAACTTCCAATTAAAAGACTATTTTATATTTTAATAACTTATACGATAAATTAAATTATTTTATCAAAGAACTAATTTAATCCAATAGCTTAAACTGTTAGACGAGATCTTAGAATACAATTTATATTATTTTTTAACACATTCCCTCAAGAAAAAGTTCCTTGAACTTGAAACTTGTACAGACCCACAATATATTATGCTTAATTTTTATCAAATAAATAGGGATGATGAGATTCGAACTCATGACCGTTTGATCATCAAGACTTTAATACCATGTCAAAGAATTATTTCAACCCAATAGCTTAAGTTATTAGATGAGATTTTAGGATATGATTTATATTATTCTCTAACATATTTTATGAAATGATAAAAACTATTTCTTGTGAATTTTATTTCAAGTTCATGCAAACCCCTCATTGTCAAAAATTAAATGAAATAAAAAGAACAAGAAAAAGAAAAACTCACCTCAACTTCATCATACCCTATTGTGTTAAAACTGTGAAGTGAATTAATCGAATATAATGGCTTTATATTATATGTTTTTAGGATTGGTTTTACCTAGCAATAAAAACATTATAATTAAGTTAATTAAAAAAAATCAGGGGGGGGGGGGGGGGTTAAGTAAAATACTAAATTCGTGTCCCTAAACCCTACAAGTTCATTCATTTCTTAAAAATTGAGGAGGGTTAATTGACCCCCTAAATTACACATGGCTATTGGCTTCCACACACACACAAGTATTTTTAAAAATGTTACATAGCAAAAAATAAGTCATTTCGTTTTCGGTATATCACCATGGTTTATGAAAGTATTCATCATATTTTATTGCATTAATTCATAAATAAACCAACTCAAATCAGTAAGATTAGTAATTAAATCTAAATAATGATCCTTAATTAACTAGTATTTTGTTGCATAATTACTCTTTTTAAAAAGAAGAGATCGAAAACGATGATGATTTTAATTTTTAAATGGTCAAATATGCCAGTGCTCTTTGACCTTCAAAACACCCTAAAGCTTAAACCTAGCTAGCCAGACAGGCACGACAAATGGCAAGACATTTCAGATTTGGAGTTTACATTTGCCTCTATACTTTGTTTATTGCAAGGGGTTGAACACCTTTTAAGGGAATCCAAAGGCTAGGAGGCAACCTAGCTAGCCGAGCTCCTCTCTCTCTGGAGACAGCCATACATGGTATCCAGGTTGCTTCAATTATTTACATGGAATAGAAAAGAATTGGGACGCTTATGATTTCTTTTTTCTTGATGGGAAAAAAGGGAGAAAATTCGGCTGCCCAGGCTCGATGACTTCTGTTAATATTGCTGAGGGCCAAGCCAAAAATCAAAGTCAATCTCCCAAATAAATAATTCATCAGCAGGTCTTTCCCCTTCCATGTTCTACCGGTCCTGTTACATGCTGCTGATCATGGCCAACAACTTAGAGAAACCATTTCAATAATCAAAACCCTAGAAAAAATAATTTTAAAAAAAAGAAACACTAGAGGACCAGCTGATTAAAGAAGGTGATAAATTAGAGACCAAATTAATCCTGCTGGTATTAACTTTCCTTTTCCCTTGCTTTAGCAGAAAGAGTATATAATTTTAGGGAAAATTAACCTCCACTAATTAGACCCTAATTAAGGTATCATTGACATTATACAATATCACCCCTTTATCCATCTATCGTTAAGAAAAATAATATTCTGGCTCGGCCTTTTTAGCTTTGCTGTAATATATATATATATATATATATATATATATATATATATATATATATATATAACACCCCTTTTAATTGTTTATAAAAAAAGTTAGGTTTTACCTTATTTTATATATAATCCGCTTGCTTTTCTAAAAACTATTTTTTAAAAAAATCAAATGTAGTTTAAAAATTGAATACAGAACTGTTAAATCCAGTTTGCATGAAGGATGAATATAAATTTAATACTTGGAATTTTTTTTCTTTCTCTAATTGTATTAATGTAGCCTTTATTTATAAGACGAAGTACATGTATGAAATTAAAATAAATTTCATTGACTAAAAAATCAACAAATTACTCATTTTAAATAAGGAATGTAAATGGGTAACTTTACGTAATTATTAAGATTAAATTCTCTCCATTAAATTTGATTGCTGTCAAACTTAGAAATTTCAACTCCAGAAATCTGAATCTTAAATCCTTAAACATGTAAGCAATATTGTTTTATCAAAATAATTTAATTTAAAAAAAAACATAAATTTTAATGTTTTAATGATTGAAACACATTTCAAAAATAAATTCTAAATACATTGAACGGTATTAGCAAACAAACTAAACATACATCACTGAACATTTTTATTTTTAATAAAAAACTAGGACATGACATGCCAATTTTGGGAGAATCTGGCAAGTTTTGTGTAAGAAAATGATGATGTTTAGCTATATATATAAAAAATAAAATGATTAATGGTTTACAGTATAGATTTGAAATCCAGCCTACGGGATATGAAACTCAATCAATTCGGAGCTGGAATCAGACCAAGTTAAAAAAAAATAAGAGAAGAAAAAACTCGGTGTGATCCGGCTGACTCAGTGGATTGATCCGGTAACCCGGCTGACCGGTCAAGATCTGATTGCAAATCCTTGGAACCTGGTTTTTTGAATCAGACTGATTATCGGACCGGGTATTAAAACTATCAAGTAGAGTAAAGAAGAAAATCAAATTAATATTCCTAAATTTATTCAATATAATTAATGCTCAAAATGTTGACGTCTTAGGTAACCGAGCAAATGGCTTTCTGATCATATTACGGCCTCCAGGAAAGGGAAGGTTTTGGAATTCCAAGACATCATCCACCGCATCATTAGCCGACAAGACACTGGTCAGAAGAGAGAGAATTTAATTTTAAAGCTATTATTACAGTACTTTACTACATATAGTGAAAGTACGTCGAGCCCACCTGAGGAGTGGTTAAACGGCGGGTTCGTACAGTGAACGGCGAAGGGCAGAGATTAATTATTTTTATTCGTTTTCTTTTATTATTTTCTAATTTTTATGGGGAAAGAGAGAGAGTTTATGTAAAAGACAGATAAATTTTACGGTTATGAAGGGATTATTAGCGATGTTTTATTAATTATTTTCTGGATTTATTTTTTAAAAATAAATATAATGAGGAAAAACAAATCTAGATAGGAATATTTTTATTATTTTTTTGAATAATGAATTTTATTTTAAAAAATAGATATAATTAGAAAAAAACATAAATGGAAATATATTTTTTTATTTGAGTAATGGCTTTTATTTTCTTTATTCTCTTTATATCTGTCCTGGTTTTTGTAGAGGTAGATTCAAATAGTACTGATAGGGTACCAATAATTAACATAAAATTTTCTAAAAAAAAAAAACATGTACATAGACGCATATAAAAGGAGATAGGTATAGAGCACTTGAAGGAAGCCTCAATCTAATTATCACCGCAGTCTCTCTCTCTCTCTCTCTCTGTTTCTTAATCTCTGGCCCTTTTCTTGGGATATACAAAGTCTCATTGAATGGCCTTTAACTCCATTACTCTTCTTCTTCCTTAGAGTTCACATATAATCTTGTTACCAAAAAACCAAAAGAGAGATTCTTTTTTGTTTTGTTTTTGTATTGCTCTGTGCTCGTGGTTTCTCGGCTAGAGTTAAAAGATGGAAAAGGCCGCTAGTCTTGAGGAGATCAAGAATGAGACTGTTGATCTGGTATAACTTGTTTTTGCTTATTCAGCACTTCATTTCTCTTTTATGTTTCTTAAATCTTACTGCTTCTGTTACTGCTCTAGCTCAAGAAAACTTGAATGGATTTGCGTGCATGTGATTGTTGAGATCTATATATGATCATATATAGCTTAATAGAATTTTAGTTTGAGCCCATTTCCAGATATGTTTAGATCAGTTGGAAACGGGAGATGGATGTTTTTGCTTCTTACACTTTTGTTTTCATCGATTTGTAGCAGGACTAATCCTCCTGTTTATAATCTTGAGCTCTTTTCATACAGTATTTTCTTTTAAATCCTTCTTTTGATTGTTGTAAGAACAGAAAAGTTGAAACCAGTCTTTTCTTACAAGGAATAGTTGTCCACTGGGGTCTGAGAATGATTTAACTGTTTCTATGGTGTCTTGTTAAGTTTCAAGTCTTATGAGATGAAAACGACCATTAAAATTCTGAACTTTTCTTTTTGCAAAAGCTATCGTATTTTAAGGCATTTTATCACAAAAATGGATCTGAACACGTGAAAACAAGTCAAGAAAGACAGATAGAAGGAGCTGGCTATGTTTTATTTATGTCATCAATTATAAATGCACACCCCAAGTTATTTCCTACTTCAAAAAAACTCTCTCTCAGTGTTCAGTGCCTTTTGCTTGCTTCTTTTGGAATTTCTGGTACATTTCCGTGGTACTTTAGCCTTTTCGCAGTTTTTTTCACTTTAATTTTATTTTGTATTCGTTTTTTTTTTAACTTTTAGTTTCCTCTCTCTCACTTTCAAACAGTACTGATTATTTCTTGGATTCATAAAATATTTAATGATTCTGCTGATTTGACAAGTTTGGCCCTTGATTTTCTTGGAATTTGCACCGTAGACCTCAGATCTTATGCTCTAGGGAGTCGTGCCGAGCGTGAGTAACACTTACCAATTAGATTTGCATAAAGTGGGGGCTGTCACATGTGAGATAGCACATCTTGTCATGCGTGCGAGTCAACGCTTTTATGATTCGGCAATACCTTGTAACCGCCCGAGTTTAGCAGAGTCACTTGTCGACTCTCCTTTACTCGGTCTGTAATGGTTATTTAAAACAAGGGAATTAAATGATCCAAACATTACTTTTTTTGTGTGTCCAGAGCAGACAATTTCATGTTCAGACCATCGGTCCGATCATATGGGTTTATGAAGCGTTCCTCACTTGAAAAGAATCAATCTTTTGAGAGCATGTGAATTGTAACGACTGTAGCAAATCTAATTGTACTATAATAAGACGTGCATAATTTTATGATGGCACCTTCTGCATACAAATGCTAATAATTGCAACGTTTTCTGAGTTTGATTTTTGTTAATAGGAACGGATTCCGGTTGAGGAAGTGTTTGAGCAATTGAAATGCACCAAAGAAGGTTTGTCCTCAGAGGAAGGAGCCAGCAGGATTCAAATCTTTGGCCCCAACAAATTGGAAGAGAAAAAGGTCCCTATTGAGACATTGGCCAATGCTTGAAAGTGAATATTTTATGTTGTATGCTGATTTATGGACTAATGATAAGCCTTTCAATGAACAGGAAAGCAAGGTTCTCAAGTTTTTGGGGTTCATGTGGAACCCTCTATCATGGGTTATGGAAGCTGCAGCTATCATGGCTATTGCATTGGCAAATGGAAGTGGGAAGCCCCCGGATTGGCAAGACTTTGTCGGTATTATTTGCTTGCTTGTGATCAACTCTACCATTAGTTTCATTGAAGAAAACAATGCTGGCAATGCTGCGGCTGCACTCATGGCTGGCCTTGCTCCTAAAACCAAGGTATTGTTTTTTTTTCAAGGAGCTGTGTATCACATTTAGCTGGCTATGTGCAAATTGGCTAAAGAACTCTGTTCATACATATGTATTGTAAACCGTAAGATGTCTTCATTTGCTTGCATGTCTTACGGTATGTGAAATCTGATGGCTTGGACAAGCCTCTAAATTGTCATTTATATTGGTTGATAGGGGGCTAGTTATCAAGCTTTTTGTTTTTTGGTCAGTGACCATGCGTCAAGTGAAAAGTGAAAAGAAAAGAACATGATCTACTGATTAATGCTAGATGCTGGAATGCTGCCATAATAATGACAAAGAAGAAAAGAAAAGCAGCCAACACTTGCTGAAATATTAATTAATTTTCTACTTAACAACATTTCATGCAATGTTGGTGTAGGTGCTTAGGGATGGAAAGTGGACCGAGGAGGATGCTGCAATTCTGGTTCCAGGAGACATCATTAGTGTTAAATTGGGAGATATTATTCCTGCCGATGCCCGTCTTCTTGAGGGTGATCCTTTGAAGATTGATCAATCCGCCCTCACTGGGGAGTCACTTCCGGTAACTAAGCACCCTGGTGATGAAGTTTTCTCAGGTTCCACTTGCAAACAGGGGGAGATTGAGGCTGTTGTTATTGCCACTGGTGTCCACACCTTCTTTGGAAAGGCTGCGCATCTTGTGGACAGCACCAACCAAGTTGGTCACTTCCAAAAGGTTCTCACTGCTATTGGGAACTTCTGTATTTGTTCCATAGCAGTTGGAATGGTTATTGAGCTCGTAGTCATGTACCCAATTCAGCACCGCGCGTACAGAGATGGAATTGACAATCTTTTGGTTCTATTGATTGGAGGAATCCCCATTGCTATGCCTACAGTCTTGTCTGTGACGATGGCTATTGGATCTCACAAGTTATCCCAACAAGGTGCTATCACTAAGCGTATGACTGCCATTGAAGAGATGGCAGGTATGGACGTACTCTGCAGTGACAAAACTGGGACTTTAACCCTCAATAAACTGAGCGTTGACAAAAACTTGATTGAGGTTTTTGCAAAGGGTGTGGACAAAGATCATGTCGTCCTGCTTGCCGCCAGGGCCTCTAGAGTTGAAAATCAAGATGCTATTGATGCTGCCATGGTTGGAATGCTTGCTGATCCAAAGGAGGTAAAACTCTCTGCCTTACATAATATGACACCAAGTAATGAACGTGAGCGCTTATCTCATGTGCATGTATGCAGGCAAGAGCTGGTATAAGAGAGGTGCACTTCCTTCCATTCAATCCTGTGGACAAAAGGACTGCTTTGACTTACATTGATGCTGATGGAAACTGGCATCGAGCAAGTAAAGGTGCTCCTGAGCAGGTGCCTTGTTGCTCATATTCTTACTTCAGATTTCAAACCAACTTTTCTCTAACGCTAAGAAAGATTAATGAATTCTCATGTCCTAACTAATTTTTCCTGTGAATAGATCCTCGACCTATGCAATGCCAGGGAAGATGTTAAGAAGAAGGCGCATTCTTGTATGGATAAGTTCGCCGAACGAGGGCTCCGATCATTGGCTGTTGCTAGACAGGTTTGAATGACTTACATTGATATGCCGCGGCATTCCTTTTCTTTCTTTTATTATTTATGGCAACAATATCGTCTTATTATTGATATTGTGGTCCGGATGCAGCAAGTGCCAGAGAAAAGTAAGGAAAGTCCAGGTGGTCCATGGGAGTTTGTTGGCTTGTTGAACCTCTTTGATCCTCCAAGACATGACAGTGCTGAAACCATCCGTAGAGCTCTCAATCTCGGTGTGAACGTCAAGATGATTACTGGTAACTAATTATATTCTTTGATAATCTATTTAGAGATGCCACGGTGATTGTTTCTTTTTTATGTTGTGGCTTATTTTATGGTGGTTCTAATTTCCAGGTGATCAGCTTGCTATTGCAAAGGAGACAGGAAGAAGGCTTGGAATGGGAACAAACATGTACCCTTCCGCTTCTTTACTTGGTCAGCATAAAGATGCAAGCATTGCTTCTCTTCCTGTAGAAGAGTTGATTGAGAAAGCAGATGGGTTTGCTGGCGTGTTTCCAGGTGGGTGCTTTCGTTATGCCACCTATGAGAAAAAATTGAGCACTTTTGGATCTTGATTTGCACACATTATTTATTCTGACTAAATCCATTTCCTTTATAGAGCACAAATATGAAATCGTGAAGAAGTTGCAAGAGAGCAAGCACATTGTCGGAATGACTGGTGATGGTGTTAATGATGCTCCTGCATTGAAGAAGGCAGATATTGGAATTGCTGTTGCTGATGCTACAGATGCTGCAAGAGGTGCATCTGACATTGTTCTAACGGAGCCTGGATTGAGTGTCATTATAAGTGCCGTTCTGACCAGTAGAGCTATTTTCCAAAGGATGAAGAACTACACTGTTAGTTGCATTCTACTAATTTTCTTGACCAAGCTCACAAGTTTTTTCCCCTTCAGTTTCTTTTCTCTTTATAACAATCGGTGACTTCGATGCCTTCCCTCTTGCAGATCTATGCAGTCTCTATCACAATCCGTATTGTGGTAAGTAGCCACTGACAGTTCCATCAGAACGTAATATTGAGACTTTGTCATATAAATGCAACATAATTCATTTTTGATGTTAAATTCGAATCTGGCAGTTTGGTTTCATGCTTATTGCTCTGATATGGAAGTACGACTTCTCTCCTTTCATGGTTTTGATTATTGCTATCCTAAATGACGGTGAGTGGGATGAACACTGTTTTGAAATTCTTACATTGCTTTTTAGCCTAATGTGATGGTTTTAGAGCATTGAGTATTGACTTATCATGGTTTTCAGGTACAATTATGACAATCTCAAAGGATAGAGTGAAGCCATCACCCTTGCCTGATAGCTGGAAACTAAAAGAGATATTTGCCACTGGAATCGTACTCGGTGGTTACCTGGCTCTGATGACCGTGATATTCTTCTGGGCAGTGCATGATACTGATTTCTTTTCGGTAATAGACACCATCAAACTTATAGGGAGTAGTAGAAAATTGCTCTTTGACTGATCGTTGTGTATTTTCATTTTCCACATATGCAGAATAAATTTGGTGTCAGATCTTTGAGGCACCATGATGAAGAAATGATGGGGGCTTTGTACCTTCAAGTCAGTATTGTGAGCCAAGCTCTCATTTTCGTGACTCGTTCTCGCAGCTGGTCCTTTATTGAACGACCTGGTCTGCTACTACTGTCTGCTTTCATGCTTGCACAACTGGTAATTTTTTTCTCCTTATCATGTATATCCACTACCTCCTTCGATGTGATTTGGAGGTGAAGAATTCCTTATGAAATAATCTAATGCATTCCGATTTTCAGGTGGCGACTCTGATTGCTGTTTATGCCAACTGGGGGTTTGCAAGGATCAAGGGAATTGGATGGGGTTGGGCTGGTGTCATCTGGATTTACAGTATCGTTTTTTATTTCCCACTTGATATTATGAAGTTTGCTATCCGCTACATCTTAAGTGGAAAGGCTTGGCTCAATTTGCTGGAGAACAAGGTACGTTAATTTTTCAAAACACTGATCCTTTTCAGGGAGTGGACTTTGTATTTGGCAGCTGCAACTGAAAGTTTCCATACATTTTTCCTTCTGTGACAGACTGCCTTTACCACCAAGAAAGATTATGGTAAAGAAGAAAGAGAAGCTCAATGGGCTCATGCACAAAGGACCTTGCATGGGCTCCAACCACCTGAGACAGCTGGTATCTTCAATGAAAAGAGCAGCTACAGGGAGTTGTCTGAAATCGCAGAGCAGGCTAAGAGACGAGCAGAGGTTGCAAGGTATGCATCAATCAACTTACCAAGAGCATTCTTTATCGAACCTTTCCTTGCTTGATATTCAATCTAAACCGATTTAGTCAAGATTGGATTTTATTTTCCTGTCATCAATCAACTTACTAAGAGCATTCTTTTTTCCATGTTAAGGCTTCGGGAGCTTCACACACTCAAAGGGCATGTGGAGTCAGTTGTTAAACTCAAGGGCTTGGATATTGATACCATCCAGCAGCATTATACCGTGTAAAAATCCTGAAATAAATTTACCTGAGATGGAAAGGCCTAAAGTTCAATGACAAACCCTCAAGAACATCAGATAAGGCCTCAACAGCTGAAAACTTTTCTAGATAGGGGAGAAAATGGTATTAGTATAAATCTCCTGATCTGTTTACATTTCTTGTCTTCGTGTGCTTTAAACTGCTGGAAGAGAGAGGGCTGTGTTCCCTACTTCTTGCTCTATCAAGGGCCATGTAATGCCACCTGGTTACACAGTATTTCCAAGTTTTTTAATCTGAATTTTCTCCTGCTTAACTTCTTATAATCCTGGCGTTTCCATTTCTTTGCTATATGCATTAATTTTCTTCATTGTAAGTGTACTATAATAAGACATGCTGTGACGACTAGCAAAAAGATTCGGATTCCCAAGTGCTCAGCACATCAGCAATGTGAAGGGTATTCACAAAACAACAGCTAATAGTACCCTTCAAGTGTTTGATTTTGCCAAGGGCAGCAACTTAAGAGAAAAACATTGTATTAAGTGTAGAAAAACATTCGGTGGCTTCATGCCTCGAGGGACTGATATTCGTCTACAGAATGTTTGAAAATTGAAAACAACACAGCATTTAAAGTTGGCGTCAAATTTGACGAAAAAATGAGCAAAACCCTCTTCTGGGAAGGAGGGGCAGTGACTTCCTGCTGAAAGTATGAGGACTCGGTATTGGCCGAGTATGGAGATAGTGCCTTGCAATTTTGCAAAGCTCCTGTGGGATTAATTTGCCCCATAACGTTTTTTTTTTTTTTGTTCCCCTCGAACAGCATATTTTATTTTTTTATATTTGCTCTTTTCCCTTCTACGTGGAGAATAATTCTATCCCTAGCTATAGATGTGTAAAAGTTTACAACCAAAATCTACATTTTAACCTCCATTACTAAATTAAAAAATTAATATTTTTTTATAAATCATTAAACACTTAACATCCTGCATTAAATAAACGTAAAACTTCACAAGTGTGCATTGTATATATATATATATATATATATATATATATATATATATATATATATATATATATATATATATATATATAGCCAAATACTACCTTTTTTCATAACACAAAGCACCAAATCAACCAAAATCAATATTAAACCCAATTAAAAAAAAAGTAACAATGCAAGATTATTCATTGTTTGACAAGAACTATTTCGAATTCACAATAATTGTGTCAAATTCAAAATAATGGCCTCGGAATTTTTTATGTAGTGGATGCTTAGAAGTTACTTTTGACTTCCCTCCAATCGGTTGCGATTTGATTTTGATTGAAAACTTAGTTTTTTATTTCTATGACGATAAATCTTGATTTATATTTTTAAATTAAAAAAAATATAGAAGTGAAAATATATATATATATATATATATATATATATATATATATATATATATATATGCGTTGGGTCTGATTAATAAAGAGAATTTATAGCATGTGAATGTAATTTGAATTTGGAATAGACTAGATCAATGACTCGTGTGACGTTATCGGCCAATTAATTTTTTTTAACGTATAATAAAGATGCTTAATCAATAATAATATTTTTAAAGAAATAAAAAAAATTTGATACTCGAGTCATTAACTTGACTAAATCCAATAAAATCGAGTAATGTAATAATCTAATTTAGATGGTAGGCAACAATAGCAAACAAACAATATAAAAAACATTTAGTAACAATTAACTCAAACAAATAAGCTGCTAATATCATAATCAGAAGGAGAAGAAAGAAGACACCGCTGAAGACTCACATCATTCCACTGTGGACATCGCCCACTACCAGAAGAGCTTGCTGAGATGGTTCAAATCCCACAACAAAAGGATGCATGATGACATTGAAAAAACCGCATGGGTCGCTAGAGTAACGCCCTGGAAAAAAAAAACAAAAGGAAGTAATTATCCACCTATATCCAATCAATCAATTCTAATTAACTCAAAAATAAAATATGTTTTAAAAAATAAATTTAATAAAGAACAATAAATAAAACGACTCGAGATACCCATGAAATCCTATAAATGGGCTTAACCAAAAAGCTCAAATCCAAATAAATTAAATGTTGAATGATGAAATCAAATAAAAAAATATCAATCTAAAAAATTTAATAAAAAAGCAATAAAAAAAATAAGGATGAGATCTAATAAGAAAAAAGTAATGGAGGGTGAAATCACACAAAAAAAAAAAACTCAATTCTAAAAGTTATTTAGATTCTATAAATAACAATTAAAAAAGTAGAGACCAAATTTGACAAAGCATGAAATTGAATGAAAATGAATTTGAATTAAAATTAAAATTTTATAAATAATTTCAAATAAAACAAACAATAACCAAAATAACATGGACTAAATAAAAAAAGAAGAGAAGTTTAGTGGGTGATTTAAAAAAACACAAGGCAAGCACAAACACCGAGGAAGAGAGAGGAAAGAAAGAAAAAAGAAAAAGACCACCAACATCAAACTAGAGATCTTCTCGATGCATGGGCCGCCTTTTAATTGAAGAAATATCGAGACGAACTGAATGCCACCCCAGAACAACAATTTTAGTCGTTGGAATCAATTGTATACACCGTCCAAAGACCACGGAGCAACAGACGTTTGTGTCAGCATTTTAAAAAAAATACTTTTTATTTATTAAAAATACTAAAATGATCCCATCCCAACTCATTGATTAAAAAAACCTAGCAATGCAATGTCAAAAATACTCTCCGATCAAAGGGTTAGAAGTTTTAACTTTAAAGGTAGCTAGGTCTTTTTCCTGTGCATTTCAAATTGAAAATACGAAAAGGCCCCTTTATTGTTAGTTATTTTTTTTATTCCAAGGTTAAATAGGTTATATTTCTATGCTTTTTTTATATGAAAATACAAAATTAACCCTCAATTGGAGCTTAAAAAGTTATTTCTTTTAAGGGTAGTGATGTAAAATTATGGTGTCGTCAGAACATAAAATAATCATCTGTCCCCAATCAATGTAAAAATACCAAAATGACCCCATTACACAGATAATTCTACCCTCAACCATTAGCCAATTAGATTTTTTTATAAGGGTAAGAAGGTGAAAAGACGATTCCCGTCCATAGTGTAATGTGTCTAGATGAATACTATTTTCACCTTTTCTTAGGCCCCATTTGTTTACTGGAAAGTAGTTTCCTTTTGGAAAGTGAATTCCGGGAAAGTGAATTTTGAAAAAGTATTTTTCAATATTTGGTAGTGTAATAAAAAATAAGTTGGAAAACACTTTCAAGTGTTTGGTTATGTTATGGAAAATAAGCTGAAAAATAACTTATTAATGTTTTATTTTTTTCAAGTTTATTAAAATAATGAGGAAAAAATCTTACAATTTAAAAAGTTGAATGGGAATGAAATTGAAAAAAAATATAATTTCATAAATTATCTCAGATAAAATAAATAATAATCAAAATAATAGATATCAAATAAAAAATAAAACATAAAAACATTGAAAGATGAAGAAATTAAAATAATAATAATTAACATTTCATAAACTATTTCAAATAAAATAAGTAACAATCAAAAGAATGAGGACCACATTTGATAGATAAAAAATTTCAATAAAAAAATGATAAGGAAAAAGCAAATAACAATTATAAAAATAAAGACCAAAGTTAATATAAAAATTAAATTTTAAGAGGTGAAATTAAAAAATAAATATTCAAAACAATATATATATATATATATATATATATATATATATATATATATATATTAATCAAAAGTTTGAGGATTAAATTTGATATAATCAACAAATAATGACATTTCTAAATTTTTCACAACTTCCGGAAAGTGTTTTCCGTCCAAATTTTTCAGGAAAACACTTTTCTGAAAACCAAGCCAAATTTTTCTTTGACTGGAAAGTATTTTCCGTTGACCAACTTTTTTAATGGCAAACAAACACATGAAAGTTTGGAAAGTGGTTTCTCAGAAACCACTTTCCGGAAAACAAACACAACCAAAAAGGAAAACACTTTTCTAGAAACCAAGAAAAATCTTTCTTTGACTGGAAAGTATTTTTGGTTGACCGGAAAGTGTTTTCCTTTGACTGAAATGTGTTTTTTGTTAACCGGAAAGTGTTTTCCGTTGATCACCTTTTCTAATGGCAAACAAACACAGGAAAGTTTGGAAAGTGATTTTCCAGAAACTACTTTCCAGAAAACAAACATGGCCTTAGTTTTTTTTAATAGGCAATTAATACAAGATTACCAGAAAGACAAAAGAAAAAACACAAAGAAACAAATTAAAAAAAATATCTTTCAATAGTCAATCGTCCATCACTCTCTTGCCTCCAAAATTCACTAAAGTACTAGTTCTTATCTTTATGATCATTATGGATCGATTTATAAGAACCTTGTGTTTTCAACCTCCCGTAAACATGGTTGAGATGTGCGTGACACTCACGATGTTTTCGATCTCTAAATTGACTTGTATGGACTTGACAAGGTGGATGTGAAGGTATCTATGGAGTAGAAAACTTTGATTGTCAAAGGCGAAGGTGCAAAGCAAGTGGTGATGAAAAAAATAGCAGAAAATTATAATTACTATACAAGTCTAATGAGTCATGGCTAGATGACGAAAGATGTTGCGGTTGTTGTGATGCCTAGGTGTATGTTTAATATTGCAATATAATTTACTTTTCAAACATGGTTTTCATTTAAAAATACATTAAGATAATTGTTTTCAGATTTTATTTTTTTATTAGTATATCAAAACCATCATAAAACACTAAAAAAAGCATCGATTTCATGTTTTTCATACCAAACACTCTTTTGAAATGCACATAAACACAACTTAAAATGCAATGCCAAGGAGAGAGTTGATGTTTTCAATGTTAAGGTTGTGTACATTAAATGTGGGTTTCCATTAATTTCAATTAATGGTAACTAGATTGATGGGTCGTGCTATATTGTGGGCCAAACCAAATTTCTTTCAATATAAAAAAGAGCTTAGGTTACATAAACATTCTTAAAAAATAAAACAAAAATACTATAAGAATAGGGTTATTGACTTCACTAGATTTAATAATCTCAGCTAATTTAGTAATACGAATAAAAAAATACAATGAAATTAAATAAACCGATAAAAAATGACAATGATCAACTCAAAAAATGAATGTGTATCAATATCATGAAAGATATTCTCCAAATATTCTTAAAAGGTCTCCATGTTCTTATTTGATTGAAGCAAAAATTAAATAAGAATGCGATAATGCTATAGAAAGTAAAATGAAAAAAAAAATCAAAGCTTAAAATCTAGCAAATCAAATGTTGAATAATGAAATTAAAATATATATATATATATATATATATAATTTAAAAGGATAAAAAAAATCCTGACTCGAGCTTACTCGTTTTAGCATGCCAAATACGCAACCAAGTTGTGATAGTAGGATAATCCCATAAAAACAAATTGAATAAAACTTAAAAGGTCACTTATGTCGTGGGCAAAACTTAAAAAAAAAAAAAGCTTAATTATTTTTTAAGAAAAGCAATGAAAAAAAACTCAAGTTAACTCAAATTAACTTATTAGGCCCCCGACTCAGGACACAAGATCGAAAAAACCCTATAGAAAGGAAAGTGAAAAAAAAGCACGAAGACCAATTCCTAACTAATCAAATATTGAAAGATGAAATTGAAAAAAAAAATCAATTTAAAAAAAATATATCAAAGTCAATCCAAGCTAATTTTCAAAACCCGTAACCTAGTCATGTACTCGGGATTGACCCTATAGAAGGAAAGCCTTAAAAATAGTGAAACAAAATTTTCAATTAACCAAATATTGAGAGATGACATTGAACAAAAAAAATAAAAAAGGATCCAAAATAAAAAAAAAATAGCAATCAAAAAAATAAAGACCAAATTTGACAAAAATAAATTGAAATTTTAAAGGATGAAATTGAAAGCAAAACCCAATTAGGAAAAGGACTAAAAAATAAATAGTAATCAAACAAATGATGATCAAATTCAATATAAAAATTAAATAAAATCAAATAATGAGAGATGAAATTAAAAAAAATAAATAAAAAAACAAAGAAAATAGAAATCAAGAGAAAGATAACCAGCTTCGATGCAAAAAATAAATGACAAGACACCTTTAAATTTTGGTAGGTGAGCATGAAACTCGATAAGAAGAGAGAGAAAAAAAGGAGGAGAAAAAAAAGTACATTGATGCCCAAATGTCAGACCGCTATGTACATTTGCTTGACCACCAAGTAAATCATGCAAAGATGCTTCTAATGCCACTACTGAAGGCGATGTTTGGCTTTCATATGACGCTTCACGCGTCATCTAATGGTAGTGAAGGATTTCTACACATGTACTCCAATCCTCATATTTGTTTTAGTTTTAGTTTTGGTCCCTTAACATTTAATTATTTTAAATTAGTTAAATTTTGTGCACTGGAAGTTTCCCTCGATATTATAAGGTCCCCTTACAAATGTAATTAAGTCAATCATCACATAAAATTAACTTGAAAGGATCAAATTAGAAGAAAAAAATTGAGGGACTGAAAAAACAACTTACCTTGATCTTGTAAATTAGTCCTTGATTTTAGCAAACAAAAGGAACTCAATATTTATTCAAGATTGGAATTCGGTCCCCAAAGCTTTAATTCTTATAATTCAACCAAGCAAAAATATTCCCTTGGCACTACAAAACCTCTGTACATAAACATTAAAACAAATAACCATGACTAATCCAATAGAAAAAGAAATGTTAAAAGTTCAAGTTAAAATAAAAACAAATTGAAGGATCAAAATGGAGAAAAACTTTGGGAGCAAGAAAAAAAGAAAAACACCAAGCAAATCCATAATGTTCTTTCTTGCAAGGCATAGTAAAACACTATTGCCCTTTAGTTTTTTTTTTTTTTAATTGTGTGAGTAGATAATAGAGAAGTGTGACTTGTAATTTGTGAATAATATAATAAATGGAGCAACGACTTCATTTGTTATTTTGGAATTAAGAAAATGTTGAAAGATAGTGAGGTTGATTTATAGAAAATTTAATTATCAGTAATTAGGGTTGATTGATAATGTTGGTAGATAGGAAATTGGGATTAGTGCTTTCGTTATGTTTGGTATGTGTTGAAAAATTTGGAGAGAATATGTTAAAAGAGTAAGATTTAAAGATGAGATGTTAAGGCATAAAAAATGTTCAAGGGAGAAGTTTTAGAATGTTTAGTAAGAGTTAATAAATTTATAAATAATGGTGGGCCCAAATATAAATAGAATTAATTTTATATTAAATCTGTTTATAAGAAAATTTAAATAATTTATGGTTCAAAATATAAATGAAAGAAAAAACAAAGACCAGAATAAATTTTAATCCTAAAAAGAGAGCGAAGAGCACAAAATCAAGAATTTCTCTTCATCCCTCCCCCCAAAGGTTAAACACGTACGTAACCCCATTTTTGGAATTAAATATTAACCTTCTTTAAAATTTTCCCTTATCAAAAAAATAATTTTATTTTTATATTTTTACCATTCTAATAAAGGCATGTTATTATATTAAATAGTTTAAATTTAAAGGTTTGTTCAGTCAAATGTATGACTAAAAACTTTGTGATTTTATATATGTAATTACACGAGTAACATGTTGTGTCGTAGTGACAAATGAAAACTTTTAGTTTCAAGTGCGGTCGGGCCTAATTTGTTTCCAACTAAAAAAAGAGTAAGGCCAATACAAGTGTTTAAAAAAACAAAACAAAAATATTTAAGATTTGGTTTATTAACTTGATTGAGTTTAATAAATTTGATTAATTTAAATAATATAAATAAAAAATAAATTAATGAAAATAATTGACAACATAAAAACATGTCAAAAGAATTGAACCAAGTCTATCCAAGTTAGTATACAAAATTCATGATCTGGTTGTAATATCAGGGTAATCTCATTGAAAAAAAACTAAATAAAATCATAAATCTCAATTATAAAACAATATAATATTCAAGGGTGAAACTAGTAAAAAAATAATGATATATAAAAAAAAGAAGCAATGAAATAAAATATTCCTGTCAATCCCTTAGAAAGGAAAAAAAAGCACGAAGATCATTTCTCAATAAATCAAATGTTTAAAGATAAAATTGAAAAAAAATAATTTAGAAAAATATCTAAAAAAAATATCAAATTCAACCTGTGTTAGCCTTCAAAACCAATGACTTTAGTCATGAGCCTGAGACCAACACCATAAAAAACAAACCTTAAAAATAACAAAGAAAAATTATAAATTAATAAAATAATACGGGATAAAATTGAAAAACAATTTAGTAAGAAAATCCTCCAAAAAAAATTGAGAAATAAAAGAATGACTAAATTTGATTCAAAAATAATTTAATATAAAATGTTGAGGGGTGAAATTGAAAATAAAATTCAATTAGTAAAGTTATAAAAACAAACAAACAATAATCAAAAGAGTAATGATTAAATTTGAAATCTATATCAATAATGGATAAAAATGAAGAAAAAATCAATAAAAAAAGAATAAAAACAAAACAAATAACAATTAAAAGAATGAAAATTAAATTGGATGCAAGAAAAAAAATGAAAGGAAAATTTTATTCTTTGGTAAGGAGAAGAAAGAGAAAACAGGAATAAGAAGAAAAAAATAATCTATTATAGACCAATCACTTATCTGATTTGTACACACATGGCGCCGTAAGAAAGACCATAACAAGACGCTTTTAACACTATCCTGGAAGACAATGTTTGGAAAATGGGTGACACCACCCAAAGAGCGCGAGCATTGCCCAAAGCTAGCTCGTGCCACGCACATGCTTTTATTTTTTATTATTAATATTTTAATAATTAAAATGATCAAATTGCTCCGATCCAGCTTGTTAATTACAAAAACTCTAGTGCAAATATCATTAGTTGCAAGTTTTTTTTGTTTTTTTTTTTAAAAGATATGGATGTAGTTATACTATTCATACAAATATTAAAAGATCAAATCGACCGATGAACCTATTAATTAAAAAAACAAATCTGAAAATACGCGGATATCCTTGCTCTTTTTTTGGGTTACTTTTAAAGGTATGCAAGTATTCACACCATTTTTAAAAAAATAAAAAAAAACCAAAATAACCCGTTAGATCATTAAACAAATTTGACTTTTAAAGGTAATATAATCTTTATATAATGCTTATGCAAGGCTAAAATAACGAATTATCCCAAACAATTGGATAATGACATATGACTGGAAACTACCAAGTTACCCCATGAGAAAAATAACAATGTTTTTTTATTGGGAGGTCAAAAAAGTAATTGTACTATTATGATGATTAGGAATACGTGTCTATATACACAATGTTTTCTTATCTCTTTTAGTTTCTTTTCTAATAAAGTATATTTCCAAGTAAATTTTATTGTAGCTTCTTGGATTTTACATGTCATATCAATTTCTTTACCAAACTTTTTCTTTATTAACTATGTTTTATTTTTTCATCAATTAGATCCTTACCTTGGTCTTTATTAACCAAACTAATAAAAAATATTTTTTATTACTAACTTTAATTTTCTCTTAAATAAGTAGTTTATCAATTAACTCCATAAACAAAATTCCTACATAATTATTTTATAAGTGAGTTTGAAAGTGATTTCACTGGAAAAACAACAAAGCCCAACAAATATTATGAATTTGAGTTTTCATAGAAAAAAAACACAAGTACAAATTAGTAAAATACAATTAAGTTTTTTAGAAATTCTTAAAAACAAAAAACTCTAAAAACGAAGCCAAATTGTTTCAAATTAAACCACAATTTTTTTATGGATATTCAATATATAAAAGAATAAAGAAAAATACAGTCAATATTCGAAATATATGACAATTTTATTTGACTTGGTTGCCCTCAGTTGGGAAGAAAAGCTAAGGAGTTCAGACTTGATATAGAACAAATTGAAGAGATTACTACTGTTTAATTGGTGAAAATTGAATTAGTTGACTCTTTTATAGTGTGAGTTGACTCTCTTTCGGTGATAGCATTGAGAAAAAAAGAAAGAATACTGAGATAGAGAAATTGAGAAATCAGTGGGATATATCAAGAAAATTAATTTTTTATATTAAATTAATTCTGACCTTTCTTCAATCTATAAAAACTAGCAAGTTGAACTTTTGATTTTCTTCTTCTAAAATAAAATTTTGATTTTCCTCTCTGAGAAAATCTTTATGTCAATAGTTGGAATATTTCACCATTGCAGTACTATATATATCAGTATTTGGTACACCTGAAAAAGTTTCACGGCTTAAATTCAATTTAAGGGGATATTTAAGAGTGAAATAATGATTATGATTTAAAATGTTTTTTATTTAAAAATTTATCAAAATTATTTTTAATGGTAAATTAAAATGATCTAAAAATATGAAAAAATTAATTTTAAATCAAAAAAAGAATTTATTTTTAAATTTTTAGAAAAATAATTTCACTCATATTTTCAAATACTGTGATAATGTCTTAAAGAGAAGAAAGCAAGAAACATTGCCATTTAAAAATAAATTAATGGAATTCAGTTTCCATGTATGGAGATGAACAACAAAGAAATGAATAATTTAAAGGACTGCAGTACCATATTCAATACTATAATGTAAATTTTACAACAAGATGTGAAAGAAAAAAAAAATCACATTTAGGGATAATGAGGTACAGAACCTAGAAGCTCCCTTTTATGTCCCTCCCCACAAAAAAAGTTCCAGGTCTAGCTATTTTTAGATATACCAACCCTCCCTATATATTACGACAACAATTATAGACTAATTAATCAATATACTATATTGTTGAAAAAATTAACACGATGATTTCCGAAAATATATATTAATACTGGACTTAGTTAATACTGTGAGTCCACTAGGCAACGAAGAATGTTCACCTGCATCTCAAGACTTGTTATATAACTTCCCATGTCGCTAAACAATTCATCAACGCCCATGTCATTCCCTCCCGGCATGAGAGATCTTAGACTGGCCAGCCGGCTTCCGATCTGCTCTTCCTCACTTTGCTCTGCAGCTTCTTTCTTGCTTCTGGCCCTCTTTAATCTCTTGTTAATCTTGGGCTTACCATTAGGGCTTGGGGAAGCTCTCTTATGAGAAGTTACATTTGGTGAGGAATGATTATCCGCATCGTTTTTCAGAATGCTTGGGCCATGCATTGAAAGATGTCTCAATGAGGCATGGTGATGGATGGAAGAGTCATGAAATCTACCACCATTCGTATTCTTGTGAAGCCTGCTTTTCAAGGCTCGACTCCAAGCAAACCCTGGGGCGGACATCACCAATGCCATGTCTACTTCATATCTCACACTTTCGTCTAGCTCAGAATCATGGCCATAATTGTCATCTACTAGCCTGCATGTTTTTATCTTCGTCAGAGCTGGAACCAAATGGCTCACGTAAGTCCTAACAAACATTGTTTGCCCTATCAAGCTTGGCTCAAGAGGAAATACACATCTCCGTTTAGCACTCATCTGTTCCTCCATGCAAGAAGTGAACAACTACTGAAACTGATGGTCGTAGAAAAAATGGAGGTACAAGTAGTGCAGCCACTAGTTCTGGGGGAGAATTGTCACATAAAAGGCAGAATCTGAGAAGTTAAGACCTGAAAGAACAATGTTGCAATTACGTTGATAGATAGGGAGGGAGGGAGGAGCTGCTTCTCTAGTGCCCACAAGGGATGCAAAGAGAAACAACAAGAGCTGGAATAGAGAGCAGCTAGTGAAGCACATGGAGTTATAAACAAAGAATTGGATGCTAACTATCTGCAAGGGCCAACGTGACACTAGCTATCCCAGTTCAACTCGATATACCCCACAAAATGCACCATTCTCATTCAAAAAACCTTGACATATGGAAGCCAGCCCACAAAAATAATTGGAGTGACAAGGAGATTCAGTAACTATCGTCACCCAGGAAAGGAGAGAGAACGTAAATCCCATGATTTTAGAGCAAATTACGGTGTGTCGAGGCAAATATACTGACCACCCCTCATAGCCAACAACGAAGATTGGCGTCCAAAATCCTGGACTGGCCTCTTTGGAGTGGGCACATGGCCTCACATGCTTTCCTTTGCTTTTCCCTCACCTACCTAAAGGACTCTCTCCATGTGCACTACGAAACAAAACATTAAAACCCCACTATAAATGCCCTCACATGTCTCCACCCCTACACGACTGAATACTCTTCTTCTTCTTTTTTCTTTTTTCTTTTTTCTTTTTTCTTAAATCCTCCCTTCTGACTCTCCTACTTGTAATGGATTTTCCCCATATTTCAAATCAACCAGCTCAGCCCTGCATGTTTCTCGACCACTTTTCAACCATTTTCATATCTACTTCGAGCATAGGCTGTTTTTCCAAGAGGTTATAATTAATGATATATTAGCCATCTTTTTTCTTTTTCAATATGACATCTCACTTTTCAAATGCAGATGAAATGATATATTAGCAATTTCAAATGCAGATGAAATACTCATGAAAAAATATATTTCTTCCACCCATTTTCCATCGGCAACTACTTTGCCTACATAATTTCTCATTGCCTATTCCGTCAATAAAACATAAACATTATGTAAGTTTTATCAAAAGTATCAGAATAGGTGCAAAGATTCCAATGGAAATGATGACAAAATCTCCTTTTTTGTTGGTGAATCAGATAATATTTTTCAATATTTGATTATGCCATGAAAAATAAGTTGAAAAATAACTTATTAATATTTTTTTTCAAGTCTATTAAAAGTATGGGCATCAAATCTGACAGATAAAAAAATTGAAGAAGAATGAAATTGAAAAAAAAAACTTAATTTTATAAATTATCTCAAATAAAAAAAATAACAATAAAAAGAATAACGATCAAATCTTACAGTTAAAAAAAGTTGAAAAATATGAAATTAAAAAAAACTTTTAATTTCATAAAATATTTTAAATACAATAAATAACAATAAAAATTGAAGATCAAATATGATAAATAAATAAAAATTCAATTAAAAATAACGATAAGAGAAAAAAAAATGACAATAAAAAAAATAAGGACCAAAGTTGATACAAAAATTAAATTAAATCAAATTCATGGGAATTAAATTGAAAAAAAAATCAAAATAAAATATATAACAATCAAAAGATTGAAGATGAAATTTGATATAATCAATAAATAAAAAATTAAAATAAAAACAAAATACTTTTCTGAAAACTAAGTCAAGTTTTTATTTAACTAGAAAGTATTTTTGAATTATCAACTCTTATAATAATAAACAAACATGAAGAAAATGTTTTAAAAAAAATTAAAAATTCATTTTCCATGGAAAAACAGTGATTATGCTGTCTCTCCTTTCTTAATCAAACTAAATTTTACAAATTTTACATCTTGGAAAAGTCAATTTTTACCACTGTATAATACGCAAGGCCTTACAGGTTTTGTCAACGAAAAGGAACCAGCACGTCTCTAAGAAATCTTCAATTATGGAAGCCAATCTTGCATAAGATGTATGGTTCAAAATATTCAAACTTTAAGTCTCGTTTGTCTCGCAATTGGAGGTGTTTTTACTCTAATCTCAAATTTAGAAGCTGTTTAATTAAGAGAATTGTTGGAGTATAAGAATGTGTTAGTGATTGTTTTTAAAGAGTTTTTTTAAAAATATATTAAAATAATATTTTATTTATTTTAAAAAAATTATTCACATCCATACATCAAAATAATTTAAAAATATAAAAAATTAATTTTTAAAAAACCATAATTTCAACCATAACTCTGATTGAATTTATTGCCATTATTTTCATCACTACCTCATGAGTATTATAGCATTTTGTTGGTGTTAATAGACTAGTATTTGTTTTTAATGGATTATGCCATTCTATAAATTATTTTTTTAGATTCTATCGTTAAGGAATTAACTTTATTGAAGTTTATGTCTTCCCATCCATTTTTGTTATTTATGAGACCAAGTGTCAATTATTTTTACGAGTTTATCTGAGAGTGTAATCGTGATTGTTTTTTAAGTATTTTTTATACTGAAATGCATTAAAATAATATTTATTTATTTTTTAAAATCAGTACATCAAAACATAAAAAAATATTAATTTTTAATAAAAAAATAATTTTTTAAAAATACAAATTGACTTATATTTCCAAAAACTCTCACAAATAACACATGCAATAACACATGGTTAATGATATATTTTTCTCATGTAGTCCTTTTTTATTATGAATTGTCATTGTCAATTTTTTTGTTTTTTGAATTTTGCCCTTGAACTACGTGTTGTGTTGGGGTTAATAGCATGCTTTGTCCTTTTATAGTTGTTTTTTTTTTTACTTTTTGTTATGAATTGTGCCCCTCTACACGTTTAAACAATAAAAAAACAAGTTAATGGTATGTTTTGCAACTATACCCTTTTTTTTATTTTATAATTGTAAGATTTTTTTTTGAATTCTACTCTTCAACTATGTCTTGTGATGGGTTAATGGCAAGTTTTGTAATTCTCTCTTCTTCTTCTTCTTCTTCTTCTTCTTTATGAATTATTCCCCTCCACAAATTTTTTTATAGATTCTTCCCTTAAAGTACCATCTATATTAAGGTTTATGCCCTTCCTCCCATTCTGGTCAGTTAAAAGGTCATATATATACATTTAAACCATACTTTTTAGACTCGTACAATGGCCTATTTGGTCTAGGATTTTGACCGGGTCATTCAGGTTAAATTTAAAAAAAAACAAAAGTCAATGAGTTGCAACCAGATTTTTGACCGGGTCTTGCCGAGTCAACCCGCTGGGTCAACCGGGTGACATTGAATTTTTCCTTTCTCTATTTTTTATTCAACCTGGCCCGGTTCTAGCCCCGGATCCCGGGTCAAACCGGGTTTCAAAACTATAATTTAAACAATAAAATGTTGGTTGATGACATGTTTTGCCCGTGTACTTTTTTTCATGGACATTGTTCTTGCACAATAATATACAGATAGATAGATTTTATCCTTTTATTTCAATTTGGTTAAATCATATGATACGTGTTATCAATATAATATAAGAATTTAATTTGTTATTTGTTATGACATACTTGAAGTCTCACCTAAGATATGAAATAATGATCAATAGAGCAATACTGGAGGCTAACATGATGGACAGGCTTATTAATTTAAATAACAAAACCCAAAATCCTCGAACAAATGATATTATATTTAATTTGAATTATAGGTGTTAGCCATTCATTCGAAGAATAAAAACTTTAAGGATATTTCCTCGTAGATTTACTAAGTTGTTTTCTGATAAAAACTAATAAGCAGTCTTTGATTTGATTAATATTTTATCATTCAATAATAAAAATAATTCTAGATCATTCTTTATTTCTTATAATTATGAAGTGTATTACATAATTGATTGGCAGTACGTCACAAGTTGAAATAAATGTTTTTCAAATATATATAAAAAATGTTAATGTGTTGTTAAAGTGCTTTTCACAAAAAAAAATCTTAATCATTAACTCGATTTGTTGCATATAAGGTCCTTAATATTTTTTTATTTAATTATATAGAACTAATATTTTTATAAAATTAAAAGATAATGATTTAAATTCCATTAAAAAAAATAATCTCCCAATAAAAAAATAAAAAAACTATTTTTATATCATTTATTTAAGAAAAAACTAGAAGCATTTAGAAGGTATACACAAAACAAAACCAAGATGATTTAAAATAAGGATAAAAAAATACTTATGTGACAAACTCTTTGTCTCATTAATGAGCTATTTTTATATAAAAAAAACAATTTCATTGAAATATTTATTTTTAGACACCATTTTATCATTAATTTAAAAGCAACTTTGAATTCTAAAAAAAATAAGACCCTAATTATTTAAATGTAAATGTATATATATATAAAAAACATAATAACAATGCAATGGTTGAGCGTTGACAAATGGTATTCTTTGTTAGTGTTGTTAAATCCATTTCTGTTAGTCATTATCAAAATCTTCTGAATTGAATTCTTTTCTAGTTCTGGTTTTAAATTAAATTCTTTAAGGGTAGATTTTATGTGATTTAATCGACTTGATGAATCTAAAATACAATTGAAAAACTAGTAAAATCATGACTTGGCTTTAAAAAATTTTAAAATAACAACTTGTTTTTAATACTGAGACGGTGAGATATTGAATCAATTAAAGTTAGCATGTCAAACTCATAATCTAGATTTTTTTAAAAATAAATTTTTATTTAATTATATGAAAATAAAAATCAATGATTGTAATAAAACAATAATAAAAAAAAAGTTAAGAAAAAAATGAATATGATGGGATGTAAAAAAGAACCTATGTTAGAAAACAATGTAAAATCTAAATGGAAAAAATTCTTGATAAATCCAAGAATGTTTTTTTAAAAAAACACGGTTTAGGAGGCTAACAGACATGGCCTATAAAAACAAAAGGCCACGCAACTACGCCTGCAACTAGAGGCCAACACGCTTACCCTTCGTTTTTTTAACTTGGCTAAAAAGGGCCAATGACACCTCGCCCTCCATCTTCTAAAAATTTATCAAACGTCGCCTTATCTATTGGTCAAAATTCGACCACCCCAGGTGCCTGAAAAGTTGAGTTGTCAATTTCTGAATATAAAAAACTTATTTTTATTTATTTTCAACTAAAAACATATAAAAAAATACTATTAAGACCGTAATAAACTCATTTTTGATATTAAATTAACATTTAATCTGTTAAAAATAAGTTTTGATATTAAATTACCAGTTCAACATGGCACATGAATTTGAGATTTCATTCCATAAGAGAATGAAATTAACATTTAAAATCGATTAGTTGTAATTCCTTTGACAGCACAACCAATCGATTCAAGGATGTCTCAAACTTTCAGTGGGCAAAAGCTAATGTTGTCGGGTTTTTCATAACCCAAGTGTAAAGTAAGAACCAGCGTCAAAAAAATATTTTCGAAAAGCACGTTCAGGTTTCAACCACAAGCATAGTTCATCAACTTTATGAGTTATGATAACAAGTACTTGGTAATCCTTCAGTCTATGTAAAGGTGAATGTGGCCTGCGCTGCAGATTTTTTTTGCTTTTTTCTTTGCGTGCGTGCGTGCGTGTGTAGCTGCGGTTGTCTAGCTGATTCTTTGCCTATTGATTAAACACCCACAGAAAATAGAATAGAATGGATCAATGGCCACAACTTTCTTAGCTGTTTCAGTGTTTTTCTTTTTTCATAAGCATCTGAAGCCCATCTGAGATAGGGTTTGGGACACAGCCTGAACAACTGGACCTGGTTTAGGCAAACTAGTCCAAGTCTAAAAAGACCCGATTCGAAATCCAGCTGGCAGGGCCTTTTAATAAATCTACTCTCAAAGAATTACAGTATCTCTTGTAGTCTTTTTGGACCTCGTTCTTTTAAATTGTAATGTTTTTACTATAAATTATTTTTTTATATTTTTAAATTATTTTGATGGGCTGATTTTAAAAATAATTTTTTAAAATAAAAAAATATAATTTTGATGCGTTTCTAAGCGAAAAGCACTTTGAACCACAACGGATAAAGAAATATTTAAACATAAAAAAAAAATTATTTACACTATAAGAAACTCTTTAACAATGTTATTAAACCTGGCTTATATTGTCATTTTTAAAATCTCTTGACCAAACTTTATGTCTAACCTAGATTTTAAATCAAATTGTTTGAAAGTTTTCCCAACGTGATCTAGTTGACTTGACAAATCCAAAGATAATCATGGCAACCATTAAAAGCATGGTTTGACTTTTAAAAAAAATTAAGAAGGTATCTTTTTTCTTTAAAAAAAACTGGGATTAATTGAGTTAATTCACCAAACTCCTAACCTAGATCATGGACTCCTTTGAGTGATAAAAAAATGAACGTCGAAAAATCAAGAATCACCCTAATATGGGGACATTTGTTTAACAACGTGATAACCTCATAAAAACTAAACTAAAATAAATTATGAAGCCCGATTCTTATCATATATCTTTTTAATTGAAAAAATTGAAGACAAATAAACCTATAGGTTTTAAACCCAGTCTGGGGGTTAACATGGGGCAACTCCATGGTCATGGATACTCTTTAATAATGCTATTAATTCTAGCTTATTATGTTAATTTTAAAATCTCCTTGCCCAAGGTTCATACCTAGCCTGGGTTTCAAATCAAATTATTTGAGAGTTGTCTCAATATGACTCAATTGACTTGATAAGTCCAAAAACAACCATGACAATTACTAAAAGCATGGTTTGACTTTTTTAAACAAAATCAAAATGATATCTTTTTTCTTAAAAAACAAACACTGGGGTCAATCGAGTTAACTACCAAACTTCTGACCTAGATTATGAATTCCTTTATGATTAATAACTTTGTTCTTTTTATGAAACTAACTTTTTATTTATTTATATGATAAAAAATAAAACGCTTGAAAAATCAAGAATCAACCTAATATGGGGGTATTTGTTTGACATTGTGATAACCTCATAAAAATCAAACTAAAATAAATTATGAAGCTTGATTCTTAACATACATTTTTTTAATTGAAAAAATTGAAGACAAATCAAACTATATGTTTTAAACCAGGTCCGGGGGTTGACACGGGGCAATTCTAGGGTTATAGATCAGGTAGGTTGACCTAGTTTTGATCGGGTAACCTAGGCTTTTTTTATAAAAAAATTAAAATGACATTATTTAGTTTTGACTGCATTTAACTAGTTGTATATCAAACTTGGTTTTTGATCAGCTCATACCACGTAAATTCTTCATCTATTTTTGTTTAAACCCAGCATAACCTAGGTCTTGGGTCAACTTCTGATGTCAAGTTGGATTTTAAAACAGTGGATCAAATTATTCTCTTTGAAATATCATACAGCTAAAAAAAGTAAAAAAAAATAATCAATATTTATTAAAAATAAAATAAAGCTAATTCAATAGGAACAACTAATGAAAAGTGAAAAAAAAACCAAAAAAGACAAGAAACAACAAATTAAAAGGCCAAGTGTGTGAAAAAATAAAGCAAGTTTGGGCCTAGAGCCTAAGCCTAGACCTGTTTTCCCCCCCCAAGAGTGATCGATGCGTCGTCATAGGGATTTAGCCAAAAACTTCATTTTTAATCATTTTTAACCCAAAAACACCTAATATACACCATAAAAACTTTTATAAACTACTTATCAACTCCAAAATACCTCAAAGCCACTCAAAGCAATAAAACATAAATTAATCAAATATAAAACAAATTCTATACAGAACCATGTTTATTTTTTTAGGCATGTCTATAGGAAGAAACCATCACCATTTAACTCTCCAAGTTGAATGGAATCTGTTGACATTAAAAATGGCTAGTTTTATCACCAAAAAATGATCATTCATTAATTTTCTCTATCTTTCGCTATTTTCTAGTAAGTTTTTCTTTCTTCTTCTAAATTCAATGACTAAAATATTAATAAAATAAGATTTTGGATTAAAATTAAAATTGAAAAAAATAATTAAAGGGACTTCAAAGTAATTAAAAGGAAAGTAGGTGGAATGTATATAACTTTTCTAGTGAATTTGAGATTGGCCATTGGATTTCTCTTTATTTTAAACTTTGGTTCTCTTTTGTTAAATCTTTCTTTCCTTAATAAATTTTAATAAATTGATCATTAATTTGGCATAGAAGGTTACAATTAAAAAAAACACGGAGGGTGAAAATGAAAAAAAAATGGATTATTATGGAGATTGTAATCAATTGAAATAAGATTGTGATTCTAGAGTTGCTTTATGTTAGTTAGTTAGTTAGTTAAAACAGTTCACGTCTAAGACTGACCATGATTACACTTAATTAGCTTCTCCTCTCAAGTCGAAGCACATAACAAAATGCTAGAGATAATTGATAACTACAACCAGGTTTCTAATTAATGGTGTTTGATGTTAACTATATAGGCTTGAAATTCAAGGGGAAGGAGAAACTAATATTCAATGCTATCTAATAATGAATACTAATTAATTTTTCTAGTTTAAACATGCATTAAAAATTGACAACCAACAACTAAAACATTACAAATTATTGGAAGTATATTTGTTGAACCAACTATATAAAAACAGTAACTTAAACTAATGTTCAAGAGAAAGGATGCCTACATAACTACGCTTCTAATAGGGGCCTAGGATAATTGATTATTAACCTTCAGACTTTTATGATACATTATGTTGAACCTTAATCGAACCGTATAAACCTAGAAGAGAAAACCTAGATATTCCATAATGATTTATTACTTCTATTTTACATAACATAAACCCTACACCTAATCCATTTGAAACAAATAACAACATAAAAATAGTTATAAAACAATAACAAGTGGAGAAACAACATAGAAGGGAAAGTATAGAGGGGAAAAAGGTTCTTTGTGATATCATATCATATATACTAATACAAACTTGTGCATGTAAGCAAACAAAACAAATAAGCAATTACTAATAGTTTGAGTAATAAATCATTGAATGAATAATTGATTGACCAAATTAAAAAACTAAAGCACCTCTTTTCATGTCAATGCAAAAGCCTAGAAGAAAAAAGCCATAACAAGTACGTTTTTATAACATTCATTAGTAAAGAACCCATCACAAAACCAACTTTACAGAAATGAGAAAAACAAACTTGTGCGTATAAGCTATAAAATTGAGTAAACAAACACTAATAGCTCCATATTCCCGATGCCTTCATTAGTAATGAGATAATTCCTTGAACAATGCAATTGTATAAATGGATACTCCGGTATCATTTTAAGACCAAGGGTCCCAAAAAAAAAGTATTAAACATTATTCATCAGAGAAGAAATCATAATTTCAGCCATCACCCCATATGGCAACATAAAATTGTAGAATTTTGAAGCAGAGAAGAGACGTGAGACAGTGCAATAAAACAGAGTTCTGCATTCATAATTTTCTTATGTTGTACATATGCATATTAACAATACTCTAAATGGTGTGGGGGAATCACTATTCCCCCACACACAATGTACTGTGGATTACAACAGTAATCCACAACGCATTTCTCTTTTTTTTTTCTTTCCAACTTTTTCCTTTTTTTCTTTTTCTTTGTTTTTCTTTCTTTTTTTTTTTCAAAATTACTCTTTTTTTCCAACTTTCCTATTTTTTCTTTTTTTTTTCTTTTTTTTTTTTATTTTTTTTCTAAAATTATTTTTGTTGATTTTACTTTTTAAATATTGATTTGGTTAAAAATTTTGCTTTGTAATTTTTTTCTTTAAAATATTATGCATTGCTACAGTGTTTTTCCACATAGTTTTTCTATTTTATTTTTTTATTTTTCAAAATTATATTTGTAGATTTTTTTTTTAATATTGAGCTGATTGAGAATTTAGTTTTGTAATTTTTTTCTTAAAACATTGTTGATTGCTACAGTTTTTCTTCGCAAGGTTTTTTTTATGATTTTCTCCGAAATTATCTTTTTTATTTTATTTTTTAATATTAAACTGGTTAAAAATTACAGTTACAATATGTGAGGAAAGCAATATAACTTTCCTTGAAAATTATTGTTGATTGCTACAGTGTTTTTTCCCACATAGTTTTTTTTTCTGTTTTTCCCTAAAATTGTCTTTGTCGATTTTATTTTTTAAATATTAAGCTAGTTAAGAATTGCACTTACAAGTAAATACAAGTTTTTCCTCACAAAACACTATGCATTGATACAATTTTTCCTCACATGGTTTTTTTCAGTTTCTTTTGTGTTTTCTTTTTTTGTAATATTTTTTTTCAAAATTATCTTCGTCGATTTTTTTTTAATATTGAGTTGGTTAGAATTTAATTTTGTAATAAAGCTTAATCATGTGGGGAAATCACTGTAGTTTTCCTCACAAAACATTGTGGATTGCTACAGTGTCTCTCTGCATGGTTTTTTTTCTTATAATTTTTTTCAAATTATCTTTGTCAATTTTATTTTTTTAAGATTGAGTTGCTTGAGAATTACAATTACAAGTTATTATAAATAAGACTAAATCATGTGGGGAAGCACTGTAGCTTTCATCACAAAACACTGTGAATTGTTATAGTGTTTCCAAAATGATTTCCCCCCTTTTTTTGGTGTTTGTTTTGTTATTTTTTTTTAATATTGAGCTGATTAAAAATTTAGCTTTTTAATTTTTTTCTTTAAAACACTGTTAATTGTTGCATGTTTTCCCATATGATTTTTTTCAAAATTATCTTTGTTGATTTTTTTTGAATATTGAGTTGGTTAAGAATTATAATTATAATAAAGCTAAATCATATGAGGAAAACGTTTTAGTTTTTCTCACAAAACATTGTGGATTGCTACAATATTTCTCTAAATGGTTTTTTATTTTATTTTATTGGGGAAAACACTATAGTTTTCCTCACAAAACATTGTCAATTGCTGCAACATTTTTCCTCATCGGGTTTTTTCCTTCCAAAATTATCTTTGTTGGTTTTTTTTTTAATATTAAGTTAGTAGAGAATTTAGCTTTGTAATTTTTTTTGCTTTTTATTAACAGAAAAGTTAAATCATGTGACGAAATCACTATATCTCTAAGTTTTTGATCACCAATACAACTTTTTTTTTCTATCATGAAATATTTACCCTATCATACTTTTAGTTTTTATTACTTATATAACGTTGGTTCACAATTATAACACTATTAAATGTATTTGTTTTATAAGCCCACGGCATCACGCGAGCATGTTATCTCGTATATATAAAAGGAAAAACTTGCATCAAGGAAAGACAATCCTGCATATCCTTTCTCCTAACAGTATGCTAATATTATATGCTAATAATAAATATAAAATCATATCTAAATTAGGTAACAAATAAATTATACTTGGTAATAGCATAATAGTGAAAATCTTCATAATCCTTCAGTATCTTCAATAAAATCCCCATAAATAGGATCAAATAATTAACAAAATTAAGAAACCACATAAACAGAAAAGAAAAAAAATTGCATATCAAATTACGAGTAACATGTCTTTTACCAAGCTTTTTTATCCTAATAAACAACAACAAAAAGGGGGGGGGGGGTGTCGGGTGGTTTGAGAGAGAGAGGAGTGGGCTAGGGTTTTCTTGATTTCATCTATGAGAAATAAAAGTTAATACTCCATAAAAACTGACTGGTTTTTAAGTTTTTAATTTGATAATTTTACACAATAAATATAAATTGACTAGCTCGTAATTTTATAAGTCAACTCATTAACTACAAAATATTCTTGAACTAACCTTATAAGCCTCAAAGAGTAAAAGTATAATTGTTTGAAATAGACAAATGGTTCAATTTTGGGTGAATATACCTATAGACTTACTCTGTGTGTGTCACTCTTTTAATCGACCAACCATAATGATGTCAACCTTAAGGGAAAAAAAAAATTGCCCATCCAAAAAACAATTTGTTCAACGGATTCAACTTTCCTTTTGAGTTTTTACATAGTTCTTTCGATGTTTTAATGGGGAATTCTTTCAGTTTTCACAAACATTTTTCATTTTTCAGAATATATTGATCTCAATTTGGACACTTCAACCCTCATAACATCTCAATCTTCGATTCTTAACTACATGATCATTTACTTGCCGACTTCTTACAAGTTCCAAAGGTTACCCACTAAGATTCCTGCCTCCTCTAGTTTATATATATATATATATATATATATATATATATATATATATATATATATATATATATATATAGGAAAAGTAAAAAAATAAATAAAAGGAAAAAGAGGGCGTGATTTGTGAGATTCTAGTGTGCTAAGTGACGCGTTCCTTTTTATAGCGTGGGAGATGGCTTGATACAACTTATAAGATTATAAAACTTCAAAGAAGTTGTCTAGTAAATAAGTAGGTATTTTGTTTTTATTTTTTTTTTATTTTGTGGGTTTAAAACTTGAGCTTAACCCATAAAAGAATTTATTAAATTTTTCTAAATATATTAGGCTAATTTACTAGATGTATCTTTAAAATTGTTCCGAGAAAAGATTTAATTTTGATTAATTCAAAAACTAATTCGGGGATGTTCTTTATTGTTTAAAGAAAAGAGAGAGATTATAAATTTGACTTGAGAGTAATCACAATTGGTAGGTGACAGATGACAAAGCACTATCTGTCATGTTACTATTCGTTAATAAATTGACATTATTATGAAAGCCATGCTAACCTTCATTGTCAAAGGACTTGGGAGGGGCCAGTTTCTTCTTTTTATCAGCAGATTCATTAGGTTTTCACTTCTTCCACTATGGATTTATTAACATAAAAAATCTAGCCAGCAGTCACCAAACTAGTTTTTGGAGGTTGGTGAAGGGGATGACCTCTACCGCCGAAGCACCCTCTAGTTTTTACTCTAATTATTATTTTTTAAAATATTTTTTATTTGAAAATATATTAAAATAATATTTTTTTATTTTTTAAATTTATTTTTCATATTAACATATTAAAAAAATCTAAAATTATAAAAAATTAATTTATATCAATTTCAAATACAAAAACAAATAAATATTAATCTTAAATTCTTAACACTTGCAAAATAATTAAAGTAATCCTGCATTTACTGAACACTTTATTAAACAAATAATTAAAAGGTATATATTTAATTATTTACCAGTGTATTAATCAATGGTCAGGAGTTCGAGTCTCCTCAAAACCATTATAGGATTACATAGTTATTGATTTTAGAACTTATAAAATTAATCGAGATACACACGGGTTGACCTGGACACCCACGTTAAATAAAATAAAAAAATAGCTATATATCAGCATGGTGGTGGAGCCAGGAAAGGTTTTACTGGGGTTACTCCATGACTAAGATGTATTAAATTATGATGAATAATAAAAATAAAAAAAAGGCATAAATTACTATAATTGTCATGGGAACATGAAAGGCTAACCTGAAAAGAAGAAAGTACAAGAGGAAGGATCTAAATGGACACTTGTTGTTAAGAACCATTCAATTTTTCATATCCTTCTCTTATCATACTTTTCATATGACATCTTATCTCTGCTTTACATTAAATTACACACTCCACAAATTTTGTGATTTTAATTTTTTTAAAACTTACTTTTAATCCTAACTCACCTGCCATCAAATTATTATTCGACCATATTCTAAAATAAAAAAAATTGTTTGGCTATACTTTTTTTCCTTTGTTTTTAGATAAACTTTTGAATACTGCGGAGACTTTTAAATTTCGCAACAAAAGTTTTGGCAATGAATTTTTTTAGTTCATGTTGGACCAAATATTTTTTAATATAAAATAATAATATTTAGGCATAAGATTAATTATACTTTTGTGATTATTTATTAAACTTGAATTTATTAAATTCGTGACTCGGCTTATAAGCTCTATTAGATTTAATTAAATTTATTATTTTATTATATAATTAAAAATATAAAAAATCATCAAAATCAATTAAATATTGAAGAATAAAATTAAAATAATAAATAAATAAAAATCCTAATAGGTTTTATAAAAAAAATAAAAGACCAACAAATTCAAAGAGCCAAAAAAAAAAAAAAAGGCCAAAGCGTAAGTGCTTGTATTTATTATATTTTTTTTCAAGAGACACGTGGTTGAAAAAATGTGTCATAGGAACGAAAAACAAATTACAATAAACAAATCGGTGAAAATTTCTATTTTCTTCAGACCGCCAAATATAGCTTTAATATTTACCTTCAACTCAAAAAAAAAATAAAAAAAAATCATATTATTAAGAACTAAAAGGAAAGAAAAATCTACCATGGGGCCCAATGAATGGAGACATTTTATTTACCAAGTGTGATCTAAATTCACGGAAGTCACGTTAAGGACACGAGTTCAGCCAAAAAAAGCAAACCCAGAAAAGGAGACCATGGAAGGGTAGCTGGCCACAAGACTCACAAACTTTTCCCTGTCAAAACTGCAAACCTAACCCGCAGGCCTCGGTGTCCCTCGGCTTTTGGATCCCACCTTTCAATCTCCTAAAATCCCTCTGATTTTAAAAATATTTTTTATTAAAAATATGTTAAATTTATATTTTTTTATTTTATAAATTTATTTTTAATATTATTTTATTAAAATAGTATAAAAACATTAAAAAAATTAATTTAAAATAAAAAAAATAGATTTGTAAAATTTTAAATTTGCTTTCCCTAATCCACCCTTCCGTTAATTCCTATGCTTGAAGCTCAAGTCGAGCTCTTCTTCCCACGAGCCAATAGAAAATAAAAATAAAACTGATCCATAAGACATATTTGTCCCTCATCTATCATGTGATCCTCATGTTTGTTCCCTAACAAAATAAATTCTCAATTGGATCCCTTATCTTTTATTTATCCATCAAATGGAGCCCAATTAACCCACCATTTAAATTTATGGAAAGAAAAATAGGTCCTCTTCCCTTTCTAGATTTTAAGGAAAACATGTTTTAAGACAAGGGTCAATTGGGTGATGTCCATTCGACGAGGGGCTGGTTGCGATTGTTTTTGTTTAAGGACCTAAAGTAAAACTGAATTGAAGTTGGGGGATCAATATACTTTTTTGCCTTTCGATGGGATGTGCTCTTTTTAATTCTTTGTTCTTAAGGAATATTAGAGAATATGGAGAATATGCTTATCAATAACAGTCTGCTAGAAGGAAAATTAATACTTAATTTTAGAAAAACAAAATAATAAAAAGGAGCCGTTGCACAAAAAAAAAAGAAGGAAAAACAAAAGGAAAGGAAGGACAAAAGAGTAAAAAGAGAGGAAGAAAGATGTTAAAGAGAGTAGGAGACAGAAAAGGATGGAGACGTGATATCCAACGGCAGCAGGGCGTTACGTGGAAAAAAAGCCAACAATTAGCGACAATTTCGATGCCCTCACTGACCTTTCTTGGCTACTCCTATTTCAAAATATAAACCCTCACAACCCCCTGGCATCACTCCCCGCATCGCCTCCCTCTCTTTCATTGATCTCCCCGAACTCTTCTTCCTGCAAAAATGTCTTGCTTCAAGACCAAATACGCTGGTAATCCTCCTCTCCTATTCCTCCTTGTTCTAAAATCGTGCTCTAAAACGTATATTAATTTAATTTATTTTTATTTCAGATCTGTTAATTAAATTTAGCTTACTTCCATTTTCAACATGATCTCAAGATTTAAGTGTTGTGGTTAGGTTCTTGTTGTCTCTATTGTTGTTTTTGAATCTAGGATTTATCCGATCTGATTTCCTGTTCATTAGTATTTCTTTATTCGTGATATCCGTCTGTCGCATGTTTTGTTTATGAACGGTCAGTTTGGACAATCAGATCGGGTCTTTTCTATTTTATTATTATAATCTAAGGTTTACAGATCTATTTTCCCCATTACTCCAGTATGTTTCAAATTTAAATTTAGATCCGAGCTACAGTTTTTTTTTTTAATTGTCTGTTTTATTAATTATAAATGATTAAGAGTTGTTTAATTCCTCAGATTTACATTTATAAGATTGTTCTTTCGATTTTCCACTTATTATAGACTTAATGATTTGTTAATTTTGCAGATGAACTCATTAAGAATGCTGCCTACATTGGCACCCCTGGGAAGGGTATCTTAGCTGCTGATGAGTCAACTGGCACAATTGGCAAGCGTCTATCCAGTATTAATGTTGAGAATGTCGAGGAAAACAGGCGAGCCCTTCGTGAGCTCCTTTTCTGCGCCCCTGGTGCTCTTCAATACCTCAGCGGAGTTATTCTCTTTGAGGAAACTCTCTACCAAAAGACTGCATCAGGTACCGATGTTGATCTGCTTTTCTTTTTCCAATTCCCGCTGTGTTTTCTGTTTTTGTAGTCTGTTTTCCTGTGTTTTATAAGTATTTCATCTCAATTGTTTTGCACGCAGGCAAGCCCTTCGTTGATGTCTTGAAGGAAGGTGGTGTTCTCCCTGGTATCAAGGTTGACAAGGGTACCGTTGAGCTTGCTGGCACAAACGGTGAGACCACAACTCAGGGTCTTGATGGCCTTGGCCAGCGTTGCGCAAAGTACTACGAAGCTGGTGCACGTTTCGCCAAATGGCGTGCTGTGCTCAAGATTGGTGCCAATGAGCCATCTGAGCTGGCCATCCATGAGAATGCCTATGGTCTAGCCAGATATGCCGTCATCTGCCAGGAAAATGGCTTGGTCCCCATTGTAGAGCCTGAAATCTTGGTTGATGGTTCTCACGATATTGAGAAGTGTGCTGCAGTAACAGAGCGTGTTCTTGCTGCATGCTACAAAGCTCTCAATGATCACCATGCCATACTTGAGGGCACTCTCTTGAAGCCGAACATGGTTACTCCTGGATCAGATGCTCCCAAAGTTGCACATGAGGTTATTGCCGAGTACACAGTCCGTGCACTTCAACGTACTGTGCCCCCTGCAGTTCCTGCTATTGTATTCTTGTCTGGTGGCCAGAGTGAGGAGGAGGCCACCCTCAACCTCAATGCCATGAACAAACTAAACACCAAGAAGCCATGGTCTCTATCCTTTTCCTTTGGACGTGCTCTTCAGCAGAGTACCCTCAAGGCCTGGGCTGGCAAGCCGGAGAATGTGGGGAAGGCTCGTGCTGCATTGCTTGCCAGATGCAAAGCTAACTCAGAGGCTACTCTTGGTACGTACAAGGGTGATGCCACTCTTGGTGAGGGTGCCTCAGAGAGCCTCCACGTCAAGGACTACAAGTACTAAGAAGTCCCGTCATTTCAAAGTTCCGGAGAGTTGCTATCTCGCCATAGTTCTAGCTTTCTTTTTTCTGTGATGCTGCTCGGATTTTGCTTGGAACTAGATAATAAAAGGATGAGGAAAAACACTGGGGTGTTGAGCTTGAATGGCTTGGATCACTACTGTTTATGTTTTGTTTTCAAAAATTCAATTAAGATTATGATTATGATTGTATTTTGTTGCAATTGAAGTTTTTCGCATTTCTTCTTCATGCAAGGTGTGTGATTCTCGTCAACTTTTTACTTTGTTTTTGCATTAGAAAGCCGTAAGCTCTCAATCTTTTTCATCAAAAAGTTAATTTTTTATATTTTTATATTGTTTTAATATACTGATATAAAAATGATTTTAAAAAATTAAAGAGAGAGAAGGGTTCAACATTTCTCTGCTCTATAATCAAAGACAGTGAATTCTCATTTGGTTGATTTGTAGTAGTAATTGCAGGGAACTGGGATGTTCTTCAACACAAGATGGCAACACTGAACAGACTTGTTAGAGCCACGTTCTTATTTCTATCAAGTTCGTTGTAGTAACAGCAAGGACTTTGATTGCCTGAGGATGCTGATCAGACAGAACAAAAATGTCTACAGAGAGAGACATAGGTGTTGTGTTTGTTGTCAGAATCAAAGCTACTATTCTTATATTTGGTAAAAATCAAAGACGACTAAAAAGGAAAAACCCCCAAGAAAACGAAAAAGAAAGGAAATATAATGGTATGTTCAGTGTAGGGTTTCAAATTGTGGGCTTATTTACACTTATGGTGATGGGACCTCAGTCTTTGAGCCTTTCAACTGTTATAGGCCTGGGTTCCATCCATTTTGACTACAGCCGGCCCGCCAATTTATAGATTACATACAAAAAAGTGCTTGCAATTTAGAGTTCGGATCACCCGATGTATGCATGCACACCTTGTAAATTCCGTTTCTATTTTATTTTATTTTATTTAAAACAAAATATTTTAGCGTTTCCGTTAGAAGTGGTTGCTCACATTCCAATGGAATTGGAGATGGGATATTTTCACCGAAATTTTCCATCGGATATTAAGGTGTATTTTTGACGGAATATGCGATGAAATATCCTGTTAGCAGTTAAGGTTTTCGAGAGAGTTCTCAATAGAAAATGAGCTATAAAAATTTATTTTTTAGTGTGAATATTTCATCGACAATCCTGTAAAAAAAAACATTGCCGACAAAACCCAAATCCCTGACGACCATATTACGATATGGGATGCTTAAAGAAGGTGGATGGCCCACCGATACCTGGGCTGGGCTTTGCCTTGTATCTCGTATCAAGACTAAAAAATGGCAAGTAACTTCAAATGAAAAAACCAATCCTGAGCCCATTTTGCTTGGTTTGGGCCCAAAAATGAGGGTGCTAAGTCCAGACCCATCAGCATCAAAACTAAAAAAGGGCAAGTAACTTCAAATTAATGAACCAATCATACTAAATAAAAATAAATTTTTGTGAGACAAAAAGATCCATTCCCTGAGCAATGGGTTCTGAAGCTGCAGATTCTTGTCTGCTTCCATCTTCATATCTTAATAAAAAACTGTTCCAGGTTATGCTCTCCTATGTGATCTAGATTTTAAGCAGAGTTTAGGTCATTAAAGAAACATCTTACGAACTCAAAAAACGCACCCACACAAGCTGTCTTGTCCGTAAGGATTGCCATAACTACTTTCAAGTAAAAAAGAAAGGGTCACAAGAACAATGTCAAAGCCAATCTGTAAACATGATGCTCTTCCTCTCCAGCATGCACACCCACCTTGTACTTTCTGTCAAAAGCCAAACTAGCAATAAAGGAGAAGAAGAAATTGTTTATTAATGATCTTGATAGCAATAATTCAAAGACTAAAAACATAGAATAATAAAAGGAGGCAATAGAACAACGTGGGATAAGAAGATATTGTTGTAAAATGAAGTAGAGTATTGTATGCAGAGAAGATAAGCTTTGCCCTATAAAGAGATTCCTTCTGGGTGCTGAGTACCCGATCTCTCTGCTTGAATAATGTCTTTATTTTATGGTTGTTGAGGAGCCGCACTCCAAATCTGATGCATTGAATGCAGAACTCGGAGCTGAAGTGGGGTTAAAAAAAAAGGTTTTTTTTTAATAAAAAATCTTTTTTTTTAAAGGAATTAAGCATGCATGATGTCTATCAGAATCCTCTCTCCTCAGTGACCTTTTAAAAAAGCACTCGAGAGTCTAGCTATCGTGGTCAACCGTGTGACTTGTTCCACTCCCGTTCCGGGTTCGATTCTCTATGTGCACGCCTGTCATCCCCGCGGTACCTTACCTGCTCCTGGACTTGCAAGATGTCCAGTGGACCGTGGAGAATAGTCGTGGTGCGCACAAGCTGGTCCAGACACCCCACGTAAATAAAAAAAAAAACAAAAAGAAAAAATAGAGTTTGTTTATATGTCTTTATTTATATTTTTGATCAGTGTAATCGGGTAACTTCTTAGAGCATATTGATTGCAAATTTGAGGTAGCTTTTAGTATAAGGTTAAAATTTTGAATATAAAATATTAAGGAAGGAAGATATATATAAAGGTGAAATGTGAAGGGTGTAAAACATATTAGGAGGTGAAGTGTTAAATGATATTTGGTAAGAGTTGAAGGATTTAAAAATAAAAGTGGATTCAATATATACAAATAAAATCAACATTTAAATTAAATAAAAATTACATAACTTACATTTGCGGGCCAATATGAGATGCGTAAGAGATGAAAAACTAAATTAATATTAAATTAAAAAAAATGAAGGGAAAGACAAAATGGTTAACATTACCTCCATTTTGGAGGTAAATATACATTTCTTACAAAAACTCCCCTCCCTTACAAATGATGTCAAATATGAGTGTGGTTGTCGTTGTTTTTCAAAATATTTTTTATTTAAAAATATATTAAAATAATATATATTTTTTATTTTTTTAAAATTATTTTTGACATCAGCATATTAAAATGATCTAAAAACATAAAATTTTTTATTTTGAAGCAAAGAAAAAAATAAAATAAAATTTAAATTTTTTCAAAAGCGCTTTTAAAACGTAAAAACAAACAGTGCCGCTAGGGTGAAAATTCTATTTTATATTATTCCCCTTACCCCATACTAAACATATTTTAAAAGTCAACATAATTAACTTGTTCTTACACCTTCAAAAATTAAATTATCAATATAATCCATTTATAATTTAGTCCCTCCATAAATTCTTTGTTCATTTCTTTTTTCTTTTATTTAAAAAAAAATGGAATAGAGAAGGGAAGTAAGTAAGATGTGAAAATTTGATTAAAAAATTACATTTTGGAACACATTAAAAAACTACTAAATTGAATATTTTTAATGATGATTACAATAGATTTTGATACTACATGAGCAAATTAGTTAATCTTAATAGACTATAGAGACTAAGTTATAATTGAGTATCTTAAGAAAAAAGCAATTAATATCAAACCAAATCTGTCATTAACTTAAGTTAATTGAATCTATATACTAAACTTTTTTATTTGATCTATAGATGCTATAAATCAAATATATGATTTTTTTTTCATATTTGTTACTAATTTTTGTCCCCTCGCCCATTATAAGATTCTTTCTTATTCCCAATCTACAACAAAATACCAATGGTCTTTGGTCGGGTGGTCATTGGAGTTGCACGCAACTCTAACCACTCAACAAAGTTCAACTTTGCAAGGAACACAATAATTTACATTAAAATATCAATAATCCTTCATGTTAGAAACAACAATCCCACATGTATTTAAAAATAATAAAAAATTTAACATATAAAACTGAAAATAAATCATCCATCATTAAATTTAATAAACTGTTTAATCGTTTTTAATGAAACTAAGAATCAACCATCAAATTCAATATGGTAATGAAACTATTAAGAACCAGCAACATTGTAAAGATATATGAAGAAGAAAAGAATAACCCATCTAGCAAAATGTATTTTTTTGTCTAAAGTTTAAATCATTGTTTTTTATTTACAAAAATCTATTTTAATTATAAAAAACAAAATATAAAAATATCTATCTAGCAACATCACATGGGAAAATTACAAAGACAAAGAAACTAAAATAATATCGGTTTTTACTATGCATTATTATACATTTGTCTAAATTCACTGTGAATGGTATTATTCCATGAACAATACCATTTTTTAAAATATTTTTTTTAAAATTTTTTTCTTGATTACTACGTTGTTGATATTTTAGATGTTGAGATTTTATTTTCTATAAATATTCTTATGAATTTAAGGTGTTTGATGGAGATCTATTTAATTAAATAGGATTTAAAGCGCAGGTATAAAAAGTAATTCAAAAAAAGATTAAATTGATTTGATGATGATATTGGTATATTTCTTGATTTTTGTGATTGGTTAGAGTTTGAAAATTGATGTGACGAGGATATTAGTATGTTTCTTAATTTTTTTTCAAGTGAAATGGTTTAAAAAATAGGTTTATGGATTCCAAATAAACAATACGTAATCTATCAATATTAATAACTTGTCATTTGTTTTATTAAAAAAATAGAGAAGAAAGTCAATCATGCAAGGCTAGCCAACCATGCACCCCTAGGCTTTTTTGTGTTAGGCTATGCGCACTAGCCCACCCTTTAAGGTCCCAACATTTGACCACCTTTTTCTTTTTTATTTTTTCTTAAACTTTGAATAAAATTTATTATAAATAAAATAATTAAAATTATATTTAAAAATATTATTCAATTAAATATCATTCAATTTTTCCATATTTTTTAAATATGATAATAGCCTTTTTTTAATAATATTAGTAATCATTTCATTAATTATCATATATGAACCTAATCTGCAAAATTTGTTAAGATGTGATCATGAATATTAAACAAATATAATTTTTATTTTATTATAAATTGTTTACATAATTCTTTGATATTAATTATTTATTTTTTCTTTCAATTCCATACAAGATAATTCCATACAAGATATCGATACATGATTTTTAATCTTTTTTATTGAAATTTGCTTCTTAGATAAAGATAGTTTTTTTTATTAAAAAATAATTTTGATAAAAAACATATTTTTGTTAAAAAAAAATATAATGCATGAATAAAGAAATAAAGTCTGGATTCAAGATATATATTTTGACCTTCTTATTTGAAATCACTAAAACTTTGACAAAAAAAAAATATTACTAATAAAAAAGACATGTTTTAGCTAAATAAAAAAATTACATGAGTAAGAAAAGAATAATTCATCTAGCAAAGTATTTTTTTTCATAATTTAAAAAATTTCTTTATACAAATATTTATTTTAATTATAAAAAACTAAATAAAAATAGATTTTGATAGCAGACTGAGTAACTAAGTCGTCTATGTTATAATTATAGGTAGATAACCAAGCAGTAGGGTGGGTGGCTTTTCAGTTTCTACTCTAAGAATAGACTTCCGATCGACTAAGATGCCTATGATTATTATACACTATATATATATATATATATATATATATATATATATATATATATATATATATAAACTACAATGCTTGGGATGAATAATGTGTAGTGGACATTGGGCATCATCTCACATTTCATTATTAAAATGTTATTCATAATTTTTTTTTGTACAATTATTTTAGTTGTATAGCTTCTTTTAAATAATAATTTTTTTCTGTTATTTTATATATATTTAATTTTTGAAGTGATTTTTATTATTCATATATATATATATATATATTTATTTATTTCGTATAGGTAAACTTTTTTTTTAGATAATATTTTTAATATGTTCAACCTTATATAGTATTTTTTTTCTTTTTATTTTACTCAATCAATTTAATATGCGCGTTTACTTCTATTATTGTTTGATTGAATAAATAAATTATTTTAATAAATAAATTTAGTAAATACAATTAAATAAGTGCCTAGTCTCATGGGATAAAATATCTTAATTTATATCTGTTTTTTAATTTTTTCAGTTTTATTTTTTAATATTGTTTATAACTTTTTTATTTATTTTTTAACACACATAATTGTCAAATTATTTGATTACATGCATGCATAAAATTTTCAATTTTCTACAAAAAAAAGTGTTGGAAAAGCCTATGTATATATATAATTTGTTTTGTTGGAAAAAAATATATGGCTCGCTACAAAGTGAAGGTCATATTTAACAAACATATAAAGGGCGTTAGTCTTTTATTGTATCAATCATTGTAGATGTAGAGATATTATACTGTGAATTATGGCAGTGTAGTGATAATTTTGCCATTTGAAAAGAATTTTGGTTGCCGTAATTTTAAGAGTAATTTTGTCTTTTAAAAAACATCAATTTGTCATTAAAATATTGTCAGGGGTTACTTTTATCTTTTCAATATTTTTTTAAAACAATATAATTACTTATTTTTCAGCTAAAACACAATTAATTGATGAGCAAAGAAGTTTACCCCTTTACATTTTTTGTAGGATTATGAAAGGACTTTTCTACCCTTACATTATGGAAAAAATAATGAAAGGGTCCAAGTGCAATTTCATTTTTTTATGCTGTTTTTTTTTAGTGAATGCCAGAATCATAAGGGGTGCTTTGGAATTTTTGCTATGATTAATTAATCAAAGAACACTTGGCGTGTGAGATGCATCCATGACCTTATGATGGCGCGTGCAGTGTATTCTCGTGGCCATATATATATGATGTTCCACCGTGTCATCGGAAGCGCCGCCTTGCCTTTTATCTTATGGTGCAGCCCGTGGTGGTGGTCAATGGATGGCTTTTCACCGATGATCGTTTTTTTTTTCATTCTTGCTTTTTTCTCTCTCCTAGAAAAGTGCACACTTATCTTCTTTTCTTTTCATTTGTCAATTTTAGTCCTTAAGTTTTTTATTACTTATTTTAGTCCTTGACTCTTTTGGAAAAGTTTTTAATGTTTTCAATTTCATCATTGAATTACAATTTGTCATAAATTATTGTTTTCGATTCGATCTTTATTTTTTTGATTTCTGATTTTTTTTCCTGATTTTTTTAAAGTTTTGTTGTTTTCAATTTCATCATTCGATTAAAGTTTATGTTATTTTTTTAATTTACGTCATTCTTTTGATTTCTTTTTCCTTTTGTTAATTTTTTTTCATTTTAATTTAACACTCTAATGTTAATTTTTTTGATATTCTCTAATTTATTTTTATTTTGATTCTCAGACTTTTAATGCACTCATTCTTTTAAGTATAATTTTTTGTATTATATATTTTTCCCTGGTTTACTCCTTTGATGTTTGATGCGAAGTTTTATACAAGGAGTGGCCTACTAAAAAGTTTCTATCCTGAAGTAGTAAATTGGAGCATTCTTATTTTTCCACAAATTGAATCATGTAGTTTTTACTCCTGAATTACAATTTGTCAGCTTATACTCCTGAAGCTTAAGACCACTTCAGATTGATCATCAGTGTTGGAATGATAACCACAAGAATAGTGTAAACTAACCTCTAGTAAAGCAAATAATTCCCTCCGAAAAGAGCTTAAGACCACAGGATCTCTATTCGAAACAATAGAGCTAGGTAAACTATGAAGCTTGAAAACCAAGTCTATGAAAAGCTGAGCTACTAAGTAAGTAGAATATGGATGAGAACATGACATCAAGTTGGCATACTTAGCTGTGAACAACAACAAAGATAACATCTTTCCCTTTGCATAGGAGAAGACCTTCAATAAAATCTGCTGTAATGTTTGTAGTTGGGATAGGCAACGGACACAAGTGTAATGTCAGTGGATATTGCAAACACCCTTTGAGGAGTGAAAATTATATATTATCTTTAAGATATTAATTTCCTCTATTATATTTGCTGCATGATTAAAGCAAAATACATTTATGATACATCAACGCCTTCAACTTATAAATAACAATTTTTATAATTTTATTAAGAAAAAGAAATTCTGTTTTGTTTCTAATAAACATAAACAAAAAGTTTGTAGATAAAGATTAGGGGGAGGAGAAGATTATTTCTAATCTATTTCTGTCAACATCAAACTGGTGCTTGCTGTTGCACCAGGTGTTAAAGCATGTGTATTTTGAGCCTTTCCTCTAACATTTATATATATTAATTTGGTATTCTTTATATTATAAGATACAACAAAACCTCTTAGTTTTTTAATATAAAATGAAGTTTTCTTTAACCACCTAATATACAATCTATATTTTAACATCAATAAGAACCCTCGTGAAGCCACATTTTAAGATTTATATTGTTGAAAAACAACACAAGTTGAATGAAAGATGGAAAGAAATAGAGGCGAAAACGATAGAGTTCAGGATTGCTGGGGTTTCAATTAAGGATTTGAGAGATAGAGTAGGCAAGAGAAAGAAAAATGGAGGAGAAGCCAGAGAAAAAACTGATGTCCGGTGAAGCATGATGGTGCTGTACAAAGGCTGCTTCAAGAGTTGAAAAATTCACGTCGGGTACTGCTTGATTGAGAGAGTACAGAAGAGAGAAAGAAATAATGAAGGATAGAAGGACGTAGTAATCAAAGAAGACGTGCTATAGCTGATCCAAATATGAAAATTTGCAACTCACCGAACAATTGCAAAATTATTAGCAATCAAATATTCAGTCACAAAAATTGGTTTCAATATAAAGAAGTTGATTTTTTATTTATTCGATCGATTGATCATAAACTGAACTCTTTAAGAGAACAGCAACCGAACTGATGACAGTTGCAATTCGTTAGGAAAAAACCGATGAATAATTAATGATCGGAGATGTGAACGTAGTCTTACATATTTTGAAATCCGATTTAGTGATATCTCTGAACATACAACGAAAAAGAAAAAAGAAAAAAGAAAAATTGACTGTACTATGAACAAGATAGAGTTGCAAATAGCTAGAAATTGACATTTAGAGATTTTTCTTTCGTAATATAAAAAATAGAGAGATTCTTTCTTTTCACAGGGTAGGCAAAAGAGAAGGATAATGGAGTGGGTTTATATGTCGGCGATGAAAAGGACGGTATAAGTGAAAAAAAAAAAGAAGAAAAAAAGAAGAAAAGTAAATGGTGATAGAGAGTGGATCCCTCAGCCTTAGGGTTTTGTACCACAAATAGACTACAACGCGTGCTTATTCTAATCCCAATAAAAAAACAATCAAACATAGGCTTGTCCCTCTTTTCTTACATGGAGATGCCATCACTTCTTTTGTCCTCTTTCTCCACTTTATCTTGTCCCTCTTCTCCCGCATGAGCAATCCACTTACGTACGAGGGCCAGACCAGTTGAGAAGTAGAGTGTAGCTTGGCCTTTCAACATTGGTGAGCTCCAAGAAACTCTCTGTATTGATAAGCTCTTAATTTCTACTTTCCTCCCTCCTCTGTGAACTCTTCTGCCTTCCTTTTTGCTGGATTGGAAGAGTTGATGAGCCTTGATTTTAAAACCATTTTATTTTCTATCTTCTCAATTTTAAAAAAAGTTAAATATAACTCAGTTCTTCAATCTCTTATCTTGTTCAAACATCTATTAATTTGTTCTGAGTCTCTTATATAATATTTGAGAAACATCTATATGGCACGTAAGAGTTTAAAGAAAACCGTTCAACTCTAGAAATATACAGTGATCAATGAGAATAAAGAGCTTGAGTTATAAAAATGGAGGACTAAATTATAATTGTATTAAAAAACAGGGATTCAAGAATAATTTACTTCAAGATTAAACATAAAATCTTAAAGTAAGCGAAGTTAATTTTAATTATAGTGTAAATATTACGGCTTCGTTTAAAAATAATATTTAAATTCTTAGGATTTGGTCTATCCTTTAAGTAGACATGGGGAAAATTAGTAAGAAATCATTAATTTTAAGATGTTTATAGGTTGCTTTCAATATATATATATATATAACATTGATATCCATAGAGACATTTGTATTTATTTGAATTTTTTTTAAATACCATGAAATGTAAATGTGTGAAAGTGTAAAATAAACAAATAAAAGAATTATTTTTATCATTTTTAACCCTATTATATTATTGTTGTTTTTACTATTTCATAAATTATTTTCTTACAGCATGCATGCCAAACAAAGACTTCAATTAATTATTGGTGACAATGCAGTAGAATATTTTATGGTGCGAAAACAAGGAATGTTTGCACGTCGAGTTATCTTTTATTAATTTGTTGGATCGTCGTGTCTTTCTATTGTTTTAATTGGTTTTTAATTAAAAAATTAATGGACACCACAGAACACATGAAATCTTTACAAATTAAAAAAAAATCTGTAATTTAAAGGAATTTTTTTCTATGTTAAAAGAGGTAATTAAACTTTACCTCGTATATAATTTGGAATTGAAACTGTATATATAACTGTAGGTTAACACTACGTACACCACATTTTATAAAATGCTTCAAATTCTTTGTTAATAGATTAGATCAATTATTCAATTAGTCGTTAATATATATAAAGATTAACATGATAATTAATAGTGTTTTATAGTCTATATACACATGTGATGTAGCTTTAATATCAATTGATGATGCGGATTGATATCAACTCATGTTAATGGAAACAACACAAAAAAAACAACAAAATACCAAAATACAAAATTTTACCGAAAAGAACCTCAGCTTAGAAATTATAATTCAAAATTTAATTAATAAATAAATTTTCTTTAAGTATTCTATAATATAAAAAACTTACAACTCTTTAAATAAATTTAAAAAACTCGAGCTAAAACAGAAATGAAACTAAAAATCTTAATTAGAAAGAAAAAACCCCAATAAAAGACTCTATCAAACTACAAAATCCAAAAAAAAAAAAAAACTTGCTGGAACAACATTTTCTACATTAATTTGGAGACTTTTTTGGATCTTGATTGGTTGTGCTGACTTCCCTATAGATTTGGACATATAAAATCCCCTTACAAAATTTGAACGTGTTCTAATGGTGTCAACAAAAAATTATGAGCTTTTTTATTAGATCTATTATTCTATTATTGTACGCAGCGCAAGCCTTTTTGGAGTTTAGCCTTATCTCATCAATCTATAAATATTTTATAAGACTATCCACGTAATCTAGTTACAATAGATCTAAAAATTACGTTAATCTAGTTACAATATATCTCATCAATTGACGGATCATAACCACTTGCAAGAATACTTGAAATAATACGTTAATCTGTGGTTTTATGCATAATTTCAAATGATAATGAAGTATTTAAAAACTATGATAGTAAACTTCAAAATGATAGTGAAGTATTTAAAAATTACTATAGTAAACTGTGACTAGACATGTTGCCAGCGAGTTCTCGTGGGTTGAACAATTTTTTTTTTTTTAATGTAAAACAATGCTAGGTTAAAAAAACATTAAAGGGTGGGATTCCAGTTTTAACTACCAGAGATAGCCATACGCGTCATTAGAAGGCAGTGAAGTGGATGATGTGCTACCGTGTATAAGATATATGTCAGCAAATGTTTTACTTTTTTTATATCTACAAAACTGAAAATGTTCTTAGAACCAAACAATAATAATAAATAAACCATGATAAAATTACAACAAAATATCCGAAACCAAGGCTAAAAGTTCTAATGATAAGAATAATGTAGTAATTATTTTACTATATTAAATATAAAAATATAAAAATATTCTTGTGCAGAACGTATTAGGTTATTTTATTTAAGGGTTATATTAATAATTTTACTATTATCAAAATAACTCTGTATAATTTTCAAAAAAACATTTATGTCATTGTAAAAAGTCCATCTTATCTCTAAAATAAAAACAAAAAAATAAAATAACCAAAAAGAAAAAATAAAATTAAACTGTTGTAATAAATAATAATATATAACTTGCATTACAATACTATCGCTAAGAGAATTAGTATTTTAGAAAATAAAGTTTTGGCGAGACGTAAAAAATATAATAAATTTTTTTTTTTGGGTTAGACTTTGAAAAAAAAAAAAAACTTGTAAATACCAACGGCTGAAAACAGGACATAGCCGTAAAATGGTAAAGGAGCACCTACCATGGCTATTAGATTTTCAATGAAGTCCTAGCTCCTGAGATCTATTCTCACTTCTCCACTCTCCCATGGTGAGCTTGTCCTCTTCTTTTTAATAAAAAATGGGAAGGGGGTGGAACTGTACACGATAGCTAGTAGTACATGAGGATTAGACAAGACAACAACCTAATCTAGATTCGTCCAAAATTATCTAATTCCCATGGCGTATGTGCTTAATTTATACCGAATCCGGGGTGATTGTAATTATACTAATCAATTAGAAAATAAATATTTGGCACAGGAATCTTGTTCATCTGAATTAGTTTTGGGCATTTGCATTCTTCTACAACTTTCGTGGATTAGAGTCCCAGAAACGAGTGGTGTCTTTTTAAATTTAACGTTAAAATTGATTCTAGACATCGTATGGAGAGAACCTCTTAAAAACATCTAAACTGTGTTTTTCTTATTAAGATTTCTATCGTGTATTTCTCAACGCCAATACAAAGAGAATTATAGTCATGACAACATACAATATTCCATCCAACTTTGTATTTTTCAATTTGGCAGAGCCCTCTAGTCGCCTTACTTGTTTTTCCCTTAAAAATATGATTTGTGAAAATTAAAGAAATGATAAGAGATAAGAAATTAATGTAGTTTCGTCTACTCCACAAACACAGGAAAACACAAGAAACACTACTAGAAAAATAAAAAAAAATACAAACTGAATATTCCATCAATATATAATGACAATTTTATCGGCATTGAAAAATGCTAATGAAATAAACGATGAAACACTATCATCGAAATGTATCTCTTCGAGCTTTTTATTTCATTGGCGTAGGTTGTCGGTGATTTCATCACCATTTATTCTCCTAATGGAATGTTCCATAATAAATGTCATTGGTACGGTGGTACTCATTCTGTAAATTTTAGTTGAAAATACCAATGAAATTGTTAATAAAAAGGCAATCCCTTCGACAATTCCATCAAAGATTGTAATTGTTTTTGTCTTTTATCACCCCCAATCACAACAATAAGATAGTTCCCAATAAATCACAATCATAACAAAAACATATTTCCAAAAATTTACTTATATAAATTCACAATTCATTTAAATAGCTCACAACAATGAGATAAATAAACTTTCATACACCAACATTTTTTTTTTCTAACAAATATAGATATGAACAACTCATTAACATTCCTAGAAAGATAACTCGAATAAGACCGGACTCTCTCGATAAAAAGGCCTGACAAGGGAAAGAGGTGAATACTCGAAAGCCAAAGATCTTTTTCGTCTCGTCCCGTTAGTAAACATTACTTTCTTTTGGCCTGAAGTCCCTTAGTTGAGTGCCACTTTGAATATGAAGGAAGGTAGTGGGAGATACTTCCTGAACCGAGTGAGGAGGTGGAGGGGAACAAAAAGATCCTGAACTAGAAGGTCCATGAGAGGGAGGAAAAAGTATACCTATAGCTAGGCTCATTTAAGCCCAATACATCTTATTTTTTTGTTGGAGTTCATCTCTCATTTATGCTCTCAAATTATGCATCTCAACGCATAGTTGTTCATGAAGTCTTTCCTATAAAATCTCATCAAAGTCCTATGATATATAGCTTGGGTTGGATTATGTTGGGCTTATAATTGAAATAGTATGAGCCACCCTCAACTCTTTGACCGATGCCATAGGCAAACTATAAACCTAATTCATATTGGGTTCATCACTTGCAACTACCTCCAACCACACTTGAGGATTATGAGAATGATGGATGAAAATGTCTTCATAAAATTTCATAACCATGCTGGCGTTATATGTCTCCTACAAAACAAAAAAAATTCTAAATTCTATATTAGGTAAGAAAAGTTTAGATTATTAATGCAAATAAACAATATGAAACCAATGATAGCTATCAAAATACTTACAATGAACACTTTCGTTCATGTATCAATCAAGCATCTACCATATAAATTCATTCAAGATGGTCATGAAGATCACTTTGTTAAAACAATGGTTCTTTGAACGACTACTTCATTGTAGAGGTGATCAAACGAGCAACTTTAATATTGATAACATGAAAACTATTAAAATAACTTAATACAAACAAATAAAATCACGTGACAAAAAACTAATTACATAGAGAGGTTGGTTTTTCATTATGTTATAATTTTTCTTGAAACTGGCTCTATTGAAGAAAGGTTGCCTACTCTGTTATCCTTAATGGTTGAGCATTGGTCGGTAACTTGTACATTAAGTACTTCTTCATAATCATTACCTAGATTCATATAACGATCACCAACACTATAACTTGATGAAGCATTAATGCTTTTGTTGGACTTGGACATGTTTCTTCTTGAATATATGGTAACAAAAAAGACACAATGAACACAATTAAAAAGGATATGAGAAAGTTTATGCTAGTATTTTTCAATGACATCTTGATTTACAACCAATCTATGGAAACATATGTGGAACACTTGAGGACAATCTTTGAATAATCAAACTACACCAACTAGTTGTTAAGGAAAGTAAGTGTATGTTTGGCAGTAAACAAGTCGAGAGTACTTTAAGCATATAATAATCAAAGAGGGAGTTTCTATTGATCCTGAAAAGATCAAAGTAGTGGTTAATTGGCTTGAACCTCAAAATGTCAAACATTTGCGTAGGTTTCTTGGCCTAACTAGTTACTACAAAAGATTTATCAAAGAGTATGGATTGATATGTAAACCATTAACACAACCACTAAGAAATGACGTATTTGTATGGAATATAGAAACAGTAGAAGCTTTCAAAAATATAAAAGAGATAATGACTTAACCTCTAGTCCTAGCCTTACCTGACTTAAACAAGGTGTTTGTTATATAAACAAATGCTTTAGGAAGTGGAATTAGGGCATTCTTGATGTAGAAAGGAAATCCCATAGCTTACATTAGCAAATCTCTAGGTCTAAAACAACAAATCTTGTCTAAATATGAGACTTAATATAGTGTCTAAATGGAGACATTATGTTTGGGGCATACATTTCAAGGTTCATACATATCATGTCAATTTAAAATATCTAATGGAGCAAAAGATAACTTTTCCATCTCAGCATTTATAGTTAACCAAACTCTTAGGATTTGATTTCAAAATTGAATATAAGAAAGGAAAAAATAACTCTGTAGTTGATGCTTTATCTTGAAGCACTGAAAGATAATTGTTTAATATGACAATATCTCAATGATATATACTATAAAAGAGATTATAAATGATATACTTAGGGATCTCAATTGTCACCCTCATTACAAGTAGGTGAATAGTCACTTAAACAAGAAAGGTAAAAAGATGGTCAGTTATGATCCTAAACTACAGAAAAAACTTGTTATGTATCATGATTCATCTATAAGGGGGAAATCTAGGATTAATACCACTACTAAAAGAACTGAGAGTTTATTCTACTAGAAAAAGTAACAAAAATATAAAATGTCTTCCACCTGAGGTTACTACAACCTCTTCCCATCATTGACTCATTTTAATGACATAAGCATGGATTTTATAGGAGGCCTTCCTAAGTGTAATGGTAAGAATGTTATATATGTGGTTGTCACAAAATAATATAAATCATATATTGGGATCTCATTAATAGTTTAAACTATTAAGTTAAATTGGTTCTTTGATATGGTATCAGAACCTTAATGACCAAGCGGTCACGAGTTCGAATATCACAATCCCTATTTATTTAATATAAATCAAGCACAAGGTAATGTGAGCCTGTTCAAGTTTCAAGTCCAAAGAACTTTCACTTGAGAGGGTGTGTTAAAGAATAATATAAATAATATTTTAAGAATTTATCTAACTGCTTAAGTTATTGAATTGAATTTATTCTTTAATAATAATGATGAATAGGTTTAGTAAGTATCCTCATTTCATTTCATGGCTATAGCTATCCTTATTCTGCAGTTATTGTGGCTACTGTTTTCATGAACAATTTGTATAATCTATATACATGGATTTTCAGGCATGATTGTCAGTGACAAGGAACCTATGTTTCCTAGTCGGTTTTGGAAGCACTTATTTGCCCAACAAGGGGTTGACCAACGTGTTGGCCTGGATTAAAGGATAGAAATGTCATCTAGAAGAACAGTACATGATATGTAACGAAATTCTGCAGAAGGAAAGATATGGAAATTATGATGAATTAAGACTCTCTCTCTCTCTCCCATTCTCTCTCCTTGCTTACAAACTCGTTGTCATTGTGTAGCAGACTTACTCATTTCTATTCTTCTCAAATAATTAAACCATCTAGATACTTTTCAAGTAGGTTCTATCGAAATCTAGATTACTACACACCAGTGATCCTTGTTAAAGAGACTCTCAGGTTCTACTCAAAGGATACTTAGTTGCAGGTTAAATCTCACTATTCTGAGATTTAATTTGTACCTTATAAAGCAATGATCATTAATGGATTTTGTCTCAGGACCTTGTGTTGGAATTTATCGAGAGGAAAAGGAAACTATGAATAAAGTTGTAGGGATCATTCGACCCATAGTTTGGCTAGCCATTATTAACAGCAACAACACACCTTTGCAGCAGCAGCAGGAGACAACAGCAGCAACACCACAGGATCCTCACCCTCGTCAGCAACCATTCTGAATTAACACCTCCAATGGCTACTATTCAGAATGGTAATTAACCATACATGGAAATCATAGGAATCAACAACTACCTCAACCAACGACTACTTCTCAAAGAAGGAAACTACAACCATGGCAGATCTTTCATAGAAGGAAACTACAGCTACCTCATATCAGAAACAAATCAATATATATAAATAAGGAATATTGTATTCATAGAAAGAAATAAGTGATGAAGTTAATTACTACTCTATATATAAAGAGTATCCTGTACAAATTAGAATTAGTGCTCACGTTTGTATTCTTGACAGTAAATGCAGTAAATTCATATTCTTCATTTACTGCGTTCCCTTGTTCAGCTTTCTTCTCTTGGTATCAGAGCGTGAGTGAGCACACACATATCAAACACAATTACATATTTCACAATGACTTCGTTGTCTCTCAATGTTGGCAACTTTATTACCCTCAAACTTAACCAAACAAACTACCCATTATGGAGAGAACAAGCTCTGGCTCTTGCAGAAAGTCAGGAGCTAGTTGAGCATCTCACCAATGAAGATCCTGTACTAGGAAAATACAACATACAAGATTCAATCAACAACCTGCACACAGAAAATACAGCACCAGTCCTAACAGAAGCTTTCATCACTTGGAGAAAATCTGACCAACTCCTTCAAGGTTGGATTATTGGAACCTTGTTTGAAGAAGCACTTATTCTTGTTGTTGGACTAGAAACAACATCTACTGTTTGGGAAGCATTGAAGAATGCGTATGCTAAGGATTTACAAGAACATGAATTTACACTTCGTCAGCAGGTTACCTACTTCCATAAACATGAAAATCAATCCATGAAAGAGCATATCCGCACCTTTAAAAGCTTGTGTGACAGCCTTGCAGCAATTGAAAAACCAGTTTCAGACAATGAAAAGGTTTTTTGTCTTCTCACCAGCCTTGGTCCACAATATGAAAACTTCACAACAACCATGTTGAAGCCTCCAAGACCATCCTATTCAGAGCTGGTTTCACAGCTTCAAAATTTTGATCAACGCCGAACTTGGTTTTCCTCTCATACAGATATAATAAACACACAATTTCCACAACAACTTGTGTTTTATGGATAACAACATCAACGCCATCAGCAGAGAACACAACAGCCTTACTCAGCACACAACACATATCAGTTCACATCTAATGGCAGAGGATTTCAAGCCTAGCAATCCAGAGATCAAAACAGAAGGTATTTTAATCCCACTCAACAACGCCGACCTCCACCACCAGGAGAACGCCGCATGACTCAAACATAACGAGATTTGTATCGTGAAGACAAATGCCAATATTGTGGCACAACGGGTCACATTGCTAAAATATACTGGTGGATACCTAAACAAAATACTACTCAGGACACTGAAATCCCACAAGCACTAGTAGCCCTTACGCTAGACAACACCGTGGTTGACACGGAATGGACATCAGATACTGGTGCATCGAATCACATGACAAGTAAGCCAGGTATGTTAACTGATGTTCGTAAGTATTTTGGAACTGATTCTAATGTTATTGGAAATGGATCGTCTCTACCGATTGTTGGTATTGGAGATTCCTTTATTAAACAAAACAATACTAAATTACCTATTAATGATGTTCTTCTTGTTCCTGAATTAACTAAAAATTTACTTTCAGTAAGTCAGCTTACCAAACAATTTCCTGTGAACTGTGAGTTTTCTAACGTTGATTTTTGTGTTAAGGAACCAAAAACAGGATAACCTCTGATCACAAGTAGACGTAAGGGTGATCTTTATGTCTTGCACAACTCGCCAGAATTACATTTTTCTTATCGTTTTAAAACTGGATCAGCAGCAGTTTGGCATCAACACCTAGGACATCCTCAAGCTTTTGCAGTGCAGCTATTAAAAAATAAAGGATTGATTGACGTCACAGGAGCTATGAAGACTGAGCACCTTTGGGATAGTTGTCAATTAGGAAAACTAAGCAAATTACCTTTTTCGCATTCTGAACATTCAAGTACTGATGTTTTTGAAAAAATGCATCGTGATTTATGGGGACCTGCCCCTGTTTTATCTATTGGAAAATTCAAATATTATGCTTGCCTAGTAGATGATTTCTCTAAATATACATGGATAATTCCTTTTCATAACAAATCTGATTTTCTAACAGTGTTTATATCATTTGAAAAGTATGTTAGTAGGCAATTCAATAAATAGATCAAAGTCTTTCACTTAGATGGAGGAGGAGAATTTATTAACTCAAAATTATCAAGTCATTTTCGCTCCACAGGAATTGTTCACCAGGTATCTTGTCCTTACACTCCTAACCAAATAGGTATGGTTGAAAGGCGACACAAAATTATAAGAGAACTAGGTATGACAATGTTATTCCATAGTGGTACTCCTTTATTTTTATGGGTTGAAGCTTTCACAACTGCTGTTTATCTCATTAATAGACTGCCCTCTTCTGCTCTTAACTCTAACACTCCATACTTCCGCTTACATGGTAACCACCCTATTTATTCATCTCTTTGTATTTTTGGCTCCCGATGTTTCCCTTACACTTAGGACACAAGACGAAATAAATTTGATCCAAAAAGTGTTCCATGTATTTTTGTAGGATATAGTGATCAACATAAGGGATATAAATGCTTTCATCCAACAAGCAAAATTTTTTTTGTCTCACGACATGTGGTTTTTAGTGAATCTATCCTTCCGTATAAACAAACTAATATCACCACAAATATTGATCACTCTAATCATGTTATTAGCATATTTGATTCTTGGCTAACTATCCCTGCTTCACGTTCTCCTACAGATATCTCTGAAACACCAACAACGCCACCATGCAGCAGCTTACTGCCCATACCCCTGCTTCCTACTATGACCTCAGATACACCAGCGTGCTTTACAAATATTTCTTCAGCTGATGTTGCTCTGCAAATCCATGGTGACAGTACTCCAGCCCGCTAACAGCTTCAGCAGCAGTATGACACTTCAATTACTCAGCCGGAGACATTCCAGCAAGAGACAGTGCACACTTCTTCACCTGATATCACTAACTCTGCGGCTGTGCAATCCCTTCATGATCTCTCTAATTCTGGTTCTCCCATTGATCCATATATAGAACCCTCTTCCTCACTACAACACCACAGTCCAGAGAATGATATTCAGCAGGTGGCAGCTCCCACTCAGCAAAAGATTGCCCACAATCTCTACCCTGATATTTCCCAGCAACCACTCTCGGAGAACTTAACTACTCTGCAACAACAAGACCACCCAAATTCATCTCCTCACTCTATGGTTACTCGTTCACAACGTGCGCTACACCAAGCTGCACAACCTCCCTGTAGTGATGCCTCCGCAGACGAGTTTGTTCCCAATCCCTCTACTTCAGCTCTTCGCATCATGACCACTTGGTCCCAGCATGGCATCATAAAACTAAATCCCAAGTATGCATTAACATCTGTCATCTCTGCTGGAATACCACATGAACCGCGATCTGTGCGAGCTGCACTAGCTCATCTAGGATGGAAAGCAACAATGGAGGATGAACTTACATCTTTACACCAAAATCAGACATGGAAATTGGTACCTCGTACCACCGATATGCATATCATAGGTTCCAAATGGGTGTTTAAAACCAAACTCAAATCTGATGGCAGCTTGGAGCGTCTCAAAGCCCGTGTTGTTGCCAAAGGATACCACCAGATTGATGGCCTAGACTACACTGAAACATTCTCTCCCATTGTAAAGCCTGGCACCATTCGGCTAATTATCACTATAGCTCTTATTCATCATTGGCCACTACGACAGCTTGATGTAAAAAATGCGTTTCTGCATAGTTTGATTTCTGAAAATCTCTACATGGAACAGCCACCAGGACTGTCAGATCCTCAACGTCCACAGCATGTCTGCAAGCTCTAACGTGCCCTCTATGGCCTTAAACAAGCACCTCGTGCTTGGTTTGATCGTTTTAGTTCTTTTCTCCTCAAATACGGTTTCCTTTGCAACTTGGCAGATCCTTCTCTATTTTCTTTTCATTCTGATCATGGTTCTCTTATTCTCCTACTTTATTTGATGATATACTTCTTACAGGAACTATAGATACACTTGTTGCAGACTTCATTACTCTACTCTGTCAAGAATTTGCCATGAAGGACTTAGGCCCTGCTCATCATTTTCTTGGCATAGAAATGGACTTCACTTATCACAATCACATTATGCCTCTACAATTCTAGAACATGCTGAAATGGTTGACTGTAAACCCATGACTTCACCACTTGAAGCACAAACTAAAGCCTCCTCCAATGCTCCTCCTTTAGCGGATGTCAGTTTCTTCCGGGGGCTTGTTGGCTCCCTTCAGTATCTCACCCTTACTCGACCAGATCTCTCTTTTAGTGTTAATTATGTCTCTCAATTCATGCATGGTCCTACAACTGTTCACTTAAAAATGGTCCGCCGTATCTTACGATATGTCAAAGGTACTATTAATAATGGTTTGCACTTCACTTCTAATACTAATCTTAATTTCTCTGCTTTTTCAGATGCTGATTGGGCTGGCTGTCTTACTACACGACGTTCTACCACTGGCTACTGTGTCTTCCTTGAATGTAATCTCATCTCCTGGTGTGCCAAGAAACAACATACTATTTCGCGCTCTAGCACTGAAGCTGAATATCGTGCTATGGCCAACACGGCTGCAGAACTTACCTGGTTGACCTACATCCTTCATGATTTACACATTCCCTTGTTATCTCCACCGGTGCTCTATTGTGATAATCTCAGTGCGCTCCATATGATGGTCAATCCTGTTTTCCATGCTCGCAGCAAGCATATTGAACTTGATTATCATTTTATACGCGAACGCGTAGCTCTTGGGAAACTTATTACACATCATATTCCCACTACACATCAGATTGCTGATCTGTTTACTAAGCCGGTGTCCAAAGCTACTCTTCTTCGTTTTCAGCGCAAACTTTGCCTCCAACCTCGGCAACGTTTGAGGGAGGGTATTAACAGCAACAACACACCTCTGCAGCAGCAACAGGAGACAGCAGCAGCAGCACCACAGGATCCTCACCCTCGTCAGCAACCATTCTGAATTAACACCTCCAACGGCTACTATTCAGAATGGTAATTAACCATACATGGAAATCATAGGAATCAACAGCTACCTCAACCAATGGCTACTTCTCAAAGAAGGAAACTACAACCATGACAGATCTTTCATAGAAGAAAACTACAGCTACCTCATATCAGAAACAAATCAATATATATAAATAAGGAATATTGTATTCATAGAAAGAAATAAGTGATGAAGTTAATTACCACTCTATATATAAAGAGTATCCTGTACAAATTAGAATTAGTGCTCACGTTTGTATTCTTGACAGTAAATGCAGTAAATTCATATTCTTCATCAACTGCATTCCCTTGTTCAACTTTCTTCTCTGCCATGACTTCCATTATTCTTTTTCTTGTCATAGCATAGCATAAAACAGATCCACAACATAAAATTTAGGGAGCGTAGACTTACCACACTCACTTGGAAAATTACAAACTTAAAGGAGCAAGGCCAACCTCTGATCTTTGTCTAGGACGTTGCATCGTTTGCGAGCCGAAACTTGAATCACTTGCACAAGTGAAATTAGTTAAACATAGATATTCCAGTTATCCACTAATCTAATATATATCAATCTCAAACCTAAAATCTAAAATTTTAGACCAAGAGAATTTTCTCCCTTCAGCAGAAGCTAGCTCTTGGAAGCATATCCGCACGCTTCTGTGCCACTAACATAGACAATGAGGTACAAGGGCAGCTATGAGAGCCCATGTTACTTGAAGATATTTTATTACGCAGAGCTTTGAACAAGTAGCTAATAGAGGACAAGTATTGGCACGCCCACACCTTAAAAACACAAACAATAAAAGCAATCATGTATTATAATGCCCGAAGCATGTGTGTGGTTGTAATTTCCCCTGATCATAATTCAGAGTTAGAAAGTTTTAGATGTTTTAATTCCTCGGGCTTGGGGACAGGTATGTTCTAAGCTCTTTAGCTTTTGGAGGAAAGCGATACAACGAGAAGTTTAATTCCCCTTTTCCCACCTCAAACATTTATTAGTGGTTTCTTACACTTTCGGACAATATTCTATGACTTGGTGTATCTTAATCATATGATTATATCGGTGATAAGTTTCAAGGAGCTTATGCTTGCCTCTATGAGAACACAAGTAGAAAAACACCAAATGAGTAATGATACAACATTACTGGACTTTCGAGGGCGTCGAGGGAAAATCTTTTTGGTAACTCATAGTAACAAGACAAATATATATGCAAGTTAAGGTAGATCGAGAGAGCCACAAGTCTAAATATTGGCTTATATGAACAAAGAAACACTTGGTCATGCATGCAAGAGAAAACCACCGTAGATGTGGGAAAAAGGGAGCATTCAAATGTTTTTACATGATGAAAAAGATGATCTGCATTAAAAAAAAATTGAAGTGAGTTTTGTTGTTGAGATTGAATCACTGTTTTGTTATTTTTTGAAATTTTTTTTTGTTTTAGATTTATTTTTAGTTTTTTTGAATGATTTTGATTTGATGATATCAAAAATAAATTTAAAAAAAAAAATTATTTTAATGCATTTTCAAGTAAAGAATACCTAATTAAAACATAACTTTTACTACAATTTTAAACATCCACTAAATTAAACATACAATGATGAGAAAAAAAAATTCTACACAATATATGGACACCTTCTTAATTAATAACTAACATTCTCACATAATATATAATTGAGTGTTTTGAGTAGGTACACTTGTAAAAATTAAACAAGTTTTATTCGGAATATTTTTGAAATCAAATCTTAATATACTAGAGAATCAAGGAAGGCACGTCATGCATAAAGTTGGGGTGTTTAATTGTTCTACATTATTGATTGGACTCTACATACGTACGCGTATATATACGTGTATATATATAGGCTGGATGAATATATGGAATCCAAAACCGGTGTAGGCCAATACATATAATTGAGGAATTCCGACACCTGAAATTTGTACTATGGTAAAATCTCAATCACAACAGTACTAGTGGACTAGGTCAACACTGACTACTTGGAGGGAGGGAGGGAGGGAGGGGGAGATATAATCAAATGAGGAATAATTGAATTTCACAAAAAAATAAAAATAAATCACAGAAAAGATATCTGTACACAACAAATTATTACATGTAAGAGAGAAAAACAGGATCATCATTAGCATTGTTGTTCTCGTCAAGAGGAAGCATCTATTATTTTTTTCTATCATTAACATATTAAAACGTATTGATATTTTACTATAGCAATAAATAGTAAAATAACAAGGGGTTTTTTTTTACTTTGATTCTTAAAATTTCAAAAAAATTGAGTTTTTTTTTTAATTTCAAACCTAGTTTTTTTTTTAAAAAAAACATATTTCATCCTTCAATATTAGGCTTCTTAATATTATAGACTTTGTAATTTATTTTGACTTTATTTCTATTAAGTTATTCTGATTTTATAATTTAGATTACAAGTTTTGCGGGTTAGCCATGTTGATTCTGGTTGTTTTTTTATCTTTTTTTTAATTAATTTTTTTTTAATTTCGTCTTTTAACATTGAATTGATTGAAAATTGAGATTTATAATTATTATTTTTATTTGTTTTATACGTCGTATCACAGTCTCATAATCCGAGTTGCGAGTTTTGTAGGTTAGTTAGGTTAACTTGGGTTTTTTTAGTTAATTTTTTAATTGTGTTTTTTCTCAATCTCATCCTTCAATATTGTGTTGATTGAAAATTAAATTTTATATTTTTATTTTTTTATAGAGTTATCTCGATCTATTGACTTAAGTATGATAAGTTAACTTGGGTTGACTCTAGTTATTTTTTATCCATTTTTTATTTGATTGTTTTTTAATTTAATCCTTTAACATTGGTTTGATTGAGAATTTGACTTTATAATATTTTTTTGATTTTATTTATATGAGAGGTTATCAAAGTCTTATAACTCAAGTCATAGGTTAAGCCGATTGACTCAGGTTTTTTTTGTCTTTTTTTAGTTGATTTTTTTTTTAATCTCATTTTTGAATATTGGGTTGATTGAGAATTAGAATTTATAATTTATTTTGGTATTGTGTGTTCTATGAGGTTATCTTGATTTCATGATTCAGGTCATAAGTTTGATTGATTTATTCAAGTGGTTTTTTATGTTTTTTTCCTTCTAATTTCATCATTTAATATTGGATTGATTTGAAATTGAACTACATAATTTGTTTTGATTTATTTTCTATGGGGTCAACCTAGTCTTAAGAGCCAGTTTTAGCAGGTTGATCACTTGACTCTTTTAATAGTTGAATTTTATTTTTAATTTTATTATATAATATTAGATTAATTGAGAATTGAGTTTAACAAATTTCCCCCCTATCTATAGGGTTATTAAGGTCTCATGACTTAGATATCAAATTTAATAGATTAATCCGAGTTTATGTTAGCTGATCTAATATGTTTACATTTCAATATTTATATAAGGATATCGTCTTGATTTTTTTAGTTAAACTATATTTTTATCAATCGTCTGTGTTGTCTTTAGACTTATCATGTTGACACCAAATCAATCCTTATATAATTTATTTTTTCTAAAAACCATATTAACAACATTTAGATATTTTTTATGTTAATTTTATTGTTTTAATTTGAGGCGCAGCGCAGAGAGTTGAATAATGTATAATCTTGATTTTCTTGGAAGACTTTGTGTGGAATATCTTGTTCACTGGCCTCCAATCAGGAGTGCCCATTTGAGTTTATCATATACAAATGTATATAACTTTGTGGCCCCTACTACTTTTGATCCCTCCCTTCTTCCCCCCTGGGTACAGTTTGCAAAACCAATATTCAATACCATAAATTACCTTATTATTATACACTACAACATTACATTGTTAATATATAACACTATTATAACTTAGCTTTCCCACTCATCTCTCTCTCTCTCTCTCTCTCTCTCAATATCAAAATATTACTCGCAAACACATTGCAAGCTAGTCCAGCTCTTTTCTTTCCTCCCTTCACAGCCTGTCAAGCTTGAATTATTAAGACCATGATTATATATATCTATATTTTTTAAGTTATGGTTTGCTTTGTTGTTCCTCTAAGCAAGGGAGAGAGAGACTAAATCTTGGGCCTCTCTGTCAAATACAAGAGATTTTCTTGTACCAGATGTGTACTAGTCATAGTATCTTCTCCGATTTCACCACCGCAATTGCACTCCTTAGGTTGTTCCGTCCATATCGGGAAAGAGAAAACATGACTTATCGAAGGTCATGAATGGCTTAAAGGCTTGTTTGTTTTTCAGCTTTTCTTTATCAGTAATAGACAAGCTAGCAAGTGGCATGAAGGAGGAAGATGTTCAATGAGTCTGGTAGGAAAGTTTTGCGATCTGGTCACTTTATATTGCAGGTGATGATGAGAATTATAGAGTAGCCAGTTTTCTTCTTGTTCAGATTTGGTCCTGGGACTTGAAGTTGATGCTGTTGCATGTATTTTGTGTCTTATGCCATGCCATTAGTAAGAAATTTTGCACTGCATCCTAAGGTTTTTCTTCTGAAAGATGCCTATAGAGCCAGCATTCTTGATCCTTTTGTTTTCTATATTAATAATTAATTTGTGATCTCCATCTATGAGCCAGATAATATTCCACATAATTGACTAGTAAAGAATATTACAGGTGCAGAAACTGGTTTTTAAGTCTTTTCTTTCTCCCATCTCATAGTTATCCAGTTTGCTTGTGCATTTGTGTTCTTTATATTTTATGATTGTTTTATGGCTCTATAACAAGCTTCAGTATCAAAAGTAGGATTTTTAACTGTTTTGTGAACTCATCATGTTGATAATATCGAAAAGGTTTGGTTTTGGAAGAAACAGAAAGAAGTGGACACTTTTCTAGAACAAATTTCCTGAAGATGAAGACCACCGTTTCGGGTAGTGATTGTCCCACCAGTGAGAGAGAGAGAGACCAACAACCCATGTTTGGTCTCTCTAGTGCCTACATCCCATTTTTTCTTTACATCCTACTTCGTTGTCTAGGCACTATTTTGTCACCCTTTCAGAGCTCCCAATGCAATTTTGAGCAGTCCCTTTTGTCCCCTCACCTTTGCATAAATTGAACAGAAACCTCTCTTAACATTTTCAAAGACAAAATTCGTTAGTATGATTAAAATTTAGCAAAGAACTCTCCTCTTTGTCTTAATTGCTTGCATCTAGATCAAGAAAAAAAGGTGAACTGTATCAAGTCTGTCTGCATATTCTTTGTTGGTAGATCTAAAACGTGGGTAAAATTGAAGAAGATATTGTTTAAAAGATGTTTTGGGATTTGTTTCTTGCATTTGAATCTTACCTTGTTAAAATTTGATATGACTCGATATTAGCAAAATCTTATCTAGATCACTTTGGTTCCCAGATGTCCCATAAAGAATTTAGGTCAACTGCCCTCTGTCTCCACCCCAAAGTAGTGGCATTTGATAAATCCGCCACAGTCATAGAGTAGATATTGAAAGCACATGAAAAAGGAAAAGCATCAGATGGATCACTTCCATCTCCATGCCTTCCATTATAAGCTTCTTCTTTTGTTTTTGATGAAATTGGATATGCTAGATTCTCTGTACTCTCTTGTATTAATATGAAGTTTGATTATTAATTATCATATAATTTCAGGAATGGGAACCAAACTTGAATATGCCATCAATCTTCTAGCAACTTCACAAAATAGGAGTAGCATTAGTGTACATTGTATGGATGACCTGGAATATTTGCAGACCAGGGGTCTGGAAAAGAACCTTCAAGTTAGTGGGATAGACAAGTTCGGCAGCTCTATGGACAAGATGCCTGGCAAACACAACATAGACTTCATCAAGAAGACAATGCAGTTGCATGAGGATATCTTCAAACAACAGGTGAGTTTCAATTTTAAAAATATCTCAGAATGCATGTTTTGTAGTGATCAACGTGTTACGACATTTTAACATCACTACTTTCCAGGGTACTGTTATATATTCATCATTCTAAGTCAGATGTAGAACCCTCTGAGCAATAATTTCTCCTTTCTTTCCACTGGCTAGCCCCAAAAGCATAAAATCAGATTACTGTCAATGGCAAGGAACTTAAAAGCTGATTTGCAGAGATGTAATTAACGGTAAAATGAAACTTGCAGGTAAGGGAACTCCATAGGCTGTACAGTGTTCAAAAGTTATTGATGGAGGAGTTGAAGAAAGGAATTAAACAAAACAGAAAGTACTGGACTCCAGTAACTAGTTCAGATATTAACTGCTCTCAATTCGTTAACCGGCCTAATTCAGCAGCACAAACCACCTGTGGTTATAGTTTCCATATTCAAAGCCTGAGGGAAGACCCAAATTCAGGAGAAAGAAGTGGTAGCTGTTCAGGTGAGACTGTGAAAATGTCACGGGGATTCGACCTTGAAAGGCCTGCAGAGGAAGATATATCAACTGGAGTTAGTGCTGTGGACGAGAACCAAGCAGAGCCAAGCGCTTATGCAACCCAAAAAAGAAAAATGAGCATTGATGGATCTGATGAAGATAGTGAAGTGGAGCTGACATTAAGCATTGGAGGTAGCACAAGCAAGAAAATATCCAAAAACTACCAGACACTTGAGCTTGATTCTTCTGCCTCGTTTAAATCTGAACGAAGAGAGGATCGCAGCACTCCAACAACCCCATTGAGCAGCTCTAGAGCAACATTCGATCAGGACAGAAAGCGGCCGCAATGGCTTTTCCAAAGTTTAAGCATAAACAGGTCTTGAACTTTTGACAAAATGTATGTGTGTATCCTTCTAAACCTTCACTAGACTTGGACCAATAAAAATCTAGGGTCCTGGAATTGAGATTCTTGATTCAGTTCCATCCTCAATCCAATAAATGGATAATTGTGGAACTCTTATCCAGGGCAATACATCGGTTGTGAATAGGACATCTACAGACGTTTGTCAATCTATTTTTTCTTTTCGAGTCTTCTGTAATTGTTTAGTTTTTCCTCTGCACCAATCTTAAATAGTTTGTAATCTTCTCAAATTTAGAGGAAATTAGAGAACGAAACTAATGAAAATTGTTGGCCTAGAAAAGTAAGCCACCAGGTGTGTATGAAATGTTTAAGATGATGATGATGATGACCAAAACAGGTGCCCCCTCTCCAATACATTTAAGGATGTTGATGATTACCAAGTGGAGGATAAGAGTTGAAGAAAATTTTAACCCCAGCCCTTCTCTTTCTTTCGCAATATCCTTAAGGAAGGATCTGCCACTAATTTATGTTGTGAAAGCAACGGGAAGTAGAATTGCAGAATTGACAATGATTAATATCACAGATTCTGCATCTTGCAGTCACAATTGTCAGAATGTGCGAAGTGAGACAGAAGGAATGCCATAGATTCAGTTTTGTCTTCAAATCCTTCTCTCGCATTTCAAAATGTTTCGGCGCAGATGGTGCCTGACAAAAACACAGCTTTCCATTTTTTCTTGCTGTTGTATCCATTAGCTATTTAGCTTCCCATAAATGAAAGGTCAAAGGAGGACTGGAGCGGTGTTCGTCAGAACAGAGCAATAGTCGGCAAAAATTTGTAAGAATACCCGGGACCCCACCTTGCAAAAATCGGCAAAAAGTGAAGAACACAGCTTAGATATAATTCACAAATGATTTTTTTTCCAAAAGAAATGATTGAAATTTTGTTGTTCAATCTGTAACCACCCACCAGCTACTGTTAAAAAATGTTATTTAGCACATCTCTTGAATACTTGTGTTTGAATTTAAGAAATTGGTATCAAAATAGCCGCCATCAGGTCAGAAATTATTGCTATAAATATTCCATGGCTGATTTCATTAAAGATGGTCCTTATTATAGAAAACTGTTCATGCTGATTCATGCAAAGACCATCAACTGCCTTTTGAGGTTGTTAAACTAGACCGTCGTCCTTGTTTATATCATATAAATCTTGAAAACCAGCTCAGCATGTCGGGTCATCTGTGTCACACCATGATAAACATGAGAATCATTGAAATTAAAGGGAAAGTAATAAGACTAAATGAAGTATCAGTAGCTTGTTGGGTATGCTTAAGTAAATATATATATTGCCCTTACCTTATTTTTTAGATAAAAAGTTAAATTTGTTGTGTTTTTTTAGAAATTTATTTTATGTATATTATTAATTGTCTAAATTATTTCCTATGCTTATTTTAGTGATTTATTTTTTAAAAGAACATAGAAGACTTGTCGAGAAATTTAACGTTAATCCCTAAATATATATAGAAGATTTTATTGGTTTTGACCTTTTAACGGAAGAATTTGATGTTAATCCCTAAAAAATTAGAAATTTCATTGATATAAGATTTTGCATAAAATAAATTTGACGTTAATCCCTAAAATAGAAGATTTATCAACTTAAAATTTGAACAAAAAGAATTGAAATTAATCCCTAAAGTAGGAGATTTCATCAATTTTTAAATTGAATTTTATCTATTAATTTTTTTATTTTGAATGAAAATTTTGACATTAATCCATAAAAATAGGAGATTTTTTTTTTATCTTGGACTTCTAAGAAAACAATTTGACATCGATTAAGATATTTCGTCGATTTTTTTATTTTGAACAAAAAAATTTGATGTTAATCCTTAAGAATGAGAGATTTCATCTATTTTGGAATTGGATGAAAAATTTTGATATTATTCCCTAAAAATAGAAGATTTAATCGATTTTAGACTTTTAACAAAAATTTTAATGTTAATCCCTAAAAATAAAAGATTTTGTTGATTTTTTTATTTTGACAAAAAAAATTGATGTTAATCCTAAAACATATGAGATTTTATTGATTTTGGACTTGGATGAAAAAATTTGATATTTATCTCTAAAAATAGAAGATTTTATCAATGATTGTGAAATTGCTAATAAGAAAAGGAATGACTGATGTGGAAAATAAAAATACTGCATTAGATTTAAGAATAGTAAAGTTGTCATTGCACAATGAATATATTGTTTTATATTAATTATTCATTATGCTATCAAATGTTTCAGGTCCATCGCACTCTCGGTAATAGACATGACATCATTCATATATATATAGCACTTCTATAGTTTGGTTAGGTTGGACATGTTATAAATTACAAGTACTTGTTATTTGTTCCTCTACATTTTGATAAATGGTTAAATGTATGGATATTGATTTTGATTAATGGTTCTAGATCTATATGACAAATATGGATTTTTGATGCGTATTAATTTGATGCTTTTAAAGAATTGTTGAATAAAAAGTGATTTTTTGGTTGAGTTTGAGATTAAAGCAATATTGAATGGAGTTCATGTTTATTAGATGTAATAAGGGATTTTATGTGAAAAAAGGAGGATATTGTTGAAAGTGAATGAAAAATGTAAGAAAATGTGAATTGGCTTGTAATTGAATTTATTTTTGTTTAACTAATGATTTAGGATACATGGACGAGGATTATAAAGAGACATATACCCTTTTTTCAAGAATGATATGATTAACTTTGTAAGAAAGAGTTAAATATTGAATAATTATAGAAAATTGGAATTGTATCAAATAAGTTGAAAATAAAAAGAATTTAGTTTTGGATGTGTAACTGATTGGAGTTAAAATAAATGTTATTATGAATAAGGAATATTTGTGGATACAATAATAATTGATTTAAAAACTTATCGATGCAAGGGATATCGTTAGGGTGATTGAGCGAGCTAGTAGAGCTACTCATAGTTAGACAATAGATAAGTACTCCATACCTTGTGGTAAGTTTCTTAATAATTTTCCCGTATTCTTTACCTGTGAATTGGTTAGTTTATGAAAATGTAGATAGTGATATTGATAGTGTGTATGAAAAGAAAGATACGTAAATTGAGAGAATTGTTTGGTATTTATTAGAGAACACAGAATATTGGTTTTCAAATGGGAATGCCGAATTGATTGGCAACCAAGATGAATTGGTCAGATTGATTTGTATTCGTTAAGGAATACTAAAATATTGGCTTCCAAATGAAAATGTCAAATTGATTGGCAACCAAGATGGGTTGACCAGATTGATTGGTATCGTTAAAGAATACCTGAATGTTGGCTTCCGAATAAAAATGCTTGATTGATTGGCAACCAAGATGGTTTGTCTGGATTGATTAGTATTCGTTAAGAAATACCGGAGTAATGGCTTCTAAATGGGAATGTTGGATTGATTAAGAATCAAGATGGGTTGATCGGATTGATTGATATCCGTTAAGGAATACCGGATTATTGGCTTCCGAATGGGAATGCTGAATTGATTGGCAAATAAGATTAGTTGGTCAGATTGATTGGTATTTGTAGAATTTTGGATCATTGGTTTTTAAATGTGAATGCCGGATCGATTGACTACAAGATGAGTATACTAAAATAATAAATACTTAAAAGAGAGTATTGGAATGTTGACTTTGATAATGTTGGCACGAATATTTAAGTTATGAATATTACAAGATTTGTTTAGGTTTGAATGGATTTATGTAAAGATAAATTTAGACGATTATAAAGAATGAATTATTAAATATTATCTAGATGAAAAGTTGATTATTTTTTTTAAGTGTTAAATGAGATATTAACTTGAAACTTAGTAAATATTATTAATTTTGATATAGGTAACTTAAAAGCTTGCCAAGAGTAATAATCAATTGTTGTTTTTGTGTAGTTTTATAGAATCATGGATTATTAAGTTATAATATCAAACTTGTAGATTGTAGTTCTGAACACTCTATTTTGAAATTTAATTTAAATATCCTCAAGTTAAACTAATATTGATAATCAATTAATTAAGGTGATAAAATGTATTTGTTGTTCAAAACTTAATAACACTACTTTCTTGCATGATTATTATATTTATCATTGTATTTTAAGTAGTAACTATATAAATGGGCTTAACTTATGTATGTTTATATTTATTCAAGTGTTGGTAGTCATGGAGTTAGTGTAAATGTTTTGATGTTTTAATTATTAAGATGGATGTGAAATTAATTAATGTCTTAATGGTATGAATTAATAAGAATGAATTAAGGAATGAAGGATATAATAGGATGAGATTCATGATGATTGGATTGGAAATTGGGGTGAAGAGTATGTAATTATGAAGTGTTGTTTGTTTATGATATGATTTTGATATCAACACTTGAAATATCCCAAATATAAAAGAGATTCTTCTCAAATTTCAGTAGAATCTTAATAAGTTAGAAATCGAGATATCTTTTGATTGATTTGGTTAACTTATTAAACTGCTTGATAAATCAATCGACTATTTTAATGAACAAAACAAAATTGCATTGTTTTTGAATTTATTAAGGAATTTGTAGTTGGGGATGTTACCCTATATTTCTAGACCGAGAATATGATTTTTATATAAAGATAATAAAATTACATGATAATAAACATGCATATAACTCCAATCTAAATACAAATAGTTGCATTAGAAAATCCAAACACAACTTGTTTTTAAAAGAGACAACAAATGAACACAAGCAGACAATCCAAATCAAAGTTTATACCATGAGTAAACTATTATTTCTCAGATAATAAAAACAAAATCAACTCATCCCATCCAACTAACCTCATCATGAAACATTAAACAAAACCTTGTTACTCAATAAAAGTCCTTGACGGACTTGGAACTTCAAGGTGTAATGGACTAGACATAGTAGAATAACTTTCAATTAAAATCATTAATACACAACAATAACAACAATAAATGGCTTAAATAAAATTTTCATAACCTACCTTTTTACCTTTATTTTTATATATTTCAAAAAATTAGAAAAAATCCAAAGAAATATATCTTTTTAGTAATCTTAGTTAATTTTAATCATTTTTTATTATTTTTGTATACTTAGAAGTAATCATAAAAAGTACAAAAAAAAAATAATACAAACATACAAAAAAAATATATATAGTTGAAAACTTATTGGAAGAGAAATTGAAGAATAAGAACTTCATTTTACTTTAATTTGGCTAAGATCAGAAAAGTGAAGGGGCAAAGATGATTTTGAAACTCTTTACCAAATTAAAATGTCAATTAAAGACTTATTTGAAAAGAAAAATGAAAATTAGGAGTTAAATTACTTAAAATTGTATAATCTTGGGAACCAAAGATAAATTTGCAATAAATGGTTAAATCTAAAATTTAAACCGATTTAATTAGAGATAAAATTGAAAAGAAAACGAGGATTTAGGACAAATTTATTTGAAATTGTAGTAATTTGAAAACCATAGATTAAATTCAAAGTGGCTAAATTTAAAAGATCAATTAAGACTAAATTGAAAGAAAATATAAGATTAAAAACCTTAATGGAATGAAATTGAAAAATTCAAAAGCCAATGTTTGGGAAGAAAAGGATGAAATAATCGAGAGATCACTTGAACTTTTATCTGACTTCGTTTGAGTCCTAATTTTTTAGTCCAATCAATTTAGTCCAATTAAATTAATTTGATTCAATTTAATCCCTAATTAATTCATGATTGAGCTTCCTTAATTGTTTGAAATCCCAACAGATTGTTTTTAAGCTCTATCTTACATTCAACCCAAAAACATAAACACCGATCATCATCTATAGAACCCATGAAATGAGCCACCACATAACAATCTCAATCTCTTCTTAACAAAGTTAGGGGGCGTTTAGAAATAATATTAAAATAATATTTTTTTATTTTTTAAAATTATTTTTGATATCAGCATATTAAAATAATCTAAAAACACTAAAAATATATTAATTTAAAGTAAAGAAAATAATAAAAATAATTTATTTTTTTTCAAAAGTGCTTTTAAAACATAAAAACAAATATAACCTTAAAAGACTAGGAGTGTGTTTGGAAGTGTGTATTTGCGGTTGTTTTTTAAAATACTTTTCATTTTGAAATATATCAAAATGATATTTTTTTTTTAAAATCAGCGTATTAAAATAATTTAAAATATAAAAAATTAATTTTTTTAAAATAATTTAAACTTTTTAAAAATACAAATTGAACGTGTTTCCAAATACTCTCTAGACAATATGACAATCACAACAAACAACCCATTAAAAAGAAAAACCCAACCCCTATGTCACAGTACCCTCTACCGATCAAATCACCATCTTCAACCTCCATATCCCATCTGGAAACCCATCACATACCTGAAATCCCCCTTAGCCACCATGGGCTTCTTATTTGAACAAAACTTCACTCATCCCCGTAGCATTGGCCAGGGAAGCAAGAGGAGAATAGTTTGATTTAGGCTTCTCTTTTCAGTTTACTATTCCTATCATTTTTGCAGGTTTCAATATAGTAACACATGCGCATCAACCCGTTATAGGCTAAATTGAAGTTTTTTCTTAAGAAAAACTGATATTTTCCGTTAAAAAAAATATCAAACAGATCCTCTTTCATTTCTATCGTTTAGATAAACCATCAACCTAAAAAATAATAATTTAATGGTTAAGGAAGTATGCTACCTCCTTGAAAGAATTCTTTGGTCAACTTTTGGGATCACAGATCACGATAATTCAAGAAATTCATTTTAATCCACTTAGTGGATGTGGGGATGTGTTCTTTAAGAATGAGACTTGGTCTCTATGCACAAACTATCCCATGCCATGTAATAAAAAAAGGGCAAAACATCAGCGTTAGAATTAATAAATTCAGCTAAATTTCATTTCCGGCGCCAGCTTCTATGAAGAAAATGGCCTGAGCAATTCTTTCTTTGTGCTAAAAGACACAAGTAATTAAACATTTATTTCCGATAAACCACTTCCCAGCTGTATAATTTATTGGTTACCCTTGCAAATATTGATACCCCCAGCAATCGAAACAATAACAACATGAAAAGCAAAAACTACAGCAAAGAAAGAACGACGGAATCTATGAGCGATGAGAAAATAATGCCTAGTTTAGTTTATTCGGGAACAGTCTCGCCGAATTTCACCTTGATTACCAGTCAAAACCCCAACTCGGCCTAGCTTAGTGATAGCAGTCACAAATGCTTGTTGGAAGGCAGCATTGTTTGATGCAAATAGGTTGACAGTGCCTTTCGATCTTGAATCGGTAAACAGTATCTGATCAGAGGTGAACAAGCCCTTTCCATTCTTAAGGTTTTGGTAGTAGGCATTGTCAAACTTCCGGGGTGTGGTCGGGTCCATGTTAATGGCAATTCTTGAGTCAACATTAACAGGGCACATTTGTCTAAGCTGCATAGCATATTGCAGATTTAGAGTTGGGTCAATCCTGTTTCGAGAATTGAATCTGTAAATCCTGTCAGCAAAGCGGCTACAATGAGAGAATCCAAGTGTATGGGCACCTGATATTGACGCAAACTTTTCAGAAGCTAAAACATAGCTTTGCAAAAATTATGTTAAGAATTCACAACCATATATATTTTGGTGATTTCAGTTCAAGCAAAATTCTGCAGAGTTGTATGACAAGTTTGAAGTAAAATAACTGAAGAGTATAAAACTCTAGATACCTGACAAGGCAATCATATCAGTCTGGGAGAGACCATGGGAAGCAAACATTGAATTCAGCTGGTCCAAGTTGAAAGTAGGATGAGGGAGTTTGCGTTGAACACTGCCTTTTGTAGATATCCTCCCATCACGTCTTCCTAATTCAACTGAATAAGATGGCCCCCCTGCCTGATTTCATGTAAACATGTGTAGCTGAGTTAGAAACATAATATTAAATATGCTAAAAGATGCCTGGTGTTGCTCTTTTACTCCGAGCAACATTTTCCCATGAATTGCAATAATATCTCGAAGCTATTTTACTATGAGCTGACAAAGTTTCTGGACAAAAATGATTTACATATTTTACTGACAGACTAATGAATCAAGGGAAGAGAATTTGCATACCAAGGCTACAACATCTCTAGTCGCAAGAGCTAGTATATCAGCACATGAAACTTTGTTTCTGCATCGAGGATTGCTATCAACAGCTGCCTTGGCTTTGATCACAGTGTCAAATCCATCACCGGCAAGCGAAATATCATCAGGGTGGTCCTTCTCTGCGTTGTTAGATGGTGACGAAAGCAGCACCGAAGCATCACATCCCTGATGCGAAGAAAGAAACATTAAAACTATTAGCACTGTAAAACTATTAGCACTTTACAACATTAAAGGAACAGGATATCGAAAGAAAAACAAGAACAAGAAAAGGGGTCATCAGAAGGAGAACTACTAACCCGAACGAAGCAATCGTGGAAGAGGAGTCGAATAGTTGCCGGGGCAGTCACAAAGGTCTGGCTAAACTTTGTCTGGACAGCAGAGCGGACGAGTGATTCCACATTAGGACAAATGTTCTGGTAAAAGTTTCGTCTAAGTTGAGACGACTGAGCAGAAGCATTTGTGATTAGTAGAGACAGAAGTATTGATAGAACAATGAATCTTTGATTTTCCATGACACTCTGTTTCTGTTTCTGGTTTCACAAATTAATATGCTTTTCTTAAAAGATGAGTAGATCAATACATGTACGTACATATATAGGTAGACATTCCATGGACAAGACAGGCTGAAACAAGAGGCACTGATTGTAAAATGATGATTATTAAAGAACAAAGTCTTCAGTGTACTCTCTAGCCAATCACAATCCTCTAACACTGAGGATGGAGTGTGGTGGTGGCACAAGTTGGTATTATACAGTTGGCATATTACACGTATAGAGCACAATTCCTGACCCATCATGGGAATAGTAAGAAGTCGTCTGTTCTATTTTTTCTTTTTTTAGGATTAGCTGGAAGGATTGCATGTGCATATGCTTGCATGGAAAACATATTATATTGAAATCCACGAGAAGGCTAAGAAGTTATTAACTTCACGAAATGAAGTTCTTAGTCTTTGGATAATGCGGCGATTAAAATAAAGAGATGGCTGTCTTCTTCGAGATCCATTGGCCGGCTCTATTGCACGTTAGTGCCCACCTGCTCTCTTCCCTGAAAAGACGACGTTCAAACCACCCTTTCTTATCAGAAGTGTTTAAAAATACTTAATTAGATCCCAAATATAAGAAATTTCCAATTGAATCCTCACCTATAACAAGTTATCCAATTAATCATTGTCTTTAAAATTTATGAAAAAAATGATTAAGAAAGATAGGTCCTTACTGAAGGGTAGGATTAATTGGAAATTTCCAAATGGAAGGGAACCCAATTTAATAGTCTTTGTTTGGAGTTCTAAATGAAAAGTGGATGACGATTTGGAGACTACTTTTAAGCAGAGCGTTTGTTGGGTAATGTCTGCTAAATGGAGGACCCAATTGGTAAAGCTTTTTGTTTGGGGACCAATAGAAAACTAGGTTGTAATTGAAGATGTGTTCTATGCCTGAAATAGAAATTGCATATTGCAAAGAACAAATAATAATCAATCCCAAAACTAATTAATATGATATAACGAAAAAAAAATAAGGGTGCATTTGGTTTGAATTATTTTGTTTATTTATAAATGGTTAATGTGAATCTTTCTAAATGACTTTCTATATATCATGTGATCAGTTGACAATTAACTGCAAGCAAGTTTGCCATGTACAGCTATAATTATATTATATTGTCATTTTATTTTCCTGTACATTAACATGGCAGTCGTACCATTAATTATCAACTTGACTGGATATAATTTTGTTTTCTAGCTATAAGATTATCATGGACAGCATATATTCACAGTTAATGACACTCCTAGAAAATTATTAAATACAAATAGAACTATTAAAGAAAAAAAAACTCCTTAATAATTTATAATGACAGAAAATTTATGTCCATAAATATCAAGAAAATCAAAATTAAAAATGAAGGAATGCAAAAAAAAATGTTATGTCATTATTACAGATGAAATTACCGATAAAATATACTCGTCACTAATTTTTATTGGTAAATCCATCGGTAATATTTAAACTATAAACTAATAGACAACCACCTCTCCCTATCCCTCATTTTTTTTTTTGCAAAAAACAACACATAACTTCTGATACGATCCAAGCAAGGTCAGAATCAAATTGTAGCATAAGATTTTCTATCATCTAGTTTTATGCTATTGAACATAACTCAAAATTAAACTATTAGATGGAGCTGAAACTTTACTAGAAGATTCTAAAGGTATTTGTCTATGTTAAGGTAAACTTTCAGGCGAATCAGATTTCAGAAAGGATTTGCGATGTAGGTTAAAACAGGCTATATGAATTGCAAAGATTTATAAAGAAAAAAATAAAGAACACGAAGAATGGAGAGCTTCAGTTCAGCGCCAAAAGGATGAAAAACAAAAGAGGGCAGCAATGGTAATCATTCAAAAATATATACGCAAGTGGATGTCAAGGCATGCTATTTTGAAATTATTATCAACTACTACTTTTATACAATGTTGTTGGGCGCAAGTGCGTGCAATAAAAGAAGTCTAAAGGCTTCAACAAGAAGCTAATAAATTGTCCATTAAACCTGTTGATGATTCGAGGATAAATCATCTTGAAAAGAGAGGGAAATATACGATCCAAGTAAGGTCAGATTCAGATTGTGGCGTAAAATTTCCTACCATCTAGTTTTATGTTATTGAGCATAACTCCAAATCAAACCGTTTGATCGAGCTGAAACTTTACCAGAAGATTCTAGAGGTATTTGTCTATGTTGGAGTAAACTTGCAGGTGAATTGGAGTTCGAAAGGTCAAAACAGGTTGTATGGATTTTGTTATTTACTTTTTTTTGACTTGTGGACTTCCTATTAGGCAAAGATCCTTTTTCTACAAGGATGTGGTAGTTTGTTTTGAGAATTTCCTAGTTCTACAAGGATTTTTAAGCAACATAATTTTCAAATGTGGCAATAATTCATTAATGTTCCAAAATCATTTTCTTATAAGAATTTATTATTCATCTTAGCTACACAAAGAAAGAAGGGCCCGTGGCAGATAAAGAATTAGAACTTATGGGCTTTATTTTTATTTTTTGTTAGCTACAACCCAAGGCTTGTTTGAGCTTAATTAATACTTTGTTTTCAGTTAGGATCCAAGACTTATTTAGATCAGGGTTTGAGTTTACTAATAAAGGTTTTGGATAACTTTTTACAAGTGAGTCAATTCAGCTCACAAGGATAAATCCATTAGGGTTAGTTTTTCAAAACTATTTAAACACATGTAAGACTAAATTTCGGTAGCCATTGATGAATAATACTTTTGAATTTTTCAGTTTTAACATGTAAGAGAGATACTTGTATTTTTTTTGGTTCTTGAACGAACTAAATCTGATTTATCCAAGATTAGTATTTTTTGGTTCTTAAACGAACTAAATCTGATTTATCAAAGATTAATTGGCTTCAAGGCTTTATTCAACTTCATTCTAATAGTGTTAGTACCTTGCGACATGTTTTCATTGTGTCATACTTCTATCAAACCTATTCGGCTTTTTGGGATCAGATCTCAGTCTTGATTGTGGATTGCGTGTCTACGTGATCCACTATCACAATCTTTATATTCACCGACGAAATTTTCCGTCGGTATTTGCACTATTATTCTGTCAGTAATTAATTTACCAATAAAATTATCGACAAAAATGATCCGTCGGTTAATCCTTCGTCGGTAATTTTTTGTCTGTCGATAAATCCGTTGGTAATAAAAAAATTATTTTACCAATGAATTTACCAATGGAAAATGCATGCAAAAAAAATTTATCTGCTTCATTCCGACGGTATTTCTCTCGGTAAGTCCGTATGTAATTCCGTCGATAATTATTTAAAAATATTAGAAAAAATATATATTTTACAAAATTATAAAATAATTAAATCAATATAAATCAACACTCTATAATACTCAAAACACTTGAAAAAAATAAAAATAAAATCAACTCAAACAAATTTGTAACAAATAAATAACAAGAAAAAATAAATTCAACTAAAACAATTCATATGAAAAAAATAAAGTTGCAATTGCTAAAAATTTAAAAATCCTATAAATAAATCAACTAAAAATTTATCTCATATGGAAAAAAAAAATCCTACAACAACATTCATACAATTATTAAGAACAAAAAAAATTAAAAACAAAATAAAAAAACAAATATATTGAAAACAAAAACTTGAAAAAAAAAATAAAAAAAATCTTACCTTAATGTAGTTGCAAGTGAAGCTAAGAAGAGAAAAAAAATCATAAAGTATATTAATTAAAAAAAAAACTAAGAAGAAAAAAGAAGGAGAAAAATACATACTTGAGCATGGAGGAGAAGAGAAGGAGTAAAAGAAAAGAGAAGAGAAGAGAAGAGAAGAGAAAGAAATGGATATTGATGTTTTTTATATATAGGGGTGAAGAAGAAGAAGAAGAAGAAGAAGAAGAAGAAGAAAGGAGCCTTGTTTGTTGTGAAATTGGGGATTCCAGACTTTTTATTGGGGTGTTTTACCGACTGTTTTACCGATGGATAATTAAATATTAATATTTTTAAATATCCCGTCAGTAATTCCGTCAGAAATATTTAATTTAAATTTTCAATTTAATAAAAATTTTTCAGAAACCACCAAATATCACCGACGACTTTTCAATCCATCAGTGATTCCATTTGTAATATTTAATTTAAATTTTTGATTTAAATGAAAATTTTTAGAAACCCGCCAAATAACACTGACAATTTTTAATCCGTCGGTGCTTTTGTCTTTAAAAAACAATAATTGCAATTGGGGAGTGAACAGTTTCAGAACTCTCTGGAAAATACCGACGGAATTTTCTGTTGGTGATTCTGTTTGTAATTAACATGATGAACAGTGTCAACATTTTACCAACAGAATTACCGACGAAATAATTCTGTGGGTAAAAAATGACATGTCATCATTTTTTGGTTTGTTTAATTTTTTTCCCACTGTAATTCCCTCCGTATATACCGAGGGTATATATCCGTCGATAAAATCCATCGGAAATTTACCGACGGAAATATTCCCTCGATATTTCCGTTTGTATTTATTGATTTTCTGGTAGTGATCACGAGGTTTGCATCAACTCCCCTTATTTTTGTCACAAATCAAACTTTCATCATCACAAATCCGGCCACTCCAACACTCATTCTCTCAGCATCTCTGTTTTTTTAAAAAAGAAAGAATCACCATATAAAATAAGCAAAACTATCTATTTTTTTGTTGTAATCTACTTTGAAAATGTTGATTTTTTGGCATTTTTATGTAGTTTGTTTTTGTGTTTATTTGTTTTATAGCGTTTTCTCATATAAATTTGTTTGAGATTTTAAAAGATTGTTTTAGTTTGTAGTTTGATGAAATTGAGTTTGATTTTATGACTTCGGTGTTATGTAATAAAATAAATAATGTCTTATTTAATGGGTACATTTAATATTGTCAATTTTATTGTTAAGTTGAAAATTTTTGTAAAAATGAAGGAATTTGATTTTTATAGAAAATTGATAATGATTTAAGTGTAATATTAAAATAGATTGAATAATATGTTATTATATAATTTTTCTCCTATACTCTCGTAAATTGGTATATTGAAAATTATCATAAGTAATATCGTTAATTTTTACTATATCAAAATTTACATCTTATTGAATCTCAAATTTCCCGATTACAAGATGAACAATTTGCGATGTTGTTCAAAATACATGTAAGCACTACTTAATAATTCTTATGTTTTATAATACTTAATTTTAATAAATTTTTCTCTTTAACTGCTAATAGTTATAATCATGTACCAAGTTAATCAATTGGGAGAGAATATTAGTCATGGTTTGAATTTATTATGTTTGGGTCCTGAGAGAAATGTTAAGTTGTATAACAGGTATTTTGTCAATTGACATGTCTTTTATATTAAAGAGTATGGTTAAGATAGAAAAACATATAATAGTGTAGTTTGTGTTAAAGGATTATATTCTAATGAGTTTAAAAGGCATAGTCTATCCGATGAGTCGATATTAAGATATTGAGATGAGAGGTCTAAGTGATAAGAGTAATATTAATGGAATTGAAGGGTATAAAGATTATAATAAATTATAGAAGTCTAATAAATTATAAGTCATGATGTATAATTTATTATACTTTCAGGTATGACTTGGTATTTTTCCTTTGCTCCCCCTCACCACATTTGTATTTCTAACTTGAGTAAATTAAGTTTAGAATAACAAAAAATAGAACAATAATTTGCATTTGTACAATTTTATGTTCAACAATGTTTAGAATCATATTTGCAGATTTTATATTTTAATCTCATGTGGTTGTTGTGTAACTACTGCATCACTTTCATATGGTCCAGTCCTGCAGAGACTAGTGTTACATACCCTTGGAAAACATTTGAAATTTGCATTTGGTGTACCATAATCCATAATAATCGAAGCTCTAGTTTGTTAGTTTACTTGGTTCCAACTTCAAAACCTTTCCAAAAGAATGTGTATCAAATTAGATGAAATGTTAGTAACATGAACTATAATTTTTTGTATTTCGTGTTAGAAGTTGTTGCATGAAATTTGTTCTTGTTTAAGAGATAGATCTAAGAAATTAATCACTATGATATAAAATTTTTCAAAGAAAAATACTGTTTTAGCTACAAGTCTTGGTTGAATTTGTTTTCTTTGGCATAATTAAATATGGTTTTATTTATATTTCTTTATGTTCGTTTTTATTGCTAATGCTTTTACTTGGCAATGATTTGGTGAAGATTTGAGATAACAAACTTGTAGTTTTAACCCTATAGTTTTGAAAATTAAAGCTGGAAAAAATCCGGGATGATTTTATGCCCTAATTATTATGGATAATTTGTTTAAATGTTGGGAAGAAGGTTATTAGTGAGTAATATAGATACGAGCATTGTTAGTTTTTCTAGCAGCGCTTCTAATGACCATGAGTCATTAGGTATTGATCATGACTAGGCACTTGAGATACAAATACCCTTTTTTGGCACAGGCTCATCAAGTGCAATGCCACTTCATGGAGGAGGTGTCTGTTTTGAGAGACATGTATGTACAGGGAAGTACGTTGCTCAATAGAAGCCCGATCACTTTATAAGTTTGTTTTCCTTTCCTACATGATTAAAAAAATAAACAACAAAAAATAATTTTTGAATTATTAATTTCAATTAACGAATGGAATTTCAGGTTTATAATTAATGTGGAGGTTGATTGTACGATAACATTGGTGATGAAATCATCGATGGAAATGTCATTATTTTAGTGGAATCAGGTTTCCAAAAATCTTAAATGGAAACCTATGATTGTACAACAACAAGTTCAAGCTTAGAGGACCTGACTTAATGATGAGACAAAACGATTTAGTGTTGAGATGACCGAACTTAGGCAATTGTACATGGAATTGTTGTCAAATATCTGTGGTTCATGTGGTCCTCCTCGCCCACCCGGTCCTAGCGAAGATTTGCCTCCTTCTCTTTCAACTTTTGTCTAATAGATGAATTGTATTCAAATTGATCATTTTTAAATTTGTAATAAATATTTGATTTTTTATTTCTTTTAATATTTTTTTTTGTTTTGTTGATTTTATTTTAAAAAATAACAAACAAATTACGAACAGAATTACCGACGGAACAAGTTCATTCATGATCTTTAGATAAATGTTTTACTGACAGAATAAGTATCTACAAACCGATTAAAAAATCCTTCGGTAGCATGCAAAAATCTGATGGTGGAAATTTTTACTTGTTTTCAACCATATTAATTGATTAAGAGGACGATAAGGCTCCCTGAACATGCTCGTATATTTCTTTACAACTAAAATGTTTTAAGCAATTTATAAGTTCTCGAATGAGCTGACTGCGGGTGTAGTCGCTGACTGGGGGTGTAGTCGTTTTATTTTAATCCTCCTTCTCCACTTGTAATCCTTGTGCAAAGGCATCAAATATTATTTTTCTTTAAATATTGATTCATTCTGTCTTTTATTCGTATCTTGTATGAAGTGATTATGAAGTGATTGATGCCCTTTAATCTTCTTAATAATGGAAACTCTACGAATAAAAAATTGGGTTGGAACTTGATTGATTATTGAATCACAAATAATTAGGAGAGGTTTGTATCTTGCAAGCTTGGAATTATTGGCGCCGAGGCACCGAACCCCGCAAATGCTTTTTTATTTGTTTGTGAATAGTACATGCCATGCCATCTACACGATGCTGCGATTTTATAAGATATAATAAAAGGTTTTTTTTGTTTTAAAAATATTTTTAAATTTTTTTTATAAATTAATTTTTAGTGATTTTAAATTATTTTAATGTGCTAATGTCAAAAATAATTTTTTTAAAATAAAATATATATATTATTTTGATATATTTTCGAGCAAAAAATCACTTAAAAAAATAATTGTTACTAACATTTACAAACACCCCCTTCAAATTCCATTTAATAACATTTACTAACTCTCTCGTGTGTGAGACCTATATACCTAAAAATTCAAAATAATTTTGATATTACTTGTGGTTTGTCTTGATTAAAATTTTGTTGTACTTCTGAAGTTTTTACCTCGAATTTATTTTATCATTTTTTTTCTCTTTTACTTTCAAAACTTTCTCCATGTTTTGGTGTAAGTCTTACTGTTTTGAAAAAAAACATTAATGAAAAAAAAAGCAAATTCAAGAAATTCAAAAATCTACTTGGGTCAACCTATTAAACCCGCAACCTAAGTCATGAGATTGAAATAACTCTATAGAAAGAAAATCGAGAAAAATATATGAAGCTTAATTTCGAACCAACTCAATGTTGTAGGATGACATAAAAAAAAATTAAGAAATGGACAAAAAGAAACAAGTTAAAGCAGTTCAAGCTAACTTGTTAAACCTACGACCTAGGTCATGAGACCTAAATAACTTCATAAAAAACAAATAAAAAAAGACAAAGTTCTATTTCCAACATATCCAATGTTTGTTGATATAGAGGAAAAAAAACTAAATCAATAAGATCAGGATAACTCCACATAAAACAAATTAAAAAAAATATGAAGCTTAATTCTCAAATAAACTAATATTAAAAATAAAATATAAAAAAAACTAAAAAGAAGAAGAAGAAGATTTAGTTATTGGAGTATGAAACTAAAAAAAAAAATATTCAATTACAAAAAAATCTAAATAAATAAATCGAGTTAACCTGCTAAAATCACAATTTGAATCACCTTATATGTTTTTATCTCATGGTTATGGTTGAAAAAGACTCAAATTCTCAATATTTGTCTTGGTCTCTTTTTTTTTCTTGATCATCACTTCACTCTTTATAATTTTTTTTTAGTTTTTATACTTTTATATTTTCGATAATATGCTGGGAAAGAGGTAAAAAATTGGTTATGAAAACTACCCCACTTTATAATACTTATGGTATGAAAACATTGGAAAAGTTATTATAGTAAGTTTCTAAATAAAAAATTATCATCAGAAAACAAGGTTTGCTTTTTTTAAAAAAAAAAAAAACAACACATCAAGCCTAATAAACACCATAATCTCAACGAAGATCAACTTAAATCCATTAAATGAAAATAAAAGGATCAACTTATGATCAACATAAATAAAAATGAAAGGAACAACTTAGAATCCATACAAATTAAAAACAAAGGATCAACTTAGGATCAATCTAAATGAAAAAAAAATGATCAACTTGGGTTTTATATAAATAAAAAAAACAATGTCAATTTGGGATCCATTAGATAAAAAATAAAAGAATTAACATGGGATGTATACAAATAAAAATAAATATTCTAACTTAATTGTAGAGTTTAGTTTGATTTACCTAGCTTGGAGATTTGCAAGGCTAAAACTTCTTAGTAGTAGAGCTATAAACTTTTTGATATTAAGGCTTGGACTTATTGATGGTAAGGCTTAAACTTTTTAATGGTAGGGCTTGGATTTCTTTATAGAAGGGTTGTTTCTTCCTAGTGGTAGGGCTGCTTCTGCCTAATGACAAAGCTAAACTAAAAATGTTCTTCCTTTGGATCATATTATTCTTATGTAGATATTTTATAAAGCATGTAGCTCAAAAAATTAAAAGCTAAGATTGACAAAACTTTTGCTAGCTTACATTACCTTTGAAAAAACAACATTTATTTAGCATTTAGCTTAAAAATATCATAAATAAAAAAGGTATACTTGCGAGAACAATTTATTTTGAGTTTATTTATGAAGCATACCTTTTGGAGTTAGTGTGGAAACACAAATTGTATATGCTTTCTAAGTTGACTAGAGGTTTGTCTCTCATCTCATCCTTTTGGAGTTAATGTGAAAAAAAAAATTGTATATTTTGAAGCTTAATCTTCCATTTATATCATTTGTATGTTAAGAGATTTTTGAGTAACATATATGCTTTCTAGGATTACTAGAGGTTTGTCTTTTATCTCAACCTTTTTGGATCACTAGATGGAAAAAGTTAACACATCAATTTAACTTAACCTCCATTGACTTTACTTATTATTTCCTTTGAGTGATATATGTCCATCATTGCCCCTTTTTATCATCACTGTTATAACCCAATTCTGGATTATTTTCTAAAATTATTTTTTTTTCAAAATAAAAATAAAAAAATAAAATAAAGGCTGACAACGTCAAGAAAGCAAACTAGGGATGATTCCAAAAAAAATACAAGTTACAATTTTGGAGGAAATTCAAAGCCTAATTGTACCCTATTGTGCCCAAAAATGGAGAAAAAAAAATGCAAATTCAAGGTCAAATTAAATGATTATTGGATGAATTTGCATAAAAATTAAGTCCAATGACATAATTAAATTTTTAATAGCACAATTTGATCATAGGCCAAATAGAATTTTAATTATGTTTAAGAATTAATTTAAGTCCAATTGAACGATTTAATTAAGTGCAAGGACTTAATTATACTTTAAATGGGTCAAATTAATTTTATTAGGGGCTTAATTGATGACATAGTAAGTTTGGGAGCCCAATTTGTGTTTAATTGAGAAGATTTGAATTTTAAGAGACAAAATTAATTTTTACCAAGTCAATTGATTGAAATCAGGGGCAAAATTATAAGAATATTAAAGTTTTGGGGTTATTTAGGAGTCAATTTGAAAAATTTCATAGCTAAGGACCAGTTTGTAAAAGGAGTCGAACTATAAGGGCTAAATTGATTGAAACCGGGGATGAAATTGAAGAAATTAAAAGTTTGATGGTTAAATAGGGGCAAAATCGTATAAATCCGAGACCAAGGATCAAATTGAAAAAAGCACGCAAATACAGGGCTAATGTTGAAGTTTGTTTGAGGACAAAATTACACAAAATTTAAAGTTTGAAGCCAATCAGAGGTGTAGATAAGATAAAATAGAAATTGAAGAACGAAATTGAAAAAGGTCAAAACGGCATCATTTCAATGTTACTGTTCATCTTCTTCAAGTTTTTCCACTGAAAATCTGTTCAGGTTACCTACTTTATAGATGCATTTAATCCCTCTACTGTCACAAACTTTGACAAAAAAATGCACGCAAATAATCACTTGACATCTCTCTACACCCGGGTATGGTCTGTTCAGGTTAACAGGCACTACAGTAGACATGGCGCCGACCTAAAAAGGCCAACTCAGGTAGCTTTGAACTGTTAAATTTAACAATTCATGGTGCCTACTTTGAACCAACGGTTGAGATCCTTCTCAACTGAACCAAGGGCCATGATTTGGCACCATTAAAGACAAAACTTTCCTATTCCATACCCTATAAATATGGGTGGATTGCATGGCTTAAGCATGAAGAAATTGGAGGCCAAAGTCTGAAAAAAACTAGTCATCCCCCTTGTTTCCAATTTTCTTCTCTCCTCATCAGCCCTCTCCACCTCTTCTATGGTTGCCTTATTCGTTGTGAATACCAAAAACCTCGGCCTATACACCCTCACGAGCATCAACTCCTCCCTCAGCGTTCTCCAGCCCTCAACATGGTGAATAGTAACACCACAACAAACTTCTTCTTCTTCCTCCATACAGCAATCCTCAACAACAGCCTTTGATTCTTCCTTATGTTACCACCATCAGCTACTAACACCTCCACCCACCTTACACCAGGCCAATGATAGTAGCTCCATCCCCTCCGCAAGGTCACCTTTCATTTCTTTCCCGCCATCTGCAACTCCTTAGTTGCATACAGAACATGACCTATTGTTCACGTTCTGCAAATAATTCACTCTTCAGGTGGGCCAGACCTGATTTGGCCCAGCCCTAAATGTTTAGGCCATTCCGGCCCACCCCAAAACAAAAGAAAAATGAAAAAAAAGGATATGTTGGGCCGAGATTGGCCCAACCCAATTTGGTTGGGCTTGGCCCAGTTAGTTGAGCCGACCCAGCCTATATATATCTTATTTATTTATAATATAATATATATTATCATATTATATTACAAAAAATCAAACAAATTTCAAAAATCCTTTCAAAAAAATTGTGATTTTCTCAAATGTTTTTCTATCAATTTTCCATAATATCGGGTTGTATATTTACACTATAAGATACAAATCTGGTATTAAAATACTCGGTTTTCTCTGAAATATTTCTAAAAAAATTCAAAACTTTAAATTAATTTTTCTTTTCAAAAAACAAGAAAAAAATATTTTGTTTTCATGCATACGACCAAATCGTAAAAAGTTTTTTAAGCATATCTTCCTAAAAAATTACATCTTTCTAATGTTTTTTTATTAAAAAAAAAGATATTGTAACCAATTTATGATCATCCATTAGGATTTGGCCAAAATGTCAAAAACCCTTTTACCAACCTTTTTTTTCATTAGGGTTTTAGATGTAGATTTTAATATCTATGGGGTGTAAAACTACACGGTAGAGTACATTATCAGGTATTAAAGATACAAGGTGTAAAATAAATACAATGTTAAAATTCAGAATCTAGAACGGTTAGGATTTAACTCGATAAGGTAGAGACTTTCTCACGAAGGGAGATCTACCTTGAACCTTAGACAGACTAAAGATGTTTACAGGACAGTGGGAATGGCTGAATGTCTCCTTGCAATGCTAAGGAGAAGCCTATTCATTATATATTAACCTAACGACAGTTATACAATCCTATATAATAGGAAAGATGAGGATACAATTAATGGTGTAACTATCCTACAGCTATACATTAGCAAAATTACAGTAACAGAAGAGATTGCAACGTATATTATGGAGAATCATGAGATTCTCCCTTATCACCCCCCATCAAGGTGAGCGTGGGAGAAGGGAGAACGCTAAGCTTGCTTCGAAAGAGGAAAAACTGAGGCTTGGTGACTCCTTTGGTAAGCGAATCAGCAAGCTGCAGATGGGAAGGAACAAAGTCTATTCAAAGAGCCATTAGCGATAAGTTCTCGGACAAAGTGATAGTCAATGGCAATGTGTTTTGACCGAGGGGGAGTAACAGGATTAACAGCCATAAAGATTGCACTTTGATTATCACAAAGAATGCGGGGTGGAGCTGGAAGTGGAACCTGAAGATCTCGAAGGAGTTGAATAAGCCATACTACATCAGCGGTGGCAACAGCTAAGGAGCGATATTCGGCTTCTGCACTTGAACGAGAGACAGTGCTTTGTTTCTTAGAGGACCAAGAGATTAAATTAGCTCCAAGAAAAATAGCATAACCGGTAGTAGAACGACGTGTATCAGGACAACCAGCCCAGTCCGCATCAGAATAGGCAAGAAGATTATGAGTGGATACTTTATGCAGCTGAAGACCATGATGAACTGTGCCTTTAACATAGCGTAAAATACGCTTGAGAGCACGAAAATGATCGTCGGTGGGAGCATGCATAAATTGACAAATAGAATTAACAGAAAATGATAAATCTAGCCTGGTGATGGTTAAGTATTGAAGAGCACCGGCTAAAGGGCGGAACAGAGTTGGATCGGAGAACAACTGTCCTTCGGCTGATAAATGCTGACCAACAACAAAAGGTGTGGAAATCGGTTTGGCATCAGTCATCGAAGCTCGGTGTAAAAGATCAAGGGCATACTTTGTTTGACTAAGAAACAAACCCTTTTTATTAGGTTGAACTTCCACCCCAAGAAAATAATGAAGATCACCCAAATCTTTCATGGAAAATTCCTTGGAAAGCCGAGTAATGAAGGTGCGAATAAATGTAGAACTACTGCCATTGAGCACCATGTCATCAATATACAGAAGTAAGTAAACAGTCCGAAGCTTTGAATGATAAACAAATAATGAAGAATTAGCCGGACTGGAGTGAAAACCAAGTGTATGTAAAAAAGAGCCGAAGCAATGGAACCAAGCGCGAGGAGCTTGTTTCAGGCCATACAGAGCACGCTTTAAGCTACAGACATGCTGAGGGAATAAGGGATCAATGTAACTTGGCGGTTGTTCCATGTATACCTCTTCATTGAGAAAACCATGAAGAAAAGCGTTGTTGACATCTAACTGATGTAAACGCCATCCAGAAGCAACTGCTAATGATAATATGAGTCAGACTGTAGCAAGACGAACCACAGGACTGAAGGTGTCGCCAAAGTCAAGACCAGGAACCTGAGAGAAACCTTGAGCCACAAGGCGTGCTTTATGTCGTTCAGTAGACCTATCCGAACAAGGTTTAACTTTGAAGATCCAACAACAGCCAACGACATTATGAGATTGAGGCCGTGGAACAAGAGTCCAAGTACCATTTCTCTTTAAAGCAAGAATCTCGTCATCCATGGCTGAAAGCCATTTAGGATTCTTTGCAGCAAACTTAAAACCCTTGGGCTCTTTGGTAATAAGAAGAGCCTGAAAGAACTGATTGGAAGACAAAACAGTCAAAGCATGTTGCGATCGTGGTTTGAAAATACCAGCCTTCCCCCTGGTAATCATGTGATGATGGTTGGCGGGAACAGGAGAAGGTGAAGGCATAGGAGAAGGAACCTTGGAATCCAAAGGTGTAGTGGCGGGGAGAGACGCTGCAGAAATAGAAACCTGCAGTGAAGAAGAACTCAAGGAACCTGGAACCTCACTACAAGGCAGACATGGTGATTTCAAAACAGAAAAGGACGATAAAGAGTCACAAGAAACATCATGAGAAGAACTAGGAACACAGTCCGCACAATCTGAAAAACAGGTATAGTCAGTATTGGACTGGAGAGTAGGAAATGAGGCATCAGTATAAGGAAAATGATGTTCATAAAACTGAACATGTCATCAAACATAGACATGATGAGTCTTTTGATCTAGACAATGAAAGCCTTTATGAAGAGTACTGTAGCCTAAAAGTACACATGGAGCGGATTTTGGAGACAGTTTATGGAGTGAGTAATCTTTTAAATAAGGAAAGCAAAGACACCCAAAAGTACGAAGCATAGAGTAATCAGGTGACTTACCAAACAAGATTTCATAAGGAGTTTTGCCATCAAGAGACGGTGATGGAAGTCGATTGATGAGAAAAACAGCAGTGGAGAAGGCTTCTACCCATAACAAAACTGGCACATGGGCATGAAACATAAGGGTAAGACCTGTTTCTGTGACATGACGATGTTTGCGTTCAGCAACACCATTTTGACCGGGGGTGTAAGGACATGCTAGACGAAGAACAATACCACAAGAGTGCAAGTGAGAGCGAAACTTATTATTTGTAAATTCCTTTCCACCATCACATTGGAAAGATTTTATTTTTGCGGAGAATTGAGTCTCAATACAATGTTGTAAATTAACAAATGTATCAAAGAAATCAGATTTGTGTTTCAAAGGAAACATCCAACTAAATCTAGTACAATCATCAATAAAAATAGCATAATATCTGTATCCAGTAACAGAAGATACTGGTGACGGACCCCATAAGTCACAATGTAATCGATCAAATGGCATGCGATAATGTTCATCATTTAGAGAAAAAGGTAAACGGTGGCTTTTGCCAAGTTAACAACCAACACAAATGTTGGAATTATTCGGCAGTGATTTATTACTACAAAGAATAGACCCTAATCTGGAAAGAGAAGAAATAATACGATAATTGGGATGGCCAAGGCGTGCATGCCACAACTGAGCAGAGGCACGCGGTTTATGGGCAGACAAAAGTGAAACAAGAGCATGATGATGCTGATCGAGGACATAGAGACCATTCTCACATCGACCGACCCCCAGCACCGTTCCTGTGACGCGATCCTGTATGATAAGAAGAAAAGAATCAAAGATTACACGACAATTAATTTGTTTGGTAAGCTGACTGATAGAAATAAGATTTTTCTTAATGCCAGGAACAACCAAGACATTAGACAAAGGAATGGAACTGTGAGGAGCAACTGTGGAAACAGAACCAATGTGAGAGATAGGCAGAGACTGACCATTACCAACCATCACCCTTTCATTACCAGAGTAAGTAGCAGGATCATCCAAGTTGTTAGGATTATTTGTCATATGAGAGGTTGCACCAGATTCGAGAAACCACTCAGGGTTATTCAGTTCTTGAATGGAGCAGGCAGAAAAAGCTTCAGCAAGGTGAGCCGATTGCTTCTTCTTGAGTTTGAAGAAGCTCCAGCAATGTTTGGCCAGGTGTCCCTCTTTGTCACACAACTGACAGTAAATAGATGAGGTGGATGAAGATTTCATGTTGATAGAGGGTGTAGAAGACATGGAAGGTCGAGATTTCCATTTCTTGACTCCTGTCATTTTGGAAGTTTGCTGTGCATAATAAACTGAATTGGAAGGCAAATGGTTGACAGACTTGGCAAATATTTCATGGCTTAAGGCTTTTGGAACAATATCTGAGAATGACGGTAATGGAAGCTGTGACATCATGGTGGTAGAGAAAATTTTGTAGTCTAGCCCCAATGCTCTCAAATACCAGTGCACTTTGTTCGTGTCATCAATGGGACGACCAATAGCAGCCAACTGGTCGCAGAGACCTTTAAAGAGTCAAGAAAACTCAGCAATGGATCGAGAGCCGCGTTGAATCAACTGGAGTTCATCCTTGAGTTGTAATTCTCGAGTCTTTACCCTGTTAGAAAATGAGGCTTCAAGAACTTGCCAGGCCTTATGAGAATGCTGCAGTCCTAGCACCTCACTCATAGGCTCCTTTGTAAGAGAAGAATAAAGTAAACTAAGCAGCATCTGATCTGTATGTAACCAGGAACTGTAAGAAGGATTTGGCTTTGTGACTCCATTAGAGTATGTAACCATGAGGCTTGGAGCAATGATTGTGCCATCTAAAAATCCAAACAGATCTTGACTAGTTAACAGGGGAACAACCTGATTTCTCCATAACAGATAATTGGAGGAGGTCAGTTTAATGGTGAGCATGTGCACCATTGTATTAAGCGGAAGAACAAGTAATGAAGGAGAAGATAAGTCAGCCATGGAGATTTGTAAACCTAGCTCTGATACCATAAAGATGTTTACAGGACAGTGTGAATGGCTGAATGTCTCCTTGCAATGCTAAGGAGAAGTCTATTCATTATATATTAATCTAACGACAGTTATACAATCCTATATAATAGGAAAGATGAGGATACAATTAATGGCGTAATTATCCTACAGCTATACATTAGCAATATTATAGTAACAGAAGAGATTGCAGGGTATATTATGGAGAATCATAAGATTCTCTCTTATCACAGACTAACGAATATAAACCTAGCCTAGAAAAATAATTAAATAACAATGCAGCTTACCTTAGGTAGGGTGCACTCGGGGTGATGCGTCTTCCCCTTGCACAACCAGTCACTTACTCAGACTATCGCAGACCATAGGTTCTTAGTAACCATAATACTAAGTGGTGACTCCTGAACCTTAATCATAATTTTATGATTAAACCCAAAACCCTTTCCTTCCCAATGACAATACCTCTTAGGAGGCACGAAAAACCTCATCGTCGCACCCGACGTCGTGGCATCCCACGACAATCACCATGAAAAAGTTGTCACCTTTTGTCATCACAATTAATCTCTTCAAAATGATTGTCCCTGGTTGATCTAGTTGCGTTAATCTCTATGCATCATTATGATCTTCATCATCATTTTTGTAAAGAACTTTGAAAATTAGTAAAAGAGAAAAACTTGTGTAAACCATTTTCTTTTTTTATGAATAATCATTCGTGTCTTGGGACTAAACTGCAATTTTAATGATTGTGTTCATAGAGGTCTTAAAAACTAGGCATCAGTGTGCTTGGATTGTTTAGTCGCATTAGAGGTTTGTCTTTCATCTCATCCTTTTTGGATCACTAGATGAAAACAATTAATACATCATTTTAACTTGACCTACATTGACTTTACTTGTCATTTACTCCAAGTGTAATATAAGAGTATATATCCATCACTACTTATTCTCATCATCTCCATGAAAAAATTATCACCTTTTGTTATCACAATTAATCTCTTCAAAATAAATTGTTCTCAGTTGATCTAGTTGTGTTCATCTTCCTGCATCGTTATGATCTTCATCATTATTTTTTAAAAGAACTTTGAAACTTAGTAAAAGAAGAAAACTTGTTGTAAAACATTTTCTTCTTTTATGAATCATCATTCTTGTCTTGAGACTAAACTGCAAATCTTAATTATTGTGTTCATGGAGGTCTTAAGAACTAGGCATCGGTGTGCTTGAATTGTTTAACTAACATAAATTCTTTCTAGGCTTGCTAGAGGCTTGTCTTTCATCTCATCATTTTTGGATCACTAGATGAACACAGTTAATGTATCATTTTAACTTGACCCACACCGACTTTTCTTATCATTTCCTCCAAGTCTAATATAAAAGTACATGTCCATCATTGCTTATTTCATCATCACTGTGAAGAAGTTGTCACCTTTTGTCATCATAATTAATCTCTTTAAAATGAATTGTCCCCATTTGATGGAGTTGTGTTTATCTTCATGCATCGTTATGATCTTCACCATCATTTTTGTAAAGAACTTTGAAAATTAATAAAAAAAAAACTTCTTGTAAAACATTTTTAAATGGAGGGGAGAATGGGGAAGTGGCAGGTTATAACATTTTTAGATTTATTGACAGACTTGTCAATGGAATATAGCAATAAAATATATTATTTATTGGTTATTGATGACAAAAGTCTTTTTATTTTTTAATTATTTTATTTTGTTGGTAGTTATCAACAAAAATAAATATTTTGTTATTTAATTGGGAATTTTTTACTAAACTATTTTATTGCTATAATCATCAAAAAGTACTGATAAAAAATATCTTATCGGTAATCTGTTGGTATTAAATAATTTTCTGGTAGCGAGTGACATGGAGCTTGGATACTGGGTATGGGTTTGAGATTATGTTTTTAGGGAGGGAAGGGGGGGGGGGGGGGGTTTGGGTAATCTTTAATGAAAAAATCAGTTTTAAATTCTTTTAAAATTATCAATGGAATTTACGTCAGCAATTTTATAGGCTAATTGATATGTTATCAATGTTGACAAAAGCATCAATGAATTGTTTTTTATTTCGTCACCATTTTCATTAGAAATTACTGGCATAAATTTTTTATCGCCATTTCCATTGAAAATTACCAACATAAAATATTTAGTCAGTGTTACTATTATTATTTGTTAATTTTCTAATAGTGTGTATGATTAGTTTTTGATGCATGCATAGTACATCATGTTACAAAGATTATAATAACCACTACATAATCAATGTAACCTCTATTATCATAATTATTATTAAGTAACGACAATTTTCATAAGTAAAGTCACGAGTTATTTCAAGTCAGGTCTTTTAATGTTTTTTGAAATTTAGATAGGAATGCGGTTGAAATTATATTTTTTAAAAATTAAAAAAAATAATTTTTTTTGTTTAAATTTTTTTTTAGATTATTTAATGTGTTAATATTAAAAATAATTTTAAAAATATAAAAAATATTAATTTAATATATTTTAAAATAAAAAATATTTTAAACTGTAATAACTACCATAAAACCCAACTAGAAGTCTTCTTATTAGCCTATTGTCGGACCCTTTCATTTCTTCCAGCATGAACGAGGGTCTATCGATCCAACACTGAAATCACATCAAACCTGTGTCGAGCTTTAAACGACGGCAAGTTCATATGGATCCATTAAAATTCAAAGCGAGCAAACATCGAAACCAAAATTTGAGTAAATACTGCGAGCAAGGATTAAAAAAAACGCCTATGGGGGGGAGCATTTGTAAAGCAGAAGACGGAAATTAATCTGATTTCACCTATTTTAAATCCTATTCATGCATGGCCAAGATCCATCAATTTTCTTATCACAAACATGACCAATTACTTGTCTTTGTTTTCATCATTTCAGCAAGAAAAATTAATCACTTCTTTTGCATGTCATGTTTATGTTTTTCAAAAGCAGTAAATATTATTTTTTAAAATATTATTTATTTAAAATTATATTAAAATAATTTATTTTTTATATTAGCTCATACGATTCAAAAATACTAAAATAAATAATATAAAATAAAATAAAATCTCAAATTTTAACCAAAAAAAAAAAACATGACTATCCTAATGGAATGAACGACTAGAAATTTCATTTTATTAGTAATCTCGCACCCATTTCATAAGAGAAATACAGAGAGTTTGAGCATTTCTAATGGAATGAACGACTAGAAATTTCATTTGGAATTAATTTTTAATGGACTTGATTACAAAACAAAAAAGGAAATAAAATCTAATTTTTCAGTGCAAATAATATATCAGCAACAAAAGTTGTCATTCCATCTCCGTTTTCCAATTTTCTAGAAGTGATGGCAATCTCATCTTGAACTTATCAAGTCATACCTCCATGTTTCCATATTATCCCACAAGTCTACCACATGCATGCCATCAATCTGCACACAAAAGGTAAGTAGGATGTGACATTCGAAACACAAGAACAAGGGTCATGACTTTACTCTCTCTCTCTCTAAACCCCTTTCCTCCTTTATATGTTTCGATCATTTTAAACATCAAGAAAATGGAAAGCATGGAAGCAGAAGTTCTAGGCCATGATGAAGAAAAGAGAAGGTGCCGAAGACAAGGACTGGTGAAACTTATCTTAGGTTCAAGATGAGTTCATATGGCGTTTCGGGCCTTCCATCCAAAATCAAAGTCAGTCACCCTTGTTTCACTTGGGTATACAATTTGTTACTCTTTTACTCAAATCAAACCACTCATTTGGTCACTAATATCCCGCATTTAAAATTAATTAAAGTAGTGTTTGTAAATGCAGTTGAATTGAAATTATTTTTTTAAAAAAATATTTAAAATTATTTTTTTATGATTTTAAATTGTTTTGACGTACAGTAATAAAAAATAATTTTTAAAAATAATATTTTTTATTTTAATATATTTTTAAAAAAATACTTTAAATCGCAACTATATTTATAGACGCCCAGTAAAACAAGACTAAAGATGACAACATGCATTTAGCCTTTTATTACATTGAGAACAAAACCGTAAGGAAATCTAGACTCAAGGGTTACCATCCCATCTCTTGTGCACAATATGACTAAGCATGAAGCCTCAAATCTAGATACAACTATAAAAATCTGATCTAGTTTGATAGATTGATCTGGAATCTAGTTGATTTAAGATTAAAATCCGGTTAGGTTTAAAAAATTATAAAAAAAATTACAAATCTGGATGACCTAGTTAAAAATTTAGTTATAACTCGTTATTTATTTATTTATTTTTAATTAAAATAATATTATTTTAATTTATAAAAAAAATTAAAATTAATCTAAATAATCCAGATAAAACTCATAACCTAGATCTGGGGTAATATCCATTACTACCCCGGGTTTAAAAACTCTGGTATGGTACAACTGCTGAGCAAGCCATTCTAGAAAAATAAATAAAACAAATAAATTGTGTTTTAACGCGGCAGTGATGACTCTAATACAAGGACCCATTCACACTTCGACAACAACAATACGAGGAAAACATGACAGCAAGGACAATGATACTCCGAGAAAAACATGACAGCAAGGACAATGATGCCATGGGCTCCTTTTATAGGCCTAAAAGAAGGACTGAGAAACTCTGACCTCTCTCAATGACTTCAACTCGAGGATTGTTCCGAGGAAGATGCCATCAGCACCAAAACCAAGCCATAACTTCCATTGAGCTAAAATTTATACTTGCATGAATCATGCCTCTCCTCTGCACAGAATCCCAAGCGTTTAGCTTTTGTAGAACCACCAGCCAGACAAATAACCTCTACCATTGATGCTGTTATTCCTATTATACCAGCGCAAGACCAGACGGAAAACAGCCCTTTACTGTTAAGAAACTATACCAAGATGTCCTCCTCTGGTTTAAACTAAATAAGTACAGCCTATAAATGCTGTAGTTGATCCTACTCCCATTCACGGAGGCTCCTTCTCAACTGCAGTTTCATGCTAATGACTAGCCTCGACCACTTTTAAACCCAAAGCATATAATCAACAGAAGAAGCCGCATTGTTTAGAATAAAAAGTGGTGCTGACACTAGATTAGCCAGTAGAAACCACCAGCCAAGAAAAGGAACTCTCAATTCCAAAGAACATAGAACATAGCTTCTGAAACTCATCTACAACGAGAGAGCAATATATACAAAGAAAACAATCTCCCTGAAGATTTACCAAGCACCAATCACTAGTGGTTTTTCAAAGTAAATCACATTCATGCCACAAATTGACAATTCCTATAAACCCTTGTTTTGCAGTTAATCTGCCATGTGATTTGCTTCCCGCGAACTATGAGTAAAACTACAAGACCCCATATATGAAGAGATCGAAGTTAGCTAAGATGAACAGTCCATAGCCTATTACAAAGTTTATGCATCCAGTTAACTACGTTAGCAGATTCATATTCTACTATAATATTCCTTCCAAGCATATCTTCTATTAATGACGATAATTCCTGAGCTTTAACTACAGCTAGCAGTTCTACTTTGTTTGAGCTTTAACTACAGCTAGCAGGTGCCATAGTGTGTGTAATTGCCATCCCCTAGCTATTGTTGCAAAATATAAAGCTATTGTCGCGCGCTACGGTGCGAGTATATTTTAAAAAAAATTAGTGTTGCAAGGAATTTTTTAGTATTATGTTACTTAAAAGCATTCAATCTAACTTTTAGAATTTTAAATTAAATTCTATTGAAATTATCTTTACATGTCAGATCTAAAAAAAAATTGAATGATTTTTTAAAAAATAATTTGGCTTTAAAAAGAATTAAGACATAATATTTTTCTAAAAAAAATTAGATTATGAAATATTTGATCGATCCAAGTATCGCAACTTAATCCGTCAAACCTATAACCTGAATCATGAACTCCATTCAATTTAATATATTTTTATTTAATTATATAATAACTAAAATAGATAATCGTAAAATCAGACACTAACCAAACGTAAAATTTTTATTTGAGACCATGATAACCATATAAAAGCAAATTAAAATAAAAATTTATTAAATGTTAAAGGATAAAATATAAAAAAAACTAAAAAAATTAAATAACAATCTAACAGAATAAAATTTTAAAAAAATAATCTAAAAAAAAAAAAAAAACATAGCCATGTGATCCCAGGTGGCCAAAAGCATCTGAGCGTTTTAAAATAGCACAAGTGCATAGCCCAGTGCAGGCCCAGGCATTCAGGTCTTTTTTTAAAAAAAAGATTGATGACTTGTTGTCTTCTTTAAAAAAATAAAAAAAAAACAGGCAATATATTATCTATTTCTATTCAAAATTTGGCCACCACTGTATATGGTTAAAAAATTGAGAGTAGGGGATTTTTAACCTAAATACACCATTGAAACTAAAAATCTAATTTAACAACCTAAAAAAAACAAGACTAAAAGTGGTCCAAAAAAACAGCAGTAATTAAGTTATTATGATACTTTTTGGTAAAGCAACATCAAAAGCGGACACCAATATATTTGTATATGAGTGTGATTCTAAAGTCCCATTAAACAAAAAAAGAAATCTTCCAATATAATACTAATTAGCAAAGAAGTATATATATATATATATATATATATATATATATATATATATATATAGAGAGAGAGAACTGACTAAAGGAAATATTATCGTATTGAAAGACTTAATAGAAAATAATAATTTTCGAGGAAGAAATTAGAACCATACCAATGGCTTCCCTTGCATTTAATACAAGCTTATAATGTTTTGGAAATTGTCGACTTTAATTTTTGGAATACAAATCCGACTTTGAAAGGATCATAATACGCCAACCCTACATTGCAATAATAGTAGCTTCATGAAGTCTTTATATATACAATAATTAATAATAGTAGTGATGACTTCTTAATTTTTTTTAATTAAACTATTCTAATATAATATCATAATCTCGAGCATAAATTTTGAAAGTTAACATAAATTAAATTACATCACATCATGTTAACTTACGTCATATTATATTAACTTATCTCAAGATAGCTCTAACAAGGTATTTTTGTCTATTCTTATTCAATTAATTATTTCCAAATGTTTTTTTTTTCAAGGTCTTTTTTTTCTATTTTGTATGATTGTTCTCATTACCAAATTTTTTAATCATCTCATTTAAATAAAATCAACTCAAACCTGGTTATTAATTTATTTGAAATGTGTTTTCAGTACTTAAAAATTATTTTTACATAGAAATATAAACCCTGGCATAGCTATAATAAGATATGTTTGTGATGTATTTCTAAACAAAAAAACACTTTAAAAAACAATCACAAACACACTTTTAAATTTTTAATCATCTCATTAAAACAAAATCAACTCAAACCTGGTTAATGCTATAACTTGAGTTATTTGTTTTATTTATTTATTTATTTGAAATGTGTTTTCAGTACTTAAACATTGTTTTTGACACAGAAAAATATAAACCCCGGCATAGCGCCGGACCATATATAAAAGGGAAGGACCATCTCATTTCACAGCAGTGATCTCCAGAAAATACAACATTCAAGTTTCAACATCTTCTCAAGCAAAGGCATAATTGAGCCATCAACACAGATGTGAGTGAATTCCAGTCCTGAATGGCACCAACTACATATTCAGAGTGCTGAATTTTAAACTTTCAGCCCATGTAGCTGTACAAAATATGTATATCAAAATCAAGGATCCATGTTAGCTGCTCTGAAGAACTTTCTGAGGATCAAGTTGACCGCTACAATAGCTGGAAGGAACCGCAGAAAGTTCCAGCCTTCCTTTCCACTCCTCACCAGGTTTTAGTGTGATGGGTTTTTCAACAGCAGCAGCCTCCACACAGAGCATGTGCATGTACTCATCATCTCCAAAATCAGTCATAGTCTTTGCCTTCTTATCCCATGGATTCCACACCACTGCATGCAAGAAAAAGAAATTAAGATTACATCACTGAGCAGAAAGAGCTCTCAACTGCTATATTGAGGAAACTTGAGATTTCCAAATTCCAAGTGCTCTTAAATTTAGGTATTGAAAGCACGGATAAAAATTAAAAAGAGAAATGTAGGAACTAAGTAGCGCCAAATATTTTCCCATGTGAAAGGTATACAGGTTCTAAATCAATTTGGAAAGCAATTGCCAAAAAAAGTAATGGCGGGAGGGTAACAACAAACCAGGGATTAAATTACAAAAGGATATGGTAGCATCATTATGAAAAAGTATTTCCATGTTTAGTAGTAGATCAGGATTTTGTATCTAATTTTTTAATCAGTCCATTGGCTATGCTACTTCATCAGTACTAGGGAGAAAACAAATCTTTACTCTTAACAAGGTCCCTTTCATTTAACAAAGTTGAAAAGAAATTGTCAAATTTACCAGCATCTGGAATTCCATCTTTGCGTAGTACAAAGGTTCTCTTCTTTTCGTGATCCAGAATTGCAATTTTAGTAGGAGTGCTAAGGTATATCTTGTCAACCTATACATGCATAAATGCTCAAATTAAGACATTGCAAGCAGAAGAACGCAAGCATAAGGGAAACCTGTATTCTTAACCTACTTCTGATTCAAATGTTAAGGCATCCCCTTGTTCAGTAAAACGCTGCTTATTTTGCAAGTTGTCAAGATAATCCAGTGTCTCTAAACCTTCAACCCGCACTTCACTGTAAACAAGCAAATAAGATTTATAAAGGATTCTAACCTACAGAATACTAAGAAAATACATGCACAAAATCATTTAAGTCAAAAAATATATGACACAATTTCTTCTAGCTAGAAGCATAGAACAGAATACTCTTCCAGTTTCCGTGCCATATTATTGTCAAAGATGACATCAAACTTGTGACCATATTAAGACTTTCTGATCAAGGATCTAAATGGTAGCTAAAGGAATAAATTTATGAAACCAATGCAGACACAACTATACATAGATAAAGAGACTGATAATACAGAAAAATGTGACTTTTACTAAGAGACAATTAAGGCTATCTGTAAGCATGGATAGAAAAACAATGACAATTTTAATGATATTAGGAGGTATGTAGCAAGTTAATTAATTACCTGATGTCTGAAACAGAGAAATATGTGTGATAAGCAAATGCAAATGTAAATGGCTTTCCATCAGCATTCGTATTCCTAACGCGAGATGTCAGCATCAGATCTCCCCCGGGTCCCAAAGCTACCCTCAAACGAAACTCATAACTAACAGTAAAGAGAAAGATGATCTAATAAATGACTGTTCATCCCATTGGGAATATGGAGTGGAAATGGTAATAAAGACTCTAGAACCCAAATTGATAAATAAGGATGCAAGGGATAAAAGATTAAAATGACTTCACCTGTAAGGCCACTTCTGAATATCCTCTTCAGACGGCTTAAGGATCAAATCAATAAAGGACTTTGAATTTGTTGGAAATGGAGGTGGATCAGTGTCAATGCTCCAAAACTTATTCCTGGCAAATCCATGCTGCTCAAGGGAACCATGACTTCCGAACTGCAAATTTAGAGCAAGCTTTAGAAGGGAGGATGAAGCCAATTGAAAATCTTGAAAATGAAAGATGCAGAGTAAGTACATACTTGAGGAAAGCATATTGGAATACCGCCTCGAATTGCCTTTGGAGGTTTGAATATTGCCTGCACGAGACATTGATTATAGTCAGTTTAGTTTTTCATACAGTATTTCAGAGGGGAGGACAAACATCAAAGTAAACTCAGGAAAGATGTCACAAGTCAATTAACACTTCTCCCATCATCTAAGCAAAGTGGTGAGAAAGAACATAGCAGTATTGTGATAACAGCATAAGCAAATACAAAAATCCAGGCCAACAAAAGATGGCAAGATATTAAATGTATTAACTACAGTGCAGGGAGAACCAAATCCCGTAACTGAATCTCCAATGATTTTTAGCAATCTGTAGTTAAGGCACTACATTCACTTTATATAGATTAGAGGTTTTATTTTCTCAAAAAACAATGGAGTTCAGCACAGCGGGGTGAATGTGAGAGAAGCATTTAGATACCCTAACATTCTGTGAACCAATTTATATTTCCCTATCCTTTTTTTTTATTTTTTAACTATACCTTTACAAGTGATAGTTTGAGTACAGGATTCCTCCAGGGTGCCACTTGTGTTCTAGTTTAAAGGATGAAAACTACGTACTAATTATTTCTTCATCATTCTTTGCATCTAATTTACAGTCTGGTTACAAATATTACAAAAAAACATATATTATAAATATTTGCTTAAGGATTGATAATGGGAAACAATTTCATGAAATTCCAAAATGAAATGTGCACAACACAACAAAGAGGAATGGTGCAAATAAACAGAATGTTGCATAGCACCTTACTGCTAACAAAAAGCAACTCCTCTCCATGGTCATTCCTCCAGGATGTCACATGACCGCCATACAAATACACCTAGAGAAACAAGAAAAATATTATCATTGATGTAAATAAATACCTTGGCATGCACCATTATCTAATTTACACAAACTTGAATGCTAGTTTTTCTTGGCCACAACTCGACAATACAGCACAACATTGGCACAACAATGATTAAGCACAGTTCAACATCATCTTTGAATCTTTCTCCTTATTTGTGCAATAATAATAGTAATAAAAACCACCATATTTATTTTAGATGGAAAGTACCCAATCCAATCTAAATTCCTAGAAACAGGTTAGATTGCATTTACTTCAGTTTTCTCGGATTGAAGAACATGCAAAAGACGCCCTAATCACTATGACGTCTAACTTTATCAAAAGACAAAAAGCACAGTTCTGATGATTAAAAGTGGGGTATTTCTAAGCTTTTTTTCCCTAAATTTGAGCACAGTCAATCATTATAAACCCTAATGCATTTTTATTATATACAAGAAATGCTGAAAGAATTCAAGTGTTTCTCCAAAATTCATACCTTCCTTCGCCAAATACAAAATCAAGATGAACAAGAATCACAGAGGTTGGTCATGAAAATTAAAGCCATTCAATCTTGAATTAAATCTTTCAGAATAAAAATACAATTTCCAGATCATAAAAAAGATAATAAAAGTAAAAATGTTACACAAAAATCTATCAGATCATAAAAATGAAAGAAAGAGGTGGCGTATGTCATTGCTGTTGTTATAAATCAATACCTCAGCAGAAGAGCCACGTGGCCCGCGGAGCACAACCTTATCAAGGCCGTTGATGCCTTTACACAACTCCACCGCTACTCTCTCGCTGCCACTCCCCGCCATTCTCACCCCTTTCCCTCCGCCCTCTCCCTCTCCCCCTCTCTCTCGCACTTGTCTTAGATTTTCTTTCATTATTATTATTATATCACAAGCACTCCAAATTCCACTGCCTCAACTATCAGTTTCCTTTCCTTTTATTTTCTTCTTCTATTATTATTAGCTCTCTCTCTCTCTCTCTATGTATTTTCTGTCTTCTCGTTTGGCGATATTTTTATATGGTACTAACAGCACTGCACTTTTGCTTTTGCTTTCTTTCTTTCATGTATTTGTGATATTTATTTATTTATTTATTTCATAGGAAGGTTAAAGAGTAAAAAGTAAATTACTCTACAGTAACTGCGGTTTGAATGTGACTATGTATAATTTAAGCCCCTCGACTCCCTTTATCCATTGTCGTATTAAAAGCATCTGTTCTGTTGGTTATTTTTAATTTTTATATTTCCTTTTTTCTAAAATCTTTTTAGAATATGGAAAATCAAAGAAAATGTGTTCTTAACTAAAAATGAATTTTTCTTTTTATAGAACACGTGTTTTCTAGTTCTTTTTATATTTATTTTTAGAATATGTAAAATTTTATGTTTATTTTTTTATTATTTTATGCTAAATTATTACTTTATTACTCAACTTTGACTGTCGCCCGCTGGCCGGAGAAGGGATAAAATTTACAATCAAGATTGCTAAAGCTCTAGGAATTGAAAATCCATATTTTCAAATTTACAATAAGTTTTAAAATCATATATTTTATATTTTTATATTTTTCTTTTATAATATTTTCACTGTTTTTCATATGAAGAAGAAAAACTAAAAGGATCATTAATACAATATTTTATTTATATAATTATTTTCTTTCATATCTTTTATTTAGTTAATATCATAAACTAATTTTTTTATCACAAATCCAAAATAAAATATTCTTTTTTTGGAGTTAATAAGTTTTTCTTGATTATTTTTAATTTGAATGGGATAAAAGTAATATTTTTTTAAGTATTATATATAATTGGGTGGTATCCTTAACTCATAAAAAAAAAAAAGGGAACAGCAAGAAGGAAAGAAACACACTTTAATCGGAAACAAATGATGAGTGGACTGGTTTTACACTGCTCTACACACTTACATCCTCAGTTGTACAATAAACCTAAATCTTCTTCATCTCAAGCCCCTACTATACTGAAAACAATCCAATGTGATCCGAAAATGAAAAACAAAAACTCAAGCTCACAATCAACCTGTAACCATAAAAGAATACCGAAGAACTAGCTCAAACCGAAAAAAGGAAGGGGAAAAAATATGTAGAGTTCGACATTCAAACCACCATATGGAGAAGGAAGAAAAGGAAAAGAGTGAGAAATGGCAAAAATCTCTGATTTGTTTAGACAATCGAGAAAACAAGCTTCCTGGGGGCAGAAGCAGCTAAAAAAGCACTGATGCTGTCCCTTTTAAATTCTGAGAAACCAAGTTCGTTCACTGCAGCAAGAAACAAAAAGTGTCATTTAGATTGCTAAAGAATAGAAGAAATTGAGGATGCCAAAAATACAACTATTGCACAGGAACAACTTTTACAGATTCACAAGCAAGCTTTTCCACCGGCAGCCTCCGTAGCAGGGAGCTGAAGGAAAAGCTGAGGCATGATGGAGACTCAGAACAATTGAAGGGCCATTTTGAGCTTGTTCTGTTTCCATTTGGGCAACTTATAGAAAGCATCCTTTGCCATCCCAAATTTCTCCCTAAATTCTGCTGCTGAGAGGTAAGTCTGCAGGCAATCGAGAAGAAATATCTCAGAACAAAGTCAACAGTGAATGCTTGAAGAAAAGTATTGTCTAACTGTTTGTATTTTACCTCTCGCTTGGTCACATCAATTTCAGTTACAGGATTTGGCGAGTCAACTTTAAGGCGTTCATATGGATAAATTGGGAGCCCTTCCTCATCTTCAGCTTCACCCTCTTTCACATCCTCCTGTATGGTCAGGGATTCGATTCTGATGCTTATAGGCTTCTCCTTAGAGTTTGACTCAGGTGTCGATTTTGGAGTCTCAGGGCTCACTTCAGACATGGCAAGTAGTTACATCAAATTTACACACCTATCCAGATTGGAGATTCAGAAGTAAATAGCTTCCAAGAAGCAGGATGCATACCCTTGACAGACCGCGGCATAATAACTTGTCGTGCTGGTGGTGGTTGTTCAAAACTTGCAGTCAATGCTGCTATAGCTGCAGATTTGGAAGCCAGTTTTGCTGAATCAGGGCTCACAGACTTTGGATATACCTTTCTTACAACTGGTGGTGGAGTTGAAAGGTTTCTGGCATTAGGGTTCTCAAAATTAGCAGCTAGGGCATTGAAGGCTGGAGACCTTCCCCTAACTCGAACTCTGTCAGGACTGAAAGACATGCTTCTGGAACGCTGTGATTTGTCAGGTACACTAGATCTGCCTCCATAAGATACGGGTGTTCTACGTTTGGGTTTCTAAAAATGCATGGCATAAGTAATCAGATATTGAATGGTGGTGACAACAGTATATGGGAACTAAAATCAGCAAGCAAGTCGATGGAACATGTCAATGGATTGTTAGATTCAATGAAGAATCACAAGACAGGCTCAGACCATAGAGTTTATGTGCTCTTCAAAAATTTAACAACTATCTTTCTTCTCATTCATTAGTTGTCTATTTATTGTTGGTGGTGGATAACAAACGCTAACCCAGACTTCTGAAGATTAGTAACCAAAGAGCTAACATGCGACCTCACATTGGTCTAAAGCTAACATAAATCAAGATAGAGCAATTGCACCAGCATCATGTCTAGTGGCAAACACAAAACACCTTTTCTATTTCTTTCCTGACTTCATCTGTGTATTTGTTCCATACCTTTTATTGTATAATTCCAAGTAGGAAATTGCATATTCTTACCGATGCTTTCTTTTCACACACACACACACATATATTCAATTAAAATCATAAGAGCAAGTTTCCAAATTAATCACTGTAATATCAAGATCACCTATGTCCTATTGCTTTAATCAACAAGAGGTCCACACTTGAGATCAAAGAAATGAGATGCTTGGAAAGATCAAAGATGTGAAGAAAGACGGCAAACAAACTACCAACATTAATTAAAGATACATGAAGCGAATATGCAACTAAGAAAACTACCTACATGATATTCTGAGATACTTGTACACAGGATAAAAGAACTGAAGATATCTTACATCTAGAAGTGGAGTACCCCCATTTTTTACAATTGCAAGTTTCCTTTGGAATGAGTTTCCATGCATCTGCATTCAAAATGAAAGCATTAAGATCACATAGAAATCTAAAATATGAGTTGATTGCTGAACAAGAACTGAAATTTAACTCACTGAAGATTTTGCAGAATCCCATGTGAAGAAGCGTGTGAAGAAAGGTGGTTCACTCCCTTCCATAACAATATATATTGGAGTTTCACCGGATGACTTCTTTAACAGAAAATCATGCTCAAGAAATTTCTGTAGAAAGTGAGAACAAAAACGAAATTGAAACAGAGTTGATATGAGCAGTAAATTATTGTAAACTACCTGTCATAACAATCTAACCAAGGGTCAAGTCAAATCACGTTTAATTGAGTTTTTGAGCCATAAATGATAAAACTGGTTGAGTGGTAGCCAACTATGGACATCAGACCAAATACTTGAAAGAAGTGCAGTACTTCAAATGCAAGCTACAACTGTCAAAGTAATGCATAATTATTGCATCTAACTAAACCCTAATAAATGGTACACAGTACCTCTCCAATACTTAAGGCTTGCAGTTTGCTTTTGGAGTCAACCTGTTGCCCCACCCAGACAAAGATCTCAGAGTGAGTATCCAAGATAAAAATATCTTCAGTCATTAAATCATCCTGGGTGAAGTTGTATATCTCAGAAACCTGCAATGACAAGAACTTGTTATAAAAGCCAAAGCACAAGACTTAAGTACATAGAAGTCTCGTGACAATGTACTCATTGGAAAACATCTGAAAACTCACAACCCTTCCAATCCGTAACACATGAATACATAAAGAAAATGAGAATTTAAAAAACCGCCACAGCTTTAAAACAAGCAGAACTTGGAATAACACCTAGGGAGGTATGGCACTAGAAATGATTGACTAGAAAGGAAACACACCTTCAGGTTTCCTGCAGACGACCATGAATTTTTGCAGCAACAAAGCCATGCGAGAAAAGGAAAAGAAAGACTTTTACAATTTACATGAGATACAAACAAACGTGCAAGGCAACAAAACAAATCTAAAAACCAGAAAGGTTATCTTCCCTACCTTTCGAAAATATGCAAGAGAATAGGTGCGGATCACTTTCAGCTTCCCTTGCAAGTTTTTGACTGGGATATTCAGATTTACCTCCTAACAGATCCCAAAATTGTTCAGATTCCGAACCTTCCTTTTGTGGCTTAGACTGCATATTTGGCTGCAGAAATTTCACAGGTAAACAAGACCATTAAAGAGCCCAGTTTAAACCAAAATAACCTGAAAACTAAAAATGAGCTTCTTTATGCATGCAACATAAAATCTTGGAAGACAAAGTAATTCAAGAATCTAATTTGATATAAGAATAATTCTTAGTACGAGCATATCTGACCATAAAAAAGATGCATATCCATGTAATTATAACATCCATTATGGATAATTAGCTAAGTAAATAAAACGAAATCTGTACATCCCATATCATATTACTTAAAGAACTTATTAGGAAGAAATATCAAACCTTTATCAAATCCAGCTGCCTTTCAATAAGTTCCTGGTCCTCTGAAGTAGTAAGGTTTCCGGACCACGTAAAAACAGAGGAGTCATTATGTAATATGTAACAGTAGGAGGAATTCAGTGATGATGCAACCTGATTGAATTTCAATGAAAAGGATAAAAGGGTAAGTATCATCTTGTATACAAAAAAATAAGGAACCTGAAAAACTACATAATACACAAAAGTTGAAGTCTTTAGGGAATTATATTTGGTAATACCATATTACTAGGACCTGTTTAAAAATATTAAACACTCTATTCATAAACTGCTTACGCTTTAACATGTAAGAGACAATTTAATATAACCACAAATATGATTGAAATTTTAGTAAATTTGGCAAAGAATTTTAGAGTAATTTTGACTGGTCAATTTAATTTTTATTCTTTTTCCTTATTTTCTCTCCATCACTTCCCTTTTCCTAATGAGAAGACTTATGTAACTCAGCCTGGAAATGCAATTCAATTCAGGAAATGTGTTAAAACATTCATGGCCACTTCTAAGACATCTCCAAAGCAATGAACAAAAGATTATGGATATTTGTATCATGTTGAGTATAAATTGTCTAGGAATGAAAAAAGGCAATCACGAGTGAGGTAAAAATAGTGCATAGATTAAAAATAGTAAGATATTCAATATCACACTGCATAACAAACTGTAGAAACAATGATAAAAGGCACATACTGGCTCAACTTGTATAGCCTGCATATTATCAGGTCCAGAACCCTGAACCCTGAATAACGCAACACCATCCTCCTTGCATGTCTCATCTGGGAGTTCATTTTCAGCAATATATTTCTTGTAACCAGAGCTATGACCACCCTGATAAACTTTACAATTAGCTGATTTGGTTGAAAGTTGGAAAAAATATTAAAAACTAAATTATTGACACTAAATTCTTGATTGAAGTTTCAGTGGATGTGTCACAAACTCACAAACCTTAAATACAATGAAGCTCTGGAAGATTGAAAAGAACTGGATAGGCTCATTTCCTTCAAAGATGCGAGCCTGATGATTAATAACAAGATAGAATCAGAAAAGGTCCCAAATATGTACAGCAATCTCCTCGTTACAACAAAAAAAAAAAAAAAAGTAATTGCTGGAAAAAAGAATACTACCTGGGCAGGTAGAAACTTTAATGATTCAACCATCTTGCTCGCCAATGAAATAGCAGAAGCTCTTTCCTCCTATTTTTCAATGAGGAATGTATTATGAGAGGGTAAACTAATAGACTCCATATATCAGCACCTAGAAGAGGTTGCATTACAAAACTTCTAGAAAGGGCAAAGAAAGCAAGACAAGGCCTCTAATTCATGAGAACAAAAATATATGAAAATATGGGTTTTGTACATAAATAATTGTAGCCTGCACAGAGCACCCATCCTGCTTCCAGCAGAATACTGTATGTAGGAAAAAATATTTACATGCGTAATCATCCACTATTCACAATTAAGAGCTCATTTTTTTAAATATATACTAGAGTGCACCCTCTCCATACAATAGAGCCAACTGCTGTTGAGATTAAAACAAAAAAACCATTAACCAGAATCAATAAAGTTATTTCCACCTCACATTTAGCTTAGCAGATGCATGGCCAATGATTTGACAAATATATGACAACAAAATTATATTTGACGAATATATTTGTGCCTATACCACTCAAAATGAGAACAACTGGGACAAACATAAAAATACACAAGTAGCAAAAGAGAGAAGGGGAAGAAAAGCTCTTAAGCCAGTGAAAGTTGTAGGGACAACAAAGAAAAGCCATGAATTCTAACACAAAGAGGCACATACAAATATTAACAATAATCAGATGTTTGTCTCTACAATGCCAATACAACGATTAATTAAACACATTAACACTGATTTTATTTGTACCAAAAGTCCAGACAGAGCATTGCTTAACTGTCTGGCTAGTACTATATCACTGATGAACAGTGTGAACAAGCTGTTTTTTGTGCTAAAACATTTCATATGAACAAGCTACATTTTATGCTTAAAAAAATTCACTTTCCCAATAAACAAGAGATCCAGAGCATAATGCGTGAAATGAAACTAAGAAAACAAAGCAATGATAGCATTCTGTGCTAGACACTGGAATGCTCCACTCCTGTTTTGTGACATGTTCCAAAAGGTATTAATGACAGCACCACATGCTCAAAATGAAATAGGGGCACAAGTTAGTATAGGATGCTTGACATTCACCTCAACACTCTTCTTCCCAAACCATGTTCCTATAAGATATTCTTCCCTGTCTTCTCCTGGATATGAATACTGAAAAATATAGCAACCTCCACTGTAAAATTTTGACTGATTTGCAGCAGGAATGAGAATCTTTTCCTGGTCATTCACACTCCAAACCTGTGCAATCATGGTGGAGCTATAATTAGAACCTAATCAGAAAGCATTTTCTGTGGATATGACTAGTGAATTAAGAAGTATCGTTAGTTGAGAGGAACAAGAGAACATAAATTTGATTTCGGAGAGGAATTGCATTGAAAAATACAAGTCTAAAATACCTAAGAAGCATTTCAGAAATACTTGGAACCTTTTTACTTTGAAATGAAACAATACAGGAAAGACTTGAGCTCTTAGTTTAACTTAGGTTAAGATTTAAGTTCTTTTACACAGTAAAATTATAAATGAGATCTGAATTCAGGGTGGGGGTTGGGAATAAACAATGGGCATCCTGCCAGTCCTAGGATCCAAAGTCCAAACCTAATCAATTGGTAAAACTAGGATAATATATACAGCACCTGCAAATTCCCAGTGACATCAATGTATGGTTGAGGTTCTTCTTTCACAGGAGCAGTTTTCAACAGACCATTGACATTAACCCCCTGGCGTCTTAAAAGTGCTGTAGAATCATTGAAAAGAAGAGCCATGAGCATTGGAAAATGGTGATAAGAATGAATGATACCTAACACTAATGATGGTCATGATTGCTTCAAGAATAAAAACCAAATACAAGAATAAAATCTATGAGATAATTCAATTGCTGACCCGCAACTTTTCCTCTACCATCCTCAGACACAGTCACGTTAGTTGTCTGAGGCCACGATTCAAATTTTGATCTAAACATCACCGTCTCAAACCCCTCAATTACACGAGCAATGCGGGAATTTGGACGTTCAGCAGCACGGACTAACTCCTGATCAGCGGGATCAACAACAAGCAAAGAAAATTGAGAAATTATATCATTGTAGAAATTCTACGATCTCCATATTGAAGATGGGATAAAGTATTACTTCCGCTGCTCCGCTGGCACTTTTCCTTTCATCAAGAGAAGTATTTCTCCCCATCCATACAAAGACTTCAACTCCACAATCTAGAATGTAACACTTATTGGTGTCCAGCAACTCCCTTGTCAAAGAATCAGCTTCAACAGGTTCTGCCTGTCCCTTCTCAACACTTTCATGTAAAAGGTAATTTGTCAGAACTACATCATTATTGTACATGATAGTTCATCCATCATATCTCCCATCAAACTCAATATTAAATGCAGAAAATCGAAGCATATGTATTGATTGCCATATATTTTCATTCATTATCTCCAAATAATTAAACCCAACATGTTCTACCTTTTCAACACTTGAAAGGCAACACATAAATTGATTAGGATAAAATAATATTGTTACAACTCTAAGTATTATTGTTCGGTTCCATAATTCAGTAAAACAGTGAATCTTATATTTAACACAAGACGCCAAAGAAAAAGTTTCGGTATATAATTATACAGTTTTGGTAATGTTTTTTGCTGAAAAGAAATGTGATTCATGCTAACTATTATCTTTCATAGAAAACCCTCAGAAACAGTTCAGAGAAGACAAAAAGGAAACAAATATAATTCAAGGTAATGATGCATACGGATATATATGTTTCTACTAGAGGATAACAATTAGTAGAGTAGATAAAAGACTTATGGCATGCAAAGATATGTCATTGGAGAAAGGAATTTGAGAGAAGACATTACTGAAACAGCTTAGTAGGAAAAGAAACATCAGTCTTATCCTCATCACTAGTTGTTTTCCTTGGAAGTGGAGCAAAGCCACCAAAGAAACCCCAGAACTCTCCAGTTTCAGCATCAGCCATCAATTTTCCATCCTCTATGCGAAAAGGACAGATAACTAGAATCAAAGAGCAATAGTTGTAAACTATCAATATTGCAGTCTCCAGTCTAATTCTCTACTTACCAACAGCAGCCACCTCACATTTTCCATCATGATAAGTATCTTTGATGTACTGAACCACCTCTAAAGCTTTAGCTCTCTCTTGAATGGATGAGTTGGAGCCATTAAATTGAAAAATTTTTGACTTTGTATCAAGAATAAAAATATCATCGTGGTTGAGTGAGGATCGAGCAAAAGGAACCTGCCAACAAAAGGTTAGATGCTTAATATAGAGACGATAATTGATAATAATGATAATTCTTCCTGATAAATACAAAAGGTAACTTCACAGACTTGCCTCGTTCACATGGACAACGTGTTTTCCTCTACAAACAAACAAGTGTGTCTGGTGTTCCATGGCCTCAGCTTGTTTGAATCCAGATGCGACTCCACCTTCTTGAGGTATAATACATGGTTTAAAATAAGATAAGAACTTCTCAGTTTCATGTCCCTGTACTTCACGATACTGCACAGCACGGCCTCCAAGAGCAGCATCTAGTTCAACTGTTTTAATGGCAGCAGCACCTGCTTCATCCTATTTTAAAAGAGTGTGGTCACAAGATGAAAGGCATAGTGCACAATTCTGACGGTGAAAAACATCTGGAAAATGAAAAACAAAGACTCACCTGAGAGGTATCTTTACCTAGCCAATAATGAATATCATGACGTAAGGAACCACTTTTTAGTGCAGTTGTCTGCAGGGAGAAAAACAAATATGGCATCATAATAATAAAAATTAATGAAAAGTTTTTCACTCTGAAATATCAGAAAATCAAAGAATTGGCTTCACCTTTAAAAAAAAAAAGGTATAAGAAACAGCTATATCACTCACTCAACAAAACAGTCTACCAATTTATAGACAGAATTAGTTAATGCTCTAAAACAGTGCGCATGATAGAGATCAAACAGATAAGACTCAAAACAGAAGCAAAACCACTTGCCAGTGTCTTCTGCTTTTCTCTTTTGAGAATGAAACATGAGCCTTCTTCCCATTCATACTCAACAAGATCTTAATCACAGATCCTTGTTTTCTCCCATTTCCCTGTCTTTCAAAGGTTATATTCTATTTATGCTCACACAAAATTACTTCTTAATGTATCATTTGTCATCTACTTATCCTTTCTTCCCTGTTCACTAAGTCAACTTCCTAATAAGTACAGAAACGTTAAAAAGGACATCAATGCACATGGATAAACCATCTTCGAGAACCTTCCCACAACTTCTACTTGATTAGTCATCTTTCTCATGATTGAAGTTAGAGGAAAGACCTCCAAACATCCAAAATCATATAACCAACAATTCACTCAATGATATGATCATATGAACCCTTTCCTTTTGCAACCAAATATAAAACACACATGCAGGAGCAGATGTGTGTGCACACAGACAAGAAACACAGTGAATAGGAAACAAAACACCAACCTGTAAAATTACATAGGAGTCCCCAGTAAAAAATTTTCCATGAGAAGACTTCGGCACAGGAACAGGACGAAAGTTTTCAATCCGCCATATTTCAAGTCCACTATATATTGTCAAGGATGGTATGGTCAGAAACAAATCAATTGGAAACTATATCTATCTAAGATTAACATAAGTGATTGTAATAATTCTACCCCCTTGAGTTATTGTGCAACTAAAGTGTATGCTACATTAGGATGTAATAATTCTAATCCCTTGAGTGTTACTACGCAACTAAAATATATGCTACATTTCAAGAATCAGAACTTTCAGTGAGCAACTCATGAAAAAAGAAATTCATAAGTGAATAATTCAAATATGCTTGATATATTATCAAACAAAGGATACGCCTTTTGTCCAGCTCCCTGAAAGGCCGAGTCTAAATCTCTCATGGAAACAGCCATACTGTTTCTGCTCTTCAATTACTTGGATTGCCACAACTCCAGGCAGAATATAGAGAAAGGATTACCCTGAAATAGAACTAGTAGCATTTATGTTAGATAATGGAATAGAAAAGAAAAGATGTAAACTACTTGAATAGGCATAGATAACTAAATAATTGCAGGCAATAACTTTGTAGAATGGAGAGAAGATGGCACTCAGAAACTTCTTGGTATGAAGCAAACAAAATAATTTCACAAGTAAAATAGATTAAAGTAAAAAATAATTGATATCCCATGCATCTAGTACAATTTGAATCAAAACCATGCAAAACAGGTAAAGATTTCATCATAAATCCAACATGCTTGCATGACTTAATTTTGCAAGTAAAGTATGACAGATCTGAACTACTTCCAGATTGAATAGCTGCTCAACATGAACTCTTAAATCAGACAATGCATGCTTAAACATATATCTTATCTCCAAAACTGAGCATCAATGATAAAATTTGTCTATGGAAAAGGAGGAGACTGACAGGAAACTGTTTACTAACACTTTACAGAAACCTCTTAAACAGTGGAAACAAATACCTTATAGGATAAGCCTCATTGGCAGAAGCTCAGGAAGTATATAATTTCCCAAGAAGAGTTGTCTAAGATAATTCTAAAATTGAGTATCCCCATTTACAAATAATGTTTTATAGTCAAATTCAAAGTTTACCATAAGAACTTTCCACAGATTATGCATATGTTTAGATTCTGTTAATGACTCGGATGTTACAACAAAATTTGCAGTCTCAAATTCATTACTACATTGTATGTTGAATCCTTTTCTGAATCCCAGACAAAGAGCTTTGGTGGATGATATTATTAGTCAATTTTGAGAAACTAAAACTACGAAATCCCTGATACATATGTACTCACATCTACCTTTTCCAGATAGAGTATCTATCACAGGTTTCAGCAACTCCACATGTTTTCTCATATCTGAGATAATCAGTAACTAAGTCCCTATCATCACATCTATAGAGGAAATCAATCATCCATAGTCACCTCATAATACTATGATCATTAGCTCCTTGCTCAGGTTCTTAGTTCCACAAAAGTACCAAAGAACTCCATCCTCAGCAGGATAGATACTGAAACATAATGGAAAGATCTATGCTACAAATTCTAGACCTATGTTTAGTATAATAATACACAAGATGCCAATGCCATTCAGAATATGAACTAGTCCAACGAAAAATATGGATTTTGAAATGTGAAATTAGCCTCAAACTCAAAGGAACAGCTGGTTCTATCTCCCATCTACTTCGGCCAACCCCATAAAACATTTGCCACCAATCCAAGTAGACCCCAACATCAAATAGTACGATGTTTTGTATACTCACATGGTGGTGTTAAAATAGGTAACCAACCAATAAATGACAAAATATCAAGACAAATAATACAATAAAAATGACACTCAAAAACCAAGACAATGCCGTTATATGAAATCAATGAACCCCGGATAACATCTGCATCAGAACATGGGGCGAAAAACAAGAAAATCTTGGCACACAAACCAATGATCAAATCAAAACTAGAAGAGAACCAAAATATTAGAAAATAACATATTAACAAAACCTACATTGAAAACCCAACAATCTAAAACTTCCCAAATACCGAAATTCAGAAATAAAACAATATTTTACTCAAACACACATCAACCGATGCAATTTTGGGTTGATCAAGTAACCCACTATTGCCAACATAAGCTAACGTGACCCAGATCAATAATAATAATAAAATAAATCTAAAAACACCAGATCAAGCCCAAATCATCCAAAACAAAGAAACCAAAGTATAAACAATACAATTTTTTGCTACTTTCAATAAAAACAAGAAAACCCAACATGTCAAACATCCAGACAGGAACCAAAACAATAAAAATTTGTGGTCTACTTTACTGGATTTAGCAAAAGAGATGATAATTCAAAAATCCAAGATGCTAAAAGACATGGGAAATTCAAAATCTTGAAATGCAAATGAAAATACCTGGCCTTTGAAGCTGATAATCCAATAAAGAAGCAACCCCAGATCCAATCTAATAAAAAAAATTAAGAGAAAATTAGAAATTTCTTTTTTTTTCTTGATTTCCTCCTCCTTTGTTTTAGTAGCAAAGACAGAGAAAAGCTGGACAGGCTAAAAGGAAAGTTGAGAGAGAGGGATAAAGGTGGGGGTAAAGAGAAGAAGAAAAGAAGCGAGAATAGCAAATGAAGTATAGAGCGAGAGAAAAAAGTTAGAGAGAGAAAGAAGGGAGTTGGAGGGAATGATGTGTTGCCAGACGTGCTTATCACTAACGGCAACAAATGCCACCCCACAAGAACATATGAACTCTTTCGTTATTTGCATTTTCCTATAAATATTGTATTTTTGTAATTAAAATTTCCAACAACAACAATTAAAGAGTAAGAAATCCCATTGTCAAATCAAATTTCTAACATTATTATTATGGAGATATTTGAGATGAAGAGATTTCTTACCAATGTGGATTTTGTTCGAAGAAAGTTTGAAATCTAGGTTAATATATATATATATATATATATATATATATATATATATTAAAAGAACTAGAAAAGCTTGGGGCTTGCTGTTGAAATGGTAAATAATGCTCATAATCCAATTATTTTAGGAAAATAGGATGAGAAAACTTAGGATGTGACGAGGATTGAATTAGAAATCCAAGTAATGATTACTCTAGAGAAGGTTTCAATTGAAAGTTTACAGAATGAATGATAAAAGGAAAAGGTTAATCGACCTTTTTGACTTTATAAAATCTAGTAAATCGAAAAACAGTTGAAACCCTGTAATAACAATAAAATAGTCTTAATCCAGATCAAGTTTATGATATTTGCTGCCGATTAGGTTATATTTGTCAAATCAAAAAAAGCAAAAAACTTATAAAATTAAAGAAAATCAAATAAAATTCATGTATCCTTGCTAGATGTAGAATTTACTGTTCTTGTTGTTGATGTAAAGATTCTATTAGGGATAGGGTTTTTCTTATATGTTTAGGGACTCTATTGGTTAATATATAAATTAGGGAATCAATTTGAAAAAAAGTCTATATATCGGGGATTGATCTAAGGCTATCCCTATTTATTTTCTTGTACTTGATGTAAAGCTAAAAAACAGGCTTGATGCTAGGTAAGTCCTAACCCAGTAGCTCTTCTTCTTCGGTATTTTTTTTAGCACTTTATGCTTCCCTTGTACTAGCCATGAGACCTTTAAACTTTGTAGAATTAAAACCTTTGAGTTGGGTCTTTATAATAATCATTTTATTTTAACTTGATTTTTTTTATTTCACGGTAAAACATATTAATATAAATAAGTTTTTTTTTATCAATATGCATTATAAAAAATCACTTTTATTGTTTTTTTAATAATTTATAAAAAAAACTAACTTGAAATCTAAAAGAAATACCAATATACAAGTTTCCTCTAACTTTTCTTGGTTTGGATTTTGTATTATCAAATCAAACAATTTTATTTGACACAATTTTGGTGTGATTATGTATGTGAATTGTCACATAAGTTGATTTTACCATCTTTATGCAAATAAACATATATTACCAAATAATCATCTGCATTAATGTTTAATTTTGTGTAGCAACTAATGGAACTTGTTACTATTATGCTTTTTTATATCATAACCTATTTCTGGGTTATTCCTCAAATTTATCTTTTTTCTTTCCAAAATAAAAATAAAATAATAAGAGTAAGAAGACTAGCATTTTGATAAAAGCAAACTGAGAGGATTTTAAATGTAGAAAAAATCAAGCTGTATTTTTGGATGGAATCGGGAGCGTAATTGCACCCTATTTTATCCAAAACTTGAGAAATAATGCAAATTTAAGATCAAGTTACATGATTATTGGACGACTCAACATAAAAATTAAGCTTAATAACATAATTAGATTTTTAATAGGCCAATTTAATTTAATTATGAGCCATATTAAAGTTTAATTATGTTTTAAAATTAATTTGGGTCCAATTAAAAGATTTAGTTAGGTGTAAGGACTTAATTATACTTTAAATGAGTCAAATTAATTTTATTAAGGGGTTAATAAGTGAAACATTAAGTTTAAGGGCTAAAATTTGGGTTTAATTAAGAATATTAGAATTTTAGGAGACTAAATTTAATTTTTACAAAGTCAATTGGTTCAAATCAGGGGTGAAATAGCAAGAAAATCAAAGTTTTATGGTCAATTAAGGGCTAAATTGAAGAAATTCCCAACCAAGAACCATTTTGCAGAAGGTGCCGAACTACGGGGACCTAATTGATTGAAATCAGGGGTGAAATTAAAAAAAAACTGAAAGATTAATGGTTAATTAAGGGTCAAATTACATAAATCCAAGACCATGGACTAATGTGAAAAAGGCACTAAAATTCAGGGCTAACATTTAAGTTTAGTAAGGGCAAAATTATATAAAATTAGAAGTTTATAGTCAATGTTTAATTAGGAGTACAATTGAAAGAAATTAAAAGCTAGAGGATCAAATCCCTAAATGAAAACCCTAAAAGCTGAAACAATGTTATTTTATTTAAATAAAACGAGATGTTTTGACCAACATACATTAGACGACGAGTTGTCTGGTACTGTTTATTATCTTCCTCCCTTTTCGCTAGAAAAGTTGCTCGAGTAGCCACTTTTTAAGGATATTTAATGTTTCATCTCTCTATCAAATTTGACCAAACTTGCACGCAAACGATGCCCTGACATCTAACTACACCCTAGTATGGTCTTTTTTGGTCGATTGACACCACAACGGCCTCGACGCCACCCCAAAGTGACCAACTCAACAACCCTTTTACAACAACTTTTTCAAGCAATGATGACAACTTCGAGCTAAAGGTTGGGATCTTTCCAAGCTGAATCAAGGGCCAAGATTGGAATCATAAAAGACAACATGTCCCTCTTCCACCCCCTATAAATAGGGGTGGATTCCATGGTTAAAGGGGGAGAAATTATAAGCCAAAGTTTGAAAAAAAAACAGTCCCCACCCTTCTTTTTTTTCATTATCGTCTTTCTCCTTCTTTGCCACCACAACTTCGGTCATCAGCCACCTTACAATCAACTTCTCCATTGACAACTCCACCACGAGCAGTCAGCACAACCACCAGCTACCCACCCCTATGTCTAGAATAACCATCGCCAACTCCTTCTTTTCCACCACAATCTTCTCCTCTAGCAACCTCAATAACTTAGTTGACATCACAGAGCCGTCTCTGTGCCACCATGAGCCACTAGTCGGACCTTTTAGCCACTAGAAGCTCTCCTCCTCTAGCAAAGCAAGCATTCTCCTTCCTTTTTTTCCTTCTTCTTCTTCACCCCCACCCTTATGGTCATTGCATGTTGAATTCATTCTGCATTCAATGGCTAAATTAATTAGCATAGTCACTAGACCGAGCCAGTGACCATGTGGGCCATGGGCTGGATCCGTTTTAGCCCCGCCAAGATGGCTAGGCCGAACCCAACCCACCAAAAAAAGAAGAAGAAAAGTTTGTTGGGGTGTGATTAGTATTTAAAAGTGCATTTTTATCAAGGTTTTATATCATCATTTTGCATTTGAAGTATCATTAAATTCTCTAACTTAAGCATGTTTTATAATAACAAGTCTGATAACATAAGATATCTTTAATTTATTGTAAATGTTCATTTTAAATGCAGGTCTATCACATAAATCAAATGAATAATTGATAAGTTTAACTACTGCAATTCAGAAGACAAAGATAGGGATAAGCTTAGAAAAGAGATGCTGGTTGAATTCAAATTGGAACACCATTCGGTTATTGGATCATAACTGGAGTTGTAGAACTTGGATTTAGGTCTGATTTATATGGATAGAAAGCTAAGACATAGGCCTAAAACTTTTGTGAAGAGTCCAAGATTCAAAAGGATCGTTTTCAAGTTCAAATTGTAGCAATAACAGAGAAGTCGGAATCTGTCCTACAGCCCATGTATTGTTCAGTATTCAAACCATATCTCGAGTTTTAGAAGTCCAAATGACCTCATTCTTATTTTGTTGGAAAGCCGAGATAATTTTCTAGAACTTGCATGGGGACTATTTGTTTAAATTCTAATGTTAGCAACGAGGTTTTCTGCAAACAAGAAAATAAGGATTGTTACCAAGTCAAGAGGTGGCCACCCACTCAACAATTAGTCATCAAATCAATAGTTCCAAATTTTGGCATATGAAAAGAGGCATTTGCCATGCATTTAGGCATTTTTGTTTTTCAGATCAAGATCATGTTATTGCTCTCTTTCTTTATATTTTTGTAATGCTTAAGTTTTGCTTTCATTAATCTCTTGTTTATGCATTTCATTTCCTTTACAATACTTATATAATCATGTTCTCCTCTTGTTTATTTATGTTTCTCTTTTTCATTATGTTTAGCTAAGTTTATTATGTCAAGGTGAAAAGGTTTCACTAATGGTGTTAGAATAAGTATAATATAAACTCAACATGAACTTTAATGATTATATCCTAAACAACTTGCTATTAACATGTCTTATCATTTTTATCTTATTAATTCTTAATACCTTGCTTGTTAAATGGTTAATCTAGATTTGTGTTGTACAACACTTGATACAATAAATGCTTGATCCTTCATAGCTAACTATATGGTATAACCGACACCTGTGCTATGAAAGGAACTTGATTTGTTGTTAACACAAGTTAGCATCATGAATTCCTGACAATATTTAAAAGTATTGGTGTTACTTAAATAAGATAATTAATATGATCATATTAATAATTTATAATGAGCTATTAATGACAAATCATCCGATTGGAACCTTCTTTATGTGTGGTTTCCAGTTGAGTAATAAAAAAAGTTTATATTATACTTATTTGAAATACCATTAGTGGATCCTCTAACCTTGACAACTGTTTTTATCATTGTTTAATCTTCACATTAATCTGACATCTCAAAGTCCTCTTTAACTCATCATCACCACCACCATCATCATCACCATTATTATTATTATTATTATTATTATTATTATTATTATTATTATTATAGTTAACCTCCTTGTGACCTTCTGGGTTATTTATTACTTCGACACTCATGCACTTAAGATAAGACATCAAAATCTTTTGATCGTGTCAGGCCACTAGTCGACCCACCCCTTATAATAATAATAAGATATTAATAATAATAAGATATAATAATATAATATTTAAAAAAATGAAAAAAAATTCAAAAGTTCTTTCACAAAATTTGTGATTTTTTTGCTTCTTTTTCTATCAATTTTACATAATATAGGCTTGTATATTTATACGGTAAGATACATATCCAGTATTAAAATACTCGGTTTTCTCTGAAACTTTTCAAAAACAATTGAAAATTTCAAAAAAAATTAAATTAATTTCCTCTTAAAAAAACAAAAAAATATTTTGTTTTCATATATACGGTTAAATCCTAAAAGTTTTTTAAACATATCTTCATTAAAAAAAACACAAAAATTACATATTTCTCATGTTTCAAAATGCAAAATGGATATCATAACCAGTTTATGATTGTCTGTTAAGGTTTGGCCAAAATATCAAAAATCTTTCACCAATCATTTTGCTCAATTTATATTTAAAGTGTTGGGATCTAGCTGTAGACTTTAATATTAAGGGTATAAAATTACTTTGTATCTTTAGGTATTAAAGATACAATGTGTAAAATAAATGTGATGCTAAAATTTAAACTTTAGAACGGTTAAGATTTAATATGCTAAGATAGAGAATTCCCTACAAAGACAAATCTGCCTTGAACCTTAAATAAGACCTACACATATGAACACGACGTAGAATAACAATCAAACAACAATGCAGTTTACCTTAGATAGGATGCACTGAGGGTGATGCGTCTTTCATTTACACAATCAGTCTCTTACTTAGTCTCTCGCAGACCATAGGTTTCCTCGTAATTATAATACTAGGTAGTGACTCCTGAACTTCATAATCATAACTTTATGAGTATACTCAACATCCTTTCCTTTCCCAATACCTCTAGAGAGGTTAGCCCGCCATTCGATGCTGCCCCGTGACAGGATGACGACTCCACTAGGGAGACCTTATCTGATTGGACTGAGTTTTGCTTGTTTAATTGTTTGTCTATATACTTTTATTGGTCTGTTTAAATTATTTTGTAGTGAGCCTACCCTTCATGTAATGGCATAAAACTTGTCTTTAGAGTGCGAACTCTCTAATAATTCATTTTGTATTAAGATAAACCTTATCAATAATCCTAAACTCTACAAGATTTTCTAAGCTAAAACCATGGTTTTCCTAACCCACTAGCTCACTTTATATTTAAAGTGTTAAGATCTAGCTATAGATTTTAATATTAAGGGTATAAAATTACTTTGTATCTTTAGGTATTAAAGATACAAATTGTAAAATAAATGTGATGCTAAAATTTAGACTTTAGAATGGTTAGCATTTAATACGCTAAGATAGAGAATTCCCTACAAAGATAAATTTGCCTTGAACCTTAAATAAGACCTACAGATATGAACACGACGTAGAATAACAATCAAACAACAATGCAACTTACCTTAGGTAGGGTGCATTGAGGGTGATGCGTCTTCCATTTGCACAATCAGTCTCTTACTCAGTGTCTCGCAGACCATAGGTTTCCTAGTAATTATAATATTAGGTAGTGACTCCTGAACTTCATAATCATAACTTTATGAGTATACTCAAAATCCTTTCCTTTCCCAATACCTCTAGAGAGGTTAGCCCGCCATTCGATGCTGCCCCGTGACAGGATGACGACCACTAGGGAGACCTTATCTTATTGGACTGAGTTTTGCTTGTTTAATTATTTGTCTATGTACTTTTATTGGTCTGTTTAAATTATTTTGTAGTGAGCCTACCCTTCATGTAATGGCATAAAACTTGTCTTTAGAGTGTGAACTTTCTAATAATTCATTTTGTATTAAGATAAATCTTATCAATAATCCTAAACTCTACAGGATTTTCTAAGTTAAAACCATGGTTTTCCTAAAAAAGGTTTGAGATGATAAGATTATGGGTTTTGACCATCCATACCTGATGTGCATGTACATTTGCATCCATACACATGCATCTATTCATTGTAAATAACATACATACATGTATTATGTTGAAATATAGGTCCCCAAAGAGTCTACAACACTCGACTTTGACTGAGAAATATGAAAGATAAAGAGCTTGCATACCGTGACGCTCATTTCCAAGAAGAGTTGAAGTCTCTGAAGGCAAGCGTGACTCATCTTATAACTTACTCGAGCAAACACTTAAACATGCCTCTAGTGAAGCTTCTTCTCACTGACCCGTCACCTTTGTTTAGACCCCAATAATAGCTCAGTTGGAAGAAATGATGAGTGATCATGGTCAAGAGCCCTAACACAATCCAACATTTATGCAGTCAATAACTCATGTGCCAGCCTCTACAATTATAGATGCATTTGCCAACGAGTCCCACAATATAAAGTCATCTGATGAAATTGATCAAGATAAGAAGGCAGCACTGGAAGCCAGAATCAGGGCTATTAAAATGGTAGACTTGCATGACCTATTATAGGCCATAAAAATGTGTCTAGTCCCAAATATGGTTGTACTGAAGAAGTTCTGTGTTTCTGAATTTATCAAATACATTAGAACTCAATGCCTCATGACTAATCTCAATTCCTATTATAATAAAATGACAGAAATAGTGCATGATGAGAAACCACTAATGTACTTTTTCTAGGATAGTTAGAGTGAGGCAACAATGAGCTAAACAACACCAAGATCTTGAGATAGAAAGATTTGTTGGATGCTTTTGTCAAGCAGTACAAGTACAACATGGATATCGCTTCCGATAGAACTAGCTTATCCAATTTAGAGAAAAGGGACAAAGAAAGTATAAGGAAGTACGCTTAAAGATGGAAAGATCTAGTTGCATAAGTGCATCCCCTATTTTTAGATAAAGAAATGGTCACTCTATTTGTTAGCACCCTCAAGACATTGTACTATGAGCATGTAATGGGTAGTTCAACAAAACAATTCACTAACGCTATAACAGTAGCTGAGTGTAAAGAGTAAAGAGTTAGGAGTGGTAGAATTTTCATGCCCACCGAGAAAAAAAGCTTCAAAGGAAAAATAAAGAAGGTCAACCATATTGAAGATGGCTACAAGGGTAGGAAAAACCAATCTTAAAACTACCATACTCCATCACTTTCACCCCAAATTGCTAACATCAATTTTGACCCTTTATTTCCTGCTAGAAAACCTGAGCCTCAAATCAAAAACCAAACTAAGAGTTTTCAAAGAGTTAAGGAACAATTACCTTTATTATTGCTATCCCTAAATGAGATGTACCAGAAGCTACTAAGCATTAGACATATAGCTCTAAAACCAATCACAACTTTATAGCCACCTTACCCTAACTGGTATAAAACCAACTTGACCTATGAGTATCATGCTGGCACTACAGGACATAACATTTATACTTGTAGTGTCTTCAAGAACAAACTCATGTAGTTGATTAAAGCTAAGTGGATAACATTCGAAGAAACTCCGAATGTGAGTACCAACCATTTATCCAATCATTCTTCAGGTAGTGGATCAGTAAATGCAATAGAGGCGGAATGCTTGAAAAATTTAAAAGCATCAATGGTAAGAGTAGGGTGCGAAGAAAGCAACATAAATTCTTAAGAGACTTGAATTTAAAAGGGTATCCATAGAGGATGAAGTTCTATCGCAGTTTTCTGTCCACACCATCAATGAGATCCCTATAAGAGCTTTCATAAAGAGGCTAGTTGAAGGATAAGTGTACCAGAATATGAAGATGGAGCCTACCCCTATTATTGTCTTTTGTTTGATCATGTTTTTTTTGACTTTTTTTAGTCTTGTCAGCAACATAGCTCATAATAACATATGACTTTCTTTGTCAAATGAGCCCTTTCTTTTAATAAGATCACATGCTTTTTTGTGTTCATGATGTGCCTTCATGTAAATAACAAACCTACACGAGTACACCCTTTACTCACAAAACAACGACACCAAGGATTTTTTAGTATGTTCCTTTTTTCTTAAAAAACTATGCATGATATCACAAGGATTTTTGGAAAGTCAAAGTCTTAACAAGTAAAAGCCAAATTAGTGTTTGTTCTAACAAACAAGTTCTAGAAATTCAAGTAATCACCTAGAAAAAAAAAACTGAAAAAGAATCCAAACACTATGAAATGACTTCAAAGCTAAGTTTTAACTGAATGAATAATGAGAAATCATTTTGCGTATTTGTATAAAAGAAAGTAAAGCTTACCGATTCTGAATGCATGCGTTTGAAATGAGGAAAGACCATTTTTTATAGTCCTTTCACAATACTAAAAAAAATTCTTTGCAGTTCTTTTTTTAGCCTAATACGTTTTTCTTGAAAAATAACCTTAGCTAAGATCACACCCCGCACTGGGGTCAAGTGTGAGAAATATGCAAAAAGATCCTCAATGATCAAAGGTGCCTAAACATAGATGAAAAAAACCAAAGAATAAAAAAGATTTGGTCAAATCACAAAAATAACTAATATGATGACAATGCTCAAAACCAAATAAAGAAAAAGTAAAGACGAAGAACCCAAGACTAACACTAGGGGGCACGATGGACCATTTTGCAAATCAATTCAAAGGACAAAATGTATGGAAACAAGCACTAGTGATCCTTAGTCTTTCAAATCTCTTAAACACATTTTGAGCCTATAAATATCTTTTTTCTTCATAACCAACAACATGAGGCGACGTTATGTGCACAATCTTCTTATCAAAAGCAGACAATTTGGATCGATAGGCAATACTTTCCTATATGGAACAAGCCCTATTATTCGCACAAAAAACTAAATGTTTTGAAGACTGGTTCTCTAAAACCCTTACGTTAAAGCTTGAACCCTCTTGACCAATAAGACGTGAAACAAATGTCACTTCACATTTTCACCAAAAGAACATGAAATGTCTCAAAGACTTAACAATGAGAATCACTTAAATTGTTTTCAGAATAGGTTTGCTTTAAGCCAACATCAAAGTCGTTTTTGTCTTTGGAAATAACTTTAACATTCCAAAATTCTCCATAAAACCAACTCCTTGTACATAACCAAATCTTTTTTCAGCCTTATCCTTAAAGAAAACCCAAATTGAACACTTAGGGGCATGATCAAGCTGGGGAGAAATCCAAAAAACATATAATAAGTCTAGCTTCATGATTTCCTTTCTAAGAAAACAAAAAATATAAGGCAGAGCAGGCAACCTTTGAGATAAAGGTTGGTAGGCAAAGAAGTATGGTGATATTAGGTTCTTCCTAGAGTTAAGGATCACAAGTTGTGACTCTAGTAAGTGAAAGCAAAAAGCCATTGAAGCTTACTATAGAGATTCAAACTTTTAAAAATAAGAAAAATCTATGAAGAAGGGGGACCTATATTTCTCAGGTAAGTATGCATATATTATAATGCATTGCATTTGGGTTGTTGTTGAGATTCCGAGGAAGAATCCTTGATGGGTTTGTACCAGCCCTATCTTTTTTGTGTGCTTTTGAGCCCCTAATAATCTTAAATAGTGCGTTTTCTAGCCTTATCTCTTGCTTTTTTAAGAGCGCCTTTGAGCCCTCACATCCTAAATAATGCGCTTCCTAGCCCTATCTCTTTTTTTATCCTTTAGAGTGTGCTTGATAACCCTCACTTCTCAAATAATACACTTTTTAACCCTATCTCATCTTTCCGTTCTGAGTGCGCTTTGTAGCCCTCGCTTCTTAGATAATGAGCTTTTTAGCCCTATCTCTATCTCTATATCTCATTTCTTCTTGAGTGCGTCTTTGAGCCCTTATCTCTAAGATAGTACGTCTTTAAGCCCTATCTTCTTCTTTTGAGTACTCCTTTGATCCCTAATCTTTTAAGCAATACGTTTTCTAACTATGACTCCTTTCGAGCGCACCTTTGAGCTCTCATCTCTTAGATATTGTGCCTTCATGCCCTATCTTATTTTAAATGCGCCTTTGATTTCTCATTTCTTAGATGGTACACTTTTAAGCCCTATTTCTTTTCCCTTTAAGTGCTTATTTGATCTCTTATCTCTTAGATAGTGTACCTTCAAGCCATATCTTGTCATCCCTTCAAGACATCTCTAGCCAAATCCTTTCACCTGGTAAGTCGTATTTTTCATTTGGTTAGGTCACCTAATATAATGAGACCACTTTAGAAAACCCTTTGTATTTTTCACCTAGGTAAGTCGCCTATTACAATAAGACCACTTTGAAAAATCTTTGAATTTTTCATTTAGACCGGTTGCCTATTATAATTAGACCATTTTTAAAAATCTTAGTTTTTTTCACCTAGGCCAGTTGCCCATTACAATGAGACCATTTTGCAAAATCTTTGTATTTTTCACCTGGGCAAGTTGCCCATTATAATTAGACCACTTTGCAAAATCTTTATATTTTTTCACATGAGCATGTTGCCCATTACAATAAGATTATTTTGAAAAATCTTCATATTTTTCACCAGGGTAGGTCGCCGATCACAATAAGACCATTTGAAAAAGAACTTTTTATTCTTTATTTGGGCAGGTCACCTATGACAATTTGACCATTTCAATTTTTTTGAAATTTTACCAATAGACAAGTTGTCTGGTACAACTATACCACTTTACAAAAAAGTCTTTCAGTTTTTCAATAAGATCATCTTTTTTCTTTACAAACCCCATGTCCTTTTTCTTCAAGTGTGCTTTCTAGCACTTGTTATTTAGATAGTGTGCTTTCTAGCCCTATTTATTTTTCCTTTGAGTGCGCTTTTAAGCCCCCACTTCAAACATTTTCAAAAGTATTGACTATTTCTTGATCTGGTGAATCTGTTATCTCTCATTTCTTTTTCTTCTTTACAAAGCTTACTATCTAAATTCTCTTACGGACTTTTGGTTATAAGCATTGTAAAGAGAGCGATAATTATCATAACCTATTTCTGGGTTATGCTTCAAATTCATTTTCTTTCTTTCTAAAATAAAATAATAATAGTAAGAAGACTAGCATTTTGGCAAAAGCAAGCTGGAAGGATTTTAAATGTAGAAAAAATCAAGTTGTAATTTTGGATGGAATCGAGAGCCTAATTATACCCCATCTTACCTAAAACTCTTCTCCCTCATTGCATGGGTAGGGAAAGGTTCAACCTTTTTTTTCTGTTTATTATTTTTTTAATTTAATTCTTTTACATTGAGTTTATTTAGAATTGGACTAAAAGGTTTTTTTTACTTGCCTAGATATGAGGATCTCATGATGTCAACAAAATATTTTTCCACCCCTATTGATGCTTGATTTTGAAAAATAAAATTTAATTTTATTGATCTAAAATAATTAAGGCTTGAGGGATCAAATTTGAGAATAAAATAAAAGTACAAACAAAATTGGATAAGCAGATGGGGAAAGTCTGGCGTGTGCTTTGTATGTACTAGAGAGTGAGGAGTGCCACCGTGCTATAAAGGTGTGTGCAGCCTCCTGTGACCCCCAAATAGGTTATTTCATGGTGTTTTTTAAATCATCCAGGCAAGTGATATACAATAGGGCAATGCGTGTTAGTGGATAAGCGATAATTTATCACTAGTAGCCCATTCTCTCTCTCTCTCTCTCTTTCTCTCTCTAGGGTTTCAAGCATTGCTTGGTCAATTTTTCTCTTATATCAATTTTGGTCATCATTTTTTTTTATTGTTTTCTGTTATTTTTTTTAGTTTTTTTTTTAGTTTTATTTTTTAAATCATCCTTCAACATTGGCTTTGGTTTGGGATTAGCCTTTTTGGTTTGCTTTCTATAAAATAATCATAATTCATGATGTCACAGGTTTTAAGGGTTAAATCTGGTTGACTTAGGTAATTTTTTAAAGGTTTTTAATTGTTTTTTTTAATTTTATCTTTTAATATTTAGTTAATTTACTTTTTTGATTTGTTTTATATTAAGTTATCATGGTCTTATGTCCCGGATTACGTGTTTTTAGAGCTAACTTTGGTTTCCTCAGGTTTTTTTATTTTTTTTTTAAATATTTCTTTGCTCATTTTATCTTTCAAAGATGAGTTGGTTTAGATATGAGCTTTGTATTTTTTTTTAATTTTCTTTAAATTGTTAGGAACTGAATTTCATGATTTTCTTTGAGTTGTTTTTCTAAGAAGTTATCATAATCTCATGACTTAGGTCATAGGTTTACTAGATTAACCCAGGTTGACTCTGACTATTTTGTTTTCCATTTTTTAAAATTATTTTATTTTTCAATTTTGTCCTTCAACAATGAGTTAATTGATAATTAAGTTTTTTTTATATTTTTTTTCAATTTACTTTTTATAAAGTAATCTCATTTTCATGACTCATGTTGCAAGGTTAATTTGTTGGGAACAAGAGTTCATGACTTTTTATTATTTGTTTTCTATATTTTATTATGATCTTATAAATCGGATCATGAGTTTCCCATTGTTTTCTTTAATTTTTGTTTCAAATCTTGTCTTTAGGTTGGTTGATAACTAGTCTTTGTGATTTTCTTGATTTATTTGCTATAGGGTAATCATGTTCTCATGACTAAGTCGTGAGTATAACGAGTTGACTTGAGTTTTTTTTTGTCTTTTTTTTAAGTTGAATTTTTTTTTCATTATTGAACATTTAGATTATTGTCATTAGTAAATTTTCACAACTATTTCTTTAAAAGAATTGATTTTGTAGGCCTAAAGACCATTTTATTTAAAGAAATTTTGGGCTTGATAAGAAGTTGATCAAGCCCATTAGTTAAGAAATTTTAGGCTTGATAAAAAGTTGAAACTAATGGGCTTGATCAACTTCTTATCAAGCCCAAAATGCTTAAAACAAAAATTTCAAATTTCAAATGCCAAAAAAATGTGTTTTACAATGCTACAACATGTTTTTTTAACATTCAAACATGGTACTTAAAAAAGAAACTAAATTATGCAAAATAGAGATATTTTTATGTTTCCTTTTTTAAAAAAAAAACTTGGCCATAAAATTATTTTTTTGTTCTTTTTATTATTTTTTAACTTTATTAAAATAAATATAAAAAGTGGGAGTTGGACCCACGTTGGAATGAAAAATTAGGCATTGGACATGCATGCAACGACGAGAAAATTCAGGTGTTTGACTTGAATCATCAATCTTTTTTTTTTATTCATTTCAAGTATTTTACAAAATACAAATAAATGTAAAAAAAACCCAAGAAATTACCTGAGTTCCACTGGTTAGACAAAAGATTAAAAGACCCTTAGATTTCACTAGAAATTACAAAAATGCTCCTTCTAATGTATATATCTCACATGCGACCACTACTAGAGGGGGTGGAATTTTTCAGTGAGATCTCGTCCAATCAAAGGCAAATTCCGGTAGATCTTCGTGACAAATTTTTAATGGTGGTGGTGGTGTTGGTCGTTGATGACCAAAGAGAGAGAATCGATAGTTTGAAGTTTCGAGAAACCAAAGTTTTTGTTGGCTTTCAATGACAACAAGAACCACCAAGGGTTTACTCACAAGGAGGATAGGAGTCGTTCTATGGTGGACCAATGCCATGAAGTGGTCGAGGTTAGGTGAAAGATGAGAGAGGTTACGAGTTACGCTATGGTATAGACAAGTGTATGGAGATCTGATGAATCTAATGATGTGGCAGGCTAAGATCAAAGATAATTTTTTTAAGGGGTGAAAGGTGTTTAGATTTTAATCCAGTGTGGTACGCCTTATTCATATCAAATCAAATGAAGGGTTCAATTATAATTAATATTTGATCTATTAGTTGGGATATTTTTTGTATTTTTTTGAAATTTTTTATATTAATATCCAAGTAAGGTGAAGAAAAAGAAATAATTAGGTGAATAGTAACTTGTACATTAAGGAGTTTCTCGCCTCCTGAAACATTATTGGTTAACCTTGCTATTCAAGCTGGGTTTCTTGAGATCTCATGCTATTAACAAATTCATTATCCCTATACAGGTGACTTTTAAATATTTCAAAAAAATTTCGGGTTGGTCTAATTCTCATGAACAACCTACTGATATGAAATATACGAAGGTTTTTCAGAATGACTTAATTCTCATTAGTGATCCACCTAAATGTGAAAAATACAAAAAAATTCCAGAATGATTTAACTCTCATAGGCGACCGACCCAACTATAAAAAATATAAAGATTTTTCAATATGGTCTTATTCTCATGAGTGACCTATCCATTTGTGAAAAAAAAAAGTTTGTTTTAACATGATCTTATACTCATGGGTGACCTATCCATTTTTAAAAAAAAAATGCAAAAGTTTTTCAACATGGTCTCATGCTTAGGGGTGACTTGCCCATTTTATTTTTTAAAAAATACAAAAAAATACAAAAACATTTCAATGTGGTCTCATTCTGATAGGTGACCTACTTATTTATGAAAAATATGAAAGATTTTTACCGTGGTCTCATTCTTATGGGTGACATGTTGTGAAAAAATACAAAGATTTTTCAACACAATCTCATTCTTAAGGGTGACTTACCTGTTTTTGAAAAATATAGAACTTTTTCACCCTGGTCTCATTCCCATAGATGACCTACTAATTATTTCAATAATAACTTACTTGGCTATAGAATCTAGCTTAAGATGCCCTAATTGCATGGTTGAGTCTGAAATTTCATGATTACTAAACACAAATCTTTCTTTTCATTTTATTTCGTTAATTCTTGATATTGATAAGAACTAAGAAGTCAAGTTTCATTCAAATTAATCACTTTGACTAACAGTTTTTACATATATTATAAGTAAAAAAGCAGTAAGAACTAGAATGAACAGTGCAGTAGCAATAAATACGAGAATATTTACTTCCATAATCTCATCGTTTTGTTTTTCTTTACTTCACAATAATTCAGGATTTAATCCCATAAAAGATGAGAAATCTTTCGCCTCTAAATTCAATGGGATGAATTCCATCTCGATGATATCGAATCAGAACAATATCATGAATAAAAATATTTAAACTCTCAAATCATCGAGAAGTGACGTTTTTTCTCCCCCTTTTGTAATTGAGTTCGGAAATGCTCCTTCCAATAGGGCTCTTTGATTCTCTTTTTGCTAGTCTTGTATGGTCCATAACCCTTTGCGCTGTTCTACCCTGATTTTGATCTCAAATGGAAAAAAGTAGCCTCGTTCCAATGAGATGTGGGGAATGCAAATCTGACAGTAAAACAAAGTTCCTGACGTCTATCCGATGCATTTGCTATGGTTATTTCTTTCGTCCCCGCCCTTTTCATTTGCGACATTTTGGGAACCTTTGGTTGTCTTTTTGTTCCAAACATCGCATCCAGTATTGCTGGTTTCTTTTTAAAAGAGCTAGCTCATTAGCTATCTGTATGACAGGTCGGCATTTTTGTCATATTAGTGGCTTGAAAATAAAAAAAAATCTTGCATAACTTTCAAGATAAGAGGCCAGCCAAACACATAGCGAGGGCCTCCACCTAGAATATCCAACATTTCCATTTCAGTTTTGAAGGCAAAGATTAACCAGCTAGAATCATGCATTGTAAAATTGGCTTTATGTTGCCAGTTTTTGCTAATGAAAATTGGACAGAGATGCAAAGCCTAGGAATTTCCTAGCAACATAACCAATAAAAAATGCCACATATCAACATGTTCACCAATATCAGTTTCCTTAAGATGACAGGATGTAGAGGGGACATAGTCAAGGAAATGGACAAGTGCAGGGAACTATGAGTTGGAAGTACCTGTTGGAATGTTTGTGGCAGCACACCGATGACTTCAAGATGGAGTCCTGTCTTTCGCCAGGGATAGGAAAGAGGAGATGCCAACAGGGTAGGGGAGGCTCCAGAAAGACATCGGGTAAAGAGGCCCTTTCCAAAAGCTGGCAGGGGAAGAGAGTTGGTACTCGATCCTTGGTTGGTTTGGCCTGAACCCGGGTAAGAACCACTAGGGTTAGACCCGACCAAATGCTCACTCAATAAGATGCTTGATCTGGAGTTGCCAGAGGAACCTTCATTGCGATCACAAGAAGCAGAAAATGGTGATGATTGTGCAGAAGGATTGTTCTTCTGTATGGCTTTGTTCCTGCGCTTGGAAGAAACCCTAGCCCCGTGAGATGGACCAGTGAGATCGACGAAGACCATCCTGGTTTAAGGAGGGGTAAAGGCTTGAGAGGAGGACATGAGGTCTTGTTGAATAGGAGATCGGCTGCGAGACTATACACTAGGCGTGCGCGAAGCAGACGCTTGGCGGGAGACTTGGAGTTTGAAATCGCCTTGGGCAGACCTAAGAATCGAATATTTGCTCTTTGATTTTGCCATAAGTGATAGAAGAAAGAACATCTGGAGAGTAGAGAACAAGATAAGAGGAACAATGCATAATGAGAGAATGACGAAGGCACGATGCAGAGCACACAGGCAGCCCACAACCGGGAGCTTCTATCTCTTGACTTAAATTGTATTGGAATTTTGATAACTAAGCTCGTGGATAATGGTTTTGATAAAGAGGAATTTGATGTTTTAGGAGCTGAATGCCTTTGAGAAAATTGTTGAACTTTAAACGAGTTTTTTTGGTATTTTTGCATGTAGTTATGTTTAGGATTTAATCAAGATGGAATGAAATTTGTTTTTATTTATATGTAACTAAAAGATATAAAAGGAGAAGTGAATTTGATTGTGGACAAATAACCGAGTGAAATTATAATAGGTATTATTACAAGTAAAGAGTAGTTTTTAATACAATAATGATAATAAATTTGAAAACTTATCAATGCAGGGGATATCGTTGGAGTGGTTCAACGAGTCGAAGGGATTGGGCATAGCCAGACTGCAAGTAGGTACATTAGTACCTTGTAGAAATTCTTCTTTAAAAGTTTTTGTTACTTTTATGTGTTAATTAGTTGATATATGAAAAATATGGATAGTGATATTGTTAGTAGACCTAGAAAGAAAGATATATATGATATAAGGAATGATTGGAAACCAAGATGGGTTAATCAAAGTATTGGCTTCCAAATGAGAATGTTAGAATGATTAGCAACCAAGATGAGTTGACCGAATTGATTGGTATTTATAACGAATACTAGAATATTGGCTTTCAAATAGGAATGTCAGAATGATTGGTAACCAAGATGGGTTGACTAGATTGATTGGTATTCATAAGGAATATTGGAATATTGGCTTCTGAATGGGAATGCCGAAATGATTGGTAACCAAGATTGGTTTACTGGATTGATTGGTATTTGTAAGGAATAAAATTCCGTAACAAAATAAGCGGGGAAATCACAAATTTTTTCAAAAATATTTTTTTGTTGAAAATTTTTGGAATAGGACCATACTTGGCCCAAAACAAATCTGGGCTGAATCCCACTACTACATGAACAGTGGACGTGAATTACATGCAGTGAACAATGAGGAAGAAGAAAAAGGGTGGAGGAAGGCTAACCTGCAATGACGGTGGTTTGGTCGGTGTGCAGGGCAGCGTGGTGCAAGTGGTGGCAACTGTGGTGGCAGACGGTGGCTGAAGCAAGAAGAAAGAAGAAGAAGAAAATCTGTTGGGGGAGAAAAAGAGGGGGCAGCGGCAGCTCCAAGTGGTCGAAAGGCTTACTGTGGTGGAGCTGATGGAGGAGAGGCCGGTGGTGTCTCTAGTAGGTGGCAATGCTGTCGGTGGTGGCTGGGAGGAATGGTAGAGGCGCTGGTGGTGATGTAAGCGGTGACTGTTGTCGCACCCGACATCGCGGCGGCCCATAAAATAATTCTCGATAATTAAAAAAAACAGATTTCTGGCATCTTGTTCTTTTAGGGGAAAAGGTCTTGTTTGAGTCGCCACCTAATATTATGGTTACTAGAAACCCTAACTGGTCATCAGAGATTCTATGGCTCGGGATTGGTTACGTAAAAGGGAAGATATTATCACCCCTTGAACGTTCTGCCTGAGGCAGACTGCATTGCTGGTTTTGTCTTAAATTGCTAAATGTTTATTAGTTTATGCTGTGATAATTTACTTATAATATTCCTGACTCTGGCGCCAGTGAATATTCACACAAAAAATTATTTTTTACTCATGCACATATTTTTTATTTTCTAGCTAAATAAAATAAAATATAACGAATAAAAATAATATAAATTTAAACTAGTATTTTTATTCCCAAGTCTGGCGTTGGTGAATAAACCAATAAATTTACATTATTTTTTCTGTTTTTTTTTAATTTTTTGTTTTTAATTTTGCTATTTTTTGGGCTGGGCTGGATCCAGCCAGTGACGCGGCTGGGCACTGTTGTGAGCATGCGTGAATTATTCACGCATGCTGGAAACAGTAATAAGGTAAGTGTATACCTTTGCAAAGTAATAAGTGAAATGAATTTGAAAAGTGGGGAAGAGGAAGAACTTACCTGGTCTGCTGGAGGCGAAGCGTTCTTGTTCTCTGGCTCTTCTCCGTTTTTACTCGCCTGGCTTGCTCTCTGATTTAGGAGACGGAGACGTGATGGATGAGCGGCCAAAACTCTGCTTCGGTTCCTTTGTATGCTCCTGCGTTGTCCTCTTGTTCTTCCTCTGTTTCGTTTTTTTTCTTGCTGGTTCTCGGTTCCCCTGTTCGTGTTTCCAGTGTCTCCGTCCTCCTGTTTCTGGATTTCTTGGTCTGCTGCCTTTTCTTCTTCGTCTGTGAGTTCAGTGGTGAGGGGGGGGGGGAAGGCGGTGCCCCCTGAGTTACTTGTTTCCTTCTCTATGGCCTTCTCCGGCTTACTAGAGAATGGCGCCGAGCGCCTCTTGTCTCTTTCGTGTTTATTTCTTATTCTCTCTGTCTCTGTCCCTGTGCTTCTGTTTTTCTCTGGTTTTCGGTTTTTTCGTGTCTGGGTTTAGCTTCCCCCCGGTTCCGTGACTCCCTCTTTTCTGCCGTTCGTGGCTCTGTTTTTGTCTCTCCCTCTCAACCCCTCGGTTCTGACCTTTTCCTCCCTGTTGTGATTCCTCCCAGTTTTTCTTTTTCCTTCTCCCTCCTCCTGTGTGCATGGACTATCTCTGGCTTTTATAGCCAGAGAACAAAGCCGTTTCTTCAAGCCATAAATTGTGTTAATTGCAGTGTAATGGTGGGAGCGGCGGCGGGCGTCCGTTTCAGCCGGGAAGAGGATGAACAGTAGCAGGAAAACGGCGCCGTTTTTGGTGTTTTGTGTTTTGATCCTTGACACTTTGAATTTTTGCATTCCAGTCCTTGGGTAAATTGTAATTGAACCCCTGCATCTCAGCGCCATTTACACATTGGTCCTTGGGTTTTAATTTCTTTCAAATGTGACAAGAATCAACCCTATAGTCTGATAATTTTTCAATTAAGTCCCTGATTTCATTAATTTAATTAAATCCAAGTCCAATTAAGTCTCAAAACTTATTAATTCTCCAATTAAACCCTTAATTGGATTAATTAAATTAATTCTAAGCTCAATTAAGTCTCAAAACTTATCAATTCTCCAACTAAACCCTTAATTGGATTAATTAAATTAATTCCAAGCTTAATTAAGTCTCAAAACTTTATTAATTCTCCAATTAAACCCTTGATTGGATTAATGAGATTAATTCCAAAGTTTAATTAAACCCCAAAATTTCCAATCATGTTGCCCTTAACCCAAATTTTAATTCAGTCTTCATTTATTTCATTTTACTCTTTTTTTCCATCATTATCATCATTTTTTTTAATCCTTTTCAGTAAATAAAATAATAACAATTAAAATAAAACGGTCAAAAATTGGGTTATGACAACTGTTTTCTTTCCTTCTCTCCCGTCTCTTTTGTTTCTCTCCTTAGCCCCTTCTCAGTTTTTTTTGTTATCTTCTCTTTCTCTCCTCCATCTCTCTTTTTCTTCCTCCTCTTCTGTCCTCCCCCTTTGTTTCTCTCCTATCTTCTATTTCCTTCTCTCTGTTCTTTTTTTTTCTTTCTCCTTCCCTCTGTTCTCCCCTGTTATTTCTTTTCTCTTCCTTCTCTGTCTATTTGTTCTTTTTCTTCCCTTCCAAAATCCTTTTATTTGCTTCTGGTTCTCCCCCTGTATTTATAGGAATCAGGGGGAGAGGGCCACCCCACATTGTCCAAGCGTAGGGTAAGGTGGCGTGGGGCGGCTTCTGTACAGCCGCCCCAGGGCATGGTTCCCTCTTTTATATATATATATTGGCAGGGTATGATGGGTATAGGTAGTGCTGGGTTTCTCGAGCAAGTGGGGTGGAGAGAGAGAGTGGCAAGCTGGAAAAATTAAAACTTCTTCTTCCTTGCTTCTGCATGCGCAGGGAAGAAGAACATACATAGTGCCATTTAAAACGACACCATGTCCTCTTTTTATTTTTTTTTAAGAAAATGGAATGTCATTAGGAAGAACCCAAAAATAGGTTTTGACAACATGTATGAAATAAAAGAATTGGAAGACTCACCTGATAGTTGGACCTTTGCTTCAATTAGCTAGGGAATATTTTTAAGAATTTCATGGTTCATTAACAACTTCAATCTTGCACACCTAGCATGGTAAATTTTTATAATCGCATTCAGAGGTAGAGCGGGAAAATACTTTCTCAATTTTTCAAGAGTGATGTTCATTTTTTAGATCAGAAGTGGAAAAAAAGATGCAAAAAAAAAAGAGAGAGAAGGAACAAGGAATTGAACAAATATATACACAAATATCAGTTATCATGAGAAATTGAAAGAACCGACTTAAGAGTCATGGAGTACCATTATCCGCCATTTGACTAGGGTGAGAGAGACTAGCACAATAAAAGTCACACAAACACTTTGTGAGAAAAAAATAGTCAATCTTTATACACGGGATCACCCAATTCAATGGAGTCATTTTCAACTGAAAAATTATCAAAGTAAACTTTCAAAAGATGTCCTTTTACCTTAAAAACATTGCTATTCTTTGGATTCTCAATATCAAAGGCCCCATAAGGATACACATGTTTCACAATAAATGGACCGCTCCATCTTGATCTTAGCTTTCCAAGGAATAAATGGAGTCAAGAATTATAAAGCAAAACTTTTTGACCAACATCAAATGTTTTTCAAAAGATTCTCTTGTTATGAAACTCTTTGATTATTGTTTTATAAATTTTTTAATTCTCATATGCATCATTTCTTATTTCTTCAAGCTCATTTATTTGTAACTTACGCAGTTGGCTAGCATCATTAAGGTTTGAATTAAAAGCTTTAATAGCCCAATAAGCTTTATGTTTAAGTTCCACAGGCAAGTGACAAGGTTTTCCATAAACCAGCCTATAAGATGGCATACCTAATGATGTTTTAAAAGTAGTTCGATAAGCTCAAAGTGCATCATTAAGTCTTAAAGACCAGTCCTTCTGATTAGGGTTCACTGTTTTTACCAAGATTTGTTTGATCTCCTTATTAGCAAGTTCTACTTGTCCACTTGTCTGAGGGTGATAAGGGGTGACAACTTTATATGTTATTCCATATTTCTTCATTAAAAACTCAAAAGGCTTGTTGTAAAAAAGTGTTCCATCATCACTTATCATGGCTCGAGGGATTCCAAACTGACTAAAAATATTTTCTTTTAAAAACTTGATCATTGTTTTATGATCATTGTTTCAACTTGGAACTGCCTCTATCCATTTTGAAACATAATCCACTGTGACAAGTATGTACACAAAACCAAATGATGAAGGAAATGGACATGAAATCTATACCCCAACAATCAAAGATTTCAATGACAAGAATAGGATTTAAAGGCATCATGTGAAGTTTTGAAATTGATCCTAACTTTTGATAATTTTCACAAGTTTTGCAGAATGCGTGTATGTCCTTGAACATGGTAGGCCAATAAAATCCACATTGTAAGATTTTTGCAGTCGTCTTTTTTTATTAGAAATGACCCCCACATGCTTCAAAATGACAGAATTTAATGACATTACTTTCCTCATTATCGGGAATGCATCTTTGAAATATTTGATCAAAATAATATTTAAATAAGTAAGGGTCAACCCAATAAAAGTTCTTCACTTCGTTCAAAAACTTTCTTTTGTTTTAGGTACTCCAATGAGCTGGCAAATGTCCTATAACAAGAAAATTGACAATATTAGCAAAGCAAGGCATTGTAGAGACAAAAAGAAAAGATTGATCAAGAAAGTAGTCATTGATTGGTATGATGTCAGATCTTGAATCTATTGTCAATCTTGACAAATGGTCTGCGACAACATTTTCGGTGCCTTTTTTGTCTTTGAATGTGATATCAAATTCTTGAAAAAACAAAATTCATTGTACCAATCTAGCCTTAGAATCCTTATTTGAAAGAAGATATTTCAAAGCTGCATAATCACTAAAAGCAACAACAGGTGAGCCAACAAGATAAGATCTGAACTTATCACATGCAAATACTACTGCAAGTAATTCCTTTTCAATGGTAGTGTAATTCATTTGAGCACTATTTAAAGTTTTACTTGCATAGTAAATCACATAGGGTTTCTTATCTTTTCTTTATCGTAAGACAACACCTATGGCATAATCACTAGCATCACACATTATTTCAAAAGGTAATGACCAATCAGGAGGTTGAATGATCGGAGAAGAAGTAATTAGGCTTTTAAGTTTAACAAAGGCCTTTTCACACTGTTCAGTCCATTCAAAAACATTTTTCTTTGTTAGAAGGTTGCACATTGGCTTAGATATTATACTAAAATCATTGATGAACCTTCTGTAAAAACCAGCATGTCCTAAGAATGATCTAACATCTTTAATAGATTTTGGTGTTGGCAAGTTGACAATTAACTCTATTTTAGATTTATCAACCTCAATTCCTTTTAATGAAACAATGTGACCAAATACAATGCCATTTGTAACCATAAAATGATATTTTCCCCAATTTAGTATAAGATTCTTTTCTTTACACCTGTTCGAAACCTTTTCTAAGTTAGCCAAATAATCATCAAATGAATCGCCAAAAATAGAAAAATCATCCATAAAAATTTCAAGAAAACATTCAACTATATCACTAAATATACCGAGCATACATCTTTGAAATGTGGCTAGTGCATTACATAATCCAAAAGGCATCATTCGATATTCAAAAGTACCAAACGAACATATGAACGTACTTTTCTCTTAATCTTCGAATGTAATTTCAATTTGATTGTAACCTAAATAACCATCTAGGAAATAATCAAATTCATGACCTACAACTCTTTCTAGGATTTGATCCATGAAAGGTAAAGGAAAATGATCTTTTTTAGTCATTGAATTAAGTTTCCTATAGTCAATGCACATGCGCCAACCAGTAATAGTTCTAGTTGGAATATACTTATTTTTCTTATTTGTTATCACAGTGACTCCAGACTTCTTGGGTATAACTTGGGTAGGAATTAGCCATTTGCTGTCAGAAATAGGATAAATGATTCCATTATGTAAAAGCTTAATGACTTCATTTTTCACTATTTCTTTCATATTAGGATTAAGCCTTCGTTGCATTTCTCTAGAGGGTTAAGTGTTTTCCTCCAAATAAATTCTATGTGTGAAAATCAAAGGACTAGTTCCCTTTATATCAGCTATGGTCCATCCAAATAAATTCTATAAATACTATTTCTTTCTAATGTCATGTTTCCAAATGATAACTTCATCAGTCCATTCCTACAATTAATCAATGCATTAGAAGTTGCAAGAAACGAACATCCTAAATTAACAGGGACTGGATTATATGAATCAAACAGGTTGTGTATTTAAGACAACAAAATCTACAGGGTAAATGAATTTATCAACTTGTACTAACACATCATCAATTATTCCTCTAGGTAATTTTATAGATCTATCAACAAGTAAAAGAGTTACAGAAGTTAGTTTTAACTCACCTAGATTGAGACTCTGAAAAACTGAATATGGAAGTAAATTCACACTAGCTCCAAGATCAAGTAAAACTCTTTCAATTTTATGTTCTCCAATAAAGCAAGAAATTGTAGGATAATCATGGTCTTTATATTTCAAAGCATTATTGTTCTGAAGAATGACACTAACTTGTTTGGCTAAAAAGGCTTTCTTTTTCACATTCAGTTTTCTCTTCACAGTGCACAAGTCTTTGAAAAATTTAGCATAAGACGATACCTATTTAATAGCATCTAACAAAGGTATATTGATCCTTACCTGTTTGAAAGTTTCAAAGATTTAAGAATTGTGATTGACTTTTCTTTGTTTGGTCATAACATGAGGAAATAGAAGTGCTGGTGAGGAGTTAGTCTTCTCTTTGCAATGTTCAGATTCAACCCCTTCCTTACCCTCAAAGATTAATTCATCATCTTTTTCACAAGGTTCAAGAATGAGTTTTTCAATAACCTTACCATTGCTCAATAACCTTGCATTTACATTGCACTGCCCCTTGGGATTTTGTTGTGGTTGTGATGGAAACTTACCTTTTTCTTGAAAACTGAGAGCATATATGAATTTTGCAAGAGTATCTTTTAGATCTGCCATGGTTTGAGCATTTTGAGTGTTGATTGTCTCTTGCTTTTCAATGAATGCATGCAATGTCTCCTCAAGATTTCTTCTAGGAGGGGAAGCATAAAGAGGTACATATCCATGGGAATTTTGAAAATTATGGTGGGCTTGAAATGGTGGCCGTGAAGTTTGTGCATTATTGGTACTACTCTTTCAATTGAAGTTTGAATGATTTCTCCAACTAGGGTTGTATGTTTGCGAGTATGGGTTATGATTGGGTCTTTGAAAACTATTTAAAGCATGGGCTTATTCAATGAGACATTCCCTAAAAGAAGGCAAGGTTGGATAATCATTTGTTGCGTGGTCATCACTTTCACAGATTTGACACACAATGTCCTGAACAGATTTTAATTGACCATTCTTTTTTAATTCTAGTGCCTCGACTTTTCTAGCTAAAGATGCAAATTTGGCTTGCAGATCATGATCTTCCCTAAAGTTGTACATACCTCTACTAGATGTATGAGATTGAGTTTTACCTGGTGCCTCATAAGTGCCTGCGATGTCCTAATTTTGAGCATTTTCAGCTAACAAGTCTAAGTACTTTATTGCTATATTAGGGTCTTTATCTTCAAAAGTTCCATTGCACATCAATTCTACCATTTGTCTATCTTTAGGTGTTAGTCCTTCATAAAAATGTGAGACCATTCTCTATGTTTCAAAACCATGATGAGGGCAGGTATTAAGCAAGTCTTTATACCTATCCCAACACTAAAATTAAAGTGAGATGTATTAAGAGGAAAAACTATGCATGATGGTGGACTTGTTCTTGTTGGATTCATGTGGTCTCTAAATGTTCTAACACGAATATTCTCATTATGAAGTGACTGGTTATCCTCATCAACCATGTTTTCTAAAGAAGATAATGATACCTTACAAAGTCTACCACTTAATGTACGTGACCAAACTCTCATGCACGTGTAGAAAGAGAATAAAAGGAAAGAAAAAAAAGAAAAAGAAACAAAAGTTAGATAAAAAAAAGTGAAAAGAGAAAATAAAATAAATATTATAATTTATACAAGAATTTACCTCCCTAGCAACGACGCCAAAAACTTGACAAGATTAAAAGATTGATGTCTTATCCCAAGTGTAGAAGTGTCAAAGTAATAAATAACCTGGCAAGTCCGGAGGTCGAACTGCATGGAGGTGAACTATAAAAAATTATAAACAACAAATGAAAAGGAATTGAAGAGAACTTTTGAGATGTTATATTGATGTAAGGATTAAACAAGGAAAAAACAATTGTCTAGGTTAGAGGATCTACTAATGGTATTTCAAATAAGTATAATATAAACTCCTTCTATTTCTTAACTGGAAACCACACACAAAGGAGGTTCCAATCATATTATAAATTATTAACATGATTATATTAATTATTTTATTTGAGTAATGCCAATACTTGTAAATGTTGTCAGGTATTCATGATGATAACTTATGTTAACAACAAATCAAGTTCATTTCTTAGCACATGTGTCAGTTATATCATACAATTGGCTATGAAAGGATCAAGTATTTGTTGTACCAAGGGTTATTCAACACAAATCTAGATTAACCATTTCACAAGCAAAGTATTATGAGTGAGTAAGATAACAAATACAAAGCATGTTAGTATTAAACATTAAAGTTCATGTTGAGTTTATACTATACTTATTTTTACACCATTAGTGTAATCTTTTCACCTCGACATAATAAACTTAGTTAAACATTATGAATAAGAGAAACATAAATAGACTAGATAAGAACATAGTTATGATGAAAAACATAAACAAGAGATTAATGAAAGCAAAACTTAAACATTACAAAATTACAAAGAAAGAGAACAAGATCAAGATCTTGATCTGAAAACCAAGTTGTCCAAATTCATGGCAAATACCTCCTTTTATAGGCCAAAATTCAAAACTATTGATTTGATGATTAACAAAAAAGTTGGTGGCCAACCCTTGACTTGGTGGCTAACTCTTGCCTTTATTGTAAGGCCAAAAAGTCATTGCTAATATCAGAATTTGAACTGATCTTCCCCATGAAAGTTCTGGGATTTTGTCTCAGATTTCCAACAAAACATGAATGAGCTTATTTGGACTTTTAGAACTTGAGATATGGCTCAAATACCAAACAGTGTCTGGGTTGTAAGACAAATTCAGACTTCTCGTTTACTACTAAAATTTGAACTCCAAAACAGCAATCTTGAGTCTTGGACTCTTCATAAAAGTTTTAGGCCTATGTCTTAGCTTTTTATCAAGATAAACCAAATCTAAATACAAGATCTACAACTCCAGTTATGATCTAATAACCGAATGGTGTTCCAGTTTGAATTGAACCAGCATCTCTTCTCTTAGCCTTTTTTTTTTATCTTCTTAATTTCAATAGTTAATCACATCAATCAATCATTTGAGTTGTGGGATAAACTTACATTTAAAATGAGCATTTACAATAAATTAAAGGTATCTTATATTATTAGACTTGTTATTATAAGACATGCTTAAGTTAGGGAATTTAATGATACTTTAAGTGCAATATGATGATATAAAACCTTGATAAAAATGCACTTTTAAGTACTAATCAAGAGTCTTTTAGTCATTTAGAGTTTGTATTGACGATTCCAAGTACTGAAGACCACTTATTAGTGTTGATGACACATATTTGTATGGGCAATATGGTGAGAAGTTATTGATTGCAATTACTTTTGATGCAAATAATAGGATATTCTCGTTGGATTTTGCAATTTCTAAAAAAAAAATTCTAATTGGAATTGTTTTTGCTTTGTTTACAGAGACACATTACTAGTGATAAAATATGTATTTCTATAATATCAGATTGGCATGCAACCATAAAGAATGGAGTGTGAACTTATAGGATACCATCAATATTGTGCTTGATATTTTGTTAGCAACTTCAATTATAAATTTAAAGACTCATCTATGAAAAAAGATTTGATGAGGATGTTTTATGAACCTTCAAGGTGCAAATTTGATTTGTGATATGAAAGAATATAATTTGGAATTAGCATATCATGAATGGCTTGAACGAGAACCAAAAGAAAAATAGGCATTATGTTATGATGGCGATCACTGGTATGGTAATATGACAGCTAATTTTTCAAAATCATTTAATCATCTTTTGAAAGGTGCTTGTGCAATGTCTGTTTCTACTCTAGTGCAATTAATATTTTACAAGTGTAATAGTTATTGGGTCTAGCGGAAACGTAAAGCAAATGATTTCGTTCAATATATAATAATTTGGCCCTCATCAATTCAAGTGGAATAGATAATGAGCAGGGATATATCAAGAGATCATATTACAATGTTGTTCGACTCTGAACAACAGGTGTTCCAAGTCAACACCCTTATTAAACTGTGTTTTGTAAAAGAAATTAAACAAGTCAATCAGATTGAATGATAGAATATGTCATAAATTGCAGACATTCTAATGTTCATGTTCATATATTCTTATATGTTGTGCTGAGAATCACTTAAACTTTACATAGTTTGTTGATGATCATTACATGGTTTAAAGCTTCAGATAAACATATAACATGTAATTTCATCCATTACTAGACGAGTTAGAAAGAAGTGATTACACTAGATCTTGAGTTGAAACAGACTCATCTAAATAAAAATTCAGGCGTGGTCGATGAATGTCTACTCGTTTGTACAATAAGATGAATGAAAGAGAGGGTTATGTACATTATAGGTGTGACGTATATAATGACACAAGCCATAATAGGAAAATATGTCATAATCAACAACGTATGTATGATAAAAACAAATATTTAGTCAAATATATTATGATATTTTTGTAAAGCATATTAAACTTATTTAATTTCACATCAAACACAAGTACTCTTATATAGGATGCTATGTACACAAGGTGACAAATCTTCTACTTATGTTGAGCAATCATATTATGACTATGACATTCCCGGAGAGCATGACAATGACATCCATGGAGAGCATGAATATTTTCATGGAGAGTTTGAGTCACAATCATAGCACATGTCTACTAGGCTCGCTGACACTTTTGTTCTGCTGTTGCAGGAAAGACATTGATTGGAGAATGTTTTCTCCAGGATTATAAGAATATTTAATTTATTTTTTTTCATTACTTAACATTAAAGGTTTTATTTATTTATGTAATTACATTTTAAATTGTTATATAGGATGATACCATGACTTATTATCGGATACTTAAGCGAATGAAACTATATGAAAGGGTTCAACAATATGCATTCCATGTTTTTTTTATACATTAGTTGTTCAGAGCACATCAAGCTAGACCACAACTTAATTCATACCCTACTTGAGAAATGAAGATGTGAGACACACACATTCCATATTAGGCATGGAGAGATGACACCGACACTATAAGATGTGACCGTTTTTCTTGGACTTCCTATTCATCGATGGACAGTCATATCTATCAGCGTGTGTAATCGGATTAAGTTACGCAAGCATGCATTTTGATTGGCACCCCTTCTTCCAAATTGAAGGGGGGTAGCATACTTTTTAAATGGATCGAAAAGACATTTACCATACCACTAGATGATGCTAACGACGAGGTCTTATAGAGGTGTCAATTAAATTATGATTTGAATGTGTTGATTATTTGTTAAGTTGGCATTGAATTAGTGTGATAATTTTAATGTATTATGTTGGTATGTCAGACAATATATACTGCATCTATTTGGTAATGTATTATTCACAGACTTCACGGGGAGATGCTCCAAGATGATTTTAACATCATTCGCACATTAATGTTTTATTAATATTAGGTTGGTTTGTTGCTATGGAAGGGTCGAGAGGCCGCATCTATGCTTCATAATATTAACGAAAAAAAACAAAGGATACACATATGCATCTTAGTGGTTCAATGTTTTCCACAAAGGACTTGATATCTTTGGAAAGAGGTTGATTTTTTATGATGTGTTTGCAAAGACAAGGCTTATCAAGCAAGAGCAAGAGCAGGATGTAGTTGTGTTATTGATGAGCCCAACTCATTCATTAGATGATATAGATATAGATAGATAGATAAGTTATGTTGATATATTTTGAGACTTCAATTACTAGAATGTTCCATTATTTAAGTATTTGAGATTCATTTTGCATGTCTATATGTTTATTAAATATGTTTATATTTTTATTCCTTAGGCTACTTATGAATATGAAATTTGAGAATTTATTGTGTTTGGTTATTGTGGTACTTTGTAGGAAATTTTAAGTTGGACAAAATTTTAGGTATAGTTTCTAAATAAGAAAAACTTTGCCTAAATTTTGTTAAAAATCAAAAATTTCCTACTCTCTAAAATCATTAACTAAATTAAATGTAAGATTAACAAACTAAATAATAAATATCATAAGAACCATTTTTTGTTGAACTTAGATGCAAGGGAAATTTGTTATTGTAATTTTTATAGAACTACTGAGATGGCTACTGAAATTTAAATTATGTTATGATTCTGAATCGTGATATTCAATTGATATTTTAGAAATGTAATATTAATTAAATCGGTTCAAAACTATAATATCAAATATATATTACATTCCTATATTATAATATTTAAAAATATACTATTTCACCAAAACTTTTATTATTGTGTTAATTTGTCATTTCTTTTTAATTTGTTTGCCCAATTTATCTCTTTTCTTCAAACATTTTTCACATCAATTATGAAATTGAGCACACATGGTGCTTTTCTTCGTACGACTCTTACCCTGACCAGTAAGTATAGTTTTAAAATCCAACTCGGCTGGAACCGTGTCGGATTTATGAAAAAATAGGAGTAGTTAAAAACCCGGCTGACCCCTCTAATCCAGTTTACTCAGTCAAAATTTCAGTTGCAACTTATTAATTATTTTTTACTAAAATAATATCATTTTTATTTATAAAAAATAAAATTGATCTAAGTGATCTGATCAAAACTCGATAATGTGTTCAAAACCCATAACTCAAATCTTAAACCGAATCGACCACCATGTCGGGTTTAACAACACTGCCAGCAAGTCCGCAATAATTATGGTAGCTGAAGATTGAATTACTTCATTATGCACAAGAATCCAAAATAATTCGATCGTTTCAGTTCAGAAAGTCCCCATAGCATTTACTATTTTCCTACTGCCAACCAGAACATTAAATGATATTGTAACCATATTCCCTTTCGGTCCAGCTTTATAATATAATAAACTAGTTATTTGTCTCGTTTTTTGTTTTTATCATGTGTCCAATAATTTTATTAACAAAAAACCCAATATGTAAACTTTTCAAATATATTTTTTATAATAAAATTTTTAATTATAAATTAAAATATTTATACATGTATCTATTAAATAAATTGAGATCTATCTATTTAATAATCAAACATTTAAAAATTTCTATTAAGAAATAATAATAAAAATATTAAATTCCATAGCCTTTTTCTTTTGAAAAACACTTTATATTTTATTTTTTCAGATTATGATTTTGGTTGTGATTATAGTGATAGTATATACAATTAATACTTAGTGATTTTTTTTATTTTTTTTTATCGTAGTTAATATTAATAATTGGTAATTAATGAAGCATTACAGCTGTATTACCATGACTGATTTGAACTGATGAAATTATTTTGACCATGCCTTATAATAAGATATTTTTTGATAATTGAGAAAAAAGATTTGATTTTTTCACAGTATAAAAAACTCAGTATTACTAGACAAGAGATCTACTGGTTAATATATTGATATTTATAAATTAGTTAATACCAAATTATTAATTGTGAATACATAATATAATCAAGAAATATTTATAATATCTTGAAAGAATAAAAAATCAATTTCTAGCGTCATCATTTGTAATGGCATTTGTGGTCACCATGCATGCAAACCATTTTATCACATTATAAAATGGACTAACGAGAGTTTTAATTATATCTCATAAATTATTTTTTAAAAATATCATGTTTTTACCTGTTTCTTTTATTTCCTCGAAATTACATTAAGTTTTGGAAGATGAATTTTATAAAAAAAAATGATTTTCAAGAAAATAAATATCTTTCTTATATTTAATATATTATAAAAAATGAGTTTGAAAATTATTTTTCAATATTTGATAAGGTAATGAAAATAAGCAAGAAAATAGAAGTTTTAGTTATGATTTTTTTTAAATAGTAATTTTTTTTTCTGTTAACTTTATTTTAGCTACTATTTATTCATGAAAAATATATTATTTTTTGGTTAAGCAATGAAAAAATTAGTTAAAAAAATTAATTTTTAATGTTTTGCTACACATTCACTGCCATAAAATAGCAAAACACCAACGGAAATATTCCGTTGGTGTTCAAAGTCTGATTCCATCAAAAGTATAATTATTGACATAATAAAAAATTAAATAATATAATCAAAAAACATATTATCGGTAATATATATTTCGTTGTTCATTTCATTGATAATAAAATCACATATAGCTAGATTTATTGACAAAGTTATCACGTCAAACAAAAAAATTTACTTGCAATAATTTTATTGGTAAATCCATTAATGATTATAGACAATCCACAAATGCAAGAAAACACAAATCTATTTTTTGTATTTTTGAAACATATGAAAAATCATTTTTATTTTTATTTAGAATTTGGTTCACATATAGAAACACACTTTTATTTTTTTATTTTTTATCATGTTTTTATATTTTGTTTTTGTATAAAAGGGTAAGCATAAAAAAAATATTTCATAAAAGAAGTTGGAATCAAGGTTGTTAAAATCGTTGTTTTAACACGACACAAAAAATACAATATAAATCCAGATCGTAAAATCATAAGTAATTTTTTTAAGTAATTATATATTGGCAATTCCAACTAAAAAATTAAATTACACTAAAATCTGATAAAGTGAGTTAACAATATTATAATCAATGAGTTTTCTAAATAAAATGAGAGAGATAAATGATATGAATTAATAAATTAATGACATGGATAAATAAAAAGTCTTAGAACAAAACTTCTCAATCCAAGGGAATCATTGAATGGTAGGAAGTGCACATGAACTTAATAGTCTTCTTTTGGGTTGAAAGCTAGTGAGCCTAAACTAGTAATTAACTAACATAAATTCAATAATAAAATAAACCCCTAAACAATGTCTAATACTCTAGAAAAATTTAAATTAAAGATAATTATTCAAAATAAATAATAATAAAAAATAGAATAATAAAAAAAGTTTTCATCTTAAAATTTCTCCATGAAGCCTGAATCTCCAATTTTCGCATATTTTTAGCAGATTTGAGTCTTGATTTCATACATGTCTTTCTTTCTCACCTGGATGAATTACTGGGTCTACGATATATATTTGGAAAGCTTCAGATGTCTTGTTTTCATCCCAACTTTAATCGCATTATAATTTCTCTGGTAGCTCCAGATATATCACAAACAATACACAAAGGTCTAGTTTGACATATTTGACAAGATACGTTTACTAATTTTGATCCTCTAAAATATTATGTTCCCAAACTCCATTTGAACTAAAAATATACCACAATATATTTTTATATGTCTAATACTTCCCTGTAAAATTTTAGCTTTATCCAATTTGCGGTTTGAAAGTATGGTTAATCTTGCAAGATTGGCTAGCAAATATTTTAAGGTCAAATTTGACCCTGACTTGGTTTATATCATAAATTTAGTAAGCTTATAAAATCAGACTGATTTTACAAAGCTTATCGATTTTATTGATTTTACACGAGTTAAGTCTGATTTTACTGATTTTCGAGTTTTTAGTTTGATTATGCATGTTAGATACATGTTAACTCGTAAAATCATATGAACTCGTAAAATCATATGATTTTACGAGTTAACTTGCGATTTTAATAACAATGGATGGAATTGAATACCATATGATAATGTTGAATTCAATTTGCACTTTAACTATATAATAAATCTCATTCCATGCTTGGTCAATCAAAAGGATACTTAAGATTTGCATATAACAGTAATACAAATTGAAACTTATAATAGAAATTAGATTTTAGCAACAAACAAATTTCAACTTTAATTGGACTTTTTTAATTTATAACTCATGCCAAATATCAATTGCAAATTGAATGTTAAATCTTTCAAAAAAAAATTACGAAACCATCATCCAAAATATCCAACTAACATACATAGTATTTAAACTAACACATCATAAAACTTCATCATACTATAATATGGGCATTAGTGTGCCACTACACTATTGAAGAAATAGAGATCATACCCATATAAGTATGATGAACTCGAATCTTTATGGCTTTCAATTACCATGTTAATTCGTCATTTATTTTTAATTTGTCTGTCCAATTTATCTCTTATCTTCAAATGTTTTTAACACCAATGATGAAATTGAGCACGCAAGGTGTTTTTCTTTGTACGGCTTTTACCCCGACCAACAAGTAATTATGGTAGATAAAGAAGCCTTCATCCCTATCTATTTTATTAGGTGGTGGTGGACTACACTATCAATTAGAGAAGAAAAAAAAAAGAATCACTTAATCAAATCTATTTAACACCTATTTGAGAGCAATCTTAATGGAACATCCTTTTATCATATTTTAAACATATCTAACATTGATTTGAGGGCTATTTGGTTTGTATGGTAAATACAATTAACACAACTTACCATAATAATATTATGGTAGTAAGCAAAACAATATAAGTCATAACCAATCAAATTTAAATGAGCTAAGAAAAAGTCAATTGAACACATTGTTTATCTGATCACCTAAGATTAAGTCTTAGGATATTCTGTAATAATAAGCACTTTAATAGAAATATTTAAAAATTCTCAAACTCATTCTGAATATTACATTCCTACGCACTAGGCACCACAACAAGCTTAACCCAATTTGGGCATGATTACTTATAAAGTATGACCTACCCTCCAAGCTACATTGTCTATGAATTTTATTTATAGTCACCATAACCTTTGAAAAGGTTGTTTAATCCCTTTGAAGCTACCTTTCAATAAAGTAAACTCAGTACTCTTACAATTAGCCCAAAATTTAAGAGAGATGGGTTTAGAAGTTGGATGCACAACTATACCTCCATATAATCATTTCATATTTTAAATAGATTGATAGGTTGCATCCAATTTATAGAAAATCAAGATAACTAATTTTAAATAGTTTTTAAAAAAACATAACCAGCCAGCAAAGAAATATATCGTCAAACTCACTAATCAGTATGATAATGATGTTGCTAATATTTTTGTGAAACTACTCTCATTAGATCTCTACACTACCATCTAACTCCATCAATAAATAGGAAGAGAGGGGGGGGGGGGATTTCATGAGCATACTAACTAGTTTGGCTAGGATAGTCAAAGATCTTGGACAGTGCATAGAAGTTATAACCTTTATTTTAAGATTTTGTAAACAAAATGCACTATAACCATAACAAAACAAGAACATTTTAAATTAATTTTGAAAGTGATATATTTGAACCTTAGAGGATATTTTTAAAATCAAGTATTCAGATGTTTACATTATTATTATTATAGATGATTTTACTTGATATAAAAATATTTTTACAAAATAAACAAAAAAAAAGCCAGATAAAAGAATATATCTAGTTGGCTATTTGAAGAAAGTGTAATCGCCTATTCAATTACCAATTCTAATTTTGAAGAGAAGTCTGAAAAAATAAAACAACAATAACTTATATTTGTCATAGAACTAAAAAAGGAAAAATGGTTTAAAATTACAACATCAAGAAAGCTAAAAAGGGCTCGTAAGCAACAATAATTTTTTGTGATACCAAAATTATTTTTTCTTGCTTGCAGGTTTTACACAAACCCGTAAGAGCTGTTGCGAGGTAGAACCTGGTTCAGTCCCATGTATCTCTCTCCTTCCCATGTAGCAACAGGAGTGACTATGTATACTGGGATGGAGCCCATTTTACTAAAGCTAAAGCTTGGGCCTTTGGAAAAAGAGCATATAAACGTCGGTCACCAAAGGACGCGTATCCATATGATATCAGCGAACTAGTTAAGCTGAAGCTTGATGATTCTGATGCTTACGATATCAATCATGCCCAGCTCTGATGGAGAAGACGGTTGTCTAATAAGCAGTCAGAGAATAAGATATTGTGACTGTAAGAACAATTGACAGATATAATTACTGTCTTACAATAGCCTTTCACAATATAATTGCAATAAAATTTGCATTTACACATTCCGAAAGTTGTTATGATTTTAATTAATGAATTCATAATGATGCCTGCTAGAAGGGAATTCGCCTCAAGAAGACAATAACAATTACTTAGTTCCTTAATCATGTATGCAAACCATTTTATCACATTATAAAATGCACTAATGAGAGTTTATAATTATATCACATAACAAACCATTTTTGAAAAATCATGTTTTTACCTGTCTCTTTTATTTGCTTAAATCGTACATTAAGTTTTGGAAGATGAATTTTATATATATAAAAAAATATTTTCAAGAATGTTTTTCACACCAATGATGAAATTGAGACACATGGTGTTTTTCTTGGTACGGCTCTTTCCCCGACCAGCAAGTAATTATGGTAGATGAAGAAATAAAAGCGAATTACGTCATTTTGCGCAAGAATCCAAAATAATTCAATCGTTTCAATTCAGAAAGTGCCATAATGTACGGACCACTAATTATTTTTCCAAGTGCCAACCAGAGTATTAAATGGTTGTGTGCCCCATTCCCTTTGGTTTTCAGTTTTATAGTATTATAATAAACTAGCTATTTTACTCTTACTCGTGTTTTGATAATGGGATAATCTTTTTAGTAAAAAAAATAATATATAAAATTTTTAAATGTCTTTTTTATAATAAATTTTTTAATTATAAATCAAAATATTTATGTATACATTTAATTAAATAAATCAAGAACTATTTATACTAATAAATACAAAACTAAAAAATATTAACACTTCGATTTGCTTACATATAATAAAATATCGACATTGCTAATAATTTTTTAAAAATACAAATGAATTAATGTAAAGATATTATTAATGTGTTTTTTGACAACAGATAAAAAAATTTGATAATTACATATAATATATAAAATATAATGAAACTCACATGTATTAATAAAGATTTGTAAGATCTCAAACTCATTTTTAATGTAGTAAAAAAATAAAATAGTATTGCAATTTCTACATTGAAAAATGATTTCTTCATTGTATAATAATTTTTCAAAAAAAATGTAAAGTAGAAAAAAGAAAAAAATTATAAAAGAATGAAGATAATAATAAAAAAATAGCATAAATAGACAAAGTGTAAAATAATAAATATTTCAATTATAAAGAGTGAAATTAATACCATTTTTTCCATAAAAAAGTGTAAAGAAAAAAAAACTAAAAAGATATTTAAAAAAGTGAAGATAAAAAAAAATATGATGATAAATATGTCAAGTATAAAATAATAAAAACAGCTAGAGAAAAACAACTTTTTTAAAGTTTACTTAAAAAAAATCAGATTTATCATCATTTGATTACAGTGCCCACTACAATGAAAAGCAAAAAAAAAAAAATTCAGCTATGTCATTTCTACAGTAAAAAACTTTTAGTATATGTATAATTATCAAAATGATGTATTCCTTCACATGGCTAGTTCTTGAAATAATACTTTTAGTATATGATAAGTATTTACAATATTCATATAATTATTTACAGTTAATAGGACTAGTTATTCTTTTTCAAAAAAATATAATAATTTTATTAATATTAAATTGATACAAAAAAAATTACTATTTTTACAATAGTTAAATAAAAATATAATTTATTTGTTACAAGAGAATAGTTATAGCAAAATATTTAATTTTATTGATAAAATATGATCTTTCAGATAAAATCTAGTCTTTTCATAGATGATAAATAAAGTTCTCTAAACTTTTTTTATTTGGATTTTCTAAAAGAAAATTTTTCTTTCAAATCAAACACAAATGAGTTTCTCATTACCATAAAATATGATAACAAAACAAGAACGTTTTAAGTTAATTTTGAAAGTGATATATTTGAATCTTAGAAAACATTTTTAAAATCAAGTATTCAGATATTTAAATTATTATAGATGATTTTACTTGATATAAAAATATTTTTACAAAATAATAAAAAAAGCCACCTAGTTGGCTATTTGAAGAAAGTGTAATCGCCTATTCAACTACCAATTCTAATTTTAAAGAGAAGTTTGAAAAAATAAAACAACAACAACTTATACTTGGAACTAAAAAAGGAAAACTGGTTTAAAATTACTACATTAAGAAAGCTAAACAGGGCTCGTGAGCCTACTATGAAAGAAGTGAAAATTATGAAAGCAATAAGTACAGAGAATAAAGAGATATTTGATCAATTTGAAGGAGAAAGCAAACTCCCAAAAATAAAGGGAAAGAGATACTGTAAACTAATTAGATTGAAAAAAAATCACGTGGCTTACAATAGAACAACAGATTTACAAGCTGATAGCTAGATCTCCACTCTATAAATAGGCCTGGTTCGTTCTACTTCAAAGCACTCGATCTTCCCTAGCTACGCACTTCTTCCTTCTTTCTATATTTGCTGTTTTTGTTTCCTTCTTTCATTTTACTTCTCAATGGAAAGCGGGCTGAAGGCATTGTGGGTGCTGTCTGCGGTGTTGCTGGTGTCAAACTGGCAACCCTGGACTTATGGAAAGGCCGTACCTCAAGTTCCTTGCTACTTCGTCTTCGGAGATTCCCTGTTTGATAACGGAAACAATAACTACCTTAACACTCCAGCTAAAGTTAATTACCTTCCTTATGGGATAGACTTTGTTACTGGGGCTTCAGGAAGGTGCAGCAATGGTCTCAACATAGCTGACACCATTGGTCTGCAGTTTGCTCTCCTCCCTTATATTACAAAATATAGTGTTTTAGTTTTCTTTAACATAAAATAAATATGTTCTCACAACCGTTTATTAAATTACAATTAGATGGTTTTGATCATTGTTATTGTTTTTATACTCTATTATGAAGATCTATTACTTTAATGGAGTTTAAGATATTGTGGGCAGTTATGATCTTAATTATTTTCATTATTTTTTGTTTCAGCTGAACAATTAGGTTTCGACAGTTACATTTCGGACTTTGGTATCGGAAGTTGCACCAATTTTCTAGATGGTGTAAATTATGGATCGAATGGAGCTGGCATCCTTGATTTAACTGGCTATCTTACGGTGATCGCTGCTCATATGCTTCTCATAACTAAAACCTTATACTATCCAGTTCTATGAATCTTGTATGCTTTGGCAACGCTAACTATTCATATGATTCTTTTGTGTATGTGAAGGGAGAACTATTTACCATGAATATTCAGTTATATAATCACAATATCACGGTTTCACGAATTGCCAAGATCTTGGGAAGCGAGGAAGTTGCTAGGAAGTACTTAAGCCAATGCATCTACGTGTCTGATATGGGTCATAACGACTACCTCAACAATTATTTCTTGGACGACTACAATAGCAGCAAGCTATATACTCCTGAAGAATATGCTCAACTTCTCATTGAAACTTATGAAACTCAGCTGGAGGTCAGCCCTACTTAATGTCTCTTGTAAAACAGCAATTAATGTTTGACGTGATGGGAAACTAACAAAGACCCCCATTTCATTCTGTTTTTTTTTCCCTTGCTGCCAGAAACTGTATTGCTCAGGAGCAAGAAAGATAGCTGTGTTCGGACTTATTCGGGTAGGATGTATGCCGTCCAACATACAAAAAAATCCCAATGAACTAGATGCATCTTCATGTGCATACAAGCTCAATGATGATGTTCAAATTTTCAACCACAAGCTTCAAAAACTGCTCAGAAAACTTAATAATAGGCATTCTGATGCTGTGTTTACCTACATAAACTCTTACGAAATTGATTCTGATGATCAGACAAATACAGGTACGAATCCCATCCCTCCCTTGCTCTCTTTCACTCACGGTTGAAAACGACTTTTTTGTGATACCAAAATTATTTTTTCTTGCTTGCAGGTTTTACACAAACCCGTAAGAGCTGTTGCGAGGTAGAATCTGGTTCAGTCCCATGTAAATCTCTCTCCTTCCCATGTAGCAACAGGAGTGACTATGTGTACTGGGATGGAGCCCATTTTACTGAAGCTAAAGCTTGGGCCTTTGGAAAAAGAGCATATAAACGTCAGTCACCAAAGGACGCGTATCCATATGATATCAGCGAACTAGTTAAGCTGAAGCTTGATGATTCTGATGCTTACGATATCAACCATGCCCAGCTCTGATGGAGAAGACGGTTGTCTAATAAGCAGTCAGAGAATAAGATATTGTGTCTGTAAGAACAATTGAAAGACATATTTACTGTCTTTCAATAGCCTTTCACAATATAATTCCAATAAAATTTGCATTTACGCATTCCGAAAGTTGTTATGATTTTAATTAATGAATTCATAATGATGCCTGCTAGAAGGGAATTCGCCTCAAGAAGACAATAACAATTACTTAGTTCCTTAATCATGTATGCAAACCATTTTATCACATTATAAAATGCACTAATGAGAGTTTATAATTATATCACATAACAAACCATTTTTGAAAAATCATGTTTTTACCTGTCTCTTTTATTTGCTTAAATCGTACATTAAGTTTTGGAAGATGAATTTTATATATATAAAAAAATATTTTCAAGAAAATAAATTATTTTTTGATATTTAAATATATCATAAAAAAATGAGTTGAAAATTATTTTTTAATGTTTGATTGGGTAATGAAAACAAGCAAGAAAATAGAAGATTCTTGTTATGAATTTTTTTAAAAACAGAATTTAAAAAATTGTATATGAACATTCAATGAAGACATGAGTTTTTTATTTTTATTTTTGTTTGAAACTTGCTCTTTAGATTAGAATAAGTTATTATTTTAAAAAATATGCTCCTAAAACGACATGTTTTTGTAAGAAAAAAACAATAAGGAAATATGAAAGTTTTTCCCCAAGAAATAAATTTTTCCCTTCTTAAAGTATTGAGAGTGTTATGAATATTTATTTTAATTACTCTGATTTTTTATTAAAAAAATAATGTCGTTAATAAAAAGATCTTTTTCATAAAAAAAAGATTATAAATAAGGAATGGGGACTTCAATTTAAAAAATATATTTTCTTCTTCAAAATCTAAATCCCTTAAAAAATACTTTTTAATTACGTATAATTAAATACAAATTAGTTTTGGAATTTGTACTGTGAAATAACTATTTTCAATCATGATCAGAGTAATGTATTCAAATCAAGCTGAATCGGTTGCAAATAGAAAAGCTGTTGGTGTTTTAATTTTGGTTCTCTCTCTTCATGTATTTTATTATTTTTTTCTACGTGTGCACTGTTTTCATCTTGTTACTGCTATTCTGGTAACTTGGTGTTTTAATTTATTTGAATTATATATGAAAAAAATCAAGTAGTTAATATAAATTAAATTTGCAATTGTGATTTTTTTATCGATGTAATTATGTAATTGTGACTTTAAATGTTTGATATAAGAGAGAATTGTTTTTACCAATATAAAATATTTTACATATAAAATAGTTTTTTATAAAACATTTTATATGGATAATATTTTTATAATTTTTTATACATAATTACATTATAAAAATATAATGATAGTAAAATAATAATAATATATTTAAATGATAAAATAATAATATGAATAGTTGTGGTAGCATTGATCGATGGCCGGGGTAGGGTAAAAGGAAAGGGTTGGTAGAGGTCATTGTAGTGAGATGATAGTAATTGTATTATTAGATGATATTGATAATAAATTATTATCTATAAAATATTTTAAAAAACCTCATAAGCTGAAAATATTTACAAGAATTAAATTTAAAAGTTAACCATGAAATATTTTAAGAAAAATAATTATTAGAAAACCAGGAAAAAATTTTTTATATATAAAATATTATGCAAAATAAACACCCTATATAAAAGAGTGTTCAATTTTATAACATAGAATAAATACCTTTTCATTATTTAGTAAAAAAAAATATATTTTTAAATTTTATAAATTCACTGGTTGTTCATTTACTAGACTTTCCCAAAAAAATATTATGGTTGTTATTTTATCCAACTATTGTAATCCATTAAATGTGATTTAAATTACCCTGACCAATATTACATTAAGCAATATTAAGTTTTTCTTTGAAAAATCTCAAAGCATCTCTCATATTAATCTAATGTATTTGATGAATAAATTTTTTTCGAAGCTAGTCTAAGATCTCAACTTAAAAAACCACTAAACCAACTCTCTAGAATTAAGTAATTAATTTCACATTAAGTATATGATTAAGATAATTAAGCTAATTCAGAATGCTTGAATATCTAAAGTATAATAATACTTGAAATGTGGAAAACATGCAGGGAAATAAAATTGATGAATAAATTTTTCTGGATGATAGTTTTTAGATTTGAATTTAAAAAATAATACAAAAAAAAGAGAGAACAAACTTCCTTTGCCACTAAACCAACTTTTTAGGATTAAGTTATCTTACATTAAGTGTGTAAAGTATAACAATACTTGAAATGTGGAAAACAAATAGGGAAATAAAAGTTATGCTAATAATAAGGGTAGTATACTCATTTTAAAAACTTTGAAGGTAATATAGCTAATAAAGGTTTTTCTTAAGTTCAAAATGTATTTAGAGAAATTTAATTCCTTGGACTAGAAGAATAAAGCTAGCCTGTCTAGGGAGATATGAAAGCGGAGTTCGCTGATATTTTGTCTGGGGATAAGGTACTAGGTATTCAAACTCCTCCGCCTTTGAGAGAAAGAGTTTATCTGCTTGACAACAATCTTGTTCGTATTGAGCATGATAATGAGAATCGTTTATTACCAAAGATCTATAATGATGATTCAGTATTTCAAGAGTTATGATAGCGCTCTATCATCTTTTCGATGTAAGTCTCTTGAGTTAAACTCAAAAGCCTTTTAGCGCGATCTCTTATGATTTTTACACCAAGAACATAGCTGGCCTCACCCATGTTTTTCATTTCAAAGTTTGAAAATAACAACTTTTTAGTAGTATTAAGATGTCATCAACATATAAGGACAATATTATAAAACTATCGTTAGAACATTTTAAATACACTCAATGATCTTCTTCCATCATTGTAAAACCTTCCTTAAGAATGTCTTGATGATACTTTCACATTAAGTATGTGATTAAGATAAGCTAATTCAGAATGCTTGAATATGTAAAGTATCACTCCCACTATTTCTAGGAGGATTAAAAGTTTCATCTAAGTCCTCTGTTGAATGGCTTGTTGCGCCATAATCTAGATTTTTCATTTTATATAATTGAAAATGTTTTTCAACCTCACCTGTCTTTGGAAAAACCTTTTCTAAGAATACAACATCACACGATTAAATCTCTGTCACTCTTCCATCAGCTTTTTCACCACTAAATACAATCCTTTGGAATGTTTAGAATATCGTATAAAGATACACTTCTTCCCCCTAGGACCAAGTTTCCCATATTCATGAGAAGTATTATGAATATAAGCTACACACCCTTATTGATAGAAATAACCTAGATTAGGTTTGGCGTCATTCCATAGTTCATATGGGGTGGATGAGACAGATTTAGAGGGCACACGATTAAGTATATAAGCAGCAGTTAACAATGCATCTCCTCAAAAGAAAATTTATAAGTTAGCTTGCGCCATCATTGACCTAACTATGTCAAATAGGGTTCTATTCTTCCTTTCCGCTACATCATTTTGTTGTGGAGTATAAGGAATAGTTAGCTGCCTAGCTATAACCTTTTCTTCATAATTTTTTTTAAATTGTTCAGATAGATATTCACGTCCTCGATCAGTTTTTAAAGCTTTGATCTTGGTACTTTGTTTATTCTCCACCATATTTATGTATCGAATAAAGTAATCCAATGCTTCAGACTTATGTGAGATCAGATAAACATGACCAAATCATGTGAAAATCATCTATAAATATGATGAAATTATTTCCTCCATGTCTTGCCCTCACATTCATTGGGCCACAAATGCCTAAATGAATAAGCTGTAATGGATTACTAGCTCTTTTAGCTTTGCCTAATGGTAATCTAGTTGCTTTTCCAGCAAGGAAATGCTCATAAACGAGCAATTCTTCTTTGGTAAGTAATCCTAAAAGACCAGCTTTTTCTAATCTTTGTAATCGATCTTGCCCAATGTGTTCTAATCTAACATGCCAAGTTATGATATTACTATCATTAATAGTGCTGTAATTTTGAACAACATAAATTGAAGCATCATAATTAATAGATACATTAACGGTGTCTAACACCATAAAACCATTTAATACAAAACCAAAACTATAAAAAATATTATCCAGATGCATTTTTACACAACAACCAACAAACAGAATATTAAAGCCTAATTGGAGTAAAGCAAGAACAAACACAAGATTATGTCGAACTTTTAGAGCATACAATATGTGTGACCGCGCCGCAAATCCAGTTCGCAAGTACCGATCCCTTGCTATGTGGTTAGTTGTTCCTAAGTCTATAGTCCAAAAAGGAACAAATTCAACAAGCATTAAATAACTGCTAATGTATAAGTTAGAGCGATGATTGTGGTTAAACATTACATTCGGCTTAGTGCAATTACGAGTAAAGTGACCAGGTTTACCACAATTGAAACAATTCATATTCTTGTCTTTCTTACCACCGCGTTTCTCACGCTTGCGCTTATATCCACTGCTACTTGCTTTTATTCCTCTCTTGCCATATTTGGGACCTTTAGCCTTTCCCTTTTTATATTTAGAGCCATATGTTCCACATATCTTAGTCTTAGATATAAAAACCTCATTTATAGGCTTCTTAGCGTGAAGTTGATCTTCTTCAAGCTCGACATGATGAGCAACATCATCAAATGTCTTGATGTTGTCATTGTGGGTAAGGTTAACACGCATGTGTTCCCAATTGCTTGGCAAAAAATGAATAACTGCTTAGACTTGTTATTTATCAATCATCTAATATCCAGCACCTCTTAATTCGCTGAACATGCTCGACATGACCGTAAGATGCCGCCTCATTATCTGATTTTGGTGCTTCTTATAACCATCGAATTTGAGGGTTAGCTGACGAAGTCTAGTAGTGGAGGTTCCTCCATACTGAATCTTTACTGTGTTCCAAACATATTGAGTTGAACGATGCCTTTCAAAACACAACATTATATCATTTCTCATGCTACTCAACATCAAAATGCGAGCTACACTGTTGTAACCCATTTTTGGTCCCACAAATAAAAAAAAAAGAAAAAAAAGAAAGGGGAACACTGTTCATCTCTCTGTCTCTCCACACACTGCCTAAAGCCCCACGCCCCTTAAAACATGGAATAGTGGCCGAACCTAAAGCCTCACGCCCCTTGTCTGGCAGACCAGCAAGTCGCTCCCCTGCTCCCCACACACAACAGCAGCCCACGCCCCTCTAGCCTATAAATACTGCTATCAACACCAGCAGCAGGGGGAGGTGAGATGGGAAGGACGAGAGGTAGAGTTTGAAGAAGAGAGAGGGCTCTTTTGAAACTGAAAGGGGAGGGAAGTTTGAAATGAAGATAGCCATGGTGAGAGGCTAGGAAGGGAGGAAACGAGATAGAAAAAGAAGGGGAGAAAACGGGGAAGCTCTAAAACCGAACATGAAGGAAAGACAAACACACCAACACTGCCAACACAATTGATTTGTTACCTTCAACTTCCCACGTCCCCTGAACCGCTGCAGAGAGGAAAGAACAGCTATTGTCATAGGGCTCCCTCAGCCACCGCTCACAATCTTCTTCCCAGCCGCAGCAACACCACCAGGAATATAGCACTTCCTCTCCACCGCCACCAGCTGCCATTGCCATCTCAGTCAACGAAAGCCCCGCAAAAAAAAAGTAGAAGGAAGAAACGGAAACAGAGGAGAACAAGGCTTGAAGAAAAACGCAGAGAAGAAGAGGAGGAAAGGCCTCCCACACCAGACTAACTCCCACCACAGCCATTCCCTACCACCTGCACCTCCATGAAGTTGCTGTAGAGAGGGAGGAACAACGTTGACAGAGGGAACAAAGGAAACCAAGAGAAGAAGCAACGTCTCTGCACAGGGAAGAAGAAGAAGAAAATAGCTGCTGTCATCGGGCTTTCTCTCCACTGCCATCAGCACCATCAGCACTGCTAAAAAACAACAAAACCACAACGAGAAGGAAGAACACAGTGAGAAACAGAAGAAGAAAAGAGAAGCAGAGGAGAACAGAGTAGGAAAAAAACAGCAGCGAAGAAAGGAAGAAAGGCCGACCACCAGCCCAGCCATCCTCCGGTCAGCAACCGCCAGCAGCGCCGCCTTCAGAGCCACCACAGGTCAGCCCTCTGCCCCTTATCTCGTTTTACTGTTCATCTTCTTGCATGCAGAACGTGCGCTGTGCACGTTTTGCAAGCAAGAAAATAATTAGCCTGTTACTGTACATGTGCACACCAGTTAATTAATTAACGGGTTGTTGTGCATGTACAGTACCCCCCGTTACTATGCGTGTACAATACCCCCGATGTACAGTGACCCCGTTTACTGTTGTTTTGGGCTGGAACCCCAGCCCAGCCTATGCTGCTGGGCTGAGTCCAGCCCTGTAGAAACCAGACACATTTTATGTTGGGCTGATTTCGGTCCAGTTTCCTTTTGGGCCGGGTCTGGACCGTTATCGGTTTGTATTATTACTGTATTTTGACCAATATCGGTTTGTATTTTTATACTGTAAAGATACAAATCCAGTATTAAAATACCCGGTTTTCGTCAAGACATAAAAAAATAAAATAAATTAAAAATGTTTTGTTTTCATGCATACGGCCTAGTCTCTCCAATATATATATAAACATTATAACATCATATTTTCACACAACAAAGGAGATTTCAAAAACAATATATGTATTAGCATGCATTTTGGCTTTAATAACCAGTTTATTCAAGCCATGAGAACTAGGCCAATATTTCAAAAATTTTAAAAAAATCTTTTTGTCTTATTTTAGTAGACGGGATTATGAATTTATACGTAAAATGTATTCTTGACATTAAAAATATGTTTTTTACATAGACGTTAGAACAGTTAGGTTTTACCCGATAAGATAAGGACCTACTTATTGAGGAGAACTTTTCTTGAACCATAAACGGACCAACAACTAGAAATACAATAACAACTTAGCTTTTTATCAGACAATCAAACAATGCAGCTTACCTTAGGTAAGACGTATTTGGGGTGCTAATACCTTCCCTTTACGCAACCAGTCCCCGTGCCCGATCTTTGAGACCAGTTAGGGTTCCTAGTGATCAAAATACTAGGTGGCGACTCCCATTGCATTTTTTCACTGCTAAGAGACAAAGAATTCCTTGTCTCTCTATATTTACCAGATATATATATCCCCCATACATTTTGAGGGTGGACGATCGCCGCGACGTTGCACACCCGCGACATACACGATCCTTGTGTTTATAGGTTTGATATGCTTCCATATGAAGCCTATGTTGAGTAGTGTTTCCTTGCTCAGGTTCAGCCATAGGTTGTGTGATTGTTTCCAACATTTCTTATTCTTCTAGAAGATACTCAATCTTACGATACCAAACATCATAATGCTTTTCACTTAGTTTGTCTCCATGGTTCAAATCAATAATAATACTCTTAGATGCAGCCATAAGCGCTATTGACAGTAATTACAAATATTAGTATCTAGTACAATTTAATTGACATATTTTTCCACTCCATTCTAAATTAAACAAATAATAATTTAACACATACAATAAAAATGAAAAGAATGTTAAACACTTAATCAATTTCCATTTGTATGGTCTAATTATTATTGAAAATTTAAATGAGTGAAAAATTATAGTTATTAGTTTCAACTAACAACTCTCACTAATCAGGTTGTAGATATTATCATATATATGCATATAATGTAATTAAAACTTAAATTGCATAAAATATGCAGTTCACAATAAACAACCAATTACAAAAAAAAAATACAATATTAAGAATAATAAATTTCTGAATTATTTTATATTATAGGCACATAAGTAGGGTCTTCAATTATATCATCCACTTCATCAAAGTCATCTACTCCAAGTTCATTCTCTTCAAACCATGGAATTAAATTTAGCAGCAACATCCAAATTACCTGCGCTTCTTCCAGTGCGTTATATACCCTTTTTGGCATACTGATGTTCCCTCTCAAACAACATTTCATCTGCGAGATTGTTGAAATCTAAGGATTCCAGCCTATATTCCAACGATACTCGCACCGACATCCATTCCTTAGGAAGAGAATTGAGAACGATTAACATTTGATGTTCCATGTAGAATTCATAAACACCACTTATAGCCAGTCTACTCATCCAATGATACATATAATCAATATGCTCTTGAATTTTATGAACATGATTAAAGACATATCCCAATAAATGATCAATTTGTTGTTGTCTATCCACTACAACAAAATATTCCAAAAAGCACATAAATATTATACTTAATATTTAATTAATGCATGTATCATCATAGATGTTAAAAAAAACATACGAAAATTAAGAAATTTATTTTAATAGTAAATAAATTGGCACCATAATTTGATAATTTATATTAACAAAAAAAGGTATTAATTGTCTTAATATTATTCTTAATATTAATATATATTAACTGCTGAATGACAGTTATACATATCTTAAAAGATGTGTTTATTCAGTTTTTTTTTCAACTGTCAAATGACAGTTCCAATTGACTACTAGGATTGTAGTCAATTGGAAATGGAAATATTAACTGCCGAAAGGCAGTTACACATCTCTTAAAAGATGTGTTCTTTTGGAGTTTTTTTTTCCAACTATCAAATGGCAGTTAATTAACTGCTAAATGACAGTCCAATTAACTATTGTAATTGCAGTCAATTGAAAATGGAAATGGAAATGGAAATGCAGTTTCCAATCTACATTTCCATCACCAATTCACACATGAATTGATAATAGAATAATACAACTACCATGTAGAAAATCTTTTTTAATTAATTATAGAAAAGACAAATTCATAACTAAATTACTTCATGAAATTTTGTAAATTCAAAATTCTCAATGGAAGTATTCTTTTAACACAAAATTTACATCTATCATTCATGTAATAACATATATATTGCATAAAAACAATATTAAAAACCATGGCTCTAATGCCAATGTAAATTGGAAAGGAAAATTTACTTGCGAGAATTTGTTTTCTTATTGAATCGATTTCTTCAGTGCCACTTCAATTACTAGAACCAAAGTGATATTCCATAGTACAAACGTCTTTATAAATCTTGTTAAAGTAATACAGAGAGTCCAAGATAAGAGAAGAGAAAAAGAGAATGACTATTCAACAAATGAAAATCTTCATATTTATCCATATGGGTTATGTCCCTTTATGTATAATTATAGGAGGCAGTTACTTTCTTTAGTAACTCCTCTAATAACTTGGACCAGGCCCATCCATCATGGGTGGACTAGGCCTAGCCCAATAACCAACCCTAATAAATTTGAACTTTAGTTGGATTGCTTTATTTATAACCCATGTCATCACCCAATTTTGGGTGATTCCCCCAAAATTCATTTTTTTCTCAAAAAAATAAAAATAAAATCAAAAAAATAAAATAAAGGCTGGCAATGCGGAGAAAGCTGACCAAGAAAGGCTGCAAAAATAAGCGAAAATCAAGCTGCAATTTTCAGAAGAATTTCAAGGCCTAATTGTACCCTATTATGCTCAAAGATAGAAAAATGCAAATTCAAAGGTCAAATTAAATGAGTATTGGATGAATTTGTATAAAAATTAAGTCCAATGACGTAATTAAATTTTTAATAGGCCAATTTGATTTAATCATGGGCCAAATTAAATTTTAATTATGTTTAAGAATTAATTTGGGTCCAATTGAAGGATTTAATTAAGTGCAAGGACTTAATTACACTTTAAGCGGGTCAAAATTAATTTGAGGGCTTAATCGGTGAAAAATTAAGTTTGGGGGCCTAATTTGAACTTTATTGAAAGATTGCAATTTTGAAAGACCTAATTTAATTTTTACCAAGTTTTTGCAAAAAAAAAAAAACGGGTCACTGTTCATCATCTTCCCCGCGAAACTGCCCGAGTGGCAGACTTCCAGGAGCATTTTCGGCCTCGTTTCTTCCTCTAAATCCGACAATGCGTGCACCAAAATGTCCACCTGAAACCCCTTTATCCTCGAGAATGGTCCGGTCGGGTCAAAAAACTTTGAAACGGTTTCGATTATTGGCCCAAAGTGGCCACCTCGTTTAGTCTGCAGCCTTGGATTGCCAAAATTTGGCAATTCGAGGTGCACACTTTGAATCAACGGCTTGGATTCCTCGAGTCGAATCAAGGGCTAAGAATTTTTCCCCGTTGAAGACAAGATTACCCTCTTTCCAACCCTATAAATAGGAGCCAATTTCATGCTCAGGGGGAGGAGAAAATCGGGTCCAAAGTAAGCCAAAAAACCAGCCTTCCTCCCTTTTCCTGCTGCAGATTTTTTTTCTTTTCTTCCTCTTCCAGCTGCAGCCGCTCCGGCCAACTCCACCGCCGTCTCCACCACCAGCTTCAGGTCCTCCTCCTCCAGCCAGCCATCGCCGCCATGCTCCGGCCAACTCCACCGCCAGGTGTTCATGCAGAAAATTTTTTTCAAAAATATTAAAAAAAAATCATTTAAAAATTTTGTGGTTTTCTCAAATATTTTTCCACCAAGTTTGCTTAATATTGCTTTGTATACTTGCATTGTAAGATACAAGTCCGGTATTAAAATACCCGATTTTCTCCAAAATATTTCAAAAAAAAGAAGAAAAATTTCAAAAAGAAAAAAATATTTTATTGCATACGGCCAAGTCCTAAATAATTTTCCAAGCATGTTTGTTTTCAAAAACAAAATCAAAAAAATTGCATCTTTCTCATGTTTTAAAAATCCAAAAAATGGATATCATAACTAGTTTATGATCATCCATTAGGGTTTGACCAAAATATCAAAAACCTTTTTCCAACCTTTTTTTTTCTAGGATCCAGATGTAGACTTTAATATTTGCGGGGTGTAAAATTACACGATAAAGTACACCCTCATGTATTAAAGATACAAGGGGTAAATAAATGCAATCCTAAAATTTAGACTTTAGAACGGTTAGGATTTAACCCAATAAGGTAGAGCTTCCCTCACGAAGGGAGATCTGCCTTAAACCTTAGAAAAGACCAACGAATAGAAACTTGACCTAGAAAAATAATCAAACAACAATGCAGCTTACCTTAGGTAGGGTGCACTAGGGGTGATGCGTCTTCTCCTTGCAAAACCAGTCCCTTACTCAGACTCTCGCAGACCATAGGTTTCTAGTGATCATAATACTAGGTGGCGACTCCAACGAACCAAGCAAAACACAATAATAATAAAAAAAATCACCAGCTGATGCCGCGCGGATTTTTACGTGTGACAACACATGCTAAATATCAGTTGCAAATTGAATGCCAACTAAATCTTTCCAAAAGAAATTGTAAAACCGTCATCCAAAATATCAGATTAAAAACATAGTATTTAAACCAACACCATAATAAAAAAAAATGCTTGATTTGTCACTTGATATAACTTGCATATCCTTAATATATAAGGTCAAGGGTATGATGGTACTAGCAATATGCATGGTGCATGGAACAAACTACAATTCTATTTCTTAGAGATTCTCCTTATACATATTATGTATATTATTTTGCCTACTCATCTAACTCCATTAATAAACAGGAAGAGATGCAAGACTATTTTTAAGAGCTTTTTTATAGAACAGAACCAGAAGTAACATTGACTAGCTTGGTTAAGATAGTCCAAAAGATCTAGAGGAGTGCATAGAAGCTATGACTTTCATTTAAAAACTTTGTAAATAAAGTGCACTATGGTCATAACGGAGCAAGAATGTATTAATTAAATTTTGAAAGTGATACATTGTAACCTTAGAAAACATTTTTAAAATCAAATATTCATATATTTACAACATTTTAGATGATGTTACTCAGGGTAAAAATATTTTTTTGGAAAATAAACAAACAAAAAAAACTACTTAGAAAGATATACCTAATTGCCTATTTGAACAAAGTGTGATAGCCTATTCAATTACTGATCTTGATTCTAAAGAGAAGTTTGAAAAAGTAAAACAACAACAACTTATATTGATCATAGAACTTAAAAAGAAAAATTCGTTCAAAATTATTGCATTAAGAAAGCTAAAAAAGGCTAGTAAGCTAGTCTTCTAGGAAAGAAGCAAAAATGATAAAAGTGAGTAGAGAGAATAAAAAGTACTCATTTGACATCAAGAGAATGTATGGAATGTTAGAAGGAGAAAGGAAACTCCTAAAAACCTCACAATTCTAAGAAATACTACAAGTGACAAGATTTAAGGATACTTACTGTTACATTGTAAACTAATTAGATTGAAAAAAATAGGTGGCTTACAACAGAACACGCTTACAAGATGCACTGGATAGCTAGGTCTCCATTCTATAAATAGGCGTGGTTCGTTCTACTTTAAAGCACTCGATCTTCCCTAGCTACGCACTTCTTCCTTCTTTCTATATTTGCTGTTTTTGTTTCCTTCTTTCATTTTATTTGTCAATGGAAAGTGGGCTCAAGGCATTGTGGGTGTTGTCTGTGGTGTTGCTGGTGTCAAACTGGCAACACTGGACTTATGGAAAGGCTGTACCTCAAGTTCCTTGCTACTTCGTCTTTGGAGATTCTCTCTTTGATAACGGAAACAAAAACTACCTTGACAAAGCAGCTAAAGTTAATTACCTTCCTTATGGGATAGACTTTGATACTGGGGCTTCAGGAAGGTGCAGCAACGGTCTCAACATAGCTGACACCATTGGTCTGCAGTTTTCTCTCCTCTCTTATAATACAAAATATAGTGTGTTAGTTTTCTTTAATGGAAAATAAATATGTTCTCACTAGATAGTTGTGACCGTAGTATTAAATTACGATTAGAAATCTTGCCAAGTCTGGTGTTAATGTTTTTGTTGCTGAAAGATGACTTGTCTTAACCAATTTTAATATTATTATTATTTTTTTGTTTTAGCTGAATAATTAGGTTTCGACAGTTACATTTCGGACTTTGGTGTCGGAGGTTGCACTAATTTTCTAGATGGTGTAAATTATGGATCTAATGGAGCTGGCATCCTTGATATAACTGGCTCTCTTGCGGTGATTACTGATCATATGCCTCTCATAACTAAAACCTTGTATTATTCCGTATGAATTTTTCGTAATCTTGTATGCTTTGGCAACGCTAACTTTTCATATGATTCTTTTGTGTATGTGAAGGGAGAACTATATACCATGAATATTCAGTTATATAATCACAATATCACGGTTTCACGAATTGCCAAGATCTTGGGAAGCGAGGAAGTTGCTAGGAAGTACTTAAGCCAATGCATCTACGTGTCTGATATGGGTCATAACGACTACCTCAACAATTATTTCTTGGACGGCTACAATAGCAGCAAGCTATATACTCCTCGAAGAATATGCTCAACTTCTCATTGAAACTTATGAAACTCAGCTGGAGGTCAGCCCTACTTAATGTCTCTTGTAAAACAACAATTAATGTTTGACGTGGTTGGAAACTAACAAAGGCCCCCACTTCATTCCGTTTTTTTTTCCCTTGCTGCCAGAAACTGTATTGCTCAGGAGCAAGAAAGATAGCCGATAAAACTTGTAATGAATAATGCATATCCATTATTATATGGGGTAAAGTCCAACTATGTTTTGACTTCCATTGAATAACCGATAAAACTTGTGAGAATACGTGTCCGCCCTATAATATGAAATTTAAAATTAAATTAATAAAAAAAACAAAAAGAAAAGAAATGAAAATATAGCTTAACCCACTGAAGATGTACATATACTTAAATATGCTCTTAAAATGTGATCGTTAAGAATGTGATATTTGTATTCGATGAAAAACAAAAATATGCTCACTAGGAATGCAAACCAATTTGCTATTATACCATGACACTTAAACAATATCTAAATTAATTAGTTGTGGATCCGTCTATGTCATCAGGTTTTTTTTAATAATTTTCAGGTACTAAAACTATATTTTTTTAAAAGAAAAAAAACTTTTGTAATTTGAATTATAGATCTAACTAGGTCAAATAAGTTATTTTTATTTTAATGAGACAATAAAAAATAGTCAATAATAATAAATGGATCAAATTAAAAGAATATGACCACAAAAAACCTGAAAAATTTTTCTTTTAAAAAAGGGATATCGAATATGAGATTATGATAGCTTATAAACCTTTTTTTTATAACAAACAAACAAAAAAAGGGTTGATGGGAAAAATTAAAAATTAAAAAAATTCAAATGAAAAAAGAGAAAAATTAAAATGGAATTAACATGATAAACCTAAGATCCAAGTCCTAAACCCCATTAGATTTTAGAATTGTTTTTTTTTTCTTAATTTTAAAGGATAATTTTCATCTAAACACGTAATTTTCTTTTTTCCAAAAAACAATAAGGATGGTGTGTGGACTTGAAATTATACAAAAAACTCTATTTTTGTTTTTTAAAAAAAGTTTGATAACAAAAAGAGGGTTTTATATCTCAAGTCAAATAAGAAAAAAAAACTTAGAAAAGAAAAAGAAAAAAATGAAACAATATTTTTTTAATTTTAAGGGGTTGAAAGCACATCAACTTTTTTAAAAATAAAATAAAATAGGCCATACACTAAATTAAATAATATTCTAATTAGAAAACACCATAAAAAATACAAAAGATTTGTTTAAATTTTACTAAAAAAGCTAACAAAAAATCAACAGAAAAATAAAATCGAAAGATGAAATCAGAAAGAAAAAAAAAAAAAAAGACAAAACAAAACCAATGAACCCAAAAAAAAAAGAGGCACTAGCATACAAGAACCTGAACACGCTAGCATTGGCTGACTTAATTTTATTTTTCAAAAAGAACAAAAGAATAAAATTAAAGGAGGTGCATTTTTTTTGTAAGCATGAAAATTAAATTACATAAAAATAAAATTAAAATAATTTCAATGCCCCGAATCAATCCTAGTTAGCATGGTAAACCTGCGATGTCAAGGATGAATCGAATAGAAAAAATACTTAAAATAAAAAAGGAGTAATTAAAAAAATGAGAACTATAGTTTAAAATAAATAGAAAATAAGAGGACACCTTTGAATTTTACCAATGGATGAGACTGAAAAGAAAAATGCAAAAAAAAAAAAGATTTAAAATAAATAAAGAGCATGATAACTATAATTGAAATACAAACAAATAGAAGGACTCCTTTTAAATATGGTTGGGTCAATGCGAATCTCCAGAATATGAGAAAGAAAAGAGAAGGGGAAAAAAAAGTCTATAACCGTCTAACTGCTGCGAACCACCATGGATGTGTTACCTCATTAGAAACTCCTTCACTCGGTAGTTCTACGTCACGGTGGTCAATCATTTTTGGCTAACAGAGGAGGACACACATGCCATTTGAACGCGACTATCCTCCCTTACATGTACTAGTGCGTAATTTTCAAGTGATAGCTTTTTTAAAATTATTTTTAATACACAAAAAAGACCAAACTAACCATCATTCACATTGGTCATTACAAAAAAAAAATACAAGGTAAAAAGTCCAATGAATCCCTCGATGATAGTTTTAAAAATTTTGGTTCAAAGGGTAGTGGAGTAATTTTATTGTGCATGGTAATTGAAAATGATTAAAATAAAAAAACTCTTCCATATAAGTTATTTTTTATTTGACTTTAAGGGTAATACAATCATTTAATTATTTATTTTTAAAATGTAAAGACCAATATGTCCCTATATAAATAAATAATGACCATTGAGTCCTTATAAAATGACCATCCTCAATAACAAGTTCAACATATTTTATTCGAAAGGAAAAAATGATAAAAACATTATTCTAGTAAATAATGTTTTCACTTACATGCTGTTTTTCGATTTTAGTTTTGGTTAATTGATTATAAGATATTTATTTTTTTAGTATAAACATTCATATTAACATGTATTAAAAAATAATATATTCAAATACATAAAATAATAAATTTAACTTTATAAAATTATAACTATCAAATGAAATAGTATATTAAATTATTTTAGTACTAGATTAAATTCTCCAAGTTTAAATCATATCAAATACATGTATATTAATTTCCATAAATCATTTTTTTATTATTAATAATTAAAGTTAAATATTAGCTAGTCAATTTAATATAGAAAATATATGTATCTAACAAAAGAAAATTGATTTTTTGGCATATTTCATTTTGAAAAACTTTATGGTAGTCAAGTTGTAACAAATGACATTCTATTAATTAATCAATGAATTTTTTTTTTAAGAAAGAGATGGATACAAGTGAGAGAGAATAAAATTCACAACTCACCAAAAATATCTTCAACTAATATTTCTATAAAGTGGATCACAATAAATAATTAATATTATATCACTAATTACAACTTGATCACCATAAAAGTTTTCATTCAATTCCTCTCAGTTTAGAAGGAAATAGCAGTAAACAAATACTTAGCAAAATTCTTAAAATATTTATGTTATTATTAATAAAATTAAATATAAGCTAGTCAATTTAATATAAAAAATATATGTATCTAATTAAGAAAAATATATTTAATTAAGGAAAATTTTAAAAGGAAATGGTATTAAAATAACACTTGGCATATCAAATTCCCCCCCTGACAATCTTTAAAATATCCATAGCAAAGCCCTCTAATCAAATTAACTTGGATTTTTTTTCAGTAAATACTCCATTAATATTACCATCAACAAATTACTTGTAAACAAATAGCTAAAAAAATTGTTTCCAATATCAACATTCAAAAAAAAAAAAAAGAATTAAATTCTATATCCAAAAAATATATTTTTGAATCATGTATTTTATATACAATGTATTCCAAACATATAAACATGTCCATACTTTTTAGTCAAATATTTCTGAGATCTATATTCTTTTTTTTAAAAAAAAAACTAACCCAAAAATTATACATCAAAATATTTTAACACCTAACAAACCATTAACCAACCTCACATACAAACCATAAATCTTTTTCCATCCTCGCCTATCATCCATAAAACATCAATTAAGTTAGTTTTTTTTTTAAATAAAAAATAAAAGATATAAAAAATCCAATGTATTCTTACACTTCTTCTCTTTCTTTCTCATATCTTGGTTGGCTATCTCTCACTCTCTATAGCTGGGTTTCACTTTGCATCAGTTTTATTCGGTTTCATTATTGAAATGCCTTAGCAATGATGGCTTGGTTGGGCTTAGCAGGGAGCCAATGGTCATTTGGTGGTGCATCTTGGCATAAGATTGAGCTTCCTTGCAAGATTTAACGAGCCTTTTTTAGATTGGTTAGCTGGGAGCCAGTGGTCATTAAATACACGCCCCACTTGCCATCTCCTTGCCTGGTTTCTGGTGTGGTTAATTTTTGCGTTTCTTGCAGGGGCTTGGAGTTGTTTTCATCTTCGATTGGTCTTCTTAATTCGTTGCACGAAAAAATAATAACATAGAGGAAGTTTTACAACATTTCATAGTTTGGTTCATAGTTATTAAACCCAGCCCGGGAGTTGATCCAATCAAGGGGCCGAGTCCCGGGTTTCATGGGTCAACCCGGGTCAACTCGGGTCGACCTGATGAATCAACCCGGAAAAATTTTTAAAAAATAAAGTTTTAATATTTCATATGAAAAAATCCATGTAAATATAGGTTATACATATTGTAAATAATGAAGTTTAAAAAAATATTTTAAAAAGTTTTTTATCCTATATTAAAAAGATATTATGTTAAGCTTTTAAGTTGAAGTATTTAAATCAAAAAAGTTTTTTATCCCACATTGAAAAAACATAACTTTTTTCTTGGAAACATAGAGTATATAAACTAATAGGTTTCAAATTCCAAATTGAAAAAACATAACTTCTTTCATAGGAGCATAGAGTATATATACGAAAGAGTTTCAAATCTCACATTGAGAAGATACTATGTTATCCTTTTAAGTTGAAGTATTTAAACCAAAAGGTTTTTTTATCCCACATTGAAAAAACATGATTTTTTTTATTGGGAACATAGAGTATATATACGAAAGAGCTTCAAATCCCAATTGAAAATATATTATGTTATCCTTTTAAGTTGAAGTATTTAAACCAAAAGATTTTTTATCCCACATTGAAAAAACATGATTTTTTTCTTAGAAACATAGAGTATATATACTAATGAGTTTCAAATCTCACATTGAAAAAATATCATTTTTTTCATGGGAGCATAGAGTATATATACGAAAGGGTTTCAAATTTCACATTGAAAAGATACTATGTTATCCTTTTAAGTTGAAATATTTAAACCAAAAGGTTTTTTATCCCACATTGAAGAAACATGATTTTTTTCTTGGGAACATAGAGTATATATACAAAAAGGCTTCAAATCTCACATTGAAAAGATACTATGTTATCTTTTTAAGTTGAAGTATTTAAATGAAAATGTTTTTTTATCCCACATTGAAAAAATATGACTTTTTTCTTGGGAACATAGAGTATATATATACTAATATGTTTCAAATCCCACATTTGAAAAAAAATAATAAAAAAACAAGGTTTTATCCGAGTTTGGCCAGGTCATCCGGGTTTAGTCGGGCTGTTGCCACAGCCAGTCTTTTATTAAACTTGAACTGGTCCAGCCATCGAGTCGACCGGATCCCGGATCAACCTGCCGGGCCAAGCCGAGTTTAATAACACTGGTTTGGTTAAATGTTTTATGTCTTTCTTTGACAAAAAAAAAAAAAACACAATCTTAAAAAATAACAGAAAGTGAAAAGAAACGAGATGCTAGGCTGAATAAACATAGCCACGTGCATCATATTTTAGATTTTAATAAAAACTATCCTTTTTAGTTTGTATTTTCCTTTAACTATCCAGAAATGGAAAACTACAAGACAAATGGGATAAGAAATCAAGTAGTGACAAAAGAGATAAAGAAGAGCAGTGAAGCAGTGACAAACCATTTCTTTTTACATGTGGGTTTTCTAATTGTTTTTTTTCCCCCCTTTCTGTGGACACGAGGCAAAACTCACACAAGATATTGTGAAAATTAAGGTTCTGGAAAAGCTGAACCGCACAATGCTGCATGCGCCCTCCTATTTAGGTGGAGTTGATGCTCAGGGAAAAGACAATAACAGCAGGATACAAGACAGGCCTGAAGAATAAAATAGCAAGTAATTGCCAAGATTGTTGGAGCTTTCTAAAAAGATTTCAGAGATATAAATATGTGGCCGTCAATTCGTTTCCACGTCATAAATGTGGGCACCGGCGGCGCCTTATCGCGCTATATGTGATTGATAAACGCCACCTACAATTATGCGTATACAGCCAATGAATAAAATTTCTTTTAAAAAATAAAAAAAAATATTACATTCCACAGCCCTTTTTCCTTTGTATTGAACACCTTTTTTTTTTTTCGAATTATAATTTTAGTAGTGTTTTTGCAGCGTAGCTAGACGTCGTAGCTCTGATATATAATTAATTTACTTTGTGATTTCTTGCTCTCTTTTTTTTTTAATCTAAGTTAATATCAATAATTAGTAATTAATGAAGCATTTCAGCTGTATTACCATGCTGATTTGAACTGATGAAGTTATTTGATCTTTTCTTATACTAATAAGATATTATTTGAACTGATGAAGTTATATTATATATATATATATATATATATATATATTTTATCTTTTTCTGAAATTGTTAAAAAGGATTTGATCTTTTCAAGGTATAAAAACTAAGTATTGCTATACAAGAGATCTACTGGTTAATAGATTGATATTTATATAAATTAATTAATATCGAGTTATTAATTGTGAATACATAATATATAACCAAGAAATATTGATAATATCTTGAAAGAAAAAAATAAATTTATTAAATACTAATAGTAGTTTGTAATGGGGACTGTGGTCACCATGCATGTATGCAAACCATTTTATCACATTATAAAATGCACTAATGAGAGTTTATAATTATACCACATAACAACCATTTAAAAAAAAAAATTCATGTTTTTACCTGTCTCTTTTATTTGCTTAAGTCGTACATTAACTTTTGGAAGATGAATTTTATAAAAAAAATTGATTTTCAAAAAAATAAATTACTTTTTAACATTTGATTGGGTAATAAAAATAAACAAGAAAAAAGAAGATTCTAGTTATGAATTTTTTTAAAACTATCAACTTTATTTCAACTATTATTTATTGATGAAAAATATATTATTTTTTTGGTATTGCAATGAATAATTAATTAAAAATAATATTTTTATATAATGTTTTGCTACACATTCATCAACAGAAAATAGCAAAACAACGACGGAATATTCTATTAGTATTTAAAGCTTGATTCTGTATAATTGTGTTTTTAATTAAAAATACACAAACATTTTTATTTGGGATGTGTTCATATGCACATACAAAAACAATTTTTTGTATTTTTATTTTTTATAACATTAATTTTATAATTTTTTTGTATAAAAGGACAAGCATAAAAAATAACCCATAAAAAAAGGGTCGAATCAAGGCATAAAGGCCTAAACCATAAACTCATCTGACCTTTTTTATTGTCAATATAGGAACTTAATCATTATATTATGACTTATTAATTTAAAAGAAGCTGGAATTGAATGCCATATAGTTGTGTTGAATTCAATCTACATTTTAACTATATAATAAATCTTATTTCTTGCTTGGTTAATCAAAAGGATACTCAGGATCCACACACAACAATAATAAAACTAAAACATTTAATGGAAATTAGATTTTAGCAACTAATAAATCTGAACTTTAGTTGGACTGCATGCTTTATTTATAACTCATGCCAAATATTAATTGCAAATTGAATGCAAACTCTCCCCTAAAGAAATTGTGAAACCATCATCCAAAATATAAGATACAATAATTTTTTTAATCATTAATTTGAGAAACATTTTCAATTTGTTGTTATTAATCCAAAGGTCCTCTCTACCGTCAATGGAACCAAAGTAAATGGAACAAAAGTTAATGGAACATTATTATTAATTCATTTACAAACTCTTCACGAAAAACTAGTCATGTTGGGTTAGTGCCTGAACTTTCATTAGCTTGGTTTCGCTAATCTGTAGAGACCTCAGCTACTTCAGAAAAGCCACCCATCTTCTACATCATAAGCCTTGGTAAAATTACTGCCATCTGAAAACTCATAATCACACATGAAATCAATGCCAGAACTAGTAAGCTATTTGTCTTTAAATCTATATCATTTGAAAAAAATAAAAAAAAATACCACTTTTATAATTAGGTTTTAAACATATTATTGACATCTAAACTAATTCGTTTTCAAAAAGTTACTTTCTTGTTTCTATAAATTTCTTGTGACAATTATTTAAGATAAAAAAAAATGAAAGAATTAGTTAAGCATTTAATTTCAAATTTTATGTATTTAGTATTATTGGCATACTATTTTAAAAAAATGATATGATTTTAGAGGTGCATTTATAGAAAATCGAAACATTTACGAGATTAATTTAAATTAAGATATAAGTTTTTTTTATAGAATTAGTAACCTATTTTCCTAAAATAAAAAAAAGGGTTAAAAAGATGCATTAAATAGTGATATAGCAACAATTGAAAAATATGTGGGGGGTGCAATAATGATTAATTATTAAAAAAATTTATTATTTAACCCTCTCTCAACAACATTCTCAAGACATGAGAACTCCAAAAAAACAAAACCGGAGTTCGACCACCATGCTATATTTATGAAATTCTGCACACAAAAATCGTCGACCCTTCATGTGGGCGTCAAGTCCTTTTCGCGTTAATAATGATTGATGAGTACGTTCCAAGATATTTCAGTATGGTGTGTTTCATGAGGGCCCCGACGCCTTATAAATGATTGATAAACGCCACTTATAATTATGCGTCTACAGCCAATGAATAAAATTTCTCTTAAGAAATAATAATAAAAATATCAAATTCCATGGCCCATTCTCCTTTGTATTGATCGCTTTATATTTTATATTTTTATTTTTTTCGAATTATGATTTTGGTTGTGATCGTAGTGTAGCAAGACGTCGACATCGTAGCTCTAATATAAGGATAATATACAATTAATAGTGATGACGTTACAAGTTACAAAAATTACAGGATGAATTATTCCTAAAAAATTTTGTACATCATTCACAATCAAAATGTGTTCTTCGATCTTCCTTTAAGACTACATTGACTCTTTCTTTAATGAATCTCTCCAGGGGATGTGAATCTCTTTCAACTAAATGTCTGCATAAAATCCTCTAGTCAACATTAGGAATATTTGTGTAAAAAACAACACTAATAAAAGTATTAATGAGCTTTTATGAAGACAGAGAAGAGAAAAGGGAAAAATATATAGAATGAAAGAAGAAGAAGCAGAGAAGTTGTTTTTGTCCCAGAGTATAAGGTTTTCGAACCCTTTTCTGCATATTCCTGCCCTCATTTATATTACCTGACTTACCTTGTTTCATGCAACGTAGAAGGGGTAGAAAAGTAATCTCGTATGAGTAAGACAATATTATCTTATTGCTCGTACCATCATATCTAATTAATGTAAGCATGGATTGCTTGTTCGTATTTAATAGGATTATGATGGACATCATAATTATTAACCCAGACTCAGGGTATGGGAGGTTTAGTGTGGAATGACCCTTCAGTCGCGTACTCAATCATAGGGACTTTTGGTTCAACATACACCCGGAGCCCAAGAGGAGTCGGGTTCAGCTTGTAACTGCACCCAAGAATGGTTAGGGATGACCGTGCCACAGCCCAATATGGAGTTGGGTGTGGTCGCGTCCTTAACCCAACATAGGTTTGGGCATGGACACGTCCAAGCTCAACATGGAATTAGGCGCGGGTGAGTTCCTTGCCCCACGTGGGGTTGGGCGAGAACGTGTTCAGGCCCAACATAGAGTGGGGTGCAGGTGCGTCCCTAGCCCAACATGGGGTTGGGAGCAGACGCGCCCTTGCCCAATCATGGGGTTGGGCGTAGACGCATCTAGGCTCAACATAAAGTTAGGCGCAAGCGCGTCCCTGGCCTAACGTGAGGTTGGGTGCGGACATGCCCCTACCCAACTTAGAGTTGGACGTAGAGAAAGACATAATATCATTTTGGGTTGTGACTTTCGTGTGTTGGCTTTTAAATGGGGTTGGTTTATAGAAATCATGACCCATCAGTAGCCCCTTAAGTCTGCTCATTTTTGGAGAAATGTGGATACTTAAGGCTAAAAAGATTTTTTACTAACCTTAGTTGAGTCTAATCCTAATTAGGATGTCCTTTATATTCCCCCTTTCATGACATTACTAGTAGGGATTGTGTTCTCGGAGAGTTTGTAGTTTGAATCTTTAAGATGTATTCCCAGTCCTTTTTTTTAGAAGCATTGGACAATCACTACTGCCCTGGAGAAGTAGGTCCTAGACACCACAGGAGTGTATAACCCTGCTTGGACCAGTAAGAGGTGTTGTTGTAGGAGGGCTGGTTTTAGCACTACTTGATGTCGTAGAAGTTGATACCTATGCTATCCAGGAGAGATGTAAATCATAGACCACACATAGGGTGTGTAACCTGGAGTGGATAGACGGTGTAAGCCTGATAAGGCTGTCCTAACACTCTTAAATGTTATAGAGACTGGTCTCATGCTGTCTAGGAAAGATATGGGTTCTAGACCGCACACATGGGTATATAGCCTATTTGGACAGACATGATGAACTTAATAAGGTCGCTCTAGTACGTTTACTTCTAACTAAAATGGCTAGATAGAAGGAATGGAAGGGGCGTTGAAAGTCGTCCTGAAGAGTGAAACATTGATCCCTTACTACTGCCTCGAAAAAGTGGGTCCCAAACACCACAGAGGTGTGTAACCCCGATTGATTACAGTAGAGGTTGATGCTCACTTAGAACTTCACTATCGTCCTGGAGAAGCGGGTCTCGGATGCCACAAGGGTGTGGATTGGATCAGTAAGAAGTATTTCTAAGGAACGTAAAAAGTAAGTGATAAAAATATGCATTATTTATTTATGTATTCAATAAGGATATAACTTAAAGTGGTCTGAGTGCCATGCATGAGGGAGATCAGAGCCTTGTAGGTCTTGTAGGTGATTGACTAGTAGGGTCTTCTTGCCCTTTAGAGAGGTGTTTGCACATTTTCTTGAGGCTTCTTGTTTCCCCCTCATTGCAGCTACCCCTTTGACTGTTGGGAACTTCATGGTCAAATACTTGGTGCTGACCACTGCACTGATATGATAGAGCAATGGGCTCCCAATGATGGCGTTGTATGGGAGATGGGTGTTAATGACTATCACATCCGGATATCGCGGCGACCGATTAAAATTTTTTCACGAGATTGGAAAAGAACAGATATCTGGTATCTTGTTCTTTTAGGGGAAAAGGTCTTGTTCAAGGAGTCGCCACCTAGTATTATGGTCATTAGAAACCTTAACTGGTTAACAGAGATTCTATGGTACGAGACTGGTTACGCGAAAGAAAAGATATTATCACCCCTTAAGCGTCCTCCCTGAGGCAAACTGCATTACTGGTTTTGCCTTAAATTGGTAAAGGTTTATTTTTGTTCCATTCTTATGGTCATCCTATAATATTCTCGACTCTCGCGTCAGTGAATATTCACCTATGAATATTTCCAGCTCCGACGTTAGTAAATATTATGCAACCCACTAAGTACGGTATTCCTGACTCTAGCACCAATGAATAAATCCATAAAATTTATATTACAAGAAAAACTATTATATACATATATTGTTGTTTTTTTATTTTTATGATGCGGTAAAAAAAAAGAAAAAAAAAGCATTGTTGCATGCATGCGTGAGTAATTCACACATGCATGTAACAGTAACAAACTAACTAATCTAGCAAAATAGAAAGAAGAAGAAGTTACCTGGTTGCTGTAAGCCAAGGGCGATGGTGATCTAGGCGTGAGGCTGCTGGCCGGAAAGGAACTCTCTCCTTTGTTTCTTCTCATCTTGTGTCACTCCTACTCTCCTTTGTGTTTTTGTGTTTTTGTGTTTTTTTCCTCTCTCTACTGAGAAGAGAAGGTTGTTGCTGTTAAGGCTGGTGCATGCTTACGGTGCACAATGTTGGCTACTGGATGTTGATGCAGCTAGAGAAGGCGTATAGTGCAGTTTGCTGGATGTTGCTGTACTGCTGCTAGAGCTCATGATGGCGCAATGACAGTAGGGGAGCTGCTATTTTCAGCTGGGATGATAAAAACTCCACCGTTAAGTAACCAAACCTTACTGTTGCTACTGAGAGGGGTTGTTGTTGTTGTCGGTTTCGTTGGTCTTGAGGGAGGGTGGTGTACTATGGTGGAAGAGAAGAATGAGAGGCCATGGGGGGCAGTGTGTGGAGGTCGAGAAGGGTGAGTGAGGGAGGCTTGCCTTCTTATTTACGAGTGCTGCTGGAGGCGAAGGCTGAAAGTAACACCGACTGTGGACAACGCCTTTTTGCTCCTGCTCCTCTCTCTCTCTCTCTCTTTGCTTGATCTTTCTCTCGTCTTCCTCTGTTTTTTTTTTCATTTTTGGTTATATCTCCAAGTTAATTCTCTCTTATATTCTCTTTTTTTCTCTCTCTTTTTTTAGGTTTTCCTCTCCTTCTTTTTTGCATACACTGAGATCTATATTTATAGTACAAGAGTCTCATCACGTGTAGAAACAAAGTTTCAATGAAACTCATTCTCTTCTTTGAAGTTTGAATTTGATTAAGAATCAAATTTGAAAGTGGATAACTATTATTATCTTGAAAATATGGATTATCTTAAAGATAAGGATAGAATGACAAAAGCACATTGAAGTCCCTAGTTTTCACATAAGATGACAAATCATACTTTTTATCGAAATAAATCTCTGATCTTTTAATTTTACATTTTAAACCCTGTAAAATTAAATCAAAAGCCAATGGGCTAAAATTGGGTTACAACAATGAGTCTGTTGGATAGTAACACAACAAGGTGCAGTCCCTACAATAACAATCAACTCTACTGCCCCCTTCATAGGCACTGCTGATCTTTCTATCCTGATGAGAGGTGTTGGCACTAAAGCTATTCTAGACGCATTTATGCCTATATTTGTCATGGTCTTTGCTGATAGGATGTTTACTAAGCTACCATCATCAATTAGGATCCTGTGAACCTTATAACCCTCCACGACCGTGGTAAGGCATCTTTATGCGGGTGTTTAATCCCTTGTCCATCAGCAAGGGTAATGTGATGGTTTCATGCTAAGAACTTTCTTGACCCATTGTAACTACCCATTGTAACTAGAACTTGATCTCCTAACCTTGTCCTCTTATTGTTGATGACGCCTATATTGGTTGATAAGCCCCCTAGTATGATAAGGACCTTTGGTAGTGTTGGTCCTTGTTGTCTCACTTCACCTCCCTTCCTGTTCAGAGATGGATCCTTTTTTAAGAACTGTCTGAGGTATCCTTATGCCAAGAGTCTCTCTACCTCTTTTTTTAGAGCATAACAATCCTTAGTGTCATGTCCCTTCTCCCTATGAAACTAGTAGTACTTCTTGGAGAACTTTAGGCTAGGATTAGGCTTTAAGGGAGGAGGATACTGAAGCAAGTTCTGACCTCTCAAAGCCATATAGATCTCTATGTAACTGGTATTTACATGGGGTATAAACCCTTTCGGGCCTGCTAGGATGTTCCCTAAAGGGTTTTTTCTTCTTAACCTCCTATTGTCTGATAGGGGAAAAGTTCATGCTGGAGGGTTTGTTACCGATCCCTCCTCTATAGACCTGAGTAGAGCTTCTACGAGCAGTCAAGGCTTCTTTTACTCTTATGTGACTCTCAATCATATGCTTGGCTCTCAAGAGAGTTCTGTTCTGTAGCGGGTGGAGTTGTTTTCACAATTCTGCACTTCTGACCCCTTTGATCAAAGCCTCACAAGCTATGGGCTCTAGTAGGTCTTCCACCTGAAGCATTTCTTTATTAAATCTCCTCAGATATGCCTAGGTGGACTCTTTCTCGCTTTGGGTAATTCCAAATAGTTCAATGGAGCTTCTCTTCGTGAGGATGCTAGTACTGAAACGTGCTCCCAACTTAGTATATAGATCCTGAAAGCTTAGGATCAACCCCGACTTCAAGTTGTTGTACCATGTCCTCATGTTCCCTCTGAAGGTAGTGGGTAATATCTTGCACATGATGTTATTGTCATGGATGACCAGCTCAAGGCTCCCCTTTATATTCTGGATATGCTCTCGGGGATCTGTAAGTCCATCGTAACTATCTAGGTTCATCTTCGCTGATAGATATTCCTTAGGCACCTTGGCTTCTAGAACTCTTTTGGACTTGAGAAGCCTTCCACCTCATACTGGAGGGCAAGTTGGTGATTCTGTGAGTTCTTCTCGGCCTTTCTTCTAGGTTGTTCCCGGTGTGAACCAGATGAACTGGATGAATTTGGCATGGAACAACGGGAGTGATGACTCTCTTATCTCCCACGGTGGCTAGTTTGAACTTTACGGGAATGTTCACTTCTTAGTGGTACTGTGGGATGATGTGAACGTTCTCGAGTTGGGCTACGAGAACAACATCTGGGTGGTTCCTTCTCATTCTGCTCAAATCCCTCTGCATAGCTGAGGCGTCTCCAGGCTACAGGGGTTCTCTGTGGCTGAGGTTGTAAGACATATGTTGGGACATCATGAGCTGGTTGAGGATGAACAGTGAGTTGTCCTCTCAATCTAATGACCTATTTATAGAGCAAACATACATGCTCAACCATCTTATCAATCTGAGGTTGGGCAGACGAATGTTGGCTTTTATGATACGCCCTGATTGTATAGATCTGCCATGGTGGTGTAATAAATGGAACCGTATGTCAAATCTTACTTTCTTGTTGGAGAAGTAAATAGCTTTTTGTAAGGGTCCCATAAACGACGCCAACTGATGATGTTATAAAAATCACAGGGAATATTCTGGGATGAATTATTCATAGAAATTCTTGCACATCATTCACAGTGTGTTCTATGATCTTCCCTTCAAGAATGCATTGACTTTTTCTTTAATGGATCTTCTCAGGAGGTGTGAATCTCTTCCTGAATAAATACCTACACAAAGTCCCCTAGGGTGTTGATAGGGGACCCTCCGAAGATCAAGTCAGTACTATGAATATTTGTGTAAAAAACAATATTAATAAAGATATTAATGAGCTTTTATGAAGACATAGAAGAGGAAGAGAAAGAAAATGTAGAATTAAAGAAGAAGAAGCAGAGAAAGACATAATCTCATTTTAGATTATGACTTTCATGTGTTGGCTTTTAAATAGGGTTGGTTTATAGAAATCATGATCCGTCAAATATACTTAGTGATTTTTTTTCTTTTTTTATCATACTTAATACCAAATTATTAGTCTGCACTATGTTACGAATCAGATGAATCTTTTCTTGAATGTAATAAAAAAAAACATTTAGATGTTTCTAATGTGTTTTTTTATGTAGTGGAAAAAAAATTTAAACTGTGTAAAGATTAATTCGATATGATCCAGTTAATTTTACGAGTACAAAAACAACCGGAATATAATTCTTGGAAATATGGAGAATTAATGTCTTCAATATGGAAATTAAATAGAAATGGAAAACTGCATGGCAAATGGGATAAGAAATTAAGCAGTGCCAAAGATATTTTAATACGCGAATATTCTAAAACATGGAGATCCTAATATGTGGCCCCCAGCGCCTTATCGCGCTGTAAGTGATTGATAAACGCCACTTATAATAATGCGTCCACAGCCAATGAATAAAATTTCTCTTAAAAATAGCCCTTTTTCCTTTGTATTGAACGCCTTATATTATTTTTTTTCGAATTAAGATTTTGGTAGTGTGTTCGCAGTGTAGCAAGACGTCGTAGCTCTAATGTGCAATGAATATACTGATTGATTTAAAGCTTGATTTTATCGGTGTTCCTGATTCCATCAAAAGTACACTTACTAACATAATAACAAATGAGAAATATCATCCAAATATATATATATATTGTAGGTAATTTTTATTTCATTGTTAATATAATTATTGATTAATGTACAATGAAAAAAATGATCAGTATGTAAATCCATCAATGATTATAATAAATCCACAAATACAAAAAAACACAAATCTATTTTTCTTATTTTTGAGACATACAAAAATTGATTTTGATTTTTATATTTGTTTTTGTTAAAAATACACAAACATTTTTATTTAGGATGTGGTCATATGCACATACAAAACCACATTTTTGTTTTTTTAATTTTCTTTAATTTTTTTGTATAAAAGGGTAACCATAAATAAATATCCCATAAAAAAAGTTCAAAACAAGATATAAAGGCCTAAACCAGAAGCCTATCTGACCTTTTTTTATTGTTAATATAGGAACTTAATCATTATATTATGACTTATTAATTTAGAAGAAGCTGGAATTGAATGTCATATGGTTCTATTTAATTTAATCTGCATTTTAATTATTTAATAAATCTCATTCCTTGCTTGGTTAATCAAAAGGACACTCAGATCCGCACACCCCAATAATAAGAACTGAAACTTCTAATAGAAATTAGATTTTAGCAACCAATAAATTTGAATTTTAGTTGTACTGCTTTATTTATAGCTATTGCCAAATATCAATTGCAAATTGAATGCTAAATCTCTCCAAAATTTTTTTTGTTAAACCATCATTCAAAATATTAAATTAACAAACACAATATTTAAACCAACACCATAAAAAAAATTCTCAATATACTCGTTTAATATAACTTGTATATTTTCAATATGCGAGGTCAATGATATGACAATATTGTTAATAATATACATGGTGCATAGAACAAATTATAAGCTCTATTTTTTAGATTGCCGTTGCGCATGTTATATATATTATTTTGTCCACTCATTTAACTCCATCAAAGAGATGTGGGGCTATTTTCATGAACCCTTTTTATAGAACATAGCCAAAGGTTGTCTAGTATAGTCTAAGATGTATTCTTGTGCATAGAAGCTATGACTTTCATTTTAATACTTTGTAAACAAAGTGCAATATAACCATAGAATATGTTTAAAAATGTATCAAGTTAATTTTGAAAGTGAAATATTAGAACTTTAGAAAACATTTTTAAAATCAAGTGTTTAGATATTTACATTATTTTAGATGATGTTACTCAATACAAAAATATTTTTGAAAAATAAAAAAGGAAAAAAACCACTTGGAAGGATGTATCTAGTTGGCTATTTGAAGAAAGTGTAATTGCCTATTCAATTACTGATCTTGATTCTTAAGAGAAGTTTGAAAAGGTAAAGCAATAACAATTTTTATTGATCATAGAAATCAAAAAGAAAAATCGTTCAAAATTATTGCATTAAGAAAGCTAAAAAGGACTAATATGCCTGCTAGGAAAGAAGATTGATCTTCTTGGTTTTTTATACTTCTACTTTGATTTTTTTTTAATTTTTAATTTTTATCCTCAATTCTTTATAAAAGTTTTTTTTTTTAATTTGAACCTTTAATTCATATGCATACATGCATGCATACAAAATTGATTAAAGTGAGTAGAGAGAGAATAAAAATTACTCATTTGATATCAAGAGAATGTATGAAATGTATGAGATAATTGATGTTAGAAGGAGAAAGGAAACTCCAAAGAAACCACACAATTCTAACTGTTAGGAGGAAATACTATAAGGATACTTACTGTTACGTTGAATTAAAAAAATAATATCTGTAAGGCACTGTAAACTAATTAGATTGAAAAAATCACGTGGCTTACAATAGAACAACAGATTTACAAGCTGATAGCTAGATCTCCACTCTATAAATAGGCATGGTTCGTTCTACTTCAAAGCACTCGATCTTCCCTAGCTACGCACTTCTTCCTTCTTTCTATATTTGCTGTTTTTGTTTCCTTCTTTCATTTTATTTGTCAATGGAAAGTGGGCTTAAGGCATTGTGGGTGTTGTCTGTGGTGTTGCTTGTGTCAAACTGGCAACACTGGACTTATGGAAAGCCTCAAGTTCCTTGCTACTTCGTCTTCGGAGATTCCCTCTTTGATAACGGAAACAATAACTACCTTAGCACTCCAGCTAAAGTTAATTACCTTCCTTATGGGATCGACTTTGATACTGGGGCTTCAGGAAGGTGCAGCAACGGCCTCAACATAGCTGACACCATTGGTCTGCAGTTTGCTCTCTCCTCCCTCATATTACAAATTAAATATGGTGTTTTAGTTTTCTTTAATGGAAAATAAAAGATAGTTGTGACCGTTTTATTAAATTACAATTAGATAGCTGTGATCATTGTTATTGTTTTTATAATCTATTATGAAGATCTTTATTATTATTATTTTTTGTTTCAGCTGAACAATTAGGTTTCGACAGTTACATCTCGGACTTTGGTGTCGGCAGCTGCACCAATTTTCTAGATGGTGTAAATTATGGGTCGAATGGAGCTGGCATCCTTGATATAACTGGCTATCTTACGGTGATCGCTGATCATATGCCTCTCATAACTAAAACCTTATACTATTCAGTACTATGAATCTTGTATGCTTTGGCAACGCTAACTTTTCATATGATTCTTTTGTGTATGTGAAGGGAGAACTATATACCATGAATATTCAGTTATATAATCACAATATCACGGTTTCACGAATTGCCAAGATCTTGGGAAGCGAGGAAGTTGCTAGGAAGTACTTAAGCCAATGCATCTACGTGTCTGATATGGGTCATAACGACTACCTCAACAATTATTTCTTGGACGCCTACAATAGCAGCAAGCTATATACTCCTGAAGAATATGCTCAACTTCTCATTGAAACTTATGAAACTCAGCTGGAGGTCAGCCCTACTTAATGTCTCTTGTAAAACAGCAATTAATGTTTGACGTGATGGGAAACTAACAAAGACCCCCATTTCATTCTGTTTTTTTTTCCCTTGCTGCCAGAAACTGTATTGCTCAGGAGCAAGAAAGATAGCTGTGTTCGGACTTATTCGGGTAGGATGTATGCCGTCCAACATACAAAAAAATCCCAATGAACTAGATGCATCTTCATGTGCATACAAGCTCAATGATGATGTTCAAATTTTCAACCACAAGCTTCAAAAACTGCTCAGAAAACTTAATAATAGGCATTCTGATGCTGTGTTTACCTACATAAACTCTTACGAAATTGATTCTGATGATCAGACGAATACAGGTACGAATCCCCTCCCTCCCTTGCTCTCTTTCTCTCACGGTTGAAGGCGACTTTTTTGTTACGCCTCTGATGCCCATGTTATTTTTTCTTGCTTGCAGGTTTTACACAAACCCGTAAGAGCTGTTGCGATGTAGAATATGGTTCAGTCCCGTGTAAATCTCTCTCCTTCCCATGTAGCAACAGGAGTGACTATGTGTACTGGGATGGAGCCCATTTTACCGAAGCTAAAGCTTGGGCCTTCGGAAAAAGAGCATATAAACGTCAGTCACCAAAGGACGCGTATCCATATGATATCAGCGAACTAGTTAAGCTGAAGCTTGATGATTCTGATGCTTACGATATCAATCATGCCCAGCTCTGATGGAGAAGACGATTGTCTAATAAGCAGTCAGAGAATAAGATATTGTGACTGTAAGAACAATTGAAAGACATATTTACTGTCTTTCAATAGGCTTTCACAATATAATTCCAAAAAAATTTGCATTTACGCATTCCGGAAGTTGTTATGATTTTAATTAATGAATTCATAATGATGCCTGCTAGAAGGGAATTCGCCTCAAGAAGACAATAACAATTACTTAATTCCATAATCATGTGGATATCATACGTAAAATCCATTCATAGAGAGATTTATTCTTAATGTATGGAAGTCTATTCGGAGATACTCTTGCCATTGAAATCAAAAGAAGGATACATATGAAAGTACATAAACCACAAGAACTTTACTTTTATATTTATATCTGCGAAGTCCCATATGTGAACATGGTAGGCTTATCTTTCTTTGACTCACTTCGGCTTTTTCCCTCTCTACATTACCAATTAAGGTCTCAACAAATTTCTAAACTGATTGCGTGTTGCATGACTTGATTATATTGGGAGTGAGATAAGAGGATTTCAATCCTAATATACATACCCAAATGTATAGATTAAAACTTCTTTCTTTTCATATTTAATATTTAGTTTAGAGTTCTTTTAGCTTTATTTATGATGTTTTTATATTATATAGGCAACCAAAGAGTTGTAATATTCAGTATTAATTATAAATATATTGAGTAATAAAAATTAAAATTAAGGCTCTTATGATTAAGATTTTTTTTCAATAAAAATTAAAATTAAAATCTTATAATATTTGATTCCTATATCGTCTACTTAATGAACGATTGTGCTATAAATGTCTTTTGATTGCAAGAACTTTCACTTCATTTGAATTTATAATACTAGCTAAAGATGAAAAAATTATATGAGAAGTGACTGGTGTTGTATCTCAAAACTCCACCAATCCCTGAACTATTAGTTTTTCAAATGAATAACCATCAACTTTTCATTTTAAAGTTGTTAACTAAGGTTCTCTTCAAACCATATTTATTAAACCTGTCTCATGGATTGACTTAATTAAGAGGATGGATTTGAAGTCACACAGGTAGATCCGGTCTATTGAGAATAAAAATTTAAAAACATTTTGAGGTTTTAATATCCCACATAAAAAAACTAAAAAATATTTTATGTGAATACTTATATATAGCTATTTCATGTGAAAAAATTAAGAAACACTTTATATATATATATATATATATATATATATAGCTATCCCATAAAAAAAATTAAAAAAAATAATCCATGTCTATTCCACATGGAAAAGTAAAGAAACATTTCATTATATATATCACATTAAAAAGTTAAAAACATTCCATGTGGATGTACACTATAAATATAATTATTCCACACGAAAAATAAAAAAGTAAAAAAACATTTCATGAAAATGTAGGATGTAAAAAAGTATATGAGGTTAACTATTCACAAATTAATTTTATATTTTTTGTGTTTATTAAAAAAAAAAAGATTAGGTCTCACTTTGGTTATGCCGGGTCACCTAGATTTCAAGATGACTTAGTAGGCTATCCAGGTTTGATCAAGTTAATTGCAAGCACGGATTTAATCATTTGGAACTTAACCAAGGCCCCGGATCTTGAGTTAACACACTGAGGTGGGCTGAGTTTTATATTTATGCTCCAAACCAATGAAGTCGGATTCATAAATGAAATAAAATTTATTTATTTATTATAAAAGTAAAGATTTATTGAAGATGTGCAATAACCAGGAAGATGGTGGCAAGGACTGAAAATAGAAAATGTAGTTTATGATCAGTATATATAATCAGAATTTTGACCATTTAAGGAAAGTAAACCTTTTTTAGTCTTGTGACAGTAAAAGAGGCACAATAGAAACAGCACTCGAGACTAACAAATTAAACAGGGGTTTAAAATCAAGTATGACATTCTTTAAACTTCTATAAAAGAATCCATGACAATATAAAATGATATATGAAATTTATAAAAACATATAAATGATAGAAAAATGTGGAGGGAAAGAGATGGTATGAGAATATATGGTTGGTCGTGGAATGGACTGCCTTGTAATCGGTTGTTCAATTTCTTTTTCTCAACTCTAAATCTCAACATATAAAACTATATAATGGTACTTGGGAGGATAAAAAATAAAAATAAAAAAATATATTGTTCATATAAACAATGGAATGAATAACGCATATCCATGATGTTTTAGTATTGAAATTATATTTTTGAAAAAAACAAATTCTGCAATTTGAATTCTAAATCTAACAAAAAAATTTATCAAATTAATTATAAACACTGGTTAAATAAGATGTTGTTATTTTAATGAGACAATAAAAAATAGATAATGATATCAAATTTATCAAATTAAAAAAATATGATCACAAAACACCCAAGAATTTTTTTTTAAAATAATCGATATGATATGAGATTGTGACAAACCTTTTTTTTATAACAAACAAACAAAAAAAGTTGTTGGGCAAAATTAAAAATAAGAAAATTTCTTTGAAAAAAGAGAAAAAGTAAAATGGAATTAACATGCTAAATCTAAAATCCAAGTTCTGAACTCCATTTGATTTTAGAAAGTTTTTTATTTTAAAAGTTATTTTTCATCTAAACATGTAATTTTTTTTTCAAAAAAAATAAGGATGGTGTATGGACTTGAAATTAAAAAAAAAACCTCTATTTTTGTTTTTTAAAAAAGTTAGATAACAAAATGAGGGTTTTATATATCAAGTCAAAGAAGAAAAAAAAACTTAAAAAGAAAAGGCAAAAAATGAAACAATTAGTTTTTTAAAAATTTTAAGGGGTTGAAAACACATCAAAAAATTTTAAAAGTAAAATAAAATAGGCCATACACTAAATTAAATAATATTCTAATTAGAAAACACTATAAAATACAAAAGAATTGTTTAAATTTACTGAAAAAGTTAACAAAAAATAAAAATGAAAGATAAAATTGAAAGGGAAAAATACAAAAGTGACAAAACAAAACCAATGAACCCAAAAAAAAAGAGGCATGAGCATATAAGAACCTAAACACGCTAGTGTTGGCTGACTTAATTTTATTTTTCAAAAAAAACAAAACAATAAAATTAAAGAAGGTGCATTTTTTTTTGTTAGCATGAAAATTAAATTACATAAAAATAAAATAAATAAAAATAAAATGATTTCAAAGCCCGGAACCAATCCTAGTTAGCATTGTAAACCTGTGATGTCAATGGATGAATCGAATAGAAAAATAAAAATAGAAAAAGAACTTGAAATAAAAAGGAATAATTAAAAGAATAAGAACTATAATTTAAAATAAATTGAAAATAAGAGGACACCTTTGAATTTTGCCAATGGATGAAACTGAAAAGAAAAATACAAAAAAAAACAACAAATAAAGAGAAATTAAGAGAATGATGACTATAATAAAAATAAAAATAAAATAGAATGACTCCTTTTAAATACAGTTGGGTCAATGTGAATCTCAAGGATATGAGAAACAAAAGAGAGGAGGAAAGAAAAAATCCCTCAACCACCCAACCGCTACAAACCACCATGGATGTGTCACCTCATTAGAAATTCCTCCACTCGATAATTCTACAGTCACGGTGGTCCACCATTTTTGGCTGACAGAGGAGATCACACACGCCATTTGAACGCGACTACCCTCCCTCACACACACTAGTGCGTGATTTTCATGTGATAGCTTTTTTAAAATTATTTTTAATACACAGAAAAGACCAAACTAACCATCATTCACATTAGTCATTGTAAAAAAAAAATACAAGGTAAAAAGTGCAATGAGTCTCTCGATGATAGTTTTCAAAATTTTGGTTCAAATGGTAGTGGAGTAATTTTATTATGCACAGTAATTGGAAATGATTTAAAAAAATAAACTCTTCCATATAAGTTTTTTTTTTTTGAACAGGACTTTTCTCCTTCTTCCCTGCCCATGCAGAGGCAGGGAAGAAGAAGATTTTAAATCTTTTCCCGTTATTCTCCCTCTTTATCTTGCTCTCCTTACTTGCCTAAAAACACAAGCCACATCCCATACCCTGCCATCATTAATGCAAGCCATGACCAGCCACCTTACCCTGTGCTAAGACATGGGTAGGGTAGCCATCATACCCTGCACCATGGCAGGGTTAAGGTGCCCCTTTCTTCCTGCACCTATAAATTTAGAGGGGGGAATGGAGATAAGGGGGAAATTTTGGTAAGAAAGAAAGGAACGAACCGGGGGATTTTGAGGGTGGAAGGAGAGTGAAAGAACAAAAAAAACCAAAACCAACAAAGAAACAGAGGGACAAGGGAGAATATTACAGAGGAAAAAGAAAAAAAGGGGGGCGCCACCGCCTACCTTCCTCACCAGCCACCATTTCTCCTCCTTCAGCTTTGAAATAGAGTCCATCGCAAGAGCAACACCAACGCTACTGCCACCCCCAGCACTGCCAACACCACCGTTATTCTTCCTCAACCTCTTGCCATCTTCTTTCCCTGGTAGTTTCACTGCAACACTCATGAAGAAAAAAGGAGAAACCTGTGCATTTACATAGAAAGGAGAAACTGCAGCAACTTGTGCATCTCTCTCTTCGCCATTTGAAGCAGCAACAACACCACCACCGCCATCATCATCACTAGCAGCTAGCACCGTACTCCCCGTCATCGATAACAACCCATGCACCATGAGAAACACGAAGAAGAAGCAAAAACAGGGACAGACAGAGGAAGCCACGCAGAAACAAAGAAAGAATCAGAGAAGAGGAGGGAAAGAAGAAAATGTTGGTGGGAGAAACCACTGGTTGTGGCTTTGAAACACTCAGAGGGGATAAAACACACTGTTTTATTTCAATAACAAGAAGCTTACAATAACTAAACAAAAGCTCTTAATACACCCCCTCTCTTTCTCTCTAGTGTTTCTCTCTTATTTCTCCCACACGTATAACATAAACTTAGATGCCTATTTATACACAAATTGAAAGTAAGAAAAAATAAAATTTCAAGTGTGAATGCGGCTGGCGACACACAGCTGGTGGCTAGCTGCAAGTGGTGGTTGGGTGGTTGACAGCTGGTGGCTGCAAGTGGTGGTTGGTGGTTGCTTTCCTTGACCTTCTAGATTGAGTTTACCACAACAAATTCCTCCTTTAAACTCAATCGAGGGATGTCATGCGAAGCATGAACTTCAATCTGATAAATATTTCTCCCTTCAATGGCTTTGTAAAGATATCTGCAACTTGATCATTTGTCTTGCATGATATCAGTTCAACTTCTTTGTTCTTCACATGCTCTCGAATAAAGTGATGACGTGTATCAATGTATTTACTTCTTTCATGAGACACTGGGTTCTTTGCTAATGCAATCGCTGATCAATTATCAATATAAATCTCTATAGGATTTTCTTGAGGAAATCCCAAATGCTTCCGCATATTCCTTAACCATATTAAATGGCATACAACTAAGTTGGCAGCAACATACTCAGCTTTAGAGCTTGATAACATTACTATCGATTGCTTCTTGGATGACCATGTGAAAGATGTATTTCCCATGAAAAAGACAAATCCCGTTGTGCTTTTCCTTTCATCCAAATCTCGACCCCAATTAATATCCGAGGAGCAAACAAGATTAAAGTTTTTACTTGAGGTATAAAACATACCTTAATTTATTGTTCCTTTGATGTAGCGAAGAATTCTCTTGGCTGCATTCAAGTGAGACTGGTTTGGTGTCTCTATGTATATGTTGATAAGTCTAACTTCGTAGAGTATATCCAGTTTGGTATATGTCAAGTACCTTAAGCTTCCTACTAAGCTTTTGAAGTAAGTTGGATCAACATTTCCAACTTTACTCTTCCTCAATTCTACTCCATTCTTGACTGGATTTGATACCGAATTGCAGCTTTCCATCTAGAACCTTTCAAGAATATCTTTGGCATAATCGCTTTGGGATACAAAAATCCCTTTTTTTTCTGCACCACTTCTAAGCCAAGAAAATGTGCCATCAGACCAATGTCTGTCATCTCAAACTCCAATACCATGCTTTTCTTGAAGTCTTCAAACATGGTAGGGTTATTGCCGGTGAATATCAAGTCATCAACATATAGGCACACAAATAATATGTTGCTATCTGCTTCTTTCTTCACATATATTGCGTGTTCATATGGATATTTTTCAAATCCATTATCTTGAAAATACCTGTCAATTCTGGTATTCCAAGCACGCGGAGCTTGCTTCAAACCGTAGAGGGCTTTCTTCAACTTGTATACTTTGCTTTCATTTTCAGCTTCAATGTATCTAAGTGGTTGTTCAACATAGATCTCTTCTTCTAGGAAGCCATTCAGAAATGCTAACTTCACATCGAGTTGATAGATCTTCTATCTATGTTTGTGCAGCTAGTGAAATCATCAGTCTGATTGTCTCTAGTCGGGCTACTAGAGCAAATACTTCTTCATAGTCAATGCCTTCTTTGTTTGTAGCCTTTTGCCACTAATCTTGCTTTGTATCTTTGCACTTCTCCTTTTGCATTCTTCTTTTTCTTATAGACCCATTTGACACCTATTGCTTTCTTGTTTTCTGATAGATTAGTCAGCTTCTAGGTATCATTCTTCTCAATGGCATATATTTCTTCATCCATTGCTTCTATCCACTTCTCTTCTGTCACAGCTTCATTAAAGCTAAGTGGGTCATTATCTGCAAAGAAACAAAATAGAGTTGTATCTTCTATGACTTGAGTGGCATCGTATAACTCTTCTAGATTTCTCATCCTTCTTGGTCCTTCTGATGAGGATGTTAATGGTGGTGTTAGTGATGATTCTGGTGTGTTTCTCTTGTTGAATACAGGGAATCTATGTACCGGACTTTGTGGCTCTGCTGGTAATATTGGACCTTCTGCAAGTACTGTTGGTACTTCCACTTCATTTTCAAGGATCAAATCAATGCTAATTCATTTGACTGCTTCTTGATCATCATTCCATTACCAAGTTGTATCTTCTTCAAAGATAATATCTCTACTCATAATTACCTTTTTTGTGATAGGATTATACAGCTGTATCCCATCATTCTATCACTATATCCGATAAAGATGCATTTCTTGCTTTTATCATCGAGTTTGATCCTTCTTGCATCTGGGATCTTTGCATATGCCACACAACCAAAGACTCATAGATGAGTAACACTTGGTTTATGACCACTCCATGCTTCTTCTGGAGTGATAGCTTGCAAACTTCTGGTTGGGCAGCGATTCAATAGATACATTGCACATGATACAGCTTTAGCCCAATATTGTTTGGGCAACTTCTTTGCTTTAAGTAGACTTCTTGCCATGTCAAGAATCGTTCGATTCTTTCTCTCAGCTACACCATTCAGCTGTGGTGTATATGTTGGTGTTGTCTGATGTCTGATGTCTTGTTGTGTACAAAAGGCTTCAAAGTCATTTGCTATATATTCTTCACCTTGATTAGATCTCATGGTTCTGATCTTATAGCCACTTTGCTTCTCAACAACTGCTTTAAAATCTTTAAAACAATTGAACACTTCTAACTTCCTCTTCAGAAAGTATATCCATGTCTTTATGCTAAAATCATCAATGAAAGTAAAGAAGTATCTATTTTATCCAGTCGACATAGGCTTTATGGGACCACACACATCTGTGTGCACTAACTCCAGTGGCTTGTTTGCTTTCCAGTTGACTTCTTTGGCAAAATTGGATCTGTGATGTTTGCTGAGGACACAACTTTCATAGACTTCATCTGGATGATTAGTGTGGGTCATACCTTTTGACCATCTTCTTGCTTGCTAGCATCTTTAGACTTGTGAAATTCAGATGTCCAAGCCTTAGGTGCCAAAGTCACTCTTCATTGTTAGTGATGGCACTTAAACACTTTGCTGTATCATATTGGATGTTTAAAGGAAACATCCTATTCTTGGACATCTTCACATAGGCAATTAGTCTCTCATTATAGTCTGTAATTGTCAAATGACAATTCTTCTTCGTGTAAAGAGTATAACCTTTCTTCATAAGTTGACCTATGCTCACCAAGTTTTGCTTTATGGTCGGGACATAGTAAACATCTGTGATGTAGCTATGATCGCCATTCTTTAACTTGATTGGGATGTTGTCTTTACCTTTGAATGGAACTTTTGAGGTATCTCCAAAGGTGACTAGACTTTATATGGTCTCATCTAGATCATCAAATAGATCCTGTTGGCCACACATGTGATTGTTGGCTCTAGAATCTAGATACCAAATATTCTTTTGATTCTCGTCAAGTCCTTGTTGGACAAATAATGCAGTTGCTCCTCTGTTGTTGGCATCCTTTTCTGTATAGTTGGCTTGTTCACGTACCTCTAATGGAGCTTTCCTTTGACATTCAGTGCTATAGTGCCCAAATTGATTGCAACTATAACACTGGATATTCCTCTTGTCACGGTTATTGTAACCGCCTCCTCTTTCTCTAGGAGTAAATGCTTGTTGTCCTCAACCTCCTCTGGTGGTTTTTGTACCACCTCTTCCTCTGAATCCTGTATTCGAAGATCCTTTTCCTTGAAATCATTGAAATCCTCCTCGTGATTGTTGACTTCTTCCTTGAGTGGTATATCCACTTGTTGAAGTCTCTCCTTGCTCATATCTGTCTTTGAGAAACAACTTTGCTTGTAAGGCATGCTCAATTGCGTTATCTCCATTTCTTTTCACAATCTTTTACTCATGAGCTTGCAAAGAACTCATAAGCTCATCCACCATCAACTTGTCCACTTCTTTGGACTCTTCAATAGCGACAACAATAAAATCAAATTTTAGATCGAGGGATCTCAAAATTTTCTCAGTAATCCGAGCATCTGTGAGGGCTGCTCCATTTCTTCTCAGCTAAATGACTATCACCACAATTCTTGTGTGATAATCAGAAATAGATTCCAAGGATTTCTTTTGCAATACTTCAAATTCACCTCGCAAAGATTAGAGACGGATCTTCTTGATTCTATCAGCACATTTGTATTTTTGTTGGAGAGCTTCCCATATCTCTTTGATGTTTCTGTGAAAGCAATGATCTAAAATACTGCTTCATCAAGACCTTGATAGATTATCGTCTTTGCTTTGTTGTCTTTCTTTATATTGGCTTTGAGGACTTGCTTCTTTACCTCTTGTAGAGTATCTTCTACTTCTTTGGACTCTGGTTCATCATAACCATATTGCATAATCTCTATACGCTCTTGTGAACCAAGAAATGCCTTCAATCTGACATACCAACTATCATAGTTGTCTTTGGTCAGATTCGGGATGAGTGTTTGTGCATTTTCTGTAGTCATTTTTCTCTTTAAATGACTATATCACCTTCTGGGAGCTGAATTTGGCAAAACAGACACCGTAGATGGATCCAAAATGCTCAAAACAGTAGGGAATCGGTCTGACTTTATTGAAAAAGGGTCAGAAATGGGCTGAACCAATCAGGAAACCGATTCTGTACGTCAGGCAGTTCGCTGGGGTTAAACCGGGAATATTCTATTGGCTCAGCTAGCGGCTTGGCCTGGTGGTGGGTTAGGCGGCTCGATGCGGCTCAAATATGACGCGCGTGTGGCTCAGTCGTCTTCTTCCTCTGGGCGCGTCGATTGCGCATGGGCTAGAGTGACTGAAGTTTCAGACGGCGCGTGTAGGCTACCTCTTGCTTCGATGAAGCTGATTTTTGCACCAATAAGTTTGTATGAAGGAACCCTACATCATGGAATAATCAAAATGTGTTTTTGACAACTTTGAAAATTCAAGTATATCCCAAAACTCTTCTGTTTTCTGACGAACAGCGCTCTGATACCAATTGTTGTAACCCATTTTTGGGTCCCCCCACAAAAATAAAAATATATAGCCGGAAGAAATTAGAAAAATAATAAGAGGTGGGAGCGCTCAGAAAGAATCAGAAAAAAATTGATTAAGGAGGTTCAGAAATGCAAGGAGTGAATTTTTGACAGTATATTCTTGAATGAGGAGAGCCCTGTTGGAAGAGAAAATTAATTTGAAGAGAAAAGGGCCAAAATTGGATGTTTATGGACTCAATTGGATTTTATTGAAGGTTTATTTGAATTTATAGAGGTTTTGATTGCAAGGAAAATTGATTTTTAAGTTAATTTAGGCTTTAATTGGAAGAAATTAAAGTTCTGGGGTCGAATTATAATTTTTGAAAGTTGATTTGGTTAAATCAAGGGCCTAATTGCATACATATTGAGGTTTAAGGGTCAATTAGGGACTTAATTGAGAAAATCCAAAACCAGGGACCAATTTGGAAAAGGCGCGTAAATAAGAGGGGCTGTATTGGATTTGATCCGGGGCCAAATTAAAGAAATTGAAAACTGGAGGACTGATTTGAAAAGGGGCAGGAACTGTTCATTTTCTTCCCCACCGAGCTGCTCGAGTGGCCGATTTCCAGGCGTGTTTTCTTCCTCGTTTGGCCCCCAAATCCGACGAAGCATGCACCAACATGTCCACATGAAACCCCTTTATCCCGGAGAATGGTCCGGTTGGGTCGAAAAAGTTAGAAACGGGTCCGTTCATTGGCCCGAAGTGGCCACCTCGGGCAGTTCACAGCCTGGAGCTGCCAAATTTGGCAGCTCGAGGTGCACACTTTGAGCCAACGGTTGAGATGCTTCCCAACTGAATCAAGGGCTGTAATTTTTCCACAATGTAGACAAGATTGCCCTCTTCCACTTCCTATAAATAGAGTCGGATTTGATGATCTGAGGGCGGAGAAATTCGGGTCCAAAGTCAGCCAAAAACCAGCATCTTCACCCAATTTCTGCAGATTTTTCTTCTTCTTCTTTCTTCCTCTGCCACAGGAAACCGACACCGTCTTCCTCCAACCCCACCGCTGCAACCACCGGCTGAACCACCACCTCATCACAACAGCCACAACCCCTTCGGCCAATGAACAGTAGGTAAGGAAGAAGAAGGGAGAAAGGAGGGAAAAGAAAGACCCGAAAGAGAGAGAACGGAGAGAGGAGAGGGAAAGGGAAGAGGAAGTAGAGAGAACCGAAAAAAGAGGAAAGAAACTAGAGGAGCAGTAGAATAAGTGAACAGCCAGAGGAAGAAGAAGCAGGGAGCAGCTGAGGAGAAAAAGAGAAACAGCCACTACAACGCCACCGCCTGTCGCCACCCAGCGCCACCGTGTGCAATAGCCGGAGACAGCAGCCACGATCACTCATTCCAGGTACCTCTCCTCTCCTTTTTTTCTGTCCACTGTGCGTTGCACAGTAACCAGCTAATTATAAGCACTTGGTTACTATGCCCGATGTACAGTACCCCGATTACTATGCGTGTACAGTACCCCCAAACAGTGACCCTGTTTACTGTTATTTTGGGCTGGAACCCCAGCCCAGCCCATGCTGCTGGGCTGAGTCCAGCCCTGTAGAAACCAGGCCCATTTTATGTTGGGCTGATTTCGGCCCAGTTTCCTTTTGGGCCGGGTCTGGACCGTTCGAACAAAAATTCTTCAAAAAAAATTATTTCAAAAAAATATATGATTTTATGTAATTTTATTACTGTATTTTAACCAATATCGGTTTGTATTTTTATACTGTAAAGATACAAATCCGATATGAAAATACCCGGTTTTCGTCAAGATATAAAAAAATAAAATAAATTAAAAATTTTTTGTTTTCATGCATACAGCCTAGTCTCTCCAATATATATATATATATATATATATATATATATATATATATATATATATATATATTATAACATCATATTTTCACACAACAAAGAAAGTTTCAAAACAATATATGTATTAGCATGCATTTTGGCTTTAATAACCAGTTTATTCAAGCCATGAGAACTATGCCAATATTTCAAAAATTCTAAAAAAATCTTTTTTGTCTTCTTTTAGTATATGGGATTACGAATTTATATGTAAAACGTATTCCTGATATTAAAAATACAGTTTTTTTACATCGACGTTAGAATGGTTAGGTTTTACCCGATAAGATAAGGACCTCCTTATTGAGGAGGACTTTTCTTGAACTATAGACGAACCAACAACTAGGAAACACAACGAGACCTTGAATTTTATCAGACAAATAAACAATGCAGCTTACCTTAGGTAGGGCGTATTTGGGGTGCTAATACCTTCCCTTTACGCAACCAGTCCCCGTACCCAATCTCTAAGACCAGTTAGGGTTCCTAGTGACCAAAATACTAGGTGGCGACTCCCATTCCATTTTCCAACAATAAAAGACAATATTTTCTTGTCTCCTCATATTTGCCAGATAGATACCATATACACTTTCCTAGTTTTTTAAAGTGGAATACTCGTCGCGACGCCGCGCACCCGCGACACCAATTGTTGGTGGGAAAAATCACTGGTGGTGGCTTTGAAACACTCAAAGGGGATAAAACACACTGTTTTATTTCAATAACAAGAAGCTTACAATAAGTAAACAAAAGCTCTTAATACACACACCCTCTCTCTCTAGTGTTTCTCTCTTATCTCTCCCATACATATAACATAAACTTAGCTGCCTATTTATACACAAATTGAAAGTAAGAAAAAATTCAAACTTCAAGTGTGAAGGCGGCTGGCGGCATACAGCTGGTGGTTGGCTATAAATGGTGATTGGGCGGTTGACAGCTGGTGGCTGCAAGTGGTGGTTGATGGTTGCTTTCCTTGACCTTCTAGATTGAGTTTACCACAACAACAAAAAATAATAAAACAAAGAAGCAAAGAAGAAATGTCAGGCGGCCGCTCTCAGCTCCCTAGTTCGCAGCCACCTCCACCGCCACCACAAGCCACCGTCAACCCAACTCCCAGAGCACCTCCATTCCAAGTAATTCTCTTCTCGTCTCTATTTCCCATATTCATCTTTTTGCATGCAGAACATGCATTGTGCACGTTTCTGCAAGCAACGAAAAATAATTACTCGGTTACTATGCATGAGCACAGTAACCGGCTAATTATATGGACTGGTTACTATGTATAGACAAAATAACCAGTCTGACTTGGATCATCAGCCCAGTCCACATGGTAGGGCTGAGTCCAGCCCAATGTAAGATAGTTTGTATTTTATTTTGGGTTGATCTTGGCCTAGTTATTTTTTGGGTCGGGTCCAGCCCGTTTAAAAAAAATATTTTAAAAAAACATTTGTGATTCCCCGCGTAAATTTTTTACGCCATTTTGATTAATATCGGTCTGTATTTTTATACCATAAGGATACAAATCTAGTATTAAAATACCCAGTTTTCATTACAAAAAAATGTTTTTATTTTCATGCATACAGCCAAGTCTCTCAAAGCTAAAAAATAAAAATTCATATTGTATTTTCATACAACAAAGAAAACTTTAAAAAATATGTTTTAGTATACATTTTGGCTTTAATAACCAGATTATTAAAGTCATGAGAACTAGGCCAATATTTCAAAAAACTCAAAAAAATATTTTGTTTTGTTTTAGTATCCGGGATTACGAATTTACATGTAAAACATATTCTTGATATTCAAAAGGTATTTTCTTTTGTTGACATAGGACGGTTATGTTTTACCCCGATAAGGATCTCCTTACTGAGAAAGACTTTTCTTAAACTATAGATAGACCAATAATTAGAAATACGATACAACCATAGCATATATCAGACAATAAAACAATGTAGCTTACCTTAGATAGGGCGTATTTGGGGTGTTAATATCTTCCATTTACGCAACCAGTTCCCGTACTCGATTTCTGAGACCAGTTAGGGTTCCTAGTGACCAAAATACTAGATGGTGACTCTCATTCTATTTTTCCACTGATAAGAGAATTCCTTATCTCCTCATATTTGCCAAACAGATACAATACCTGAGTAAGGGTGAACGATCGTCGCAACGCTGCACACATGCAACACTATTAATTAATCAATGAGATTCATTTTGAAAAAAAAAAACATACACAAGTGAGAGAATAAAATCCACGACCCACCAATAATAATAAAAATATCTTCACCTAGTATTTCTCTCTACTATTTGGATCTATTCATTTCTATAAAGTGGATCCCAATAAGTAACTAATAGAATACCACTAGTTATAACTTGATCATCATACAATTTCTCATTGAATTCCTCTCATTTTTAGAAGGAAATAGTGGTAAACAAATACTTGGCAAAATTCCTAAAATGTTTATGTTATTATTAATAAAATTAAATATAAGCTAAACAATTTAATATAGAAAATATATGTATCTAATTAAGAAAAATATATTTAATTCCAAAAAAATTTTAGAAGGAAATAGTATTTAAAAAAACACTTGGCATTTCAAATTCCTCCCCATGAAAATCTTGAAAATATCTATAACAAGTAGTGGATATTGTGATTCCCTTTGAATTCTTATGCTTCTTCTCTTTCTTTCTCAAATCTTGGTTGGCTATCTATCACTATCCATAATTAATCAATGAGATTCATTTTGAAAAAAAACATACACAAGTGAGGTCTCCATGAAACAATCTCCAGGTTTTATTGACTTTACTCTTCCATCTCATGTGTGTAGATTGCATAAGTCATTGTATGGTTTAAAACAGGTACCGAGGGTATGGTACACTCGTCTGAATGACTTTCTGCTCTTCATTGGGTTTTTTGCCCCAAGGTTGACACCTCCCTATTTATCTTATCTGATGGTGCTAATATCTTTTTTTTCCTGGTGTATGTTGATGATATTCTGCTTACGGGTAGAAACTCTACTATGATTCATCACCTAATATAGTTACTAAGTTCTGAGTTCAAGCTTCGTGACTTAGGCGTGGTTCACTACTTTTTGGGTATTGAAGTTCACTCTACAGGTATAGGTTTGATGTTGTGCCAGCACAAATATATTCTTGACATCCTCACTCGGGCTAGTATGACTTCCTGCAAACCCATTAATACTCTAGTTTCTCCTTCAAAAGTTACTATACTGCCGGATAATCCATTCTCTAATTCCACACGATTTCTTCAAATCATCGGTGCTCTTTAATACCTTCTCTTCACCTGACCAGATATCTACTTTGTTGTTAACAGAGTCTGTCAGTTTATGTATGCTTCTACAGATTCTCATTGGGCCGTCGTTAAACGCATTCTACGCTACCTTAAAGGTACGACATCTTATGGTTTCCATATCACTCGAGGTTCCTCCTTTACTCTACATGGTTTTACAGATGTAGATTGGACTGGTAATATTGATAATTGCAAATCTATAGGTGGTTACCTTGTTTTTTTTTTGTCATACGCCGATCTCATGGAAGTCAGGCAAGCAACGAACAATTGCTTGCTCATTTACTGAGGCTGAGTATAAAGCCTTAGCAGATGACACTGTTGAGGTCATCTGGCTTCAATATTTGTTAACAGATCTACAGGTTCCCTCCGTCTCTACTCCTGATATTTGGTGTGATAATCTTGGTGCCACCTATCTCTTTGCAAATCCTATTTTCCATGCTTGTACTAAACATGTTGAGGTGGATTATCATTTTTTTTCGAGACCAAGTTGTGAAGAAAGAAATTCATATTTGCTTTATCCCCTCTCAGGATCAACTTGTGGATGTCTTCACCAAACCACTTTCTGCTACTTCCTTTACTGCTTTCCGTTACAAGCTACGGGTCGATCCTCCCTCCTCAACTTGAGGGGGCATATTGTAGAATGTATAGCATGTATATATATGTATAGGAATTAATGTAGGGTTATTTCAATGTTGTTATCCCTATAGTCACTGTCGTATACTGCTGCATATATATAAATAGAAAAGGTTGGTTAAGACACAACCTAATTCATTCTATTATTCTCAACTATCTTGACATAAGATTGAGCTTCTTTGCAAGATTTAATGAGCTTTTTTTGGATTGGTTAATGGGTGTACAATGAATGTGCATTAAATGCACACCCCACTTGTCATCTCCTTACCCGGTTTCTGGTGTGGATTTTGTGTTTCTTGCAGGGGGTTGGAGTTGTTTTCATCTTGGATTGGTTATCTTTAATGTCACGAAAAAATAATAACACTGAGGAATTTTTACAGCATTTCATAGTTTGGTTAAATATTTTATGTCTTCCTTTGATTGACCACCATGATTACAGGCAAAAAAACACAATCTTAAAAAATGAAAGAAAGTGAAAAGAAACTAGATGCTAGGCTGAATAAACATAGCTACGTGTATCATATTTTAGATTTTAATAAAACTACCCTTTTTAGTTTGTATTTTCCTTTAACTATCCAGTTTGTGCAGGGCAGCTTTGTAGAACAGTCCATGTTGCTCTTCGCTTTCTCTTTTAATTGTGGTGTGTTATTTCTAGTCTTGCTCTCTTTTTATTTAGTTGTCAGTGAAGTTTGTGCCGTAAGGTTTTGAATTCTTAAGGGTGTTCTGATTGTTGTTAGGTGATCAGCTGGTGACCACTTGGCTGTTTGTGTGCTGCTAGCTTTGATCTAGGATTCTAGGTTGCTCCCGTCGATTTATGTGTTGGTATTCATTGAGTTATGTCATTATGCTAAGACTTTTGCAAAGACTCCTTGGTTTTAGACTGTCATATGTTTGCATAGGATGCTGTGTAGATAAAGCAGCAAAAGAATGAAGTTTTCTGTAGAAGGAGCTGCTAGGGAAAGAATATGGAATGGTTGCATCAATTGTTTTTAGTTTTAATTTTGGTTTTCTCTCATCATGTACTTTATCATCTTGATACCGATAAAAGTTTGTCTCTTTTGAATAACAAAACTCAATTTCTAAACCTTTATTTAAATGACATAATCACCTAGATTTGGAGTCAAAGGGCCTGTATCACAAAATAATTTTTATTTTACTTTTTCAGTTTTGTTTTTCAAGTTTTTTCCAATAAAAAGTCAAAAATTATGTTCATTTCTAAAGTTTTAAAACATTTTTTCAACCCAGGAAACTGGAAAATATGTTATACTATATTGTTTTTCATTTCGACAAAAATAGACACATAGAAATCGTGTTCAAATTAATCCTGTTTTTTATTATGATATTCTTAATATTTTAACATACCCTATTTTTTATCATTAATTTGGGAAACATTTTCCACCTAATTAAATTGTACACTTAATTTTCCACTCAAACATTTTCAATTTGTTGTTATTAATCCAATGGAACCAAAGTAAATGGAACAAAAGTTAATGGAACATTATTATCAATTCATGTAAAAACTCTTCACGAAAAAATATATGGGATTTCTACTGTATATATACTGTGCATCAAGAGTTAGTTAATTGTAGATTTGCATAGTTGATTTTCACAGCTTTTAGTTATTACTCTCTTTTTTTTTAAGGCTTCAAGAGCTACTCTGCTTTTTTCTGCCATTATAGTTACTTATTATAAAAGCATAGTGCATTTAACGTGGATAGAGACTCATTGTATTATAGATAACACTATAGACATAGGGTATTTATATTGTAAACAACATTATAACACCTGTGGTGGCATTGTTTTTGTTGTTTGCAAATTAAAATGGGTTGTTGGATCGTTGCAACAAGATCAAATGGCGTTGGGTCCTGCTCGACCCATTATCGTAGCAGGACCCATCAAACGATTTTGGGTCATGCCCCAAGCAGGACTTAAGATTTTTTTTTTCTTTTCTCTTATTTTTTTCATACGGGTAAAGAGAGAATAAATTGATGGGAATTTTTTTATATTGTATAAAAATTGGGTAGTGATATTTTTTTTTTCATTTGAGGTTGGATTGAATTTCTTTATTAAAGCATGTTTGTTTTTGTCTGTCAAAAATGCTTTTAAAAAAACTTTAAAATTTTTTTATTTTTTTTTACTTTAAATTAAGATTTTTATTTTTTTTCCTCTTGAATTTGTTTTCTTTTTCTCTTATGTAATTGTTTTCCATACAGTTAAAAAAATTGATGAGATTTTTTTTATATTGTATAAAAGTTGGGTAATAATAATAATTATTTTTTATTTGAGGTTGCGTTGAATTTTTTTATTAAAATATGTTTATTACTATTTCAATAAAAAAAAACTAAACAAATAAGGGAAAACAAAAGAGGAAAGTTGTCCCGCCTGTTGAAATTGAAGGATTATGTTATATATAATAGACATAAAAGGGGAATTTATTTAGTAGTATTTTTTTAAAAAAAATTATTGGTAACTGTAGTGTGTTATTTTGATTCTTTTAGATTAGATTACATGATTTATATATTTTAACAAACTTTATAAATATTTAAAAAACAGTTAAATAGTAGCATAAAAAATTTTATATGTGCATATTCTTAATTAATACATGTCGCACATATAATCACAATGAACTCTTTAAAATAAAATAAAAAATTCTAATTCTAATATTATTATATTAAAGTTGATAGAGCTCTAAATAAATTGTTTATTCACATCATTTACTTTATATATTTGTATTATATAAGAGAATTTTTGAACAATAAAATCCATTAAAAAACAATTAATAAATATTATAATATAATATTATTTTGGGTAATATTATAAGGATAGTGGGTCTTGCTTCCCAGCAGGACCCAATACTATTGAGTCCTTCTACCAAGTATGACTCAATGATGTTGGCCCTCCTGCCTAGCAGCGTTGGGCACAGGTGAGTCTGGCTTCATAGCGAGACCCAATGATAATGGGTCTTGCTGCCTAGCAAGTCCCAACAGAGTTAGGCCCTCTTGCCAATACCACTTCGTAGTGTTGGGTCCTGCTGCCAACAAGACCTAATAGTGTTGGTCGGGTTTGTCAAAATTCGGGCTTGCAAGTGGCCGAGAGAAAACCGATTGACTTGTCGGGTCAACCCGGAACTTGGGTGACCCAGCAAAAACCCGGTAGAGATATTTTTTTTTTAAATGTGTTTTTTCGCCTACCTAGAGACCCTTTGTTTTTCATATTTTTCAATTGGTTACTAATTCATTTCACAGTTCACTATATAAATACTAAAAGAATATTTTATTTTTTCAATGTGGTATTTGAAACCCTTTAGTATATATACTTTATGTTCACAAGAAAAAAGTTGTGTTATTTTAATGTCGGATAAAAAAATTGTTTAAATATTTCAACTTAGAAGAATAAGATAGTATCTTTCCAACGTGGGATAAAAAACCTTTTAAGATAATCTTTTAAACTTAGTTTTTTACCACATGTATAGCTTATATCCACATGGATTGTTTATTTTTTCATATAAAATATTAAAATCTCAAATATTTTTTTTTTTGAAAATATGCACATGGATATTTTTTTCATTTTTGACAACATGTTAACATCTATAGTATATACTTAACACGTAATTACACCGGTCTATTTTCATGAGTGATCTACCGATGCACACTCCAAGAGATTTTGTTTCATGTGGGCCCAACGCCTTATAAGTGATTGATAAACGCCACTTATGGCTATGCGCATACAGACAATGAATAAAATTTCTCTTAAGAAATAATAATAAAAAATTCAAATTCCATGGCCCGTTCTCCTTTGTATTGATCGCTTTATAATGAAACTTAGTTAACTTTGTTGTTTTTCTGAGAGAAATTAACGTCTTCAATATGGAAAACTGCAAGGCGAATGGGATAAGAAATGAAGCAGTGACAAAGGAGAAAAAGAAGAGCAATGAAGCAGTGACAAACGTGAAAATTAAGGTTTGAGAAAAGCTGAACCGCGCAAATGCTGCATGAGCCCTCTTATTTAGGTGGAGTTGATGCTCAGGTAAAAGACATTGGATACAAGACAGGCCTGAAGATGTTAAAATAGCAGTAATTGCCATGTTTGTCAACCTCAATTTTCGTTTCCAGGTGATAAGGTTCGTAGATCCTAATATGTGGCCCCCGCCGCCTTATCGCGCTATATGTGATTGATAGATAAACGCCACTTATAATTATGCGTACACAGCCAAAGAATAAAAATTCTCATAAAAAATAATAATAAAAATATTACATATTCCATAGCCATTTTTCCTTTGTATTTGAACGCCTACATGTGTGTGTGTGTGTGTGTGTTATTTTTCAATTATGATTTTGGATGGGTGATCCAGTGCAGCAAGACGTCGTAGCTCTAATATAAGGATAATATACAATTAATTAATATACTGATAGATTTAAAGCTCGATTTGTTGGCTTTCAAAGCCTGAATCCAGCGATCCGTTCGTACAATTATTGTTAAAATACCAAATAAAAAATATCATAAAAAAAACATATCATTGATAATTTTAATTTCATTGATAATATAATTATTGGCTGATTTATCAAATAAGTTATCATGTCAAACAAAAAACTTTACCCGTAATAATTTGTTAGTAAATCCAATAATAATTATGGCAAATCACAAATATAAGAGAACACAAATCAATTTTTGATATTTTTGAAACATATAAAAAAATTATTTTTTTATATTTGTTTTTGTTAAAAATACACAAACATTCTTATTTAGGATGCGGTCATATGCACATACAAAACCACTTTTTTGTTTTTTCATTTTTTTATCATGTTTTTTATACATTTTTTTTTGTAAAAGGGTAAGCATAAAAAAATATCCCATAAAAAAAAAGTTCTAAACAATATATAAAGGCCTAAACCAGAAGCCTATCTGACCTTTTTTTATTGTTAATATAGGAATTTAATCATTATATTATGACTTAATTATTAATTTAAAAGAAGCTGGAATTGACTGTCATCTGATTCTGTTGAATTCAATCTGCACTTTAATTATATAATAAATCTCATTCCTTGCTTGCTTGGTTAATCAAAAGTACACTCAGGATCTGCACACAACAATAATAAAAACTAAACTTCTAATAGATATTAGATTTTAGCAACTAACAAATTTCAACTTTAGTTGAACTGCTTTATTTATAACTCATGTCAAATATCAGTTGCAAATTGAATGCTAATTCTCTCCAAAAAAAACAATTGTGAGACCATTATTCAAAATATCATATTAACAAACATGGTATTTAAACGACAACATAAAAAAGAAATTCTCGATATACTCGCTTGATATAACTTGTATGTTCTCAATATACAAGATTAAGGATATGATAATGCTAGCAATATGTATGGTGCATGGAACAAACTAGAAGCTTTATTTTTTAAAGATTGTCGTTATGCATACTATTTATAGTACTTTACCCACTTATCTAACTCCACAATAAGCGGGAAGAGATGCAAGGCTATTTTCATGAGTCTTTTTATAAAATAGATCCAGAAATAATGTTGAGTAGCTTAGCTAAGATAGTCCAAGATCTTGTGGAGTGCATAAAAGCTATGTTCTTTATTTTAAGACTTTGTAAACAAAGTGCATTATAATCATAACGAAACAAGAATGTATTAGGTTAATTTTGAAAGTGATACATTGAAATCTTAGAAAATATTTTTAAATCAAGTATTTAGATATTTACATCATTTTAGATGATGTTACTCGATACAAAAATATTTTTGAAAAATAAACAAGAAAAAAAACCACTTAAAAGGATATATCTAGTTGGCTATTTAAAGAAAGTGTAATTGCCTCTTCAATTGCTGATTTTGATTTTGAAGAGAAGTTTGAAAAAGTGAAACAACAACAACTTATATTGATCATAGAACTCAAAAAGAAAAATCGTTCAAAATTATTGCATTAAGAAAGCTAAAAAAGGCTAATATGCCTACTAGGAAAGAAACAATTACTCATTTGATATCAAGAGAATGTATGAAATGTATGAGATAATTGATGTTAGAAGGAGAAAGCAAACTCCAAAGAAACCACACAATTCTAACTGTTAGGAGGAAATACTATAAGTGACAAGATTTAAGGATACTTACTGTTACGTTGAATTAAAAAAATAATATCTGTAAGGCACTGTAAACTAATTAGATTGAAAAAATCACGTGGCTTACAATAGAACAACAGATTTACAAGCTGATAGCTAGATCTCCACTCTATAAATAGGCCTGGTTCGTTCTACTTCAAAGCACTCGATCTTCCCTAGCTACGCACTTCTTCCTTCTTTCTATATTTGCTGTTTTTGTTTCCTTCTTTCATTTTATTTGTCAATGGAAAGTGGGCTTAAGGCATTGTGGGTGTTGTCTGTGGTGTTGCTTGTGTCAAACTGGCAACACTGGACTTATGGAAAGCCTCAAGTTCCTTGCTACTTCGTCTTCGGAGATTCCCTCTTTGATAACGGAAACAGTTCACTATATATATTAAAAGAATACTATATATATTTTCATATTTTTTAATTGGTTGCTAATTCATTTCACAGTTCATTATATAAATACTAAAAGAATATTTTATTTTTTCAATGTGGTATTTGAAACCCTTTAGTATATATAATTTATGTTCACAAAAAAAAGTTGTGTTTTTTTAATGTCGGATAAAAAAATTGTTTAAATATTTCAACATAGAAGAATAAGATAGTATCTTTTCAAAATGGGATAAAAAACCTTTTGAGATAATCTTTTAGACTTAGTTTTTTACAACATGTATAGCTTATATTCACATGGATTGTTTCTTTATTTTTTCATATAAAATATTAAAATCTCAAATTTTTTTTTTTTTTTGAAAATATGCACATGAATATTTTCTTCATTTTTGACAACATGCTAACATGTATAGTATATATTTAACACATACTTATACCGGTCTATTTTCATGAATGATCTGCCTACGCATACATGAGCCCTCTTATTTAGGTGGAGTTGATGCTCAGGTCAAAGACATTGGATACAAGACAGGCCTGAAGATGTTAAAATAGCAGTAATTGCCATGTTTGTCAACCTCAATTTTCGTTTCCAGGTGATAAGGTTCGTTCCAAGATATTTTAATACGAGACTATTCTAAAATATGGAGATCCTAATATGTGGCCCCCGCCGCCTTATCGCGCTATATGTGATTGATAGATAAACGCCACTTATAATTATGCGTACACAGCCTATGAATAAAAATTCTCATAAAAAATAATAATAAAAATATTACATATTCCATAGCCATTTTTCCTTTGTATTTGAACGCCTACATGTGTGTGTGTCAGTGTGTGTGTGTGTATTATTTTTCAATTATGATTTTGGATGGGTGATCCAGTGTAGCAAGACGTCGTAGCTCTAATATAAGGATAATATACAATTAATTAAATACTTATAGATTTAAAACTTGATTTGTTGGCTTTCAAAGCCTGAATCCAGCTATCCGTTCGTACAATTATTGTTAAAATACTAAATAAAAAATATCATAAAAAAAAACATATCATTGATAATTTTTATTTCATTGATAATATAATTATTGGCTGATTTATCGAATAAGTTATCATGTCAAACAAAAATCTTTACCTGTAACAAACGGGGTAAAGCTTCTTTTTTTTACTTTCACCATCGTTTCTTGCCACCTAATCACAGATACAGAAAGAACAGAAACGATTTCTTTGTTGGCAGAGTTGAAAAGAATGTTGCACCCCTGCGTCTTTCTGGTGAAGAATTGCATAATGTTGTATCAGAGTACGGTGACATTATATTTTGTCTTTAATCAGGTAAGCAAAAGTTTCCTGGTTTTGGTTTGACCCATAATTGGGTAAAGCAAAGTATCTTTTGGAAGCTTTCTTATTGGAAGACCAATCTTCTCCGCCATAACCTTGACGTCATGCACATTGAAAAGAACGTGTTTGAGAACATTTTCAACACCGTCATAGATGTGAAGGGGAAGACAAATGACAACATCAACCCAGAGTTGGTTTGTGATGGGTCACGGGTCGCAAAACCAAGAGCAAATTTCAGGTTGGAGAAAAACGCAAAACTATTAGTCTACAAATGGCTTAAGAGTCTGTGTTTTCCCGATGGACATGCCTCGAACATATCAAGGCTGGTTAATATGGAGAAATGCAAATTATATGGAATGAAGAGTCATGACTGTTAGGTGTTTATGCAAACACTCATCCCATTAGCTTTTCATGATTTGTTGTCAAAGGGGATATGGGATGCACTCATGGAGATCAGTCATTTCTTCAGAGATATATACTCCAGCAAGTTGAATGTTGATCACATTGAAAAGCTTGAAATGAATATCGTCGAGACAATATGCAAACTTAAGATGATATTTCCTCCATCATTTTTTGACTCAATGGAGCATCTACCCATACATTTACCGTTTGAGGTAAAAGTTGGAGGACCGGTTCTAATATAGATGGATGTATCCATTCGAGAGGTTAGATATTACAGTTGCAATGTAATTCATAATTAAATATTTTTTCATTTTTTTTTATTGATAATTTTTGTTTAATTCTATATATGCAGGTACTTATTCAATCTTTAAAAAAAAAGTAAAGATCAAGGCGCATGTTGAGGCGTCAATATGTGAGAACTATATTGTTGAGGAGATTTCAACATTTATCTCATACTATTTCGAACCTCATTTGAGAACGAGGATCAAGAGTGTACTATTCATATATTGTGATAGCATAAACTCATATAATTTGGAACAACCTTGCAAGCAACATCGACGATACTTACTGTCCAATAACTCACAACTGACCGAATCCCAAATCTTTCAATTATAAGATGAACAATTTGCCACGTAGTTTAGAACACATGAAGTCCTATCACAAACTCATTATCTCTTGCAAGGTAACTGTACGTTAATATTATAGAATATCCGTTTATTGATTATTATTGTATTTCATGTACAAGGTTTATCAAATAGGACGTAGTGTTGTTATTTCATTGTCTTTACTAAGCATGTGCCCTGAAAGAAAAGTCAAGTGCTATAATAGGTGTTTTGTTAATAGATATGTCTTTCATACTAAAGAATACAGGCATGAAAGAAAGACATACAATAACGGTATTTATATTAAAGGATCGACTTCTAGTGAGTTTGAAGTTGACTATTATGGTAGATTAGAAGAGGTCATCGAACTGCAATATCATAACGACCAGAATAGAGTGTTTTTATTCAAATGTTATTAGTATGACACAACTGATAGAGGAATCAGAGTAGATCCTCACTATGGTCTCGTTGAAATCAACTTAAAAGCTAGACTCTGCAATGTAAATGATGTCTTTGTTTTCACAAAGCAATGCCAACAAGTTTATTACATATACACCCCTTCCTTTAGAAAGGACCGATCAAGAGTTGATTGGTTATCCTTTTTAAAAACCAAACCCAAGGGTCGTGTCAAGGTTGTTCAGGATGAGAACGAAGACATAAGTGTGATAGATGAAGTCTTTCAAGCTAGTGAGTTGGTTGAACCATATCGAGTTGCTCCTTCGATTGACTTAGAAGAAAATTTGAATTTTCATGTTTTCGATGATAGTCTTGTTGATGTTGACACAGAAGAGTTGAATGTTGTTTTGAGCTCTAGTGGACTAGAGAATGGTGATGAAGAAGATAATAACCACATTAAAGAATGTGATGAAGCTGATAACAATTCAATTAATGACGAAGACGAATATTCTAACTAAATATGTTGTAAAGCCTTTTTTATATATAATGTAATATTATGGATGATATTTTGGAACATGAAATATTTATTTTATAATTGTTTGCTCTGGTTATTGTGATGTGCGTGCTGTAAGTTTACAATTTAAGCATTTGTGCAGGAGGATAGACAAGTAATACAAACAAAACATGCAAAAGCTTGACACAAACACTGACGGATTGTGTCCCGTCGGTATTTCACCGAGAGTTGCAAAACAATTACAGCATTTGCCACAATCACCAATGGCTATAACAACAGAATATGTCCCGTCGGTATTTTACCGAGAGTTGCAAAAAAATTACAACCCTTGCCACAATCACTGACGCGTTTCCCGACAAAATTACTGATGGATGGTGCACATTCCAATACGTGCAACTATCAAACTGCCCAGTTGATCGGTACAATTACCGAAGAAATCACCGACAGACGTGGCAAATCCAATGCGTTCGTGCTCTGACATCTTTTTACCGACGGACGTGCCGATGGACTTTGAAAAATTTGGAAGCATTTTCAAAATTTTAGTGTGAAATTCAAAAAAATACTGACGGACATTACCGACAGAATTTAATGCCACCTCCCAAAAAATATTATTCTATGTTTCGTCCGTAATTCCATCGGTAAATTGCAGTATAAAACTGACCCCCCTCCGCAGTTCATTTTTTCTCAGCTTCTCTCATTTCTTCTCTTCTCCTCCTGCAAATCCTTTGCGTTTCTCATTGTATTTTTATTGTTTTGATTGTAGTTTTCAACATATTAAAAGGTATGATTCTCCTTTCTTTATCTTTGTATTTTTTTTACTTTTTTATTTTAATTATGATTATTTTTCTGGTGTTCTTTGTTTTGTGTATTGTTTGTAGATAAAATCTTGAAATCAACACACTATTAAGGTAAACATTTTGCATTCCTAAAGTCTTTAGTTTTTTCTTTTTATTTGTTCAATTTATTTTATTGTTTGTATTGCCATAATAATTGAAAATTTTGTTAAATTTGAATTGTTATTGTTGAATTCACCTTTAAAATGTTAATTGAAATATAGAATTAAATTTAATTAGTTTATCTTAATTTTATTATATTATTGCTTGTTATGTTTATTTTATTGTTTCGATTAATTTTAAATGTTATTTATGAATTTGTATAGGTGTTAGTTGAAAATATGACTAATGTTGAATTTCTATAGATGTTAGATTGTATAGAGTTTATTTTGCAATATTTATGTAATTATCAATATTTGTAGGTATGAAAATTATCGGTAGTCTCTAATATAGAGGAAGTGCTGGTGATTTTTTTTAAATAATTGAATTTAATTATTTATATAAATTTGTGTAGATATGTAGAATGAAAATTGGCTTGTGCATATTATCAATATTTATACGTATGAAAACTGTGGGTAGTCTCTAATATAGGGGAGGTGCTGACGATTTTTTTTAAATAATTGAATTTAATTATTTAACTATTAGTATAAATTTGCGTAGATGTGTGGAATGAAAATTGGCTTGTGGATATTATCAATATTTATAGGTATGAAAACTCTAGGTAGTCTCTAATATAGGGGAGGTGCTGACGATTTTTTTTAAATAATTGAATTTAATTATTTAATTATTCGTATAAATTTGTATAGATTTGTAGAATGAAAATTTAATTATTTTATTGTTTGTATTGTAATAATTATTTGAAAATTTAGTCTTTTTTAATTGTTATTGTTGAATTTTCCATAGAAATGGTAATTGGAAATGAAGAATTAAATTTTATTGTTTTATCTCAATTTTATTATACTATTGATTTTTATGTTTTTTTATTATTTCCATTAAGTTTAATTGTCATTTATGCATTTTGATAGATGTTAAATTTCTATAGATGTTAGGTTGTATATAAGATTTTCCAATGGAGTCAATTGGTTTGTGGTTATTGTAAAGATTTGCATGTTTGAAAACTGTGGGTAGTCTCCAGTATAAGGGAGGTGCTGTCAAATGTTTTTTAAATAATCGAAGTTAATTATGTAATTATTCGTATAAATTTGTGTACATGCATAAAATGAAATCCACAGCACGTCGTCGGCAGATGGTTGCAACTAGTTCTTCTAGCAGCAAAGATGACTTATTCTTAGGTGTTGATCACGAAGAGACATCTACCTCAACTTGTGATGTTGCCTATTCTAGCGCGGTTTCACAGCGTAGAGGCGGTGTGCCTTCACAACGGGTCAATTCAACCGCAAGTACCCGGCAAAATGGAATGATGACCTTTCAATACAGTTTGTTTAGGTTTTAGTTTTTTTTATATACTTATAACATAATTTATGAACAACTAATTAATATTTTATTAATTTTATTTAATTTCAGATTGACAAACATTGAGGTTGTCCGGACAACAATATCGGCGTTTAAATCATCAATGGAGATTTTATAGTTTCAATGGAGTCAGGTTTCCAAACATCCTGAGTGGAGACCTAATACTGATGCATGGTTTAGACGATTTCAGGTAGGTGTTAACTTTTAATTTCCAACTTATTTTTAATAAATTATTTTTATAATTTTATATCTTGTACTATTTTTATTTTAAATGAATTATTTATACACAACATAAATTTGAGCGGGATAGCGCGGACAACAATGTTTCATTCAAAATTCGGGTTTGCAATTGGCCGGGAGAAAACCGATTGACTTGTCGGGTCAACCCGGAACTTGGGTGACCCAGCAAAAACCCGGTAGAGACTTTTTTTTTTTTCAAATGTGTTTTTCGCCTACCTAGAGACCCTTTCTTTTTCATATTTTTTAATTGGTTACTAATTCATTTCACAGTTCACTATATAAATACTAAAAGAATGTTTTATTTTTTCAATGTGGTATTTGAAACCCTTTAGTATATATACTTTATGTTCATAAGAAAAAAGTTGTGTTTTTTTAAAGTCGGATAAAGAAATTGTTTAAATATTTCAACTTAGAAAAATAAGATAGTATTTTTTCAATACAAAATAAAAAACCTTTTGTTTATTTAGGTGGAGTTGATGCTCAGGTAAAAGACATTGGATACAAGACAGGCCTGAAGATGTTAAAATAGCAGTAATTGCCATGTTTGTCAACCTCAATTTTCGGTTCCAGGTGATAAGGTTCGTTCCAAGATATTTTAATACGAGACTATTCTAAAATATGGAGATCCTCATATGTGGCCCCCGCCGCCTTATCGCGCTATATGTGATTGATAGATAAACGCCACTTATAATTATGCGTACACAGCCAATGAATAAAAATTCTCATAAAAAATAATAATAAAAATATTACATATTCCATAGCCATTTTTCCTTTGTATTTGAACGCCTACATGTGTGTGTGTCAGTGTGTGTGTGTGTATTATTTTTCAATTATGATTTTGGATGGGTGATCCAGTGTAGCAAGACGTCGTAGCTCTAATATAAGGATAATATACAATTAATTAAATACTTATAGATTTAAAGCTTGATTTGTTGGCTTTCAAAGCCTGAATCCAGCTATCCGTTCGTACAATTATTGTTAAAATACGAAATAAAAAATATCATAAAAAAAACATATCATTGATAATTTTTATTTCATTGATAATATAATTATTGGCTGATTTATCGAATAAGTTGTCATGTCAAACAAAAATCTTTACCTGTAACAAACGAGGGTAAAGCTTTTTTTTTTACTTTCACCGTCGTTTCTTGCCACCTAATCACAGATACAGAAAGAACAGAAACGATTTCTTTGTTGGCAGAGTTGAAAAGAATGTTGCACCTCTGCGTCTTTCTGGTGAAGAATTGCATAATATTGTATCAGAGTACGGTGACATTATATTTTGTCTTTAATCAGGTAAGCAAAAGTTTCCTGGTTTTGGTTTGATCCATAATTGGGTAAAGCAAAGTATCTTTTGGGAGCTTTTTTATTGGAAGACCAATCTTCTCCGCCATAACCTTGACGTCATGCACATTGAAAAGAACATGTTTGAGAACATTTTCAACATCGTCATGGATGTGAAGGGGAAGACAAATGACAACATCAAGGCTAGATTGGATATAACATTGTTCTATAACCGTAAAAATATAGAGTTGGTTTGTGATGGGTCACGGGTCGCAAAACCAAGAGAAAATTTCATGTTGGAGAAAAACGCAAAACTATTAGTCTACAAATGGCTTAAGAGTCTGTGTTTTCCCGATGGACATGCCTCGAACATATCAAGGCTGGTTAATATGGATAAATGCAAATTATATGGAATGAAGAGTCATGACTGTTAGGTGTTTATGCAAACACTCATCCCATTAGCTTTTCATGATTTGTTGTCAAAGGGGATATGGGATGCACTCATGGAGATCAGTCATTTCTTCAAAGATATATACTCCAGCAAGTTGAATGTTGATCACATTGAAAAGCTTGAAATGAATATCGTCGAGACAATATGCAAACTTAAGATGATATTTTCTCCATCATTTTTTAACTGAATGGAGCATCTACCCGTACATTTACCGTTTGAGGTAAAAGTTGGAGGACCGGTTCTAATATAGATGGATGTATCCATTCGAGAGGTTAGATATTACAGTTGCAATGTAATTCATAATTAAATGTTTTTTCATTTTTTTTAATTGATAATTTTTGTTTAATTCTATATATGCATGTACTTATTCAATATTTTAAAAAAAAGTAAAGAACAAGGCGCATGTTAAGGCGTCAATATGTGAGAACTATATTGTTGAGGAGATCTCAACATTTATCTCATACTATTTCTAACCTCATTTGAGAACGAGAATCAACCGTCATACTATTTCATAATTAAATGTTTTTTCTTTTTTTTAATTGATAATTTTTGTTTAATTCTATATATGCAGGTACTTATTCAATCTTTTAAAAAAAAGTAAAGAACAAGGTGCATGTTAAGGCGTCAATATGTGAAAACTATATTGTTGAGGAGATCTCAACATTTATCTCATACTATTTCGAACCTCATTTGAGAACGAGGATCAAGAGTGTACTATTGATATATTGTGATAGCATAAACTCATATAATTTGGAACAACCTTGCAAGCAACATCGACGATACTTACTGTCCAATAACTCACAACTGACCGAATCCCAAATCTTTCAATTATAAGATGAACAATTTGCCACGTAGTTTAGAACACATGAAGTCCTATCACAAACTCATTATCTCTTGCAAGGTAACTGTACGTTAATATTACAGAATATCTGTTTATTGATTATTATTGTATTTGATGTACAAGGTTTATCAAATAGGAGGTAGTGTTGTTATTTCATTGTCTTTACTAAGCATGTGCCCTGAAAGAAAAGTCAAGTGCTATAACGGGTGTTTTGTCAATAGATATGTCTTTCATACTAAAGAATATAGGCATGAAAGAAAGACATACAATAACGGTATTTGTATTAAGGGATCGACTTCTAGTGAGTTTGAGGTTGACTATTATGGTAGATTAGAACAGGTCATCGAACTGCAATATCATAACGACCAAAATAGAGTGTTTTTATTCAAATGTTATTAGTATGACACAACTGATAGAGGAATCAGAGTAGATCCTCACTATGGTCTCGTTGAAATCAACTCAAAAGCTAGACTCTGCAACGTAAACGATGTCTTTGCTTTTACAAAGCAATGCCAACAAGTTTATTACACATACACCCCTTCCTTTAGAAAGGACCGATGAAGAGTTGATTGGTTATCCTTTTTCAAAACCAAACCCAAGGGTCGTGTTGAGGTTGTTCAGGATGAGAACGAAGACACAAGAGTGATAGATGAAGTCTTTCAAGCTAGTGAGTTGGTTGAACCATACCGAGTTGCTCCTTCGATTGACTTAGAAGAAAATTTGAATTTTCATGTTTTCGATGATAGTCTTGTTGATGTTGACACAGAAGAGTTGAATGTTGTTTTGAGCTCTAGTGGACTAGAGAATGGTGATGAAGAAGATAATAACCACATTAAAGAATGTAATGAAGCTGATAACAATTCAATTAAGGACGAAGACGAATATTCTAACTAAATATGTTGTAAAGCCTTTTTTATATATAATGTAATATTATGGATGATATTTTGGAACATGAAATATTTATTTTATAATTGTTTGCTCTGGTTATTGTGATGTGCGTGCTGTAAGTTTACAATTTAATCATTTGTGCAGGAGGATAGACAAGTAATACAAACAAAACATGCAAAAGCTTGACACAAACACTGACGGATTGTGTCCCGTCGGTATTTCACCGAGAGTTGCAAAACAATTACAGCATTTGCCACAATCACCAATGGCTATAACAACGGAATATGTCCCGTCGGTATTTTACCGAGAGTTGCAAAAAAATTACAACCCTTGCCACAATCACTGACGCGTTTCCCGACAAAATTACTGATGGATGGTGCACATTCCAATACGTGCAACTATCAAACTGCCCGGTTGATCGGTACAATTACCGAAGAAATCACCGACAGACGTGGCAAATCCAATGCGTTCGTGCTCTGACATCTTTTTACCGACGGACGTGCCGATGGACTTTGAAAAATTTGGAAGCATTTTCAAAATTTTAGTGTGAAATTCAAAAAAATACTGACGGACATTACCGACAGAATTTAATGCCACCTCCCAAAAAATATTATTCTATGTTTCGTCCGTAATTCCATCGGTAAATTGCAGTATAAAACTGACCCCCCTCCGCAGTTCATTTTTTCTCAGCTTCTCTCATTTCTTCTCTTCTCCTCCTGCAAATCCTTTGCGTTTCTCATTGTATTTTTATTGTTTTGATTGTAGTTTTCAACATATTAAAAGGTATGATTCTCCTTTCTTTATCTTTGTATTTTTTTTACTTTTTTATTTTAATTATGATTATTTTTCTGGTGTTCTTTGTTTTGTGTATTGTTTGTAGATAAAATCTTGAAATCAACACACTATTAAGGTAAACATTTTGCATTCCTAAAGTCTTTAGTTTTTTCTTTTTATTTGTTCAATTTATTTTATTGTTTGTATTGCCATAATAATTGAAAATTTTGTTAAATTTGAATTGTTATTGTTGAATTCACCTTTAAAATGTTAATTGAAATATAGAATTAAATTTAATTAGTTTATCTTAATTTTATTATATTATTGCTTGTTATGTTTATTTTATTGTTTCGATTAATTTTAAATGTTATTTATGAATTTGTATAGGTGTTAGTTGAAAATATGACTAATGTTGAATTTCTATAGATGTTAGATTGTATAGAGTTTATTTTGCAATATTTATGTAATTATCAATATTTGTAGGTATGAAAATTATCGGTAGTCTCTAATATAGAGGAAGTGCTGGTGATTTTTTTTAAATAATTGAATTTAATTATTTATATAAATTTGTGTAGATATGTAGAATGAAAATTGGCTTGTGCATATTATCAATATTTATACGTATGAAAACTGTGGGTAGTCTCTAATATAGGGGAGGTGCTGACGATTTTTTTTAAATAATTGAATTTAATTATTTAACTATTAGTATAAATTTGCGTAGATGTGTGGAATGAAAATTGGCTTGTGGATATTATCAATATTTATAGGTATGAAAACTCTAGGTAGTCTCTAATATAGGGGAGGTGCTGACGATTTTTTTTAAATAATTGAATTTAATTATTTAATTATTCGTATAAATTTGTATAGATTTGTAGAATGAAAATTTAATTATTTTATTGTTTGTATTGTAATAATTATTTGAAAATTTAGTCTTTTTTAATTGTTATTGTTGAATTTTCCATAGAAATGGTAATTGGAAATGAAGAATTAAATTTTATTGTTTTATCTCAATTTTATTATACTATTGATTTTTATGTTTTTTTATTATTTCCATTAAGTTTAATTGTCATTTATGCATTTTGATAGATGTTAAATTTCTATAGATGTTAGGTTGTATATAAGATTTTCCAATGGAGTCAATTGGTTTGTGGTTATTGTAAAGATTTGCATGTTTGAAAACTGTGGGTAGTCTCCAGTATAAGGGAGGTGCTGTCAAATGTTTTTTAAATAATCGAAGTTAATTATGTAATTATTCGTATAAATTTGTGTACATGCATAAAATGAAATCCACAGCACGTCGTCGGCAGATGGTTGCAACTAGTTCTTCTAGCAGCAAAGATGACTTATTCTTAGGTGTTGATCACGAAGAGACATCTACCTCAACTTGTGATGTTGCCTATTCTAGCGCGGTTTCACAGCGTAGAGGCGGTGTGCCTTCACAACGGGTCAATTCACCCGCAAGTACCCGGCAAAATGGAATGATGACCTTTCAATACAGTTTGTTTAGGTTTTAGTTTTTTTTATATACTTATAACATAATTTATGAACAACTAATTAATATTTTATTAATTTTATTTAATTTCAGATTGACAAACATTGAGGTTGTCCGGACAACAATATCGGCGTTTAAATCATCAATGGAGATTTTATAGTTTCAATGGAATCAGGTTTCCAAACATCCTGAGTGGAGACCTAATATTGATGCATGGTTTAGACGATTTCAGGTAGGTGTTAACTTTTAATTTCCAACTTATTTTTAATAAATTATTTTTATAATTTTATATCTTGTACTATTTTTATTTTAAATGAATTATTTATACACAACATAAATTTGAGCGGGATAGCGCGGACAACAATGTTTCATTCAAAATTCGGGTTTGCAATTGGCCGGGAGAAAACCGATTGACTTGTCGGGTCAACCCGGAACTTGGGTGACCCAGCAAAAACCCGGTAGAGACTTTTTTTTTTTCAAATGTGTTTTTTCGCCTACCTAGAGACCCTTTCTTTTTCATATTTTTTAATTGGTTACTAATTCATTTCACAGTTCACTATATAAATACTAAAAGAATGTTTTATTTTTTCAATGTGGTATTTGAAACCCTTTAGTATATATACTTTATGTTCACAAGAAAAAAGTTGTGTTTTTTTAAAGTCGGATAAAGAAATTGTTTAAATATTTCAACTTAGAAAAATAAGATAGTATTTTTTCAATACAAAATAAAAAACCTTTTGTTTATTTAGGTGGAGTTGATGCTCAGGTAAAAGACATTGGATACAAGACAGGCCTGAAGATGTTAAAATAGCAGTAATTGCCATGTTTGTCAACCTCAATTTTCGTTTCCAGGTGATAAGGTTCGTTCCAAGATATTTTAATACGAGACTATTCTAAAATATGGAGATCCTCATATGTGGCCCCCGCCGCCTTATCGCGCTATATGTGATTGATAGATAAACGCCACTTATAATTATGCGTACACAGCCAATGAATAAAAATTCTCATAAAAAATAATAATAAAAATATTACATATTCCATAGCCATTTTTCCTTTGTATTTGAACGCCTACATGTGTGTGTGTCAGTGTGTGTGTGTGTGTATTATTTTTCAATTATGATTTTGGATGGGTGATCCAGTGTAGCAAGACGTCGTAGCTCTAATATAAGGATAATATACAATTAAATAAATACTTATAGATTTAAAGCTTGATTTGTTGGCTTTCAAAGCCTGAATCCAGCTATCCGTTCGTACAATTATTGTTAAAATATCAAATAAAAAATGTCATAAAAAAAAACATATCTTTGATAATTTTTATTTCATTGATAATATAATTATTGGCTGATTTATGAAATAAGTTATCATGTCAAACAAAAATCTTTACCCGTAATAATTTTGTTAGTAAATCCAATAATAATTATGGCAAATCACAAATATAAGAGAACACAAATAAATTTTTGATATTTTTGAAACATATAAAAAAATCATTTTTTTATATTTATTTTTGTTAAAAATACACAAACATTCTTATTTAGGATGCGGTCACATGCACATACAAAACCACTTTTTTGTTTTTTCATTTTTTTATCATGTTTTTTATATTTTTTTTTGTATAAAAGGGTAAGCATAAAAAAATATCCCATAAAAAAAAAGTTCTAAACAATGTATAAAGGCCTAAACCAGAAGCCTATCTGACCTTTTTTATTGTTAATATAGGAATTTAATCATTATATTATGACTTTATTATTAATTTAAAAGAAGCTGGAATTGACTGTCATCTGATGCTGTTGAATTCAATCTGCACTTTAATTATATAATAAATCTCATTCCTTGCTTGCTTGGTTAATCAAAAGTACACTCAGGATCTGCACACAACAATAATAAAAACTAAACTTCTAATAGATATTAGATTTTAGCAACTAACAAATTTCAACTTTAGTTGAACTGCTTTATTTATAACTCATGTCAAATATAAGTTGCAAATTGAATGCTAATTCTCTCCAAAAAAAACAATTGTGAAACCATTATCCAAAATATCAGATTAACAAACATGGTATTTAAACGACAACAAAAAAAAAGAAATTCTCGATATACTTGCTTGATATAACTTGTATGTTCTCAATATACAAGATTAAGGATATGATAATGCTAATAATATATATGGTGCATGGAACAAACTACATGCTCTGTTTCTTAAAGATTGTCGTTATGCATACTATTTATATTACTTTACCCACTTATCTAACTCCACAATAAGCGGGAAGAGATGCAAAGCTATTTTCATGAGTCTTTTTATAAAACAAAACCAGAAATAACGTTAAGTAGCTTGGCTAAGATAGTCCAAGATCTTGAGGAGTGCATAAAAGCTATGTTCTTCATTTTAAGACTTGTAAACAAAGTGCACTATAGTCATAACGAAACAAGAATGTATTAGGTTAATTTTGAAAGTGATACATTGAAACCTTAGAAAATATTTTTAAATCAAGTATTTAGATATTTACATCATTTTAGATGATGTTACTCGATACAAAAATATTTTTGAAAAATAAACAAGAAAAAAAACCACTTAAAAGGATATATCTAGTTGGCTATTTAAAGAAAGTGTAATTGCCTCTTCAATTGCTGATTTTGATTTTGAAGAGAAGTTTGAAAAAGTGAAACAACAACAACTTATAATGATCATAGAACTCAAAAAGAAAAATCGTTCAAAATTATTGCATTAAGAAAGCTAAAAAACGCTAATATGCCTACTAGGAAAGAAACAATTACTCATTTGATATCAAGAGAATGTATGAAATGTATGAGATAATTGATGTTAGAAGGAGAAAGCAAACTCCAAAGAAACCACACAATTCTAACTGTTAGGAGGAAATACTATAAGTGACAAGATTTAAGGATACTTACTGTTACGTTGAATTAAAAAAATTAAGATCTATAAGGCATTCCAAACTAATTAGATTGAAAAAATCACGTGGCTTACAATAGAACAACACATTTACAAGCTGATAGCTAGATCTCCACTCTATAAATAGGCCTGGTTCGTTCTACTTCAAAGCACTCGATCTTCCCTAGCTACGCACTTCTTCCTTCTTTCTATATTTGCTGTTTTTGTTTCCTTCTTTCATTTTGTTTGTCAATGGAAAGCAGGCTCAAGGCATTGTGGGTGCTGTCTGCGGTGTTGCTGGTGTCAAACTGGCAACACTGGACTTATGGAAAGGCCGTACCTCAAGTTCCTTGCTACTTCGTCTTTGGAGATTCCCTCTTTGATAACGGAAACAATAACTACCTTAGCACTCCAGCTAAAGTTAATTACCTACCTTATGGGATCGACTTTGATACTGGGGCTTCAGGAAGGTGCAGCAACGGCCTCAACATAGCTGACACCATTGGTCTGCAGTTTGCTCTCTCCTCCCTCATATTACAAATTAAATATCGTGTTTTAGTTTTCTTTAATGGAAAATAAAAGATAGTTGTGACCGTTTTATTAAATTACAATTAGATAGCTGTGATCATTGTTATTGTTTTTATACTCTATTATGAAGATCTTTATTATTATTATTTTTTGTTTCAGCTGAACAATTAGGTTTCGACAGTTACATTTCGGACTTTGGTGTCGGCAGCTGCACCAATTATCTAGATGGTGTAAATTATGGATCGAATGGAGCTGGCATCCTTGATATAACTGGCTATCTTACGGTGATCGCTGATCATATGCCTCTCATAACTAAAACCTTATACTATTCAGTACTATGAATCTTGTATGCTTTGGCAACGCTAACTTTTCATATGATTCTTTTGTGTATGTGAAGGGAGAACTATATACCATGAATATTCAGTTATATAATCACAATATCACGGTTTCACGAATTGCCAAGATCTTGGGAAGCGAGGAAGTTGCTAGGAAGTACTTAAGCCAATGCATCTACGTGTCTGATATGGGTCATAACGACTACCTCAACAATTATTTCTTGGACGGCTACAATAGCAGCCAGCTATATACCCCTGAAGAATATGCCCAACTTCTAATTGAAACTTATGAAACTCAGCTGGAGGTCAGCCCTACTTAATGTCTCTTGTAAAACAGCAATTAATGTTTGACGTGATTGGAAACTAACAAAGACACCCACTTCATTCCGTTTTTTTTTCCCTTGCTGCCAGACATTGTATTGCTCAGGAGCAAGAAAGATAGCTGTGTTCGGACTTATTCGGGTAGGTTGTATGCCGTCCAACATACAAAAAAATCCCAATGAACTAGATGCATCTACATGTGCTTACAAGCTCAATGATTATGTTCAAATTTTCAACGACAAGCTTCAAGAACTGCTCAGAAAACTTAATGATAGGCATACTGATGCTGTGTTTACCTACATAAACTCTTACGAAATTGATTCTGATGATCAGACGAATACAGGTACGAATCCCCTCCCTCCCTTGCTCTCTTTCTCTCACGGTTGAAGGCGACTTTTTTGTTACGCCTCTGATGCCCATGTTATTTTTTCTTGCTTGCAGGTTTTACACAAACCCGTAAGAGCTGTTGCGAGGTAGAATCTGGTTCAGTCCCATGTAAATCTCTCTCCTTCCCATGTAGCAACAGGAGTGACTATGTGTACTGGGATGGAGCCCATTTTACTGAAGCTAAAGCTTGGGCCTTCGGAAAAAGAGCATATAAACGTCAGTCACCAAAGGACGCTTATCCATATGATATCAGCGAACTAGTTAAGCTGAAGCTTGATGATTCTGATGCTTACGATATCAAGCATGCCCAGCTCTGATGGAGAAGACGATAAGTTCTTAGAGAATAAAATATTGTGACTGTAAGAACAATGGAAAGACATATCTACTGTCTTTTCATAGCCTTTCACAATATAATTCCAATAAAATATGCTTTTAGGCATTAGTCTCAGGAAGCAATAATAATTACTTAATCCTTAATAATTTGGATATCATACTTAAACTCCATTCATAGAAAGATTTATTCTTAAAGTATACAAGTCTATTCGGAGATACTCTTGCCATTAAAATTGAAAGAAGGATGCATACGTACTTACATAAACCAAAACAACTTCATTTTTATATTTATATCTGTGAAATCTCGTATGTACGGACATGATAGGTTTAAAGATCATGGCTTCTGCTGCTAGCTTTAATTAATGTCTCAACAAATTTCTATACTGATAACACAAAATCAAGGTCTCCAACTTGATGTGAAGTCCATCTCAACAAATTTCTAAACTGATTGTGTGCTGCATGACTTCGATATATTTTAAGCTCTTCTTAACTCCTTTTCCACATGATTTTAAAAAAAAACTATACTTGATTATACTGGGAATGAGACGAGAGGATTTCAAACCTAACACACATATCCAAGTGTATAAATTAAAACTTATTTCTTTTGTATTTAATTTAGAACTCTTTTAGCTTTGTTTATGATGTTTTTACTATTATATAAACCAAAGTTTTTAAACCCGGCTCGGTGGTTGACTAGGCCCAAGGCCCGGGTTCTGGGTTTTGACCAGGTCACCAGGTTGTTCAGGTCAATTTTTATTTTTTAAAAAAATAAAAAACAACGTCGTTTTGGTAAAAAAAAAAAACAAAAGTCAACGGGTTACAACCAGGTTTTTGACCGGGTCACATCGGGTTTTAACTTCCTCTATTTTTTTGAACCCGGCCAGGTTTCAGCCCCGGGTCGACCCGTCGGGTCAGGCCGGGTTTCAAAACTATGTTATAAAAAACCAAAAGAGAGTTGTGATATGTTAGAGAATAATATAAATCATATTTTGGGACCTCACCTAACAACTTAAGTTATTGAGTTGAATTGGTTATTTAACATGGTATTCAAATCTCATCATCCATATTTATTTGATAAAAAAAAAATTAAGCACAATGTAATGTGGGTTTCTACAAGTTTAAAACCAAAAGGACTTTCACTTGAAAGGATGTGTTAGAGAATAAAATAAATCATATCTTGGGACCTCTTATCAAAATACTGAGTAATAAAAAATAAAATTAGGTTTCTTATGGTAAAGATTAATATTTTTATATATAAAATTCTATATATATGAATGTTTAAATAGTAATTTACCACTAAAAAATACTCCACTATGATACTATAAATAACGTATCAAAAAAAATTAATGATAATCTAATTAATTAATAAAATGGGGAAAATAGCCAGCAAGGAAGTGGCTTGAGATTACACTGTCTGCTAAATCAAGATGAGAGCCAAGCCAAAAATTTCATATCCCTATCTAGACTATGCTATGCTTAGAAGGTCAGCCACCCTATTTCCTTCTCTATGTACATGATTTAAGGTATCGGATTTATAAGCCATACTTATACAGTAGATTGCATTAAACTCACTGCATAACCTCCATGGCCGGTTACCTGGATCCCTTTCAAGCCAATGAACGTATTTGCTGAATATGACTCCAAATATAATATACTTACTGAAAATTTGCGCTACAGATGCTTTTCTCCAAATTAAGTTCTTTTTTTTTTCATAGAGAATATATTGAGAAGGCCATAAAACGAATAGCCAAAGAAAAATACAAGGAATATGAAAAAAAAAACAAAAAACAAAAAAAAATTGATCTACTACAGCAAACAACAAGAAGACTAACTAAGATTTCTTATTACCCCACAATTTGATGCCATCAGAAGATCTTAAGAGGTCATTTCCTGTATAAGTGAAGTTTGAATCCTGAGTATGCAACCAAATAGCAACCCGATGAAGGATGGTGGAGAAACAATCAAACAAGTTTATAGTTCCCTCCTCGAAAACAATTTTGTTCCTCAGCAACCAAATACCCCAAATAGTACTACTTGAAATTAGTCGCCAAGCTGATCTTTGGAATTTGTCATGTACCATTTCGGGCCACTGCAGAAGCAGTGAGTCAAGTGTTCTCGGTAAACAACATTGGATACCCCATCAATCCAAAACTTTCTTCCAAACACTCCTAGAAAAGTTACAATGTATAAAAAGATGCTCTGAGGTTTCCAAATTTGAGTTGCAAAAGACACATGAAGCTTGTGTGGTAGACAAAATAGTCCGTTGATGGAGAAAAGCTCTTGTACTAACTTTGTCCTGTACTGCCAACCAGAGAAACACCTGAACTTTCGGAGAGGTCCTTTTAATCCAAACATTGGCTTCGAAAACTCTATCATTCACAGAGGAGGTATTATCAATTAGGGTGCAACAGGATTTAACTGAGAAGCTTCCATCAGAACTGCATGGCCATATAAGTTTGTCATCTTTTCCTTGCCGAATTATCGTTGGCTCCAGCATTGAGAGCAAATGATGATATTGTTGCTCTTCATAAGATAAGAGCTTCCTGCGCCAAACCAAATTCCATCGCCATTGATCATTCACCTATTGACCCATCTCATTAACCAAACCATTCCGAAAAGTAGAATTTTGGTAAAGCCTAGGGAAAATGCTACGTAAAGCATTTGATCCTATCCACACGTCGGACCAGAAGAGAATGGAGGATCCATCTCCAATCATGAATTTAATATTTTCATGCAATACTAAGCCGATGACACTGTTTGGATCCAAGATTGACAAAACGTCTTTTCAAAATGGAGAAATATGACCATGCAATTTTAGGATTCCATTCTCGAAAGTTGGGGAGTAAAAATAAGTTGTTACTTGTTTCCATAAGGCATGGTCTGGTAAGCTTAGCCTCCATATCCATTTGAAAAGCATGGATATATTTTTAGACATTAAAGAACCCAACCTGAGGCCTCCTTCTTTTCTAGCTTTCACAACAATACGCCACTGCACCTTGCAGATTTTCTTTTACTTCGCCACTCCAGACCACAAGAATCTTTGTTGAATAGATGTTAGTATATTACAGACACCTTTCGGCATAGATGTTAGTATAATACACTGGCAATGAACTCAAGACACTTTTGATTAGGCAAATACGCCCTGCCATACTAAGCATACGACCTCTCCACATGCTCAACTTTCTTCTGAAAGTCTCAATAATAGGCTTCCATGTAGACAATCTTTTAGGATTGGATCCTAAAGGCATGCCCAGATAAGAGCAAGGCAAGGAATCAAATCTGTAAAAGACTGAATATGTCATACTAGCACAAGTATCTTCCCCAACATTTATGTCAATTAAAGAGCTTTTATGGAAGTTAATGTGCAAACTTGAACAAATAGCGAACCACAACAAGATCCTTTTAACTGTTTTGACCATATGAAGATTAGCAGGCATGAAGATCAAAGTGTCATCTGCATATTGTAGGTGACTGAGGCAAAAGCTGTCTCCAAAAGGGATACCTTTGAAAAGATCATTTGAAGATGCTCTTTGAAACAAAACAGATAATCCCTCTATTGCAATTAGAAAAAGGAATGGAGAAAGGGGGTCACCTTGCCGAATCCCACGGCCCATCAAGGATTCCTTAAAAGGAGATCCATTAATCAGCACTGATAATTTTGCAGTGGAGATGCAAGTGTTGATCCAATTAATCCATTTTTCACCAAAACCCATATGCCTCATAACCTACTCTAAATAATCCCACTGCACACTATCGAAAGCTTTGTGAAAATCCACCTTAAAGATAAGGCTTGGCACTCTATATCTTTTCAAGGAATGAACTACTTCATTGGCAACCAAAAACCCATCAATTATTTGCCTCCCTGCCAAGAAAGTTCTTTGATTCTCACTGATAAGGTCATGCATAACCGCTTTCAGACGGCTAGAAAGAACCTTAGCCATTATCTTGTAAATGCCATGAATCAAACTAATAGGCCTGAAATCTTTGAAGCCAACCGGGGAAGCTATCTTCGGAATTAGATGAACATAAGCATGATTGACTCCTTTTGGAAGCCTACCTGTTTTGAAGAAATTCTTGGTTAGGTCTAACAGATCATCTGCAATGAAATTCCAAGCAAGCCTGTAGAATTTAAAATTGAAACCATCTGGACCCGGACTCTTGCTCCCATCACAATCCCAAACACTCTGCTTTAATTCTTCCAAAGTGATATCTCGCTCCAAGCTAGCTGAAGAAGAAGCCGAGAGTGTTTTAAAACCAACAGGCCCTAAACCAATTCGGAATCTATCAGGACTTATGAATAAGTTTGAGAAGAAGCTAATTGCCGCATCTTTTATGACCGGTAAACCTTCAACAACAGAACCATTATGAACCACTTTCAGGAGATGGTTTTTAGCCCTCCTGAAGTTAGCAACCAGATGGAAGAAACACGTGTTGCGATCACCCATGCGACATCAAATTTGGCGAGACTTTTGACGCCACATGCTTTCTATATGCAAGTTACATTGCCACTACTTCTTGATCAATGAATCAAACGAGTTCTGCTCTGCAGTAGATAATTTCCCATACTCTGATTTCTTTTCTATAGCTGAAATATTGCTTTGGATCAATGCCAAAGCAGTCTCCTGATGCCCAAAACCAACCCTATTCCACTGTCTGAGTCGAGTTGCCATAAAGCTGAGCTTCTTAATGAGCTTGAATTGACCTGAAAATTCATTGCAAGCTTCATCCCATATACCATTTATGATATCTTTAAAATTTGGATGATGGAGCCAACAATCCATGAATTTGAAAGGAATCCAACCTTTTTCTACAGGTAAAACCCCTAGAATTAAAGGGCAATGATCAGAGAACCCTCTTGGAAGCCATCGAAGAGACAAAAAGGGGAATTGCAAATGACAAGGACTAGAAAAAAATACGGTCTAGTTTACTCATGGATCCCCCACGAAACCAGGTGTATAAACCCTCTGACATGGTGTACTCGATTAGGTTACAATTATCAATAAAAAGTCTAAAAGCCGTTGAACCCACCTTATTAATGAAGTCGCTGCTTCTGTCACTTCGCAACATAGTTTCATTGAAGTCACCTGCTAAAAACCAAGGACACTCAAAAGCAGCCTTCAGAATACGAAGGTCCTTCCAAAAAAGAAGTCTGTCAGCTTGATTGCAAGGGGCATAAAAACCTACCACCGCCCCTGAGAAGCCAGTAAAGACATTCTGCCCAAATAACCCGATCCAACCATGATCATACTCCACTGATGATACCGCAAACTTAGAGTTATCCCACATAGCCAGAATGCCCCCTTTAGTACCTTCAGCCTTATTACCAAACCAAAAAACATTGTTGACGTTCCATAATTGAAAAACCAATCTGTTTGAGTAACTTTGTAACTTAGTTTCAAACAAAAAACAAACCTCTATATCAAAATCCCTGATTAACTTTGAAATTGTCCTCTTCTTTCTAGCTAACCCCAAACCACAAGAATTCCATGAAAGAATCTGCATAAGAAAAGAGATTTAAAATCCTCACAGAACAAAGTGGAACATCTGCTCACTGGGATGCTTCCCAATCAGCCTTCTCTTTACGCCTTTGCTGATTTATATAGGATGTGAAGTCATCTAAATTGTGAGGTTTTTCAATCTGCAAAACCTCTCCTATTTCCAGCATTAAACAAACCTCATCACCCTCAGAAGGTTTATTGTTTTCGTCATGTGCTAGCAAGTTCCTCCTGTTACACCTCTGTATTGTTGAGTCCTCAGTATCCATCTCACTCTTATTAACTATTTCATTCTAACTTCCATCAGTTGTTATCATCTTTGTACATCGCAACTTCCTTCTTGTTTTTCCAGATATAGCAATTGCACTCTCTTTTGTGTTTGCATCAAAGTGTAAAATAACTAGGTGATTCATGTGTTGTGGTTCCAGAATTACTACGGCTTGAGGATTATATGTTGATTGAAGGGCTAAATCGTTGTTTGATCCAAATGAAATAGAGAGAATGTCAGATGGGCTTTGAGATCCACTGCCATAAACTAAGCTTTCAATCTGAGCCAATACAAGGGAGTCAAAGCCCAAGGCAGCTGCAGGGTTTCTAGCATCTTCTCTCAAAATAGGAGTGCCCTGTCCCGTATATAGGGTAAGAGCATCGGGAATGGGACTGCTTTTTATATAGCTGCTATCTGAAAAAGAAAGATTGTATGCCATAATTTCTGGAAATCTCTCTAAAGATGAGGCAGCATGTTGATCTTGCACCATATCAAGATGAAGAGCATTAAATATGATAAGAGAGCTATCGTCAGAAGTTGATAGTTTGTCTCCACCCTGTGCCAGATCTAAATTTTTCCACCCGCTGCTGCCGCCCCCAAGAGTCCTGGTGACTGATGGAGCCATACCTGCTTTGTCCTCATCTGTGTCTACGCCATCAGCCACATCAACCGAGTCTTCTTTTGATTGCAAGAACTTTCACCTCATTTGAATATATAGTACCAGATAAAGATGAACAAATATATGAGAAGTGAATAGCATTGTCTCTCAAAAACCCACCAATCCCTGATCTTTATTTTTATTTTTTTTTTACGAAATCGAGATTTATTAAAGATGAGCATCAGCCACTAAGATGGTGGCCAAGACTGCAAATGGAAAAGCAATCTATGGTCAATTTGTATAATCTGCAGAATCTCTACCTGTTAAGGAAAATAAACCTACAATCTTGCGACAGCAAGAGAGACACAACAGAAACAACCTATAAATTAAACAGGGATGTAAAATCAAGTATATATGACATTCTTTAAACATATATATATATATATATATATATATATATATATATATATATATATCTGTTTATTCTTTTTACATTATATTTTTAAGTTTATTTAAGTTTATTGAAAATTATTTTTATAATTTTAATGCCTAAAAAACTTTATAAATTAAATACTAAAAATAAAAATTTTAGCATGTTTGAAACTTAATTACTTCATAATACAGATATTTTACGAGTTCCATAATGTTGAGTCAAAGTTGAGTGATTTGACAGTGTTGATGTGGAAGGGGTTACTGAAAATTCCCATTATTTTCTATAGTACAATTATTTGAACTTTTAATTATGAGTTTCTTGAAGTGGAATCTCGAGGGAGCTGGTCATAAATCATTTATGCCTGCGCGCGTAACAGTTTCTAATCTAAGAAGATTGTTTAGTACTGTGATAGATCTTGTCGTGGTTTAAAAAAAATATTTTATAAAAATATTTTTTATTATGGTTGATTTGGTATTTATATGTGTTTAGTTAAAACTGTGGTTGAAATTGAGATTGAATAAAAAATAATTTAATGTGTTTGGTTAATAATACTTTTGAAATTGAGGTTATAAGATAATTTTAAAAAATATATATAGATTTAACTATTATTATTACATCATGAAATAAATAATACTGTATATAAAATATTTTTTTATTGTTCCATTAAAATATCTACAATTCCATCACGTATGAAAAACATCCGATAAGGACTACAGTTTTGTGGTTTTTTAAGCGCGCAATAACATCAGGTAAAATATAATTAAGAACAAAATTGGGATTGTGATTAAATTCTGCAAATGCTACATCATCCAGCGATCTCTGTCTAATTTATATAATGTCATTGAATAATGTTAAACACTAATTTTTCAAATAAAAAACAATTAAAAAATTAAAAATAATTTTTATTTTACTGGGTCAGACCTGGTTCAATACATTTTAAGCTTTGAACCGGAACCGGCTTGGCCGGAACAGGTTCGACCGAAACAGTATAGCCGACTACAGTCAACAGTGTAACATGCATACACAGTTCACATGAACAGTGTATGCATGTTACATTGTTCATGCTAATTATTAACATGAACAGTACGTAAATATATGTTGGTCATTGTTTGCTGTTGAAACAGAAGCAGCCTTCCACTACTTTGCGATTACTGAGGTTGGAATGCAGTAAAAGGTGGGACCCATAAACAGTAGATGGCATTTTTCTCCGTAACCAAACGTATGTTTATTGCGTTTTATTTAAAACACAGCCGCAGCCGCATAAACAAACGCACTCTACATCTTTATATTAAAGTGATGTTTTTGAGATTTAATTTTTTTTCAAGAACTTTAATAATTGATGTAATAAATTAACTTTCATATTAATATTTCTTAAATTAATTGCATTAGAGTTATATTAATAGAAGTTTAACGAGACTCTTATTATATATATTTGATCTCTAAATTCACATATTGAAATATAGACTTTGTTTAAAGAATTAAACCATTAAATTTGAGTGTGTCGTAACTTTGAAGTACCAAAAACTTAAAAAAAATTCCATGAGTGTTTTTTAGGAGATATATTTTGATTAATTTATTTTTCTGTATCAGATCTAAATACAAATTATTTTAGAAACATGTTTAGATCTATCAAATTTAACAGTTGGTATTAGAGCCACAATTATAATACCTTTGTCTTCATATCAATGTTGATATATTTGTCTAAGAATTCTTGTTCTCAAAGAAATTAATTAATCTACTTAATTATATTTGTCATGGAATTTTTTAGTGCTCAATTGATTTTTTAATTCTGTCATATTTTATCGACCCTAAAGATTGTAGGAACAACCTTGGTTCCCAAATTAAATTAATGATTATTTTGACTTTATTTAAGTCTTGAAATTTTTTTTTATGGTGGAATGAGCTACTATAATTTCCATAAAAATGCCCACATAGGAATAAATTGAAAAACATTTGTTCCAAAAATAAACATTTTGGGGTTTTTATTTTATAGGTGTTGTCATAACTTAATTTTAAAACCCCTAAATGTTTTTTATAAAAATACATATTTTTATTAAAAAATAAAAAAATTAAATCCAAAAAATCTTTGACACACGAGGAGATAAAAAAATAAGTTTGCAAGTCAATTACGCAAAAATTGAAAGAATTAATTAAGTTGAAGGACTTAATTAAACTTCTAATGAGTTTTATGGATTCAATTGACTCATTTGAAGAAAAGACACAATTGAAACTTTGAAAGGTCAAATAGGTGCCATCAGAGGTTCAATTGAAAGATATTTTAAGATTAAAGGCTAATTGAGGGTCAAGTTAAAGAATTTCAAAACTAAAGATCAAAGTGCAAATAGCATCTGAGTTTGAGGACTAAAATTAATCAAATCAATGATCAAGTTGAGAGAAACTGAAAGTTTGATGGTTGACAGGGGTTAAATTGTTTAATGTGAAAATTGAGGATCAAATTACAAAAGAAGCTCAAATCAAAGGATTTTAATCAAGGTTTTTAGGGGTGTAATTGTAAAAAGTAAAGGGTGTTTATGCTGAAATTAAAAAAAAATTGACTAAATTAAAGTTTATTAAATTCCTAATTAGAAACTCTAAATTCTAGGGTTAAGATATGCGACATGTCACTCGATTTTAACAAATAGAATGAGTGACATGTTGGCCAATCCATGTTTACCATCTTCTTCAATAGACGAAAGTTGATCGAGATGCCATTTTTAGACGAATAAATGTGGCATCTCTGACCACGTCAGGGGCTTTAATCACCACCACTCCATTGAAAAACATCTGCTCTACAAGGACCAATTATCTTCATCACATGTTTGTATCTCATATGGCTCAATAAAATCAACATCTTGTCCCTGATTATCCACCTCTACATTAGTAGATTCAATCTGATCGAGAACTCATCTTCCAATCAATGAACATGGATTTCTAGACCTCTAAATCAAATGTGGTTTGTTCCTAATAATAGATCTACATCCATTTTACAAGGTTTAGGTTTATCACAGATATTTTTATAGCTTAATGTTCACAATGAGTTTGAAAAAGAACCTAACCCAATCATTTGTGACTGAAGAAAAATTCACTATGATATAAAAGACTGCAAGGTTATTTTCTCATGTGTGATTTTGATTTACAAGGCACCACCTATTTTAGAAAGGAAGGATGTGGAAGAGAAATGATAAGATTCTTCCATTAAACTTCTTCGGAAAACCACCAAGGTTTTGAAATTTCTAGTTTTGGATTGCTTATAAAAGGGCATTCGCTTTTAAGCATAGGGGAGGTTGATTTGGAGAGGAAGAAATCACATGAAGAAAATAAAGAGGAAACAGATAAGTATTGATAGAAAATACCTTAGAGTTGGTTAAGATAAAAACTATAAAAATGGTGTGCTAAGATGAGAAAGAAAGAAGTAAGGAAGCAAAAAAGAAATTCTAGATTGAAAAGAAATTGGAAATCAAGAGGAAAGAAGCATACAATTTAGAGAAGGAATCAACTTTTCCCTTACAAGTTATATCTTCAACTTTGATGGGATGTAGCTCAATGAGTACAGACCCTCTTTTATTTGTCTTTTAAATTCATGTTTTAATGTTTACTGTGCACCCACTGTAATTGCTTTGCTAGTTTAATATGTCATAGATGTTTGTGCTTAGATAGTCAGTTATGCCATGATTTGGTATGCCCATGTATGTTCATGTTTTTGCTTGATGCATAGGTTGATGTTTTAAGGTTGGTAATATAATGATAAAGGTAGTTTAAAAGACAACTTAGCATGTTTTATGTTTTGGTTGATCATTTGCAGTACCGGATTTAACAGTTTTACCGAAAAACATTTATGTTAATATTTACACTCATAATCCTTCGAAATGTATTTTACCGACAAGCTTATGGATGGAAACAGTCCATTAAAAAAACTCTCGTCGATAATTTATGGTATATCGGTGATTCCATCAGTAATAAATTTATTGATAGATTACAAATGGACAAAGCACACCAAAAAAATTTACCTGCTTCATTATGTCAGTATATTCATCGGTAAATTTAACATATCCCCGACAAGAGAACTGTATGTAATGCCATCGATGTTTTTATTTGTCCATTGGTATATCCATCAATAAATATAATATATCACCGACATAATATCATCTGTAATTTTGTCAGTGAGTTAGCAGCGGCATTTGTAATAATTCTTTTTCAACTCTCTGAAATATATTGACAAGTTTGTTTCGTCGATAACCCCATCGATAATATTTTAAAAATATTTTTAAGAAAAATATATTGAACAGAAGTAGACAAATAATTAAAATAATATAAAAATCAAATATTTATTATAAATTTAAACATTTATACGTTCAAATACAATAAATCTGAAATAGAGGCAATATTGGAGGAGAAGGCTAGTCGTCATTAAGACCATGAGGCCAATTAGGAGATGCATATGTATCATCCATTTATGATCTCATCTTCATTATCAATTGACGGAGTTCTTCATAATCAGCAATAAGTCGTTCATAGTTTTCATTAAGATGAATCGTTTGAGTCTATACTCGTTGATCTAACATCATCGTGAAATCCAGAGTTTGAGTGCTCGAAATCGACTGCGAGCATCCAAGGTCAAAACATTATGGGTCGTCCACAAGTTCTCGGTCATAGTGTTAGATATTTTGCACACCAAATTTCTATCGAGTCTATCGAACAATTCTGCTTCCAACCACAAATCCAAAATAAGATCTAGATAGATCAATGGATCATCCTTGTATCTCTCCTTCAATCGATTGTTATATATATTTTAGAAAAAAAAAATCATCAACATGAGTAAGGTGGTCTAACATGTCCCTCAGCCCCCTGTAAATACCAACCTCATGACAACCAGGGGGGGAAAACAGGAAAAAAAATGAAGAATCCTTTTGCACTAGTTTCCTCTACCAGGAAGATCTCAGCTCCACCACAAAAAGCCCATGACCAGCCTCTTATCCCAGACCTTGAAAATCCCAAAACCATCTTCCTGAAAGCCATAAAACCAGCCTTTCTTCCTCATCTTAGCCAACAAACCTTTTTTTAGCTACACCAGAGACCCCTCAACAACCATTGATTCCAGCAACTTCACCTCAAGCTCCACAGCAAAAGTTACAAATCTCAACCCTAACAGTGTTTCCGTGACCAGCCTCAGGCATAGCAAAATCTACACTTCCTCTCCACAATGACCAACCTCAGCCAACAACACCGTGAATAGTAGGAATCCCCTTCTCAGTCACGCCAACCTCTGCATTAGGCCACCAGGCACACCACCAGCAGCATTTCTCATCTGGTCAGGCAGGTCTTCTCATTTCCTTTCCTTTATTTTATGTTTTTTCTTCTTTTGTTAAAAGCATGCAGAGCATCAGTTTGAGTGAGGAAAAGCAATCTGCAGCTTACTACTCTCATTTATGAAGATGTATATTGGAAGACTAATAACACGTTGCTCATGACTAATTTGCTTTCTTCCATGAAGGTTGATGGCTGTCAATTTCATGGGCGTGTTCCTTTGGCAGGCAGTCACGCTGTGCCTCCGAATAAGCACACTATTGACTCGTTGAAAACCAATCCTCTGAAATTGTTCATTATCTTTTTTAATTTGCTGATATTGGCTAGGGGTGAGTAAAAAATCTGAAAAACCAATTAAATAAAAAATACTAAAAAAAAATCAAAAAAACTAAACTAAGAAAAAAAAATTTAATTAACCAATTAGAAAACCCAAAATAATTCCCGGTTCGGTTCGATTTCGGTTTCAAATGCCTAAAATTAATTGAACCAAATGAACTGAACCAGTTCAACCATAACTCATTAACTCTGATAAAATAAAAGAGACTATAAATAATCTCTAACCTAAAGGTCCTAAACCAACACCACCGCCATCTTATCTTCCCTCCCATTCTCTCTCTGCAAGTTCATCTCTCCATCTTTTCTCCTCCTTATATTCTTATTTCCCCTAGCAACAAATTCATGAACTTCACCATTTACAAATTCATGAACTTCACCATTTACTTTAATCAAACTACATCACACTAGGCTGATCTATTTTCCTTCCAATCTTGAGCTCTCATTTGGATTTAACTCATTCACTATAGACAAATCTGTTTTCCTTTCGATCTTAATTGATTTGTCATTTCTATTTTTCTTAATATTTTACAAGTTCTTGTTATAATTTGCAACTCTAGTTTTACTTGTATTTTAACTAAAATTTCCTTAACAACAGAAACCAAGATTTGCTTGTATTTTATGGACAAATCTGTTTTCCTTTCATTTATGTCTTGGTCATGTAAATTGAAACAAGTTCCTGAACAATAGAAACGAGATTTGCTTTTCGATTTTACTGGTTTTTGAACAGCAAAAACCAAACCGAACCGAAACTAATCAATTTCGGTTCGGTTTTAAATTTTAAAAAATAATAATGTCGGTTTGGTTAATTTTTTCATGTAAAAACCGAACCGAACCGAAAATAATCACCCCTAATATTGCCAAGTCCCTCCATTTTGATTTTCTTACATCAAAATCTTGAGTTTGTATTAAGGGAAACAAGATTAGTATATATCTATTAGGGGGAAAAAAAAGCAGAGAGAGAAGGGAAAAAAGAGCCTAGAGAGTCAAAGAGTAGGCTGAAGAGTCATTTATTCAATACCAACACCATACAAAAAATGCATCAGCCCTCTGAATTGAACGTCTAAATAGACAAGAAAGAGGATAATAGGTGTGCTGACAAAATTTCTGCACCCTCAAAAAACTTGCAGATGCATTATTTAAGAAAAAATTGAGACAAAGGTTTGTCCTTGAACACCTTCATATTTTTAAACCTGAATGAATGGCTACAACTCCCCCAACGAGATTCTCATACTCAACCTTCTGAAATCCTGCATCTGCAATCATCGAAGCAAATTTCTCCTGCATTCATCACTTGCAATAAGTCATTAAGTATACCAGACAAAGGTGAATACACACATAATTAAACCCAGGTTATCAGCGAGGACATGCAATATAAGCTCCTAGATAGTCCATTGTCCTCATGCCTCCCTCCCCGCTCTCCTCTCTCAGCTAAGGTAATTTAATTCCAATCAGTTAACTCACAGGGATTCACACATAGGGTTCAAATTTATCAGTTGCAGATCACTGAGCAGAAAATATCTTTCAAAGTGCACAACTAATGAATCAAATATTGGGATTACATTTTCTTCAAATGATACTTTATATAGTCAAACTTTAGCCAAGTGCTTCTGTTTACTTAGATAGATACTTGAAATCACAAGGGAATGTATTTAGGTGAAAGGAAAATGTGGCATAGAGCATGAAAAATTAAAGCACATAATTTCTCTGTTTGGATGGTTTAATAATTTGTTGAAGTGCTAATGTTTGGTAGAGAGCTTGAAATATCGGGCTTCCTACCACAGGATGGGTTTGAGTCATAAACTGTCATGCAAAAATGCTGAATAATATGGCTCAAATTCTAACAATCAGACTTGGTAGGACTATAACTAAATCAAGACCTATACTGGACTTTTCTCAATGCAACCTTTTAGCATGAAGACTCAATAGCATGGAAAGATTATTATTTTCATAACTAATGATAAATAGCACCTAAGGTTTCTAAGAAGCAAAGTTTATGGCTAAATATATTTGCGGACTAGAAACACAAGGGGTCCTTTTCTTTCTAATTAGAGGAAAAATATATATATCGTTAGATGCACTGTTTCAGATAAAAATACATGCCGATAACACATTACTGGCAGTTCAATATAATAAAAATGAGTTGATTCTTTTCTTTTTCTTTTTTTAGTAAAAGAAATGAATTTTATAACCTTGAGCCATTTACAAGGATCATTAAAACACTCTTGCATGCCATATTTAAATCACATTCCATCTTGTGCATATTCACGTTTGGAATATGCAAAAAGCAATAATTCATGTAACCATGTAAGGTTGCTATGAAAATATCTAGTTTCCACATTCAAGGATAAGGCGTTCACTTGCATGCACAAAATACACCAGTTGTTTTAATTTTTATTTTATATTTTATTTTCAGAAAAAGGCTCCGCTGAAGTATGTATTGGGAATATAGAAAACCCCATTCCTTGATTGAGTTATAGCAGTATATGTAACATCCAGGGTTCTATAAAGGCACCACACTATAGTGTGGACTCAATTTCTTAGCTTCTAAGATACTTTGGCAAAATTGTGGTAATATTTGCAGAAGTACGTAGGACAAAATTATGACCTGTGGAGGAAAACGACGTATGCTCTCAACTAAGTACTGATAAGAATCCCGATCACCAGCAACTAGCTCTCCCACAGCTGGAATGACTGAGAATGAATAATAATCATATCTGCAAGAAAAAGGAACATTCTTGAAACTGGATAGATGATGCAGTGTTCTGAAAAATATGGGGAAGAAAAAACAGATTGAAGTGCAAAGAAAGCTAAGCTTCACTAAGATTAGCTGGGACAGTAGAAGTCATCTGCAATCCATAGAATAAAGCTTGAGCAGTGAGCATGTATCTTTTTCTTGCTACAAACAATCATAAAGTCTTCCATGTGAGTGCTTTCCACATGCCAGAGCATGCAAGGATTAAAAACTGATCAACAAAATTTCAAGCACTCAAATTCAAGTGAAACAGCAAGATCTTCTTAACAATTCAAAGTTCATGTAATTAGTAAAAGCTAATTTATTTCAGGATCTACATGCTATTGTTGTTTTGTTTGTAATGCAACATGAGCATAATGTTAATCTGGTTCAATCACGGTATTTGCCACTTTTTGTACTTCGTATTGCAACATCTACAGAACACTAATCTCCGTAGCCATTATGTTTTGACCATATTTTATTAAAGTTCATCATCTTCTCAATCAACATTATGCTCCCAGGTAACAATCTGTTTGCACCCTGGTGGGATTAATTGGTTAGGAAACAACAATTGTATATAGACTTACAGCAGGTATGTAGTGCACAGAAAAATCAATTAGAGACAATAAAATAAATCAATCTACTCTTTATAAACTTTAGATTCATAATCAATATAAATATAAACTCCTATAATAATATGAAAATAGAAAAATGAATCCAGAACTCCAATGAGAAAGATGGGTTATGGGAGCATGTGACTTGTATTATTGAATTCGGGTTAGAACTAAGATGTAATATTTCTCTGTCAATCTCACTTCATCACACCAAGGCCTTTGTCTCTATGATTGACTATGTTCTATGGAATGGAAGAGGCTGGATAGTTAATATTCAATAAAGATGAAGAAAACCATGTTACAGAACCGGGTAAATTAGTAAACACCCTGAGGTATGGTGAACTTATTGTTACAACTCAAAACTTTGAAGAATTGAAAAATATATATATATTAAGCATAATATTCTAAATGGATTTCAAAATACTACTTTGACAGTAACAATATTTTGGGCATAAAAGAGGATTTTTATCTCATTTACTTGAACATGGAGGGGGGATTTTGTCAAAACTTCAAACTTTTGGGTGGTGGCTATAGTTTCACCACACCTCATGGGAGTTATTGTAATTTATCCTTTTCGATTTCATTTGTAAAAAAACATTTCACCACCTATACACTACCAGAAAGGAAAGACTGACCACTTCTGGCATAATTATTGACTTGTCAATTTATTAAAATTGAGAAAAAATTAAACACAGGAAAAAGGATATATTTTGTTGAAATAATGCCTAACAATGATACTACAAGAAATGCTAACATTTATCCTTTAATGTATGTAAGAAGGTGTACTCACAATTCTTTAAACACAGGAACTTCAACGTGGCTCAGTTCAAGGCAAAGAAATCTTCCTCCGTGTTTTAATACCCTAATAAAATAACAGATGAAGCTTGCATGAAACATTAATTTATATTACACAAGCTGGAAAATTTCTGAAGAAAGAAAGGGGACCATATAACAGAAGAAAAGCCTGCTGATCATACATATCAAAAGAGAAGACATTTAATAAATGAATGGAAAACACATAACAACAAGCACAACTACGCCATAGTTTAGACTGAAATAAGAAATTTTTGTGTTAATAAATTCATAGTCATCATCTAAACGATTTTCTTGTTAGCTTCATGCTTCAACTCATATCTTTTAAAAACTCTCCATGCAGTCGTTGGGTCTCATAAAATTTAAACCTAATATTTAACTTTCTCACCACCTAATTCCACTTCTAATTGTCATTATTTCAAATTCAACAGCAAACATTTAATGCAATTACCTAACTTGGAGCAAACAAGGTCAACTCTCTAAGTGGAAAACAAAAATTACCTAGGAACCTCTACCCTCTCAGAATTTAAGCTGGTAGTGGATTCAGATCCCCTTTACTCAGAGACACTGATGAAGGTCTTATCCACAGTAGCACCATGATAACTCCAGTAACTTCCTTGACATATTGATCTTGATAATATGCATGTTCAGTGCTATTTTTGCAATTGTAACCAACAAATGTCATTGTTATATGCATTTTCTTTGGAGAAAATATGTTATAAACATTGATTTTAGAAGATAAAGGCTACATTTCCTTTAATTCATGACATTCAATCGGATCCTCTAATTAGATAAGCCATCCTTAAAAGCCTGTAACAGAGTAACCTGATATCGCATCAGCAGTGGTGAAATGATTATTTGTCATGGTTTAGTTTTACAATCTTAATGAGAGGATCCTTAGCTTGCTATTTATAATTTATGTCAAGAGGGTCTAATATAATCTGGGTGAATATGTCAACAGCAAGCCACAAAATTATGAGCATACCTATACGCTTCAGCAAGAACTTTCTCTATGTGTGTAACATTCCTAATTCCAAATGCTATTGTGTAGCCATCCATGGTATTATCTTCAAAACTCAAGGCTTCAGCATCTCCCTCCAACCATATGAGTGATTTGTCTTCTCCAAGACCTGCAAGCCAATTAAAAAAAAAGGAAAGAAAACCATCACTCATTGAGAAATCGACATTAATAAACTGTAATTAGACCATCCATGGATTTCACTCAAGTCCTGATTGTTCCTGATTCATACCTCTCTCTATAGCACGTTTTCTGCCAACATTTAACATGTTTGGGTTTATGTCACACACATGTATCTGTGTTTCTTCCTGTAAATGATCATTAATGGGATCTTGATTTGCTCTACGCTTGATACTACTTATACCATCCAGAATCCTGAAAGCAACATCTCCTGCAATTAAGAATTCCAAACTCAAGATCTTATGACTCATAAAATCTATGAGATAACAATGAAAAAACAACAAGAATAAGAAGATACCAATCATCAATTTTAGTTGAACAATTTGCTAGATAGAAGTAGAGCGTGCATATTTAAAAGGTGGATGTAAAGGTTATATGAAGAGGGTTTTCCAAGGATTTAATACTAGCAAACTGAGACCAAAGGAAGACTTGGCATTTTGGTTTCTAGATTTGTATGGATAGAATCTGGAATCAACTTGAGATGAAATGACAAACTTTAAGGGCTCTGGAGACATTATCCTTGTAAATTTGCAGCTGAACCAGTTAGCCACTTGCCTTTACACCATAGTTGAACAAGAGATTTGCGCAAGCAAGTCTTCTCACTATTAGTATTCTTTTGGGTGCTATGCAAAGGAAAGAGATGTATGGGCTCTGGAGACATTATCCTTGTACATCAGATGGTTGTTTTTACACATGGCCACATGGTGTGGCTTCACCTCCCGATTTCTATTCATTAAAGCTTTTCTAATCAAATAAAGTGCTTTTATTTTCTTTATAAAATGTCATAGTTTTATATCAGTACTCACCTGTTCCCCCAGCCACATCAAGATGCTTCATTCCAGGAAATGGATTCAGCATAGAAACCAGTCTAGAAAGCATCACAGAAAAGTAGTTAATGTCAGCATGAACCCAAAGTGAAGTATACAACATAACAAGCAATCATTAAAAAATGCATCCTCAACGTATTCTGACCTGTCCTTCCATAACCTATGTAATCCACCACTCATTAAATCATTCATGAGATCATAATTTGAGGCCACACTGCTGAAAACATTACCAACCAGTTGACTTTTTTCTTCTTCTCGAACATGTTTGAATCCTGAAATGATTTTTTAAGAATGTCTAACGTGTGGTTAAGAGGGTTCGTTCAGGATGTTCAATTTAACGAGACAAATCAAAATGAAAACAAACAATTAGTAGTTCAAAGAAGGCAGACTAGAAAAGACACGCTCAAGAAGAAGAGGAATCATTGATTACTCAAGAACCTACCAAAGCTAGTGGCATGTGAATGCAGTGGAGAAGTGGAAGACAGCATGGGCAAGAATTTGCTCCCGAGCTTCCTGCTAACCAATTTCAGCGCCATGTCTGCCACCCAGACCCACCCACACACACAACATAAATATATATGTAAGAAAATAAACCAAATTCGTTCTTAGGATCGTGGAGCCCAGTTGGATAATGTGTCAAATACGTAATGGTCAGAATGCTCTAGCTATAAAATTAAATTGCAATTGAGAAAATTAAACTAAGAAAAGAAAGGCAAAATGAAAGACAGAAAAAAATAAAAGAAAGCAAAAGGGTAAAACAAAATCTTTGCCCTCCAGATTTCATAATTATTTCTCTCAAATCTCTATCCAAATTTGGTTAAAGAAGAAAGAGGATGAGGAGAAGACAGAATAAATTACGTTCATTCATCATACCTTAATTCAACGGTGATTTCTGCACCAACTAATTTACAAACTTCTTCTATTTCTTTGCTGATGATCTCTTTGGTTTTTTTTGGGCTCAATGTTAAAACTGTGAACGCGGTGGTGTTTCGTTTCGTCTTGAAGAAAGTGTTTTCAGAATTCAAAATTAAGGTGTTTCTTGAATTTTTAAAGTATTGTTTTAAAAATATATATATTAAAATAAATTTTTTTATATTTTTTAATTTTAATATTAGAACATTAAAATTATTAATTTAATATTATTTCATACCAAACATATTTTTAAAGTATACGTAGCATAATTTTTATCATAAAAACAAACATATTCATATACTAAAGTTATATGTTGTTATAAAACTAGATTATAAAACTCGATCTTATTTCACTATATAAAACATTAAAGAATGTGGATTCTTAATTGAGCAAACATCACTATTTATTATCTTATATTTTATTCTTTAAAATTTTAAGGATCAAATTCAAGAGTAATTAAATCAAATGTTTAGCTTTATTATCTTTGGTTATTAAACTTTTTTTTCTTTTCAATTTGATTCTTATAAGTTAAATTGTCATGTTTTGTTTTTTATTTATTTTGATTTACATGCTCTCTCTTGTGTCTGCAAAATATCATAAAATATTTTGATGTTAGATGAATGATTGATTTTACAAAATAGAATTTTAGGTTGTTGTTTAAAATAAAAATTAAAACAATAAGGACCAAAATTAACATAGAAATTTATTTTTCTAGTTGTGTTATTCAAAAGGTGTGACAAAATTCATTTTGGTTTCGTATTTTTTTTTGTATTATGTGGTCCTTGTTATTTTAGAATTTTATATTTCAATTCTAAATTTTATTTTTATTATGTTTTAGTTTATAAGCATTGAGAGAGGAGAGATAATGATCGGAATATGAAAAAGAAGAGAGAAAAGATTTGCTCGATACATTAAAAAAAAAATTTGGTGTTAATAGATTCGTTTTTAAGATAAATGTTTAATAAAGGTAATGTTATTGGGTCTTCAATTTTTAAAGTAATTAATGGTGTTTTAATATTAGAAATGAGTTTTTATTTAGGTTATATGATATTTTTAAAGTTTTTTCTAGTAAAAACAAGTTAAAAATTGAATTTTTAGGCTCTCGAACTCAAACTCTAATTTTTCAATTAGTCAAGGTGACTAAAAAAAACAATATTGAATGACATGTTATCTATTCAAGTGAATAATATGTTGTGTTGTTCACTTCATTAAAAAAAATACTTGCATCATTTATTCGTTTTATTTAGATGATATAAATAAATTTTATTTAAATAAAAACTTCTTTAGATAAAATAATTCTCAAATTTTATGTGATTTCACTTCCATAAGAATGATGAATTGGCTTAAGTAACAATAGGGAAAAAAGGTCTAACTAAATTATATAATTTTTTTAGTGCATGGTTTTTATTTTTTAAAAATAAATATTGAATATTGAATAAAAATCTAATTTTATGTTCCTAATTTTAATATTAGTGAAATTAAAAAATATTTACACCTAAAAAAAACAAGGAACGCAGGACTAGTCTTTTAGATGTAGAGGTGTATGGGCTTTTACCCTTTATGCTAAGTATATGGGTGGCCTTTCAGATCCAACAACCCCTAGCTTTTTTTTTCTTCATTAATTAAACCTATAAGAACATAATTATTAAAATTTATGGGTTAGTTCTAAAACAAGAAAGTTTAAAAATGTTTTATAATGAATTTTTAAATTGACTAAATTTACAAGGTAAAATAATGATGATGATGCATTTGTTCCTTATAAATAGTAATTAAAAAGGATGAACATAGTTAGATCAATTGGGGTAATTTATTTTTAAGGAATATGTGATAATCACAATAGCTAAATAGTGATTTCAAGAACTCCATCATATGCTAAAAGTAGTAGATGTGATAACTTCTTCGCGAGGATGATGAAAAATAAAAAGTAATGACCATATACTCTCAGCCTACACTTAGAAGAAATGACAAGTAAGATTAATATGGGCCAAGATAATACAATGGATAAACCATGCTTATTTAGGCAGCATTCGAGAACACGGCTGCGGCTGTGTTCTCAAAAAATTTGAAATTTTTTTTTTGTTAAAATTAAGTGTGGTTTGTACTTTTTGGATCGTTTTGATGTGCTGGTGTCAAAAATAATTTTTAAAAAATCAAAAAACATCATTGGCATGCATTTCGGCACGAAAAACTATTTGAAAAGCACCCATAACCACACTGCCAAACACACTCTTAGTGATTCTAAGATCAAAAGTGAAGAACATAGAGGGGAACTCTTAATAAGCATTGAAAGTATTGGGATCAAGTAAGGCAATGCTTGGTTCTTAACGCTTCTAAAATTGAAGGTATTAAAAGATACAAATGACATCACATAATAAGATTAGACTTTTAAAATATTATAATTTTATCCCTCCTAAGCCCTTAGAAAATATCATCTAGAGAAAATCGAAGTAAATTACTGCTATAAAAAAGGAACTTAAATCTCCTTCCATTGATTCAGAAGTTCCTCATTTATGTTGCTTCAACAAATTAAGATTGGTCACCTCATAATTAAATGATTTTCATGTCTATCATAGCATTTTTGTTAACACCTATTAACTTGATGACATTTTTCTTTCAAACAAAACCTGTTAATCATGAGAGCATTTTTCAATCAAATTAACTCAATGACACTTTACTTTCAAAAGAATCTTCAATCTTGATATTATTTTTCAAACCTATCAATTGGATGATAATTTTTTTCCCAAAAAACCCATTCATCCATTTCAAAATAAAGTCCATTAGTCTAATGATAATTTTTTATTAAGATGATATTTTTATTTCAAAGTGTAGCCCTTTAATCCCATAATAATTTTCTTTCAAATAACATTTTAATTCAAGTAAAACCTCTTGGTGGGATTGAGATCTCTTTTCAAAAAACATTTTTATTTCAAAGTGAGGTCCAAAAATCCAATGACAAATTTCTTTCAAAAGCATTTTAATTTTGATGATAATTTTTTTTAGATGATACTTTTATTTCAAAGTGAAAACCTTTAGTCTATGGAAATTTCCTTTCAAAAAGTATTTTTATTTTAAAATGAAGCTCATCAATTTAATAATAATTTTTTTAAAAAAATATTTTAATTCAAGAAAAGCCCATCAATCCTATAATAATCTTCTTTCAAATGATACTTTTATTTTAAGGTGAAACTCTTCAATTCAATGTCAATATTCTTTTAAATAACATTTTAATTTAAGTAAAGATCATCTATTTGATAACAATTTCTTTTTAAGTGGTACTTTTATTATAAGAAAAGCCAGTCAATCCAAACATTTTTATTTCAATCCAATCACATTTTTATTTCAAGAAAAAGTTCATTAATTCAATAACATTTTTATTTTAAAATGAAGCTCATTAATTCAATGACAATTTCCTTTAAAGAATATATTTTGTTGAGTTAATTACTTCTCGATTGAACCTATTTAATTTTTATTTGTTACCTCTTAATTTCATGCTGAATTTAGTTATAATTGTGATAAATTTTTACATTTCATGCTAAGTTGATCAATAATTAATTTAAGTTTCTTGCCTAATAATTTTAATCCATTTTCCAGCCATCGAAAAGTCCCTCTCCTCAGGACAGCCCTCCTCCGGAAGACCACCTCCCTTTTCCAGCCATCGAATAGCCCCTCTCCTCATGTCGAACAACCAGCCACCGACGAACACAACAACACAAAATCAAAAGGAGTACGTAGGCCTTATTTCAATGATGAAGAAAAGGAAAAGGAATAGGACAAGAAAGTAACTTTCATAGCTTTGATCTCTCGGGTTTGTTTTTCATCGGCTGTTATGCTGCGGTAAAATAAACACAATAAAATATTTGGTAATAAATCAAATTATATTATATACTGTGAAACCTATTAAAAAATTAAGTTTGAAATATAGTTTTTGTGATGTAATTTTTATATATTTTTTTAAATGAATTTCATAAAATCCTAATTATTTTTGCTTTTTAAAAACACATTTAAAAAAAATTAAAAATTTTTATTTATTTTTTGCTTTAAATTAATATATTTTTAGTGTTTTTAGATCATTTTAATGCGCTAATATCAAAAATTATTTTTTAAAAAAATTATTTTAATGTATTTCCAAGTAAAAAACACTTTGAAAAACAATTGCAAACACATTTCCATCAAACATTTTATACATGTTTTTTGCTATGTATAAACTTCAACTATAATTTTTACCAAACACACATCTAAATTCAATTAATCATAACTAACTATATTTTTTAAAATTTATTATTTTTAAATTATAATCATAAAAATTATCTTAAAAACAAGCACTGCCATGAACCCACTGCCGGTGCAGAAGAGAAGAGGTAATGAAGGCACCCCAAATCCCAAGCAAAACACGCACTATATCTCACAATAGGCTTATTAAGAGTAAAGTAGCAGCCCCGAGCCCATTTCAAACATAATTAAAAGAGATGGGCCGGAATTCAACAATTATCATTCCCTTAGTCCAAAGCAGGATTGTGCCCAATCACAGGGCTCAAGTTTCAAATTATTGTTTTAGGTTCTCTTAATTATTTTTATCTTTAATAAATACACAAACTACTTTAGGTATTTTTTTTAGCATGTAAATATAATAAATATTTTATCATTAAAAATAAATATGAAACACCTTGTTTTAAATGAGCTATTTTAAAATAATTTTAATTTTTTTATTTAACACAATCAACCTAGAGAATCTCTAAAAAAACAATTAGAGTTTCTAATTACTACAAAACTGACATCTCCTTTGCGACAAAGCTTATTCACGTGGTCTGGACTGCTCACACACATTATGGGTATCATTCACCCTTTTTGAGAAATTACTTGATTGACCTCTCTCTTCTTGGGTTCCCTTCTAGAACAAAAAAGGATACACATCATCTCATATAAGGATGGCAATGGTTAACCATGACCATAATCAAGACAAAAATCAATAAACAAAATTTAAATAATTAATTATTTTTTATCCATTCAATTAACCACTAACAATCAATTTTAATTCTAAAGAAACTCGAGTAAACAAATAAATTAACAAATTTTAATAATAATATATCAACGAAAACATTAACATTAGAAAAATATAACAAAAACAACTAATTAGTTTTTTTATGAAATTATTATTAAACCACATAAAATATCCATTTATAACAATAACAATAATACAAGCTATCCCAACATAAAACAAGAAGTCTCAATTCTATGTTGAAAAATTAAAAATTAATATTTTTTAAGCACTAAATGATTTACTAATTACTAATTATACACAACTAATAACCCAATTGCACTTTTTCAATACTCAAAAAAATAAAACTAAATATTATTTTTCAAGTTTCACTATCATAAAAATCACAACTGAAACAAGCCAGATTATTATTATTATTATTATTATTATTATTATTATTATTATTATTATTATGAAATAGTAAAAAATAGTCAGATTATGAAATAGTAAATAGGTTTATTAATGGGAATTTAGAGAGAATAAGTATTTGGGTTGGATTCCCCAACTTGGAGTCAGCTTAAAAAATCAAAATGATGACTGGTTGCTGAGTCAGATTATGGTCAATTTTGGACAAAATTAGCTGTAAGATTCATCTTCGACAGAGTTTTCCGGTCAACGTTTTGGACAAGTTAAAGATTACACCCGCCCACATTATCCGAGTAAAACCATGGATCTCAATCGGATAAACTTTCAATCATAAAAAATCAAATATTCTGTCTCCGTTCATGATCATGTTAGAAACTTTTGTTTTATTCATAAGATCAGATTTATTTTTTAAATAATTTAAAATACAAATATAAAATTTACTTAAAAAGAATAAGAACTTGTTTATTTATTTATGTGTTTCAAAAATATTTTCTAAAAAGTTAAAATTTTTAATTTTTTAATTTTTCAATTATTTTAATATTATGATATTAGAAATAAATTTTAAAAAATAAAAAAATATATTAATTTTAAATAAAAAAATATTTTAAAAAAATTGGAGGACTAATATCATTGAATTTGTTTTTTTTTTTTATTATTTTCGAGTAAGATTCCAGCTTTGCACGTGCTAATAAGATTAAAAAAAAAAAACACCTGGCATTCTTAAACGAAAAGTACAAAAAGCATCATGAAAGCAAGACATAAACCATATTGTCCACTTTTCTAACAAAACATTATCTATCATCTCCCCACCTCAAACTCATAAATATCTTCTCGTTTCAGACCGCAGCACACTCGGGTAGAAGTACCAAAGAGTTAATAAAATCCCAAAAATACATCAATAGTGATATTTGATCCCCATACCTTGAACTTATGTCAATTTAGTCCCCGTAGTTTTTCAATTCATTGTCATCGTCGATATTTGTTAATGAAAATGTTGGATTTTTCCATTGATATGCAGTCTACATCAAATCATATATTGGGTATTTTGCTAAATTAAAAAAAGTTCAAAGTGCTATAAACCTGCATTATATCATAAAATTGGGCGTGCAGTTTACTTATATCTCATAGCCAAATATATATAGGAATATATATGAGTTTTTTTTTTATTAATTTCGATACAATTTTTCTCAACCACATACATTATCAAAACATAATCATAATCATAATCATAATTATAGACAAAAATCAGAATCATAACTATAATAGACTTCTAAGCTAAAGTTATGCACTTAAAATGATTTAGATATTGTTTGATAAGCACTAATATACCATTTGAAATGATGTTCATGATGCTAATATGTAAATAATAAAGCATGAAAATTATGAAATCTTATTTATAACTATTATATCCTCTCTCACATGCCTCGTGTCTCTTAAAACAAAAAAAACATAGAAATTTGGCTAATCACTAATTGTCTGTTTGGGAGTGTGGTTGTGATTGCTTTTCAAAGTGTTTTTCATGCTAAAATACATCAAAATGATGTTTTTTATTTTTAAAAATTATTTTTGAGATTATCACATCAAAACGATTCAAAACATATAAAAAAATTAATTTTTAACAAAAAAAATTAATTTTTTGTGAAACGCAGTTTGCACCGTGTTCCCAAACGGTGCTTAAAGAAACAAGTGAATTTCTATGTTATATTAACAACATGGATGAGAACAAAAGATATGAGGTTTGTTACAATTTAAAACCATTAAAAACTAAAAATACTATAAGTATAGATAGTTTCTTAAAATACTTAATTTTTATTCATTCATGTCTCAACTTGCCAAAATACTAGTATAATCCTTTAAACAAAGAAAAATTAGAAAACCCTCGTAATACTAAATAATAAAAATAAACTAGGAAAATTGTTCTCTTTAAATATAATTTTTTTTAAAAAAAGTAATAATATTGAATATGAAAAAAATAAAAAAATTAACTAAGAAAAATATTTATTTTCCTAAAAAAAACTATCACATTAATTTTCCATGGAAGGAACTCTTCCTCGTGTTCAGACTTTGGTGAAAAACCATCATTTACCATAAATATTTTTTTATGTGTGGTCCATTCCATCATGAGCTCCCGATACCGAGAAGGTATAAAAATCATAAAGTAACAGGTCACTCACATAAAAAATAATTTTTGCTCACTACTCTATGATACAAAACTGAAGAGATACAGACGTGAATAACTTATCACCTTAAAAATATAATTAAATCACCACTTTAGAGATATAAAATTAAGGAATAAGTCCACCACTCACAAATAAGATATAGAACAAGATAGGTTGCTAAAAAATCAAGTCAAAGACTTTTCATTCAATTTTTTTCCCAAAAGATCCCCATGCATAGTTTGAATCATCATTATATGCTTTGAAATACCCTTCAAGTCTAGAAAAACACTAAAATAATGTAATCAAGACCCAAACAAATGACTTGGATAGAAAACTAGACAATTATTAAGGAGCACATGTTTTTGACTTCTTAAAAACATAAACAAACATTTAGAAAGATTATAAATTAAAACCGACATAACTTATTATAGAAAACTCCATTGCATGCAAGATTGAACAATTTAAAAAGATCATATTCTGAAATTAAAAACCAAATAGAATAAGATTATTTTCTCATGCAATGAAGATATACAAATTCGAGCTTAAAGCTGGCACATGAGCGAACAAATAACATCATCAAGAACTTCATTTATTTGTATTGTCATTCCAAACTTAAGTAGCTCAACATTAGTAGGACTATTTGAGGACACTCTTGTATTAAGTCCTCTTGCTTGAGAAAAAACTCGTCCTCAAGTTCAGATAACTTTTTTCTTGATCTTTTGGATATCTAATCAAAACACTTCCATTATCCTTTATGAAAACTTTGAACTAGAGTCCTTTAACATTAGTTAAATTACTTTTTATGTCATAGATGTTCCTTGAATTATTATAAAAGAACAACTCAAATCCCCCATCTTTATCAATTTTATTATGTTCAAAACTAATGAATATTGTTTCTAGAACGTTGTAAAAAATATTGACAAGTTCACTCTTTTTCTGTCCAAGAACATCAACTTCGACCCTATTAATTTCATAAATTTTTTTGATCACATATGAAGCACATTCTTCATAATTTTCTTTATCAAAACTCATTTTAATACCACCTCCTCACATGCTTCTCAAGATTTTTATTCATCATCATTTTCATATCGTTGAAATTTCAATTGTATATATCGATCAAAAAGCTAATTGAATAACCATTTTCAGGAATATCTTCACATCAGATTCTTAATATAGAATTCTATTACTTCTTTTTTGATGCTTAGAAGAAGAACCATCACTAAAATCATGGCGTGGTTTGTGAAGGAAAGGATTAATATCCTCACCATTATTGTCTCAATTATTAAACCAGTCAAAATGCTCTTGAAGTTGCTGAAGTTGCCTTTTTATTTTATCAATTTCAAGGCTACAAATGTTCCTCTTGAATTCTTACACACAATGTCCATAAACAACTATGGTTATAAATCTAAAGCTTTGATACTAACTTGATATTGGGATGATATGAAAATTATAAAGTAACAGATCAATCACACAAATGATAATTTTTATTCATCACTTTAAAGTAACAAATTGAAATTAACATGAATAACTCATCACCCTAAATATATAAATTAAATCACTCACAAAGAAGATATAAACTTGAAAGGTTGTTAAAAGGCCAAATTAAAAATTTCTCATTCAAAATTTGTTAAAAGATCCTAATATATGGTCTGAATCATCATTATATACTTGGGACTGGTGAGTTCTGATACAAATCCTTTATGTTCTTTAGCCTAAACTAGTAATCATTGGGTTCTAATACCAACCGATTCAAACAGAGTAAAGGAAACAAAGTTTATTACAAATCAAAACTCTCAAATATCAAAAACACCATAACTATGAAAGAAACTCCTAAAATATTCAATTTTTAGCTATCCAAGTTTCCACTTACCAAATGGCTACCACAACCTTTTATATATAAAAAACTAGAAAACTTTAGTAATACCGAATAAGAAAAAAATAAATTAGAAAAAATAGTCTTTAAATAAAAAAAGGAAAATATATATTATCCTAAAAAAAGCTTATGAATGCAGTCTTCTTGGGTTGAAATGAACTTATCCTTAAGTGCAATCTTCAGTTAAAAATTGTTCTCCATCAAAAAATTATTTTATATACGAGTTACCTTATTTAGGTTCCTAACGTAACACCTTTGTGAGGGTTTCTTCATCATGGATCCTTAACATCACACCTTTGTGTGAGTCATCTTATCGTTAATCCCTAACACAACGCTTTTGTGTGGAATTCTCCATCATGGACCCCTAACACCACACCTTTGTGTGGGCTGTCTCATTATGGGTCTCACCATCAAGGTTTCAAATAACATCAACTCATGCAGATAAAAATAACACACTAGTTTTTAAATATTTTTTTTTCCCAAGAGGGAACCTTCTCATCTCCTCCTATACAAGCTTGTTTTGTTTTGCAATATCTTCTAGCAATGATTGTTCTGCAACATGCAACAAAGCAAAATAACTACTAAAAATCATTAAGTTCTAATACTAATTAATGCAGATAAGAATAAAAGATAAGATGTTTGTTATAAGTTAAAATCATCAAATACAAAAAATACCATAAATATAAGGAGACTCTCAAAATATTTAATTTTTATTCGTTTAAGTCTCAACTTATCAAAAGGCTATTACAACATTTTATATAGAAAAAACTAGAAAACTCTAATAATACTAAATTAAAAAAACAAACTAGAAAAACAATTTTTATTTAAATATTGAAAAAATATATTTTTTTAAAATATAATAATATTAAATAAAAAATAAAATAAACTAAAAAAATACAGGCTAATGCATTGTGTATAAACAATTTGAATGATTATAAACATACGGGGTATTATAGTAGAAAATTTAGTAAAAGGATGAAAGATAAGAAAATAAACAGTTAGAGGACCAAATAAAAACATTAAACCGAAAATAAAATTACAAAAGTAAACCCTCATCTATGTTTAGATTAAACACTTTTCTTTTCTAGCAGTCTTACCTTATTTTCCGAGACAAATCCAGCTTTGACAACCGATAATTTTGCTTCAAATTTTCCTCTATAAATCCTTATCTATGAATCCTTTTATATTATAAATAGCTGATTCATTTCCTTCAACTCCAAATCCAACAGTTTTAGGGACCGTTGTTGTTGTTGTTTTTGCTGTTGTTTTTGTTGTTACTACTACTGTGATGGGGAAGGTGGCAGTAGGAGCGGCGGTTGTTTGCGCGGCGACAGTGTGTGCGGCGGCGGCGTTGGTGGTGAGGCACAGGATGAGATGTTCAGGGAGGTGGGCCAGGGCTATGGCGATACTAAGGGAGTTTGAGGAAAATTGTGGGACCCCTATTGGGAAGTTAAGACAGGTGGCTGATGCTATGGCCGTTGAGATGCATGCCGGCCTTGCATCTGAGGGTGGTAGTAAGCTCAAGATGTTAATCAGCTATGTAGATAATCTTCCCTCCGGGTAATCAACTATTAATCTTACTAAAGTAAAACATAATTACTTTTATTTTCGTTTTCATTTCCCATTTAAGTTTACTTGTGTAGTATTTAATTTTCTAGAGGGATATTTATAAATTGATTTCTGAAGTAATGGAATTTTTTTTAATTGTTAATTAATCGTGGGGATTATTTTTTTGTCCTGAAAAATTGCACCTTTCATGCATCTTTTTGATTGTGGACGTTTTTTTATATGCTATATGCTACTGAATTTTCAATCTTTTCTCTAATATCCTGATTTTATTTGTAATTTTATTAGTTATTAATGTTTTGATGATTGTTGTGTTGGTAAAAGAGTTCTGCTTTGGACTTGAAAAACGAATTTCGTTTTGATGTGTTTTTAGGGAATGGAGTAGGAGTTCATAAATAAGATTGTTTAAGGGCGAGTTTGATCAACAGTTGTGAACCTGAGTGTATAAACAAGAATCTTTAAACTCTTTTGTGTCCATTGAAATTTAGTGGAGATGGGTTTTCTTAGATGTAGATAGTTCAAGAATTAACTTTTTATTAGTGAAAGGCGTATTCTTTACTAGTCTTGAATTCTACCTTTCTCCAATTAAGCTTGACATGTTCGCATGCTTCGGGTAGGATTTGTAAAATTTTTTAGCCTTTGCTTTTAAGTTGCCTAACGTTGTCTCTTTTGTAGTTCCCTCTTTTTCATTCAATCAATAAATGCTTTCTTTTTCTTTCATCAATGGTTTGCTTTCTTCTTCTCCCTCTGTTTTTTTCCCCGTTGAATGGAACTTGGAATATAGCTTACTGTTCGAAGCTTTGCTGCTACATTTTGCTTTTCACAGCTTATATCTCAATTCTCATCCTTGCTTTTCATATAGCTGTGGTTAGGAAATCTCCCGGGCAGTGAGTTCTCTTATGTTGTATTAGTATCTTATCACAATATCTGATTTGATGAAATTTGGAGTTTTTGAAGTGGGAGGTCATTTCATTTTTTAAACTGATAAGCAAACAGTACTTAGTTTGTATTGAGTTGATAGATTCTGCAAGGTTTCTTTTTTGGCTGCTGATTTGATGTGTTTCTTATGGAGCGTGGATTCTTTATGATCAGTTGGGGGTACTGTACTGCTGATAAAGGCTGGCTTTGTGGTCTACATAAATATCTTATTATGAACATCCATGTTTTATAATCAAATAAACTTAAGATGGATTTATTTGAGATTTATCATGTTGTAGGTTAAATTTTCACTTAAATAAAATTCTATGCTGGTCAACTTAGTAATGATCAACTTGGAAGAATGTACAGAAATTTCTGGGATGTGGTATTCCTTTAATCGTTCAACCATAGGATTGTTTGGTTGATGAACTCTTTTTAGCTGCAGATAGCCCTTTTAAAATTGTGGATAAGGTTTTTTAAGTACTGAAAAATGAAAAATTTATAGAAAAAAGAATGAAGAATTAATGAGTGACAGAAGACAAAAGAAGCTTTGATGTTCATACAGGAACACGAAAGATGTTGCTTTTCTGTGAAGAATTTGTTCCTGAGAGAACGCAATTTCATTTGTCAAGACATTTTATATTAACTAAATGTAATTACCACTGAATGGTTAGATACTTCTGTGCTTAATTTTTCAGAGAAGAGAATGGGTTGTTCTATGCATTGGACCTTGGCGGAACAAATTTTCGAGTTATACGGGTACTGCTCGGTGGGAGGGATGGAGGTGTTGTCAAACAAGAGTTTGAGGAAGTTTCAATTCCTCCACACTTGATGACTGGATCTTCAGATGTGAGCATCATTTCAAACTAGTCTATCAAACTTAAACTTGCTTAGAATAGTTAGTGATCTGAATATATTGTATTCGATGGTGATTTCAGGCACTATTTGGTTTTATTGCTACAGCGCTTGCCAATTTTGTTGCCACAGAAAGTGAAGGTCTGCATCCTTCACCTGGGAGACAAAGGGAGCTCGGTTTTACCTTCTCATTTCCAGTTAGGCAAACATCAATAGCATCTGGAAATCTTATAAAATGGACAAAAGGCTTCTCGATAGATGATGTGGTGAATCCTAATTACCCTCACTTGCCTCCCTCCCCCCTCCTCCTTTGGCCATCATTTTCATTGCATTACAATCAGTTTTTTCAATCACAGTTATATTGGTTTTTATCTTGGTGCATATCTGTTATGAGAATAAAAAACTTACAAGAAATTGTTTTACCATCTAAAAATGTCAATGTTTTTCCCTTTACCTACTCCACTTCTTTGCGTTACATATATTCCTTTTCATCAGTGAACAGTGACAAAATTATTAAAGCATTCCCTAAGGGGTAAAGGTCATATGCAGTGTTAAAAATTGCATTAATAATATTTTGGAGCCATTCTATGTAACAATGCATATAATAGTTAAGTCTTTTTATTGTGAGACACACATGCAGCTGGCAGTTGAACACATACATACTGGCAGTACCTGATTTCTGATGGTTTTGATCACTTAAATAGAGAAACTGATCGTTAGCATCTGAAATTTACTAATTTTGGTAGTGCTTGTTTTCTGATGTTCTGGATATCACTCTGAATTTATTATTAGTTTCCATTGATCTGTGAAATCTTAGCAGTTAGGTATGTTCCTGCTTAAACTCTGTGGGAACACATGCCAACCATGTCAACCAAGCTTTCAGGAGCGAAGGAATTTTCTATCAAAGCGTTCATTTTCTTTCAAGTTCTAATTGCTCACGTGTAGTCTGCATAATTTAGTTTGCGAGCATATATCTCTACTGTGTGGAAAGCTCAAATTAACCACTTGTATCTCACTTACTCAGAGTTATTAACTCTTCCACATGTGCTCAACATTTACTTCTAAAAGCAGACTGTTCTCTAAATATAGCCTTGTGAGGGTATATCCCTGATATTTCTGCTCTGGAAAACGTCAAAGAAAAATACTGTAACCAGCACTTAGACTCAAGATTGCAATAGCTTCAGTCAATAACTGTACCTTCTTATTCTGCCAATCCCTTTTCACCTTGTTGCTCACTTCATTCCTGGTCCTTAGGTTGGAGAAGATGTGGTGGGAGAATTAACCAAAGCCATGGAAAGAATTGGACTTGACATGCGCGTGTCAGCTTTGGTAAGTAATTTGGTTGCTGTCCCTGGGTTCTTTGTTTGGATGTTTTCTATTAAATGGCAAAGAATGTGATTTACAGTCCAGTGCTGATGGAATGGGTGCTTAATGCGTAATGCAGTCACATGTCTACATAACTAAACAGATTCTTTAACTCTCTGAGCTTATGTAGGTCAATGATACAATTGGAACATTAGCTGGAGGTCGATACCACAACCCAGATGTCATTGCTGCTGTAATATTGGGTACTGGAACAAATGCAGCATATGTAGAGCGAGCGCAAGCAATTCCTAAGTGGCATGGTCTTCTACCCAAATCTGGAGAAATGGTTGGCATTTCAGATACAATTTCTCCTCTTTTTTACTTTGTCTTATGACAGGAATGCTTATGATTTAATAAGTATAAACTGATACCCGAACTGTTTCTTATTATAGGTTATCAACATGGAATGGGGTAATTTCCGGTCCTCGCACCTTCCACTAACAGAATATGATCAAGACTTGGATGTTGAGTCTTTGAATCCTGGCGAACAGGTGATGCTATATTCCTTATTAGTTTTGACTCATTGCTGCTTATAGAGGTGGTTTAATGTACTTATAAGAGCTTTGTCATTATTGTTTGCAGATTTTTGAAAAGATTATTTCTGGTATGTATTTGGGAGAAATTGTACGCAGAGTTTTACTGAAAATGGCTGAAGAGGCTGCCTTTTTTGGTGATATTGTTCCACAAAAACTGAAGATTCCATTCATCTTAAGGTCTGCCATATATCTTTGTCTGTGAGCTGTCTGCCATGTATTGAGTTTGAAGTTTTTGGTCCTTTTCCTGTTTTGAGTTGAGATGGCTCGTCATTGCATCTTGATCAATCCAATGCTGTTGATGTTGTAACTAATACAAACTTGCACTGCTGTTAATATGCAGGACGCCTCACATGTCTGCAATGCACCATGATGAATCTTCAGATCTGAGAGTTGTTGGAAGCAAACTAAAAGATATTTTAGAGGTATTATGCTTTGCCTATTGTGTTTGCCTTCTGTATCATTCTATTTACCTCTTACATCTTGATACACTTTCTTAATGAGAAAAAGAGATTAATTGTAATTCAGCATAGAGAGCAAAACTTCCTCTTAACTTGCTTGAAGTATTCAAGTTGGTATGATAATGAAGTGATGTTGTGGAGATTTTGTTTGTCCCCATCCAATCCTCTCATGTTTTGGAAAATTTCTTTGCCATACATTCATTTTCCTTCTCCATGCAAAACAAGGACCGCAACGCCACCTCACTTTGATGCATATCTTTCTTTTTTATACCATTTTATTTCAAAAATTAAAAATGTTATCTGCTTAAGGTGACTATTTATCCCAAAAACTTGCATAATAAAATAAGAAAAATAGTAGTTTACACACAATAGGTGAATAGTGGTTCTAAAGTTCAGTTATAACTCTCTTGCAATTAACTTCCAAATTACCTCATTTTCATAACTCGTTCAAAATAAATTTCTTTTTGGTTACTCTAAGAAATGTAAAAAAGGAAAAGGAAAAGGTAAAGATGAAGTTGGGTGAAAGAGATTGAACCTAAGAAAACAGGCTGACTCAATCTGTGCGATGCATTATATATAAGAGGAAATTAATATCAATAAATAGTTAGGTTAGGTTTGTGTTGCTGACTGTATGTGTACCACCTCTGCTTCATCTTCTGTCAAGAAAATTTGGTGGTTCTTGGAAACCTGCCACATTTGGCTTGGTGTGAATCAGGGTTATAGGAGAGTCAAGATGTTTTCCATTTTCAATTGCCATCTTTGCTCTTCTCCAACTGCAAAAATATTTCATTGTTTTGTCACGTAATCCAAAGGGCACTTTTCATTTTTGCTTCCTTTTGTCCCCTAGATACCTCATACCTCGCTGAAAATGAGGAAAGCTATTGTTGAACTATGTGACATTGTTGCCACTCGTGGTGCCCGCCTATCTGCTGCTGGGATTGTAGGCATCATCAAGAAATTGGGGAGAGACACAGTAAAGGATGGTGAAAAGCAGAAGTCTGTGATAGCAATGGATGGTGGGTTGTATGAGCACTACTCTAAATTTAGTACCTGCATGGAAAGCACTCTCAAGGAGTTACTGGGAGAAGAAGTTTCTGACAACATTGTCGTTGAGCAGTCTAACGATGGCTCAGGCATTGGAGCTGCTCTCCTAGCAGCCTCGCATTCCCAATACCTGGAGGTCGAAGAATCTTGATGATAACCCATTACATTAAGTAGTGTTACATTTTTGTTTTTTGTATATTATCTATCCCTCTACACTCGACTTCAAATCATCTAGAGCTTTTCAACCTAGTTCTTATGACGATGCCAGCGAAATCCATATTTTGTGGCAGTAAGTTGAGCAGTAGTAGATCAAATACTCTTTTGAAAAGTGCCATCAGTGGTCCCAAGCTTCAGTGTGGGAGTGTGTCACACTGCTCATCTTTACTTTTCTCTGTCATTTACATGAATTACACAATAAAGTGGGGGATGTAAAACAATTATTTGAGTTGTTACATTTGACGGAATATTTTTTCTATGGTTCCGATGGAAAATAAAGTGAATTTTTATGATCATGATTTATTTCCTGGATCAACACGTGGTAGGCTAGAAGCTATCTCATTGCCAGATATGTTTTGTTCGTTAGACGAACTCTTTTTTAACCAGCATGCATGACTGTTCTTTGTTGATCTTTTGTTGCTGGTGGAAGCCAGGCGGCGAGTTTTTTGGGTTTAGCCTTTATATGCGTGCGATTTTAAATGGTGGCCTGTGGCTGTGGGAGAAATTCACAGGTGAAATTATTGTGAAGGTGACGCGCGCACCTAAATCCATGTCTCTCATTATCAGTGCCCTGAACGACTGTTGGGCCGTGCTTGGCATTAGAGATTTAGAGGAATGGTGCTTGTTTGCTTTAGTACACTGTATATATTAACGGATATCATGCATCCCAGCTTGGACAACGGTTTTGAAAAGATCGTACAAGCTACGGCATTGCAACCTTGTAGCTGCCGATTTTATTCTCTGAAGATTTAGATGGTATCTACTATCTTAGACTTATACTAGCTCATTATGTGCTTAACCACGCAAATTTTACAATTTGAACTAAAAAATAACACTCCTTATTCTCAAGGTAAGCAGAGAGTAGTGGTGATTTCTGTGCATAAAGCAGAGTGATCAATTATCGGATGCCAAAGTGCTGTCACTTTCTGATTGCCTCTGGCGTTTTGAGTTCTTAAGCAAAGGAGTGGAATCATACTCACTTCCAATGTTCTTCACTCCGAAGACCAATGGATGGTTCCTTCCGAGTAAGATTTGCAAAACCTCCTTCATGTGAGGCCTAGCAGAAGGCACTTCGCTGGTACAGAAAACCCCCAATAGGAAAACATTGCTCATTTCATCCACGTAACAAGGTTCCTTTATCTCCTCATCTAAGGCATCGACTATAGTTTTTCCTTCTTGCATGTGACGCAATGCCCATTTGGCGAGGCCTGTATGCTCATCACCATAATTTGCTGCTTTTCCCGTTGTTAGTTCTAGAAGGACAACCCCAAAGCTATAAACATCGGTCTTCTCATTTACTCTAACTGTTTGAGCATACTCTGCGATTCAAGTTATAAAATAAGAAACTTCAATATTAGGTACTGGAAAAGAAGGGCAAGGAAGCAAATACACAAGGATAAGACCTGAAGAGTGATCTTTTACCTGGAGCTATGTAACCAAAAGAACCGGCAACAGCTGACACGGTGGCAAGTTCTTCCTGCTTAATCAGCATCTTTGCTAAACCAAAATCAGCAATTTTTGCATTAAACTCAGAATCCAACAAGATATTGCTTGACTTGACATCTCGGTGAACTATTGGGGGAGAGCAGTCGTGATGCAGGTAGCACAGACCCTGAGCAGCTCCCACTGCTACCTGCAGCCTCTTCGGCCAGTCCAGAACAACATGATTTGCTGAAGCTGATGCACTGTTTGATCGCCTTGCTGTATGCAGCCATTGATCGAGACTATGATTCACCAGATACTCATAGACAAGAAGTTTCGAATTGTCATTGACAATACAACAAAGCAACTTCACTATGTTCAAATGCCTTATTGTACTCAGTATCTCAACTTCTGCAAGGAACTCCTTTTCAAGTTTCTTCTCCAACGGTCTGTTATTCCAGATTCTTTTCACAGCAACAACACTCGAGCCGTTTGCAGCAACACGATATACTTTTCCTGATCCACCGCTTCCTATCAGGTTGCTTTCTGTTAATCCTGACAATATGTTTGATTGAGTAAAATTCAACCTATGGAAGTTAATGAACTTCCATTCTGAATCCGATCTATGGTTTCTCTTCCAGTGAACTCTGATAATGATGAATGAAAATAACAATGCTAACAGAAAAGCTGTAATCAAAACACTTAATATCAAGGCTAGGAGTTGGTTTGAAGTTTTGCTCGATTTCTGGGGTCTGGAAATGCAAACCTTCAGGTATAGCGATGGCCTACTTGCACAAATACCAGGATTGTTCAAGAAGCTACTGGAATATGCTGCATTTTCATACTCAGCTGGGATTTTTCCCACGAGATGATTTGAAGAGAGATTGAGATAAGTAAGTCTCAGCAAACCGAGTTGAGGTGGAATTTGGCCAGAAAATTGATTATCTGACAAGTCCAGTTCGAGCAGGTGAGGTAGGGTAGCAATCTCCTCCGGAATCTGTCCAGAAAGCTGATTTTGACTGAGGTTTAGAGTAGTTAAAGATTTCCATGAGATGATGTCAGATGGAAGTGCTCCGGTAAGCTGGTTCTTATCAAGTAAAAGAACCGTCAGATTAGGAAGAGCGGTTAATTCAAGAGGGATAGTTCCAGTAAATTGGTTATTGCTCGCATTGAAGACTACCAGATTCCTCCAAGAATTCCCTTCAATGGAAATACTCCCAGAGAACTTGTTGTTGCTTATCTCGAGCCGTGAAAGACTAGTTGACACTTCATTAGGAAGCTCTCCAGTGAACAAATTATCACTTATCATCAGTTGTTGCAAATTTAAAGCTGTCCATAAACCAACAGGAATATTGCCAAAAAATGCGTTATTTGAAATTCTTACTATTAGCAAACTACTGCAATTCTCAAGTGATTTTGGCAACTCTCCACCGAGCTTATTATCAAAAGCTATCACTCCTGTTAAGCTACCTCCATGGCATAAATATTCAGGCAGGTTCCCTGTAAGCCTATTGGAAGCAACCTGGAAGCCGTCAAGGGCTGAGTATCGCCCAAGATCTGGAGGGATTGGCCCTGATAAATTGTTGCTAAACAACGCAAAATCTTTCAATGCGGGAAGACGACCAATGCTTTCTGGGATTTCACCAGATAACTGATTGAAGGACAAACTCAAACCTGATAATTTGTCAAGCTTCCCAAAATCAACAGGTATTGTCCCATTCAAACTGTTCCATGAAAGATCCATGACAATCAAGTTCAAAGCTTCAACAACCTGAGGGATCTGCCCAGATAGCAAGTTATTGTAAAGAAACAGAACCTTCAAATTCTTCAACATGAACAAGCCGTTTGGGATACTCCCAGTCAATTCATTTTCTGATAAATCCAAGTGCTCCAGTGCCACCATTTCCCCAATCATTTGTGGGATCTCGCCAATCAAATTCGCTTCAGAAATCCACAATTTCCTCAGTTTCTTCAGCTGGGTGAAACTGGAAGGCAACTTTGATGGAAGAAACCCATTGTGAGCCATATATAACTCTTCAAGTTTGGACAAGTTTCCGATTTCTGCAGGGAAAGTACCATCAAACAGATTATTATGAAGATAAAGAGTTCTTAGCTCTGGTATCCGCCCAATGGCAGCTGGAATGTTGCCAGTGAAGTTATTAGCACAGAGGTTGAGGTACGAGAGCCGAGACAAACTGTCAATATCATCAGGAATGCCGCCAACAAAGTAGTTTTGAGAGAGGTCCAAGATCTCTAACTTGGAAAAGTTGTGGGCAGCTACAGGGAACTTTCCAATAATGCTGTTATTGGAAAAATTAAGAACTTTGAGGTTCTTAAGGTCAGAAATAAAGGGTGGGATTGTTCCAGAGATGTCCTTGTTATCAAGAAGGAGCTGAGTGATGGAGTTATTGGTGCAGGCCACTCCTGGCCAAGTGCAATGAGAGGAGCTTGATGGGGTCCAACGGTCAAGAGACGATGGATTTTGCCAGTATTGCTTCAGTCTTAGTAGAATGGCTTGTTCTTGATCATGGAGCTGTGCGTTTGCATGGCTGAGAAAAAGAAGGAAGAGGGCAAGGAAGTGAAGTGAGAACATAATGGGGTTTATTTTCAACATTTTTGGGAGGTTCGGAGTCTGTTGTTCTTGCTGAACTCTGTTATTCAAGATGAGCTGCCGAGAAAGACTTGGCTCCTGTTTTTTTATTGAGCAGCCTTTGATTTGACACCAAAACCAGAAGGCGAATGGCAATAACTCTGAAACTTCAAGCGTGGAATTAATTTCATGGCTGAAATGGCTTTTGCTATCCACTGTCTACTAGAAACTTTTTCAGTCTTTGTACAGCACACAATAAGGGAGCAGCTGTCTGTATGAAAAAGAGAAGTTAGAACCTCTGATCAAGTAATTTTGAGGGTCTCGCAGGTCCACGTTTAACTAGCAACTCTCTACCAAACTCCGACGAAAATTACAGTCAAGCTCCCACAGAAGCACCAAGCAATTGTTTTTTGGTTAACAGTCTATATAAAACAGACGACTTTAAAACCGAAAGTCCTTCCTCACACCTTGTGGAAAACGACAGTCAACTTCCAAGATAAAGATGAAGAAAAAAAAAAAAAAATCTCAAATCAAAGCCCCAGCCAGCCTCTTTTGAACAATTTGCATGGTCAGTACGCCAAATATATAGAAGACTTTGACGTAGACGCATTTTTACAACAGTAACTAGAGAATTTAAGCATTTTGACATGGATTGGAGAAAAAAAAGAGAGAAAGGGAAGGACAAGAGCTAAAAAATGTTCATGCCACGCTACTCTCATTTTGCGCCATTATTGATTTTCCAGAAACAGCAATGCTAGTCGAATAAAAAGAAAAAACCTCCAAGGGAAGAGCATCCTTCCCGCATCAATAGATCAATATTTGATTCCAACTTTGGCTTAAATAGAGGATTCCACTTATTTCTTTTAATAAATTAAATATTTAATTCTACGAAAAATAGAGTAACAAATTGAAAATCTTCGTCTTGAATAGTTAGTTGTACGCGATTGTTTTCCATTCACTTTTAATTTCTTCTACAATTATTTAATTTCTTAAAGTCAACATTTTAGTGCTTTCTTATTCTCTTACTATGAAAAATTACAAGTTGTTAAGAAGATGGTTTGTAAAACTATAACTGCCACTTAATTCTTTTTTATTAAAACGCAAAAAATCTAACACCGTGTTAAAAACATATTTAGAATTGCAGTTGAAACCGTATTTTTTTAAAATTCATATATATATATATTTACAAAAAAATATATTTTTTATATTTTTAGATCGTTTTGATGTGTTGATTTAAAAAATAATTTTTAAAAAATAAAAATAAATTATTTTAAAATATTTCTAAATAAAAAACATTTTAACTAAATTTAAAACTAATTAATATAAAAAAACATAGTTACTAATCTAAGAGAATCCATTAAGCAAGTCCATGTTAATACGCACTCTTCTATATCTTGATTGGTGTGTTGATTATTGACTTTTTTGACCAACCAAGAATCAACACACGAATCAAGTTGGAAGAGCGCATAAACTTCATTAGGCTAAATAAACATTGACTAGGGTTTTTCTTTTTACAAAATAACTAAAATTATTCTTATATATATATATATACATATATATATATATTTCTCTCACCCTTAACCACAGATCATTAATAAATATAAAATAAAAATAACTAAAACCTTGCAGCATTGCATATCCTATACTTGGTCCTAGATAACATCTTAGACACAAACAAATCACAGTATTTAAACTTTGTACTAATTTATAAAGGGGTCACGCTATTACTATATATGGCAGATTGTTAGCACAAATGTACAATTTCAATTTATTTTTATCAACTTTCTTTATAATTTATTTTTATAATTAATCATGATATATTATATCTTTTAGGTCTGAAATCTTGTTATTACACATTGTCATTTTTGTAATTTCTTCTCTTTAAATACAATAATTAGCTGATAATATAATTGATCAGAAGATTATTTAATAGATTAACTCATGATATAGGAACGTTAAGTTTAGTAAGGATGTTTAATGTTTAATAAACATATATCAATATAGGTTATTGGAAAAAAATATAATTCATATTTTTTTTTAATATCGAAGATAACAACCATTTGTTTGTTGGCCTTTCTAAAAAAGGCCATCTTTTAAGAAGAATAACATCTTTTTTTCTAGAGTTTTTATTACGAGAAAAATAAATAATAAAAAGAAAAAAAAATGTAAATAAAATAACCAAAACCCTCCTTGTTCCAAAGCTTAACAGCTAAAACAAAATCTTCTATAGCACTTAAAAAGCCATCTTCCAAGCCTCCTTCATGTTCATCGCTAAACCTCGGATTAGATAACGAATGTATATTGAGCTGCAAATATATGAGCCTGTGGTCCAATTTTATACTGTACTCCATATATTCATTGAAATCAGACCTCTTATCAGAGCATAAAATAACACTAAAATTCACACCAATGGCCCTGATGATCAGAGACTGACTGTGAGAGACTAATTAACTCCTTCCATAGAAAATTATGGATATGAATTTGGGAATTCATATGAATATCAGTAAAGAGAAAGGTAATGCCATCCAGAGTGATGCTTAGATGCATATATTGCTTATAGTTTTCAAAAAAAAAAAAAAAACTCGTAACATTCCCATCCCATAAAAACCAAATATACCATAGAAAAACGATAAGCCTAAATCTGATGAGAGTTAACCCGAGAAGCTTGAATACCATTAATACGACGTTCCTCCAGGATCAAAGATGGAGGCTTGTATGCTTAGATTAGAAACTGACATGCATGCATAAACAATTTATGACCATCTCCCTGGCAATTCCGAGTTAAGAAACTCATAATTATAAGTTCAAGATAGGAGTAAGATAATTGTACTATAGAAGATAAGAAAAAAAAAAAAGGGACTTTCCAATAACCCCTCCCACATCAATAATGTCAAAATCATTAAAAAAAACATGTTTACCAGTATCAGACATAACAAACTTGTGTAACACCTATCTTGAGAGCTAATAAAGACAACGAGATTCTTAATTGTATGGAATAAGACAAAATTTTGACGGTGGATTGCCAAGCAATGTCGTGCTACATAGGCATGTTCTCAGTGGATAACAGCGTGGATTTGAAGTGGGAAATTTCTCAGCAGTGGAAATTAGTTTTCCCTGCCACTGCCACTGACACTGCCACTGCCGCCGCCACACCATCTGAAAGGAACACTTGAGCTTTGAAGTTTGGCGCGCAGCAAGGTGGCTTCTGCAATATTTCCTGTAAAAGTCTCCGTTATAACATTCAGCCCATTCATAATTCCGGCAAGAATTGAGGGGGTAACTTCGAGACTGGGCCCTTTGCAAACATATAGCAGTTGAAATCCTGAATTGCAATGAAACTGTTGGAGAAACGCCTTCGCAGCATATGGGGGCCAGGATCACAGAGCAAGACATTTTTTCACATTTCTACTTCCATTTTTCAACTTTCCAAGCCGCCCAACAATGATGATATCGTGCCCTGGAAATAGCAGCAATCGATGCACTTCTAGACTTTCCAGCTTTGTACTAATAATATCTTACCCTGCCATGCATGATCACTTGGGACAATATATACCGTTGATCCAAATCTTCTTGGCAGGAAATTGGACAAGCAATATATCTCCAGCTCCTTGAATCATAACAGCAAGAAAAATTCCTAACAGTGTACAATGGGCACTGGATAATTAAATGGGCCGATCCCAGACTCTATTCTAAGGTGACAATTTGGGATACATAAGCCAGCCCCATCATCCTTATTAGTTTTAGTTTCTATTGATAAAGCTTGCAAAGCTTTAGAATTCCTATTTTTTCCCGGGTCCAAATACCTTTCAAGCTGTTTTTTTAACCAGAACTAAAGTTTTAGGTAAACTCTTTCAATCTTTAAAAACAACATAAGAAGAGATTGGAAAATCCTGTTCAAGGAATTTGAAACAATCCAAGTGCAGGTTCAAAATCAAGAACTCATAGAAACATTCTTAGTTTTTATACTATATATTGCCATAATTTATCTTTTACATTTCCCCCAAAATTATTTTTAAAATTCAAAAGAAAAAATATATTGGCAACTTGGAAAAAGTAGATTAAGAAGGTTTTCAAATGCATGGAGTAACCAAATTGAAATTTTGGATAAAAATCGGGAATCTAATTATACCCAAGTTTGAAAAACAATGCAGATGCAAGATTAAATTAAATGATTATTGAATAAATTTGTATAAAAATTAAGTCTAAAGATTTAATTAGACTTTTAATAGGTCATTTAATTTAATCATGGACCTGATTAAAGGTTTAATTAAATTTAATAATCAATTTAGATCAAATTAAAGGATTTAGTTAAGTGTAAGGACTTAATTAAAATTTTTATGGGTCAAATTAATTTTATTAGGAACTTAATTAATGAAGAATTAAATTTGGAAGCTTAATTTAGAGGATTAGATTTAATTTCCCCAAACTCATTTGGATCAAATTAGAGATAAAATTACAAGAAAATCAAAGTTTTGGGGTCAATTAAGGGCCAAATTGAAGAAATTCAGAATCAAGGACCTTTTTATAAAAGGTGTATGAATTCGGGGACCCAATTCAACTAAAAATAAAGGTGAAATTAAAGAAATTATAAGTTTGAAGGTCAATTAGGGATAAAATTAAAAATATCCAAGACCGAGGAGCAAAATGAAAAGGATGCTAAACTCAGGGAATCATTTTGAAATATGACAATGGTGAAATTGAATTGATTCTTAGAATCAAAATTTAATTGAGAATTTAATTAACTAAATTAAAAGATTAAGAGATGAAATTAAAAAGAAATTAATAACCTAGTTTAGGTCAAAAACCCAAAAACAGTACTTACTATTTTATTTAAATAAAACAACATGTTTTAATATTGTTGTGACCAAAATTATGTCGTTTGGTCCCAAAAAAAAAAAAAAATCATCTATAGCACTCAAAAAGCAATTATCCTCTTCCAAGCCTCCTTCATGAAATCACTTAAACCTCGGATTAGATAACGAATGTATATTGAGCTGCAAATATATGGGCCTGTGGTCCAATTTTATACGAATGTTTAACAATAAAAACTGCACTCCATATTAAATAAGCCTCTATCTTGGAACTCTTGAACCCCACCACAGATCAAGTAATTCCTTTTCATCAGTGAAAAGTGACAATTATCAAAGCATTCCCTAAGGGTTACGGATCATATGCAGTGTCAGAAATTGCATCAATAATATTTTGGAGCCATTCCATGTAACAATGCATATAATAGCTAGTCTTTTTATTGTGAGACACACATGCAGCTGGCAGTTGAACACAGACACACTGGTAGTTCTTGATTTCTGACGTTTTTGATCACTTAATAGAGAAACCGATCGTTAGCATCTGAAATTTACTACTTTTGGCAGAGCTTGTTTTCTGATGTTCGATCTGGATATCACTCTGAGTTTATTATTAGTTTCCATTGATCTGTGAAATCTTAGCAGTTAGGCGTGTTCCTGCTTAAACCCTGTGGGAACACATGCCAACCAAGCTTCAGGAGCAAAGGAATTTCGTTCATTTTCTTTCAAGTTCTTATTGCTCACGTGTAGTCTGCATAATTTAGTTTTAGAGCATATATCTCTACAGTGTGGAAAGCTCAAATAAATCACTATCTCTACAGTGTGGAAAGGTAAAATTAATCACTTGTATCTTACTTGCTCTGAGTTATCAATTCTGTTTGGAGGTCGTTGAAGCTTTGTTTGGTTTGGAATCTGTTTCATGGTGTTTTGGTTGGAGTTTTCATGGCTGTTTGGAGGTGGTTTTGTGGCCTATTTTTAGGGTGACTTCAGGTTTTTTTCAGGTATGTTGCGGGGTTATTTTGTGGAGGTTTGAGGGCTGTCATATGGTGGCTGTCATGGGTGGAAGGGGTTTTTGTTGGTTTGAGGGATGTTTTTAGGTTTGTTTCAGGCTGGAAAGATTAAGGAAAGGGTTGTTGTAGCCATCGTTAGGAGGTCTATTCATGACATTGTAACTAACTAAAGACAAAATCTTGTCTTGCTCTGCAACTAACTAAGAGAGGACTAAGGCTGTTTTTGCAGACAGAACAATGCTGGGTCTGTTTTTAGAAGAAAATCGGTAGGTGTGTTTAGTGCCTTTAAAGCTGTAATTTTGTTTCAGAGTGAAGTGAAGATACCAGAGCATAAGTTGGCATAATATTTGAGTAGTTTAGTGAAGGGTTGAGGGAGATATTAGGGCTAATCATTTTAATAGGAAGAAAACAATGAATAGTGAAATTATGATATTTTTAATTTGGTCTCTAATCTTTTGGATTCCTTGCAATTTCACCCTTGACCTTCTTTAATTGGACCCTTAAATTTATGTGCTTTTTACAGAGTTGTTATTGATTTTGAAATTCTTTAATTTGACCTTCAATTGACCTTTAAACTTCTAAATTCTTGCAATTTTATCCTTGATCTCATCCATCCAATTGAGTTTGGAAAAATTAAATTTAGTTCTTTAAAATTCAAATCTTCTTAATTAAACCCAAATTAGATCTCCAAACTTAATTTTCACCAATTAAGTCCCTAATAAAATTAATTTAGCCCATTAAAAGTCTAATTAAGTCATAACACTTAGGTAATTCTTTTAATCTGACCCTAGTTAACTCTTAAACTTAATTAAACATTTAATTAGGCTCATGATTAAATCAATTTTGCTTATAAAAAGTCTAAATTAATTAAGTTTTATCAAATTCGTTCGATAATCATTTAAATTCATATTGAATTTGTATTGTCTTTCAACCTTGGATATAATGGGGTGTAATTAAACCTTTAATTTTTTCTAAAATTTTATCTTTGTTCCTCCATGTATTCGAAACCCTTCTTAATCTGCTTTTGACGAGCTGCTAATCTTTTTTTATTTTCATTTTTTTTATTTTTTTTGTTGCTTTATTTGTTTTTCATTTTTTTTGTTTTCTTAAAGAAAAATAATAATTGAGGGAATCCAAAATTAGAATATCACAGCACTAATCCAATGTATCCTTCTATCTTTGAAACTTCGCTCGACTTGGATAAGGTTTCCTCAATAGCAACCATGGTCGCTATTGACATTATCATCATCTTGACTGGCTGATTTCTCAGGAATTTTGAAAGGGCAAAGGATGCTATTATGACCAACCTGACCATAAGTGTAACAAACTTGTGGGAACCCCTCATCATAAGACACTTTATGATCCAGATCTTCAATTTTTTTCTGTTAGTTTTTCAAGATCAATATCAACCTTTACACGAGCAAATTTCCCTTTCTGATTGGTCTGGGTATAATAATCAATCGTAACCATGTCACCAATCAACTGGTAAGGGCAAGGAAAATGCACCCAAAACACCACCCTTGTAATGTGTCCTGATGATGCATGGAGATAACCAGTTATTGTCGAAAACTGGGCAAGAAAGAACTCATTCCTCGGATCCATAACCTTAAAAGGCTTTGCTCTGTTCCAGATAGTTTTAGATTTCAGTCTAGTGCATAAGGCCGTGTCTGAAACTGTGTGACCCAAGATCCTGACAACAATAGCCAATTCCTATGGCTTCCGTCGGCGGGCTTTATATTTCCAACGCAAGACCCTCCTTCTTCTCCGCCACGAGGATGCCCCTATCCTCCACTTCAATTTTTCCCATCTTCATCCACTCAGAACCTATGGAGTTTTAGGTGGCATCACCTAGAGGCTCATTTTTCTAGAGAGTTTTTTATTTATGTTGGAAGTTCTTTTTGCTATATTATAGAAACCTAGAAAAACTAGTAGAAACTCTATTTTTATTTATTTATTATGTTGGATTTATTAAAAAAAATTACAATTTTTAATTTTTTTAAGATATGTTTTTATTTGTTCATGCTGAATCTTTTTTAGCTATTTTTTATTTTATTTTCAAAAGTCAAAGAAAAGACTTAAGGAATAAATAATTTTATGTAAAAATCAGACTATACAATATTCAAATGATCACTAAGCATTTCCTAATCATTTTTGTGATAGTAAAAATAAGGAATTAACAAAAAACAAATAAAGCATATTTTATTTATTTATTGACTTCTCAAAATAAAACATTTTTTTTCTAGTGTGAATCGAAAACTTGTAAAAAAAAGGGGCAATTTTCTTCGGCAAATAATTCAAGGAATTGACAAAAGTCCTTAGTGCTTCTTTGTTTTTGAGTTTTTCATCCATTTTTATTTTTCTTAAAATGGAGACCAATATAAACTGGCATGTGTTCATATAAAAGGAAGAATTAATTACAACAAATACTAAAATGGTTCAGTGTAGTTCATCCTTTTACTATTCACTTAGACACTGATTATTGTAAATTGTAACAGTGTAATGATAAAATTATCATCGCGAAAGAAACTTGCTAAGCATGTAGTTGAGGGTAAGATTGTCTTTTTCATGGGATACATTTGATATTGAAAGAATTATTGGGAACAAAATGGTCTGCTCAAGTTTTTAAAGCTACAATACAAATATTGATTTGTCTTTCAGGGCACCAAATTATTATTTATGTTCAGAAATGGTTGAAGCATGTTGAGCAAGCGCTAGAGGATTGGCGTTGCCCACGCCATTTGGGTGGCACGTGCGACTCTAAAAAAGAACTGAGCACCGCCTTCAAAGCGGCGTTAGATGCGCCTCGCCACCCCAAGCACAATGGTGAGGTGCTTGAGCGGAGGCGGCCCACCAAGAAGCTTTGATTGGGGTTTTTTTTTTCCCTCCCTCTCTCCTCCTAGATTATGCTACCCATTGCAAAAACCCGTGAGTAAGATATAATTACCAAACCTAAAAAAATAGGTCAAGCATGTTTGTCAGACACAGGTAACTTGGGTCTAACATATTTGTTATTATTATTATCACAACTACTACTACTACTACTACTACTCTTGTTGTTGTTATTTTTATTAATATTATAAATATTTTTATTTTCATTATTAATAATATTATTAATAAATTTGAAAAACAATGTTATTACTATTGAAAATAAAATCATAAATTTCATTTGAAGGGTAGTAATAATAATAATAATAATAATAAATTTGAAAAAAAATTATTACTATTGAAAAAAAATGAATTGAAGGGTAAAATTAAAACTATAAGGGTAAAATTAAAACTATAAGAATTTTTTAAAAAAAAGAGAAGGAAAAAAAGAGAAATCAAAAGTAGAATAACTGGATTGAAAAACATAATATACACAAATTAGAATTAAAAAGCTAAATTGTAAGAAAATAAAACTTGCACAAAAGAGAAAATAACCGAAATAAAAAATCAAAACAAAAACGATGGATTCTTAAACACCAACTAAAAATAGGAATGGATTTAGGATGACTGAAACTAAAAAGAAAGAAAAAAAAAGTAAAAAATTAAAAGAATGAGGATTGAAATTAAAAAAATAAAACAAATACTGATGTTAGCATCTGAAATTTACAGTTTTGGCAGAGCTTGTTTTCTGATGTTCGATCTGGATATCACTCTGAGTTTATTATTAGTTTCCATTGATCTGTGAAATCTTAGCAGTTAGGCGTGTTCCTGCTTAAACCCTGTGGGAACACATGCCAACCAAGCTTCAGGAGCAAAGGAATTTCGTTCATTTTCTTTCAAGTTCTAATTGCTCACGTGTAGTCTGCATAATTTAGTTTGCGAGCATATCTCTCTACTGTGTGGAAAGCTCAAATTAACCACTTGTATCTCACTTACTCAGAGTTATTAACACTGCCACATGTGCTCAACATTTACTTCTAAAAGCAGACTGTTCTCTAAATATAGCCTTGTGAGGGTATATCCCTGATATTTCTGCTCTGGAAAACGTCAAAGCAAAATACTGTAACCAGCACTTAGACTCAAGATTGCAATAGCTTCAGTCAATAACTGTACCTTCTTATTCTGCCAATCCCTTTTCACCTTGTTGCTCACTTCATTCCTGGTCCTTAGGTTGGAGAAGATGTGGTGGGAGAATTAACCAAAGCCATTGAAAGAATTGGACTTGACATGCGCGTGTCAGCTTTGGTAAGTAATTTGGTTGCTGTCCCTGGGTTCTTTGTTTGGGTGTTTTCTATTAAATGGCAAAGAATGTGATTTACAGTCCAGTGCTGATGGAATGGGTGCTTAATGCGTAATGCAGTCACATGTCTACATAACTAAACAGATTCTTCAACTCTCTGAGCTGATGTAGGCCATTGATACAATTGGAACATTAGCTGGAGGTCGATACCACAACCCAGATGTCATTGCTGCTGTAATATTGGGTACTGGAACAAATGCAGCATATGTAGAGCGAGCACAAGCAATTCCTAAGTGGCATGGTCTTCTACCCAAATCTGGAGAAATGGTTGGCATTTCATGTTAAAGGAAATCAAGCACAGAATAGGCAGTTAGCTTAGTCAAATAATGTAATTGAATCATTAATTATTTGTTTCCTTATTCATAGATGATTAGGCTTGATCATAGGCAATAATATAGGATCTTGATGGTAAACCATTAATATAAGTTTGTAAACTTTGCTTACTATGTATGTCGCACGTGTGCAACACCGCGACAATGCATTCACTCTTGCAGGTTTGAAGTAATCGAAAAAATTGAGAAGACAAGGATTTATTGTCTTTTTTCTAGGAAAAGCAGGAATGAGAGTTGCCACCTAGTATTTTGTTTTATAATTTTTTGCAATGTTTCAATGAAAACTGAATATTTTAATACCGGACTTATATCTTTACGGTATAAAAATACAAACCCATATTAAGAGAAATTGATAAAAAATATGCAGGAAAATCATAAATTTTTTGGAAAGGATTTTTTCAGAAATTGTTTTTGGACTGGGTCAAACCCGGCCTAATGAACAGTGGAGGATGAGGCTGGAGAAGAAGAAAAGGATGAGGCTGGAGAAGAAGAAAAGGAGGAGGAAGAGAAGCGGACCTGCGGTTGTTCGCAGTGAGTTGTTTGGCCGGTGGTTCTTCTTATTTCTCTGTGTTTTTCTTCTGCCTTTTCTTTTCTGGTTTTCATTTTTTTCCCCTTCTACAGCGCCTCCACTTTGGCTTCTGTTTCCTTTTCTCTTATCTCTCTGTCGCTTTTTGCTTTTTTCTCTATTTTGTTCTTCTCCTTCCATTGTTCTCTCTCTTTCTCTGTCGTTCGTCCTCTCTTTTTATTTTGTTCTTTTGTTTTAAAACAAATCGTCTCCCTCTGCTTTTTTTCCAACTTCTTCTCTCTAAAATCTCCTCTTTGTTCCTATTTCTTTCAAATCTTTCTCTCTTCTTTAAAACCCTCTATTTCTCATCCCCGATTCTCAAAAACAATCCCCCTCCTAGTTTATTCCTTTCGGGTGGTATTTATAAAGGGCAAGGGGATCGGGATCGACCCTACCCCTGTCCCATCATGGCGCATGGGGAGTGAGGCCACTCTACTCTACCCCCGGTGCTGGGCAAGGTGCCTAATGGGCAGCCGCTTGCGGAGCACGACTCATGAAGGGACATGGGTTGTGTTGGGTTTTGGGTTTTTACAGTGTTTGTGCAAGTGTGGGAGAGAGGGAGAGCGAGAGTGTAAAAAAAAAATAATCAAAAACCTTCTTCTTCCCCTTTGCACGTCTACGGGGAAGAAGAAGAACATTGTCATTCAAACGGTACTGTTTCGGGCTTTTCCTCCTTTATATATATTGGGTAACAACAGATGCCTCCTTTTTACAATACTTACGAAGTAAAGACTTTGTGTAGTAAGTTTTATAAAGATAAACAAAACTAAACTTCTGAAACTGATCTTCTTAAAGCTTGGTTGATTTGAAACTCTATCTTTATAACAATACCCTTTAACCAGACATCAATGATCAAAACCATTAATAACTTGGTTATACTAAGATCCTGATGTGGTGATTCTTTAAATTCTGTTTTTGGTTAGGTTAACCTGAAATTCCATCTAGTGATTCTCTTTGACCAAAAAGTAAAACTGTTCTTCTTGATGGCAGCGTTTGAACCCTTTTTTTTCTTTTCTTCTTTCTTTTGAGAATTTCCTAATGGTAGGGTTTTTCCTCATTTTACTTCCAATATTAAGATAATGTTGGTGGCTCGATCAATCTGAGATCCCATTTGACGATCCCTTTTTACTAGAACCAAAAAACCTTTGTTTGTGGTTGGCTTAACCTAAGAACCTATTTGGTGATCCTCTTTAACCAGAACCAAAGTCTGTTTGTGTGTAGCTTGGTCAACCTAAAATTCCATCTGACGATTTTCTTTGACCAAAGCTAAATTCTGTGTGTGGTTGGGTTAACCTGAGATCCCATCTGGCGACCTCCTTTAACCAAAATAAAAAAAATCTATGTTTGTAGCTCGGTCAACCTGAAATCCTATCTAGCGATTTCCTTTAACCAAGGCTGAAATCGATTTTGCGGTTGGGTTAACCTGAGATCCCATCTGGCGATTCTCTTTAACCAGAAGCAAGGAAAAATGTTTGTAGCCCAATCAACCTGAAATCCCATCTAGCGATTCCCTTTAACCAAAGCCGAAATCAGTGTTGCGGTTGGGTTAGCCTGAGATCCCTTCTGGCGACCTCCTTTAACCAAAAAAAAAAAAATCTATGTTTGTAGCTCGGTCAACCTGAAATCTTGTTTGGCAATTTCCTTTAACCAAAGCTGAAATTGGTGTTGCGGTTAGGTTAACTTGAGATCCCATCTGGCGATCCCTTTTAATCAGAACCAAAGTCCTGTGTGTTCTTCCTGTTGGCAGGGTTTGAGCTTGCTTCTTTTTTTCTTTTTGAGAATTTCCTAATAGTAGGGTTCTTCTCACTTTTCTTTTTTTATGATAAAGTTTGATCAAGCTTTTCACTTGATGCTTTCTTTCTTTTTTGATTTTTGTGATTTTGCAGGATTGACATCGGTTTTTCCTGATTGCAGGGTTGACATTTTCCTTCCTGATGACTACAATTAACTGGATTTTTCTAATGACGGGGTTGGAAAACTTGGGGCTTTCTAATTGTAGGGTTGATCTGATAATTCCTGATCGTGGGGTTTGAAAATTCAGTGCTTTTTGATTGCAAGGTTGACCTGAAGACTCTTTTTTATGACGAGGTTGGTCTTCTTATTTCTTTGAGATTTTCCTAATTGTAGGGCTTATCTCATCTTCTTTATGACAAGCTTTTCTTATTCTTCCATGATGACAATGCTTGATCTTTCTCTGAGAATTTCCTAATAATAGGGTTCTTTTCACTTTTCTTCAAATGTTGGGAATTCTGGTGGTAGGGGTGACCATATAATTCCTGATCGCGGGGTTTTGAAAACTTGGTGCTTCCTGATTGCAGGGTTGACCTGAAAACTCCTTTTGATGACATGGTTGATCTTCTCATTTTGTTGAGATTTTCCTAATGGTAGGGTTCATCTTATTTTTTTCTCATTCCAGGGTTAAAATAGTGACTATTTGTTATTATCTACTAAATAATTCTTTCTTGTGTCCACAATCTTGCTAGACTTCACTGAAGATTTTTTCTATAACAATTCAAAAATTATGTGCAATGTTTTGAGGTTAGATGACATGCATGCCTCCTTATATGGTTTGAAAAAGGTAAAAGATCATCCTTTGGTTTGAACCAAAACCTTGTTATGTTGGACAATCAATTTTCAAATAAAAAAGGTTAATGTAGCTTTAATTTTCCAACTTCAAAATGGTTGGAGGGAGTGTTTAATATTGAGGTATTTTCTTTCACTAGTTTCGACAACTTTTAAACTACCTTACCAAAGATTTCCTACCTTGAACCAAGTCACATTACAACCCTTAGAAAGATCTTATGATTTGTGAAATGCATGTAATCTAAATGGTGGAGAGTGAGATGATTCACAAGTTTATGGTAGATCATTTCCATTGGAATGAATTGGAGTGAAACACTAACCTTTCAAACATATGAGAATTGAGCGATTATTCATGTGAGGTCTACTATTTGGTTGTTTTATTCTAAAGTAAAAACATTTGATAAACAATTTTAAAGTGATTGAAATTTCATTCATGATAAGTTATGATATTTTGAGAGTTTAATTGTTGTTCGTTGATGGCATTATATTTCTTATATTGGAAAAGTAAAATTGAAATTTTATCCGAGTACGTGCAAAAACTAAGTGTAAAGGAATTTGATAAATACAAAATAGATATATATGTTTTTATTTTTTTTACACTATGCTTTTTAATTGTCTAAGCTTCAGTGTGGGAGTCTGTCACACTGCACCTCTTTACTTTTCTTTGTCATTTACATGAATTACACAATAAAGTGGGGGGGGGGTTGTAAAACAATTATTTGAGTTGTTACATTTGACGGAATATTTTTTCTATGGTTGCGATGGAAAATAAAGTGAATTTTATGATCATGATTTATTTCCTGAAATACACGTGGTGTAGATTTTCCAGTATGGTAGGCTAGAAGCTATCTCATTGCCAGATATGTTTTGTTCGTTAGACGAACTCTTTTTTTCAGAGTTTTAAAACCCGGACCGGCCCGACGGGTCGATCCGAGACCCGGCCGACCCGGGCCCGGGACCGGTTCGGGTTGAGGCAAAAACCCGCTCGGGAATTGGCTCGGGGAAACCCGATCAACCCGGCGGGTCGACCCAGGACTCGGTCCACCCGGGTAAACCCAGATGAGACCCTACTTTTATATATACAAGTAAAACGTCACCGTTCAGACTGAAAACCCAAACTCTTCAATCTGCAAAGCCATCAATTGCAAAAGAGCAGATAGTTGCAATGGGGAGAGAGATTCATGTCGGGTGGTGGTGGTAGACGCCATGGGATGGTGGATGGATGTGTTGGTGTTGCAAGGAGAGTTTGTTGAGCAGTTATTTGGAGGGGGGTCAAATATTGTGGTGATGATAGCGATTCGGTTTTGATTGGTGCGGACATGAGTGTAGGTGTGGATTAAAGGCTTTCGTGGTGAAAATCAACGCACGTTTGCAAAGAAAGGATTTTGAGGATGAAGAATGGGGAAGATTAGAGAGAAAAACACAACAAACCTACTGGTGTTTTTGTGGTTTGGAACAAAAACAAAAAACTGTAAAAGAAAGTACAAAACACGCAAAAAAAGGCTGAAATAAGTGGGGGGAAAAAAAGAATCTCGCTTTCTCTTTGTGGCTTGGTTCATCGAAGCCTTCACCCCTAGCATCATAACCGCCATGTGCGATCTGGAGTCCTATTGGCATGGTAGTTGAAGAAGAAGAAGACATAGAGAGTTGTGTGTGGAAGCAGAAAAGTAGAGTTGTCCTCTACAAAAGCGAATCCATCATTGAAAATTTAAAATAGAGAAGGGAATGCTGGATTTTTCTTCCTTTATCTCTCTAGCCTTTTGTGGTTGAGCCTGAGAATTTATTTCTCTATTTGCGTGTTGTGTAAATTATAAATAAAACAAGGATTTTAAATTCTAATATTCATTTGTTATTATTAGGTTTTTTTTGGTTGACCCGGGTCAACCCATCTGACCCGTGACCCGGTTATTATACCGGGTCGACCACCGGGTTGGGTTTAAAAACTATGTGAAAGTTTTTTTACTTGCATGCATGATTGTTCTTTGTTGATCTTTTGTTGCTGGTGGAAGCCAGGCAACGAGTATTTTGGGTTTCTCCTTTGTATGTGTGCGATTTTAAATGGTGGCCTGTGGCTGTGGGAGAAATTCATAGGAGAATTTATTGCGAAGGTGGCGCGCGCACCTAAATCCATGTCTCTCATTATCAGAGCCCTGGACGAATGTTGGGCAGTGCTTGGTGTTAAATAATATATTTATTTTGTTTTATTTATTAAGGGTAGAATAATATTTTTAACTTAACCTGTATATAAGCTCTGATACTATGTTAAAACAATTCAATTAACACAAAATAAATACGAACATGCATGAAAGAGAGGGAGGCTAGAATTCTCCTTGATCCCAAATCTCTTAGTGTTTCACATGACTCTAGGTATATATGTAAGCTCAAGAAAGTGTTATATGGTCTCAAACAAGAACCTCGTGTTTGGTTTGAGAAATTTTCTATTGTGATCTCATCTCTTGGATTTGTTTCTAGTAGTCATGACTCTACTCTTTTTATTAAGTGCACTGATGCAGGTCGTATCTTTTTGTTCTTATATGTTGATGACATGATTATCACTAATAATGATATTGATGGTATCTCAAGTTTGAAGATAAAGCTGACTAGACAGTTTGAAATGAAGGATTTGGGTTTTCTTTGATATTTCTTAGGGTATTGAGGTAGCTTACTCACTTAGAGGTTACCTTCTTTCTCAGTCAAAAGATGTTGTAGATATTTCTGAGCGGGCTAGACTTACTAATAATAAGATTGTAGACACTCCCATTGAAGTTAACGCAAGGTATTCTTCTTCTGATGGTTTATCTTTGACAGATCCCACTTTATATCGTACTATTATTGGGAGCTTGATATACATCACCATTACTTGTTTAGATATTGCATATATTATTCATGTTGTTAGTCAATTTGTTGCTTCTCCTACTACTGTTCACTAAGCAATTGTTCTTCGTATTTTGCGATATCTTCGGGGTACAGTCTTTCAGAGTCTTTTTTTTCATCCACCTCTTCCCTTGGAGCTGCGTGTATACTCTGATGCTGACCATGACAGTGATCCCACAGATCACAAATCGATTACTGGTTTTTGTATCTTTTTAGGTGATTCTCTTATTTCTTGGAAGATCAAGAAGCAATCTATTGTTTCTCAATTCTCAATTGAAGCAGAATATCGTGGTATGACATCTACTACTAAAGAGATTATTTGGTTGCGTTGATTACTTGCGGATTCGGGAGTTTCACTCTCTTATCCTACTCCTATGTATTGTGACAACCAGAGTTCTATTCAGATTGGTCACAACTTAGTTTTTCATTAACGAACTAAGCACATTGAAATTGGTTGTTATCTTACTCGTCATCATCTCAAGCATGACACCATTACTTTGCCTTTTATTTCTTGTTCTTTGCAGATTGCAAATTTCTTTACCAAGTCGCATTTCATTTCTTGTTTTATTTTCTAGTTGGCAAACTCTCGATGCTTGTAGCTGCCGCATCGTGAGTTTGAGGGGAGATGTTAAATAACACATTTATCTTGTTTTATTTATTAACGGTAAAAAAATATTTTTAGCTTAATTTATATATAAACTCTTTATATTTAGATTAAATAATGTAGTTTTTACAAATTAATTAAGAAGAATTCTATCCTCCCTCACTTTCGTGGGCATTAGAGATTCAGAGGAATGGTGCTTGTTTGCTTTATTAGTACGCTGGATACCTTCACGGTCCCAGCTTGGACACTGGTTTTAAAAAGATCGTACAAGCTACAACATTGCAACCTTGTAGCTGCCGATTTTATTCTCTGAAGATTTAGATGGTATCTACTATCTCATACTAGCTCATTATGAGCCTAACTATGCAAATTTTACAATTTGAACTCAGAAATAACACTCGTTATTCTGTAAGGTAAGCAGAGAGTAGTGGTGCGTGATTTCTGTGCGTAAAGCAGAGTGATCAGCTATCGGATGCCAAAGTGCTGTGACTTTCTGATTGCCTCTCGCGTTTTGAGTTCTTAAGCAAAGGAGTGGAATCATACTCACTCCAATGTTCACTCCAAGCAACAATGATTTGATTAATTAAACTAGTAAGGAGTTTAATTAATCTTAAAACTTATTAATTTTTTGGTTAAGTTTTTGATTTGAATAATTAAACTAATCAAGAGTTTAATTAATTTCTAGACTTCTAATTCTATTACTCTTAACCAAAATTTTAATTCATTCTTTATTTATTTTATTTTTTATTTGTTTTTCTTCATTATTTTTCATTTTTATTATCATTTTTGGTAAATAAAATAATAATAATAAAAAAATAAAAAGATTAAAAATTAGGTTATGACACACAATAGGTGAATAGTGGCTCTAAAGTTCTGTTATAACTCTCTCTTGCAATTAACCTCCAAATTACCTCATTTTCATAACTCATCCAAAATAAATTTCTTTGTGGTTACTCAGCAAGAAAAGTAAAAAATGAAAAGGAAGAGGTAGAGATGAAGTTGGGTGAAAGAGATTGAACCCAAGAAAACAGGCTGACTCAACCTGTGCGATGCATTATATATAAGAGAAAATTAAAATCAATAACTAGTTAGGTTAGGTTTGTGTTGATGACTGTGTGTGTACCAACTCTGCTTCATCTTCTGTCAAGAAAATTTGGTGGTTGTCGGAAACCTGCCATATTTGGCTTGGTGCGAACCAGGTTATAGGAGAGTCATGATGTTTTCCATTTTCAATTGCCATCTTTGCTCTTCTCCAACTGCAAAAATATTTGGTTCTTTTGTTCCGTAATCCAAAGGGCACATTTCATTTTTGCTTGTGGAAGCCAGGCGGCGAGTATTTTGGGTTGCGCCTTTATATGTGTGCGATTTTCAATGGTGGCCTGCGGCTGTGGGAGAAATTCACTGGTGAATTTATTGTGAAGGTGGCGCGTGCACTCCATGTCTCTCATTATCAGAGCCGTGAACGACTATTGGGCAGTGCTCGGCATGAGGAATATTTTTATGACATTCAAAATAATTTTAATTCAACCTGCGCCACTGAAATACAAGGCTATGAACTTAGTATTGAGTACTTAAGTTTTTTAATCGGAAAGACTCGAGTAGCTCTCTCTGATGTATAGTCACAAAACAAATAAACTCCCCTAAAACGATTAAATAAATAATCTAATTATATTGGTCATACCAAGTGTCCTGATTAAAGAAACATTATCCTTGATGAAAGAAATATATATTGGGCTCCACGTCAACAATCTTTCACGCATGAGACGCCAAATGGTTCAGTTACGTCATGGATTTTTTTAAAACCAATTTTTTTTATCAATTTTATTTTTCAATAATAAATTAATTAAAAATTAAGATTTCTAATTTAATTTTTTTTTATAGTTTTATAATTTTAGCTGGAAGTTTTGTTAGTTAACTCATGTTGATTTAAATTAATTTAATATTTTACTATTTTAATATTAAAAAAATATCATTTAATATGTCACCATCTCAATATATATATAAAAAATATTATCCAATATGCGACTAATTTTGAATTCATAGTTAAAATCTTCTACAAAACATATTGTCCAATAGCCATAAAGCAAGATGTTAAAGGAAATAGAATAAAAAAAAGTATATAAAATGCTTGATCATCTATTTTGGCTTTTTTGGCTAAATGATTGAAATAATTTCTTGATTGCCTTGAGTTTTTTAATTTCTTGATTTTTTTTTATTTGAAAATAATTTTGAATATTTATCTTGATTATTTTCTCAACATGTCTCCTCAAACTTATAATAATTTGATTTTCATGAATTTGACATATAATAAGTACACCACTTTTATTGTTATTATAACCTCATCTTGTCAAAGTAATCACCAACAATAAACTATGTTAATTGATTAATAATTAGGTTGAGCTTATCATATGTTTTTACAATCATAAAAACATCAAGATGGACAATCATGAATCAAACCCCAGGTCAAACTCTCAAGTTTGCTACTTGGATATAACAATAAACAAGGAGAAAATATTCCAAATTGAAAAGAAATGCCACAAACAAGGACACAATAATGCTTTTTATAACAATTAACAGTGAGAATATTTTAACTATGTAAATAATAAAGGTTAAAAGAAAAATAAATTAATAAATCAAGAGTTGATGTATCATTGAAAAAAGATAATAAATAAAATATTTGATAGACAACGAAGATTATTGAAAATAAAGTGTTTTAAAGTGGTCAAATGGGTGGTATAAAGTCACTCGTCAATAAAGCAAAAAATAATATTTAGAGTAAGATATGATAAATTTACTCTAATATCATATCAAACTAATATCTAAACAAAAAAACTTAAGTTTTTTATTAAGACCCGATGATATAATTTATATTATTTTTTAACAAATCTTATCAAGTAAAAGTTTTTTAGGTTTGAAACTTATAGAAGTTCATCATTACATTTTACTTAATTTTATTAATGAAAATAAAAATAGTGAGATTTAAATTTGTGACTGTTTGATTAATAAAACTATAATATCATGTAGAAACTTAGAATAAAAAATAATTTTATTATTTGATAATTTGATTATATATATTATATTCAACTTATATATGGTTTATATAACCATTCAACAAGACATAAAAAATAAAATAAAATAAATTATACAAAATGCTTTATCATCTCATTTGGTTAAACAATTGAAATAATTTCTTGAGTAGCTTGAGTTATTCAATTTTTGATTTCTCTTTTTATTGATAATAAAATAATAAAAAGTATTTATATTTATCATTTCTTTTACAAAAGGAGACAAATTTCAATAGAGGGGTTGATGTTAAGGATGGTGTATATTATTTACGCAATATTTTTTTAAAATAGATTTTATGCTGTGTTCATTGAAGTAATAATTAATTCATGTGCATCACCAGTTTTTTTTCCCCCGCACTAAAACAATTACTATTCAGAAAGAAGAAGACCTGCATGCTTCTTCATCATCATCTTTTTTTTTTTAATTATTATCATTGAAAAATAATAATTATATGGCTGTCAACAAAAGAGCCCGGAGTTGGGGCAGTCAAAATAGAGCAGATGTTACATGGCTGTAAAAGAAAAGGAAGACTGAAAACTCTTGATTTTCTGGATCTTTGATTTTTTCTTTTTGAATAGGCGTGATTGTTGGAACAAGAATATTAACGGCTATTTGGTTGGTGTGGAAATAACTAGGCATGAATGGTATTTTATTTTTTAAGAATAAATGTCCAGCTCAAAACAAAATTTTTTCTTAGGAGTCATGAACAAAAAAATTTTATGATTTTATAATTTTATAATCTTATAATCCGTTTTTACAATTCAAATTTATTTTTTATTTTTCCTGTTGTGTTAAAAATATATTTTTGATAATCTTGGCTCGACCTGGTATACCAGTACTGTAGGGACTCGGAGGAATGTATATAATATAAAGTATAAATTGCGAAAAGGAAGAGGAGTTCACCAACAACAAAAGGGCAGGGGAGGCTGATGCGTCAAGGGGAGTTACCTGCTTCATGGTCCACAAATAATAATAGTATGAACGCAAGGAAATAGAATAAACAAAAGCACAACCGACCAAGTGATAAAATGAGGAATGTTCATGTTCTATTGCAACCTTGCATAATGCATAATGCCTTACCAACAAAACAAGAGAGAGAGGTGTGTAAACCCTGGCAAGATAAAAATAAATAAAAAAGTGCAGAGTGATCTTTTAAGGTAAGCAGAGAGTAGTGGTGCGTGATTTCTGTGCGTAAAGCAGAGTGATCAGCTATCGGATGCCAAAGTGCTGTGACTTTCTGATTGCCTCTCGCGTTTTGAGTTCTTAAGCAAAGGAGTGGAATCATGCTCACTTCCAATGTTCTTCACTCCATAGGCCAATGGATGGCTCCTTCCGAGTAAGATTTGCAAAACCTCCTTCATGTGAGGCCTGGCAGAAGGATCTCTTCTGGTACAGTTAACCCCCAATAGCAAAACATTGCTCATTTCATCCACGTAACAAGGTTCCTTTATCTCCTCATCTAAGGCATCGACTATAGTTTTTCCTTCTTGCATGTGACGCAATGCCCATTCGGCGAGGCCTGTATCACCATAATTTGCTGCTTTTCCCGTTGTTAGTTCTAGAAGGACAACCCCAAAGCTATAAACATCAATCTTCTCATTTATTCTACTTGTTTGAGCATACTCTGCGATTCAAGTTATAAAATAAAAAAACTTCAATATTTGGTACTGGAAAAGGAGGGCAAGGAAGCAAATACACAAGGATAAGACCTGAAGAGTGATCTTTTACCTGGAGCTATGTAACCAAAAGAACCGGCAACATTTGACATCGTAGCAAGTTCTCCCTGCATTTTCAGCATCTTTGCTAAACCAAAATCAGCGATTTTTGCGTTGAACTCAGAATCCAACAGTATATTGCTTGACTTGACATCTCGGTGTACTATGGGAGGAGAGCAGTCATGATGCATGTAGCACAGACCCTGGGCAGCTCCCACTGCAATCTGCAGCCTCTTCGGCCAGTCCAGAACAACATGATTTGCTGAAGCTGATGCACTGTTTGATCGCCTTGCTGTATGCAGCCATTGATCGAGACTATGATTCACCAGATACTCGTAGACAAGAAGTTTCGAATTGTCATTGTCAAAAAAACAAAGCAACTTCACTATGTTCAAATGCCTTATTTTACTCGGTATCTCAACTTCTGCAAGGAACTGCTTTTCAATTTTCTTCTCCACCGGACCCTTATTCCAGATTTTTTTCACAGCAAGAACACTCCCATTTGCAGCAACACGATGTACTTTTCCTGATCCACCGCTTCCTATCAGGTTGCTTTCTGTCAATCCTGACAATATGTTTGATTCAGTAAAATTCAAACTATGGAAGTTTATGAACTTCCATTCTGAATCCGATCTACGGTTTCTCTTCCAGTGAACTCTGATCATGATGAAAGCAAATAACAATGCTAAAAGAAAAGCTATAATCGAAGCACTTAATATCAAGGCTAGGAGTTGGGTTGAAGTTTTGCTTGATTTTTGGGGTCTGGAAATGCAAACCTTAAGGTATAGCAATGGCCTACTCGCACAAATACCAGGATTGTTCACGAAGCTACTGGATTATGCTGCATTTTCATACTCAGCTGGGATTTTTCCCACGAGATGATTTGAAGAGAGATTGAGATATGTAAGTCTCAGCAAACCGAGTTGAGGTGGAATTTGGCCAGAGAATTGATTATCTGACAAGTCCAGTTCGAGCAGGTGAGGTAGGGTAGCAATCTCCTCCGGAATCTGTCCAGAAAGTTGATTTTGACTGAGGTTTAGAGTAGTTAAAGATTTCCATGAGATGATGTTGGGTGGAAGGGCTCCTGTGAGTTGGTTCTTATCAAGTAAAAGAACCGTCAGATTAGGAAGAGCGGTTAATTCAAGAGGGATAGTGCCAGTAAATTGGTTATTGCTCGCATTGAAGACTACCAGATTCCTCCAAGAACTCCCTTCAATGGAAATACTACCAGAGAACTTGTTGTTACTTATCTCGAGCCGTGAAAGACTAGTTGACACTTCATTAGGAAGCTCTCCAGTGAACAAATTATCACTTATCATCAGTAGTTGCAAATTTAAAGCTGTCCATAAACCAACAGGAATATTGCCAAAAAATGCGTTATTTGAAATTCTTACTGTTAGCAAACTACTGCAATTCTCAAGTGATTTTGGCAACTCTCCACCGAGCTTATTATCAAAAGCTACCACGCCTCTTAAACAACCTCCATGGCATAAAGATTCAGGCAGGTTCCCTGTAAGCCTATTGGAAGCAACCTGGAAGCCTTCAAGGGCTGAGTACCGCCCAAGATCTGGAGGGATTGACCCTGATAAATTGTTGCTAAACAACACAAAATCTTTCAATGCCGGAAGACGACCAATGCTTTCTGGGATTTCACCAGATAACTGATTGAAGAACAAACTCAAACCTGATAATTTGTCAAGCTTCCCCAAATCAACAGGTATTGTACCAGTGAGATTGTTCTCCGAAAGATCGACGGAAGTCAAATTCAAAGCTTCAACAACCCGAGGAATTTCCCCAGATAATTTGTTCTTGTGAAGATATAGCACTCTCAAATTCATCAACATGAACAAACTGCCAGGAATAGTCCCAGTTAGTTTATTAGAGGATAAATCCAAGTGCTCCAATGCCACCATTTCTCCAATCATTTGTGGAATCTCGCCAATCAAATTCGCTCCGGAAATCCACAACATCTTCAGTTTCTTCAGCTGGGTGAAACTGGAATGCAACCTTGATGGAGAAAAGCCATTGTGAGCCATAGATAACTCTTCAAGCTTAGACAAGTTGCCTATTTCTGGAGGGAAAGTGCCTTTAAACTGATTGTCTTGAAGCCGGAGAGTTCTTAGCTCTGGTAACAGTCCGATGGCTGCTGGAATATTACCGGAGAAGTTATTTGCATAAAGGTTAAGGTATGAGAGGCGAGCCAAGCAGTCAATATCATCAGGAATTGTGCCAACAATATGGTTCTGAGAGAGGTCTAAGATCTCCAACATGGACAAGTTATGTACAGCCACAGGGAACTTTCCAATAATATTGTTATTAGAAAAGTTGAAAAATGTGAGGTTCTTAAGGTCTGAAAGAAAGGGTGGGATGGTTCCAGAGATGTTCTTGTTATCAAGGATGAGTTGAGTGATGTAGTTATCGGTGCAGACTACTCCAGGCCAAGTGCAATGAGAGGAGTTTGATGGGGTCCATTGCTCAAGAGACAACGGATTTTGCCATAGTTGTTTCAGTCTTATTAGAACGGCTTGTTCTTGATCATGAAATTGGGAGTTTGCATGAAGGAAAAGGAAGGGGGTGAGGAAGTGAATTAAAAGCAAAATTGGGGTTATTTCAGACATTACGGATGGTTTGAGCATGTTGTTCTGGTTTGAACTCTGTTTCGCAAGATGAACTACAGAGAAAGACTGATTTGTAGAGATGATAATGCTAAGATTTCGGGCATCTAGATGTATTGTATCTAATATTCAACTTGTTTGACCCCAACAAACTCCAAGGAGTTAGAAGGTCATTTTTCCAACATATAATAAAAACCCGAGAAGGATTTCTCAAATGATTAAAATATAATACAATAAATCTTATATATATATATATATATATATATATATATATATATATATATATATATGTATAGTTTTTAGTTATCCCCTCGACTACTCAATAATTGGTATAGAGATATGTATGCATGAATATAATTAATTAAATCTAGAAATAATACTATATTATTCTCTAGCAAAATTAAATGTTATAGTTTAATTTAAGGCTGCCCCATTAAAAAGGAGAATGCTTGTTTAATAATATTGTTTACTTTTCCATATAACTATATATGTAATAGAATTATATAAAACCAACCGCCTTCCTTAGATAATATTTTTACTATATATTTTATATCCTTTCTTTTTCAACATTGACTCAAATTATTTGTACCGAAAGCAAAATATATAGCAAGGTTGACTCGGACACGACAATTGACTATATTTATATCCTTCGTACGCTTAACACGGCACCGATCGAGCACAAGCCTCAACCTTATTTGAATTTCTTGTTTCTCTCGTAAAGATCACTACTCATGGCTTGACTCTTTTTTTTTTAGTACTTTTTGAGGTCGTTTAAGAGTATAAATGTAATTATTTTTTATTTAAAAATATATTAAAATAATAATTTTTATTTTTATTTTAATATTAATATATTAAAATGAACTGAAAACATGATCTAAAATAAAAAAAAATATTTTTTTAAAAAAATATTTTTAAAATATGAAAACAAACAATCCATTCCTCGTAGACCATCACTGTCTTCAAATTCCATTTCGGGGCATTTCTGCTTCTTGTTGGTTAGCTACCAACTTCTATCGAACATCATGCCCCAGTGTCCTTTCTGTCATTAAATCAGCTGTTAACTCAGCAGTGTCAAATGAGGCTCGCATGGGGACACTAGAGTTTATTATTATTATTTTTTTCTGTTTAGTTTTTATTAAAAAATAATAAAATCAATCATTTTAAAAAAATTAAAATCAATCCTTGAAACTAACTGGTTTTAATTGAATTTGATTCAATTTTTTAAAATAAAAACTGATATAAATTAATCAGTTTAGCTTTGGTTTGGTTTACTTCTGGTTCAGTTATTTTATATTAAAAACTAAAAATTTTATTGTTTTATGAGGTTATTTTTGTAATTTCTAATGGATTTTTCCAGGTTTGACTCTTTTTTTCCAGTTTAGGTTTAGTTCGGTTTAATTTTTTTGATTTTAAACTTATAAAATCAAACCAACCCAATCGATTATTTAAAAATTCTAATCGATTTTTTCACTATTTGATTTTTTCAATTATTTTTTTCCAGTTTATTTTTATTTGTTCACCCTAAAGACATCCTTGCTCGTCTTCATTTCCATGATTGCTTTGTTAATGCAAGTTGTCTGCCTCTCTCCTTTTTTCCTTTTCTTTTCATCACTTCCCTATTAATCTTATTTTTCTCTACCTCATTAAACTTTTTTTGAGAAATCTTTCCCTAGCTACTTTGCATTCATGTATGGCACATAACACAACTACATGCTAGCTAGCTAGCTGCTAGGAATTTTAAGTTGTTGGTTTTTTTTTTTTTTTTGCTTCAATCAACAAGAGGCAACACGAGCATCCACTGCCTAAACGTTAACCCCTTGCTGTTTATATATATATATATATATATATATATAAAAAGACAATCCCCTTTATGGGATTGGGAATGATAAACTTTTTGATGAACTTAAATATTTTTCTCTCTCTCTTTTGCTAATTCGATTTTTATGCTAAAAAGGTATTCCTAATTAATTTATTTAGAAATTTGTACACCCCCACTATATAAACTAGAGAAATTGAACATTCTACTAGATCATTGTGGTACATAGTGATTTATGGGATTGAAAATGATGACCTTAATCTCTTTTTTTTTTTTTGACAAACTTAATCCAAGATCAATTACAAAAAAATCTCATGAATTTTATATGGTGCACCTAATTAGTTAGACAACATTTGGAAATGTAGGTTAATATGTAGTTTTTTAAAAAATTAATTTTTTTATTAAAAATAATATTTTTTTTATGTTTTGAATTGTTTTGATGTATTAATTTTAAAAAATATTTTAAAAAATAACTATAATTAAACTTTTAAACAACAAGAATTTTACTTATTTCCATTTCCTCCCTTCAAAAGTAAAAGAAATAATTCAGCCCGTATTGTTGACTTTCCAGCTAGAGCTAGCTGGTCTTGTCTTGTATGGATTCATCCTGTCATGTTTACTTGGCATGCAGAGAAAGCCATATTTATACTATTTAAAAAATACTATTTTTTCAAATGGTTTTTTCTCATTAGAGTATGCGTGGAAAAAAAAAAAAAAAGCATTTTCTCCTTAGTGGCTTTTGCTAGCCACTGTCAACTAGAAGCTTTCTTCCGTTTGTAGCCGTAATGCATGTCCCACTCCAAGACGTTGGCCCCATTGCTAGAACCTCTGATCAAGTAACTTTGAACATAGTGATTAAACCAGATTTGGGGTTGATCCATTTAAGAATTCAGGTTTTAAATAAAAAAGTTTAAAAAAATATTTTAAGAAGCTTTTTATTCCATATTAAAAAGATATTACGTTAAGTTTTTAAGTTGAAGTATTTAAACTAAAAATGTTTTTATCCAACGTTGAAAAAACATAACTTTATTCTTGAAAACATAGAGTATATATACAATAGGTTTCAAATACCACATTGAAAAAACATAACTTCTTTCATTATAATATAGAGTATATATACGAAATAACTTCGAATCCCACATTGAGAATATATTATATTATCTTTTTAAGTTGAAGTATTTAAACCAAAATGTTTTTTTATTCCACATTAAAAAAACATGATTTTTTTTTTTGAAATATAGAATATATATACTAATAGGTTTCAAATCTTACATTGAAAAAACATAACTTTTTTCATGAAAACATAGAATATATATATATAAAAGGATTTTAAATTTCATATTAAAAAAAATATTATGTTATCTTTTTAAATTAAAATATTTATTAGAAACATAAAGTATATATATACTAATATTTTTTTTTTCCCGTGATATGAAAATTTGAAGTGACGATGTGACGATATTTTCTCAAGGTTAGGTGAAAGGTAAAGACAATGGTCAACATTCAGGAGAAACATCATCTACTTGCATCTTTTAAACATGAATTCGTTTTCTACTAGAATGTTCTACGTGTGTAGTCAACATGAATTCGTTTTCCTAATATATATGGAGATGGATGAGGATTGTTCTTTCCGATTCTAGATTTTTGTTTTCATTTTATTAAAAAAGTTATATTTAACATCTTATAATAGTTATTATTTTTAATTTACCTCTATCTTTTCAAAAATTACCGTTTATATATTAATATAATTTTTAAATTTTAAAGAAATCTATCTTTATATATAATATAATTAAAATACTAATGTTTTTATCATTTTATTATTTTTGTTATTAACTATGGAATATTAAGGTTGTGTTTATTTTTTTACTTCAACTTATTTTTGAAAAAAATTATTTAAAAAAATATCAAAGAATCTTATATGATTATAAATAACTTATTCAAATTATATAAGTTAGTTAGATATGATATAATTTTATAATATTAAATATATTTGATTAATAATTAGAAGGATGACAAATGGGAGTATGTCTCCTCTTGAATTAAGTTTTTATTGTGTAATTTCTTCTCCTTGAAACATATAAAGGATTAGCGGATAATATAATTGATGAGAAGATTATCTAATAGATTAACTCATGATACAGGAAGATTAAGTTTAGTAAGGATGTTTAATGTTTAATAAACATATATCAATATAGGTTATTGGGAAAAAAAATATAATTCATATTTTTTTTATATCAAAGATAACAACCATTTGTTTGTTGGCGTTACTAAAGAAGGCTATCTCTTAAGAAGAATAACATCTTTTTTTCTAGAGTTTTTATTACAAGAATATTAAATAACAAGAAGAAAAAAAATATGTAAATAAAACAACCAAAACTCTCCTTGTTCCAAAGCTTAACAGCTAAAACAAAATAATCTGTAGAGCACTCAAAAAGCCATTATCCATCTTCCAAGCCTCCTTCATGTTCATCACTAAACCTCGGATTAGATAACGAATGTATATATATTGAGCTGCCAATATATGGGCCTGTGGTCCAATTTTATAATGTACTCCATATATTCATTGAAATCAGACCTACCAACTTTCTTATGAGAGCATAAAATAACACTAAAATTCACACCAATGGCCCTGATGATCAGAGACTGACTGTGAGAGCCTAATTAACTCCTTCCATAGAAAATTATGAATATGAATTTGGGAATTCATATGAACATCAGTAAAAGAGAAAGGAATTGCCTTCTAAAGTGATGCTTAGATGCATATATTGCTTATAATTTTTTTTTTTAAATAACACTCGTAACATTCCCATCACATAAAAACCAAATATACCATAGAAAAACCATAAGCCTAAATTTGATGAGAGTCAACCCCAGAAGCATGAACAACATTAATACGAGGTTCCTCCAAGATCAAAGTTGGAGGCTTATATGCTAAGATTAGAAACTGCCACACGCATGCATAAACAATTTATGACCATCTCCCTGGCAATGCCGAGTTAAGAAACTCATAACTACAAGTTCAAGATAGGAGTAAGATAATTGTACTATAGAAAATAAGATTAAAAAAAGGGGGACTTTCCAATAACCCCTTCCACATCAATAATGTCAAAATCATTAAAAAAAACACTTCATCATCCTTATTGGTTTTTCCCGGGTCCAAATACCTTGCAAGCTGTTTTTTTTTAAACCAGAACTAAGGTTTTAGGTAGACTCTTTCAATCTTTAAAAACAACTTAAGAAGAGATTGGAAAATCCTGTTCAAGGAATTTGAAACAATCCAAGTGCAGGTTCAAAATCAAGAACTCATAGAAACATTCTTAGTTTTTATACTATATGTTATCATAATTTAATTTTTAGATTCCCCCCAAAATTATTTTTAAAATTTAAAAGAAAAAATATATTGGCAACTTAGCAAAAGTAGATTAAGACGGTTTTAAAATGCATGGAGTAATCAAATTGAAATTTTAGATAAAAATGGAGAACCTAATTATACCCAAGTTTGAAAAACAATGCATATGCAAGATTAAATTAAATGATTATTGGATAAATTTATATAAAAATTAAGTCTAAAGAATTAATTAGACTTTTAATAGGCTAATTTGATTTAATCATGGGCCTGATTAAAGGTTTAATTAAATTTAATAATCAATTTGGGTCAAATTAATTTTATTAGGGATTTAATTGGTGAAGAATTAAGTTTGAAAGCTTAATTTAGAGGACTAGATTTAATCTCTCCAAACTTATTTAGATGAAATTAGAGATAAAATTACAAGAAAATCAAAGTTTTGGGTCAATTAAAGGCCAAATTAAAGAAATTCAGAATCAATAACCTTTTTATAAAAGACGTGTGAATTCGGGGACTCAATTCAACTAAAAACAAGGATGAAATTAAAAAAATTATAAATTTAAAGGTCAATTAAGGATAAAATTAAAAATAAGCAAAATGAAAATGATGCTAAACTTAGGGAATTATTTTGAAACATGACAGGGTGAAATTGAATTAATACTTAGAATAAAAATTTAATTAACTAAATTAAAAGATTAAAAATTAAATTAAAAAAATTAATGATCTACGTCAAAAACTCAAAAACATACCTACTATTATATTTAAATAAAACAATATGTTTTAATATTGTTATGACCCGTTTTGGTACGGAAAAAAATCATCTGTAGAGCACTCAAACAGCCATTATCCTCCTTCCAAGCCTAGTTCATGAAATCACTAGACCTCGGATTAGATAACGAATGTATATTGAGCTGCAAATATATGGGCCTGCGGTCCAATTTGACACGAATGTTTAACAATAAAATCTGCACTACATATTGAATAAGACTCTATCTTGGAACTCTTGAACCCCACCACAGATCAAGTAATTCGAGGACCAATATAATCAAGATCCAAAAGATTGCAGCAATTACAATCAGTTTTTTCAATTACAGTTATATTGGTTTTTATCTTGGTGCATATCTGGTACGAGAATAAAAAACTTATAAGAAATTGTCTTACCATCTAAAAATGTCAATGTTTTTCCCTTTACCCACTCCACTTCCTTGCGTTACATATATTCCTTTTCACCAGTGAACAGTGACAAAATTATTAAAGCATTCCCTGAGGGGTACAGGTCATATGCACTGTCAAAAATTGCATCAATAATATTTTGGAGCCATAATTCTATGTAACAATGCATATAATAGTAAGTCTTTTTATTGTGAGACACACATGCAGCAGGCAGTTGAACACAGACACACTGGTAGTACTTGATTTCTGATGGTTTTGATCACTTAAATAGAGAAACCGATCGTTAGCATCTGAAATTTACTAATTTTGTTAGTTCTTGTTTTCTGATGTTCTGGATATCACTCTGAATTTATTATTAGTTTCCATTGATCTGTGAAATCTTAGCAGTTAGGTATGTTCCTGCTTAAACTCTGTGGGAACACATGCCAACCATGTCAACCAAGCTTCAGGAGCTAAGGAATTTTCTATCAAAGCGTTCATTTTCTTTCATGTTCTTATTGCTCACGTGTAGTCTGCATAATTTAGTTTGCGGGCATATATCTCTACAGTGTGGAAAGCTCAAATTAATCACTATCTCTACAGTGTGGAAAGCTAAAGTTAATCACTTGTATAAGCTCAAGTTAATCACTATCTCTAAAGTGTGGAAAGCTAAAATTAATCACTTGTATCTTACTTAATCTGAGTTATTAATTCTGTTTGGAGGTGGTTGAAGCTTTGTATGGTTTGGAATCTGTTTTAAGGTGTTTTGGTTGGAGTTTTCATGGCTGTTTGGAGGTGGTTTTGTGGCCTATTTTTAGGCTGATTTCAGGGTTGTTTCAGGTATGTTGCGGGGTTATTTTGTGGAGGTTTGAGGGCTGTCATATGATGGTTGTCATGGGTGGAAGGGGTTGTTGTTGGTTTGAGGGATGTTTTTGGATTTGTTTCAGGCTGGAAAGATTAAGGAAAGGGTTGTTGTAGCCATGGGTAGGAGGTCTATTCATGACAATGTTTTTATAGCAATATTCACCTTTATCCATGCTGCTTAGTAGGGGTTTTGTGGAGTTTTTATAGTATAAATGGGGTGGATCTGGGTTTATAGATTAATGGGATCTTGACCCTCAATGTTAGATAATAGATTTTATTTATTCATTGCAGCCAAGGAAAAAAGCTTGTCTTGCTCTTTGGTTCGTTTGAAAATGTAGGTCAATCCGTGTTTTAAAAAAAATTATTTTTTTTATTAAAAATTATTTTTTTTATATTTTCGGATCGTTTTGATATACTGATCTCTAAAATAATTTTTTTAAAATGAAAAAAATATCATTTTAATGTATTTCTAAACAAAAAGCATTTTGAACCATAACCGCACTTCCAAACAGGCACGGACTAAGACTGTTTTTACAGACAGAACAATCTAGGTCTGTTTTTAGAAGAAAATCGATAGGTGTGTTTAGTGCCTTTAAAGCTGTAATTTTGTTTTAGAGTGAAGTGAAGATACCGGGATATAAGTTGGCATAATATTTGAGTAGTATAGTGAACGGTTAAGGGAGACATTAGGGCTAAAAGGTGGCACTTGATCATATTTTTCTCTTGTTTTTAATCGGAAGAAGACAATGAATAGTGAAGTTATGATATTTTTTAATTTGATCGCTAAACTTTTGGAACTTTATAATGAAACCTCTAATCAATCCTAATCTTTTGGATTCCTTGCAATTTCACCATTGACCTTCTTTAATTGGACCCTTAAATTTCTGCGCTTTTTACAGAGTTGTCATTGATTTTGAAATTCTTCAATTTGACCCTCAATTGATCTTTAAACTTTTAATTTCTTGTAATTTTATCATTGATCTCATCTATCCAATTGAGCTTGGAAAAATTAAATTTAGTTCTCTAAAATTCAAAATTTCTCAATTAAGCCCAAACTAGATCTCCAAACTTAATTTTTCACCAATTAAGTCCTTAATAAAATTAATTTGACCTATTAAAAGTCTAATTAAGTTATTGCACTTAGTTAATTCTTTTAATCTGACCCTTGTTAACTCTTTACTTAATTAAACCTTTAATCAGGCTTATGGTTAAATCAAATTTGCTTATTAAAAGTCTAAACTTAATTTTTATAAAATTCGTCCAATAATAATTTAATTTCACATTGAATTTGTATTGTCTTTCAACTTTGGATATAATGGGGTATAATTATGCTTTTAATTTTGTCCTAAATTTCATCTTGGTTTCTTCATGCGTTTGAAACCCTTCTTAGTTTGCTTTTGTCAAGCTGCCAGTCTTTTTTATTTTTTTGTTGCTTTTATTTTTTGTTTTTATTTTTGTTTTTTTAAGGAAAAAAATAATTTTAGAGGAATCCAAAATTAGAATATCACAGCACTAATCCACTTTAGCCTTCTATCTTTGAAACTTAGCTTGACTTGGATAAGGTTTCCCTGAGCAACCATGATCGCTAGTGACATTGTCATCATCTTTACTGGCTGATTTCTCAGGAATTTTGAAAGGGCAAAGGATGCTATTATGACCAACCTGACCATAAGTGTAACAAACTTGTGGAAACCCCTCATCATAAGACACTTTCTGATCCAGATCTTCAATTTTTTCCGTCGATTTTTCAAGATCAATATCAACCTTTACACGAGCAAATTTCCCTCTCTAATTGGTCTGGGTATTATAATCAATCGTAACCGTGTTACCAAGCAACTGGTAAGGCAAGGAAAATGCACCCAAAACACCACCCTTGTAACGTGTCCTAATGATGCTTGAAAATTATGATCCCATGGCTGGGTCCAAGGATTGTCCATGGTCCATCCACTAGAGCATAGAGATAGCCAGTTATAGTAGAAAACTGGACAAGAAAGAACTCATTCCTCGGATCAATAACTTTAAAAGGCTTTGCTCTGTTCCAGATAGTTTTAGATTTCAGTCTAGTGCATAAGGTCGTGTCTCAAACTGTGTGACCCAAGATCCTGACAACAATAGCCAATTCCTATGGCTTATGTGGGCGGGCTTTATATTTGCATCGCAAGACCCTCCTTCTTCTCCCCCACGAGGATGCCCCTATTCTCCACTTCAATTTTTCCCATCTTCATCCACTCAGAACCTATGGAGTTTTAGGTGGCATCACCTAGAGGCTCATTTTTCTGGAGAGTTTGTTCATTTATGTTGGAAGTTCTTTTTACTATATTATAAAAAGCTAAAAAAAACTAGTAGAAACTCTATTTTTATTTATTTATTATGTTGGATTTGTTAAAAAAAATTGCAATTTTTAATTTTTTTAAGATATGTTTTTATTTGTTCATGCTGTATTTTGTTTAGCTAGTTTTTATTTTATTTTCAAAAGTCAAAGAAAAGACTTAAGAAATAAATAATTTTATGTAAAAATCAGACTATACAAGATTCAAATGATCACTAAGCATTTCCTAATCATTTTTGTTATAGCAAAAATAAGGAATTAACAAAAAACAAATAAAGCATATTTTATTCACTACAAGATTTCACAGTTTTACCGACGGACATATTCTGTCGGTGTGTGATTAGCAGTTCGTCGGTGATTTATTTACCGACGTCTTCATCGACGGATTACGTCGGTTGGCTTTCCTTTCGTCAGTGATTTCCCATTCCGTCGCTATATCAGTTGGAAAAACAAAAAAACCATTTGCCGATGGTTTTACAGATGGAATTTGCGTGCCAAAAAAAAAAATTCCCACTTGAAATATACCGACGGATTTTTATTCTGTCGGTGATATCGTGATTTACCGACAGATACGTACCGTCGGTAAATTTGTCGGTGAGTGTTTGAGATACTGACCGAATATATCTGTCTGGAAATGCGTCGGTGAATGCTATTGTCAAATACCGACGGATTCCTTCCGTTGGTAAAACCCTTTGTAATAGGTTTTTTTTTAATTTGTTTTTAAAAAATTATTTAGAATATATAATATAAAATTATATAAATTAATGGTAATAAAAACCAATTATGCAAATAAAATTTATATTAAACATCAAAAACAAAAAATCAAAGTTAAATAATATTCATTACAAACTGAATGTGTTTCAAAAAAAATATTAAATGAAATTTTAAAGGTAAATAATGTTTATTACAAATTAATATAAAGGTGGAGCTGGAGGAGGAGCAGGAGATCCTGAAGGAGGAAGCTGGTGGTTATACGGTCAAAAAGGATTAGGCGCACATGTTCCACTCTGTGTTGCCATGTTCATGACCAGTTCGCGAAGCTGTTCATAAGCCGCTTTTTGTTGTGCAGACTCCGCTCTTTGTTGTGCATGAGACGCTTTGAGTTGTGCGTACTTCGTTGATAGGTGGTTGTATTTTTTGGTGAGCTGAGCCGTGCGTTGCTGCAAGGCCACAAACTCCTTAGATTGGGAGCTCGATATTGATTGGGAGCTCCCAACGGTTGAAACACTACGGGCCGTCCGCAAGTTGTCGGCTGTAGTGTTGGAGAACCCATAAACCTGATTTTTATCGGGTCCTCCTGGCGATCCAACCTCCATCCACAAATCCGGATCGAATTCCGGATGGGTTAAAATATCGTCCTTGTATCTCTCTCTCAACCGATTATTAGAGGTCTCCTGAAAATAAAAAAAGTAATCATCATATTCAATTCAATAAACATAATAACTTACAAAATAAAATGGTTGAACAAATATACCATGAAATGTTGAGCACGGTTATCAACGAACTGTTGTGCCCCCTTTTGGTGGTCTTGACTCCGCACGTGCGTCTCCACAAACAGCTCCATTGGGCTCGGCTCACGTCCAAGAGATGTAGCCTATAATAAAAAAAGATTTATTAACAACAACTTAATTTAACGATATATTTCATTTAAATTAATCTTACCATTCGTTTCGCATGTGCAGAAAACAGAACAGAGCCGCCAATGTGCGTTGTCACCAAGCCATGAATTGGTCGATTTCAGTTGCCAGCACCGGATTGTGAGCGTTGTGTGAACCACTCAGACGTCACGTGCTCAAGATAGTGCGACCATATATCTTCTGGGATGTATATTGGTTTGAAATCCCTCCAAACCGCAACATCGTTCCAGTCTTGGAAACCCCTATCTCTCGCGGTTTGTTTTGCCCTTTTTTGAGTTTCATACCAAAAATCACGCAACTAAAAATTACATTTCGAAACATAAATTTTTGTCTAAAAAAAATCTTGTATTGTTTTTGATATTACCTAGTTGCCGCGTGATTTTCCCACACCCTCCTCACAACAGTGTTATGCTCACTGTCCCAGCAGAATTTGTTATGTGTATAAATAATTAATTTTAAATAAAAAATAATTTATTTACAATTATATTAATAATTTATTAGAAATAAACTGAAAATTATAAATTAACACTAACCTCAAACCTGTCAAACCATGCATTGATTTAAGGCATCCATTCAGGATGCTTGGATATCTGACTCCATTGAAACAATGGAATCTCCATCGACGATTTAAACGTCGATGATATTACTCAAGCGGCTTCAAAGTTTTGTGAACCTGAAAATAAATGAAATAAATTCAATAGTGATTACTTCATAAATTATGTTGTAATGTTTTTTTTTTAAAAAAACTAAAACTTTAACAAACTTACATTGAAAAGTTGTCTTTCCACTGTGCCTCGTACTTGCGGGTAAATTGATTATGTTGCGAAGGCACGCCGCCTCTGCGCTGTGAAGTAGCAATGGAAGAGGCAACATCGGTTGACGGTGCAGGTGGTGTACGTGTCTCTTCTTAGGAGACACCTAAGAAAATATCATCCTCACTGCTAGACGAACTAGCTGCGACCATACGTGAGCGACCAACTCTGGTTTTCATTCTACGCATTTACACAATTCTATACAATTAATTATATAATTAAATTCAAATGTTAAAAAAAATTCAACGGCACCTCCCCTATACTTGATACTATCCAAATCCACAAACCTGCATATATTAATAATAGCCACAACTAATTGACCCAATCTATACTAATTATTCCAACATATTCAATTACTAATCCTAAGGTAAATTCAACATTAAGAATTACAATTCAACAAATTATTCAATAATTATGCCAATACAACAATAAAATATATTCAATAAAAAAAAACTCTAGACTAACAATTAAAATTAATGGAAAAAATTAAACATAAATCATGCAATAATAGAGTAAAATTAACAATTATTCCAAAATATTCAATTACTAATACTAAGGTAAATTCAACATTAACAATTACAATTCAAAAAATTATTCAATAATTATGCCATTACAACAAAAAACTAGATTAAAAAAAAACTCAAGAATAACAATCAAAATAAATGGAAAAAATTAAACATAAATCATGCAATAATAGAGTAAAATTAACAATTATTCCAAAATATTCAATTACTAATACTAAGGTAAATTCAACATTAACAATTACAATTCAAAATATTATTCAATAATTATGCCAATACAACAAAACAATAAATTCAAAAAAAAAACTCTAGAATAACAATCAAAATAAATGGAAAAAATTAAACACAAATCATGCAATAATAGAGTAAAATTAATAATTATTCCAACATATTCAATTACTAATTCTATGGTAAATTCAACATTAACAATAAATATTCAACAAATTAACTAATAATAATTATGCCAATACAACAATAAAAAATATTCAATAAATTCAAAAAAAAAACTATAGACTTTAGCAATGAATTATGCTTACTTTAATAATGTGTTGAATTCAATACTTTATCTACATTATAAAAAATACACCAAAACAAAAAATATAACAAAAAAAATAGCAAAAAAAAACCCTTAAAGTAAAATGAAATAGAAGAAACACATACCTTTTAAACTGATGAAGATTGACAAGAAAACTTGCTAGAGATTGCAAGTGAAAGCTTTGAAGAATGGAGAGGAAAAGAATCGGTGAAAAACTAAGGAGAAGAAAAAATGAACTGAAGAGGCGGTCGCTGAAACTTATATGGCAGTTTTACCGATGGATATAAAATTAATTATTATTTTAATTTATTCCATCGGTGAAGGGTTAAAAATCTGTTGGTAAGTTTTGAATTTCGTACCAAAATTTTTAATGACCCTCCATATTTTTCGTGGTCCGTCGGTAATTCCGTCAGCAAGATCACGCGGTCAGAGATGCATTTAATGCACAACCCTTTGGAATTCGCATAGTCTGTCAGTAATTTTGTCGGTAAAATTGACCCGCTGACAATTTACTGACGGAAATATATCCGTTGGTATATACGTCGATGAATGTGGCATTTCAAGTAATTATTTTCGAACTCTCTGTGAAATGCCGACGGACTTATGCAGTCGGTATTAATGTCAATGATTGTGACATTTCAAGTAATTATTTTCAAACTCTCTGTGAGATGCCTACGGACTTCTGCCGTTGGTATTAACGTCGGTGATTGTGGCATTTCAAGTAATTATTTTTGAACTCTCTGTGAGATGCCGACGGACTTATTCCGTCGGTATGGACATCGGTGATGATGGCATTTCAAGTAATTATTTTCAAACTCTCTGTGAGATGCCGATGGACTTATTCTATCGGTATGAATGTCGGTGATTGTGGCATTTAAGTAATTATTTCATGTTATAAAATATATCATCCGTGATCTATAATTATTTCAAGTAATTATTTCGTGATTGTGGCATTTCAAGTAATAAATATTTCGTGTTACAAAATATATCATTTATAATCTAAATTACATGAAAAAAGGGGTTTTATACAGGGCTTCATTTTGATAGTTAGTTAGACTTTTCTTCTTCTTCGTCATCAATTGAATAGTCATCGCCTTCATCGCAATCTTCAATATGAATATCATCTTCTTCATCGACATTTGCTTGTCCGCTAGAGCTCAAAATAATATTCAACTCCTTTGCGTCAACATCAACAAGACTATCATCGAAAACATGAAAATTTGAATTTTCTTCCAATTCAATCGAAGGAGCAACTCGATATGGTTCAACCAACTCACTAACTTGAAAGACTTCATCTCGCGCACTTATGTCTTCATTCTTATCCTAAACAACCTCGACACGACCCTGGAGTTTTGTTTTTAAAACGGAGAACCAATCCACTCTTGATCGATCCTTTCTAAATGAAGGGTATATGTGTAATAAACTTGTTGACATTGCTTTGCGAAAACAAAGACATTGTTTATGTTGCGGAGTCTAGCTTTTGAGTTGATTTCGACTAGACCATAGTGTGGATCAACTCTGATTCCTCTGTTAGTCATGTCATACCAATAGCATTTGAATAAAAACACTCTATTCTGCTCGTTATGATATTGCAGTTCGACGACTTCTTCTAATCTACCATAGTAGTCAATTTCTAACTCACTACTAGTGGATCCCTTAACACAAACACCATTGTTGTATGTCTTTCTTCCTTGCTTGTATTCTTCAGTATGGAAAACATATCCATTGATAAAATACTCGTTGTAGCACTTACATTTTCTTTCAGGCCCCAGGCTTAGTGAAGACAATGACTTAAGCACACTCCTTCCCATTTGATAAACCTTGTATGTAATGTACATCAATAAATAGTAAATGAACGAGAATCTCGTAATGACATGCATACGTACAGTAATTTTCCAAGTTAGAATGAGTTTGTGATAGTGCTTACATGTGTTCTGAACCACGTGGCAAACTATTCATCTTGTAATTGAAAGATCTGGGATTCGGTCAACCGTTAGTTATTGGAGAGCAAATATTGTTGATGTTGCCTATAAGTGATAATGAATGTATGATATTACAATATATAATTAACAGTATATTACTAAAAAAGTTTAATTAGTATAAACTTACTGAATAAAAGGTCTCAGCTCATCACAGTTAAATAGAATATAGTTGTGTGCTTGTTTGAACTCTATTTCCGACAAATATCTTCCTCTTACGACATTTTTAGGTGTGGGTCGTCCAGTATTGGAGAATATTGACAAGTTCTCACTAGAAGGCACTTCACTGCCATCATCATGCCGTGGAATACGATTGATTCTCGTTCTCAGATGAGGTTCGAAATAGTACGAGATAAATGTTGAGATCTCCTCAACAATATAGGCCTCACATATCGAAGCCTCAACATGCGCCTTGTTCTTAACCTTTTTCTTGAGATTAAACAAGTACCTGCATTGAATTAATCAAGTATTTTCAATTAAAAAAAACATAGAAAATACTTTCATATATGAATTATATTGCAACTTTAATATCTAACCGTTCGAATGGGTACATCCATCTATATTGGACTGGTCCTCCAGCTTTTGTTTCGAACAGTAGATGTATAGGGAGATGCTCCATTGAGTAAAAAAATGATGGAGGGAATATCATCTCAAGCTTGCATAGTGTCTTGATGATATTCGTTTGAAGCCTCTCAATGTGCTCAACATTCAACTTGTTAGAGCATATATCTCTGAAGAAATGACTGATCTTTGTGAGTGCATCCCATATTCCTTTTGGCAACAAATCACGAAAAGTTAATGGGATGAGTGTTTGCATAAACACGTGGCAGTCATGTCTCTTAATTCCATACAATCTGCAGTCCTCTATATTAACTAGTTTTGACATGTTCGAGGCATGTTCATCGGGAAAACACAGACTCTTAAGCCATTTGTAGACTAGTAGTTATACGTTTTTCTCCAACATGAAATTTGCTCTTGGTTTTGCGACCCGTGACCCATCACAAACCAACTCCATATTTTTACGATTATAGAACAATGCTATATCCAATCTAGCTTTGATGTTGTCTTTTGTCTTCCCCTTCACATCCATGACGATGTTGACAATGTTCTCAAACATGTTTTTTTCAATGTGCATGACGTCAAGGTTATGGCGGAGAAGATTGGTCTTCTAATAAGGAAGCTCCCAACAGATACTTCGCTTTACCCAATTATGGGTCAAATCAAAACCAGAAAAATTTTGCTTACCTGATTGAAGGCCAAACACAATGTCACCGTACTTTGAGACAACATCATGCAATTCTTCACCAGAAAGGATGCAACATCTTTTTCAACTCTGCCAATAAAGAAATCTTTTCTGTTCTTTCTGTACCTATGATTATGTGGCAAGAAGCGACGGTGATAGTAAAAAAAAGAAGCTTTATCTCTGTTTGCTAGCGTGAATGCCTTGTTGTTTTCCATGCAGTATGAACATACGAGTTTCCCATGCGTGCTTTAACCAGAAAGCATTCCATAAGCTGGAAAATCATTGATAGTCCACATCAAAGCCGCCCTCATAAGGAAATTTTGTTTCCTCGATATATCATAAGTCAGAGCTCTAAAGGACCACAACTGCGTCAACTCATCAATCAACGGTCGAAGACAAACATCTATATTCCGCCCCAGGCTGCTTGGACCGGGTATGACAGTAGATAAAAACATGAACTCCGGCCTCATACACATTCCTGGTGGCAAGTAATAAACTGTGAGTATGATCGGCCAACAAGAATAAGAAGCAGCAAATGACCCAAATGGGCTGAATCCGTCTGTACACAACACAAGATGCACATTCCTTGATTCAGCTGAAAAGTGAGGATTCACACTGTTAAAGAGTTTCCACGCTTCGACGTCAGAAGGATACACCATCACTCCATCAACAGCATCATGTGCTTGGTGCCATGTCATGTGCTTAGCAGTCCTTGGTGACATAAATAACCTCTGCAGTCTAGGTGTGATCGGGAAGTATCTAAGTTTTTTATATGCCACTAAAGTATTTCCCCTGCCAGTTCTAGGTTTGTAACGGGAATGCCCGCATGTCATGCACTCGGTCATCTCAGCATTTTCAAGGTAGTATAACATGCAGAAGTTAGGGCACATGTTAATTTTCTGGTATCCTAAACCGAGGGGTTTCATCATGGACTTCGCAGCATAGAAGTTCTCTTTCAACCTGTTCCCTTCAGGTAAAATGCTTCTTGCACATTCAATAATCTTGTCATACCCGGCCTCACCCAACCCGTGATTTGACTTGATAGTGAACACCTGTGCTCCGGTCGATAATTTACTATGGTTCGTGCAGCCATCCCATAATGGTTCGTCAGAATCTTTCAACAAATCAAAAAACCTAGCTGCATCTGCATTAGGTTCTTCTTCTATGATTGGACATTGACTGACATACCTTGATTCATTCTCATTACATCCATAACCATATTTCTGTAAGGATTAGTGTTGTCATTTGCCGCTTTATGCACGTTGCTAGCACTAGAAGTAGACTCAACCACCGTTTCTCTCATTCTCCTCTTACTAACAAATACTTCTCCATGTGTATACCAACACTGGTAATCTTCATAAACTCTTTGTGTAGAAGATGCATCATTACAACATCTGGATGCAGATATTTTTTATTTTGACACTTCCTGCATGGACACCTAATACCGCCTCCACTAAAATTTATGGGAATAGATGTTGCGAAATTAATAAAACCCTAAACCCCGTTACAATAATCAATCCTTCGCAATCCTTAGGGTGAATCTCGATACATCCATGACTTATATCGAACCTCTATAAATTTATGATGACATCATGTGTTAATTAACTAAGTTAGGTAAATAAACTTGCAAAAATATTACTTTACCTCGAGATTATCCAACAAACCAATCACAACTTCTCATAAATATTAAATATTCATTATCATTTATCAACGTCCATACAAATTAATATATATAAATTTACAGAAATTACCACTTCACAATACCATTGATAAAACTTTAAACGGACCCATTAAGCAAGCTATTAATTTTTTCAAAATAGCATATGTAATTTGGTAGTTCCATAAAGTTTTAACAATTTAACAAACAAATACAATCTTACAAAATCTAAAACAAATTAACCATAATAGGTATAGAATTAAACATTCATATACTACAATTTTGTTTAAGAAATAACAATAAAACATGTACATCTACTAACAAAATACATATACTAAAAAAACAAAATTGACATTTAATTAAATGTTAAAATTTAAAAAGATAGAATTACTTATAAAAATTGAGAAAATCCATCGGTAAATCAGAACACGGATGCTGTGACCATAAAAATTCAAGAAATATAACTTGTTGTGCTGAGATGAGGGAGATTTTTGTTTGGAGGGGAGGGGGGGCTGGTTGTTTGCAGATGGGGAGAGTTGGGATTAGGAAAAAGAAGGAGAAATATGGGAGGAGAGGGTCAGCAGAGAGGATATATATTAACTTTGTCCGACGGTTTCACCGACGGATTTTTCATCGGTGATTCTGACGGAAAAATCGACACGTCACCATACGGATCTGCCATTTCAAATCCCTTAGTGATTCCATCAGCATTTTAAACGGCGAACCGGTCACGTCACTGTACGGGCTATCGTTTTGAATCCTTCAGTGATTCTGTCGGTAAAAATAACCCCGCCAAAACCTCCACGTCAGCAACCCGCCTTTTTTTTTAATTCAGAATGTTTTCCATCCGTAATTCAGTCGGTACCTATCGACGGACATTGTCTGTCGGTAGTTACCGAATGAATTACGGACAGAAAAGTTTCTGTCGGTAATTTTGACCTCAAATTACCGATAGAACTATTCCGTCGGTAAATCCATTGCTATTGAGCGAATTTCCGGTAGTGATTTATTTATTGACTTCTCAAAATAAACATTTTTTTTCTAGTATTAATCGAAAACTTGACAAAATTCCTTAGTACTTCTTTGTTTTTGAGTTTTTTATCCATTTTTATTTTTCTTAAAATGGACACCAATAGAAATTGGCATGTGTTCATATAAAATTAAAAATTAATTACATTAAATACCAAAATAGCTCAATGTATGACTGTTTATCTTTTCACTATTTATCTAGACACAGATTACTATAGATTGTAGCAGTGTAATAACAAAATTGTCATTACCAAAGAAACTTGTTAAGCATGTAGTTGGGGGTAGGATTGTCTTTTTTATGGGATACATTTGATATTGAAAGAATTATTTGGGACAAAATGGTATGTTCAGGTTTTTTAAGCTACAATACAGATATTGATTTGCCCTTCAGAGCACCAAATTTTAACATTTGGGTTGGGGTCTTCTTTTGTTTTTTGTTTTTAAAATAAACAGTGAAGATACAATCATGCCCCCAAGGAGGGAAATATACATGTGTTGAGGGGCTTCTATATCCTTTTCTTTTATTGAAATAGTTCAAATATGAAATTACCTTCAGTTTCAACGAAAACAAGGCTGTATGTAGAGGTGTTTTCGTAGTTTTCATATGGTTTTATTATAAATATCATGTAGGTTCAGGGGTAATTGGGTATTTGTATGTATATAAATTATTATTTATGTTCAGAAATGGCTGAAGCATGTTGAGCAAGCGCCAAATGGTTGGCGTTGCCCACATCATTTGGGTGGCGTGTGCGACTTCAAAAAAGAACTGAGCACCGCCTTCAGGGCAGCGTTAGATGCGTCTCGCCACCCCAGGCACAATGGCTAGGTGCTTGTACAGAGGCGGCCCACGAAGAATCTCTGACTGGGTTTTTTCTACCCCTCCCTCTCTTCTCCTAGAAAATTATGCTGCCCATTGCAAAAACCCGTGGGTAAGATATAATTACCAAACCCAAAAAAATAGGTTAAGCATGTTTGCCAGACCCAAGTAACTTGGGTCTGGCATGTTTGTTATTATTACTATTGCTATTATAATCACAACTACTACTAACTATTACTACTATTACTACTACTACTACTACTATTCTTGTTGTTGTTATTTTTATTTTTATTAATATTATAAATATTTTTATTTTCATTATTACTAATATTATTAATATAATTATTAATAAATTTGAAAAAAAATGTTATTACTATTGAAAAAAACCATAAATTTCATTTGAAGGGTAGTAGTAGTAATAATAATATATAATAAATTATTATTATTATTATTATTATTATTATTAAATTTGAAAAAAAATATTATTACTATTGAAATATTTTTTTGGATTTGAAGGGTAAAATTAAAAACTATAATAATTTTGAAAAAAAAAGCAAAGGAAAAAAAAAGGAAATCAAAAGTAGAATAACTGAATTGAAAAACATAATATACACAAATTAGAATTGAAGGGCTAAATTGTAAGCAAATAAAACTCGCACAAAAGAGAAAAGAATCGAAATAAAAAATCAAAACAAAGACGATGGATTCTGAAACACCAACCAAAAATAGGAATGGATTTAGGATGACTGAAACTAAAAATAAAGAAAAACAAAGTAAGAAATTAAAAGAATGAGGATTGAAATGATAAGACAGAACAAATAAGAAATTGTAATTCAAGGACAAAATTTAAAAAAAAAAACACAATTTCTATAAAAGGAATAATGATGAAATAAGAAATGTTTGTCAGACTCAAGCCTCCTGGACTTGGAGGTCAACTAAGTCCAAAGCAACATGGGTTTGACATGCTTGCTAGACTCAAGGTACCTGGACGTGCCTTACGCCAAGTCAAGAGTGTATGGACGTGGCGGTCAACCAAGTCAAAAGTAAAGTGGGTCTGACATGTTTGCCAGACCTAAGAAACGTGAGTCAGACATGTTTACTTATTATTATTATTATTATTACTATTACTATTAACTATGACTATACTACTACTCTTAGTATTATTATTGTTGTTGTTGTTGTTAATTTTATAAATATTACTATTTTCATATTATTGATAAATTTGAAAAAATGTTATTACTATTGAAAAAAACCATAAATTTGATTTGAAGGGTAAAATTAAAAACTATAAGAACTTTGGAAAAAAGAGCCAAGGGAAAAGAAAAAGAAATCAAGAGTAAAAGGATTGAATTGAAAAATATAATATACACAAATTAAAATTAAAGAGCTAAATTGTAAACAAATAAAATCACACAAAAGAGAAAATGACCAAAATCAAAAATCAAAACAAAGATGATGGATTATGAAACACCAAAAAAAAATATTAACGGATTTAGGATGACTGAAACTAAAAAAAGAAGAACTAAAATGAAAAACAAAATATATAAGAAATTGTAATTGAAGGACAAAATTGAAAAAAAAAAAGCAATACTTCTATAAAACGTATAAGGATGAAATAAGAAATGGGTCTAACATACATGTTTGTTAAACCCAAGGTGCTTGGGCTTGGTGCCAGCCACGTCCAAAATGCATGGACCTGGTGGTAAGCCAAGTCCAAATAAACGTGGTTTTGGTAAGATTGCCAGACCCATGGAAACGTGGGTTGTCAGACGTGATTGTCAAATTCAAGTAACACGAGTTAGGCAAGTTTTCAGACCTAAGGCACCTGGTCTTGGCGCGAGCCATGTCCAAATTGCGTGGACTTGGCGGTCAACCACATCTAAAATAACGTGGGTCTGACAAGTTTGGCAAACCTAGGTAAACGTAAGTCAAGTATGATTTTTAGACCCAAGTAAACTTAGGTCAAGTGTGTTTGCTAGACTCAAGTAAAAGGGAGTCAGGCATGTTTTTAGACCTAAGTAAATGTGGGTATGACATGTTTGCCAGACTTGTGGCGCCTGGACTTGCCCGATGCCAAGTCCAGAGTGTGTGGACGTTATGGTCAAACAAGTGCAAATTAAAGTGGGTCTGACATATTTGTTAGACTCAATTAAACGTGTGTCAGACTCAATTAAACGTGGGTCAGACATGTTTGCCCTTCTTTATATATATATATATATATATATTCTTTTTTTATTCTTTTTTTTTAGTTTTTAAAAAACTAAAGCATTATTTATGTATATTTTTTCAAATAAATTTTTGGTTTATGTTTAGGCAGGTATTATTCATCCGTGGTTTTTTTCTTAATTTCATATAGATTAGATTTTTTTAATACTGATTTTTTATAAGATTCTTCATATGTGCTATAACAAACTCGACTGTACGATTTGATCAACGCTAAAAGATCCCAACATATGCTCTTAATTTGAGGGTATTTTAGTTTTTGTAAAGAATTCTATCAAAATTTCGGTAAAGTTTCATTTGTATTTAGGACATCCCAAGTTATCGATTACTATCAATTTACTCAATCAACCCATCATCACAAGGTACCATAATTCCAGACCTTATTTCAATCATCAATATTGAACACCTCATACGAATAAGTTCAATATGAACATAGCCCACAAATCATATTATAAAATTTAAAAGAAAAGGGGAATACTAACATGTAAAGAGAGCATTTAAAACATAATAAGTATTCTTAAACATTTAAAAAAGGTTAATTACAGGATAGCTAATGTACTACATGCTGAGCTAAGACTTTAATATACATTAAGGTTTACACAAAAGCATATTGCATAATAACGTTAATTCCATTATGCTTAAGTTAAATATTTATATAAGCTTAACAAAGTGGAGTCCTCAACTAATGATCTCCTTGGACATTTGATGGACCTGTTGCACAAACAACCTAGTAAGCATACCATTATATTAATAAAATAAATATATATGATCATGTAATGTATACGATGAAGTATAAATTTTCTATCGAATCCATAGGAATTCTAAAAATCAACTTATAATTTGCTTGTAAATCATTTAAATCCAATTAAAACTCCTTTGCATATCCTTAATTTGAATACTTTTATTTACTTGCATGAATCGAGTGACTTTGCATAATCCAACCTGAATATGTTTACACAATTATATTTATCAATTTCCCCCAAGTCATTCAAACACGGATACCCTTTACAATTCGAGTCTTATCAATTATTCTCGGGCGTCCCAACGTGGACATCATTAGACAAAGCTAATCTTGTAATTCATTTCCCGGCAATCCTATCACGGATACCATTAGCTGGAGCTAATCTTGCAATTCATCTCCTGACAATCCTATCACAGATGCCATTAGCCGAAACTAATCTTATAATTCATCTTCTGACAATCCTATTGCGGATGCCATTACCCGAAACTAATCTTGTAAATACACTAGACTTTATTTACAGTGAACATGACATTTATTGTAATTACATTCACCATAAAAAACTTTAAATTGTATAAGTGCAAAGAAGAGGGAAAATCATGCAATTGCTCTGCCTGTCTCGTGACCTCCCCCAACAGAAGATCCAATCCTAATCGCTCCTTCTAAATTACAAGGAAGTTTTTGGTCATGAGCCCTTCAAGCCGAATGTTATAGAGAATCCATATTCATTTATTACATATATGTTACTTTCTATACATGTTCATTTCCTCATCATAACATACATACACATATTATGTATATTTTTAGAGTTAGTATCTCAATGTGCAAGTGTTTGCACGACTCAGTTCTTACACACACACACACTCACAGTATTCACATGAAAGTCTAACTGTTACTGTTTTAGACCTGAACCATTACTGTTTGATCTATTACTGTCTTATATCTCAACCGCTACTGTTTGATCTATTACTGTCTTAGACCTTATTTGTTACTGTTTTAAACCTCAACCATTATTGTTTGATCTGTTACTATCTTAAACATTAACTATTACTGTTTGATTTGTTACTGTCTTAAACCTTAACTATTATTGTTTTATACATGAACTGTTACTGTTTGATCTGTTACTGTCTTAAACCTCAACTCTTACTGTCTTAGACCTGAATTGTTACAGTTTGATCTGTTATTGTCTTAGATCTGAACTGTTACTGTTTGATTTGTTATTGTTTTAGACCTGAAGTGTTATTGTCTTAGATCTGAACTGTTACTCTTTGATCTGTTATTGTCTTAGAACTGAACTGTTACTGTCTAAGACCTGAACTATTATTGTTTGATCTGTTACTATTTTAGACCTGATCTGTTATTGTTTTAGATATCAATTGTTACTGTCTGATTTGTTATTGTCTTAGACCTGAACTATTACTGTCTTAGATATCTCATCTTTTTGTAATAGCCTCGTTGAATTTCATGGATTTTAGCCACCGATTTAACATCTTTAATGAATTATTAATGTCTCATAACTCTATTACATACAAAATCTAATAAGGACCAGCAATCAACTATATTCATCATCAGGCATCGCCATGAAATTTAAGAAGTTGTAAAGAGATATTAAAAAAAATAGTTATACTGCCTACATTATTCATCAATTCACATTATGGAGTATAAAACATTAACAAAGTAGCATAAAACAAGATTGAAAGACTCTCATTATTGGCCGACCACTAGCTCTATTTAGTTATCATTTTTTTTTACTTCAACTACAATAATTTAATCACTTTACTCTAACTTTTATAGTATTTCCCATGATAATTTATAGTAAATTTTTATTTCCCCCAAATTCATTCAAAGAACCCTAACTTTCTAAATTTCAAAAATTAAATCAATTATGGACTTTAAGCCATTAAAAATCATATCAAAAGTCTTTAGAATGCCTTACCAAGCAAGTAATTAAACTCTAAACACTACCTAATTCAAGCTTCCAACTCTTCTTCTTCTTTAATCTTGGTCAAATTTTGATTAGTATTTAAAAGTGCATTTTTATCAAGATTTTATATCATCATTTTGCACTTAAAGTATCAATAACTCCTTAATTAAAGCACGCTTTATAATAATAAGTCTGATATTATAAGATACCTTTAAATCAAAGGATTGCTTTATGGTAAATGTTCATCTTAAAGGCAGGCCTATCGCATAAATCAAAGGATTGTTAAACTGAAATTGAGAAGACAAAGAGAGGGGCAAGCTTAAAAAAAAGATGTTGGTTCAGTCCAAACTGGAACACTATTCGATTATTGGATCATACCTGGAGCTGTAGAACTTGGATTTAGGTCTGGTCTATATGGATGGAAAGCTAAGACATAGGCCTAAAACTTTCATGGGAGTCCAAGATTTAAAAAGGCCGTTTTCAAGTTCAAATTATAGCAACAACAGAGAACTCAGAATTTGTCATGCAGCCCAGACACTGTTCAGTGTTCAGCCCATATCTTGAGTTCTAGAAGTCCAAATGCACCGATTCATTTTTTGTTGGAAAGCTGAGACAATTTTCTAGAACTTTTGTGGGGACTATCTGTTCAAATTCTGACTTTAAAAATGATATTTTGTTCAGACAAGAAGATAAGGATTGTCACCAAGTCAAGATGTGGCCACAAACTCAACACTTAATCATCAAATCAATAGTTCCAAATTTTGGCCTATAGAATGAGGTATTTGCTATGCATTTATGCATTTTGGTTTTCAGATCAAGATCATGTTCTCGCTCTCTCTCTCTTTATCTCTCTCTCTCTCTCTCTTTATATTTTTATAATGCTTAAGTTTTGTTTATATTAATCTCTTGTTTATGCTTTTCATTTCCTTTACTTTACTTAGTTAACTTATATCTTATTTATGTTCTTATCTTGTTTATTTATGTTTCTCTCTTTCATTATGTTTAGCTAAGTTAATTATGTCAAGATGAAAAGGTTACACTAATGGTGTAAGAATAAGTATAGTATAAACTCAACATAGACTTTAATGTTTGATACTAACATGTTTTGTATTTGTTATCTTGTTCACTTTTAATACTTTGCTTGTTAAATGGTTAATCTAGATTTATGTGTATAACTCTTGATACAACAAATACTTGACACTTTCATAGCCCAACCATATGGTATAATCGACATCTATGCTATGAAAGGAACTTGATTTGTTGTTAACATAAGTTATAATCATGAATACCTGACAACATTTACAAGTATTAGCATTATTCGAATGAAATAACTAATGTAATCATGTTAGCAATTTATAAACCGATTGGAAACTCCTTTGTATGTGGTTTCCAGTTAAGTAACAAAAAGAGTTTATACTATACTTGTTTGAAATACCATTAGTGGATCCTCTAACCTTGACAACTAATTTATATTTGTTTAAATCCTTACATCAATATCACATCTCAAAGCCCTCTTCAACTCATTTTCTGTTATTATCTATTTTTTTATTTGTAGTTTATACAGTTAACCTCTTTGCGGTTCGACCCTGATCTTGTCAGGTTATTTATTACTTCGACACTCCTACATTTGGAAGAAGACATCAACTCTTTGGTCGTGTCAAATTTCCCTTCTCCTTTTCTATTCACCTTCACTAGATTTTTCTTCCTTCCAATCAATGCTCACTAAGCTTGGTTAATGTTCCCTCAAGATCTCCTCTTAAGATTTTATGTTTCCTTTACCATTTTTTCTCTCTCACATGTAAATGGTAGTTTCCCCTCTTTTTTTCTCTCTTTTTCCTTCTTGTTCGTGCCCACACATATGCATATTAATATATATACACACTTTTTACCAAATTCCCTCTATATCTCAAATAGTAAATATCTTGTTCCCGAGATAAAATTCCTGGATCCTAGTATTTTTCTATATAAACGTTTTACCCAGGTGAATTCAAATATCATTTAGTTACATATTGATAATTTTATTTCAAGGTAACTCACTCATAGTAATATTTTATTCACTTTTCTGTATTTTTTTTCATACTTATTTTGTTCTAATGCTTATTTGGTACTTCTGATAAATCCATTCTATAAGCATTTAGATTGCTTTTCTGCCTAATTTTCAACCAGGATTTACATGTGCAGCCTTGCATTGTTTTTTTTTTTTGTATAATTATTGTTCAATAAATTTTACATGTGTGTCGGTTTCTATTATAAATTTTATGTGTTTTTCTATTATAAATTTATTTTGATAGATAAATTTATTAAACATGACCAGGTAAATTACCTGTGTTGCGATGTTAGATATCTTGATTTTTATTTTTTGCTTAATTTTTCTCAATTTTTTTTTATTGTTGATGATTATTTTTCATTACTTTACACAATTGTTATTGAGTTGTTTAATTAGATGTGTACATAAGTTTTTTGATTTACATCCAGGAGATGTTTTGCAATATATATGGAGAATCTAGTGGAGAAAACTATTTGGTTAATGCTTGCCTAAAAAAGTTTAAAGGCTTTAGGTGCTTTTAGATGTTGCTTTCTTTTAGGGAAAAAAATTACCTTCTAAGGCGAGTGTTTGAGGTATGTATCATACTCATTTTATACATTAGGTTCAAACATATAGATGGATATATAAAATATTTTTACAGATACTTAACTAAGTTATTCAAGTCCTTATAGTAACAGAGAGTTAACAATCATTTGTTACTCTTTACTTGCTAACAGTTGATAGGATTTCACTTCTCACTCGAAACTTGAGCTTCCATACTTTTTTTGTTTATCGTGCCACATTTTGTCTTGAGTTGATCAAACAATACCTATGTTAGATTGATGCCCTTTTATATTTTACAATTTGATTTTTATATGAAATTCGAGACAGTTTAAATAAGTTTTTTGCATATTATTTATCCGTTGCTTGAAAACCAAATCATATACCTTTTAAAGCTGCCACCTCTTGATTGTATGTTTAAAAAGTGTTTTTTTTCTTTCAATTGTCTCACAATTAAAAGCAACACATATTTTTTAAAGTAGCTCGCAGTAACACATGGATAACCTATATAGTAAAAACTCAATTCAATCAAAGAGGAAGTGATTTGTATTGTATAACAAATCAAATTATAAGACCTAAATTATCCAAATTAAAAGTGTAAAGGTGTTTTTATAAGAATCAAAACCATAGGGCCTCTAGGGTCATGGAACCTGAGGAGCCAATTGCTTCTTCTTTTTTTTTTAACCATTAGTTAAAAAGTGACCATTCCCAGCTATGTTTTGTGGGAGAAATCTATTTTTTTTTAATGTAAATCTTTGACCAACTAACACAGAGGGGACACCTAATGCTATGCTAATCATTATCAAATCAAATAAAAATCATACATACAAAGCCACAACGTTATAGGTGCGGATTCCCTCCTCCAGAGATTTAGAAGGTTCCACCATTGTAGACTAGTTCATTATATTATTATGCATAACGACTGATGATATTTTACAATCTGAACTCCAGAGGTGGATATTATTATTCTAATAAGTCTTTATTATTGGATGCCATCACTCTCCGACAACCTCTGGCTTTTCGAGGAGTTGAGCAAAGGAGTGGAAGCGTACTCATGCATGTCTCATATTCTTCCTTCCACAGACCCATCGACGGTTCCTGCCAAGTAAGATCTGCACAACCTCCTTCATGTTAGGCCTTTCAGAAGGCAACATGCTGGTACAAAACACCCCTAGTTTGAAAACATCTCTCATCTCATCCACGTAACAAGGCTCCTTTACCTCCTCATCTAACACATCGACTATAGGTTTCCCTTCTTGCATGTGACGCCATGCCCATTTGGCAAGGCACGTATCCTCGTCACCATAATTAGCTGCTTTCCCTGTCGTTAGTTCAAGAAGGACAACTCCAAAGCTATAAACATCAATCTTCTCATTCACTCTAACTGTTTGAGCGTACTCTGCAGTTCAAGTTATTATTCAGATAATGAACTTAGATGAAACTATTTGGTAGTGGAAAAGGAGGGAAAGGAAACAAATGCACAAAAATGGTGACGTTTTCTCTTATTACCTGGAGCTATGTAACCCAAAGAACCAGCCACAGCAGACACAGTAGCAAGTTCTCCCTGCTTAACAAGCATCCTTGCTAAACCAAAATCAGCGATTTTTGCGTTGAACTCAGAATCTAACAATATATTGCTTGACTTGACATCTCGGTGTACTATGGGAGGAGAGCAGTCATGGTGCATGTAGCACAGACCCTGGGCAGCTCCGACTGCAATCTGCAGCCTCTTGGACCAGTCCAAAGCAACATGATTCACTGAAGCCGATGCACTTTTTGCCTTTCTCTCTGAATGCACCCATTGATCAAGACTACTCTTCTCCATATACTCGTAAACAAGAAGTTTCGAGTTATCATTGGAAATACAACAAAGCAACTTCACTATATTCAAATGCCTTATGGTACCCAGTATCTCAATTTCCGCAAGGAACTCCTTCTCAAGTTTCTGGTCTGAATTTCTGTTATTCGATATTCTTTTCACAGCTACATCACCAAATCCATTTGCAGCAACACGATATACTTTTCCTGATCCACCACTTCCTATCAGGTTGCTTTCTTTCAATCCTGAAACTATGTTTGATTCAGTAAAATTCAACTTATGGAAGTTGATGAATTTCCATTCTGAATCCAATCTATGGTTTCTCTTCCTGTGAACTCTGATCATGATGAATGCAAATAACAACGCTAACAGGAAGGCTGCAAACAAAGTACTTAATATCAAGGCTAGGAATTGGGTTGAAGTTTTGCTTGATTTATGAGGTCTGGAATTGCAAACCTTAAGGTATAGGGATGACCTTCTTGTACAAAGACCAGGATTGTTCAAGAAACTAGTGGCATAAGCAACATCTTCATACTCAGTGGGGATTTTCCCCATGAGATTATTGGAAGAGAGATTGAGAAAAACAAGATTCAGAGAACCAAGTTGTGGTGGAATTTTACCAGAAAATTGATTATCTGATAAGTCCAGTTTGGCAAGGTCGGTTAGGAAACCAAACTTTTCAGGAATCTGTCCAGAAAGTTGATTTTGACTTAGGTTAAGAATATTTAGTGACTTCAAGGAGAAGATGTTGGGTGGAAGGGCTCCTGTGAGTTGGTTCTTATCAAGTAAAAGAACCGTGAGATTAGGAAGAGCGGTTAATTCAAGAGGGATAGTGCCAGTAAATTGGTTATTGCTCGCATTGAAGACTACCAGATTCCTCCAAGAACTCCCTTCAATGGAAATACTCCCAGAGAACTTGTTGTTACTTATCTCGAGCCGTGAAAGACTAGTTGACACTTCATTAGGAAGCTCTCCAGTGAACAAATTGTCACTTATCATCAGTTGTTGCAAATATAAAGCTGTCCATAAACCAACAGGAATATTGCCAAAAAATGCGTTATTTGACATTCTTACAACTAGCAAACTACTGCAATTCTCAAGTGATTTTGGCAACTCTCCACCGAGCTTATTATCAAAAGCTACCACGCCTCTTAAGGTACCTCCATGGCATAGATATTCAGGCAGTTTCCCTGTAAGCCTATTGGAACAAACCTCGAAGCGTTCAAGGGCTGAGTATCGCCCAAGATCTGGAGGGATTGACCCTGATAAATTGTTGCTAAACAACTTAAAATCTTTCAATGCCGGAAGACGACCAATGCTTTCTGGGATCTCACCAGATAACTGATTGGAGAACAAACTCAAACCTGATAATTTGTCAAGCTTCCCAAAATCAAAAGGTATTGTACCAGTCAGATTGTTCACCGAAAGATCGACGGAAGTCAAATTCAAAGCTTCAACAACCCGAGGAATTTCCCCAGATAATTTGTTCTTGTAAAGCCATAGCACTCTCAAATTCATCAACATGAACAAACTGCCAGGAATATTCCCAGTTAGTTTATTAGAGGATAAATCCAAGTGCTCCAATGCCACCATTTCTCCAATCATTTTTGGAATCTCGCCAATCAAATTCGCTCCGGAAATCCACAACATCTTCAGTTTCTTCAGCTGGGTGAAACTGGAATGCAACCTTGATGGAGAAAAGCCATTGTGAGCCATAGATAACTCTTCAAGCTTAGACAAGTTGCCTATTTCTGGAGGGAAAGTGCCGTTAAACTGATTGTCATAAAGCCGGAGAGTTCTTAGCTCTGGTAACAGTCCGATGGCTGCTGGAATATTACCAGAGAAGTTATTTGCATAAAGGTTAAGGTATGAGAGGCGAGCCAAGCAGTCAATATCATCAGGAATTGTGCCAACAATATAGTTCTGAGAGAGGTCTAAGATCTCCAACTTGGACAAGTTATGTACAGCCACAGGGAACTTTCCAATAATATTGTTATTAGAAAAGTTGAGAAATGTGAGGTTCTTAAGGTCTGAAAGAAAGGGTGGGATAGTTCCAGAGATGTTCTTGTTATCAAGGATGAGTTGAGTGATGTAGTTATCGGTGCAGACTACTCCAGGCCAAGTGCAATGAGAGGAGTTTGATGGGGTCCATTGCTCAAGAGACAATGGATTTTGCCAGTGTTGTTTCAGTCTTAGTAGAACGGCTTGCTCTTGATCATGAAATTGGGAGTTTGCATGAAGGAAATGGATGAGGGTGAGGAAGTGAATTAAAAGGACAATGGGGGTTATTTCCGACATTTCGGAGGGTTTGAGTTTGTTCTTCTGGTTTGAACTCTGTTATGCAAGATGAACTACAGAGAAAGACTGATTTATAGAGGTGATGATGCTCAGATTTCGGGCATCTAGATTTACTGTATCTAATATTCAACTTGTTTGAAGGATTAAAAAACGATAGTGATCTCCTTCAAGTCTTCCGCGCGCACTCGGCTAAAACACCGGGAGTTAGTGGCGTGGGGGAGTGCTTGCAAAACAGCTATGATTGTTAATATACTATATAAATAAATAAAGCATATATACGTATAGCATATTATACATATAACTAAATCGTGTGTGTGTGTGTGTGTGTGTGTGTGTGTGTGTGTGTGTGTGTGTGTGTGTGTGTGTGTGTGTGTGTGTGGAGGGGGGTACTATTTCCCCACGTAACAAAACATTGTGGATTACAACAGTAATCCATAGTGATTCTTTTCCTTCTTTTTTTTACTTTTTTCTTTCTTTTTTTTTGTTTTTTTTTTTCAAATTTTTTTGTTCAACTTTCTTATTTTTTCTTTTTTTTTCATTTATTTTTTTTTTCAAAATTATTTTTGTTGATTTTACCTTTTAAATATTGACCTAGTTAAAATTTTTGCTTTGTAATTTTTTTCTTTAAAATACTGTGGATTGTTATGATGTTTTTTCACTTAATTTTTTTATTTTATTTTTTTATTTATAACTAAACCGTGTGGGGGATTTACTGTTCCCCCACACACAAAACATTGTGGATTACAACAGTAATCCATAATGATTCTTCTCCCTTTTTTTTTTTTAACTTTTCCCTTTCTTTTTTTTTGTTTTTTTTTCAAATGTTTTTGTTCAACTTTCTTATTTATTTTTCATTTATTTTTTTTTCAAAATTATTTTTGTTGATTTTACATTTTAAATATTGACCTGGTTAAAATTTTTGCTTTGTAATTTTTTTCTTTAAAATAATATGGATTGCTGTGATGTTTTTCCACTTAGTTTTTCTATTTTATTTCTTTATTTTTTAAAATTATATTTGTCGATTTTTTTTAATATTGAGCTGATTGAGAATTTGGTTTTGTAATTTTATTTCTTTTTTTGAAAATTACTGTTCATTGCTAAAGTGTTTTTTCCCACATGGTTTTTTTTGATAATTTTTTTCAAATTATCCTTTTCAATTTTATTTTTTTAATATTAAGTTGTTTGTGAATTACAATTACAAGTCATTACAAATAAGGCTAAATCATGTGGGGAAGCACAGTAGCTTTCATCACAAAACACTGTGAATTGCTACAGTGTTTCCAACATGATTTTTTTTCCTTTTTTTGGTGTTTGTTTTGTTATTTTTTTTCTTAAATTGTCTCTGTCGATATTTTTTTTAATATTGAGCTGATTAAGAATTTAGCTTTATAATTTTTTTCTTTAAAACACTGTGAATTGTTGCAGTGTTTTTCCATGTGATTTTTTTATGATTTTTTTCAAAATTATCTTTGTCGATTTTTTTTAATATTGAGTTGGTTAAGAATTATAATTACAATAAAACTAAATCATATGAGAAAAGAGTTGTAGTTTTTCTCATAAAACACTGTGCATTGCTACAATATTTCTCTAAATGTTTTTTTCTTTTATTTTATTGGGAAAAGCGTTATAGTTTTCCTCACAAAACATTGTCAATTGCTACAATGTTTTTTCTCATGGGTTTTTTTCCTTCCAAAATTATCTTTGTTGGTTTTTTTTTTAATATTAAGTTGGTAGAGAATTTAGCTTTGTAATTTTTTTTCTTTTTATTAACTGAAAAGCTAAATCATGTGGCGAAAGCACTGTATCTTTCCTCACAAAACACTGTAAATTACTACAAATCATTTTGTTCGGTCTCTAAGTTTTGGATCACCAACATAATTTTTTTTTCGTCATGAAATATTTGCTCCATCATGCCTTTAATTTCTATTACTTATCTAGCGCTGGTTCACAATTATAACGCTATCAAATACATTTATTTTATAGCCCGCGGCAGCACGCGGGCATGTCATCTCGTAGCTATTAATGGTGTTCACAGTCCGTTTGGTTCGGATAAAAAAAACCAACTAACCAGGTTTTTTAATTTTTAAAAAAATTTGACTCGGATCAAATTAAAAACCGGTTCAATTTCAATTTAGGTCGGTTTTTCCTTTGAAAACCGAGAGATCTAATTCCATCAGAAGGAAAAATAATTAAGCCCGAATGAAGCCACGAAAACATATCTCTGCCCTTTAAGTTTCAAGTTCAACTAACACCACTTAAAAGACCAAGGCATGCAGCAAAAAAAATTAATTAAGTGGATCCAATATAACTCTACTAGTAAAAACCAAAATTGTTATCAGTGTCTTTAACAACCTTTATGAGCCCTTCCTTTTGACAAGGAGCAAAGTCAAGCAAAGGAAGAACTCGTGGCAAGATGGAGTGCATGGGAACCATCTTCACCCACCACTTCTAGGTTAAGGATAAAATTGGTAGCTACATCTACTATCCAAAATTTTTAACACATGAATTTACCAAATTCAAATAAAAATAAGAGAATTAAGAGAAACCCAAATGAAAATCCCAAATGGGTCATAAAAATATTATTTTCCCATCCATAAAAACTCGAAAAATTAAACGGGCAAACAATTATGCAGAAAACAAGAGATGAGAACATGTAAGGAGTTGTTGAATAGCAGTAGCCATCTTAAAGAAGGTGAGACGTATCCCTTGACCTCCTACTTGAAACAACATCTTCTTTCTTTCTTTCTTGCTTTTTAAATTTCTCAATTCAGGTTTCTTAAGGTTTTATGACAAGGAAGTCTCTTGGACTGCAATCAAATTATGCCCAGTAGAGAGTACATATATGAGGGAGAAAGAGAGAGGGGTTAGGGGGGCAACGGATGAGGGGAGGGAGGGGAAGGGAGGCAACTTCCATAGTGATTTAGGATTAGGTGTTTATTTTGGTTGAACCAGCTCATTCAGTTTCAGCTTTCTAAAATCAAAACCAACCCGAATCGAATGGTTTTTCTTGTTTTTAAATCATTTTTTTTCTTGATTTGGTTTTTTCACTTAATTCTTTTTTTTTTCTTAGTTGGTCGAGTTTTTTAAACACTTTTAATAGTTATACTAGAAGAAAGAAAGGGATAAAGAGAAAGATATCTCTAAAATGTATCAATGTCTTCTTTTTATAGGTTTAAAAGACCTTTTTATACTTAAATTAGCATTAATGATAGAGGAAAAGAGTATTAGAAGGCTATGATGATGGTGGAAAAGAGCATTAAGAGGTTATGTTGTATGTATTTGTAAAGCAAAGTTTAAAATGAAAAAAGATGGAGTTTTTTTTTATGAAAGAGAAGATCCTTTACCTTAGAGTTCAAAACTGTTTATACAATCTTGAACCCATGTGGGTGTCTCCATGCAAGAGTAGGATAGTCTACTTGTCACTTACAACTTTGGACTAGTTAAGGACGTGCCTAAAGTGACAACAAAATGTTATAAAGGTTGTTCTTTTTTAAAAAAATAAAAAAGTTTTATGGATTGTGTATTATTGATGACAATAATGAGATCAAATATTTAAGGGACATTTGGAAAATAATCAAGCTTTCATTTAATACATATAAGTTTTTCTCTAAGGTTAGTGTTGAGTAGACCATGTTCGACCCGGATGTTATGCATCCGGGTCTAGGTGTACAAGCCTTGTCTATGGTTCAGTCTTCATGGAATGTTAGCTAGCCTTATATCTAAAGGTATTTGTCTTGTTGGGTTATATAGACATCTCAAGTTCAATCTTATGGGTTTTATATAACCTAAATTTCATCCCTTATTAATTACCCCTATCTAGAGGTTTACTCAGTTTTAGATTTCATATATGATGTAATTTGAACAAACCTAGGCTTTAAATATATGACTCATCAAGTTTAAATTGTCTAGCCATCTTGTTTGAAGAGTTACTAGAATAGACTAAGATATTGGAGAGTGACATGCAATTCTGAGTATATAAATCGATCAAAAAATATAGATGCTAGATATCCCAAGTTGAATGATCACTCAAGGTGCTTCTAAAAATGTCTAAAAAGTTATCTAAGATGACTCTAAAATTTTATACTAGGTGGAGTGGTGCCTTTATTCCTATATATAATGTAACTATACACCTATGATATAGCATTTCTTTTATACTCGGTGATGTGATTATTGAAAAACATATATTTTTTAAATGTGCTCCTTTTAGGCTAAAATGAATTACAATTATAAAAAAATATTTTTTTAAGCTAATATGAATTGCAATTCTAAATAAATTGAGACTCTTATGTAGGGAAAGACATATTTAATAAAGAGAAGTCCTTCTAGAACCCTAGTCCTTTTATATAGCCTTGAGCATTTATGGGTTTGTTGTGCAACCAAATCTTGAAAGATAAATGAGGCTATTGTAAAACTAGTCCTTAAAGTATAGGCTTTGCCTTTTGTGAGAACAATCATACGAACAAGTTAAAGGATGCCATGTTTTTTGGATATGTGATGGCATTAATGGCATATATTATTAACTTTTAAGAACATATGTGTTCAATATATTTTTTTCATCCAGTAAGGGTATACTACTTGTTCAACTGGGTACACTAAAGCTTATATATAATAATTAATGGTTATGAGTATAATATCCATTAAATAATGCATGACTAGTCCATTAAAGAAGGATACATAACCATTTCTATACGGGAAAGAGAGGTTAGCTTAGCTAGGGGGATACAAGATTAGTCTGATAGATGGAGATGTTTGGTTATTCCATAAGGTTAGTCTAAGGGAACATATTACTAGTTTGCCAATAAAGGATGGAAAACAAGTCCACCTACTTGGGCAGTCAGTTCACTAAGGAAGAATGCAAGATAAAGCCTTATTAAGAATAGGCATGCTACTAGGTTACATGAAGAGTGTATGTGTGATCGATCCATCAAAAAATGATACATTACCAAATCTATTGAAGGAGGGACATATGATCATAGAGAAAACTTTGCTAAAAAGAGGTTGGGCAAGGTGAGTTCTTTTATACTTGAGCAAGCTAGCTCATTAAGCTTAAAGAAATATGACCTTATATTTGGGTAAGGTGTTTTTCCAATAACAAGAAAATTCAGATGCTTTTATACTTGGGCAAAATGCATACCTTTATAACTAGACAAGACAGGCCCTTTTATACTTGGACAAGGTGGCTTATTGAACCTTAAAAGATACAACCTTTATATCTCGGCAAGGTGTTTTTTTTATTAACTAGAAGAGTTTGATGCCTTTATTTATAAGCATTTATTTATAAGCAAGATGTTTTTTTAAGTTTGAAGAAATATGATTTCTAAAGGAATGAAATTTCACAAGAAATATAACTTCTAGAGAAATGTGGTTCCTAAAGGAACATGGATCCCAAAGGATTATGACTATTGGTTCCTAGAGGAACTAGACTCCTAAAGAAATAGGGCTCTTGGAGGAATGTGGTTCTCAAATAATCATTTTTCAATAGACACTAAAGATTCCTTGGTTGAATAGTTAAGCAAAAGAATAATTTATGCTTAAGGTTCCTAGGTTAGAGGACCGGAAAAATAGAGTAGACACTTGAGGTTCTTGGTGTGTATGAAAAGTACATAAGGAATGGATATTTAAGGATCCTAGGATAGGCTACTAGATAAAAAGAGTAGACGCTTGAGGTTTTTGGTATGCACGCCAAGTAAGAGAAGAATGTACATATGAGGATTCTAAATTACATTGCTAAACATATGGAATGGACCCCTAAGGTTTTTGGTATACATATTGAGCTAAGGGAGAAAATATACTTACTAAAGTAAGACGAACCCGACTGTAATCATGTTTGTTATATAAGCATGTCTTTTATTGCTTAACATGTACTTTGTATACCTCAACATTTGACCAAATAATTTTCATTGGTTAGTAAACTTGGTGGCCATATACAAAGTCAATATATTTGGATATCTAACAGATAGAGCCTTTTAAGAAGCTAACCAATTTGATTTGCTCATTTAAAGAAAATATGGCATTCATGTGTTAAGAGGTATTTGGTACAAATTGAGTTATATTTTAAAGTTTGGATCAATAAACATGTTGCTTTTGCATTTCACTTGAATGGTATTCGGTACAACTTTGGAGTATTGTCCCTATTCTTTATTTCTTACCTACTAATTGAAGATGAATACTTAGTTATGAGCTTATTTTCTAGTAACTTCTTCTTTGTTCTTTTAAGAACTTGTCTGATAAGATTTATCCTGTATAATTTTTTTACTCATTCGATGTGGTTTATTTTGTCAAGATAGTGGAAAATAAATGAGACTAAATAGACATTGGACGGAAGACTACTATGATTTCTACAAGTATAATAGACATTGGACGGAAGACTACTATGATTTCTAAAAGTATTACTTTTTATTTTTATGTTGATTGAGCTATATTTTAAAGTTTAGATCAATAAACATGTTGTTGCTCTTGCCTTTCACTTGAATGGTATTCAATACAACTTTGGAGTCTCATTCTTATTTTTTATTTCTTATCTTTTAGTTGATGATGGATACTTAGTTGTGAGCTTAGTTTCTAGTATCTTTTTCTTTATTCTTTTAACAACTTCTATGATAAGATTTATCCTGTATAATTTCTTTACTCATTTAATATGGTTTATGTTGCCAAGGTTGTGGAAAATAAATGGGACTAAATAGACATTGAATGGAAGACTAATATGATCTCAACAAGTATTACTTTTCATTTCTATGTTGACAAGTCAGGCTCTAATGGTTGGTCCAATTGATCTTGTATACTAGCTTTTTGTTTCAAGAATTTGAGGGGAATTGATATGAATACAAGATAAATCCAATGGTCTTCAAGAATTATTGTTGAGTTCAGTCCTAATTTCCTGGTGAAAACCTTTCGTGCACGGTGAGGCAAGCGAGCCCAACTAGATTGGATGATAATTTGGGTTTATATGCTCTTCTAACCAATTTGGTCAAATAAACATGGTCATCTGTGCTTGACTTTCCAAGCAATCACCTCATGTAGAAATACCAAAAGAACTCAATAATTGGATGTGTTTATACAATGATATGATGACAATGTGATTGTCACTTACAACTTTTGACTATTTAAGGATAAAAACTCAAAGTCACAATATGTCACCGTTTCATCCCTCGTTGAAAGCTATCGTCCTTAACAACCTTTGATCAAATTCAGATTAAGTTATCTCTTCCAAGGCTAAATAGCTCTTATAAACACCAATCAATTGTTTATGGTCTAATCAATAAAAGCTTTATATAACAGGAATGTCCTTCCCCGCACCATGCCAACACCTTATATCTCTGCATATTTTAATGATAATAATAATAATAATAATTGCGAGAATTTTGAAAATGGCAGTCAACTTTTGAATGACTGCCTTTGGAACACCATACATCGAGGACGACTTGACCACTTAATAACAGTGCAGCTCGTGTACAATCAATCTACCAATGAGAGAATTAAAGCCATGACACAATTTTTAACTGGAAGAGGAAAGTAAGAGGAAGAATATGAGCTAAGAAATGCTGATTTATGTAGGTAAAGTCATCTCTTACGGCTATTTCGAAATTAAATTTCACCTGGCATGCACCAAGGATTGAAGAGAAACAGAAAGGTTTTCCAAAAATAGGCAATATCATCTTTTCACAATCGTTTATATCTGGACAAGCTACAATATGTAACCTTGAGGGGATGAAAGTAGAAGGGAAAAACGAAAACACCAGGGGAATATCCTCGGCTTTTGCCTTCTTCCAATTATAATGGAGGACAAACCATTTCCTTCCTTCAGTCTTCCTTCCTATTACCAGTCAACTAGCTATCCATATCCCTTTCGTCTCAACAACCATAGAATTGAATTCTAAAACAAAGCGTTCAATGATTGCTCATTCACCATATATCTCCATTGGTAGAGGAAAAGTTTAGTCTCCAGTCCACTTTGGTCCGCGGGAGCATAGAACCACACAATAATATCGATGTCGCTTTAATATTTAAAAAAAGAGGAGTTCAGATCAATTATAATCAGATATGACGGGCACTACAATTTTCCACAGCCATAATTCTACAAGCATTGTAGTCAAGTGATAGCTCATTCTGAATGGATGATCACCATAAGTTTAACCCACATGAGGGGACATCCCTCTGCACACTCCAAAAATTAATTTGCCCCGATGATGACGATCCTCACCATGCATGATGCATGACAGGTTTTCTGGGGACAAAGGAACTCTGCTATCAAACAACGTAACAATCAACTAAACGTAAACCAAACGGTAAAACTATCAACATGAACCAGGAAGAGACTACAAGGGATGAGCTGCACCATTCCCGCAGGCAGCTTCCTGGAGGCAGGATGAAGCTGAGTGCCTGAAGCAAAAATTCCAGATTATACATCACCTGAGTTATATGACCATCGTGCTATTTTTTAATGCAGTAAGATCTGCATAAGCTTCTTTGACAATCACATTATAATAAACAAATTTAGTGCACAAAATCATGAGATACAGATTATATAATCAATGCCAGCCCACTAGATAGATTGTTAGCAGCCCTTGTACAAGATACCGTTTAACATAACAAAAGGCACCATCCCTGCACGAGTTTTACCCTGCAGAATTGTGTGTAGATGTGAAACATTTTAGAAAGTGAGGGCAGTGGGACACAACACAAGAAGACAATCTAGACAGACGCCGTTGACTTGACTTGACTTTACCTGAGGTCCTGAACCACAAATTCTTTCCCACTTGGTTGTTAGATAATTTCTGTATTTTCCACACTCAAAAGGAGAAAGCGAACCGAGCTGGAATTTTATGTCAGATAATAAAAAGAAAAGAAAATCCTGGAAGTCCGCTACAAATAAAAAAGACCAACTGGCTAGGGCCAGAATCCATAAAATTGCAGAACCGAGAATTTTGTCCAACTAATAGTTAGAGACAGTCCAATCTCAAGATCCATAAAAAGGGAGAATCAGGAATTTGATCCATGATCGCAGTGACTTTCATCGATGATCCGCTGATCTATAGATTGATTTGGATCACCATCGCAAGGTTCCAGTTCTAGGATAGAAGTGAAGGATCAAATTGTGAGTTCCTAATTGGTGGGAATCAAGCCTCTTTAGCAACTTCAAATAACCAGGCCTTCAGAAAGCTGATTAAAAAGAAAGCGCACAGAAAAAATAAATTATGAGCAATATGAAACGCGTAGCATTCAACCAACAGAAAAAACCCATAAGAACTGGTGTAGTTTCACTTTATGACTTGTCTACCATAAAGACAAGGTCAATTTTATAGTTAAGGCATTCTGTGGTCAACACTGAGCAAAACATGACACCCTGTTAGCATTATACCTAGGACATTATCCAGAAAAGTGCCGCTTTTATCTTGTTTTCTCCCACGAGGACTTGAGAGAGGCTCTGAGCCATCCTCTCTTCTCATTTCCACCAGGCATTTTATCGTTGTTCTTACAGAGGGTGAAGTGCGGTGGAATTTTGAGACAACCCAACAGTCTCGGCAAACTGACTTGAGACTCTGAAGCGGATTCTCTGAATGATTTGTCCAACGTGCAACCGTGCTAATTCATCTGAATGATTTCTACTCCTCCATATGGCTAATTCATCTGGATACCTAGAATCCCCGGGCGAGCCCAGAGTGGCAGTTCCCTTAAACCTGGTGCTACAGTTTGAGTAACAGGAAGTTCATTCTTGCATTCTATTCCCATGCTTTAAGACCCACACAACACCTTTTATTTTTTTTGTGTGGTAGATAGTATATTGAAACTACATCGTCGATTACAGAATTCCTTAAAAATATAAAAGATAAGAGCTAGTAATAAATATATAGTAATTTTTTAAAAAAAAGGTATAGAAGATTTTTTATTGATAATTTATGTGAATTATCATTAGAGACTAAATTCTTGGACGATTTATAGCTTGTAACAATTTAGCTTTGAAGTAATTATTTAAAGCTGAAAAAAATATATAATTTTCATGTAATTTTTATATATATAAATCTTAAATAACTCTAGATTTATTTAATAAGATATCAAAACTTCAAAAAAAAATTTATATTTAGATTTATCATTTCCTACGGGTTTTGGAAAATCTAACATAGGAGAGAGGCCAACACAAACTTGAAGAAGTTATTATGTGATGTTTGTTATCAACATTAAAATCAAATTGTTTTTTAAGTTTGTTATCATATCTGTTTTTTTTTTATTTTCTCGTGTTATATTTCTTGAATTTTGGTACATACAGGCATTCAGAAATCAATGTTTTTTTTAATTTTTTCTAGTTTGTTTTGTTTTTATCTTTTTATTTTTTGGATCGAGCTGGGTTTTAAAAGATATAATTGTTTTTTTATCTTGGTTTTTTATTCTATGCTTATTTTTTGCCTATATAGACAAATTAATCTAACTTTTGTTTTGCATTAATGTACGTAAAGATCAAGCCTTACACCTTTCCTATCAAATGATTCTTAGTATCCTTTCATTCAAGCTAATCTCTCTTGCTCTGACACTTCTTAATTATCAACTGTTGTCTTACTTAATTATCTAGCTGGACCATCATGTCTAATAAGGAAATGGAATAGATTGTGGCTCCCACTCGTGCCTGTCAATCATAGTAAATTGAAGATTGATACATATTTATTTTACTGTCCAACTACGTACAGATCTTTATTGTGAATCGCCAAGATCATGTGATCCTGGCCACATGATCTTTGTTGTTCTGGGATGGTTTTTTTAAGGATTTTTCAAAAAAGAATGCTGTGTACAGAGTATTGTGGGCACTTTTTAACCTTCAATCTTGATTTTACTATGTCTATACTCTATATAGCCACCCTAGTTGTGATACTTCTTCAGTGCTAGACTCTTCTTATTTTATTTTTCCTTCTCCTTCTAGGTTTCTGCTATCTGTAGGCCAACCTTTATTTTATTTTTTTTCTTATATATATATATTGTATTGAGATATTACGATTGCATGTTTTGTGAGTAATAGACTTTATTTTAGATTATGTTTTGTATTTGTTTTCAATAACAATAACAATAAAATTGTATGTTTCTTAATTATTTTATATTTTCTTTAATGTCAAGATGGAAAAAAAGATAAAAATATATGAATAGAAATCCATTATTGTTGGAAATGACATGTCAACATGTTCTTTTGTAAAGTCTTATCCTTGTTTGAAAGCACCGAAGTGGATTTGAACCCAGTGAAAAATGATGTTCATCCATCAATCCTTTGTTGCAAAAAAGGGCGAAAAAACCAGAGGATAATGGTAGTGCATCATGAATAACACGAAATGATGTTAGGGAGATTGCGGTGGCGATTTGAAATCTCGCTGAGGATCAACTTGATATTCATTCCTAGCCTTCATGAACAAGTGATGAAAATTAAAGGTTTTGATGAAGATGAGCTTGATATTGCTTTTGATTTCTTGATGTATTGTGGATGAAAATATTGATTTTATATTTCCATACAAGTGTTGGATAGTTTTTTAAAGGATTCATGTTTTTTTTTTTAATTTAACATATTGTTGCATGATCTAATTGTTAAAATTTGTTATAAGGAGAGTTTATTCTACATCATAACTATTAGTACATACGAAAATTTGAAATATAAGATCATAAAAGAAAAATTTTGAACTTTTAAATTGATACATTATGTTGTAGGAAAAGAAAATATATATTGTATATGTAAAAGACTTATTATCCTTTTGACTATCTTAATTTGTGTAATTTTGTAGATGATTTCTTCATTAAAATTAGAGATTAATAAAAAAAATTGAGTAAATTTTAGGGATGCATGTGGTTAATGTCCCAAAATAGAAGAAAGAAATTTAGAAAAGATAAAAATATATTTTGTTAAAAAGAAAAGGATGAAAATAAAAAAAAATATTTTTAGAACAGTTATAAGTGAATTCATATATTTTCAACAAAAAAAAAGACGCATGAATCTAGCATGGTTGCTAGACCCACGACACCTGGATCTAGTGTCTGGATCTAGCGTGGCTACCAGACCCAGACGCATGGGTCTGGCATGAGTCTGGTATGGTTGTCAGTCCCATTTTACTTGGGTTCGACAAAGAGTTAAGTGAGGATTTAAAAATTAACTGACTTGACTAGTTTTAACAATACTATTAAAATATTCTTCATACTTTTAGTATTTTTTTATTTAAAAAAATAATATTTATCCACTGCGAAGCACAGGCTAATTAACTAGAAAAATAATACAAGTAGATGGTTATACGGTTGTGACGACAATTTCTTATACAAGGCTATGAAACGCATACATGTTTAGGATTGTAGTAGCGATTATGATTCAAAATGTTTTTTTTTTTGGAAATGCATTAAAATAATTTTTTTATTTTAAAAAAATTATTTTTAAAATCAGCAAGTCAAAGCGATATGAAAACATAAAAAAATAATTTTTAGCAAAAAAAAATAAATTTTTGAAGGATGATGGTTTCAACCGCGTTCCTAGAAATGCAGGCAAGGCAGCAGCAGCAGAACTAGACTCAAGTTCAGAATGTGCAAGGAAACAGATTGCAGTGGAGGATATAAGAATAGAATCACTGAATCAATAGCAATGAACCAGTGAGGGTTTCAAAATCAGCAAGTAGGACTCTTTTTATTATTTAGCTTGAAGGAGGGATAAGAGGAAAAGGATTGATTTGACGAGATATTTCCTCTTGTATTTCGGTTTGTTTTGTGGGCTGCTTTTATGTTGCTTACTTTTGATTTAAAATATTTTACAAAAATAAATATTCATTAGGTCTATGAATCCAAACTAATGATTTCAATTTTGTAAGAGATTTCATATATGATTTAGAATTTTTATTTTTTTACTTATAATTTAGAATGATACATTTGATTGATTTAATAACTATAATATCATTGAGTCAAAATTATTATGAAAAAATTAATTGTGATTTTGTAGGGATAGAATTAGCATATACTTTGTTCATTATTATTATTATTATTATTATTATTATTATTATAACTGATAATTATTTTAAAAAATAACTATTTTATGAAAAGATATGAAAATGCAATCGAAGATTCTAAATCAAATTACTTAATATAAGTTGTTTCAAACATCAATTAATTTAACTTTATACTCCAAGATAGAAACATTCATATTACAAGATATGGAGATGTAAACGCATAACCTACGTATTTAAAATTGCATCTATTTTTTTTTTTTTTTTGTACACTAGAAATGAATATTCATCTATTGACTAAATAAAAAACTATAATTTAAGACTAGATAAAGAAGGAAATGCTAAAATTAACCGAAAACAATAAAATCGACAAAGTCTGAATCAACTAATAAAAAAAGAAACAATTGATCAAGGATCATAAGTCATGATCGATTATGAGAGCTAGAAATCATGATTGATCAAAAATAATAATTGGTCATAAAAATAAAAGTTTGCATGAGTGATTAGCTTATCACATCCTATTCAGAATAAGAGCCCTTAAAAGATTAAACTAAAAAGTATAACAATTTAGTTATGGTTCATATAACTTCTAAAAAAGATATGTGTATTCAAATTGTATTAGAATTCATAGTGTAAATTCCTTATTTATTATAAAAAGTTCTTATAAAGACAAGAATAGTAATTCACATAGGATTTAAACTCTATAACACTATAAATAGGTTATTCAATCATTGAAGTAAAATTTAAAATTTAATTGCTTTTTTTATGATAATCCAAGTATTTTTCTTCAAATACTTTTTTAAAGCAAGTTGTTTATAAATTTGGGGGTGCTTGGAATAAGAGTAGAGATTATTTTCACTTAAAAATACTTTTTAAAACAAGTAGTTTATAAATTCAAACTTAACAATCGAAAACTCTGAAATCCTATTGAAGATTTAGTAATGAAAAATGGTGATGTTATTGTCATATGTGATTTGAAACATAAGATAAGATATTAAAATTATAAGGTAATATTCATTCCTTATTTTTTTGAGAAATTATCAAATATTTAATTTATTAATATTCTTTCCAAATACAAGAAAAAAAATGCAGTATGGAATCTTATTCCAAGTAACGTGTCCGTACACATTAAAAACATTCGTGTTATTTCAGGCACCAAGCTCAATAAACTAGTAGTTTTGTATGTATATATAATAAAGTGATGTAAATCTCAATTTCTTAGGCTGTTAATTGTGATGTTGTGCGATAAATGATACTTGTCATTGTTGAGCCACATAATTCATTTATGAAATAAAAACACTTGAAAAAAATAAAGAAATCAAAGAAATCAAATTATTTGAAATGCCTTTTTTCATAAAATTTAAATTCAAGTTGACAAAATTAAAATTTTATTTGAAAATGTTATTAAATTTTTAATTTTTGATAAGTTTCTAACCTTTTTATCTTAAATATTTTTGTATTTTTTTAAAATAGAATTTAATGGCTACCAATATTAGAAAAAAAAAAATTGTTTAACATCTCCAAAAGTAATTTCTTACAAAAATAATTTTTAGAGAACTTGGCTTAGAATTTTTGAATTTTGTTATTTGAGCATTTTGAGTTTTTAGTTCCTTAAATATATTCAAAAGTTTAATTTGAAAAAAAAATTAGTTTTTTTTTCTCAGGAATATTTGTAAGAATCTCAATGACCAAGAATTGTAATGATTGTTTTATCTATTTATTTATATATTTGAAAATAAAAATATTATTATAAGGTTATTAATCAAACAATCTAGCTCAATCTAATACGCAAAATAGTTTCTATGAAACTTAAATTATATTTATTTAGTATGCAATATTTATAAAATAGATAACTTTTGATTCATCAATCAAAATAATAAAAAAATTTGAATAAATAAAAAAATAAATTGATAGTAATTAGTTCTATCATATAAAATTATTTAATGAACAACATCAATTAAGCCATTTAGGCTCATATGAGGGGGAAATAACACATATAAGACCAAGTTAAATCTTAAATAACAAGATTGATGGAGAAAGATTAGTGGTATTAAAAGTTCATGTACAATATAACATATTAGACTAGATTAGTGAGGAAGTTTAGTTTATAATAACAAGAGTCTTCTAAATAAATTAGATGTTCAAGGAAAATCTAGTATTTATTCTTCTTAAAACTATAAGTAAGCATGAATTATTTAGTTTATCACAACATAAATATTCTAATTAAATTAAATATTCAAATTAAAACTAGAAAACATAAGAAATATGTGAAATATATATACGCATACCATGTCAAACTCGCAAATCAACATAAAACATATAAAGATCTTAGCATTTACATTAAACATATATTCAAATAGGTATAAAATGATTGAAATACAATCATAACATACATACTAATATATTCAATTAAACAAACCAAGAAGAATATTTACTTGTTGAAACACTTTATAATGAATTTTTTATTTTTAAGACTTTATTACTTCTCACTTGGTGCAAATGATTGTCTATAATAAGCCTTTCAAGATTTCAACAACACCACCTTATTTAAATTCACTTCTAAAAAAGGTCAATAAATTAAAAATATATATATAACTCAAGTATCTCTCAACAAGACCAAACCTAAACTCTAAACCTGGAAGAAAATAAAGCTTAAAACATAGGAGAAAACACTAAAGAGTGAGGTGGTGAAGAGTATCAGAGATCTAGTAAAAATGTGCAAAAAACTCTTCTCACAACACCTTTTTTATTATGAGTTTTGGAACCAAAACTTATAAGAATTGATTCTGATTAATACAAGAATAAATTCCATCAATAATTAGCTTTGATTACTCATCATAATACCAAAATTAATTCTAATAGTTTTGGTTTAAAAGAGATGCAAAAACTATTCAAAACTATATAGGTTTACAAGAATAAAATGCATTTTTTGGTCCTTATAGCGTGTTTAGCAAATATGCCCTAACGAATCTTTAGCAACCTTATTTTATTTTTATTTTTTATAGTTTGTCAAACACAACCTTATCTTTTCAATTTAATTTTGGATTTTTCAATGGACTATTTTGCAATAAGTTTTGAGTTCCTCACATTTATTTTTGTCATCTCATATTTAATATTTGAAATTGTGACTTACATGCTAAGCGCATTTCCGGTATTGAATAAACTTGTTTCATTCTGTAAAAAAAACAACAAAAATCTTTCTCTTAAAAAAATACAACTTTATTTCAAATTGAATATGGCCAAGTTTCTAAAAAATAAATCATATTTGCATAATTTAGCATACTAAAAAATGGTTTTTTTTTTTTTTTGCATGCATATTGGATTTAATAACTATTTTATTAAAGTCATGAGGATTTGACCAAAATTTAATAAATGAAACCACAAAAATCAATTTTCACAATTAATATTTGGGTTATGAATTTTACAATGTAATGCATATTTCTGATATTAAATTAAATAAATTGATAAAAATAAAATGTTAGGAATTAATTATTGACTTTAATATTTGGGGGTATAGAATTACACTGTAAAGTATATCCATAGGTATTAAAAAAAGATACAAAATAGAAATAAATACACCATTAAAATTTAAAACCTTACAATTGTTAGGTTTTTGCCTGATAAGTAGAGACTTCCTTACTAAGAGGGATATATCTATCTTAAACCCCTAAAGATAGAGACGTCTTTACTGAGGATGATGTACTTTAAAACTCTAGGATAGGAGCCTCTTTACTGAGGAGGACCTTTCTTGAACATTAGATAGACCAACAAATAGAAACATAACTTAGAAAAAAACAATCAATCAATAATGTAACTTACTATAGATACAGTGCACTAGGTGTGATGCATTTTTCTCATGCAATACTAGTCCATTTACCTAGGCTTTTGTAGATCAGTAAGTTTTCTAGTTACTATAATACTAGGTGGTGACTCCTCAACCCTTTGAATTATAATTTCATGTTTAATTCCAACACATTCAAAATCCCATCGATCTAGGAGGAATATCCTTTATTCGATGTTGTGCATGCCAAGACATTCCTATTGATGGATTCGTCAAGATTCCTTTGGAATTGGCTCCAACTTCCCTCTTAACCATCTAATTAGCTAAAAGGGATTGGATTAGGTTTGTTAATGCGTCAATTTTCAAACTGATTTGATAAGTCTTATTCTCTTGTTCCATCCATCTATCTTTACTTTTTACCATAGATTCTTGAAGTTCCTGTAGTGTTCTTTTATAGCCTTCATCTTATTATAATTCCTCCCAGCTAGTTACATCATCTCAGATTTTTGTTTGTATTCAAAAAATATCATGGTCTTAGCTCAGAAAATTCGGGGAAGTTCAGGATTATTTATCAAGTATACCTTGATGCAAAATGAATTATTAGAGATTTCATATCCTAAAAGTAGATTTTAAGCCACCACATGAGTGTAGGCTTACTACATGGTCTTAAAAGGGTCTACGATCTACCTAGTGTCAACCTTCTATGAAGGTAATGTAAGGGTTTACAAGGAATGGTTGAGACATAATGTAACCGTCATTACCAAGTAAACAATCAGTTTATAATTGGATATTTCACGCGTCTGAATCTTGATTGAAAGTCATAAGGCAAACCGTCACTCCCCACCTAACCTAGAATTGAGTTTATTAAAAAATTAAAATGCACAAAGGCATTAATCCATATCCAATGTACTTATACATGAGTAGTATGTAAAAAAAATGCATGCTAAAATTAAATTGCACAGACCAACAAACAAACAAAGAGAAAACGCATCACCCCCAGTACACCCTAATTATGGTAAGCTGCATTGTTGATTGATTATTTTTCTAGGTAATGTTTCTATCTCTTGGTCTATCTAAGTTTCAAGATAGATCTCCCTATATGAGGAAGTTTCTACCTTATCAGGTTAAATCATAATCGTTCTATGGCTCAAATTTTAGCTTCATGTTTATTATACTCTTTGTATCTTTAATACCTGATGGTATGCTTTATAATGTAATTTTATACTCTCAAAAAATAAAGTATACAATTAATTCTTAATGTTTATTGCTATTAATTCATTTAATTTAATATCAGGAGTATGCATTACATTATAAAACCAATACCCCAAATATTAATTAAACATGTTATAATCTAATTTTTGAATTTTTTAAAAATAATAATAAATAATAAGATAAAAAAAATGAATGAATAAAAAATATTTGAGATTTGGTTTAAGACAACACAAAATTAAAGTTTGAGAATTGAGTTATAACTTTGGAGGTCAATTTGGTCAAACATTAGAATAATTGGAAGTTTAGGGACTTAATTGAACTTGAAATTGTTTAATTAATGAAATCAGAGATCCAATTGTTAAATTTCAGAAGTTCAGGGGGTAAATTGAAGATGGCCATTTTAATATATATATAAAAAAAAAAGGGGCGCCATTTCTACTGCTCATCACCTTCTTCAGGGGACCGATTCAAGAAGAAATGGCACCAAAATCGGACCAAGTCTCCTACCCACGCCGTTTCCAGATCGATTAAAAGTTAACGACTTCATTTACTCTCTCTGGCCTTATAAAAGGCCAGAGAAAGACGAACAGAGGGGGGCGAAAAAAAAAAGACAGGAACGAAGAGAAAAGAAGAAACAGAGAACATAGGGGACGACTGGAGAAGCAAACGAGACAGAAACAGGGGAAGAGAACAAAAAGCCAGCGTACCCCAGCTTCGCCTTGTGCTTCAGAACACAAACACGGTAGGCAAACGAAAACAGAGAGACTAGAACACAAAAACAAAAAACCCGAGACAGAGGACGGACGAGCAGAAAAACTAGAGGAGAAAACATGAAAAAAACCAGAAGAGAGAGAGGAAAACACAGGAAATAAACACATAGAGAGAACAAGATAACAACACAAAAGGACGAACCAGAATAGCAGGACTGTTATTCACCTGTTTCTTCTCAAAGAAACAGAGGCACGCGTGAGAACCAGAAGACAGGGATGAAAGAGAAGGAACAAACACGAGGGAGGAGGACTAGGGAGCACAGAACAGAGGAAACCAGAGGAGAAAGCAAATAGGAAAGAGAAAGAAAGAGAAGAGAATCGTCCAAAGCCAATGTTATTCCCAGTCTTTCGCCTCCAGCAACGCCCGCAGATCAGGGAAGTGTTTCGTTCCCTCCTCTTCCATTTTTAATTACATAGATAGTGTGCAGCTTGAATCTAGTTAACCCTTCACTGTGCACGCACAAGTTGCTCGTGCCTCCTCGTGGGCAGTCGGATTACTGGTTTGGACCAAGTCCAACTGCCCAATCTTTTTTATTTTATTATCTTTTTTTTATATTTAGTCAAATGAGTTTCTTTTTTATATTAAAAAATTCCAAAAACAATTTGTGAGCACTTTTAAATTTATTTATAGGCCTCTCGTGTTTTTTAAAGTATTTCATTGTATATTTGATTTGTAAATTTTTAATATGAAATGCAAATCTGATATTCAATATATTTTGTCTTTTTTGTTTAAAAAAGAGATAAAAAAATATGTATATTTTGTTTCAAATTCATTTTATTGGTTTATTCACTGGCACTAAAGTTAGGAATATCGTATGTTTTCTTTAGCTACGTAATATTTACCAACACCAGAGTTGGAAATATTCGTATCCGAATATTCACTGATGCCAGAGTCAAGAATATTTTAAAAAGACTATCGGTAGCATATATAGTATGACAAACACTTAGCAATTTAAGACAAAAACAGCAGTGCAATCTACCTCAAGTAGGATGATTAAGAGGTGATAATATCTTCCCTTTTACATAACCAGTCTCGTACCATAGAATATTTGTTGACCAATTAGGATTCCTAGTGACCATAATACTAGGTGGTGACTCCTTAAACAAGACATTTCCTCATTAAAGAACAAGATACTAGAAATCAGTTCTTTAACGTTGAATGTTTTAAGGCCGCCGCGATATCGAGTGCACCAAAACAAATTAATTTTTGTGATATTTTTAAAAATTGTCTAAATCCTAATGGATAACTATAAACAGGTTACGATATCTATTTTTGTACTTTTAAAACATGATAAAAATGCAATTTTATTTCATATAAAATATGCATGGAAAATTTTTAGTTGTATGCACACAAATAAAAAAACATATTGTTGTATTTTTTTAATAATGAATTTTGAATTTCTTTTTTGTATTAATAACGAAAACATTATTTTTTAGAGAAACGCGGGCATACTAAAAACAAATTCATAATTTTTTCCCTAACAACTCAACCAATCACAAATCATCATTAAACAGTCTCAAAACCATACGCACAATTAATATTTTATCTGACAAAATAACAATTTCTCAAAGTAATGATTTGGGGTTAGGAATCGACCTTCCAAGGTTGTTGTGATTGTCTAGGGATTATTGGAAACCTTCCAAGGTTGCTAGGTAATCCCGGTAGCTCATGAAACCACGCAGCACTGTCACTATCGGCACATGGAATCATGTGATGTCTCTACTGGAGTAGGAACACTTGGTAAATCTAAAACGTATTTGTCTCCTCTTTGATTCCTCACTAATGGTACAACAAACATACATCTGCAGAGAGAGCTCTGCTCTGTTGAAGTTTCAGTCTTCTTCTTGTTTTTCAGTCCTCGTCTATCCCTTCTTTCTATTGCTATATTTTAGGTGACTTGGAAATGGACTTTTCTTATATGGAAAATGGTTGTTTGGATGATGTTTTAGTGGTTTAAGCTTTGTATGGTTTGGGGTTTGTTTTAAGGTGTTTTGGTTGGAGTTTTCATGGCTATTTGGAGATGGTTTTGTGGCCTATTTTTGGGTTGATTTCAAGGTTGTTTCAAGTATGTTGTGGGTTTGTTTTGTGGAGGTTTGAGGGTTGTTGTATGGTGGTTGCCATGGGTGGAAGGGGTTGTTGTTGTTGGTTTGAGGGATGTTTTCGGGTTTGTTTCGAGCTGGAATGTTTAAGGAAGGACCACTACAATTATGGCTAAGAGGTTTGTTCATGACGGTGTTTTTATGGCAATATTGATCTTTGTCCAAACTGTTTAGGTTAGGGTTTTTATAGGATAAATGGGATGGTTATAGGGTTTATAAATTAATAGGATCTTGACCCTTGATGTCAAATAATAAATCTCATCAATTCATTGTAGCTAAGGACAAAATATTGTCCTAGTCTGCAACTAGTCATATTTTTCTCTTGTTTTTAATAGGAAGAAGACAATGAATAGTGAAATTATGGTATTTTTTAATTTGGTCTCTAAACTTTTGGAATTTTGTAATGGAACTCCAATTAGCACTAATCTTTTGGATTCCTTGCCATCTCACCCTTGATCTTCTTCAATTAAACCATCAAAATTCTATGTTTTTTATAGAATGGTCCTTGATTTCAAAATTCTTTAATTGAATCCTCAATTGACCATTAAACTTCTATTTTTTTTTTTTAATCTTATCCTTGATCTCATCCAATTAAGCTTGAAAAAAAATTAAATCCGGTTCTCTAAAATTTCAATCTTCTCAATTAAACTCAAATTAGACCTCCAAACTTATTTTTTCACCAATTAAGTCCCTAATAAAATTAATTTGACTCATTAAAAGTCTAATTAAGTGCTTGAACTTAATTAATTCTTTTAATATGAGCTCAATTAAACTTAATTAAATCTTAATTGGGCACATGATTAAATCAAATTCACTTATTAAAAATCTAATTGAGTTCTCAAACTTAATGTTTATCAAATTTGTTAGATAATCATTTAATTTCACATTAAATTTGCATTGCCTTTCAATCTTGGATATCAATTGGTCTCTTAATGTTTTTCAAAAATTTCATCTTGATTCCTCAATGCATTTAAAACCCTTCTTAGTCTATTCTTGCCAAGCTGCTAATCTTTTTATTATTATTATTATTGTTGTTGTTGTTGGTTTTTATTTTTTGTTTTTGTTTTTTAAAGAAAAAGAATAATTTTAGAGAAACCCAAGCCTGTTTGTTTCTGCGTTTCAAAAGCATTTTTGAAAAAAATTGAAATTTTTTTATTAATTTCAAATTAATATATTTTTAGTGCTTTCAAATCATTTTGATGTGCTAATGTCAAAAATGATTTTTTAAAATAAAAAAAATCATTGGCATGCATTTTGATACGAAAAATTATTTGAAAAGCAACCGCTACCACACTGTCAAACAAACTTAGCTTGATTTGGATAAGGTTTCCTGAGCAACCATGGTCGCTATTGATGTTATCATCATCTTTACTGGCTGATTTCTCAGGAATTTTGAAAGGGCAAAGGATGCTATTATGACCATCTTGACCATAAGTGTAACAAACTTGTGGGAACCCCTCATCATAAGACACTTTCTGATCCAGATCTTCAATTTTTTTCTGTCGGTTTTTCAAGATCAATATCAACCTTTATACGAGCAAATTTCCCTCTCTGATTGGTATGGGTATTATAATCAATTGTAACCGTGTTACCAAGCAACTGGTAAGGTAAGGAAAATGCACCTAAAACACCACCCTTGTAACGTGTCCTAATGATGCTTGAAAATTATGATCTCATAGCTGGGTCTAAGGATTGTCCATGGTCCATCCACTAGAGCATAGAGATAATCAGTTATAGTTGAAAAATGGACAAGAAAAAACTCATTCCTCATATCAATAACCTTAAAAGGCTTCGCTCCGTTCTAGATAGTTTTAGATTTCAGGCTAGTGCATAAGGTCGTGTCTCGAACGGTGTGACCAAAGATCTTGATAGCAATAGCCAATTCATATAGCTTCCATGGGCAGGCTTTGGTATTTCCATCGCAAGACCCTTCTCAAAACCTATGAAGTTTTAGGTGGCATCACCTAGATGCTCTTTTTTTTCTGGATATTTTTTATTTATGTTGGAAGTTCTTTTTACTTTATTATAAAAAGCTAAAAAAAAACATGTAGAAACTCTATTTTTTATTTATTATGTTTGATTTGTTAAATTTTTTTACAATTTTTAATTTTTTAAGATATGTTTTTATTTGTTCATGCTGGATTTTTTTTCTAGTTTTATTTTATTTTCAAAAATCAAAGAAAAGACTTAAGAAATAAATAATTTTGTGTAAAAATTAGACTATACAATATCAAATGATCACTAAGCATTTTATAATTATTTTTGTGATAGCAAAAATAAGAGATTAACAAAAACAATAAATCATATTTTATTTCTTTATTGACTTCTCAAAATAAAACATTTTTTTTCTAGTGTGAATCGAAAACTAGGGAAAACAAAATTTTCATTGGCAACTAATTCAAGAAATTGACAAAAATCCTTAGTGTTGCTTTGTTTTTGAGTTTTTCATCCATTTTTATTTTTCTTAAAATGAAGACCAATAAAAACTGGCATGTGTCCATATAAAAGTAAGAATTAATTACAACAAATACTAAAAATATTAAAAGAGCTCAGTGTACTGTTCATCCTTTCACTATTCACCTAGACATATATTACTATGGATTGGAGCAGTGTAATGACGGAATTGTCATTACCAAAGAAACTTGCTAAGCATGCAATTGGGGATTGTCTTTTTTATTAGATATATTTGGCATTGAAAGAATTATTAAGGACAAAATGGTCCGTCCAGGTTTTTTGAGCTACAGTACAAATATTGATTTGCCCTTCAGGGTATCAAATTTTAACATTTTAGTTGAGGGTTTCTTTTGTTTTTTCAAAAAAAATAAACAATGAAGATACAACCATGCCCCCGAGAAGGGAAACTATGCACGTGTTGAGAGGCTTCTCTATCTTTTTCTTTTATTGAAATAGTTCAAATACAAAATTACCCTTAATTTTCAACAAAAACAAGGTTGAATGTAAAGGCGTTTTCATCGTTTTCATATGGTTTTATTGTAAATATCATGTGGGATCAGGGGTAATTGGATATTTATATGTATACAAATTATTATTTATATTTAGAAATGACTAAATCATGTTGAGCATGCGCCAGAGGGTGGGCGTCAGCATAGTGGTAAGGTGCTTGTACAGAGGCGGCCCACGAAGAACTCCGACTTGGGGTTTTCCCTCTCTCCCGTCTCTCCTTCTAGAAAATTATGTTGCCCATTGCAAAAAACCATGGGTCAAATATAATTACCGAACCTATAAAAATGGGTCAAGCATGTTTGCTAGACCTAAGTAACGTGGGGTCTGGCATGTTTGTTATTATTACTATTGCTATTACAATCACAATTATTATAAACAATTATTATACTACTACTACGACTATTATTCTTGTTGTTGTTGTTGTTATTTTTATTAATATAAATATTATTATTTTCATTATTACTAATATTATTAATATAATTATTAATAAATTTGAAAAAAAAATGTTATTACTATTGAAAAAAACCATAAATTTCACTTGAAGGGTAAAATTAAAAAATATCATCATCATCATCATCATCAATATTAATATAATTACTATCAAATTTGAAAAAAAAATATTATTACTATTGGAAAAAAATTGATTTGAAGGGTTAAATTAAAAAGTGTAAGAATTTTGAAAAAAAAAAGAGATGGAAAAAAAAAAGAAATCAAAATAGAAGAACTGGATTAAAAAACATAATACATAAATTCGAATTAAAGGGCTAAGTTGTAAGCAAATAAAACTTACACAAAAGAGAAAAGGACTGAAATAAAAAATCAAAACAAAGACGATGAATTCCGAAACACCAACCAAAAATAGAAATGGATTTAGGATGATTGAAACTAAAAAGGAATAAAAACAAAATAAGAAATTAAAAGAATGAGGACTGAAATGAAAAACAAAACATATAAGAAATTATAATTGAAGAATAAAATTGAAAAAAAAAAACAAAACTTCTATTAAATAAATAATGATGAAATAAAAAATGGGTCTGACATGTTTGCGAGACTCATAGAACATGGATATAAAATGTTTGTCAGACCCAAAACGCCTAAACCTGATTGTTAGCCAAGTCCAAAGCAACATGGGTTAGGCATGCTTGTCAGACTTAAGTAAACATTGGGCATACATATGTGTCAGATCCAAGGCACCTGGACTTGGCTTACACCAAGTCAAGAGTCTGTGGACATGGCAGTCAGCAAAGTTTAAAATAAAGTGGGTCTGATATGTTTCTCTGATCCAAGTAAACGTAGGTTAGGCATGTTTGTTGCTGCTGCTATTATTATTATTATTATTATTATTATTATTATTAAATTTAAAAAAACATTATTACTATTAAAAAAACCATAAATTTGATTTGAAGGGTAAAATTAAAAACTATAAGAACTTTGGAAAAAAAAAGCCTAGGGAAAAGAAAAAGAAATCAAAAGTAGAAGGACTAAATTAAAAAAAATATAATATGCACAAATTAAAATTGAAGGGCTAAATTGTAAACAAATAAACTCACAAAAAAAGGACCAAAATAAAAAATCAAAACAAAGACGATGGATTCTGAAACACCAACCAAAAATAACTAAAACTAAAAAAATGAGAACTAAAATGAAAAACAAAACATATAAGAAATTATAATTGAAGGACAAAATTGAAAAAAAAAACAAAACTTCTATAAAAAGCATAAAGATGAAATAAGAAATGGGTTTGGCATGTTTGCTAGACCCAAAGCTCATGAACTTGGCGCCAACCATGTCCAAAGTGCATGGACCTGACAGTCAGCCACGTCCAAAGCAACGTGGGTCTGGTATAATTATCAAACCCAATTAAACGTGTGTCATTAGGCGTGATTGTCATACCCAAGAAAAGCAAGTCATGCAAGTTTGTCAAACCCAAGGCACTTAGACTTGGTGTCTGCCACATCCAAAGTGCATGAACCTGGCGATCAACTACATCCAATGTAACGTGGATCTGGCAAGTTTAGCAAACCCAAGTAAACACAAGTCAGGTATGATTTTTAAACCAAAGTAAACTTAGGTCAGGTATGTTTGCCAGATCCAAGTAAACGTAGGTTAGGCTCATTTGTCAAACCCAAGTATAACTGGACCAGACATGTTTTAAACCTAAGTAAATATAGGTGTGGCATGTTTGCCAAATCCAAGGCACCTGGATTTGGCCGGCGCCAAGTCCAAAGTGTATGGACGTGGTGGTTAGCCAAGTGCAAAGTAAAATGGGTCTGACATATTTGTCAGACACAATTAAACATAGGTCAGGCATGTTTTCCAAACTCAAGTGCCTTGTTTACTAGGCCCGCAAACACCTAACTTGTTTCTTTATATATATATATTATTCTTTTTATCAATTTTTTAAAAAATAATGCATTATTTGTGTATATGTTTTCAAATAAATTTTGTTTATGTTAAGCAAGTATTATTCATATGTGGTTTTGTTTTTTAATTTCATATAGATTAAATTTATTTTTTATATTGAATTTTTATAAGATTCTTCATCTGTGTAGCCTTGCATTGTTTTTTTATATATAATTATTGTTCAATAAATTTTACATGTGTGCTAGTTTTTATTATAAATTTTGTGTCTTTCTATTACAAATTTATTTTGACAAAGAAATTTATTAAACATGACCAAGTAAATTACTCGTGTTGCAATGTTAGATATCTTAATCTTTATTTTTCACTTGGTTTTCTCAATTTTTTTTTTATTGTTGATGAATTTTTTGTTTCATTGCTTTACATAATTGTTATTGAGTTGTTTAATTAGATGTATGCATAAGTTTTTCAATTTACATCTAAGAGATTTTTTGCTATATATATGAACAATCTGGTGGAGGAAACTATTTGGTCAATGTTTGCCCAAAAAAGTTTAAAGGCTTTAGGTGCTCTTAGATTGCTTTCTGTTAGGAAAAAAAATTACCTTCTACGGTAAGTGTTTGAGGTATGTACCATACTCATTTTATACATTAGATCCAAACACATAGATGGATATATAAAATGTTTTTCCAAACATTTAACTAAGCTATTCAACTCCTTGTAGTAACAGGGAGTTAACAAGTATTTGTTACTTTTTACTTACTAACAGTTGCTAGGATTTTACTTCTCACTCAAAACTTGGCTTCCATACTTTTTTTATTTATCATGCCACTTTTTGTTTTGAGTTACTCAAACAATACCTATATTAAATTGATGTCCTTTTACATTTTATAATTTAATTCTTATATAAAATTCGAGACAGTTTAAGTAAGTTTTTTGCATATTACTTATATGTCGCTTGAAAACCAAATCATATACCTTTTAATGCTGTCAGTTCTTGATTGCATGCATATAAAGTGTTAATTTTTAAATTAACGTGCAGTTTCAAAAGTGGCCCGCAACAACGTGTTGGCAACCTATAGGTTAAGGATCAAATTGGTAGCTACATCTACTACCCAAAAATTTTAACAATTGAATTTACCAAATTCAAATTAAAATGAGAGAATTAAGAGAAACCCAAACAAATATCCCATATGAGTCATAAAAATATCATCTTCCTATCCTCAAAACCTTAAAAAATTAAGTGAGCAAACAATTATACAGAAAACAAGAGATGAGAACATGTGAGTTGTTAAGTAGCAGCAACCATTTTAAAAAAGGTGAGACGTATCCCATGACCTCCCCTCCTACTTTAAACAACATCTTTTTTCTTTCTTTCTTGCTTGCTTTAGGATTAGGTGTTTATTTTGGTTGAACCAGCTCACTCAATTTCAGCTTTTTAAAATCAAAACCAACCCGAATCGAATGGTTTTCTTGTTTTTAAATTATATTTTTTTCTTGGTTTGGTTTTTTCAGTTAATCTTTTTTTTGTTTTTCTTAGTTGGTCGGGTTTTTTAAACACCTCTAATAGTTATACTAGAAGAAAGAAAGGGATAGAGAGAAAGATCTCTCTAAAATGTGTCAATGTCTTCTTTTATAGGTTTAAAAGATCTTTTGATACTTAAATTAGCATTAATGATGGAGGAAAAGAGCATTAGAAGGCTTTGATGATGGTGGAAAAGAGCATTAGGAGGTTATGTTGTATGTATTTGCAAAGCAAAGTTTAAAATGAAAAAAGATGGAGTTTTTCTTATGAAAGAGAAGATCCTTTACCTTAGAGTTCAAAACTGTTTATACAATCTTGAACCCATTTGGGTGTGTCCATGCAAGAGTAGGATAGTCTACTTGTCACCTACAACTTTGGACTAGTTAAGGACATGCCTAAAGTGACAACAAAATGTTACAAAGATTGTTCTTTTTTTAAGTTTTATGCATTATGTATTATTGATGACAATAATGAGATCAATATTTAAAGAACATTTGGACAATAAGCATGCTTTCATTTATGCCTTGTTTGTTTCCAGGAAAATGAATTCCTGGAAACTATTTTCTCCACTTTCCCATGTTTGGTGCACATAAAGAAAATTGATCAAAGGAAACTCAATTCTGGTCAAAGGAAAACAAAAGCCTTTATGCCAGGAAAGTGTTTTCCTTTCCTTATTCTAAGGAAAACACTTTCCTTTCTCTTTAACGAAACGTGTACTCTCCTAAAATACAACAAATCCCTAAACTCTCATTCTCTCCCAAATAATTTACCCAGATCGATTGGAAGCATCTCTCACAGCTTTCTTCCAGGTATTTTTTTTTTCCTCAAATGTCTATTTATCTTATATGTTTTTCATCTTTTTTATTTTTCTATTGTTATAATGGCATGTCTTGTGATATATTTGCTGTGTTTTTTTCCTTGTTTATCTTGTTAATTTTACTACAACCCATGCTCTCATGCTCTGTGTAAATTCAAACCCGTGGGAAGCAACCCATACAACAAACCCAAACCCCTGGGAAAAATCAACAACAGCAAACCCAGAATTTTTGTCAGAAACCAAACAGAGACCCACACACAGAAAACCAAACCATTCCTTCATTTCGCCACTGTTGCTAGCACAGCAAACACAAAAAAACCCATTATTTCGTTAATCCAAAGGAGCCCTTCAGCCCCGTTTCCTTCCCTGCCGATCCACCTCTTCGCCGGGCAACCCATACACAGAAAACCAAAACCCCTGCATTTTTAACAGAAACCAAACACAGCAAACCCATACACAGCAACCCATACCCAGCAAACCCAAACCCATTTTTCCCATTCTATGCTTTTTTCATAGAATCGGGTTTCCTGTGTTTTTTTCACAGAAACCAAACAAAACATTTTGTTTGGTTTCTGTGAAAAAAACACAACAAACTCATGCTCTGTTTCTCCTTTTGTGTAATCGAACACATATGCTTTCAATTCCCCTCCATCTCTTCATCTTCATCTCATTTTCTTCAATTGCTTCTCTTCCAGTAGAACCCGATCCACCCGATGTGATTTTCCTTCTCTGTTGATGAGTTGATGATATGTGTTTCCTCTGCTTTGTGCATTTCCTGTGCTTTCTAGGCATGATGTGTGTGTGTGTGTGTTGATGATGATGCACAGTGATGTGTGCGTTGATGATGCTGATGATGAAATGGGAATTGGTTTGGCTAAATCTTGACTGTGAAATATTATACCCGTTGTTGTTAGGTAGAAATATTAGACAGTGGTTAAGCGGGTGGAGATATGGGTTATAAGCTTGATAAGTGAAGAGTATATGGTTAGGACAGTAATGAACGGTTGATGATGCTGCACAGTAGTGAAATGGGAATTGGTTTGGGTAGAAATATTTTAGACAGTGAAATATTATGTGCGTTGATGTTGGGTAGAAATATTACACAATTATAAAAAACTGATTTGGCTTGGATAGAAAACTTGAGGCTATTAAATATTTATATACAGTATTTATTAATAAATTATTATATTGTTTGTCTTGGGATACAGAATTCATTATATAATTATTTCTTTTAAGGTATTGTTTGTGTTGGGAATCAGCTTCTTTGAGCATAATTTTGAGCATAATTTATTATATTGATTATGTAAGTATTTTATATGCTTTTTTAATGTTTATTTCCCCAAATTTTTAGGTTTTGTTAGCAGAAAACTTCACTTTTTTGTTATGGATAGTAAGATTATTCATGCAGCATGTATGGGAGCATTTGTAACTGTGATAGCGACAGGGGTAGCTATTATTGAACAAGAAAGAAATAGAAATTATATACCAAGAGAACCACGTATAAATGTCATTGCTCAACGAGAATTCTATATGGATAGTATTTTGAATCGAGGTGATAGACATTGCGTTGAACAAATTCGTATGAAACCAGTTGTCTTATATAAATTGTGTGATGTTCTCACAAGTCATGACTTATTAAGATCAACTCAAAATGTGTCTATTAGGGAGCAAGTAATTGTGTTCTTACAAATTGTAGGCCAAAACCAAAGATTTCATTTTATTAGTGGTATATTCTATAGGTCTGTTGAAACTATCCATTGTTACTTTAGAATTGTTTTAAAAGCAGTTCTTAAGTTATACAAACACCTAATTAAAGACCCAGGCAATACAGTTCCCGCAAAGATATTGAATAATCTAAGATTCTATCCTTATTTTAAGGTATGAGAACAATACCAATATTTTTATACATTAATTAATTACATCTAGAAGAAAAGGTTATAAATTATTTTTTCATATTTATATAGGATTGCATGGGAGCAATTGATGGTACCCATGTTCCTGTAAATGTTCCTGTTGAGATTCAAGGAAAGTTTCGAGGTCGAAAAGAAGGAACAACATAAAATGTTTTAACAGCTATAACTTTTGATTTGAAGTTTATATATGTTTTAGCTGGCTGGGAAGGAAGTGCACATGATTCACGGGTTTTAGGCGATGCATTATCAAGACCTAGTGGTCTAAAAATTCCAGAAGGTATATAATAAAGTATTTATTATATGCAATAAACATATAAAATGTTTAATTAGCTAAAGATAGTAATAGGTTTTTTTTTCTAATTTGTAGGGAAATAATATCTTGGTGATGCTGGTTACGGTATTCGAAAAGGAATCATTTCTCCTTTTCGTGGAGTTCGATATCACTTGAACGAGTTTACTGAACATTCACCAGAAAATGAAAAGGAGCTATTTAATCTTCGACATTCTTTGAGAACTGCTATTGAGCGAGGGTTTGGTATTTTGAAGAGTCATTTTAGATCAATTGATGGAAAGTCTTTTTGGTCTTATGAAACATAAGTAGATGTTGTGCTTGCATATTGTATTATTCATAATCACATTATGGGAGTTAATTCAAAATGACTTTCTTATGGAAGAAATATGTTCGGAAAGTGAACCAATTAGATGAACAATCAACTTAAGTCAACAGGAGGAGAGGGAAGAGAATAGGGAGTGGATAACAAAAAGAGAAATGATTGCATCAACCATGTGGAATGATTATAACACTCAAAGAAACTAGTAATTGAGTGTTAATTATATATGTTTGTTTTTATTATGTCTTGCTTAAGTTTGTATTATCTTTGTTATGTATTTGGATTATTTGTTAACTTTATTATAATTTCTTATGTATTTTATGTATTCTCTTTTAAATATTAATTGTACTTTTTATATTTAATTTATTAAATCTAAATATTGAATGATTATATTTTGTATAAATTTGTAACCTTTTTTTTTTTTTGTAGAAATGAGTACCACACAGAATGAAAAATGTAAGGGCAAGCACTTTACATGGTCTAAGCCTATGTCTCACATGCTACTTGAGATATTAGCTGAGGAGGCACTTAAAGAAAACAAACATTCTTCCACCTTTAGAGCAGAATCTTTTGTTAAGGTGGCTACCAAAATTAGTTAAAAGTTCAACGTTCAATGCGAGCCTAAACATGTTGACAATCATCTCAAAACTGTGAAAAAAGAATGGGGAATAATAACCAAGCTTAAAAATAAAAGTGGCTTTGGTTGGGATGATTGTTTGAAGATGATTACAGTTTCGAAAGATGTTTATGATAAAGAAGTGAAGGTATGATAAATATTATACTCTTTGTAATTTTTATATTTACTTTTGTTTCCAAAATGTTATACAAGGAACTAAAAAATTTTGTATTCTAAACTTTATGAGCAGGCATATCCCATTCATGACAAGTATCTCAACAAAAAACTTGACATGTATGAGGCAATGACAATTGTTGTTGGAAAAGATATGGCAACCGGAAATTATGCCAAATCATATGCTGATGTCAACTTGGAAGAGAACACTGAAGAGCAATCAATTTCAATTGAAAATGAAGGGGAATATGAAGAAACTTCTAAGGAAAAAGAGACATCTTCCTCTAGTACGCAAAAGAGGCAACATAGGAAGAGAAATCGCATGTATAAAGATGATGGTGTTGAAAAGTTGTCTAAACAGATTGGAGATGTAGCACTTGCAATTCAAAGCCTCAGCAAAAATCAACTTGATGTTAATGCGTTGTATGCGGAAGTCATGAAAATTGAAGACTTTGATGAGATCACTCTTGGGGAGGCATTTGATCATTTTGTCCAAAATGAAATGTTGGCAAAAGCATTTATGGCAAAAAATGCTAATTTGAGGAAAATTTGGGTTCAGAATTTTGTGAACCAACACTACTACAGGCTTGCTTGCTAAGATGGTTTGACTATGTTTAAAATTTGGGTTCAGACTATGTTTGTTATTTGACAAGTATGTTTACTTGTTTAATTCGGTCTAGCATATTTGTGTTTGTAATTTGAACTAATATGTATGTATATGACACCAAAACTTAATATTTATGCATGATTTTGTTTGATGTTAGATATTTATATTTATTTCTTGATGCTTATTCGATATATATTAAAGGGATATTAAAGGGATAATTGCCTTTACTCGTAAAAAAAAATATTTATCCAAAAAACCCATCAAAATATTTTTTGAATCTATTTATCTTTTAAAACAAACTTCATACCAAAAAACAAAATACCCCAAATATATAACTCTTACCATAAACTAATTTGGCTTTCTTCATATGAAAAAAAATACTTATTTTAAGCTTTTAAAATTGAAAAAAATATAGTAATAGGTTTTACTTAAAAAATATTTCACAAGCTTATTTCTATATAATATGATATGATATATTTAGTTATATTTTATAAAATAAGCTATGTATGAATATATATTATAATAAAAAAAATTCATCATTATACTTTTTAGATTTCATTCTTTTATTGTAAGTGATTAAATATTTATATTAAATATTTTATATATATTAGATAAACTTGAAAAAAAAATTAATTCATTAATAAATTATTTTCTAGTTTCTTTTCCATAACATAACCAAACACTAGAAAATGTTTTCCAGTTCATTTTTCATAACACTACCAAACATCGGAATTCACTTTCCCCGGAATTCACTTTCCAAAAGGAAACAACTTTCCTTCAAACAAACAGAGCCTTAATACATATAAGTTTTTCTCTAAGGTTGGTGTTGAGTAGACCATGTTCGACCCGGAGGTTATGCATCTAGGTCTAGGTGTACAAACCTTGTCTATGGTTCAGTCTTCATGAAATGTTTGCTAGCCTTATATCTAAAGGTATTTGTCTTATTGGATAATATAGACATCTCAAGTCCAATCTTGTGGGTTTTATAGAACCTAAATTTCATCCCTCATCAATTACCCCTTATCTTAAAGTGAGGTTTACTTAGTTTGAGATTTTATATATGATGTAATTTGAACAAACCTAGGCTTTAAATATATGACTCATCAAGTTCAAATTATCTAGCCATCTTGTTTGAAGAGTTACTTGAATGGGCTACGATTTTGGAGAGTGACATGCAATTCTGAGTATATAAATCGATCAGAAAATATAGATGCTACATATTCCAAGTTGAATGATCAATCAAGGTGCTTCTCAAGATATCTAAAAAGTTATCCAAGATGACACTAAAATTTTATACGAGGTGGAGTGGTGCCTTTATTCCTATATATGGTGTAACTATACACCTATGATAGCGCATTGCCTATATTCTCGGTGACGTGATTATAGAAAAATATTTTTTTAAAATGTGCTCCTTTTAGGCTAAAATGGATTGTAATTATAAAAATATACTTTTTTTAAGCTAATATGGATTGTAATTATAAATAAATTGAGACTCTTGTGCAGGGAAAGACCTAAATAATAAAGAGAAGTCCTTCTAAGACCCAAGTCCTTTTATATAGCCTTGAGCCTATATGGGTTTGTTGTGCAACAAAATCTTGAAAGATAAATAAGGCTATTGTAAAACTAGTCCTAAAGTATATGATTTGCCTTTTATGAGAATAATCATACGATCAAGTTAAAGGATGCCATATTTTTTGGATATGTGATGACATTAATGGCACATATTATTGACTTTTAAGAACATATGTGTTCAATATATTTTTTTTTCATCTAGTAAGGGTGTACTACTTGTTCAACTAGGTACACTAAAGCTTATAGGTAATAATTAATGGTTATGAGTATAACATCCATTAAAGAATGTATGGCTAGTCCATTAAAGAAGGATGCATAACCAGTTCTATACGGGAAAGAGAGGTTAGCTTAGTAAGAGGCATATAAGATTAGTCTAATAGATGGAGATGTTTGGTTATTCCATCAAGAGGGGGGACATAAGGTTAGTCTAAGGGAACATATTACTAGTTTGTCAATAAGGGATGGAAAACAAACCCAACTACATGGGCAGTTAGTCCACTAAGGAAGAATGCAAGATAAAGCCTTGTTAAGAATAGGCACGCTACTAGGTCATGTGAAGAGCGTATGCGTGGTCGATCCATAAAAAAAGGATACATTAACAAGTCTTTTTAAAGAAGGACATGTGATCATAGAGAAGACTTTGCCAAAAAGAAGCTGGGCAAGGTGAGTTCCTTTATACTTAGGCAAGCTGGCTCATTAAGCTCAAAGAAATATGACCTTATATTTGGGTAAGGTGTTTTCCCAATAACTAGAAAATTCATATGCTTTTATACCTGGGCAAAATATATACCTTTATAACTAGGCAAGACAAGTCCTTTTATACTTGGACAAGGTGGCTTATTGTACCTTAAAAGATACAACCTTTATATCTCGGCAAGGTGTTTTTTTTATTAACTAGAAGAGTTGGATGCATGTATTTCTAAGCAAGGTGTTTTCTTAAGTTTGAAGGAATATGATTTCTAAAGGAAAGAAATTTCACAAGAAATATGACTTTCAGAGGAATGTGGTTCCTAAAGGAACATGGATCCCAAAAGAATATGGCTATTGGTTCCTAGAGGAACTAGACTCCTAAAGGAATAAGGTTCTTGGAAGAATGTGGTTCTCAAATAATCATTTTTCAATGGACACTAGAGATCCCTTGTTTAAATGGTCAGGTAAACAAATAATATATGCATAAGGTTCCTAGGTTAGAGGACTGGAAAAATAGAGTAGACACTTGAGGTTCTTGGTGTGTATGCAAAGTACATAGGGAATGCATGTTTCAGGATCCTAAGATGGGCTACTAGATAAAAAAAGTATACGCTTAAGGTTTTTCGTATGCACACCAAGTAAGAGAAGAATATACATATGAGGATCCTAAATTACGTTTCTAAACAGATGGAATGGACCTCTAAGGTTTTTGGTATGCATATTGAGCTAAAGGAGAAAATATTCTTACTAAAGTAAGACAAACCCGACTGTAATCATGTTTGTTAGATAAGCATGTCTTTTATTGCTTAACATGTACTTTGTATACCTCAACATTTGACCAAATAACTTCCATTGGTTAGTAAACTTGGTGGCCATATACTGATATACAGGATATCTAACAGATGGAGCCTTTTAAGAAACTGACTAATTAGATTTGCTTATTTAAAGAAAATATGGTGTTCATGTGTTAAGAGGTATTTGGTACAAATTAAGTTATATCTTAAAGTTTGGATCAATAACATGTTGTTACTTTTGCATTTCACTTGAATGGCATTCAGTACAACTTTGGAGTACCGTCCCTATTCTTTCTTTCCTACTAATTGAAGATGGACACTTGGTTATGAGCTTATTTTCTAATAACTTCTTCTTTGTTTTTTTAACAACTTGTCTAATAAGATTTATCCTGCATAATTTTTTTACTCATTCGATGTGGTTTATTTTGTCAAGACAGTGGAAAATAAATAAGACTGAATAGACATTGGATGGAAGACTAGTATAATTTCTACAAGTATTACTTTTCATTTCTGTATTGATAGAGCTATATTTTAAAGTTTGGATCAATAAACATATTGTTGCTCTTGCCTTTCACTTGAATGGTATTCGGTATAATTTTGGAGTATCATCCCTATTCTTTATTTCATGCCTACTAATTGATGGTGGATATTTGGTTATGAGCTTATTTTCTAGTATCTTCTTTTTTGTTCTTTTAATAACTTGTCTAATAAGATTTATCTTGCATAATTTTTTCACTCATTCGATGTGGTTTATTTTGTCAAGGTAGTGGAAAATAAATGAGACTAAATAGATATTGGACGGAAGACTATTATGATTTCTACAAGTATTACTTTTTATTTTTATGCTGACAAGTCGGGCTCTAAATGGTTGGTCCAATTGATCTTGTATACTAGCTTTTTGTTTCAAGAATTTGAGGGGAATTTATATGAATAAAAGATAAAGCCAATGGTCTTCGAGAAGTATTGTTGGGTTCAGTCCTAATTTCTTGGTGAAAACATTTTGTGCCCGGTAAGTCAAGCGAGCCCAACTATATTGGATGATAATTTGGGTTTATATGCTCTTCTAACCAATTTGGTCAAATAAACATGGTCATATGTGCTTGACTTTCCAAGCAATCACCTCATGTAGAAATACCAAAAAAACTCAATAATTGGCACATTATTAGTTAAACTTTTAGAAAATAATAAAATACATGGAAAAAGATGTTAACATCATGAATGTGTTGGAAATTAAAGTTTGTTCATATTTTGGTTTATTTCTCCTAAATTTTTTCTATCATAATAATAAAATTTTGGTAAGGCTAATAATTGATATCTTCTTAGCAAAGGTGTTAGGGCACATACATACATGCTAAAAAGAGTACATGCATGTATATCAAAATAAATACATGTATGGGTCAAGTAACACGTATAATAAGGCACAATGATAATAGAATGTCTCTAATATTTCATGTGTTCATGTTCATGTTTTACATGCCATATAATTTAAACAATATCATGGCCAATAAAAATGAAACCATATGAGCATGACAATGATAAAACATAAAATAGAACAAATAAAAAATACCTTATCTTATGCACTAGAAAGTAATGGTTATGGCCAATCAAGTCAGATTTTTCTCAAAATATATTTATGCGTGATGTGTGGAGGAGGATGTTAACATGGTTCGCTGAGAGGCTGAAAATATCATTCTCATTAATGATGTGACTAACAATGCTTAATATTTTAGACATTTATATTTATTATACTTGATATTGATCCTTTTTGAAGGATTGAAAAATGGTGGTAGTGCCTTCCTAAGTCATGTGTATATTAAACTCAAACAAAGAAAGTTCGTGGTATTAGGAAGTGCCTCAATGAGATCATTTTTATGGTTACTACACTATGAGACTAAAGAATATAATGTATAATATATAAAAATAGAAAATAAAAGGTAAAAATGGATAGAAAGAAAGATGTCTCTAAAATGTGTTAGTGCCTCCTTTTCGTATTTTATCTATCGAGTTTTGAATATTCATTATCTTGAGTACTATTTATTATTCAATATAAAATAAAAATATGATGCGTGTATATATATACTATCACTCATTCCATCGATATTCATTAAATTTGGGTTAAAGCTATCATCCTTAACAACCTTTGATCAAATTCAGATTAAGTTATCTCTTCCAAGGCTAAATAGCTCTTACAAACACTAATCAATTGTTTATGGTTGTAATCAATAAAAGCTTTATATAACAGGAATGTCCTTCCCCGCACCACGCCAACACCTTATATCTCTGCATATTTTAATGAAAATAATAATAATAATTGCGAGAATTTTGAAAATGGCAGTCAATTTTTGAATGCCTGCTTTTAAACACCATACATCGAGGAAGACTTGACCACTTTATAACAGTGCAGCTCGTGTACACTCAATCTACCAATGAGAGATATTTTAGGTGACATGGAAATGGACTTTTCTTATATGGAAAATTGTTGTTTGGATGGTGTTTTAGTGGTTTAAGCTTTATATAGTTTGGGGTTTGTTTTAAGGTGTTTTGGTTGGAGTTTTCATGGCTATTTAGAGATGGTTTTGTGGCTTATTTTTGGGTTAATTTCAAGGTTGTTTCAAGAATGTTTTGGGTTTGTTTTGTGAAGGTTTGAGGGTTGTTGTATGGTCGTTGTCACGGGTGAAAGGGGTTGTTGTTGTTGGTTTAAGAGATGTTTTTGGGTTTGTTTCAGGCTGGAAGGTTTTTAAGAGATGTTTTTGGGTTTGTTTCAGGCTGGAAGGTTTAAGGACCACTACAGTTATAGCTAAGAGGTTTGTTCATGACGGTGTTTTTATGGCAATATTGATCTTTGTCCAAACTGTTTAGGTTAGGGTTTTTATAGGATAAATAGGGTGGCTATGGGGTTTATAGATTAATAGGATCTCGACCTTTGATGTTAAATAATAGATCTCATCCATTCATTCTAGCTAAGGACAAAATATTGTCCTACTATGCAACTAGTCATATTTTTCTCTTGTTTTTAATAGGAAGAAGACAATGAATAGTGAAATTATGGTATTTTTTTATTTGGTCTCTAAACTTTTGGAATTTTATAATGGAACCCCAATTAGCCCTAATCTTTTGGATTCCTTGCCATCTCACCCTTGATCTTCTTCAATTAAATCATCAAAATTCTATGCTTTTTATAGAGTGGTCCTTGATTTCAAAATTCTTTAATTGAATCCTCAATTGACCATTAAACTTCTACTTTTTTGCAATTTTATCCTTGATCTCATCCAATTGAGCTTGAAAAAGAATTAAATCTGGTTCTCTAAAATTTCAATCTTCTCAATTAAACTTAAATTAGACCTCCAAACTTATTTTTTTACCAATTAAGTCCCTAATAAAATTAATTTGACCCATTAAAAGTCTAATTAAGTGTCTGAACTTAATTAATTCTTTTAATATGACCTCAATTAAACTTAATTAAATCTTAATTGGGCCTATGATTAAATCAAATTCACTTATTAAAAACCTAATTGAGTTCTCAAACATAATGTTTATCAAATTTGTTAGATAATCATTTAATTTCACATTAAATTTGCATTGCCTTTCAATCTTGGATATCAATTGGTCTTTTAATTTTTTTTCAAAATTCCATCTTGATTCCTCAATGCATTTAAAACCCTTTTTAGTCTATTCTTGCCAAGCTGCTAATCTTTTTTTTATTTTTTTATTATTATTTTTGTTGGTTTTTATTTTTTGTTTTTTTTTTAAAGAAAAAAATAATTTTAAAGAAACCCAAAATTAAGCTATGAAAGCACTAATCCAATTTAGCCTACTATCTTTGAAACTTAGCTTGATTTGGATAAGATTTCCCTGAGCAACCATGGTCGTTATTGACGTTATCATCATCTTTACTAGCTGACTTCTCAGGAATTTTGAAAGGGCAAAGGATGCTATTATGACCAACCTGACCATAAGTGTAACAAACTTGTGGGAACCCCTCATCATAAGACACTTTCTGATCCAGATCTTCAATTTTTTTCTGTCAGTTTTTCAAGATCAATATCAACCTTTACACAAGCAAATTTCCCTCTCTGATTGGTCTGGGTATTATAATCAATCATAACCGTGTTACCAAGCAACTGGTAAGGCAAGGAAAATGCACCCAAAACACCACCCTTGTAACGTGTCCTAATGATGCTTGAAAATTATGATCCCATGGCTGGGTCCCAGGATTGTCCATGGTCCATCCACTAGAGCATAGAGATAATCAGTTATAGTCGAAAAATGAACAAGAAAAAACTCATTCCTCATATCAATAACCTTAATATGCTTTGCTCTGTTCTAGATAGTTTTAGATTTCAAGCTAGTGCATCAGGTTATGTCTCGAACGGTGTGACCAAAGATCTTGACAACAATAGCCAATTCATATAGCTTCCATGGGCGGGCTTTGGCATTTCCATCGCAATACTCTTCTCAAAACTTATGGAGTTTTAGGTGGCATCACCTAGATGCTCATTTTTTTTCAGGATATTTTTTTATTTATGTTGGAAGTTCTTTTTACTTTATTATAAAAAGCTAAAAAAAAACATGTAGAAACTCTATTTTTTATTTATTATGTTAGATTTGTTAAAAAAATTACAATTTTTAATTTTTTAAGATATGTTTTTATATGTTCATGCTAGATTTTTTTTCTAGTTTTATTTTATTTTCAAAAATCAAAGAAAAGACTTAAGAAATAAATAATTTTATGTCAAAATCAGACTATCAATATTCAAATGATCACTAAGAATGTTATAATCATTTTTGTGATAGCAAAAATAAGAAATTAACAAAAACAATAAATCATATTTTATTGATTTATTGACTTCTCAAAATAAAACATTTTTTTTCTAGTGTGAATCGAAAACTAGTAAAAAAAAAATTTTCATTGGCAACTAATTCAAGAAATTGACAAAAATCCTTAGTGCTGCTTTGTTTTTTAGTTTTTCATCCGTTTTTATTTTTCTTAAAATGGAGACCAATAGAAACTGGCATGTGTCCATATAAAAGTAAGAATTGATTACAATAAATACTAAAAATACTAAAAGAGCTTAGTGTATGACTGTTCATCCTTTCACTATTCACCTAGACATATATTACTATAGATTGTAGCAGTGTAATGATGAAATTGTCATTACCAAATAAACTTGCTAAGCATGCAATTGGGGGTAGGATTGTCTTTTTCATTAGATATATTTGGCATTGAAAGAATTATTGAGGACAAAATGGTCCGTCCTAGTTTTTTGAGCTACAGTACAAATATTGATTTGCCCTTCAGATATCAAATTTTAACATTTTAGTTTGGGGTTTCTTTTAATTTTTTTTTAAAATAAACAGTAAAGATACAACCATGCCCCCGAGAAGGGGAAATATGCATGTGTTGAGAGGCTTCTCTATCTTTTTCTTTTATTGAAATAGTTCAAATACAAAGTTACCCTTAATTTTCAACAAAAACAAGGTTGCATGTAAAGGCGTTTTTATCGTTTTCATATGGTTTTATTGTAAATATCATGTGAGATCAAGGGTAATTGGGTATTTATGTATACAAATTATTATTTATATTTAGAAATGATTGAATCATGTTGAGCATGCGTCAGAGGGTGGGCATCAGCATAGTGGCAAGGTGTTTGTACAGAGGCGGCCCACGAAGAACTCCGACTTGGGGTTTTCCCTCTCTCCCCTCTCTCCTTCTAGAAAATTATGTTGCTCATTACAAAAAACCATGGGTCAAATATAATTACCGAACCCATAAAAATGGGTTAAGCATGTTTGCTAGACCTAAATAACATGGGTCTGACATGTTTGTTATTATTACTATTGCTATTACAATAACAATTATTATAAACCATTACTATACTACTACTACTACTATTCTTGTTGTTGTTATTTTTATTAATATAAATATTCTATACTACTACTACTACTACTATTCTTGTTGTTGTTGTTGTTATTTTTATTAATATAAATATTATTATTTTCATTATTACTAATATTATTAATAGAATTATTAATAAATTTGAAAAAAAAAATGTTATTACTATTGAAAAAAACCATAAATTTCACTTGAAGGGTAAAATTAAAAAATATTATTATTATTATTATCATCATCATCATCAGTATTAATATAATTACTATTAAATTTGAAAAAAAAATATTATTACTATTGGAAAAAAAAATTGATTTGAAGGGTAAAATTAAAAAGTATAAGAATTTTGAAAAAAAAAGCAGATGGAAAAAAAAATCAAAAATAGAAGAACTGAATTGAAAAACATAATACACAATTTAGAATTAAAGGGCTAAGTTGTAAACAAATAAAACTTACACAAAAGAGAAAAGGACCGAAATAAAAAATCAAAACAAAAATGATGAATTCCGAAACACCAACCAAAAATAGAAATGGATTTAGGATGACTGAAACTAAAAAGGTAAAAACAAAATAAGAAATTAAAAAAATGAGGACTGAAATGAAAAATAAAACATATAAGAAATTATAATTGAAAGATAAAATTGAAAAAAAAAACAAAACTTCTATAAAATAAATAATGATGAAATAAAAAATGAGTTTGGCATGTTTACGAGACCCATAGAACATGGATATAGCATGTTCATCAGACCCAAAACGCCTAAACCTGACTGTTAGCCAAGTCCAAAGCAACATGAGTTTGGCATGCTTGCCAAACCTAAATAAACATGGGGCAGATATGTGTGCCAGATCCAAGGCACTTGGACTTGGCTTGCACCAAGTCAAGAATCTGTGGATATGGCAGTCAGCAAAGTTTAAAATAAAGTGGGTCAGACCTAAATAAACATGGGGCAGACATGTGTGCCAGATCCAAGGCACCTGGACTTGGCTTGCACCAAGTCAAGAGTCTGTGGATATGGCAGTCAGCAAAGTTTAAAATTAAGTGGGTCTGATATGTTTCTCTGATCCAGGTAAACATGGGTTAGGCATGTTTGTTGCTACTAATTTTATAAATATTATTATTAATATAATTATTAATAAAGTTTTAAAAAATGTTTTACTATTTAAAAAACCATAAATTTGATTTGAATTGAGAAATTAATTATTATTATTATTATTATTATTATTATTATTATTATTATCACAATCACAATTACTATTAAATATTACTATATTATTATTAATAATAATAAATTTGAAAAAATATTATTACTATTAAAAAACCATAAATTTGATGTAAAGGGTAAAATTAAAAACTATAAGAACTTCGAAAAAAAAAAGCCTAGGGAAAAGAAAAGAAAATCAAACGTAGAAGAACTAAATTAAAAAATATAATATACACAAATTAAAATTGAATGGATAAATTGTAAACAAATAAACTCACAAAAAAAAGGACCAAAATAAAAAATCAAAACAAAGACGATGGATTCTGAAACACCAACAAAAAATAATTGAAACTAAAAAAATGAGAACTAAAATGAAAAACAAAACATATAAGAAATTATAATTGAATGACAAAATTAAAAAAGAAAACAAAACTTCTATAAAAAGCATAAAGATGAAATAAGAAATGGGTTTGGCATGTTTGTTAGACCCCAGACGCTTAAACTTGGCGCCAGCCACGTCCAAAGTGCATGGACCTAGCAGTCAGCCACGTCCAAAGCAACGTGGGTCTGGTATGATTATCAAACCCAATTAAACGTGGGTCATCAGGCGTGATTGTCATACCCAAGTAACGCAAGTGATGCAAATTTGTCAAACCCAAGACACTTAGACTTGGTGTCTGTCACATACAAAGTGCATGGACCTAGCGATCAACTATATCCAATGTAACGTGGATCTAACAAGTTTAGCAAACCCAAGTAAACACAAGTCAGGTATGATTTTTAAACCAAAGTAAACTTAGGTCAGGTATGTTTGCTGGACCCAAGTAAACGTTGGTTAGGCTCATTTGTCAAACCCAAGTATAAGTGGGCCAGACATGTTTTAAACCTAAGTAAATATAGGTGTGGCACGTTTGCCAAATCCAAGGCACCTGAATTTGGCCAGCGCCAAGTCCAAAGTGTATGGACATGGTGGTTAGCCAAGTACAAAGTAAAGTGGGTCTGACATGTTTGCCAGACACAATTAAACATGGATCAGACATATTTTCCAGACTCAAGTGCCATGTTTATTAGACCTGCAAACACCTAACTTGTTTCTTTTTATATATATATATATATATATATATATATATATATATATATATATATATATATATAATTATTTTTTTCAATTTTTTAAAAAATAATGCATTATTTGTGTATATGTTTTCAAATAAATTTTGTTTATGTTTAGGCAAGTATTATTCATCTGTGGTTTTTTTTTAATTTCATATAGATTAAATTTATTTTTATATTGAATTTTTATAAGATTCTTCATCTATGTAGCCTTGCATTGTTTTTTATATATAATTATTGTTCAATAAATTTTACATGTGTGTTGGTTTTTATTATAAATTTTGTGTTTTTCTATTACAAATTTATTTTGACAAAGAAATTTATTAAACATAACCAAGTAAATTACTCGTGTTGCAATGCTAAATATCTTAATTTTCATTTTTCACTTGGTTTTCTCAATTTAATTTTTTTTTTGTTGATGAATTTTTTGTTTCATTACTTTACACAATTGTTATTAAGTTGTTTAATTAGATATATGCCTAAGTTTTTTTATTTACATCTAAGAGATTTTTTGCTATATATATGAAGAATTTAGTGGAGGAAACTATTTGGTCAATGTTTGCCTAAAAAAGTTTAAAAGCTTTAGGTGCTCTTAGATTGTTTTTTGTTAGGGAAAAAATTTACGTTCTACGGTGAGTGTTTGAGGTATGTACCCTACTTATTTTATATATTAGATCCAAAAAGTTTAAGTTTTTTACATATTACTTATATGTTGCTTAAAAGCCAAATCATATATATTTTAATGCTGTCAGTTCTTGATTGCATGCGTATAAAGCGTTTTTTTTTAAATTAACGTGCAGTTTCAAAAGTATCCCATAACAACGTGTTGGCAACCTATACAGTAAAAACTCAATTTTACCAAAAAGAAAGGTACTAGTATTCTCTAACAAATCAAATTATAAGACCTAAATTACCCATATTAAAAGTGTAAAGGTGTTTTTATAAGAATCAAAACCATAGGGCCTCTAGGTCATGGAACCTGAGGAGCCAATTGCATTGTTTTTTTTATTTTTAACCATTAGTTAAAAGGTGACCATTCCCAGCTATGTTTTGTGGGAGAAACCTATTTTTTTATGTAAATCTTTGAGCAACTAACACAGAGGGGACACCTAATGCTATGCTAATCATTATCAAATCAAATAAAAATCTTCAGTAAGTAACTAGTGCTGTAGTAAACTATAGCATACTCAAAAGAAGATCATACATGCAATGCGACAACGTTACAGGTGCGGATTCCCTCCTCCAGAGATTTAGAGGGTTCCACCATTGTAGACTAGTTCATTATGTTATTATGCATAGCGACTGATATTTTACAATCTGAACTCCAGAGGTGGATATTATTATTCTATTAAGTCTTTAATATTGGATGCCATCACTCTCCGACAACCTCTCGTACTCATGCATGTCTCATATTCTTCCTTCCACAGACCCATCGACGGTTCCTACCAAGTAAGATCTGGACAACCTCCTTCATGTTAGGCCTTTCAGAAGGCAACATGCTCGTACAGAACACCCCTAGTTTGAAAACATCTCTCATCTCATCCTCGTAACAAGGCTCCTTTATCTCCTCATCTAACACATCGACTATAGGTTTTCCTTCTTGCATGTGACGCCTTGCCCATTCGGCAAGGCACGTATCCTCGTCACCATAATTAGCTGCTTTCCCTGTCGTTAGTTCAAGAAGGACAACTCCAAAGCTATAAACATCAATCTTCTCATTCACTCTAACTGTTCGAGCATACTCTGCAGTTCAAGTTATAAAATATAACGAACTTAGATGAAACTCTTTGGTAGTGAAAAAGGAGGGAAAGGAAACAAATGCACAAAAATGGTTACGTTTTCTCTTATTACCTGGAGCTATGTAACCCAAAGAACCAGCCACAGCAGACACAGTTGCAAGTTCTCCCTGCTTAACAAGCATCCTTGCTAAACCAAAATCAGCGATTTTTGCGTTGAACTCAGAATCCAACAGTATATTGCTTGACTTGACATCTCGGTGTACTATGGGAGGAGAGCAGTCATGGTGCATGTAGCACAGACCCTGGGCAGCTCCCACTGCAATCTGCAGCCTCTTGGACCAGTCCAAAGCAACATGATTCACTGAAGCTGATGCACTTTTTGCCTCTCTCTCTGAATGCAGCCATTGATCAAGACTACGCTTCTCCATATACTCGTAAACAAGAAGTTTCGAGTTATCATTGCAAATACAACAAAGCAACTTCACTATATTCAAATGCCTTATGGTACCCAGTATCTCAATTTCGGCAAGGAACTCCTTCTCAAGTTTCTGGTCTGAATTTCTGTTATTCGAGATTCTTTTCACAGCTACATCACCAAATCCATTTGCAACAACACGATATACTTTTCCTGATCCACCACTTCCTATCAGGTTGCTTTCTTTAAATCCTGAAACTATGTTTGATTCAGTAAAATTCAACTTATGGAAGTTGATGAATTTCCATTCTGAATCCAATCTATGGTTTCTCTTCCAGTGAACTCTGATCGTGATGAATGCAAATAACAACGCTAACAGAAAGGCTGCAAACAAAGTACTTAATATCAAGGCTAGGAATTGGGTTGAAGTTTTGCTTGATTTTTGAGGTCTGGAATTGCAAACCTTAAGGTATAGGGATGACCTTCTTGTACAAAGACCAGGATTGTTCAAGAAACTAGTGGCATAAGCAACATTTTCAAACTCAGTGGGGATTTTCCCCATGAGATTATTGGAAGAGAGATTGAGAAAAACAAGCCTCAGAGAACCAAGTTGTGGTGGAATTATACCAGAAAATTGATTATCTGATAAGTCCAGTTTGACCAGGTCAGGTAGGAAACCAAACTTTTCAGGAATATGTCCAGAAAGTTGATTTTGACTGAGGTTTAGAGTAGTTAAAGATTTCAATGAGATGATGTCAGATGGAAGTGCTCCGGTAAGCTGGTTCTTATCAAGTAAAAGAACCGTCATATTAGGAAGAGCAGTTAATTCAAGAGGGATGGTGCCAGTAAATTGGTTATTGCTCGCATTGAAGACCTCCAGATTCCTCCAAGAATTTCCTTCAATGGAAATACTACCAGAGAACTTGTTGTTACTTATCTCGAGCCGTGAAAGACTAGTTGACACTTCATTAGGAAGCTCTCCAGTGAACAAATTATCACTTATCTTCAGTTGTTGCAAATTTAAAGCTGTCCATAAACCAACAGGAATATAGCCAAAAAATGCGTTATTTGAAATACTTACTGCTAGCAAACTACTGCAATTCTCAAGTGATTTTGGCAACTCTCCACCGAGCTTATTATCAAAAGCTACCACGCCTCTTAAGCTCCCTCCATGACATAAATATTCAGGCAGGTTCCCAGTAAGCCTATTGGAACAAACCTCGAAGCGTTCAAGGGCTGAGTATCGCCCAAGATCTGGAGGGATTGACCCTGATAAATTGTTCCTAAACAACTTAAAATCTTTCAATGCCGGAAGACGACCAATGCCTTCTGGGATCTCACCAGATAACTGATTGTAGAACAAACTCAAACATGATAATTTGTCGAGCTTCCCAAAATCAACAGGTATTGTACCAGTCAGATTGTTCTCCGAAAGATCGACGGAAGTCAAATTCAAAGCTTCAACAGCCCGAGGAATTTCCCCAGATAATTTGTTCTTGTAAAGCCATAGCACTCTCAAATTCATCAACATGAACAAACTGCCAGGAATACTCCCAGTTAGTTTATTAGAGGATAAATCCAAGTGCTCCAATGCCACCATTTCTCCAATCACTTGTGGAATCTCGCCAATCAAATTCGCTCCGGAAATCCACAACATCTTCAGTTTCTTCAGCTGGGTGAAACTGGAATGCAACCTTGATGGAGAAAAGCCATTGTGAGCCATATATAACTCTTCAAGTTTGGACAAGTTTCCGATTTCTGGAGGGAAAGTACCATCGAACAGATTATCATGAAGATAAAGAGTTCTTAGCTCTGGTATCCGCCCAATGGCAGCTGGAATGCTGCCAGTGAAGTTATTAACACAGAGGTTGAGGTACGAGAGGCGAGCCAAACAGTCAATATCATCAGGAATTGTGCCAACAATGTAGTTCTGAGAGAGGTCTAAGATCTCCAACTTGGACAAGTTATGTACAGCCACAGGGAACTTTCCAATAATATTGTTATTAGAAAAGTTGAGAAATGTGAGGTTCTTAAGGTCTGAAAGAAAGGGTGGGATAGTTCCAGAGATGTTCTTGTTATCAAGGATGAGTTGAGTGATGTAGTTATCAGTGCAGACTACTCCAGGCCAAGTGCAATGAGAGGAGTTTGATGGGGTCCATTGCTCAAGAGACAACGGATTTTGCCAGTGTTGTTTCAGTCTTAGTAGAACGGCTTGATCATGAAATTGGGAGTTTGCATGAAGGAAAAGGAAGAGGGTGAGGAAGTGAATTAAGAGGACAATGGGGGTTATTTCCGACATTTCGGAGGGTTTGAGTTTGTTGTTCTGGTTTGAACTCTGTTATGATGCTCAGATTTCGGGCATCTAGATTTACTTCCTTCAGTCTTCCTTCCTATTACCAGTCAACAACCACAGAATTGATTCTTCAATCAGGAATTTTAAAACAAAGCATTCAATGATTGCTCATTCACCATTGGGAAAAGTATAGTCTAGTCTCCACTTTGGTCCGCGGGAGCTTAGAACCACACAATAATATCGATCGTATCTCTGCCCGTCAATTAGAATCAGAAGGAAAAATAATTGACCCTGGATGAAGCAACGAAAACGTATCTCTGCCCATCAAGTTTCAAGTTTCAGCAAACACTACTAAAAGAACCAACGCATGCAGCAAAAAATATTAATTAAGTGGATCCAATATAACTCTATTAGTAATAACGACATTGTTATCAATATCTTCAACAATCTTTATGAGCCTTCCTTTTGACAAGGAACGGAGTCCAGCAAAGGAAAAACTCATGGCAAGATGGAGTGCATGGAACCATCTTCACCCACCACTTCTAGGTTAAGGATCAAATTGGTAGCTACATCTACTACCCAAAATTTTTAACACATGAATTTACCTAATTCAAATTAAAATGAGAGAATTAAGAGAAACCCAAAGAAATATCCCATATGAGTCATAAAAATATCATCTTCCCATCCTTAAAAACTTGAAAAATTAAGTGGGCAAACAATTACGCAGAAAACAAGAGATGAGGACATGTGAGTTGTTGAGTAGCAGCAGCCATCTTAAAAAAGGTGAGACTTATCCCATGACCTCCTACTTTAAACAACTTTTTTCTTTCTTTCTTGCTTCCTTTTCAAATTTCTCAGTTCAAGTTTCTTAAGGTTTTATAACAGGGAAGTCTCTTGGACTGCAATCAAATTATGCCCAGTAGAAAGTACATATATGAGGAAGAAAGAGAGAGGGGTGGGGGGCAACAGACAGGGGAAGGAGGGGAAGGGAGGCGACTTCCATATTGATTTAGGATTAGGTGTTTATTTTGGTTAAACCAGCTCGCTAAATTTCAGCTTTTTAAAATTAAAACTAGCCTGAATTGAATAGTTTTCTTGTTTTTAAATCATTTTTTTTCTTGGTTTAATTTTTTTGGTTAATCTTTTTTTCTTTTCTTGGTTGGTCGGGTTAAACACCTCTAATAATTATACTAGAAAAAAAAAAGATAGAGAGAAAGATCTCTTTATAATATGTCAATGTCTTTTTTTATAGTTTAAAAGACCTTTTGGTACTTAAATTAGCATTAATGATGAAGGAAAAGAGCATTAGAAGGCTTTTTGATACTCAAATTAGCATTCATGTGTTGGAAACTAAAGTTTGGCCATATTTTGGTTTATTTCTCCTATATTTTTTTCTATCATAATAATAAAAATTTAGTAAGGCTAATAATTGATATCTTATTAGCAAAGGTGTTAGGGCACATGCATGCATGCTAAAAAGAATACATGTGTGTATATCAAAATAAATACATGTATGGGTCAAGGAATACATATAATAAGGCACAATGATAATAGAATGTCTCCAATATTTTAAGTGTTCATGTTCATATTTTACATGCCATATAATTTAAACAATATCATGGCCAACAAGGGTGAAACCATATAGGCATGACAACGATAAAACATAAAATAGAATAAACAAAAAATACCTTATCTTATGCACTAGAAAGTGATGGTTATGGCCAATCAAGTCGGATTTTTCTCAAATATATATTTATGCATGATGTGTGGAGAAGGATATATGTTAATATGGTTCGCTGAGAGGCTAAAAATATCATTCTCATTAATGATCGATGTGACTAACAATGCTCAATAATTTAGGCATTTATATTTATTATACTTGATATTGATCCTTTTTGAATGATTCAAAAATGGTGGTAATGCCATATTAAACTCAAACAAAGAAAGTTAGTGGTATTAGGAATTGCCTCAATGAGATCATTTTTATGGTTAATACACTGTGAGATTAAAGAATATAATGTATAATGTATAAAAATAGAAAATAAAAGACAAAAATGGATAGAGAGAAAGCTCTCTCTAAAATGTGTCACTGCCTCCTTTTTAATTATAGGTTTAGGAGATCCTTCGACACTTAAGTAATCACTAATGATGGTAAAGGGAAAGCGTGTTAAGAGGATATGTTATGCATGTTTATAGAGAGAAACTTGATTAGGAAGAAGATATAGTTTTTAACATCATTAAAACCTTGAAACCAGGGGCGGAGTAAGAAAAAATAATTAAAGGGGGCCAAATTAAACAGTAAAATTTCTTGGATAATCTTGCATGTTTATTAACAGTAAAACAGGATGACAATGTAAGTGTCACTTCCAATTTTTGACTATTCAAGGATAAAGACTCAGAGAGTCACGGAAGGTCACTATTTCATCCTTCATTTGAAAGGGTTTTCTTACCTGGAGCTTTTTTGGTCTTCATCTACAAAAATATGGTGAAAAAACATATGCCCCACCCTAAAAACATTAGCACGTGTTGTTGAAATTTTGTTGTCTAAATAGGGTTGCTGTCTAAATGAACAATAAATAAAGATGGCAATAGATCTACATTATTTATTATCAATTATTTAAGAAATTTTTATATTCATTATTTTGAGTATTATTTATTATTCAATATAAAATAAAAGCATGATCAAATTTGGGTTAAAGCTATCGTCCTTAACAACCCTCGATCAAATTCAGATTAAGTTATCTCTTCCTAAGCTCTTACAAACACCGATCAATTGTTTTTGGTCGTAATCTATAAAAGCTCTATATAACAGGAATGTCCTTCCCCACACCCATGCCAACCCCTTACATCTCTGCATATTTTAATGATAATAATAATAATAACAACAATTGCGAAAAGGTCGAATGTGGCAGTCAATTTTTGAATGACAGCCTTTGGAACACCATACATCGAGGAAGACTTTGACCACTTTATAACAGTGCAGCTCGTGTAAAATCAATCTACCAATGAGAGAATTAAAGCCATGACACAATTTTTAACTGGAAGAGGAAAGTAAGAGGAAGAATCTGAGCTAAGAAATGCTGATTTATGTAGGTAAAGTCATCTCTTACGGCCATTTCGAAAGTAAATTTCATCTGGCATGCACCAAGGATTGAAGAGAAATAGAAGGTTTTCCAAAAATAGGCAGTATCATCTTTTCACAATCTTTTATATCTGGACAAGCTACAATATGTAACCTTGAGGAGATGAAAGTAGAAGGGAAAAACGAAAACACCAGGGAAAAACCATTTCCTTCCTACAGTCTTCCTTCCTATTACCAGTCAACTAGCTATCCATATCCCTTTTGTCTCAACAACCATAGAATTGAATTCTAAAACAAAGCGTTCAATGATTGCTCATTCACCATATATCTCCATTGGGAAAAGTATAGTCTAGTCTCCGCTTTGGTCCGCGGAAGCTCAGAACCATACAATAATATCGATGTCGCTTTAATATTTAAAAAAACAGGAGTTCAGATCAATTATAATCAGATATGACGGGCACTACAATTTTCCACAGCCATAGTTCTACAAGCATTGTAGTCAAGTGATAGCTCATTCTGAATGGATGATCACCATAAGTTCAACCCACATGAGGGGACATCCCTCTGCACACTCCAAAAATTTGGCCCGATGAAGACAATCGTCACCATGCATGATGCATGGCAGGTTTTATGGGGACGAAGGAACTCTGCTATCAAACAACGTAACAATCAACTAAACGTAAACCAAACGGTAAAACTATCAACATGAACCAGGGAGAGACTACAAGGGATGAGCTGCAGTACCCTTCCCGCAGGCAGCTTCCTGGAGGCAGGATGAAGCTGAGTCCCTGAAGCAAAAATTCCAGATTATACATCACCTGAGTTATATGACCATCGTACTATTTTTTAATGCAGTAAGATCTGCATAACCTTCTTTGACAATCACATTATAATAAACATATTTAGTGCGCAAAATCATGAGATACAGATTATATAATCAATGCCAGCCCACTAAATAGATTGTTAGCAGCCCTTGTGACATACCGGCTAAAATTGTACAAGATACCGTTTAACATAACAAAAGGCATCATCCATTCACGAGTTTTACCCTGCAGTGTTAGATGTGAAATATTTTAGAAAGTGAGGGCAGTGGGACACAACACAAGAAGACAATGTAGACAGACACGGTTGACTTGACTTGACTTTACCTGAGGTCCTGAACCACAGGTTCTTTCCCACTTGGTTGTTAGATAATTTCTGTATTTTCCGCACTCAAAAGGAGAAAGCGAACCGAGCTGGAATTTTATGTCAGATAAAAAAAAAAATCCTGGAAGTCCGCTACAAATAACAAAGACCAACTGGCCAGGGCCAGAATCCATAAAATTGCAGAACCGAGGATTTTGTCCAACTAATAGTTAGAGACAGTCCAATCTCAAGATCCATAAAAAGGCAGAATCAGGGATTTGATCCATGAACACAGTGACTTTCATCGATGATCCGCTAAATTGATTTGGATCACCATAGCAAGGTTCCAGTTCTAGGATAGAAGTGAAGGATCAAATTGTGAGTTCCTAATTGGTGGAAATCAAGCCTCTTTAGCAACTTCAAATAACCAGGCCTTCAGAAAGCTGATTAACAAGAAAGCGCACAGAAAAAATAAATTATGAGCAATATGAAACGCGTAGCATTCAACCAACAGAAAAAACCCATAAGAACTGGTGTAGTTTCAGTTTATGACTTGTCTACCATAAAGACAAGGTCAATTTTATAGTTGAGGCATTCTTTGGTCACCACCGAGCAAAACATGACACCCTGTTAGCATTATACCTAGGACATTATCCAGAAAAGTGCCGCTTTTAACATGTTTTCTCCCATGAGGACTTGAGAGAGGCTCTGAGCCGTCCTCTCTTCTCATTTCCACTAGACATTTTGTCGTTGTTCTTACAGAGGGTGAAGTGCGACGAAATTTTGAGTCAACCCAACAGTCTCGGCAAACTGACTTGAGACTCCGAAGCGGATTCTCTGAATGATTTTGTCCAACGTGCAACCGTGCTAATTCATCTGGAAGTAAATCCTTGCATGCTATTCCCATGCTTTAAGACCCTTACGACACCTTTATCAATTACTGCCAAACAAGCAAATTAATGACCAGATTTCTTTCAAATATCACTAGCTAATTCGGTATAAATAACTTCACCAGTGCCACCATCGTGAGTTCTTTAGACAGTAGTACCCTAGTATTCATTCCTTCCCATTATCTACATCTCCATGCTTTCTAAACTCCAACTGCTTTCTTTCTATCGTTCCTTAACACCAAGCATCATAGGGTCCCAATCATTCCTTAATACTAACTCAAGCATCATTGGCTGGGACCCGACTATTTTCCTCTCTGTGAGAGATGGCATTCCTACTCGGCTAGGAGACCCGAGAGTGAGAGTGGACTCTTCAAGAAGAAAAGAGAATAACCACTTAGCGTGCTTTGAATGCGGCTGAGAAACCAACTTTGAACAGCAGGTTATTAGATGACTAGAGAGTATACTGCAACATTTATGCACGAGAAAAGATCATCATTTTCTTCGAAGACCTATGAATTATTCAAAATCGATCTAGAAGCAGCACTGTTTGATGTAGTAGGAAACCAGTGAACACATACAGTTGCTGCATGATGTTTGAGACAACCTTTTTTTCTTTCCAGAAAAAATCATGTTTCATGCAAATGATGTCTGAGACGAAAATTTGTAACACAGGCTACTTCAAATATTTCTGCGTCCAAAACTGTGAGGCAGAGTCATTGAGAAAAAACATAGAATTATCCTAGAAATCTCTCCTATTAAACATCTTTTCCAATAAGATGATTGAAATTTAACAAGTCCATATTCGTTATGATATCCAATGACTACACGCAACAAGCGAAAATCAAGCAGGTTCTTTCATAAGCTTGCTATCGTGAATAATAAGAGAAATTCCAGAGAAATCTTATTAGATAAGATTTATGTCACATCATGGAATTATGGCACCTCAACCATCAACTCACAAGACAAAAGCTTGATCCGTCAAGATAACAGCTTGTTAAGGGCATGATAAAACATAGCAAAATTCTAAGCAAAACCTGCCATTTCACCAAGCCGAGTTTCCTAGTTTCTAAAAGCAGGGGAGTACAGAACCCGAAAAGCACATTTCTACAAACATTATATGCCAACCAGTATAACAGTATAGCAGAGTTTCAAAAGAACACATTGTAAAACATCATAACCTCAACATCATAATCCAAACACTCATAACAAAGACTGTAGTAGTTACAATTATTCCTCACACCTCAATAATGTTACCGGTCTAATTCGCAGCCGAATTGGAAGAAGCCAAATTCTCAAGAGAAACATTATTAAGCCTCTCCAGAGCCAAAATAAGAGCTTGAGTGCCTAAATTCCCTTCACCATGAGCCTTAAGAGACAAATAAAGCTGCTGGGCCAGAGCTAATCCTGGCAAAGCAAGTCCCATATTTTGACACTCCTTCAAACAAATCCCTAAATCTTTCACAAAATGATTGACAAAAAATCCAGCTTCGAAATCCCTCTTCAAAATTCTACTCCCATATAAATCAAGTGACTTTGACCCTGCTGCCCCGGTTGAGATTGCATTTAAATAAGATTCAACATTTAATCCAGCTTTATGGGCATAAATAATTCCCTCTACTAATCCAACCATTGTTGATGCTATCGTTATTTGATTTGCCAATTTTGCGAACTGACCTTTCCCGGTGGCACCCATGTAATTAACCCTCCCCATGAGGGCAAATAGGGGACTTAGCCTGTCGATGACTGTTTTATCTCCTCCTGCGAAAATTGCGAGGCTACCGTTCTTGGCGCCCCGGTCGCCTCCGGATACGGGGGCGTCAACGGAGTGGCAGTCCTTTATAGTGGCGGCTGCTGAAATCTCCGCGGCGAGGGAGGGTTCAGATGTGGTCATGTCGACGAGGACGCCGCCAGGGCGGAGTCCTGGAAGGGCGCCGGAAGTGGAATCAAGGAGGACGCTGCGGACGTCGGAGGGAAAGCCGACGATGGAGAAGACGACGTCGGATTGGGAAGCGACAGCGAGAGGTGATTGAGCCAGGCGAGCTCCCATGTCGATTAAGGGTTGGGCCTTTGAAAGGGTCCGGTTGAAGACGGTGACTTTGTAACCAGCTTTTATAAGATGGCCGCACATGGAGCGGCCCATTACACCAGTTCCGATCCAACCCACGCGCGTGTTTGATGGGCTTATGTGCTCGACGTTGGTGGTGGCGGAGGCTGCCATGGTGCGGTGGAGTAGTGGGAGAGGGGAGAGGGGAAGTTTGTGAGAGTTACGGGGAAGAGCGTGTGGAAGAAGTAAGAGTGACAGTCGCATCGCATGTCCTCGAATATCAAAATGTCTATAATATCTGGTGATGATAGTAGCTTTTGGTCTGTCCATGATCTGTAAATCTGTGTGGTTTTGGTGGCTTTTTGGACAGGACAGGACAGGACAGGACAGTTAAATGAGGCCGGCTTAGTGTTTTTTTTTGTCTTTGGCTATATACATCAGAGAAATTTTCGGACTGGATTTGGTTCTGAGTATTTTTAAAAACATATATATATTAAAATAATTTTTTTGTTTTTAATTATTATTTTTAATATTAACATATTAAAATAATTTAAAATTTTAAAAAATAAAAAATTTTAAAAATACTTTTTAAATACAAAAAAAAACTCTTAATTAAATACATAAAATATTTACATGTTTTATTGTATTTGTTTCTTCTTAGAAAAATAAATCAAAGCAAAGTATTTTCCATCAATTAAATCATTATATGAAATCTGAGGAAATTTTACAAAGATTAAAAAGTGTAAAATATCTTTCAAAATGTTTACAACATGAATAAAATTAAAAAAAATCTCGTTTTTAAAAAAAATAGAGAGGTAAATATAAACAAAACTCTTTTAGAAAAATGATGTTAATATATATATGCTTTATAGCTAATTAATTGGTTATATATGATATTGATTTTATTTATGTAAATATATTTAATCTTAATAAAGATTTTATTTATTTTTAATATTTATAAAATATTTAATTAATTAATTTAATATTTAATTAATAAATCTAAAGTGAAAATAGAGTTATTAAGATAAAAATGCTTTATAAAAAAATTATAAAGTTGTTATAAAATATTTTATGCATTAACACAAATGAGAGTTGTTGAAACTGATACATATTATGAATTAAAAAATTTATTAATATTTTATGAATTAATATTTTATGATTAAAAATTTTTCAATACAAACTTATAATTATAAAATTTATGTTATGTAAAAGCATTGTTCTAAATATTCTTGATCAATTATCTATTAAAATCAAATATGAATAAGAATTATTGAGACTAATATATATTATGTTTTTTTTATATAAACAAACAATTATTTTTATAAGTTAAGGTATGAAAAATATGTAGAATTAAATATAAATGCATATTATAAGACATATAAATTAAATATACCCATAAAAAAAAAAAAAACTGTATGAAAAAATCATATGTGTTATGAAAGACAGTAAAATAGACACAAAACACAAGCACGGCGGCAGCAGCATGAGTAGACTCGAGTTCAGAATGATGCGCAAGAAAACAGATTGCAGTGGAGGATATAAGAATCGCATCACTGAATAAATAGCAATGAACCAGTGAGGGTTTCAAAATCAACTTCAACATTCGAGTATAAAATACTAGACTATACATTCATGGAATAAACACAAATAAAACAAATGCTCAAATTTACCAGCATAGCACAACTGCTATCTTAAAATGGTCATTAAGAGCACAATTTTGGGAGAAAAGCCTGTACCAACGGTGCATATTTATGGCTTCATATAGCCTGAATTTGTCTTGCAGCGTCGAAGAAAAACAAGGGCATCGATTGCATCATCATTCAACAAACAAATATCAGTCAAAAAGAATTTCATGACACATGCAGAAGTAGACCAACATAGAGAGGAGCAATCATACCAAACTTATACCCAGTAACCAAGTAGCTATAATACAAACAATAAAATGACATTAACGCAAATGAATTATGTTAAGAGGGTTATGAATCCTATTTCTTTTGGTATACTAACAATTGCAAACCCATCAAAAGGAAACGCAGTCAACAACACATCCCTTTTCCTCCACCTAAAATTAACACAAATGAGGCAGCAACAATGAATCAGGTAACAGGTAATGTCAAGTATAAAGTAATCTTTACAGGAGTATGAATAGGAGCTGCCCAATTTTCCGACTGCTGTGGTCAATAAATTAGCACAACTAGCTAGCTAAAGTTAACGCCGTTCATTCTCAACATATTGTATCTCCAGCTATATTTGGTGGCTCAAACAACTCGTCTTCCCCTCACCCTTTTCTCCATCTTGCTTTTCCTAATGCAAGCAATTTCAATGAGCACACAAAAAAATAAACATGTTCATTTACTGCTGTTGGTTAATCGCTAGTTTTCCATGATTGCAGAGGAAGAGACTCGAAAGATGAGCAACAATACTAGTTTATATTCAATGTGGCCAAGAACAAATGCATAGATAAGAAACCCAACAAACAAATACATTTACAAGGAAAAGGCACAAAAAAATCATGAACTCGTAAAGGGTGATTGAAGCCGTGAACTAAAAAAAAGAAAGCAAATTCCAATCCACATATCCCTACTTGTCAAAGAAGCAGATCCTTAAGATCCACTGCAAAGGCACGAGATGAAGCTACAAAAGTAGGCACTACTAATTGAAGTAAACATAAGAACATCAAATTCAAACAGACAGCACAAAATCTTTCAGTAGCCAATAACATTAAAAGATAAAGGCACAGCCAAATACAGACTGTTATTGTAAAACCAAATTTCAACAAGCCGGAGCTTAGCCTCATGACATTGAGATACTATTTCCCATAGTTAAACCATTAACATTGAGAATAATCACCCAGCAGAAAACTGTTAATCTCAGCAACAAAAACTTTAAAAATAATACAAAATTGGCAGTGAATTATTATACATTGATGCTACTCTGTTTCATAATCCAAACAGAGAAATTAGATTTAAAGAGGACAACAATCCAGTACAGCAAGTTTGGACCTTCGCAAGTTCCAAAATCTTTACCTCCTAATAACAAGTTGATAGAACCCTAAACAAGCTCATCCTTTTCATTTTTTGTTACTTGTATTCAAAATTTGGTACTGGTGGAGCATCAAAACTCTCTAAAATCTCAGTCTTGCTTCCACTACTACTCGCCTCTGATTCCTTCTTCTTCCCTCCTCCAAACCACCCACCGAACCACGAACCCGACTCCGAACCACTCACAGATGCACCCTCTTGGGTCTGGGCGTGGGGCTGGCCCATAGGAAAACCAGGCCCACCGGCCATAGCAGGAACAGGATCTTCAATAATAACAGGCATATCCTGTTGAGCACTCATTACCTTATTCAGCATAATCCCAGCTCCTTCAATCAAAGCCAGTAACACGCCACCAAACATAGCCGAGCGAGCCGACGCGCCAAGTCCTTGCCGCATGGATAGGAAGCCACCGGTGGAAGCGCCAGCTATGATTGAGTTCCATGGATCTTCCTTCTGCCGGAGGTAAACCATTGAGCAGTCAAAGGCGGAGAAGAGGCCTCCCCAGACGGCAAAGCTACCACCAACACGCGGAGCGTTCATGCGAACGGCCTGAGTTCCGCCGATAAGCCTTGTACCGGTTGGAGAGCTGTGGACGCCTTTGATGAAGTGGAAAACGGAGCCGCCGACGGCTCCCATGCCGAAAGCGCCGCCAATATCATCGAGAATACGATCAGGACACGGCTCTCGAGAAGTTTCAGGTGTTCCCATATCAGCGATTTGATTATTAGAGAGGAGGCTTTCTAGGTTTGTTCGAGTGAGAAGAAAAGAGAAAGCGGTGGATCTTTTTATTATTTAGCTTGAAGGAGGGTTGGAAAAGGATTGATTTTACGAGAGTGTCCTTGAAACCGGGATATTTCCTCTTGTATTTCGGTCTGTTTTGTCGGCCGCTTTTATGTTGCCCACTTTCGATTTAAAACATTTTTCAAAAATAAATATTATGAATCCAAACTAATGATTTCAATTTTGTAAGAGATTTCAAATATAATTTAAAATTTTTATTTTTATAATTTAGAATGATATACTTGATTGATTTAATATCTATAATATCATTGAATCAAAATTATTATAAAAAAATTAACTTTAATTTTGTAGGGATAAAATTAGCATATACTTTGTTTATTATTATTATTATTATTATTATTATTATTATAAATGATAGTTATTTTTTAAAAAATAACTATTTCATGAAAAGATATGAAAATGCAATTGAAGATTTTAAATCAAATTATTTAAGAGGTGTTTGAAAGTATGGTAGCGCTTATTTTTCAAAATATTTTTTACTCAAAAATACATTAAAATAAAGTTTTTTTTATTTTTAAAAACTTATTTTTGATAGCAGCATGTTAAAAATATCTGAAAACACTAAAAATATATTAATTTGAAGTAAAAAAATAAAAAAATAATTTTTTTTCAAAAACATTTTTAAAACGGAAAAACAAACGAGATTATTGAATTTGTTCCAAACATCTATTAATTTAACTTTATACTCCAAGATGAATACATAAACACTCATATCACAAGATATAGAGTTGTAAAAGCATAACCTGCATATTTAAAAGTTTATCTAATTTTTATTTACACTAGAAATGAATATTCATTTATCGGCTAAATAAAAAACTATAGTTTTAAGACTACAAAAAGAAGGAAAAAAAAAGCTAAAATTAACTAAGAATCAAGTCTAAAAAAAGTTTGAATCAACTAAAAAAGTAAAGAAACAATTGATCAAGTCATGATTGATTAAAAGAGTTAGAAGTTATGATCAGTTAAAAATAGACAATTAGTTATAAAGATAAGAGTTTGCATGAGTGACTAATTGATCGCGTCCTATTTAGAATAAAAATCCTTAAAAGATTAAACTAAAAAATATAACAATTTAGTTATAATTCATATGACTTCCAAAAAGTATACGTGTATTCAAATTGTATTAGAACTCATGATGTAAAGTTTTTATTTATTATAAATAGTTTTTACAAAGACAAAAATAATAATTCACATAGAATTTAAATTATATAACATTATAAATATGTCATTCAATTATTGAAAATCAACATGATATACATAATTTCTTTCTATAATTTATCCTTTATTTACAGTTTTTTTTTCTTACTTTTATTTATAGATTTTTCTTCTACTTCTCTATTGCTTTCTTAAATTTTATCTAAATTAGTTTACTTTAAATTCTCTTTTTTTTTGTAATCTATTAGTCATGATATACATTTTTGAAATTGTTTTAAAATAGAATTTAATGGCTGTGAATATTAGAGTTTTTTTTATTTGTTTATGATTTCTTTGAATTTCAATAGTTGTGTTGTTTTGTAATCTTATTATTTTTTTAACATCTTCAAAATAATTTCTTACAAGAATAATTTTTAGAGAACTTTAATGGCTTAGAATTTTTTAATTTTTTTATTTGAGCATTTTGAGTTTTTAATTCCTTAAATATATTCAAAAGTTTAAATTTAAAAAAAAAATTAGTTTTTTTAATCTCTGGAATGTTTGTAAGAATTTTAATGACCAAGAATTATAAGAATTTTTTTATTTAAATATTTGAAACTTAAAACTATTATTATAAGGCTATTACTTAAACAATCTAGCTCAATCTATTACGCAAATAGTTTCTATGAAACTTATATTATATTTATTTAGTATGCAATATTTATAAAATAGTAAAATACAGTGGATAACTTTTGATTCATCAATCAAAATAATAAAGAAATCTGAATATGTAAATAATAAAATACTTGATAGTAATTAGTTCTATCACATAAAATTATTTAATGAACAACATCAATTAAGTCATTTAGGCTCAGACGAGGGGGAAATAACATATAAAGGACCATGTTAAGGGCTTGTTTGAGATTGTTGTAATGGTCGCGGTTCAAAGTGTTTTTTCGTTTAAAAAAACATCAAGATAATATTTTTTTTATTTTTAAAAATTATTTTTGATATCAGCATATTATAACAATCTAGAAATACTAAAAAAAAACATTAATTTTAAATAAAAAATTAATTTTTTTTAAGACACAGGTTGGATTACGTTTTCAAAGGAGCTCAAATCTTAAATAACACATGAGCAGAACTCCCAACATCAAGTTCATCTTAGCTAATTTTTTTTTTAGTCATAATTGAATGATGTGACATATAACTTTGGATATCATAATAAACCCGAGCATTGCAAATCTTGAAAAAAAATATTTAAAATTAAATTTTTTAAAATATTTTTGGATTGTTTTGATATTTTATATTAAAAATAATTAAAAAAATATTACCTATATTATTAATATTTGTTAAAACTTTAATATTGTTGACAAACCAGCATAATTGCCAACAATTATTTATAAGTAATAAGAAAGTGAAGTAGCATATTAAATTACATATTTCAATCAAATTCTTAAACAATCAATTTCAATTCCCTTTCACTTTTTCCATGTAATATCTATATATCAAACACTTAACAAGAATTTTCAATTAAAATCTTATCTTCTTAATTATATGTTGTTGTTGAACTAGGTTGTTTTTGTATCATCATTTTTTAATTTTATCTAAATAAAAAATTTGTATTATTGATACGCGCGCGCGCGCGCATACACACACACACTCACGAGTAATGGAAGAAGATTAGCAGTATTAGAAGTCCATGTACAATATAACATATGAGGCTAGATTAGTCAGCAAGTTTAGTTTATAATTACAAGAGTGTTCTAAACAAATTAGATGTAAAAGGAAAATCTATTGTCTATGCTTCTTAAAACTATAAGCAAGCATGAATTATTTAGTTTATCACAATATAAATATTCAAATTAAAACTAGAGAGCATAAGAAATATGTGAAATATGTACACACACCATGTCAAACTTGCAAATCAATATAAAACATATAAAAATCTTAGTATGTACATTAAACATATATTCAAATAGCCATAAAAAAATTGAAATAAAATCATAGCATTCATACTAATATATTTGATTAAACAAACCAAAGAAGATTACTTACTTGTTGAAACATTCTAGAATAACTATTTTGTTTTTAAAACTTTATTACTCCTCACTTGGTGCAAATGATTATTTGTAACAAGCTTTTTAAACTTTCAACAACACCATTTTATTTAGATTCACTTCTAAACAAAGTCAACAAATTAAGAAAATATAACTCTATCTCTCAACAAGACCAAACCTAAGCTCTAAACCTAGAAGAAAATGAAGCTTAAAACATAGAAGAAAACACTAAAAAGTGAGGTGGTGAAGAGTATGAGAGAGAAAAAAAGAGTGCAAAAAACTCTTATCGCAGCACCCTTTTATAGTGAGTTTCAAAACCAAAACTTATAAGAATTAATTCTGATTAATATAAGAATAAATTTCATCTATAATTAGCTTTGATTACCCATCATAATACCAAAATTAATCCTAATAGTTTTGGTTTTAAAGAGACGTAAAAATTATCCAAAACTATCTAGGTTCATGAAGAATCAGTTTTACAAAAATAAAACTAAAAAATCTGATCAGGCTTAGTCTATGGGCTGGAGAAAATAATCATTTATAAACTAAACCAAAGCCTAAAATCAAGTTTGCAATAAATAAATTTTTGTAGCCCAACAAATTATTTTACATTTAACCCAAACTTAGTCCCTACCCAAATCCTGAGTATGAGCTAGGTCGTGCATACGCACATGAGTTTTATCTCAAATCTCACTATGTTTAGGTCATCTCCCCTCTAAAAATGTAGGTTGTTTTTTTTTTGTCTAATTTGAAATTTTCACCTTTCCACTATATAAACAACAAGTAAAGCTTGTTTTTTTCCTATATAAGATACAAGTTTTTTAAGACTTTAGGTTTCTCCAAAATATCTCAACCAAGAGTTCTTTGAGATTAATTTTTTATTTATCCATAATTTATTTAAATCATGTTAATATTATATGTTAAAGAGCTCATATTATAGATTAAATTCTATCAAAATTTTAACCCCAAAAGTGAGCGAACCTCACTTTTAGTTTGGTCTCAAATAGATCTATTAACCATGTTTTAAATGAATTTCCAACAATTACCCTCATGAATGAAAATTATCTGATCAGTTTAAAAACGACTTAAAGATTGGTAGAGAAATATTGATTTGCTGGATCACACATCATAATAGGTAACTTTTGGCTTTGAACATTTTTTGATGAAATACAGTCATATTTACTTGGCTAACTAGTAAATATAATGTCTTAAATTATTCAGAATTTTATATAAATCAAAATAATAGTATTCACATAGCTCTCTACATAATAATTTTATTTGGTTTTCACTGTTATGTTCATTTTGTTTCTGAACAACTCTTGGATTTATAAGTACTTTTGAGAATTCAACCTTTTTTAGATATTCTTTTTAAAGAAATGACTATCTTTCTTACTCATATAGGTGATCTTTCATTAAGAGTATTATGTTATACTCCATTTGGTATACTAGGATATGAAAATAATTAAGATCACAATTCACCATTTATCATGTTACAGTTAGCAACACTTTCATCATAGAAATAGGTAGGAAATAATAATTTTCAAGTTATATTAAGAATGTTACGACTTAGTTTTTCATATGAACATAGATGTTGAGATCTCTAGTAAATTAGGTATGGTTATCGACCATTTCATTTTTTTTTCATTTTTAAAGGCTTTATATACACAAACTCTCTCAATAAACTTTTGGTCAACGGATACATAATATTTTTCTTTGACTTTATATAGTCAATAAAAATAATTTCATTTGAAAACAAGTGTTTAATGGTATGTCTTTGATGAATATGTCTAAATTTACTATTATATATACTAGTTTGTGTCTTTTTAATTATAAACCGGCTATCACAATGGATACACTCTCTTAGCACTTATTTTGAATCCTCATGTAAAAAGGATATAGTTTTGATCTTCCTTCTCTTCATCATCTTTAATATCACTGTACATATTAACATCAACATCACCTATAACACCACCCACACCACATCAAAACCAACACCCTTTTCAGCTCCATCATCATCACTACCACCATCAACAAAACCACCCATATTAGCACCAATATCAACACCAACAACAAAACCTCCAACATTAGCACCAACTTGACCACCATCACCATTATCAACATTAGAACCTCTCATATCATAACCCAATTCAACATCAACACCTTATAATCAAAATCAAAATCTTCCATCTTAATTTATAGGATTTTGGGGAACAATGATTAGTTCAAAATAAATTTGGGGTTCTTTTTAGGTATTCAAATAAATAAGAATAAAAGGCTTCGTACTACCAAAACCATGTTGCACATTCACAAATTTGGGTTTCTTTTTTTAAATTACACGAACACTAAACAACCTATAAACAATTAAATAAATAATTTTTAACAGTATCATATCGTATTATCATTGATTTTCAAAGCCTTGATTCGAAAAACAAATACATGTTATATTTTGATTTGATGATGAAACTTGTAAAAGATTTCACCACCTAGAAAAGACAACCACGTTGACTACCACAAAATCATGTAAGAGTTTGTTGGTTAGGAAATAAAGAAAAATGATAAATTGTATCTATTTTGGTTATAATATATATTGGGATATTTTGATCATTTTTTTATATTTGAAATTTTTTTTTTGATATAGGATGCAAATTATATTTTTATACAACATGATAGGCAAGTGTAATTTTAATCATACTACAAGGGATAATTTTCCTTCAAAGTAAGATAAAATATAAAATAACTAAGGTAAATCTTTTTAAAGTTGCAATCTTTTCATCAATAGTAAGTCATCATATAAAAACTAAAAACCCAATTATTTAAAATTAATAAATAAATTATTCATACAAGTAAAATATTTATTATTTTAACTAAATAAACAAATATCATGTAATTGCAACATAAATGAAAAGTTGATGAAATCATGAAAAATAAATCATATTAAATAAATTATTTAAGTAAAGAAATTTTGTCAATTTAAAAAGTACTTGGTTGGAATAATAAAAAATATTAGAGTATCAAAATAAAAAAGATTAAAGTTCATCCAATTGATTGATATAAAAAAATAAATTTAACTACTATTAATAATTTTTAAAAATGTCATATCATCAAATAATATAATTTTTAAAAATGTCATATCATCAAATAATATAAAAAAAATTGACTAGAGGAAGTATTAAAATTTATATAAATAAAATTGCTGTACTGGTAATACAATTATCCAATATCTGTAAGGATAATAGCGTTGCTGAGAAAAGTGAGCCGGATTTACTACTCCACTATTTCCTCTGTGGCGGCTTCGTTTGAGGTTGAGAGAAACTGCTATACTGAGGAAGATAAAGGGAGTTATCAGTGGTGAGGATAAATCAAGACAGGGTTTTTGCTTGCTTAAGCAATAAGAACCTGTGTGTTGAATCCATCCACCAGGTATTCACTCTTTGAATTGCTTGTTGCTTTCATTTCATTCATTATTTTAATGAGCGCAATGTACTCAAATCTAGCAAAGGGCCAATTATTTCCCTTGGCTACCAGGGTTTCTTTAAAACCTAGATGTCTAAAACCCCAGTTTTTACCAATTGGGTGTCATTCAAAACCCTCACTAAACCCTCTATGTGCCCACTTCACAACACTTTCACATGGTTTTGGCCACAAAGCACATAAAGTTCGCAACTTTGTGAGACCAACAAAAACTAATGCTGGATTCCAGTGGAAGGACATGGAAATGGGAGGGATAGCTAGAGCCAGAAGTATTTCAGGAGGGTTTAGAATTAAAACTGTTGTGCATTGTTCCGCTAGAAGTTTCTCTAGATCGTTTTCGCAGAGAGTCGATGAAGGGAGTGGTGTGGTTAGAGTTGGAAAGTCACTTCCTTGGTTGAATTCTAAGAAAGTTAAAGAAGCAAAAGGGTTGGAGATTGGGGCAAGTGGAAAGAATAGTAATTCTTATTGGGGGGAGTCTGTGAAAAGATTGGAGAAAGTTAGTGGTGACTCTTCCTCTGTGAAAAGATTGGAGAAAGTTAGTGGTGACTCTTCCTGGGTGAATTCGAGGAAAAGGTTAGAGAAAGGAACTGTTGCAGAAACAGGTTACTCATCTTGGGAGGAGTCCAAGAAAAGGTTAGAAGAAGTGGCTGTCGGAAAAACTGATCGATCTTCTTGGGAGGACATAGCAGAAGCTGCATCTGGGAGAGAGAATATTCACAAGGTGTGGAATAAAGAAAGTACAAGGAGAATGGTGGGTGCTGCTAAGAACAAGCCAAGTGGTTATGGTTACAATGAAAGGGAAGATGGTGTTGAAGGAGGAGAAGCAGAAGAGGATCTGGAGGTTGTTGATGATCCAAGATGGGATAAGATCAAAAGTAGGTTCAGAGGAAGGGTGGGTGCGAGAGGCCAGACTGAGAAACCTGATTTTCAAAGGTGGAATAGGCAGGACAATTGGGGTAGAAAGACATGGAAAGAGGCTACAGAATTTACTGTTCCTAAGATTGTTGGTGAAGGGGTTTTTGGGTTGGGTCCTGTTTTGGCTGCATTATCAGCTGGAAGAAGAGAATTCTATGCATTGTATATTCAAGAAGGGTTGGATTTGAGTGGCAATAATAGGAAGAGGAAGGACAAGAAAGGGTTTGAGAAAGTGTTGAGGATGGCTAAGAAAATTGGGTTAAGCACAAAGGAAGTTTCAAAGCATGACCTTAATATGATTGTTGATAATCGCCCCCATCAAGGCCTTGTTCTTGATGCATCTCCGTTGGAGATGGTGAAAATACAGGAATTAGATGCAGTTTTACCTGATGAAGAAAAGGGTTCTCTTTGGATAGCCTTGGATGAGGTTACAGATCCTCAGAATCTGGGGGCAATTATCAGGTCTGCTTACTTCTTTGGGGCGTCAGGGGTGGTGCTATGTGCAAAAAATTCTGCTCCATTGAGTGGAGTTGTGAGCAAAGCAAGTGCAGGTTCACTTGAACTAATGGAGCTTAGGTATTGCAAAAATATGATGCAATTCCTGGTTTCATCAGCTGAAAATGGATGGCGAGTTCTTGGTGGTTCTGTTTCTTCAAAAGCTGTTTCTCTGAGTGAGGTTTTGCCTGGTCAACCCACAATCCTTGTTTTGGGCAGTGAGGGCACTGGTTTGAGGCCATTGGTGGAGAGATCATGTACTCAATTAGTTCGAATCCCTGGAAATATTCCTGTTGATGTAACTGTGGGAGGAGGTGATGAAGTGAAAGATGAAGAAATAAATCTTGAGTGCTCGAGTGCAGAGTTCCGATCCTTTTTGGCCGTGGAGAGCTTGAATGTCAGTGTTGCAGCTGGTGTGCTTCTTCACCATTTAATTGGAAACAACAATGAGAATCGCAGCATAGGTCATACTTCAACAGTCGTACTGGAATGACTTTTCATGGATTTTTTGCATGACAAGCTAAATTTCAGTTACAAAGAAACTAGTTGCTTTCTCCTTCCCTCTTGGTGTTATATAGGAGCTGCAATTTTATCAGCGTTGTTCAGATTTCTTTGATGATGAAGCTAGATTAAAAGTATATTATTCTCTGGCATTTTGAAACCATCAAACATGCATGGAAGCACTTCTACTTTCGTATCTCCAATTGCAATAGCAAGAGTTTTAATGGCCATGGAATCAAGTTCTTTTTGTCCTGTCAGTAATCAACTGCTGCATTGATCCAAGTGTCTTTCCTTTTGCTGCAGTACTTCAATCTTCTGCATATTTAGCGTTATCAAGAGGGCTGGGGGTTAGCTTTACCCTCTTTTATTGGTTAATCAGGGAAAATGAGAAATGTTGCATCATGAAGTAAACCGTGAGATTTGGGCATTTTTCTGCTTCTGCATTTTCTGCATCCAAGTTTCTTTCTCCTATGGATTTTCTTCGTTACCAAAGATCCATATATACTGCCAATAAATTTGGCATTGCATGTATATGGGGGTGTATGAGATAATGGTAGTGGTTGAATTTTAAGGTGTTTTTTGTTTGAAAATATATTAAAATAATATTTTGTTTTTATTTTTTAAAATTTACTTTTGATATGAGCACATCAAAATAATTTAAGAACACCATAAAAGATTAATTTGAAGAAAAAAAAACCAAATAAGGTCGTAATCGATTAGAGGTTTTGTTCAGATATAATTTTGGGTTAATCACGGCCTCATTTGCTTATCTTCCAAGATGTAGTTAAAAATGTTATATTGAGATCCTTTTAACATATAAAGTGTAAAAAACAGATTTTTAATGTGTTCTTGGTGATTTATTTTTTTTTTTTGCCATTTCTTTTAACTATCACATCATCTTTTTTTTTTTCTTTAACCATCAAATTTTAAATTTTATATTTTAATCATTGGATTTTTATAAGATTTTGAGTAGGTTTTTGTGAAGTTTAATTAATTTGCTATAGACATGTATTTTTTGAAATATGATTAAACAATATCTATTTCTAATAACAATTGTGTACAAAATCAATATTCATAAACATGATTTTGTTGAAACTGTGTTATTTTTTAAATAATTTTTTAACCTATGTTATTCTCTCAAAATATTTACGAAACTGACATTTTTTTTAAAAAAGTTGTTTTTGGTCGTGCGAGGATGCAACAACCCTTTTTCTTTTTCTTTTTCTTTATTTTTTGAAACCAACAATCAACTGGCTATTTTTTGTTTTTAGCACATTTTTTTTTGAAATATTAGCGAAATAACATAGTTGAAAAAAGAATTGGTAAAATAACATAGTTTGTACATGTCGTAATTGAAAAACACGATTTTTATAGTTTGTTGCTATTCAGAATAAACGGTTTCTTTTGAAAATATTAAATGGATAGGAGAGACGAGATATGAGAGAGAGAGAGAGGAAGAAAAAGATCGTAAAGACATACTGAAGCTTTGATTACAACACCATCAATACTATCAGAAAGATTTCGACAAGATAAATTCAACGACACCAAAAAAAATCATCCAAGATAACCCAAGTGAGTCATATTTGTCTCTAAATACAAGTGGACCATCTTGCACATTTGAGTCATAGTTGTCTCAAAAGACAAGACAAGTGTGGTTTACTCGGGTCACCGTTAATGATTCGTTTAATTGATATCTTTTTTATAATACAAGTGATATTGTAATCAGAACTTGAATGTATCTCTAAGATTTATTTATTTATTTTGTTCTCCTGTTTTTTTTTCTGCTATTTATTTAATATTTTTTAAAGAATATTTTAATTTTGAATAACGACAAACTATAAAAATTGTTATTCATGACCTGTATAAACCGTATTATCTTATCAAAAAATTTAACAATGATACTCTACTAATATTTTTAATTAGTTGTGTTAATTTAAAAGGAGATCCAATCAACTGTTACAGTAGTCAAACTTTTGCCGTAGGATTTATGAAAAATAGATAGCACATCAAATTTTCTACAGGTCTCTAGTAATGCATGTGTTTATAATATAATTTTTTTTAATATTGATAATAATTGTTTTTTAAAATTTATTAATTATAATAAAAATAAAAATATTTACAACACTAATAGTTTTAATATTCATACTATTAATTATAATAAAAATAATAAAATTTATAACACAAATAATATTAATAGAACAAATAATAATAGTTTTGAGATCAATACTATTAATTAGACTAAAATAATAATAATATTTTTAATACCAATACTATCGATCATACTAAAAAAAATATAATAATTCTTTTAATATTAATTATACTAAAAAAATAATATCAACAAAACAAACAATAATATTTTTACTATTAATACTCTAAAAATTAATTACACTAAAAAGGGAATATTAACAAAACTAATATAATATTTTTAATACCCATACTTTAATTACACTAAAAACATAGGCAATCCAAGCGCCACATGGATCATATTTTTTTTTTCTAATGCAAAAAGATGAATGTGTATGTGTTGTTAATGCATTTTTAAATATCAAGAAAAAATATAATTGTGCACCAAAAAGCTAGTGCTTACATATAATACAATAAAATAAAGATCATATTTGTTAACTGTGTAAGATTTCAAGCTAATTTTTAACATGGAATAAAAATGAGACCATGTTGCGGATATGTTTTACTATATCATGATTCTCTTAATTAAAAAACATAAAAACATGGTTTATGTTAAACAAAATAAATTTTAAAATGCATCAACTAATAAACCAAGAAAGAGTTGCTATTACCAATCAAATTCTAAAATAAAAAGATAATCATACCTATAAAAGTAAACGTTAGATCAATATGATATTTAACTCCTACTTTTCTATGTAGTTCACATATTTATTTATTTTTTTTTCTTAAATGTCTTTTTTTCTTACCAAGAATAAATATTTTTTTAATTTTAAAAAATAAAGCCTGTATATATATATAAAAAATTTATAATTGAATTAGAATAATTTCTTTGAAATATTAAATACATATAAAATAATTAAAAAACAACTTTTATTTAGAAAAATATTAAATAACTAATCTTAAAAAGAAAGAAGAGGTATTAATTCAAATACAAATTACAAAAATATATTTTAAAAAATACATATAAAAAAAGATATCAATAAAAATAAACATTGTTGTACCTAAGAAGTCGCACATAACTAGTTTTGAAAATAGCTTGCACATGTGGACTCTTATTTTTATCTTATATTAGAGTTTTTACTATATACGATTCTTTAAGGGTGAGTTTAAAAGTGTGATTATGATTGCTTTTCAAAGTACTTTTTACTCAGAAAATATATCAAAATAATATATTTTTTTATTTTTTTTAAAATTATTTTTTATATCAGTAAAACATAAAAAAAAATATTAATTTAAAATAAAAAAAAATAATTTTATTTTAAAATGCTTAAAAAACAAAAAAAACCAGGTGTGGATCTCCATCCACATCAGAAGTGTGTTTTCTTGAAAACTAAGCGAGCTGATATTGTCAATTTGCTCAAGAAACCAGAAAAAACAAACTGTGAGCAGGATATTTCAAACTTCAAACCTGAGAAGTGGGGGATGAGAGAGAAGGCAGCAAATAATCCATAAAAAATCAAAGAGCAAGTAGTAGTCGCCGGCAATTATAGGACTGCGTTTGGTATTGTGGTTTTTGCTTCGTTTTGCTCCAATTATAATTTATATTTGTTTAGATAAAGAAGTTAATGCATGATTTAGAGGTAGATCCCACTAAAAAAATGAGTTCATACTGTAATTTTTGCTCAAGCTAAAAATTATTACTTTTCGTTATTTTTATTAAAACTAAAAATATCATCTGTGCACAATTTAATTCAAAAAGCGTGTGAAAGTGGTTGGGAGTAGATGGGAGAAATTAGGTGGTCCTGTAATTAAAATCTGCCATGTGAACAATGAGTGCAAAGTGAATTAAATTCACTCTGCACCCATTGTTCACGTTACAAAAGTGAATTGATAAAAGTGCGCAGAGTAAATAGTAAAAAATTTTAATTTTTTAATTTTTAATTGTATTTTATTTGAAAAATTAGTGTTTAATATTATTCAATGACACTATATAAATTAGAAAGAGATCGCATGATGGCGTAACATTTATAGAATTTGATTGTAATCCTAATTTTGTTCATGGTGATATTTTACCTGATTTTGTTGTACGTTCAAAAAACTATGGAAACTATAGTGATAAAATTATAGATAGTTTAATGCAACGATAAAAAATATTTTATATAAAATATTATTTTTATTTCATGATATAATAGCAGTAGTTAAATCTATAATATTTAAATTAAAAACTATCAATATTAATATATATCATTTTTAGTTATTTTATAATCTCAATTTAAAAAGTATTTTTAACCAAATACATTAAATTATTTTTTGTTCAGTCTCAATTTCAACTATAGTTTTAACCAAATATGTATAAATGCCAAATTAATTTTATTTAAAAATATTTTTTTTAAAATATTTTTTTAAAATTATAATTATAAAAATTATTAAAATACCAAACACACGTAAAATTAGACTGTTAGGTTTCGTTGAAATTAGCAAGAAGCAATCACAAAAACTAAATCTGCGCTGGCTGGGCCACGCTATAAAGCTGGGATCTATCTCTGCTAGCATGATCCATGGGGGAAGCAAGAGCTGGCAACCATGTGAACCAGTCTAGCACCAAGTCGACTATCATCTTCCCTGTATGATGATGACATGTCAAACCAGCCAGCTTATTGACAGTCCATTTCTTCCCAAAAACCGAAACTTGTATGCGATTTTATTCCTCCTCTTGACGTCTTCCAAATTGTTAGAAATACCACCCACCATGACTGACTGGATTTCTGGCTCCACCCCCCCATTGCACCGCCTTTATCTGGCTGCAAGGTCATGGGGCCTGAAAACATGGCGTTCCACGTTATTCACGGCTCCACATGGGCTTTCTTGACACCGGATCTTTTATTTTTAGTTTTATGACGAAAATATGTTTTCAATCCAGTTAGAAATGTATTTTTGAGTTTGATTGTAATAATAGTAATAATAATAATATGTTTGAGTTGTTAGTATTTTAATTATTATGGATTAAATTATTTTTATTTAATTTAAATTTAATAATTTAGATTTGATTTCATTCTTAGAAGAACATGATAAAATATAAACTTACAAAAAAAATTTAGGAGGTTACAAGTCTTGTCGAGTATTAATATGATATTGTGATACACGATATTTTTTTTAAATATTTTTATTTAAAAAAAACAAAATACTTAAATTTATATATTTTTTTAAAACACTTTTAAAAAAAATTCAAAACACAAAACACAACATCTATATATTAATTTTTTCTCCGCAACGTTCAATTCAAAACACTTCATTGAACGTTGCGGAGAAACTTAAACATTAAGGAAATGACGACCTTGCCTTTTCTCTTGGATTTTGTAATTATGATGTATTTATCTTTTATATTAATGACATCGGATTTTCCTAAGTGGAGTGAAGACAGAACATATGCCACGTCAATAGCATAGAGTCTTATACTTTATCAGTTAAAAAAACATTAAAAAAAGGTGGGGAAAAGTCACAAATGACAAGGTGTCATGAAAGGGACAGCGAATGAGGGAAGATTCGGATCACAAAGCAGCATCTTTTACCCCTATTTCTCTCTCAAATTAATAAAAAAAAATTAAAACAATAGAAAACGAGGGTTCCCTTTTTGCCCTTCACAAATCCCACACGTGCCAGCTGTCATATCTACACACACGAGTCACTCCCAACAGTGATCTGTCGTTATTCAACAGGTCAACTTTATTTTCGCCCCTGTAGATTAAACAATATCCCAATTCTACTCCTATTATTTATGATTTTCCAACGTCACCCTTAAACAGTCCACTTTTTAATTTTTCCTCAAGCTTTTTTTCAAAACAATCATTAAAATATATGCAAATTTGACGGAAAAAAAGAGAGAGCGAATAAAATAAAATCTGAATACAGCCAGCTTTTTGTTCGGTAGTATTTAACGATTAAGGAAGAAATTGAAACATTATAAGAAACTATAGAGATAATAATAAAATAAAATAAAATATAGGGTTAAGAATAAAACATTAATAAATATAGAGTACCGTTATTCAATATATATATTTTTCTGGTTGCTGATTGGCGCAGCTCCCGTCTCTCTGTCGCTCTGACCTGTACATCACCAAATACATCTAACGGTCTCTCCCTCTCCCAAATCTCCCTCTGCAAATTTTAATTCCCAAACAAACCGCCGAAAACAAGGGGAGAGAGAGAGAGAGAGAGAGAGATAAATGGAAAGCAAAATTAATTACTGTATTAAATCTTCGGATAATTATTAGTATAAAAGTCTCGTCTTCTCTAGCTCACCGCTCTTTTTCTTGCCCCTCTTTGCTCTCTCTCCCTTCCCTTCTCCTCTATGGAGATTTGAACAAATAAATAAATTTATTGTATTCATACAGAGAGAGGGAGAGAGAGGGAGAGAGAGGAAGCAATGTCGGAGGCAATGGATAGTGTCCTCTTCTCTCTGAGTAAAGCATTTTGTAGTCCTCTGGCCGTTTTTGTTCAGATTCAGGTTTGTTTCTTCTCTTTCTTTCTATTTCAGATCCACCCCGTTTTGTTCCTTTCTTACAAAGCTGACGCGCAACTCCACATTTATTTTCCTGATTTTCTTTTCTTCTTGGAATGCAGTGGATTGAATTTCAATTTTTTTAGCTTTGAATTTCCTTATTGTTTGTCTCTCTTATTTATTTATTAGGATCTGATCTTCTTTGGAAGTCAATTAAAAAAAAGAATTACGTGATGGATTGAATTGGATTGCATGTATTTCAAAGTTTTCAACTTTTTTTTTAATCTTTTTGGGCGACATTAAATTATTATGACAGTGACTGATCGAATGGGATTAGGAAAGGAAATGCTTAGATTAATTATATCTGGGACGTGATTTAAGTAATTATTGTTCTGCAAACTTGCCAAGTGCATTGGGCTAACCTTGTTTCTCTCTCTCTCTCTCTCTCTCTTCTAAACCCGGTAACTAAAAGTTCATTGGACCCTGATTTTCTGGGGCATTTTAGAAGCATGAGGCATTAGTTTCAATATATCAATAAACATTGAGTGAGATTTACTTCTTTTTTTTTTTCCTATTCTTAATCCTAGAAAAGCAAAAAGGTGCTTTCTTTTGGGGTTTTATTTTAATTTTACCAGCTCTTCACCACCCTCTTCTCTCTTTCTCCATGTTGTTCCTGATGTAGGGATGTGTAATTTGCTTAACTCTTGCATTTGGGTGGGCTTGTGCTGCTTATGTCAGGTATTGAGATGTACTGAATATAGTTTTTAAAAATGATTTTTAATGTATTTGTCTTTCGTTATCATTTATTTATGGCTTGTCTTTGCATGCGTGAATCGTTTTGTCACCAACATTTTCTTCTTTCTCACAGGAATAGAGAGATCAGACGGATAAAAGATAGTATGAGAGCTGGCAACAGCTTGGCATTTCTTTGTCAAGATATTAATGAACTTGAGCACTCTTATCAGGCCAATCTGCCTAGAGTTTCAGTGGTTATGCCTTTAAAGGGGTTTGGAGAACATAATCTACACAATTGGAGAAGTCAAGTAGGTGCCTTTTCTTTCTTTTGCTTCTTTCCCATGAAAGCCGCTAACCCTTTTCCGTTTTCGCTGCTGTCTTCATCAAATTAGTTAAACAACTGATTTTCCCATTCTTTGTTTGGGTGGAAAAGAGTTTGAGTCAAACGAGTATGTGCTGCGTGTTTCATAGTCTAGTTTGAAATATGTTCTTCCTTCCATTTTTTTATGGCTCTCTTTGTTTCCTAGATCTGTAGATTCTCAGAAAACAGGTTTCATTTTCTGCTTCGAGCTGATATGTAGACATCTTGATAAAGTCTTTTATGGTTTTGTTTGTTCCTGCTTGTTGTAGCTATTCTCTTCCTTTACTTTTGACTGGAAGAAGTTGTGCAATGTTAAGTGAGTCATTGATTATGACTTAGGTATTGTTAAGTGCAGATAATATCTCTTTATGGAGGTCCTCTAGAATTCCTTTTTGTTGTGGAAAGTACTGAAGACCCTGCTTACCATGCTGTTTCTCGCTTAATATCAGATATCAAGGTATATTTTTGCTTTCACTGGCGTACTCTGTGCTTCAAAACATGGATTCTCCAGTACCAGTACTGAGAGAAATTAAATAGTAATTAGTTGCAATATATGATTTGACACCCATGTAATTGGTTTTTTAGTTCTCAATTTATTTGTCCATCTTTGAAATTCCATCATTTAATAGAACATCATTAATTATGTCCATTCATAGTAAAATGTGTTCATCTCCATTTCTTTTAACAAAAATCACGAGTTTTGCTCCTAGTCAACAAACATTTTTGCTAGTATGAAAATATAAAGTATGGACTAACAGATATACTTTTGCACAGAAACACATAGGCTCTCATTTTATTGATGTTGTGAAAATTAGTAATGCTGTCACTGCATTTCTGTCTCTTGTAGATACATGTTGATTCTGTGAATTACCTTTTTTCTTGATGTGTAATTATATTTCATGTGAGCAGGATAACATTGATGCTAGAGTTGTGGTAGCCGGCTTATCAACGACTTGTAGTCAGAAAATTCACAACCAGTTGGTATGCAACAAGTTTACCATTAGTTTATTGGTTTCTAGCAATACCTCTTATACTGTTACCTTAACCTGATTTGTGTTCATACTTTGTTTCCATGTCTTACAATGTGATGCAATGCAGCATTTGTTGCTAGGACAAGTCTATATATAAATTCCAATTTTTTTATTAAGTAGGAGTTTATGCTTAGACTAGTTGCCAAAAGGGACTGATGCTGTGTGATGCTTTTGCAAATTGTATTTTAGAAAACCAGGATTTCAAAAGCTTATATAAAAGTTGGTCCACTTTATGCTTGTTGCATAAATTCTATTTATTGGTCTCCTCTAGAGCCACACATTTGTTTGGAATTTCACTGGTGCATTATTATGCTGTTGTAAAGATTGGTGTGGAGCAAATGCACAAAGACAGCAAGTATGTGTTGTTTTTGGATGATGATATTAGGCTGCACCCTGGTTCAATTGGGGCCCTCACTGCTGAGATGGAAAAAAATCCTGAGGTATGGGTCTTTGATATGGTCATATTTGTAGTGAGCTGCATTATTTTCATCTTATAATCCTAAGTTTTTGGCAATTGGAATGCAGATATTTATTCAAACTGGATATCCTCTTGATCTACCTTCTGGGAGCTTAGGAAGTTACTGCATCTATGAATATCACATGGTATAGCACCTTATATGACCTTCCTGTAATTTTGATAATTCATTTTCTGAGCTTTATGACATTAGTGCTTTTAAAATTATTTATTTCATTATGGTATTACTAGCAAAGTTACTGCTTCATTCCAGTCTTTCAGTTCTTAATCACTAAATGATAGTAGATGACTCGTGGCATTATTTACTGCAAGTTGGTGAATCGATGAACATATGATACCAGTTACAGCGTCATCTGTCCCAAGCATTTTGTTAGAAAACATGCGATGTTCCCAACTCAGAGATTTGAAAGAAAACAAATGCAACCATGAGACTTAATGAAATTATAAACCTTGAACATTTCCAGAAACTTAAACTCCATGTGGCACTTTAATTGCTTATATTTGCATTGCGAAGTATAATGTTTGTATCTTGGGAAAGGTATGATCATATTCTTTGTGGTTGTTTGGGGCAGAGATGTAAGTCCACATGGACTTGAGTTTCTTTCAAGCAAACTACTGGAGTGCGTGCAACTGTGAATTTGTAGGCTGATACTGTTATGACTTTTAATTGCTACCTTGCTTTTGAAATTACCAAAGCTTTGTTCATTTTCACTTAGTTAATTAACTTGTTCACATGTCAAATATTTTCCATCAGCCTTGTTCGATGGGGTTTGCCACCGGTGGAAAAACATTCTTTTTGTGGGGAGGGTGCATGATGGCAAGTAGCTTCTACTACCTTCTAAGATTATATGCATATGATTGAGATGGTTTTTGATTGCTCTAGATTATTTTTCAGATGCATGCTGATGATTTTAGATATGACCGCTGTGGTGTGGTATCTGGACTTCGAGATGGGGGATATTCTGATGACATGACACTTGCAGCTGTAGCGGGTAATCCACTTTCTATGAAGACAATTTTTTGGACATAGAATCAGCTCTCTCAGTCTTCACTTCACAACTTTATCCTATCATATGGTGCCAAATTTTTCATCGCAAACTTTATGATTTTTTCACAGGTGCTCATAAGAAGCTCATAACATCCCCACCTGTTGCTGTTTTTCCTCACCCCCTATCCAGTGATCTCAGCTTTTCAAGGTTTGTGATATTCACTAGCTTAGACTTAAATGTGCTATATTTCATTCAATGTTGATTTATTGACTTTGTCTAGGTACTGGAATTACTTGAGGAAGCAAACATTTGTCTTGGAATCATATATGTTCAAGGTTAACTGGATAATGAACCGTGCATTATTTTCTTCGCACTGCTATTTATCATGGGGATTCGTAATGCCATACCTTATGGCCTTGACCCATGTTGCAGCAGCACTGCGAATCTATATCCAAGGATATGCTCGTGAGGAAACTACATTTGTTTCTAATGGTGAGCACATCAACTTTTCCTTTTCTGGTAGTGTTTATTCAGAAGTAACTTTTTTACCCCTGTTAGTGTGATGTGGGGTGGGGAGTGAGGGGTGTTTATATGGAGAAGTTTTGGAATATTTTATTTTATCATATTTATGATAGCCCTATGAGACCAAACGTGGATTATTAAACATTTGATAATGCATTAACAAAGATTAAAAGATGATGCTGATGCCTGCTTTTTTGTATCATAAGGCAGTGCATCACCATGCACTTAATTCATTATAACATAATATACTAAAATGTTGGAGTAACTGATGTATAAAGCCATTACAAATACCCATCATGACTAGCCCAGTTATGACAGTGCCATGGGTTGGGTCTCTAGCTTTTGAATTCAGGGCACTAGACATTTTTGGCACTTTTGCCTGTCTATGGATCCATCAATTAAATTTCCCTCTTTCCGTTCACATGTGGAGGTTGCAATATGCCCAGAAAAAAATAACATATACTAGGAATAAGAAGTCAGAGCTAGATACCATTATTACATAAGGGCTTTGATGTTGTTCTTACACAATACACGAAAAAATATATAGTTTTACACTAAGCAAAATGCTTTTCCTCAGGGTTGTTACTAGTCAGCTGCCTAGCTGCATGCACCTTTATTGAACTTTTCTCAATGTGGAACTTGACAAGGATAGAAGTTCAACTATGCAACATACTTTCCCCTGAGGCACCCCGACTCTCTCTTGCTACTTATAACTGGGTCCTAGTAAGTACTTGTTTATTTCACACAAATGCGGTCTTGCTAGACTTTATTGTGGACATTATATTATGGTTCAAACACTTTTATTGCCACCTTTATTGCAAGCTGTAATTATATTTTCATTGAAAACCATTGCATTGAAATTTGCATCAGAGAAGTCTATCCATAACTCAAACATAGAAGAAAATCAACTTACATACTGTGCTCGGGCCATTATGATGGCAACTTCTTACTAAGAAAAATGATTTGTCTTTGACAGGTATTTATTGCAATGCTGGTGGATAACTTTTTATATCCAATATCTGCATTCCGTTCCCATTTTTCTCAGTCTATCAATTGGTCTGGTGTCCGGTATTACTTGAAGGATGGAAAGATAAACAAGGTACGCCCACAAAGATCTTTTGTGAATTTAGAAAGTGCAACTTTCCCTATTTTGAAAGTAGCTTGTTGTAGCTGCGCGTGTTCAAGTAAATCAGATTTCAGATTTTAATTTGAGTTTTAGATACCGGTTCCCTTTTGTATACCAGTGAAATGATCTTTTTAAAGGGCAGGGAGTCCAAAATGAAGATTCCTTCACTTCTCATAGCCCGAGTCATTCATGCTGTTCTTTTTAGATAAAATTATATTTTTATAATTTTTGAAACCTTTTGAATTGCCATGTAAGAACTAAAATAGTCTGTTTTAGTTTTGTTTTTTGTACTCCTAATGCTTGGATTGAATTATTAAGATTTATCATGGTTGAAAAAGTTACAGATTGTGCAATGAGGCAAACTGCGTGGTTGGTACTCTCTGAGCAGCAGTTTATGTTCTTTTGCAGATTGAAAGAAGCAAGGATAAGGGCCCTAAATACACAGACTTGGCATGGAAACATTTATATGGGAAGAAGGCAGCTCCTCCCAAACCATCTTTCCTTGGTGGTTTGCTTAGAAGTTTGGAACAGTGGCAACAACCTAAGAAATTTGATGTTTAGAGATGGGCTTGGCAAACTAAAAATCTTATGAATTCTTTGCCACCTTTTAAGATCTGGTGGGGTAGTTAAGGTTTGGGAAACAAATAGTATTGGTGGATTAAATGGTACTCTTGGATAGGTTGGTTTAGCCCCATTGATTGATTGATTTTAGTGTTTTAGGAATTTAGTCTCATTTTTTTTATTCCTCATTCAATCAAATTTGATGCTTCAGTTCCTATGATCAGTCTGGGTTGGTTTTGTACTATGCACACATTTCTTCTGTAATCTATTTTTTTTTTAAAATCAAATGTGAGTTCTGCTGCCCCAAGAAGGTATTTGTATTATCCACAGTTGACAAATATTCACCAAATTCATCCGTGGGCAAGGTTTTTTTCATAGTGCTCTTGTTATTTTTCCGAAGTCTTAAGTCTGAACGCTCCCAGAAATCAGTTTTATTAGACACGGGAATTGCAACAACTGGCATGGGAATGCATGGTCCATGGCTGCATGATCTGAGCATTGCAGAAAAAAATTGTGCATTTTATGCTTTTAGATGGGCTTGGCCACATAAAATCTGAGATTGAGGATGGGAAATCAGGCAGTTATACACAACTTAAGCAGAGTCGCATCAATGTTTTAAATTGCAAGGCAGCGGAGACAGAAAGTTAAACCAAATAGATGCGAGCAAGAATTTCATTTAAAGGATTTACACCCTAATTTTGTAATGGTCAACCTTTTATAGTGGCATGGTGCAGCCATATAGCATTGGTCTGTTGGATCTCCATATTTTTGTGTCTTCTCTAGAATGAGTAGAAAGATACATGGAATGCCACAATAGATGGAAAACCTGCTTGACGATTATCATGTTGTTCGTTCTTGTTATGACCTTGCAATTTCTGGTTCGTAAGGCTTACACCATTAAGTCACACAGTTTGATAGAGGCCAACAACTGCTTGATGGTCTCCAAAAAAGCACCGATTGTAAAAGTCAGAATGATACAAACCAATGTGACATGAATGGCTAAAATGATGTTTTTGAAGCACACTTCTCTGGATAATTTTACAAACTAAAATCTGCAACAAATGTTACTGCTCAAGATCAGCAATGTAGAAGTCATCGATCATGTCAAACACTCGTGTAGCATGTTGCGGCCTGCAAATGTAGAATCAAAAATTGGAATTAATGTCTTCACACAGTTAAGGGAAAGCTGTGCAACCCCAGCTCAAAGTTTGACAGATCTTTACAAATTGACTAAATAGTTTAAGCAATGCATGGAGTTGTTATAGTCCAAGAACAACTGCAATGATCTTATATAATTCAGAGTCAAGAACAAGGCTCACAAGGGCACTCATGTGACAAAGATTCTTTAAATATATGTGCACAGACTCATGGGAAAACATTTATGTTACTACCAGATCACTTGTAAGTATGGAAAACTAATTCAGCTTGGTAGATACATACCCAAAAAACCCTTCAGTCGAATCATCTCCAGCATGTGCTAGGATGGCATCCCCACCTGGGTGTTCTTCTACATATGAGGTAACATCATACACCTGGAATCATAGAAAACAAGTGAAAGAAAACAAAAAATTACAACAATATTATCACACACTCCGGGATTCATATGGAGAATTAAGCAATGAACTCAGGCCATACCTTGTCCTTAATAATGATCCAACAATCAGTTCTCTTGTTATGCAGAGAGACTTCAGCTTTACTGAAAGTCTTGGATGCCTAAGAGCATGAAAAAAATTGTTCAAGACAAATGAGAGTTCAATAATAACACTCCCAACATAATAAAACAAGCCAAGGACCTGTAACTCAAGTAACATTAGTGTCCCCCCTCCCCCCACGAGGTCTCAAGATTGAACCTCTCCTTTGTAACCAAGAAAAAGAAAAGGAACAACAACATCTGCTTTGAACAAGAACTTATATTTGAAAAGACCAAAAGAATAAAAATAAAGGCATGTAAGCGAATCACATCTACATTCATAAATTAAAGTACTTTCCACATAATAAAGCTGATCTATAAAACTTAGGATCTATAATATTAAGTCATAAAAATTAAGCAACTGATATATATAATGCAGAAGCATGCATGCGTCCCCTTCCCAACCCATGCTTCCATCCTCTTGTTTCCAATGACAAAAATTTAGGATCTATGATATTAGGCTAGAGACGCACCTTAATTCTGTTATCATTCGAATAAGCCTTTTCTGTTTGAGCTGCATTAGGCAAACTTCCAGCAATCAAACAGAGCATTTATTAAATTATTGAGTAATGCCCAAAGAAGAAAGCAGGAAAGGAAGCAATACCAGATTTACGGTTTCTTGGAATCAAAATAAAAACTCCCAATAAGACCCCAAAAATCAATGCCACCACAGCTATAACCATATCTCAGGTTCAGCCCCTTCGACTGCTAAAAAAAAAAGAAAAAAAAAAGACCAACATTCAATTACAATGCCGTGCTCCACTCATAAGCAACAAATTGAACTCTAATATAAAAGTAAATAATAAGAAAAAAGAAGCATTCATATGCCATTCTCAATGCAAAGATTAGTTTTTTCGTTCTCTCATCTTTAACATAAAAGTTTCAAATGGGCATTTGATTTTTTAGCATTTTGAAAGTGATTTAAACCATTTAAAGAATTTCCCTTTTTCTCTTGTACTCCTTGAAAAACCAAATAGTTGATAGAAAGAATCGGAAAGTGTAGAGATGCGAAACGCCAAATTAAACAGTTCATCACATTAAGCTTAAAAAGAATAGTAGTAGTTTTGCTCGGTGAGACGACAAGACAACAGGTGAAGTTAAAGAGAGACAGAGAACCTGTAGTAGTGGTGGTGGTGGTAGCAGGAGCAGCAGCAGCAGCAGGTGTTTGTTAAGGAAGCAAGGTTGGCTTGCTTGGTTATTTCCGATCTCGCCGATGAGTTCCTGTCCCAGAATCTTCACTGTTGTTGAGTCATCATGAGAGCAGCGAGTAATGTCATTCATAAGGTACTTGGGTCGGGTTTTCCTGAGGTTATGGGTCTGGCCCATGATTAGATTTTTGTTCCTTAGGTAATGCATCTTTTTCTCTATTTGTTTTTTAACTCTCTAGAGACATTTTTATTGGTGTTTATCAAGCTAAATTTACCATACTTCCAAATACTTTTTATATTTTATTAAATGCCATTATTTTTTTATTTAAGTTAATTATATTTTAGCCTCTCTTCTTTAGATAAAATAATTAATTGACCTTCATGATTTCAGAATCTATATATTTAATTTATGTATTTTTAAATTTATTTTTAGTTTAACCTTTTTTTATTTATTTCGTGTTATTTTTCATTTTATTTTAAAAAATAGAAAGGATAAAAAAAAATTGATAAGATGAAAAGATTGATGAGCTTTTTTTTTATAAAAAAAATATATTACTATCAATGCGATAAAACTTAAAAACAAAAATGCATACACTTAAATCACATGCACACTCATATTGAACTTATCTGTTATAGATGTACACTATATTGGTGATCCACATTAGACTTGCCAAACTTTTTCTAACATTAAAAAAATATTTCAATAGTGATATTGTTTTTAAAAAAATAAAAAAAAATCTTCGAGAGTTGGATCATCAATCAAGAGTCGAACCATTAACTTGATTAGATTTAATAAATTTAATTAATTTAATAACATGATAAAACAAAACTAAATTGACTTAGGTCAATCCAAGTTAACTCATTCAAAAAAAAAAAATAATAAAGTCTCATCTTCAACAAACCCAATATCAAAAGATAAAATTAAAAAAAAATCAATTATTAACTTAAAAAGAAAACCTAAGTCAATCCACGCTAACCTTTAAAACTTGTGACCTTGATTTTCAAGTCAGGATTACCTTATAGAAGACAAACTTAAAAAAATCGTGAAGTTAAATTTTCGACAAACAAAATATTGAGGGTAGAAATTGAAAAAAAAAATGTTCAATAAAAAAGAATCTAAAACAAAACAAATAAAGAATAAGAACAAAGTTTAATATAAAAATTACATGAAATCAAATGTTAAGGGATGTAATTGAAAAAAATCAATAAAAAAAGATTAAAAATAAAATAAATAGCAATAAAAAGAATAAAAACTAAATTTGACACAATAAAAATAATAAAAAAAGATGAAATTAAAAAAATAATAAATTATTTAAAATAATAAAAAAAATATAAAAATATAAAAAAACCCATTGGATGCAGTTAAAGAAAATTTAAATTCAAGGTAATTCAATCATTTTATTCTTCTACCCAAAAAAAAAAAAGTTAAAACATCTCCTAGGTTTCCGTTTAATATTTTTTTTTTGTTTTAAATAAAAAGTTAGTTATTTTATTGTGAAAAAAAAAGAAAATACCATATTGGGTACTCCAGTAGCAGCCAAGCCAATTGTTTTCGTTGAGAAGAGATCGAGAATGTTAAGTTTGGACAACTACAATATTTGTAAAACAAGTTTTTTTTCCGACTTTTTGATCTTTAAATTAGTTTAGATAGGAAATGAAAAGATTCTTTCTTATCTTGGGTTTAATGATATTTATATAGCATTGAATTTATAAATTTAAATTCTAATTAGAGCGTGGTTGGGGTTATTTTTTAAAGTGTTTTTTTTTTAAATATATCAAAATAATAAATTTTTATTTTTAAAAAATTATTTTTTGACATCAGCACATTAAAATGATCTAAAAACTTAATTTGAAACAAAGAAAAAAATAAAAAAAATTTAATTTTTTTTTAAAATACTTTTAAAACATAAAAACAACTAGGAAATTGACTGATAAAATTTAATTTAAATAATTATTTTTTAAAATATTTTTACTTGAAAATATATTAAAATAATATTTTTAACATCAATACATTAAAATAATCTAACAATATTAAAAAAATTATTAATTTAAAATAAAATAAAAATTATTTTTTAAAAAATTATTTTTAAAACATAAAAATAAATAGCCTGTCCAAAGTTATCTAAAGCTATGATATTATCCCTTCCACCGAAAGGTTTAGTTGCAAAAATTTATCAATCAGAAAAGAATAAAAGTCACAAGAGAAAGAGAGAATCAATTACAGCGCAGCTTTCTTTGTGAAGATACAAAATCTCCTTTTTACCTTTATACTCCTTACTCTTCCTTCTATCACAAACTGCTCTTACCAGACGAAGAAATCGAAGATCATAGCCCCCAGAGAGTTACTAGCCTGTCCCATTTGCTCAGAAAAACCATCAACCAAAAAATGGGTTGTCTGAGGCCTAAAAGATCCAAAACCACTACTAACAGGAAAACTAACACACCTGAAGCTGATTTCTTATCACAACAACAAAACCCATCAGGACCCAAAAATCTCAAACATGAACTTCTTTTGCAAATCCCAGCATGCACAGTTCACCTGATGGAAGCAGGAGAAGCTCTGGAAATTGCCAAGGGAGACTTCAGTCTTGTTAGAATCCTTGACGAGAATATTTCTCTTGCCACCATAGTTAAAATTGGTGATGATCTTCAGTGGCCTTTGACAAAAGATGAGCCAGTGGTTAAGCTTGATGTGTTGCATTATTTGTTCTCTTTGCCAATGAAAGATGGCGACCCTTTGAGCTATGGAGTCACATTCTTGGATGAGTATGGAAGCAGTTTGGGCTTGCTGGACTCTTTTCTTTGTGAGCTCTCATGCTTTTCTGGGGCGGCAGCTTCTTCAGCTAGAAGTACTAGAAATGTTGACTGGAAAGAGTTTGCTCCAAATGTTGAATATTATAACAATTTTTTGGCCAAGGCTATTGCTGGAGGTACTGGTCAGATTGTCAAGGGGATCTTCAAATGTAGCAATTCTTACACTAACCAGGTTTGCTTTATTACGAATCATGAATCATTGTTTCTTTCTGTTTGTAAATCAGTATTATTTATTTGAACTCAATTTATGGTTCGTTGAGTGATAATTGAGTCGTAGACTTCAGTAATATAAGAGTTTACCTTGAAACATAAAAAATGTTAGTTTGTATGAGAGAAAAGGAAGTGCCATCATTCATATTGCTATGGATAGTGATTCTAAAATGAAGATAGAAAAGCAGGTCCACAAGGGAGGGGAAATGATTTTATCCAGAGCTGCAGAGGAGAAAAATGGTGCCATGGCAACAGAAATTAGCGGCAACAGAAGTGCTGGGTCCACGAAGAAGAGCAAAGTCAACAAAAGCATAAAACGGTATCCTAAGACAAGACCATTTTCCATTATAAATGAGAACATGACAAAACTTTACCCTTCTTTTCAAAGCAAATGTTTGATTATTGCTTTTTACCACATAGTGTGAGAAAGCTGTCCAGGATGACAGAAAAGCTAAGCAAAACTATGCTTGATGGTGTTGGCATTGCCACCGGGTCAGTAATTACACCTCTGGTTAAATCTCAAGCTGGAAAGGCATTCCTATCTATGGTCCCAGGAGAAGTACTCTTGGCTTCACTTGATGCTGTCAGTAAGTACTTTAGCTAAACTAGTGATCCTATTCTCTTCCTTCAAATGTGTGATGACGTTTTCTGATTTTCCAAACCACAGATAAGATTCTAGATGCAGCTGAAGTTGCTGAAAGACAAGCTTTATCTGCAACCTCAAAGGCTACAACCAGAATGATCAGTGATAGGTAATGACTCGCCAAAGGCAATATGCTGCTTCCACTCGTGTGTGCGTTTCCCTAAATTTAGTGACCATGTCACAATTATAATTTGATAAAAAGGTGTAGTGCTCCAGCTCCAACCCCAAGTAAAGAAGCATAGTTTAAAGATAAATTTTCAGTTAATTCTCAATTGACATCATAAATATAATTACTCGAAAAAAGTTCACTTCTTTACGAAGTTCATTTTCCCTCTTTTTGGCCTTATATTTCTCCATTCAGTAATGAGTAAACTTTACCATGTTCATTTTTCCTTGGCTATCTTCGTCGCTATTTTGAGCAACAGGTTTGGAGATAGCGCAGGGGAGGCAGCTGAGGATGCGTTCGCAACAGCAGGGCATTGTGTGTGCGCTGCTTGGAATATATTCAAGATACGGAAAGCCATCAATCCAGCAACATCTGTTTCCACAGGAGTGCTTAAGAATGCAGCAAAGAATGCAGCAAGGAATAGAAATAGGAGTTATTAACCTGCGGAGTGTATTTATCTTGTAGAACTTAATTGACCATTTTGCTCAAGTGGTTCAAAGAACTGGTCACCAGAGCCACAAATTGTTGTCAAGCTTGAATAATATGACAAAATGCTCTGTTTTCTTGCCACTATTAATCGTATTAATGTTCCGAAATGTGAACGATCTATGCTCTAATGCTACAAAAAGTGTAGATTATCTTTGGGATTTCATCTCCCTAAGAATAAATAAGTTTTGCACAGAAAACTTACATCCCGTTGGGTTATCTTAATTCTTCCGGTTCCTGATGCATGAAAACTCCATTTCAAGCTCTCATTCCGCACCACAAAATTTGCACAGCCTTTCAACATAGTAGGTGAAGCAAATAACTCTACCTGAAGATAAAATTATTAAACAGGAATCAGGAATAGAATTAAGCTCAAGGAGAATCAATCTCACAGTTTTAACTTATTATATATTGTTTTAAACCTGGGGTATAACGTTGTGTCATTTCATCTGCCTCTTGTCTTTCTTCTTCCTTTTCATTCATAGCAAAATAATTTCTCTTCGGACAGAAGGCAAGAGAAGAATTAGAGTAGGCATTTTCTGGCACGGTGGCCCTGAAATCATTTTCTTACCAAAACAGAAGAACCCAGAAACCAAAACTATCAACAAAGAATTTCGGTTGCAGATTCCAGGATGCACAGTTCATCTGATGAATGAAGGAGAAGCTCTAGAGCTTGCCAAGGGCAAATTCACGATAGCTCGAATCTTGGACAAGGGTGTTTCGTTGGTAACATGGTAAAAGTTGGTGACAATCTCCAGTGGCCACTGGACAAAGATGAGCCAGCTGTGAAGCTTGATTCCCTCAACTATTTGTTTTCTTTACCAATGATGGATGGTGGTTCTCTGAGCTATGGAGTGATTTTTTCGGAACAGTGTTTTAACTAATGCTGCGGAGGAGAAAATTGGATTCAAAGCAACTGAAATTAACAGCGATAAAGTTGCGGGGGCCGTACGTTGTCCAATTTGTTTAAGATAATAGTTAATGAATAATTTTAAAGTTAAATTAAAAATGGAGTACATTTATTTATTTTTAGGTTAAAATTTAATTTTTAACCTAAGCTCTTCAATATAAAATATTAATATAATTTAAATAAATTATATGTGAATAAAATATTAATATAAAAAACTTGACATACTTTGATGAAACTCACAATCTTCTTTAAAAAAAAACTTTTCTAGTATTATTATAAATTAAAAAAACTTAAATTTTTAGAAAAAAAAAGATCATAAAAAACTCAAGTTTGAGTTTATTATAAGATAAATTTTTTGGCTACAAAAAAATATATTTTTTCAATTTAAAATTTAAACTTGCATCTAGTCCATAAAAAATTATTTTTTCTAACTCAATGTTTGTTCTATCCAGCTCATAAATATAGAAATTAATCAATTTTTCCAGGAGTATTTTATGCAAGCATGAATAATTTTTTGAACTATAAAACATTAGATTTATAACTAAAATATTCAAGTTTAATTCTGGTTTATTATAATTAATTTTTTATTATTTTAATTTTTAAAATTCACTATATATAAAAAAAGGATTGAAAGAAAAGTTTTTAGCCATGCTTTGTTTAGATTTTACACACTTTCTCATCAGATTTAAGTGCTTTCTTTTTAAATTTTAAGCTTTGGCTTTACTTACAAGTCTAAAACTTATATTTATTTTGTTAAGAAATATTTAAATATGAACTTTTCATTAATAAAATTTTAAGAATAAATAATTTATTTTTTACAACAATAGTATTTAATTAATTTTATTATATTTCAACAAGTACTCTTATTTAATTTTGTTTATTCTAATAAATATTATGCATGTCAGGATGATTAATATTCAATAGCTTATATTGCTTTGAATATTTACTTGTAGGCATGCTATAACTTTTACATGTTTTAGTCTTTGATTATACGTTTTCCATGATGTATATGTCAATAAGTTTATAATATAAACTTGAATGTTCTCTAGTTATATGTCGATATCTAATTTAATTATAATGTTTTTATTTTGCTAAACTAAACAATCCTTAATCATTTGTTTAATTAATCCTAATATTTTTGTATTGTACCATAAACAAGCGCAAAGCCAACCAAAGCTTAAAGTAGTAATTGATACATTATTCTTGTTTATTTTTGTGTTTTAAAAGTATTTTTTTAAAAATTTAAAATTTGTTTATTTTTTTGCTTCAAATTAATTTTTTTTGGTGTTTTTAGATCATTTTAATGTGCTGGTGTTAAAAATAATTTTTAAAAAATAAAAAAAAATATTATTTTGATATATTTCCGAGTAACAAACACTTTGAAAAACAACTGCAACCACAAACACGCTAGGGATAAGAAGCTGCTCTTTTGCTTTTGATTGAATAGCGCGAGAAATTTATCCATGATGACAGAAAATATTAGTATAGCTATGTTACATAATAATATAAATTGTATTTTAGAATCTCATTTAAAAATTTAAATTATTGGATTGAGATGATTCTTTAACACAGTATCAAAACCTTAATAAACAAGCGATCACGAATTTGAATCTTACCATCCCAATTTATTCAATAAAAAAATAATTCATGCATCGAATTTAACACCATAATCTCCATAAACACAACGGGATAACCTTCTAAAGTAGTATCTAAGCAAACAAAATGGGTTTTTCACTCAGCACATTTTGCTCCTACAGACTTAATGCTTAATTTCCTCTTAATTTTCTGATTTGAAACTTCCACAGTTTGTTCTGTTTGCTTATTATTATGTTCATCACTTCTCCTCATAGATAAAACTCCGGTGAAGAAAGTTTTTCATCCTCCGCCTCTGGCTTTCTCTCTCACTTTCTTCGGCACTGTCTCCTGCCTTTACCACGGGCTCTTGAAGAGTTGTCTTATTGGGCTTTCATGGCCACTCGGGGTCTCTTTTCACCATTCTAGCTTTTCTTGCAAACAGAACTCTTCTCGGCTCAGCTAGCCTTTTTGGGCTTCCTGCATTCGTTTCATTTCGAATCCATATGCGAGGAGGCAACGCATCCGGCGTCTGTTGATTATACATATTCGCCCTGCCTCGTGGAACTCAAGATTAATTATCTCTGTATAAAATAAATTAAAATATATTATAAAATTTAATTTATAATTAATTTAATATTAAATTAATAAATTTAAAAACATCTCTGTAAAAAAATATAAAAAACAACCCGAGTTAACCTGTTAAACATTATTATTAAGTTATGAGATCAAACTAATCTAAAATAAAGCAAAAAAAAAAATAAATAATAAAATCTAATTTTCAATTAACCTAATATTAAAAGATAAAATTTTTAAAAAAATTAAATAAAATTTATTTTTAGCCAATTGAGTAACCTCTCAAACCTGATATGTATGATAATGAGAATGAGATAATTCAATAAAAAATAAATTTAATATATAAAAAAAAGGCAAATGTTTTTTTTAGATGCATGGGAAAATAGTTAGTGTATTGTTAATAATGCTACAGGTTTTCCACATGCGTTGAAAAGATCTTATGGAGTAGAGAAATGAAAGACCGCTTCTTATTTATTATTTACTTCTTTGAATTTTAAATGAAATTGAAATCTTTGGAGCCATTAGGAAATCGCTATTAATTTCTTTGGTTTAAATCACACCTAATTAAAAATTCACACCACACTTCTCTTCTCAGTTCTCGCATAATAATAAAAATGTGTTGAATATTTTTTAAATAAAAATATATTTAAATAATTATTTTTTTATATTAACCTATCAAAATCATAAATTCAAAAGCTTGTATCCGGTAGCACCCCGAATTTGACCACAGCTGGCGCATCAGTGCGCGGACAAAAGAGAGATGATTTCTTTTAATAAAAAAACATGTTCTCCCATCATCAGGATTCAGGACAGCCAAACAAACCTTTTTTTTTATTCTCCCGGGGTACTCTCCAGCGCGGCACCATTTCTTTCGATCCAGAGCATCATCACAAACGGGTAACCATTGGAGGGTGAAGATTTTCCATCGTATACGCCTTGTTTGGTTGGAGGAAATTAATTTGTTATCTAGAACACACTTTTTACATTATTATTTTTTTAGTATTTAGAGACTTCCTAATAGCCGAAGCAATTAAAATGCTCTCTCCTGGCACTGTCACGTATATTAAACCCAGCATGCTTCTACGAGTTATCTTGCTGACTCGGTGATGCAAAATCCGGTCCTGACTGCTTTTTTCCTTAGCCATCTTAAAAATTGACCCTTTCAAGTTTGAGTAATCCAATGGGTCAACTTGAAGGATTTTATTTTTTATTTTTCTTTATACTCTCATTTAAATCATTATTATTATTATTATTTAAAATATAATAATGTTTGAGTTTAAAAAAGTTAAAATAATATTATTTTAGGATAAACTCATTGACTTCACGATTTATGAGCTAAAATGACAAACCAATAATTCTAATCTTGGGCTAGGTCTAAACACCATAGTGATGTTATTACTTAATTATCCTTAGTTCTTTTCATTGTCCTTGCATAAATGAATAGCCATAATAGCTTTGGACAAAGTATTCAAAACTAAAGGGACATGTTCCCATTGTTTACTTGTGTTAATAGCTTGTTTAGTTCTTCCAAGACTAGAAAAAGATATGGCATGATTTTATATGTTTTACTATCTAGTTAATCGGTTGATGTTGTTGTTAAATTTAATTGATATCGAGATTATAAATCACGACATCAATTAAATTTTTATCACAGTTCTTAACTGCAATACTTAATTAATATTACGGTTTAAAAACACTATATTTAATTAAAGAGGTGTTATACTAGTTGATTTTTAAAGTGTTTTTTAATAAAAAATAAATTTTTTAATATTTTTAAAATTATTTTTGATATCAGCATATCAAAACTATTTAAAAATAAAAATATATATAATTTAAAGAAACAAATTTAAATTTTTAGAAAATACAATTTCAAATACATTCCAAAATAAACTTTAAATATCGCAGTTCACAACTACTATATCTAAAATTATGTCATTTCACCAAAACATTATTCTAATATGTTAATTCTTTATTTTTCTTATTTTGTATAGTAATTGCTCAATTAGTTCCAATAATTCGTGGCTTGGCCCACTCAGTTTTAAATGTCTCATTTATGTCACACGTCTATATAGAACCATAGTCAACTGCTACCGGTTCAGCCAATTTAAACTCAGCTAGGTGATAATTTAAGAAAAAAAATCCAGCTAGCTGTACCTTCTCTCAGGAAAAAAATAAAGAAAAAGAAAAAGAAAAAAGACAGCGTGGTCTAAAATAGACGTTAATAATTTTCCACGTTTCAAACCAGAGAAGTCTCCTCCTGTCTTCCTTGTAATGTCCATTGGATGCTATTATTTTTTCTTGGAGGTTCTATATATATATATATATATATATATAGGCTTAGCCTCTCAACATTTATCCTCAAGCACTTGTCTCCTGAGGAGAAAATTCTTGCAGGCTTTAATCTCCCCGTATAAACAGTCCTTCCATATACTCAAATTCATTTCCAACCCATTTCTCTTAATTTGCACAATTCAGTAATGGGGAACGGTACCTCAGCTACAAAAGAGGCATTACCCATTGCTACCCCTTTCAAGCTTCCTTCTCCACTGCCATCTTTACCACAAGGTTAGTTTTCTTCTCTTTTCTCTTCTTCCTTGCAATATCTCATTATGTTTAATTTTGATGTTCTAAGAGAAGATACATCAGAACTAACTGAAACTTATAAAATGCGTAAATCATGTACAGGTGAAGGCTTTGGGAATGGAATCATTAATCTGGGGAGTGGATTACAGGTGTGTCAGGTAGTCTCTCTTAACAAGATTTGGGCTACAAATGAAGGTGGACCTGATAACCTTGGAGCTACCTTCTTTGAGCCATCACAGATGCCACAAGGCTTCTCTATGCTGGGTTGCTACAGCCAGCCCAACAACAGGATGCTACACGGGTGGGTTCTTGCAGGTAAAGATGAGACAGGTGAAGCCTTGACGAAACCAGTAGATTACACTCTTGTTTGGAGCAGTGAATCTTTGCAGATCAAGCAAGAGGGTGTTGGCTACATTTGGCTACCTACTCCTCTTGACGGTTACAAAGCTCTAGGCTGTGTAGTCACCACCTCCCCTGAAAAGCCTTCCCTGGAAAAAGTCCGTTGTGTTCGGTCTGACCTTACCGACGACTGTCAGATTGACAAATGGATATGGGGACAGGGCAAGGAAAGCGATCCAAATGGTTTCAATGTTTTCAGCCTGCGGCCAAGCAACAGAGGAACTCAAGCTATGGGTGTCTCTGTTGGCACATTTGTAGCCCAAAATACTACCAGTGCTTCTATTTCTCTAGCATGTTTGAAGAATATTGAGTCGAATTTGTCTTGTATGCCTACTCTGGACCAAGTCCAAGCAATATTCCAGGCCTACTCTCCTCGGATATATTTCCATCCTGATGAAGAATACCTTCCTTCCTCGGCAAGATGGTATTTCACCAACGGAGCACTACTATATAAGAAAGATGAAGAGTCCAAACCTGTCCCAATCGAATCGACCGGCTCAAACCTTCCTCAAGGTGGCTCCAATGATGGTTCTTATTGGCTGGATCTACCTGTGGAGGAAGCAGCAAGAGAAAGAGTGAAGAGAGGAGATTTACAAGATTGCCAAGTCTATCTACACATAAAGCCAATGCTCGGGGCCACATTTACTGATATCGTTGCGTGGCTTTTCTACCCTTTCAACGGTCCTGGCAGGGCTAAGGTTGAGTTGATCACCGTTCCACTAGGAAAAACAGGACAGCATGTTGGTGACTGGGAGCATGTCACGTTGAGGATTAGTAATTTCAATGGACAGCTATGTGGTATCTATTTGTCGGCACACAGCGGCGGGACATGGTATGATGCTTCAGAGCTTGAGTTTCAAGACGGAAACAAGGCTGTCATCTATTCATCGTTAAATGGCCATGCGATGTATGCCAAGCCAGGTCTAGTCTTACAAGGGAGTGGGAATATAGGAATCAGGAACGACACTGCCAAGAGTAATAAATTCATAGACACCGGAGCACGATTTTCAGTGGTGTCAGCTGAGTATATGGGCTCGAGTGTCATTGAACCACCATGGCTCAACTATTTGAGGAAATGGGGTCCAAATATCACTTATGATCTTGCCGAAGAAGCCGAGACGGTGGAGAAACTATTGCCTGGAAATCTCAAATCTGCTTTTGACAAGTTTGTGAAGAGCCTGCCGAAAGAAATATTTGGGGAAGAAGGGCCTACCGGTCCCAAATTGAAAAGAAACTGGACTGGAGATGAAGTCTGAATGTAGATCAGATGCTTTAAGTTCTTTTCAACGGGCAGTGAATGAAGGGTGATTTGTGCTGTTATAAAACCCTGTTGATAAAGCTTCATTGTTGGATGTATATTTGTTTACAAATAAATTAAATAATTTGGAAATCAAGAAACGGGCCGGCGCTGTTCCGATCATGCAGAAGATTGGCATGAACACAGTCAATTAATTTGTTTAGAGGTGATAATTTCTTAAATATTACAATATTTAATTTATTCAATGTCCCATCTAAGAACTAGGCTGGATTAGAGCTTCCTATGGTTTGCACGTTAGTATTTATCATCTATCTATACCTTGGTTTGCATGCACCCACGTATTTGATTAGACCTAATCAAAGTTTAATACGTTAGTTATAAAACCTAACCATGATTCTAGATTATTGCATTTTCAATTGACCTGTTCCGAGAAATATTTTATCAGTTCCGAAAAATAATAAAAAGAAAATGAAAATCATTTTAGAAAACATAGAAACTGTTTCGGACAACTACTAATATCCATGGCTCTACCATGGAAATGCCGGTCATTCTACGGGTGGTTTGAAATTGCAGGTTTTAAAAAAGATTGATTTATTTTTATTTTTATATTATTTTAATGTATTAATATATTTTTAAACAAAAATTACTTCATGTTAACCCTAATGTGAAAGTGAATCCTAATTCAAATTTGGCAGCTTTGAAAGAGTGCTTGATGCGGTCAAATTCATGGCTCTACCAAATAAATAAATGAGGTGTAGACATGGTTGGCTAAGGATGGCTGACTTCCAGATTGGCGATGGATTAATTATAGAAAATTAGATATATAATTCATAGAACATGAACCGTGCAAATTGAGATTATGGCACATATCTTCTAATTAACAATATGAAATGTATGCCACACACCTTTTTTTTTTTTGGGGGGGGGGGGGGGCATTAAAAATATGATAAGATGAATAAGTACTCTTCGTGCACCTACAGAAAAAATGTGGCTATGATACCACACAAATAGCGTGTTTTGCATTACAAATAAAATGTCATTTGTTTAATTTAATTTTTTAAAAATTAAATTTTCAATGTTTTTGGATTGTTTTTTAAGGCCCGACTAACTTTCCTTGTTAAATATTACCCGTTATGGCTCAGTGTAATCTGGCTTCCATGTCTCATGATTTTATTCTTGACAGCTCACAGTCTTCAAAACACGTTCTACAAGGTTAAGTATCAATTACCTTAATATATTCTCTGACTTTGGATACTCTTCTCTCGATGTGGGATATTACAATTCCCCCGTCTTAAAAACAAGTCGTCCTCAACTCTAATTCCATATGTAAGGCCCGGTTTACTCCCTTTGCAGAATATTATTTGATATGACTCAATTCAACCCGGTTTCCACGCCTCACAGTTTTAACATTAGCAGTCCATAGGTTTCAAAACGCATCTTACAAGATTAGGTATCAACTATTTTAATATGTCCTGGTTTTGGACACTCTTCTTTCAACGTGGAATGTTAAGAAAAAGAAAACCCTAATTGTTTTGCAAATTTCAACTCACCTTGTCTTCTTCGGCAGAAAGGAAAATGAGTTTACAATGAAGGAAATCACTATCCATACAACAACAAATTAAGAAATCCTAACCCATTTATAACTGTTTTAACCCATTTGCTTCATCTCGCCTGCTTGTATGATCTATTCGTTTTCTTTTTCTTTTTCTTTTTCTTTGAAACCATACAATTAACGACAATTTTTAAGTTGATTTGAATGACTCATGGATGTTAACGTAGGAATTAAAGGATGAAGATAATCAGATTTTTTTATTGATATGTTTTCACATAATATATATTTCAATTACAAATACAAAACTTAAAAACAATGGATAGCAGTCCTAAAGATACACTACTTGAACTTGAATCCTAATTGAATCAAATTCTACTTCTGCCCGAAATTAATCTGCAGCTTGTCTCTAAGAAGAAGAAAACTTGTAAACACTTGTTAAGAAAACAAGAACAAGGACTTGAAAGCAAACAAACACTTTGACAAGCAATATTTCCATGAGTGTTTATAAGTTCTCTTCGCTCCTCAGGCGTGGTTACAGTCACAGCCCAGCTGTGGGTGGGGTTACAGCGAAGAAAGTAAATTAATTTGGTCAAGGCATTTTTTATTTTTGTGGCTGCTATCCTTTCATTGACTTTGATCCTTAAGCTTTCCTATAAAGAGAAAATTCGTGTATGCTGCTCTCCTTGTAGCAGCAGGTTTAATTTTGTATGAAATTCTAGATCACATGATCAAAAGCTAAACATATCATTCAAACACAAAGATACATTTATTAGATTTTTTGTTTGCATATAATTAATTAATGAAGTGTTGGTTGGACTATGAAGAAATTATTGTCATGATTTGGTTGTTTAAAATAAATAACTTGGATAGGATTCAATATCAGAAAATTAATAAATACAAATAAAAACACCGATGGAATTTTTTCATCGGTATATTATTGTGAACTTTAATGACATAATTTTTTATCATTGTATCCATCGGTATACACAGACGAAACTTTTCCATTGGTATAGATCAACGGAATTGTAGTGGAAAAATAAGGAATAAAAAAAGTTAAACAGTACGATGACAAATAACTTTTATCGACGGGTTAACTCGATGGTAAAATACATCCTTAAATATACCGATGAAAAAAATCTATCGGTATATACCGACTGAATTACAGACAGTATTACAGCGAGATTTAAAAAACATAAATTGTACGCTGACATGATATTTTTACCAACAGAAGACCGACAAAGTTAATGACAGAATAATTATATTGGTCATTCTGTCGACAATATTTATTTTATGACCCGCTGATCAACTTTCTTCTCCCCATCCCTCATTTTTCCTTCTTCCTTATGCATTTTTTATGCAACAAATAGTCACCCCTCCCCCAATGTTAACACAATTCAATCTCTCACAACAAATCTGGCTACCACAACATTTGATTTGTCATCATCCATGTTTCTGATTAAAAATTTATTGAGGATTCTCCATCTTAAGTAAGCAAATCTATACTTTTTTTTTATTTGAACATAATTTTAAAATGTTTTTTTTTTGCATTTTTTGAAGTATATATATTTTGTTTGGGTGTTTACTTGTTTTATAGTTTTTTTACATACAAATTAAATTTGTTGTATGGTTTTATGATTTGTACATGTTAGGGTTTGTTTTAGATTTTTTAAAAAATTGTATTTGTTTGTAAATTTATGAAACTTATGTTGAATTTTTTACTTCAGTATTCTATGATGAAATAAATAATGGCTTATTTAATAAGTTCATTTTATATTGTTGTCAATTTTATTGTTGAATTATAATTTTCAATAAATATATAAAAATTTGAATTTATTTAGATAATTAATAATGAATTGAGAGAACTATTAAAATAGATTGAATAAGTTTGAGTAAACCAATATTTTTGCAAATTTATTTAGTTAATGAAGTTAATTAATATATGTTGTCATTATTATTTTATATAGGTTTGATATAAATAATGAATAATCGTTCATGGATGTATCAAGATTCATCATAAGGGTTGCAGATGATGAATTATTATAACAAGGTTCAGGGTTTTATTAATTACGCACTATCTAATTCGAGAAATATTAGTGAAGGTGATATTAGATGTCCATACAAGAGGTGTAAGAATAAAAAGTTTCTTAATCTAGATGTTGTAACGATGCATTTTCTATAAAAAAAAATTCACGAAGAAATACTTGTATCGGTATGCACACGAAGAACCATATGTTTCTCACCATACCATGATATAAAAGATGGTTGCGTTAACTTTAGTACTAGCAACGTGTATGGTGTTATAGATGACAATAGTAATTCTTATAGAAATATGATTACAGATGCGATAAGAATGAATCAGGATCATACCGGTTAATACTCAATAATAGATGAAGAACCTAATGCAGATGCGACCATGTTTTTTGATCTTTTGAAAGATTTTGATGAACCATTATGAAATGGTTACACAAAGCACAATAAATTATTGGTCGTTACATATAGTATAATAATATTTCTACTATATTTCATAGTGCAAACAACCATAAAAAGCCCTAGGTCAACACCTTAGTTTTTTTTTTACTCTAGAGGTAAATAAGTATTTTAACTATTTCAATGTTTTTTAAAACACTAAAAAACTCCTAAGCAACAACATAAGAAATTGTTAAATCAAGGGACAAAACCATATTTTTATTGTGCAAAAAAATAAAAAATACCAACATTTTCCTGAACAATCTTTTAATAACTAATGAACTAATTATAAAGACTAAAACACCTTCAATACCATTACACTTCTTTTTAACTCAAGGAAAAAAAATATAATTTTATTATAGCAATTTATAATAAACTATGTTTACTGGAACAATAAAAAGCCTACATGATCTCGAGTTTTTGTTAATGTTTTTGTGTCATGTAACATTATTTTTTTTTTAATTTTAATTGATAAATACTTTAATGATTTCTTGATCATATTTGATATTATTCACTTGCTTATTTTTTTTTGACATTCATTATTGCAATTACTTTTGGGTACAAGTTAGATTTTTTATGTTGTTATCACACAATACTGTTCGCATTTCATCCATCATTATTAATTTCTCATTCTTTATGAATTATTTTATTTTAATATTTGTGATACTATATATTTTTTTTATAGATGTTTTTACTTGATTTAATATTTATGAAGTATATTAATGAGGTATAAGTACACATCAAATATAATTTTAATTTATTCTAAAAATAGAAAGATACATGAAATTTATTCAATAATATTATTTATATTCATGGAATTGTTTTGGTAAAATTAATATACAAAATAATAATAATTTTGAATTCAATAATTAAATAATATTCATATAATCCTAATACATAAAACACATATTAATTTCAATATTAAAAAAATACCTTTATAAATTAATTTTTTATTAATTAATAAATAAATTAATAAATTGTCAATTTATTGATTATATAATATCTTAATTAATTAATAATTCCTTATGTTTTTTAAAAATATTAATTTTATTAAGGTTTTTGTTTTTTTTTTAAAAGAAAATTTTGCCTCGTAATTATCAACTCTTCATGCATCCCTGTCTGATTCTGACACAAAAAAATAAAATCTTTCTCTGCCCGGCGGCCCGGCCTTGTTTAATTCTAAAACCTAAGAATAGACATCAGGCGAAACTGAGTTGAAATGGAGGACTACAGAGACGGGAAACTAAGCATATACAGAGCAGCAAGAAGCATAAAACGCAGAGACAACACAGTCTACAACGCATTACAATCAATCCACGAAGACTCAATATTTGTGGGCGAAATCTCTCAATTATGGCCAGACCTTCCTCTTATAGCCAACCTCCGCTGTGGCCTCTGGTACTCTCCAAAATTCCATTCTACTTGTTACTTCAAATCCACTGATGGTCACACCAACAATTGGTCCTTCAATACCTCTCGCCTTAATCTCCATGTTGCTCTTCTTTCTGGCAAGTCCTATTAATAACATTTTTCTATGTGGGTTTTTTGTTATTTTTGTAGCTGATACTGAATTTTTGGGCTCTTGTTAAATTGGTTAGGACAGAAAGGAGGATGTATTATCGTGGATTCTACTCGCAAAGGGAAGAGGTTTCCTGATAGCATGTCCAAAACAATACCCATTTGGACGTGTGTTTTGAACCGTGCTATTCTTAATTATAGAAATAAAATGCTTGATTCTGGTTTGCTGATGAATAGGGTGAGCTTTTTCATTGTTGTTTATATGTCTTAATTTAATTCGATCCTACTTCCGTTTGTTTTTAAATGTTTTCTTGGAGTATATATGGCTCATTACAAGTTATATTTAAGCGTAAATTTTATTGCTTCTTGATGTCGATATGGATTCCTTTGTGTTGTTGTCTTTCTTCTATCGTGCATTTGTGACCAAATTGCTTGTGACAGGAGGTGGCGGATTATTCTAATTGTGCTGAAGATGTAAAACTAAAAAATCATATTTGGGATTGTTCTTTGCATCTACCACTTTGGGTTCCAGATACAGAGAAAGCGGCAATCGAGGAACGTATAGAAAAATGGACTAACCAGTTGGAAGCAAGTGGAGCTGATATTGCATCTATTTCTTCCTGCTTGAAAAAGCCTCTACGCCCTTTATGGATATCACAGAAGACTGTAATCTGGTTAAATGAAGTACCTGATCATAATCAGTGGGATTTCACTCCTATTATACTTGTTTCTGCTTCTTCTTCAAGTGATGTTTTTCGAAATAAGACTACCTCAGAGTTTAGCTGGAATTATATTCCAGGAGCTGGAGACGATGAAGAAAGTTGGGCAAGGGGTTTGACACCCACCCATTTCTGGAGTCATGTGCATGATCTTATTAGTTCAGGACCTGATCTTTGTAACCAAAAGGTAGCTGATATAGTTGAAAAGGATAGAGTATATCGTGCTCATAGGGGAGAGTATGCTCCTCAAGTTACTGTCAAGAATCTGAAGATGGCTGATGGTGTGGCTGATGTTTCTAATGTAGAACTACCATTAGCTTCAAATATGCATAGTGATGATACTACTTTACAGCCATCTAATGATTATTTTACAACATTTTGGATAGGATCAACCAATCTTGTTGTAGGAACAACTAAACATGGTATGCTTTCTATTTCTTTTTTTTCTTTTTTTAATTTGGCATGTTAATATGTTAATTCAACATATTATCCTGTTCAAATGATATTCCATTTGATTTCCAGAAATTTAGGATTCATTATTTTGGAACCGCTATTTTATTACTGTCGTGTTTGTCTTGTCTCATTTTTTGAACAGAATATTTGAGCAGTAAAGAATATGTGCTGTTTTTTTTTTAATCTTTTCTCTCTAGTATTTTTTGTAGGGAATGTCTAAATGGTAAGAATAGAAAAAATGTCAATTAGGAATTGAACTCTCTTTAACTAGAACTGTTACAGATCAGATTTTGTTGCATTTACTTCAAAACAAAAGGTTTTAGCAAAACCTGTATCTTCTTATGAAGAGCCTGGTTGATCTGTAAGATATCAAAAGAACACAATTTCTTTTAGTTTACTATTTTTTTCTTTTCTTTTTTTCTTAAATAGCTTAGTGAAATTTAAAAACAGTACATTATCCCCAGTTTAATTTTCATTTTTGATATTATGAAAACACATAGAAATCAGATTATCATGAATGCTTAAAATCCTTACATGCCTTTTGATTTGGAATCTTAAATTCCAAAACATGGCTTATTTTCTTATATATCAAGTAGTTGTTTTATCACACAACTTTTCCAAAGTACAACACAATGTTTCTCACATTTGCACCGTATATTATGAGCAAAATTTTCTTTTCAAGGCATTTTGAGTACTGTTTAGCAGTCATTTTTTGGTCCATTGATTTTTGGAAAGTAGCTTTTTAACGTGAATTATCCATTATTTTCATAAGATGGTTCTGTTCTATATTAATATCGGTCTATAATATTTTTCCTCAATAATCCAAAGAAGCTTATAAACTGTTCATTGCATCCCATTCTTGGTCGCATGCTATGTTGGCATGCTTCTGCTGAATAAGCATATGAATAAGCATTCTGAACACCATTATCTTTTATTTAGTACAAACTCATGTTTCTAGATTACTGGTTTATCAAATTCTTTTTATATGTCCAGTATTTTCTTTGGATTTCCAAGCTCATGAATTGAGGAAAGACTTCCCTTATTTATATTGTGTCGAGAGAGGGAATTTAAATGGTCATAAATATGGAATCTATTAAACTGATTCTGTATGAATAAGAGTACTGTCACTTGGACAATGTCAATGGCAGAGGGCATTGCTTGTATTTGACAATGGCGATGGTATCGGAGTAGGTGAGGCTGCTTTAGCAGTGGTTCCAGTGAACGAAGTTGGTGTATGTTTCAGGTGCTAGTCTCTGATATGGGTGGTACTTGTCATTGTGAAGACTTTGGTGGGTTTTGGAGGTGCAGAAGGAGGTGGTTTGCATAGTATATGATACTTGGGCATATATTGTTATGGGGAAAGTATATCAAAGTGCCTGCAATATGGTGTAGTTATTGCTATGGCTATGAGAATATGTGAAACACTGTAGTGTTGTAGGCAACATGATTAAGTGGTAGATAATGTCGTTCAAGCCATAATACATGATTATCCATATTGTTTCTCTTCTTCTTACACTTATTTTTGTGTTTACTTGTTGATGCAGCTGCACTTATGTCTAATGTTGATTGCATATTGAACTGTGATAAAGAACCAGTCTCTATCAATCTTCCAGATTCTGAAGCCCATTTGCATCTTCCTATGGTGGTGTGTAAAAAGAATTGTTTACAAGATTTAACCATTTTCTGGAAGCACTATTCTTTTATAGGAATGTTGTTTCACTTAATATAAGTTTTTTCTTCCAGAGCTCGAAACTGGATAGGTTTTCCTTGTTCAACAATCTTCCAGCTGCGGTGAACTTTGCAAAATTGAACCTTAGAAAAGCACATAGACTTCTAGTTTGTTGCCGTAGTGGTAAGGATCCCTAAATGAGATCTTGCTAGTAATGATTTTTATTGAATATGCTTAGTGATAGATTTGTTGGGGTTTTTTTTTAGCCCAATTTGGTTTTATGTTTTAGCATTTGAAATGATTTTTTTAACATTTGTTCAATACCATTTTGTGTATTTTGAACTTCAAAAACAGGGAATACAAGCATATGTGATTGTCCTTTTGATGGCTATGTTATGGATTTGCTAAAGAAATGGAGTTATTAAATATTATTTTTATATATTCTTCTTGTGAAATCACAGAAACTGTTAGATGACTGCTAATATGTCTTTACTTGTTTACAGGTGAAGATATCAGCGTGTGTATTTGTCTAGCTATTTTGACATCATTATTCGATGATAAAGGTATGATGCTTGCATATTGCATTGAGATTGTGCCATTCCTGGCACTCAGAAAAGAGAAATTATACACCAGAAGAAATTATTTATTTATTTTCTTGTTTTGTTGTTGAAGATATGATAGTGCTTTCCCAGCATATATTTTGTTTGGCCTCTCATTCTCATTTTGTTGGCATCAACCCTACTTTGCTCCTTTGAACATTGCCAAATAATTTAGAAGTATGTTTCTTGTAATTCTCATTTTCTGATGTTTGGCCCTTGGATCAGGAACTTTTGATGATGGAAGATCTTTCAGCAAAACATGTATTACTAAATTAGAGATGCGGCGCCGACTTGTATTTGTCTGTAAATTTGCAATAACTGCCCGACCATCAAGAGGAAATTTGAAACAGGTTTTTGGTTTTCTTACTGGAGGAAGTGCTGCTTCTGCCTGACCATTACTCTCCACTTTAACATTGTTAAGCTGCTTGTAGGCTGGCATAACCGCATAAGCAATAGCTTAGGACACTCCTGGAAAATCCACAGCTGTGCATCTTACAACATTGAGCAAGTCTTTTGCAACTGTTCAAAACCTCTTGCACAGTAACACTGAGCTAAAACAGTTTTTGTTTCTCTCATACATCCGTCTGCACAAGGTCAAACTTTCTGCTGAACTAGGTTTGCACTGTTCTATTATTTGCTAATTACCATTTCTTCGCGTTGAGCGCTCATGCCTGACCCTAACATGACATTATAGAGAAAGTAGTGATTGAAAAGCGTTTCTTGGGTGATAATTTGGTGATCCGCGCTATGACATTGCTAAATATACCCAATTACCACCCTTAATCTACATGCAGTAGTTGTTCCACCGTTCAGATGGATCTCGTCTTCAAAGTTCAAATGCTTCTTTTCTTTATACATGGCTAGATATTAGGCTTTACAGCAATAAAAGCAAGCTTATAAAGATGCGTGCCACTAAAGTTAATAGCATATATGATAGTGGCTGGCGTCTCCTTAATTTTTTTTGCATGGCCATAATCAGAAAACACACCACTAGGGGGGAGGATGATAGGAAATCAAACTAAGAAAGCAGCATGGACCCCATTTTGGGAATGGAGGTGATGACCCTCTATTATTTAATTTTCTTACCTCACGGTTTTCGCTTTCCATTAATCATCATCCTTGACATATTGTTTATTTCCTTGAGTTTGTGTGGAAGGGAAAGGAATTGAATACAAAATAAAACCAGTACGTGACAAAATGTTTGATCTATTTGCCTGATGATGAAAGTTTTAGGTGAATGTTTGCAGGATTCATTCGTGGAGTTCTTTCCATGCATAAAATAGGGATTTATCTTTTGGTGTGACCCATATAACAAGAAGAAGAAGAAGTAGACGATGGTAGAGTCAGTCCCATCATCTTTAAAATACTCTGTTATTTTTCTGTTCTTTTGCACGCTTCTTAGATTAATCTTACATCATTGACAAACTGGTGGATTGGGATTAAAGTTGAGGAAGTCCCACTTGGCATGTCTAAATCCCACTTTGTTACACTAATCAATCAATCAATCCATCCATCCATAACTTGGATTGCAATGAAACTTTAATCTCTCTCTTTCCTTCTTTTTCTTTTTCTTTTTTCTACTCTGCACATTTTTTCTTGGTAAAAATATAATTCTTAACATAATAATATGAAATACAAACAAATATGATTAAAAAAAACTTTAAGAATAGATACTAACAGTTGGATCAATGAACCTGGAAGTAGATCCCATTTAGAGATTTTAATCCAATATATATTCTGAAAAGTTTTTTTTTAATTATTATTATGCTATCCTGATGTTAATCATTATTCTTTTTTAACAATGATTGTGATATATACTAGAAGTCAAAAATTGAAAATTTTATTTTGTTTCTTGATATTAGTGTTTTTCAATCATTAAAAGTTTACTCACTATTGAATAGTAAATTATCAAATATATGCTAACAAAAGCTCTATCAATGTTTTTTAAAATGCTTTTCTGATGAAATGTATTAAAATGATATATTTTTTTTATTTTTTTAAAATTATTTTTGAAATCAACGCATCAAAACGATTCAAAATATATAAAACATAATTTTTAACAAAAAAAATTAAATTTTATAAAAACACATTGCAAAATGGTGTCTAAGTTCCTCCTAGATTGAATTTGGCTAAAACAAGTGAAATAATGACTAAGATGCCATGAGAACTTGCAAGACTAGTTCTTCGATGTGATTAGAATTGATCTGTTATGTTAAAAATTAAATATTATTAATGAATTTATAGATAAAATTATATCTTGGTTATTTTATTAATTATTTTGTCTATATAAAGTGTTATGTTATTGTATGATTTGTCTTTTTGAATTTCACTATAATACTACTTGTAATTTTATTGGTATATACCGAGAAATTATTTCTATCGATATATCTATAGATAAACTTTATCATCGAGTTAATTCCGTCGGCAAAACTGTTGATAAAAGTTACACATCAATGTATTTTTCTGTATTTTTTTATTCATTCTTTTTCTCCAGTGCAATTCCCTTTACCTAGGGATATAATAAAGAAATTTATTGATAAAGTTCATTGCAATCTACTGATAAAAAAATTTCATTAGTATTTATCAAATTTATGACAGAGATGCCTATTTCCTTTATATATTGGATAAGACAAGGGGAATTAGAGGAAAAATATAAATAGTCAACATAGAAGGAGAAAAGTTCTCTTTATTACTATTTTGTAATATTTTCTTAATTTATTTTATTTTTTATTTTTTATTTTTTATTTTTTAATTTATTTTTTAAATCAGATTTAATCTTTGTTATTTTATTATTATTTGTTTTGTTTTTTAATTTTTGATGATTATGAATTTTTTTTATTTTTATACCAGATTTGATTTTTATATCCTAGATCATGGATAAGTCAAGTTAACTCGGTTTGAATTGAGTTTTTTTTTTATCATTTAACATTAGGTTTTTAAGCCTTTGGCTTCGTTATTTTTTATGATTTTCTTTCAGTAAGGTTATCCTAGGTCATGAGTTAGTTAAGTTAAGTTAACTTGACTCAAGTATTTGTTTTATTAATTTAACTTTGATAATTTTTTTTCTAGTTTTTTTTTAAATTCATTTTTTTTATCATGATCTCATATTGTGTGTCATGTATTAGTCAAAGTAACCTGAATTGACTAGGGATTTTTTTCCCAAATTTCTTTTCTTGAAGTTGATTTTTTTTTCATTTTCATCTTTTAGGGTTTGGTTATTGGCTCTTAAGCTTTATTATTTTTTCTATGTTCTTTTATGTGGGGTTATTACGATTTACAAGTTAGTCAAGTTAATCCAATTAACTCAAGTTTTTTTTTCTAAAAAAATTAGCTATGATTTTTTTTAGGTTTTTTTTTAAATAGTTTTTTTTATCATGATCTCATATCATTGGTCATGTGTTAGTCAAGTTAACTTTTATTTTTTATGTTTCTATGTTTTAAATTGATTTTTTATTTTATTTTATCCTTTAATATTAGATTATTTTCTTATTTGTTTTACTGTTCTTTATATTAGTCTATCCGGGCTGCAGATTATTCAAGTTATCCCACGATATGAGTGTTTGTGAATTAGGGTAGGCAGATAAACACAAGTATCATATATATGAACCAAACAAATTACATGTGTCACATGATTCATGTGCTTGATCACAGGGAAAAAAAAATACTCTGGGAATTCAATGTATCTGCTTATTTGATTGCCAGAAACAATGTAAAGGCGGTGAGAATGTTGAAATTGCTGTGGCCGCGTTGAATGCTTTTGACCAATTTTGAAAATTGAGTTTTAAAATGCGAGTCTGTAGCCTCTGCTCTCTGGTGACGATCAAGAAATGTGGTCAAAATAATGATAGTTTATAACTGTGTTGAAAAGTGTCTTTATATTGCTAACAGCACAATGTGCTCCGCATGTAATTCTTTATTATTAAGCCCCACTAATTGCCTGACGTTAATAAGCAAGAACTGGTGACTCTTAACCTAATCTACACAGGTGATCTTCCATAGGGTTAATAAGCAAAAATGGCTGACGAAGAGGGGCGGCGGCTCCATTACAGGCGGCTAATTCTTGGGCGGAAAGCCGAAGTAACTTTCATTTATCCACGTTTATTATTTGAACCAGACAAAAAAAAAAAAGAAGTTGATCCACGTTGTTATTAGGAAAGCTGCTTTTAAAAAAAAAACTAAACCCAATTAAGAATAGTCAATTAGCTAAGATTAGTGTGCGCATAGGATAGTATTGATTAGTGTAATTATACACGATGTGTAAGTTCTTATAGTCTGAATGCATCTGTGTCTGAGTAAAATAATGTTCTTCCATCAAGTATCCAAATAAAGAACTATTGATTGATAATTGCACGTTTATAAGTATTGATAAACTTATGGAGATTATGTTGGGTTGCATGAAATGTACTATATATTCGTAGAATTATTTAGGATTTACATGAGAATTATTTGAAGATTATATGTTTATTTAGATTTGAATAATTATTTAAAGATTAAGATGTCGCAAGCTACAAATTGTTCAAGCAGTCGATCTTTAATGATAATCTTCACGAACCACAAATGAAAAATCTTCTAGATTTTTTAGAAGAAATAGATTGCTTGAGTGGTAACTCATTTTCTTTTATGTTTAAGTGTTTATATACTATATTGTTGTACTATCTTTTAATGTATAGAAAATAAGAGGCATAACAATTAATTGCGAGTTAGTTTAGTGTTCATGTCATTTAATAAACACCAACATATATTAGTTTCAGGTATCCCTATACCTCGGTTAATGAAAGTAGTTGATTTTTTTAGTAAAAAAAGGAACATAATATGAACGGGTCTCAACAACTCTAATTAATGTCTATTCTTAAAAGATAATTGACAAGAAACATTTAAGAACAATGTTTTGATGCAATAGAAATCTCGTAATTATAATAATTTTATAATTTCTTATGCAAAATATTTTTGTTACACGAATTTTATCTTTACTCTAGATTTATTAATCATACATTAGATTCATTAATCAAATATAATTGAATATTAAAAATAAAAAAATTATTAATAATAAATATATTTTACTTGAATAAAATCAATGCCATGTATAATTAACCAAACGAATGATTGACTAACTAGAAGATATATTCACTAATACAATATTAATAATTAATCAAGTGAATTAATGTTGAAAGTAATCATCTTGTAATTTGGAGAGTTATTATAGATTAATTTACTAATCAACCTGCGTCTATGTTGACAATTAACTTCATCGTCATAATTATTTTTTATTTAGCTTTTATATCACATTTTTATTTATCTTCTTTTCACTACAGTATATAAATTAGGCTTTGCATCTTTTTTGAAAAAAACATTCTGCAGGATTTTCTTTTCTTCTAATGTACTTTCCTCTTGAATTTACCTTAAAGTTTCATGTCTCAGGTCCGGGTGGCAAACTCGGCACGCCGAAACCAGACTTTATTAGTAAAATAAGAAGAGAGAAGGAAAACATATTTATATAATAAATAATAATTTTTATTTTATTATCAAAAAATAATAATAAAAGAGAGAGAAAGAATTTCAATGATTTAAATTCTAGAGTAAAAAATGTATCTTTAATTTCAGTCAAAATTCTCTCTTCTTATTTATGTATGTATTTAATTATTTGACAAAACCATGATGTTTTTTTTATCAACAACATGGTTTCTATTTTAGTTTCTCAATAATAATTAATTCCCTCAACCACAATATCATTGTATGAAAATAAATCAATTAATGATAATCTTTAAAAATTTATCCATATTTTCTTATTAATTATATGTACTTCTGTAAATTTTTTCTATTGTTTTTTATTTATATTTTTTTTCTTACATATATAATCTTGAAAGAATGGAAATATAAGAACCAAGGTAACATGAACGATGAACATGATCGCTAATTTTGATGGAAAATCAACAGTTGGACATATTAATTAGAAAATATAGATAAATGAAGGGTTACGATTCATTGAATTTATAAGGGTGCGTACAGTGACAGGTTTCCATGAAAACAAGAAGAAGAAGAAGAAGAACAGATGAAGAAACTGGCCTGCTACGTTCAAATCTCTTTTTGAAGAGAATCAATGATGAAAGATGTAAGATGCTTCTCTAACCCACTCATAAGAACAATGAATTCTCCAACTTGGATCCATACACTGCACATGATACATATGGGGGCTAAGAGAATAGTAAGGAAATATTATTCCACTGCTAATTAGACATATGTGATATTTGGAAGGGAATAATAGACTGATTTTCAATAAGAATATGATACTTTGGAAGACGAATTAATTTGAAAAAGTCGAGCAGACAGTCTGATCGGGTGGAGCCCCAATTATTCTTATCATATAGCAAATTTACGCGTTCTTAGTCTTCTGGTTTCTTTTTCTAGGAGAAATTAAGAGATTTTGTGCATTATTCCTCTTCCTCAACAGCTGCATGCTGTTGGTATATATGTGATACTAAGGTATGGGGTCTTTGGAAAATATTCTTATTCTAAAGATTAGAATATATAAAACTTTAATAACCAAGTCGTTATGGATTTGAATGTAAATTTCAAGTTCAAAAATATTTTACTTCATATTGTTAGAGAATAATATAAATCATATCCTGAGACCTCATATAACAGTTTAAACTATTGAGTTGAGATGGTTCTTTGATATGGTATCAGAACCTTGATGACCAAACGATCACGAGTTCAAATCTCACCATCCTTATTTATTTGATAAAAATTAAGCACAAGATAAAGTAGACATGTGCAAGTTTCAAGCCCAAATAGCTTTCACTTAAGGGAGTGTGTTAGAGAATAATATAAATCATATCCTAAGACCTCACCTAGCAGCTTAAGCTATTAAGTTGGGATGATTCTTTGATACAAATAATATAAATTATATCTTAACATCTTATCTAATAACTTAAATTATTAAATTAAAATGATCCTTTGATGTTATTAATATCTTAAATTAACTTCGAAAGATATATATATATATATATATATATATAGTTTTGATGACGAATCAGTTACGAGTTCGAGTATAAATTTCAAGTTTAAAGAGTTTTTACTTAAAGAGATGTAAATCATGTCTTAAAACCTTACCTAATAATTTCAGTTATTAGATTGAAATAATACTTTGAATATCTTATATTTCATGTATTTGCTTATATATATTAACATAAAAAATTAGGTTATTTATGCATAAGCCAAATTAAATATGGCCTCAAGCAACCTGTAAGAGATTCTTTTTATAATAAATAAAACGAAGATAATCCACCAATATGAAACCATCCAATTCATTACAAGATGTCATAAATGTCTTCTTTAATATTCATTGATTTTAATTATTTTTCCTATGCTTGGGAGGCTTCAGAGAAGATCTCTTTGGACAGTGTACGGTTGTGACCAGATGTTTGGAGCTTATTGGATGCTTGTTAAAAGAATTACGAGAATAAAGAGCAAAAGAATCTGGAACAGACAGGTCTCATCATATATATATATATATATATATATATATATATATATATATATATTTGTTGATTCCGTGTGGCCGGAGATATGTATAAGAGGATCTTGAGAGTCCAACAAAGACAGCTAGCCACATAGTGGTATGACAGAATATGGTCTGATCATCAGCATGCAGGAAAGCCAATTTATTAAATAATTAATATTCAAGTGAAAGAAGAATATGCTTCATCAACTCAACAATCTCATATTTTTCTTGTCTGCTTATTTAACATATGCTACACTAAAATATGCTTGAGCTCTGTAATTATGTTCATCGCTAATATTATACATTTTTCAAAAAGCTAGCAGCTAGCTAGCCTTTCATTTCAGTCACAGCCTTTTCTTCTTTCTTAAGATCAATAATATTAGTTTCTTTAAAACATTACGAGGCCACAGTGTAGACTACTGTTTTTACTGCATTGAAACAGAAACGCTAGCTAGAAAAAGAATGGAACTACTGACACGAAAGATTTGAACAGATGACCTGCAAGAATATTTTAGTCTAGTCGTGTAATTATTAGTATCATGCAGGCATTTATAATGATTCCTTCAACAAGAGCGGCCCTTTGACTGGACAGATTCCTTTATAGGGTAGATAGAACGGATTTAGATTTTTGTTCTGATGGAGGAAAATATTACAGTAATTGTGTATCTAAATGGTAGATTTTCAGTTTTTGAGTCTCGTATATAATTAAATTAATATTATTAGTACATTCACTGGCAAGGTAAGGTTGCACAAACCATAATATGTTTGAAATATCTTGGGATAATGATATACAAATAGATGGTAATATCAAAGTCGACAAGAAGCTGACAGAAAAATAAGGATCCGTTTTGTAAATCATTAATTAATCTTGATATTAGAATCTTGATGATTAAATGTTATGAATTTAAATTTTACTTTTTTCACTTTAATTAATAAAATAATAATGACAAAGGAATAGGCTTGGGCAAGCTCGAAGAGCTTTTAGGTATCATATCTTAAACAAACTAGACTAAAGCAAGCAAATATATAGGAATGGAAAAGGAAACATTACCAGGCAGGCCCAATTGGTCATAGTCATCTTTCTTGAAAACACTCTTTTTATCCTTGTCTTAAGCTTTGCTTGATGCTACAGAAAGTGACCACTATGAAAGAATGCCTTTCTTTAACCACCCCACATGAAACTTTATGACAAATTTGGGTCCGCTTCATGGAAAATCACCACTCACTTCTTGATCTACTCTTATATATATATATATATATATATATATTGATACGAGAGTATCAGTATTTGTTTGGGTTGAGGGAGTCAGGTCTCCAATGCACAAAACTTTGCCTTTTCTACCTCTTTCTTGGTGCTAGCTAGCCAGTACTGCAGCATCCTACAGGATCTTTGCACGAAGATTATTTTTGCGAGTAAAATGAATTCTCTAAAGAAGAACGAGAGGAGAGGAGAGGAGAGGAAGTCTATAGCCAATATCTTTAGATATGCAGATTGGAATGATATATTGCTTATGCTGCTGGGTACTATTGGAGCTATTGGAGATGGCATGTCTACAAATTGCTTACTGGTGTTTGCCAGCCGCATAATGAATAGCTTGGGTTATGGTCAGACACGACAAGATAATTACAATTTCATGGTTGAGGTCCAAAAGGTCAGTGACTTGCCAGTCAACATTTTCATTCCTCTATCTCTCTTGCTAACTAAAACACAGATTTCCTTTTTTGTTTCTGTCAACAGTGCAGTTTAGACTTTGTGTACTTGGGATTAGCGGTCATGGTGATGGCTTTTATGGGTAATCTCAACGGCACTAATTTGATCTATACACATGACTTTGCTTTTCTTTCTCAAGACAATTCTTGTTTGGAAAAGTGGTGCAAACATAATTCAATCCACTGTGTACCCAAAGAACACTCCAGGAACAAAAGGAGGCCGACAGCAAACGTCACTACAAACAATTACAGTAGAACACGAAATGAAAGCATCTTTTGGAACCCTAGATACTGACACTACCCCATTAAGAAAAACAAGTGATTAATTAAGTTGGTGAAAATTATTTCCTTGACTGTTGTTGCACTAAATCAGTTCATTTTATATTCACAGAGGGTTACTGTTGGAGTAAAACGAGCGAGAGACAGGTTTTGAAGATCCGATACAAGTATTTGGAAGCTATACTTCGACAAGAAGTTGGGTTCTATGATTCACAGGAAGCAACTACTTCAGAGATCATCAACAGCATATCAAACGATACTTCTCTCGTACAAGAAGTACTAAGTGAAAAGGTAAACTTAAGGTTTCGTCTATTTATGGACAGAAAACATCTTAAGTTCTATATATGAGGTAGATTGGCAAATCTGCTCCACCCCTTTCCTTTTGCTTCCCTTACAATCTTCCTTTGATGTACAAATGTTATGAAGGATGAAAGTACTCCAAGATCTCAAATTCTGTATTCATTTTTATTGATATTATTCTCATAGGAGCACTTATTTAACATCATCTCTAATGTTTTTAGGTGCCCATATTTTTGATGCACGCGTCTGTATTCTTCTCGGGACTTGCCTTTGCCACATACTTTTCATGGAGACTGTCTTTAGTAGCCTTCCCAACTCTTCTTCTTCTAATCATCCCTGGAATGATATACGGAAAATACCTTCTCTACTTGTCAAAGAAAGCTCGGACGGAGTATGGCAAAGCAAACTCCATCGTGGAGCGGGCATTAAGTTCCATCAAGACTATTTATTCATTCACTGCCGAGAAGAGAATCATCGATAGGTATTCAGAAATATTGGATAGAACAACAAAATTGGGAATCAAGCAGGGTATTGCCAAAGGTCTTGCTGTTGGGAGTACAGGGCTTTCTTTTGCAATATGGGCTTTCCTTGCTTGGTATGGAAGTCATTTGGTCATGTACAAAGGAGAAAGTGGAGGGAGGATCTATGCTGCTGGCATTTCCTTCATATTGAGTGGACTGTGAGTGGCTTTCTTTCATCATAACTTTAGATTTGTGCATGGTCAGTCTAAATATTGATATGTCTAGTGAGGTGCTACCTGCCAAGTGAATCTTCAGTAGATCCTTCTCAAATTATCCCTCATTATCAAAACAAACAAATAATTTCATGAAAAATATTAATAGGTTCATCGAAAGGTTTCAACATGTATATTCCTAAGTAGCCATAATTGAACCTACAATCCCTAGACTGGGAAAAGCTCTCCCCAACTTTAACAAAATTGTTATGATAGTATTGATTTGAGATTCCGATAGCATGTACACATTTTATATACAATCTGTCTCTGAACTTTGTGTCGGATCAAGGATTTCTTATTGTTAATTGATTACATATATATTAGATACTAGAAACATGAAGGGGTAGGGATTTAGTGGCAAGGCTTTAAGTATGCCTACTTTCTCATTTGAAATCTGTAAAATTGTGTCTTTTGATTTAGCTTTTCCAGCATATGTGTAGTTGGCACACTTTCTGAACTCAGTTGATGACAGAAAATGTAACCACCTTCCAGTTTTATCTCATGAGGATTACGATTAGACCAAGAATCTCTGGCACTTGTGATTCTTTGAAGCTTCATGGTAGTTTCTAGTTGTCAGTCCTGAAGCTGGACTTGGACCTTTAAATTGTGCCCTAAGCTCATCGAGGCTAAAGGACATGCAGCTCATAGGCCAACGGATCTGTCCACATTTGTTGAAAGCATCTACCAAAATGTTGTTTTCCTTCGTGAAACTGCCTTGCCCTAAACATTATCGAACCATTAGAATGTCTAATTTAAAGGCAAATTATTGCAGAAATAAATTTATTCATATATCTCACAAACTTTCCCCCGTACGCATGAGTTTTCACTTGCAGTACTATTTTTTTATGACCTCTACACTCACTTAAACTCTTAAAGGCACTGCCTGCGACTAATCTTTTAAAGGTATAGTCATGTCATTCTTTTATAAAGTGGAGAATTTGTAAGTAAAGAATTACCTTTGCCTTTTCTTCTTTTTATAAAGGGAGGAATGAAAAAAAAAAATGCTTGGTGTGTGATAGTAATGTCATCTACAGAAGTTCCAGTTAGGAAAAATTCAAAGGAAAAGAAGAAGAAAAACAGTCCAAGTACAAGGAAAGAAATTAAGCTTAGTGGGTTATTGTAAATGGATCGTCCATCAATCTTAAATATTAGTGGCACTAGATTGAACATTAAGTTGTTAACTAGCTTGTAATAGTAATTATTAATTGCTAGAAGTGAAGTAAATGATTATAAATGTTTTTTTTTTCCTTAAGAAAAGGAATGAAATCAAATGTTATGTTAAACATGTGTCTAGTTGTATGCATCAAAATGTTTTTCTGTAGAAGTTCCATGGAAATCACCATATCTAGCTACTAGACAGGATAATTAATGAAAACAATCCACTTTCTGAATCATTAATTATTTAGCAATTGAATTGTTTGCAGATCCCTTGGAATTGCACTTCCTGATCTGAAGTACTTCACAGAAGCTTCTGTTGCTGCTACACGGATATTCAAAAGGATTGATAGAGTTCCAGAAATCGATAGCGAAGACACAAAAGGACGTGTATTAGACAAAATCCAAGGCCAAATTGTATTCCAGAATGTCAGTTTCACATACCCTTGTCGTCCAGATGCCGTTGTTCTCAAAGATTTCAACCTGAAAGTTGAGGCAGGAAAAACAGTAGCTCTTGTTGGAGCAAGTGGGAGTGGAAAGTCCACAGCAATTGCGTTACTCCAGCGTTTCTATGATGTTGATAGTGGCATTGTCAAGATTGACGGTGTTGATCTAAGAACATTGAATTTGAAATGGATAAGAGGACAAATGGGTCTTGTTAGTCAAGACCATGCTTTGTTTGGGACTTCAATAAAAGAGAATATCATGTTTGGGAAGCTTGATGCCACCATGGATGAAATCATGGCTGCGGCTATGGCTGCAAATGCTCACAACTTTATAAGGCAGCTTCCAGAGGGGTATGAAACAAAGGTAATAATTTCTAGTCATTTTTCTATCAATCTACCTGAGATCGGTATAGTCATCTTAAAGGGTGTTTTTGCAGTCACTTGTGCAAAACAATTCCATATGTGCTAGTTCTTCGGTATAGTCATCTTAAAGGCAAGGCTTTTGTGTAATAGGTTGGTGAAAGAGGAGCACTCCTATCTGGGGGACAAAAGCAGCGAATTGCCATTGCTAGAGCAATAATCAAGAACCCTGTGATTCTCCTACTTGATGAAGCAACCAGTGCTCTTGACTCCGAATCAGAAACACTGGTCCAAAATGCACTTGATCAAGCCTCCATGGGAAGAACTACACTGGTAACTTCTACCATTTTTCCTTAAGAATTGTGAAAGAATAATGTATTGGAACCAGAAAGAATTCCTTCAAAATTGTTTTTAATTTTCTACCTGCTACAATCAGATCATCATTTCCCACTCTAACAATAACAATGAACAATCTTCAGGTTGTTGCACACAAGCTCTCTACAGTTCGAAATGCAGACCTCATTGCAGTCGTTGACAATGGTAGCATCATTGAAATAGGTTCCCACAATGATCTCATCAACATACAAAATGGCCACTATGCCAAACTAGCAAAGTTACAGAGACAATTCAGCTGTGATGAGCAAGAACAAAATCCTGAAATTCGCTTTTCTTCAGTTACTAGTAGTGCCGCTAGGAAAAGTACAGGAAAATCAAGTCCAGCCATCTTTGCTTCACCATTGCCTGTTGATGATAGCCCAAAACCAGTGCACATCCCCGCGCCTTCCTTCTCTCGGCTTCTTTCTTTAAATGCCCCTGAATGGAAGCAAGGCCTGATGGGAAGTATTTCAGCTATAACATTTGGTGCTGTGCAACCTGTCTATGCGTTAACCGTTGGTGGAATGATTGCAGCTTTCTTTGCACCAAACCATGATGAAGTGCGTGACCGAATACGTTTATACTCTTTAATATTCTGTTCTCTTTCCTTGTTCTCCATCATTATAAACCTTGTGCAACACTACAATTTTGCATACATGGGTGAGAGGCTAACCAAGAGAATTCGATTGAGAATGCTAGAGAAGATCTTGGGTTTTGAGACAGCTTGGTTTGATGAAGAGGAAAACTCTAGCGGGGCTTTATGTTTAAGATTGAGCGCTGAAGCCTCCATGGTTAAAACCCTTATCGCAGACAGAGTTTGTTTATTAGTTCAAACCACTTCTGCAGTTACTATAGCAATGATAATGGGGCTAGTCGTGGCTTGGAAGCTTGCAATTGTTATGATAGCGGTGCAACCCCTCACCATTCTGTGTTTCTACACGAAGAAAATTTTGCTGTCTAGTATTTCAACAAATTTTGTCAAGGCACAAAATCAAAGTACTCAAATTGCGGTGGAAGCGGTCTATAATCATAGAATTGTGACATCATTTGCAAGTGTGGGAAAGGTGCTTCAACTTTTTGACGAGGCTCAGGAGGAACCAAGGAAGGAGGGCAGGAAAAAGTCGTGGCTAGCAGGAATTGGCATGGGATCTGCTCAGTGCCTAACTTTCATGTCATGGGCTCTAGACTTCTGGTTTGGAGGTACTCTAGTGGAAAAGGGAGAGATATCGGCAGGAGATGTGTTCAAGACATTTTTCATTTTAGTGAGCACCGGGAAGGTTATAGCTGAGGCAGGGAGCATGACTTCAGATTTATCCAAAGGTTCAACAGCAGTGGCTTCTGTGTTCAAGATTCTGGACAGGCAATCCCTGATTCCAGGTTCTTACCATGTAAGTTACATTTCTTGCACGCTGAAAATAATTTTGAAGTTAATTTTGGCATATATAGATTATTGTGGCACAAGTTTTGTGCATTAAACAGCTTGCAATTTCTGATAGGCCGGTGATGGAAGTAGTGGAACAAAGTTGGAAAAACTAGGTGGCAAGATAGAGATGAAGAATATTGATTTTGCATATCCAAGCCGGCCGGAGACCCTAATACTTCGGCAGTTCTGCTTGGAGGTGAAGCCAGGCACTAGCGTTGGACTAGTAGGAAAAAGTGGATGTGGAAAATCAACCGTGATTGGTTTGATTCAAAGATTCTACGATGTCGAGAAGGGGTCAGTAAGAGTAGATGGAGTGGACATAAGGGAACTAGACATCCAATGGTTCAGGAAGCGCACGGCTCTTGTTAGTCAAGAACCCGTGTTATATTCAGGAAGCATCCGCGAAAACATCATGTTCGGGAAGCTTGATGCGTCCGAGAATGAGGTGGTGGAGGCTGCAAGAGCAGCGAATGCTCATGAGTTTATCTCGTAAGTCTTACTGAGTGTTTAGCTCCATGCATGTCTAAACAAATTATGTGATAATAAACTTCTGAAACTTTGTAATTCTGTGTAGATCACTCAAAGAAGGGTATGAAACAGAATGCGGTGAAAGAGGAGTGCAGCTATCGGGAGGGCAAAAGCAAAGAATAGCAATAGCAAGAGCTATACTTCGCAACCCAACCATCCTATTACTAGACGAGGCAACGAGCGCTCTCGATGTGCAATCTGAGCAGGTTGTGCAAGAAGCACTGGACCGAATCATGGTTAGAAGGACGACGATTGTGGTAGCTCATCGGCTTAACACTATAAAGAATCTAGATTCCATTGCCTTCGTCGCCGATGGAAAGGTGATGGAGCGAGGAACCTACGCTCAACTAAAGAACAAGAAAGGTGCCTTCTTTGACTTAGCTAGTCTTCAGACTTAGATGTACACACTTGCGCATTAATTGTAGCACCTACGTGTGTTTATTAGCATGATAAGAAGCTTGGAAGGATTCTGGGATGGAATTACTACTGCTTGAAGAACTGTAAAATAAACACGTGCTTCCATACGTAATTAAATTCTCTTATGTTCCTTCCTATGATGTTTTTAAAAGTTCTACATTAGTTGTAGACTTACAATTCAGCATTGTTGAGTTGGAAAGCCTAATCGATTGAATAGGAGCATAAAAAATTATCCAAAAAAGTGGTTTAAAAATATTCAATCAAAATATATACTAATTTCACTAAAAATTAACAAATATAAATAAAAATACTGACAGATTTTTTCTATCGATATATTGTGATGACTTTTACCGACATAATTTTTCATCCTTGTATTCATCAGTAAATACTAACAGAAAAACTCTCACAATATATACCGAGAGAATTGCAGTGGAAAAATAAAAAAAAAAAAGATCAAATAGTACGATGACATGTAACTTTTACATGAGGCATTATTGATGGAATTAACCCAACGGTAAAGTACATCTGTAAATATGCTGATAAAAAAATTTTCTTGGTATATACTAAGGAAATTACAAAAGATATTACAGTGAGATTTAAAAGGGCAAATTGTATGGTGACATGATATTTTTCCCGACAGAATGATCGATGGAGTTACTGACAAAATAATTATGTTGATAATATCGTCAGTAATATTTAATTTATAACCTGACAATTGACCTACCTCTCACCCTCCCTCATTTCTCCTTCTTCCTTATGCAATTTTTTTTTTTGGCAATAAACAGTCACCCCTTCCCCTAATCTAACACAATTCAACCTCACACTTCAAATTCAGTCACATCAAATTCAGTCACCACAATACTAAGTTTATTAGATTCGTATTTTAATTCAAATTTTATTAAGATTCTCCACTTTAAGTAAACAAATTTTTAGTTGGTTTATCGCTGGTGACCATGTTTTTCCCTCTTTTCTCTCTCCTGCCTTTAGAAAAGCAGGTCCTCATTGTTATTGGTATTTCAAATCCAATCCTTTTTGTTTTGATTTTAGTATTTTTTTATTTTTTATTTTGTTAAAGTTTTATTTATTTTCAATTTAACCATTGGTTTCTAATTTGTATATGTAATATGTTTTGATTTAGTCTTTCTGCTTTTAATTTTTTTTTGTCCTTTTATCAAAATTTTTATTGTTTTTAATTTTATCCTTCAAATCAAGTTTATGATTTTGTTTTGTTTTTTCAATAAGAATAATAATGATTTTCAATTTGGTCCTCCTTCTTTTGATTTCTTATCATTATTCTTGGCTATTTTGTCAAAATTTTTATAATTTTGAGTTCTATCATTCAAATAAACTTAAGGTTTTTTTTTTCAATAATGATAATGATGATATTATTATTAATGATAGTAATGATGATGATGATTCTAATAGTGGTGGTAGTGATGGTGGTAAAAATAAAATGAATAATAATATTAATAATAGTAGCAGCAACAATAATTAAATTAATAATAGTGGTGGTGGTGGTGGTGGTAATAATAATAATAATAATAGTGATGATATGAGAAGTGGTAGTTTATTATAATGATGATAAAAGTGATAATGATTGTAATTTTAATAATAATAGTAATGATTGTGATAATAACAACAATAATAATAACATAAATAATTGATGATGGTGATGATAGTCATTAAAATAATAATAATAGTAGTAATAGTAGTAATCTGAATAGGAAATTTATCAAAATATCCCAGCTTTGAAATTACTATACTTTTATTGTAAGCAATATTTTATATATATTTTTAACTTTATTTCAATAACTATATATTATTATTATTATATTTTTTTTAAAAAAATAAGAGGGTTCTGTCCGGCGAGGAAGCAGCACAACTGCACGAGCACCGAGAACAGTTATTTATATGTTCATACATACGAGCTCCAGACACGAGGACTTCCAGAGCAGTGATTGAAGATATTTGTTACTGTCACATGCATTGAGAAGGCAATAACTCAGGTCGGTTGCCTGAAAAAAGTTGACCTAAAATCGATATATCCAACCTGGTACGTCAAGTCACTATCCATTTTACTCAGTTAAGATTCAATTTGATACATCAGTTTGAAGGAAGTGATTTAACTCAGTAGGCGAAAACGGGGTCGAGAAATCTCGAATGATTTGCTGCAGTTTCTGGACGTTAGCCTCCGAGGAAAAACAAAAACAATATGGGCGAGGACCTACAAGAAGCATTCAAATCTGGCCACATCTCTCTACTGTTCAAGTTTTTTTTTTATCATGAACTGTAGAAATTTATTCTTAAAGAATATCAAGATTCCATGCATGCACCTGGTCTGCTTTAAAATTAAAACCCATTTCAAACTCACTAATCTGTTCTTTGGAAGTCGGTGGACGGCTGGAAGCTTCCTGTGGCTCACCGTTTCTGACATTATTTTTCATATAAAACATATCTATCATAGGATTAAGCACATACCCTTTTGCATCATCAATCTTTTCCTTACTTCTATATATATATATTCTTGAAGGAGATCATGTTGTCGATGATAATTTTTTCAAAGAAGGGTGTGCCAACTGGCTTTTACTGTTTTTGCATCCTTGTGTTAACCCAAGCCCTATAGTTGGGTGCCACGATTTGTGGGAGAGTAGCCAATCCTTTCAATGAAGTTGGTGAAGTGGGTTAAAAGCCTTGATCCAGAAGTTGAGGTCTAGAGCATGAATAAGGAAACAGGACTTCGTTTGGCTCTGCCAGTTGGTCTCCCTGAAGTTCTGTTTCACGCCAAATTAAGCCTTTGAAACTTGCCATGCGAAGGAATACAAGTTTAATAATATAGATGGCAGGTCATATATATATTCGAATTTCTACATTTAGGTCTTCCAATCTTGTTAAAATATTTGTTTTTTATGAGATTATCCCGATCTCATAACTCGATTACAAGTTTGATATGTTAACCTGAGTTGACTATGTTTATTTTCTAGGGTTCTAATTGAATAATTTTTTTAATTGGATTTCATAATATTTTTTTATTTGCTTTCATGGAGTTATCTCGATCTCATGATCCGAATCGCTACTATGGCAGGTTGACCTAGGTTAACTCTATTTATTTTCTTGGGTAATTTTTTAATTGAATAATTTTTTTTTCAATTTCACCCTCCAACAACTCAATCTTCTTCTTTTTATTTTATTTTTCAATTTTATCTTTCAATATTAGGTTGTTTTCAAATTTGGTTTCGTATTTTTTTTTCAATTTGTTTTCTGTGAAGTTATTCTGATCTCATAAATTTATTTTTGTTCTCTTGATTTCAACCTTTAATATTGAATTTGTTGGGAAAGGAGTTTTATAAATTTTTTTTATTTTTTTATAATGTTATGTCGGTCTCATAATCCAACTCTTGGGTTTAACAGGATAGTCTAGGTTGACTTAAATTGTTTTTTTTAATTGATTTTATTTTATTTTATCTTTTGAAATTGGGTTGGTTGGAAATTGAACTTCATAATTATTTTTTCAATTTGCTTTCTATAGGGTTATCCCGATCTCGTGACCCAGGTTAACTTGGGTTTTTTTTTTGTCATTTTTTGATTAAAATTAGGTTAGTTCGAAATTGAGCTTCATAAATTTTGTTCAATTTGTTTTCTATAAGGTTATCCCGATCTTGTGACTCAGGTTAACTTGGGTAGTTTTTTTATCCCTTTTTTTATTAAAATTGGGTTGGTTGAAAATTAAGTTTCATAATATATATTTTTTTCAATTTTATCTTTCAACATTGAGTTGATTAGAAATTGACCTTCAAAATTTATTTTGATTTGTTTTCTATAGAGTTATCATGGTCTTATAACTCAGGTCGTAGATTTAATTAACATGTTAACTCAGGCAATTCAATATGTCGCTATCTCAATATTTAAAAAAAAATATATCATTTAATATATCATCGTATCAATATTTAAAAAAGATGTCATCCAATATATATCATATTTATATTTTATGATTAAAAGAATTTTATTAAAAAATACATCATCAATCAGCACTTTGACAATTTTTTGATATTAAAAAGAAATTGATGCAATCCACGACAAAACACGGGTCAATTATCCAATGCATTTTCATTAATTTCTCGTCATATCTAATTAACAAAGAAATTGAACGATAGTTAACTATGAGCTTAGATTGAATCTGGTCTGCAAACACACAGAAATTTAATTAGTATTGATAATTTTAAATAATTAAGTGATGCTAATTAATTGCACCAAAACTATTTGGAAAGAAATAGTCCAAATAATTAAGTGATGCTAATTAACTGCACCAAAAATATTTTCATTTTCCTTTTTCGTTTTGGGCTCATAGCACCCTACAAGAGAGATAGTCTTTGTTCCAGGCTGCATAGCTGCTAAACTCTGCAACTTGGAGAAGAACATAGACAGGGCAAAGCCCGAAACATCCTTATAATCAAACTGCAACCCAATGTACAAGTCTATAGACGACCTTCTACAGGCCTTCATCAGTCATCATGCATGCGTTGTTCTTCATTTTTTAAAATTTTATTCAATGTTAATTATTTTTCCTTCAACAAAGTCGGTATACTACATTTAATAATTAATTCTTAAAAAAAGTATTAATAGTAAATCAAATTTTATAAATATATATTAAAAAAATGAAGGCTTAGAAAATCAAATAGATTGAGGTGAGGTGAGGTGCTCAGATTAGATTTTAATGGAAGATTAGGTACTTAAATATGCGTTTAATCTATTTTTAATCTGGCTCTACTCTTTTGTCCTATGGCATGAGGCAGCATTCATATCATAAAAACAATAGAACTTACACACAAGTATCACATTAGAGAGGGGGAAAAGCCGAGCAACTCGAAGATAACATTAAAATATTTAGGTATTTGAAATAGAAAATCAACAAAAGATTGGGTTATCAAATTAATTTGGAGTTTTCTCTAATTACTATCTTGAGTTGAATATTTCGTTGAAGGTTTTCTTTTCTCCTTTTTTTTTTTAAATTTTTTTTTAGCAACCAAGATATTCTCCTTCATATTTGAACATTGGGATTATCCACCCTATAATTTGTGCGTCTATAAAATATTTATCCTCACAAAAAAATCATGGAGTGATTTCGAAACATATCTTGAGAAATTATGAATCATTTAATGGTAGCATTAACTTCGATTTACTTAACATATGATAGCTAAATGTTAATTATATATTGATTTCAAATTTACCATTTTGGAAAAAAAATATATATATATATATATATATAATTTTTTTATTAATGTGGATATTCATGTCAGTTTGTGTATATCTTAATTAATTTTATCACTTTTAAAATTAATGATCATATAAGTTTTTAATGACCATGATGTTTATAAGATTTGAATCGGTAATTTTTAAAAATTTAAGCAAAAAGTTGCCACAGCCAATTGATGCGATGGTGCCCTGATTAATTAGATGTCCACACTCCACATGTTGTGATTAATTTCTCTTCTAGAAGTTTCTGCAAATTGGACCACAGACGCCACATTGTTATCCTTTCCTCCATAGCAGCTTCTGTAGAAGTTTCCCTTTCCATGAAATGTCATTTCGAAACTACAAATTCCACGACAAAATCCTCTCTCTCATGGCATGGCCACTGTATCCAACACCCTCTTGAGATGTCTAGCTGACATAAAAGCTTATGAGGCTCTAACTTTGCCCGAGAATGTAAGCCAGCATATTCAAAGAAATTAATTTGGCCACTGCTAGCTAACAGAACTCAACACGTCGGAATTTAAATTTGTTATTCAATAATTATGAGTTTAAATTATTTTTCGAGAGCTTACATAATCATTAATTTTAATATTTATAAGATTAATCAAGATAAACATGAACTTACCGATGTCTTAAAAATCATCTCTAATAAGTATGAAACTTCTTCTTCTTCTTCTTCTTTTGCTGTAGAACGCTGTAAAAGAAAACGTTTTGCATGGCCGTCTCTCTCCAGTCAAGGACATCAAAGTAGAAACATGGCACTTTTTCTTCCTTCCCGGAACCACTAGGGCAGAAATTGGTCCCACTTGGATGGCTTTTTTGTCATTTTCAATCATTTTTTGCAGTCTATTTTATTTTCTGTTGAACTTCGTCCACCTTAAGTGTCCAATAAATAAATTATACTATTTCTTTCAAATTGAAAAAAAAAAAAAATTCCACCAGAGACTAAAGTGCCCAATAAACTATTTGTGGGCCCGTGACTGGACGCGCAGCGCCTCCAGGAGAGGTCATGAGACGTTGCAGTTTCCTAGCAATTCACTGGTAAAAGGGTTTGAAACGGTGGAAGAGTTATTTTTTAAAATGATTTTTGTTTAAAAATATATTTAAATAATATATTTTATTTTTTAAAATTTAATTAATATCAGTATATTAAAATAATTTATAAATATATTAAAAAAACTTAATTTTAAGTAAAAAAAAATTAATTTTTAAAAAAAACGCGCATCCAGCAGGCGTGTTATCAAACACGTTCTAAATATAATTTACTAGAATTTATTGTAATGAGTTTAAAAATAAAAAAAATTCACATAATTCCTTAAATATAATATGTTTCATTTAGAACTTTTAATTCTTTCAATTTTTCATGTTCATCTCTTTATCCTTTCATTAAAGAACAATTTACTTTTTTTTTAAAGAATATTTGTTATTATAGTAACGATTACTTTTCAAAATACTTTTCGTTTAAAAACGCATTGAAATAATGTTTTTTTTAAAAAAATTATTTGTGACATTTTCATATTAAAACAATCTAAAAACAACAAAAAAACAAATTTGAAAAAAAATTAACTTTTTACAAAAATATTTTCCAAGAGTAAAAACAAATGAGACATAACAAGACCAAACTAAATTAACTTATTTAACTTGTAACCCGAGCTTTAGATCGAATCTCGGATGAGTTAATGATAGTACTAGATATATTTTTTATTTTTTTGATAAGCACACGAGAATGAATTGTTTTTTAATGAGATAAAAAAAAGAACCATTTAATCTAGGATTAAAAGATTCACAATATATAGTTTTACATATCATAACCTAACTTAAAAAATGCCTTACTAATAATAATATATGGTAGCTAAATAAGAAATAGCAAGATATCATAAATAAAAATGAAAGTGGACGTTAAACAATCATGAACCGACGAAAGGATGTTGGAATCTGTCTTTAAGAATTAAAGAAATAACCTAACCCTGACAGTGTAGGGGAGAGAGAGAGTTCATGCTATCAGCAAAAGTTAAAAAAGAAGGAAACGACATCGTTAGCTCTGGATTCCACCCTCGCCTATAAATACTTGGTTCGATGAGAGGAATTCTCGAAACTTGAGGCCCTCGAAATCCGCACTCTCTCAAAAGGAAAAAAGAAAAAAGAATGGAGAATATGCCGAAGCAGGATGATACTCCCGCGTCTACCACAATTTCCTTCCTTAATTGCATCGATCTTTCAACCCCTGATGTCCAGCAATCTGTTTCCCTTCTCAAACAGGTAATTTAAAATATAATCTCTTTCCTTCTTGTCCAATCAAAGTTGTCATTCGTTTTATTCACTCCTTGTTGATTAATTAATTAGTTAGTAAATGTTTAAATATGGTTTTGTTTTGCATAGGCGTGTTTGGATTGTGGATTTTTTTACGTGACAAATCATGGGATAAGCCAAGAATTCATGGAGGAGGTGTTTTCGCAGAGTAAGAAATTTTTTGAATTGCCATTGAGTGAGAAAATGAAGGTTTTAAGGAATGAGAAGCATAGGGGTTATACTCCTGTTCTGGATGAGCTCTTGGATCCTGATAATCAAATTCATGGTTCGTTTCTTTTCCTTTTTAATTCGGAATTGTTACCTTTTCTTTTCTTTTATGAATTTATCAACATAAAATGATTTTTTGTTTTTGGATGTATTGTATGGTAGTAGGAGACTATAAGGAGGGGTATTACATTGGAGTTGAAGTCCCTGAAGATGATCCTGAAGCTGACAAACCTTTTTATGGGCCCAATGTCTGGCCTTCAGATGGTATTTCCTTTTTCTTTTTCTTTTTTTTTAATCCACGAAAAGATTTTTCTTCTTTGGAAAAGATAAAGTTTGATCTTGCAATTTCTTTTGGTGGTTGGTGTCTCAGTTATTTTGCCTGGATGGAGGCAGACTATGGAGAAGTTTCATCAACAAGCACTGTAAGCTCTTGCAAACATATATGAAAACGTTAAGGATGTTTTTAAACGATGTGAATCTCAGTTATCTATGCATGACGTGTGATTTAGACCCTACACGCAAATGATTACATGTCATGCAAGGACATTTGGCATTAGACACTTGTGTCGCTTCAAAGACTTCATCTTGTTTTTTTCATCATTTGGTTTCTATTCCATTTGAAATTTTAATTTAGTTTCTTATAAATGCAGAGGGGTGGCTAGAGCAGTAGCTAGGATCATAGCACTTGCGCTTGATCTGGAGGCTGATTTCTTTGATGAGCCAGAAATGCTTGGACATCCAATTGCAGTCATGCGTTTGCTGCACTATGCAGGTTGAACTTTTAAATAATTTAATTAAATGTTATGGAATGTAGCGTAGACCATTCTCCAATCAAGTACAATTTATATCTTGTTTCATTGTTTGGTCTTCAGGTCAGATTTCCGATCCCTCAAAAGGATTATATGGGGCTGGAGCACATTCTGATTATGGTCTGATTACCCTCTTAGCCACTGATGATGTTTATGGCCTCCAAGTATGAACAATTTGTAAATTTTGTATATATAGCATCTTTTTTTTCACAGTTTTATTAGTCGTCATAATTCTTTCGATTTTCTTGCAGATATGCAAGGATAAAGATGCTCAACCTCAAGTATGGGAATTTGTAGCACCACTGAAGGGGTGAGCATCTGTAGGACTATTGCAGATTTGTATTATCTATGATAGAAATGGACTGATACTTGTCAGACTAGCTGTTCTGGAGCTGTAGTAAATTATGGAATCTATTACATATCCATTTCCATGTCTATATTTTACCTCCAACTGTGTAAATAATTACATACCATAATCTTACATGTTTTGAAACGGAAACCTGGTATGTTGAATTCCAATTTATAGGGTAACATCTGCTTTGATGGAAACCATTAGCTCTACTTCAAAATTATGCTTTATGAAATAATGGCTATTGAATTGTTGATTTGTTCAAGAATATCTAGTAGAAGTATAAACTTAAGTTGCAAGTAGGTAGTAGAGATACAAAAGTCTTCAAGGTCCTGTTTTTTAATAATTTGGAAACAGGTTCTGGGACTCCAGGAAAAAAATTTAACAGTAAAAAAAAAAGGATGCAATAATATGGTCAAACCTTTAGAATCTCAAGGAGTGTAGTCAAGTTATTGGTTCATGAACTTGAACACTTCTTCTCCAGCATTTTGTCTGTTACGTGGTGTGCTCAATTTCTAGAATGTTATTTGGGAGAGAGTTTATAATAGAACGCAAACTATTCACTACTCATCTGTACTCCTTTTATGCTCTGGTGTTGCTAAAAGTTTAGAATCACAGCAGAGTACACACCTGTACCAAAGAAATAGTTGAGGGAACTTTCTACATCCAGGAATATTGACATTCTTTTCTCTTTGGCTAATCTTGAACAGAGCATTTATAGTGAATCTTGGTGACATGCTGGAGCGCTGGAGCAACTGTATTTTCAAGTAACTTTCGTGCTTTACATAGTTTCCATTAATTCCATTTTCATTCCGCACTCAAAATGAGACGTAAATGCTTAACTAAAGCAGATCTTTAGCATATTTGCAAAGGGGAATGACATATGATGAATTTCTAAACATTAATTAAGAGGTCTGATTGTCATGAAGATGAAACTACCATAATGGTGCTACAGTTACTTTTTTCATTATTGATTATTGTCATATTTATTTTTCCATCATTTCTTGAGAATTTACAGTTTTATTTATTTTTACCTTTTTTGCATTTCTTTTTACCCTCTCTCAGCATAATCATGTCCTCTACCTGATATTACACAGGTCCACGTTGCACAGAGTTCTAGGGAATGGTCAAGAGCGATATTCTGTAAGGATACCTTTTTTCTTCTTTTTTAATCTTCTTTTACCTTTCAGCCGGATTGCCTCGTGTGCCTTTTAAATGTCTAAGTTCCCATAATGCAAAGTTCTTATTTTGTTTGCTTGCAATCTCAAAGTTTCTCATTTCTTTTTCCTGTGGCAGATTGCCTATTTTGTGGAACCCAGTCATGAATGCCTCGTGGAATGCTTGCCAACCTGCAAGTCAGAAAAAAACCCCCCCAAGTAAGTTCAACTCTCAATAATTTCTGTAGAATGGCTGAAATAGTTGCAGTTGCAAACTCAGCATCTTGCATCTACAATAATTTGTTATAGATAGCAGATAGCCATCATGTCAAGCCCAATGATTTGTGATGTTGATACGTGAAAAGTGACTTAGGATTGCAGGATACATAATTCACGTGGTTGCTGGAGGCACCAGGATGCTTGCTTTTCGGAGTTGAGCATGATAATTGTTTTCTTCTTGAGGCAAATTAAAAAATAAATTAGATGTTGAATTTGAATCCATCCTGCTGTCTCACTTCCATACAGCATAGTTTTGCGTGTAAGAAATCATTTCCATGCAATTGTTTACTGACGGTTAGTAATGTGATGAGTATAGACTGTAGAAAATTGCGTGGCAGATTTATTTCTTCCTTTCTTCTTTATAAGAGCGTGCACACAGTTGCATGAACTTCTGGGTGTATTTCTTTCACCAGGTTTCCTCCTATCAAATGTGAGGCTTACCTTAGCCAACGCTACAAGGATACTCATGCTGATCTGAAAGTATACAACAAACATTAAAGTTGAGCTTGCCAGGACTAACATTTCAAATCTACTCCGGCAAGTGATTATTGCCATCAGAGCCCTCAAATCCGGTGACGCTCCGCCGCGCCAAGGGGTGGCTTTCTCTTAGGTGTAATATTGTACCACTATTGATTTATAGCATCCATCGATCATGAAGAATGTACTTCGTTTTCAATAATTAGTTAATTCTTAATTGTTCACACCATGATCTTTAACAAGTCTCTAGACCTGAATGGCGAGTTCAATGTATAATTGAATTAACTGGAATTTAAAGGATGAAAATCAAAGACAATAAGAATCTGGGATTTTATTAAATTGAAAGAAATCGACCCACAAAGATCCAAGACAAGGAATTTTATGGGCAGATTCAAGGTATCAAACAAAATAGCATTTGAATCTTAAATGGATTTGATTGAAAGCTTAAACAAAGATTTGGGTTGACTAAAGATTGACTCCAGCTCCGGAGTGCTACTATTTAGCTAGTTCATGGCCACGAGAAAACGTTATCGTTTAGATTTCCATTTGATGGCTTATCTTCTGTCGTCCATGTGTTCACTTCCTTTCACGCAACATCTGCTTGAAAATTCCTTTATTGTCTGGAATCGAATGCCAGTTCTGTCAAACTATCCTAAACTTGTTACATCCCCTTCCCCTTCAAAAACCCTTTCCTCAAGGTGAGGGTAGGTCTTCTTTGACCGCCTCTTCTTTCATCTCAACCGGTTTATTTTTGTATTTTAAAAAAAAAGTTAAATTTTTTATTTTAAATTAATTTTTTATATGTTTTTATATTATTTTGATGTGTTATATTAAAAATAATTTTTAAAAAATAAAAAATATTATTTTAATATATTTTTAAATAAAAAAAATTTAAAATTAACAACATTTCACACGTTGCTGAACGATACAAGATTTGCAACAACATACTTTTTTAATTATATTTAATAAATATAATTTATAATAATACCTTGAATACTCTAAAAATTTATAATAAAATTAATGTAAAATTATAAAATTTTTAATTGAGAATTTTGTTAGTTTTTTCTTTCAAAGTATTAAAATAATTATAATATTTTAAAAAATTAAAAATACAAAAATATCCCTGAGTTTATTGATTAACTTATTTTATTTTAATATTAAATTAATAATTTTACTACAAAAATAAAATTATAAATCTAGTCTCATATAATTTTATAAAAGATAATTGTTTTATTACAATACCTAGTAAAGATTATCTTTCTTCCAATACCTAGGACGGTTATTTTTGTTCCAGCAATGGAGTTTTGGTGAGCAGTAACTATTGTATGAAAAATAATTTTTTCATTTTTTATTTTTTATTTAATTGGGTAACCATGCTAAGTACTTCATATTTATAATATCAAAATTTAGCACACTCAAACAAAACAAAAATGGAGAAAAAGCAGTCTGGTACTGGTAATGCTACGGGTCCTGCTCCTAAGGAAGTCTCCTTCCTCAATCGCATCGATCTTTCCAGTCCCGATATTCACCAATCTGTTTCTCTTCTCAAACAGGTAATTCAATTTAATAATCTCAATTCTCATGCTTCTCTATATTTCGAAAGAAATAAAATTGAAAGAAAAAAACAGAGAAAACTGTATACTGTGTGTCTGTTATAGTTAAAATCATTTGTGTTTTTCCTTACTAGGCATGTTTGGATTGTGGATTTTTTTACGTGATCAATCATGGGATGGGTGAAGAATTGATGGAGGAGGTATTTGAGCAAAACAAGAAATTTTTCGAGTTGCCATTAAGTGAGAAAATGAAAGTTTTAAGGAACGAGAAGCATAGAGGCTACACTCCTCTTTTTGATGAGCTCCTGGATCCTGATAATCAAGTTCATGGTGGGTTTCTTTTCTAATTTCTGTTTCTTTCCTTTCAATTTTAAAATTTTCTTTTCTTTTCTTTTTTATGGAATATATTATAAAAAATGCAAGGTTTTGTTTTTTTATATGGTGGTAGGAGATTATAAGGAGGGTTATTACATTGGAGTTGAAGTGCCTGAAGATGATCCTCAAGCTGAGAAGCCATTTTATGGGCCCAATGTTTGGCCTTCAGATGGTATTTCTTTTTTTCTCTTTTGTTTCTGATTCAGTAGTTTTTATTCAAGAAATTTATCTTATTAGTTCTAGAATGTTAAAGCTTTTTATTGAAAATTTCCTTCTTTTTTCATGGTTGGTTTCTTAGATATTTTGCCTGGTTGGAGGCACACTATGGAGAAGTATTACCTAGAGGCATTGTAAGCCTCTTGCTGACATATTTGGAAATACTGTGGATAGTTGTAAATGATGCCAATCTCAATTATTTGTGCATGATGTATGCATGTGCTCATGATTGGATGCCATGCATGAATATTTGAGATCAGGCAATTTTGTCGCTTCAAAGACCTGCTCTTGATTCTTCTCATCATTTTGCTTCTATTTCATTTGGCATTTTATTTTTAGCATCTTATTAATACAGAGAAGTAGCAAGAGCCATTGTGAGGATCATAGCACTTGCACTTGATCTGGAGGCTGATTTCTTTGATAAGCCAGAAATTCTTGGCCAGCCACTTGCGTTGTTGCGATTGCTAAAGTATCCAGGTCATACTTTTAAACGATTTAATTAATAAAGCTCATGGGATGTATTTATATGTTATTGTCCAATCAGGTGTGGTTTACATCTTGTTTCATTGTTTGGTCTCCAGGTCAGATTTCTGATCCCTCAAATGGATTATATGGAGCTGGAGCACATACTGATTATGGTCTCATTACCCTCTTAGCTACAGATGATGTTTATGGCCTCCAAGTATGAAAAGTTTGTGATGATATATATACATATAGCTTCTTTTTTGCACAGCTTAATTAGTTATCGCATTTTTTTAATCTTCTTGCAGATATGCAAGGATAAAGATGCTCAACCTCGAGTATGGGAATTCATAGCACCATTGAAAGGGTGAGGCTCTGTAGGACTATGAGAGAATTGGATTCTTTGTAATTAGAAATTGACTGATACTAGCAGTTGGAGTTCTAGCAAATTGTGCCGTCTATTAGATATCCATTTCCATTTCTATAATTAACGTCCAACCATGTAAAACAACTACATGCCAAAATCTCAGGTCTTTTGACATGGAAGCCTCATATATTTGATTTCAGTTTATGGAGTTACATCTTCCTAGATGGAAATCATTCGTGCAACTTTGAAGTAATGCTTAACTATTAAATGGCTATTGAATTGTTGATTTGTCCAAGAATATTCAGTTTTACAACCAATATAAAGTTGCAGCAGGCAGCAATATAGAATTGGAAACAATTTGTGGGACTATCTGGAACTAATTTTAACTGAAGAATCCTCTTACCTCTCTACATAGGAAAAAGAAGATGATGCTAATAATATGGTCAAACTTGATATTTAAGCAGTGTGAGCATCATTATTAGTCAAATTATTTGATCATGACCCTGAACACTTCTACTTCTCTCTGTTACATTGTGCGCTCAGTTTCTGGAATATTATTGTGCCTCAAATGATTATTATTTAAGCTATTGGTTCATGAAACTGGAACACTTCTATTCCATGTCTCCATCATTTTGCCTGCTCCATTGTGTAATTCCGTATTATTGTTTATGAGCAATGATATGATAGTGTAAACTATTCACAACTCTGACATTGCTAAATGTGTAAGATTAACAGCAGAATACACATTTGTGCCATTAGAAATAGTTGAGGAAACTGTCTTGCTTTGGGAAAATTGACTTACTTTTCACTTTGGCTTATCTTGAACAGAGCATTCATAGTGAATCTTGGTGACATGCTGGAACGCTGGAGCAACTGTCTTTTCAAGTAATTTTTGTGCATGTGATCTACATATTTCACATGAATTAGATTTTCCTTCCATTCGAAAATGAGATTTAAATTCTTGACTAAAGGAGATATATACTGTATATTTGGCAATTGGGAAGGATTTATAGTTAATTCTTTAAAATTAATTAAAAGGTCTGATTGTCATGAAGATGAAAGTAGCATAATGGTACCATAATGCTTCTTTGCTTGTCATCTTCATATGCAATTTTCCTCACTTTGCAAAAATTCTCTCCTTTTTTTTTTGTTGCCTTTTTGCCCCTTTAACCATTCCTCTAGGCGGAACTCATGTTCTCTACATAATATTACATAGGTCCACGCTGCACAGAGTTTTAGGGAATGGTCAAGAGCGATATTCTGTAAGTATATATGTTTTCTTGTTATTTTCCTTTCCCTTTCATGTTGATGGCCCGGTGTGCCTTCTAAATCTCAAAGCTCCCATAAGTAAAAAGCTTTTATTTGCCTACTGGCAGTTACACAGTTCTTCATTGACCTTTTGGTTTGGGCAGATTGCTTATTTTGTGGAACCTAGTTATGACTGTCTTGTCGAATGCTTGCCAACCTGCAAGTCCGAGAAAAATCCACCCAAGTAAGTTGAAACCTCAATTTTTTTCTTTTGCATGCTTGAAATCTTTGTGACTGCAGCCTGGACATCTCCATGCGTTTCTTTCTACATGAATTTGTTATAGGCAGCAGATAATTATTATGCTTAACCCTACTGATCTGTGATGTCCTTGTGCGAAAAGTGACTGGGAATTTGGGGATAAACGAATATACAACCCAATAACTGGTACCTTTGAACAGTTTGTGTTGAAAATTTCTCTTTTGTGTTGCACCTGGTAATAAATTCTTCTATCATTTAATGCCGCATCTGTGCTATTTGGATTTGAGCATGTTGCTTCTTTAAGTTCTGGAGTCACACTAAATGGATTACATCAGATGTTGATTTCTAATATAGCTGCTATCTTACTCCCATATAGAAGAGTTTTGCCTATTACAAGAATTCCTTTCCATGCAAATGCTCACCGACCTTGTGCAATATGAATGTGTGTAGACAGTAAATGATAGGGCGGCTTCTTCTTCTTCTGTTTTTTTGAAAATGGAAGCGTGCATATCAGTTGTACATCTACTTCAACTTCTCTATGAACCGCTGCATGTATTTCTTTCACCAGGTTTCCTCCAGTCATGTATGGGGATTACCTTGGTCAACGCTACAAGGATACTCATATTGATCTGAATGTGTACAACAAACTGCAGAGTTAAGCTTGCCGGAGAACATTTCAAGCTTGCATTGTACAATTACTACTCGTTAATTGCCATCAGAATTCTCAAATTAAAATGAAGCTCTTGCACACCGCAGGATGGCTTCCTTTTAGTGGTGTCCTGTTGTACATTATTTATAGCATTAACCATAGAGATGAGTTTTCCTAGTTAATTTAATCCTAAATCTACATTATATTATGGTGCTCAATAAACGTGTGAACATCAACCAGCAAGCGTTGCCTGCCATGGCTTGATTCGCATTACCAGTCAAGTAGAAAAGTAGCTCCATTTACTAGTTTAACAAGGTACTGATATTACAAGCCCAGACAATTTATTTTGCTTATTATAGCGGTTGCTCTCAAGACAGCACGCAGCTTCACACCAAAAGAAAGCATAAATGCACAAGAACAGTAATACAGACAATTCACCGGTAATATCTATAGGCGGGACTGTACATGCAACTCTCTGCGTGCTTCACAAGGTTTTCTGGACGGGGGAGACGTGTAGCCAGGCCTGCAAGATCACAACATTCAAATAAATTCAGAATTCCTACCACAAAAACATAATACAAGAATAGCCACACTTACCAAGTTCATATGCCTTGGCAGCTACGTTAGCAGCAATTTGGACTGAGATTTTTCTGATGTTAGAGAGAGGTGGGTAAATCAGCCCCTTTGCTAAGTACTCCTCTTTAATTTGCCCAGCCAAGGCTTCCGCTGTTATTAGAGACGGAGAACAGATAAAAACATTAGTCTTCTGATGAGGAGACTCGTGATAGCATGAATCACCAAAGAGTTGAAATCAAGCAACTAATTGTGTTCTAAATACTGTGAAAAAATTTAAATGAAAAATAAGTACTCCTTGAGATATGCTTTGAACTTACCGGCTGCCAGAAGCATATCATCATGAACACGAATAGCTCCAGAGATGACCAAACCCAGGCCAAGGCCAGGGAAAATGTAAGCATTGTTGGACTGGATGGACAAGAACAGCACAAAATTCAGTCCTTGATGTTCAACTCAAATACTAAATTATTAGACAATTGCGTTGTCTAACCTGGCCAGGAACAAAAACTTTTCCCTCGTACTCAACAGGATCAAATGGACTTCCACTAGCAAAAATTGCTTTGCCCTGCAATTCAAGATCAAGCAATGAACATAAGTTTAGAGTTAACCGCACATGCTTAGATAGTGTCCTGAAGAAGAAAGAATGTAGAGATCCCTAAGAGGCTGCTTCCTCAACCCGGTGATGACTTATGATTACAAACAATGTTGATTTTACCTTAGTCCAAGTGTAGGCTTCTTCAGCTGTACATTCAGATTGTGAGGTTGGGTTGGAGAGAGCCAAAATTAGAGGTTTCTGCAATGCCATTCATAGAAAATGATCAAGTTCTCTCTTTTTTTTGGTTGATATACAATTATCATTCACAAATATACGTGAAAAACGCTTTGGACATATTGAACCTCATTGAAAGAAGCCATGGCCTCAATCACTTCCTTAGTAAACGTTTTTCCCACTCCGGATGTTCCAATCAAGACTGTTGGTTTGATTGCCTGAGAAAGTGGGCTAACTGAATGAGGAACCAACAAATAGCTGAGAGCAGGTAATTGAAAATTGAACAGATTTCCACACCTTGACAGCTTCTAGGAGTCCTTTAACGGGTTCATGTTCATGAGCCCATGGTTTCTTGAAGTGTTGTAATGACTCCTTGCGAGAACTAACAATCAAACCCTGTCAGAAAAATTATGTCGTGTTAAGAGATGGGGGATGAAAGGCAATCAAATAATTCCAGAGCTTGTTCGTAGCTATAAATTGTTTAGCAAGGTCATAAAAAATTCTGCTTCGGTATTACCTTTGAATCTGTCAGCCAAATCTTCTTGCGAGTCTCTTCCAAAGGAGATTTTGACTGGAAAAAAAAGAGGGGAAAAAAAAGTCAGAAACATGTAAATGAAAAAAATATATGGAAGATAAATTGGAGTGATATATGGCGTTACTCCAAATCCCAGTAAAAAGATACGAATCACTAAAGATGACATGAATATTGTAAGAGCAAAACGATACCCGTCTTGACATCTCAAGAGCTATAAGCTCTGCTATACCAGTTCCAGCCTGCAAAATCATAAAGCTACACTTCAAATTAACTGCTCAAACAATACGTATATAACTTAACCACTAGATTTTTAATGCTGGATAGAATTGGATGTGGATGAGCAATAATGTTGTAAGTCCTATCATTACCTGAAAAACTTGAACGAAGAAATCATTAAATCAAAGGGGAAAAAAAGGAAAAGAAACTCATGTTTTCACACTAAACACTCAAGAATGTCATCACTCATTCCATAGTCTACTTCTCAAAGTCTTTTATAACCGACTAATTCTTTCTTTTCTTTTACTTTTTTCCCATGCTGCAGAAGGAAAAGAAAGAACAAAATCATATGGCAAAGACAGAATCTCACTTCCCCAGCACCAAGGAACAAGAAAGTGTGATCAGCCAGGGAACCACCTAGCAACTTCAGTGCTGAAATAAGCCCTGCGAGAACAACAGCAGCCGTTCCCTGCAATAGACAGAGAATAACATATTAAAGAAGTAGGGAAACAGTGTCTTAAGTAATGATTCACGATTAGGAGCCTCATGCCTGTATATCATCATTGAAGACTAAATGAGTTGTGCCATACTTTGCAAGCAGATCAAAAGCATTGTGGTTAGCAAAATCTTCGAACTGCAAAATTTGGTAAGGAAAAATGTAGATAACATCAGAAGTGAGTTAGGAACATGAAACTGTGGGATCGTATAAGTCAACTATGCATCTGACCTGTATCAGAACTTTCTCCCCATAATTTTGTTTTACAGCAGTCATGAACTCATGGAGAAGTTCAGAGTATTCCTGGAAGTGAGAGAAAACACCAAATTTTATTTGATTGCGAATTATATTTTACATGCCTGACCATAATGAAGGTATTCTCAATTATAAAACCTTGCCAGTTGCCCTCCTTTGTCTCAGTCCAATGTAGAATTCATCCTTCAGCAATTGCTCGTTGTTCGTACCCACATCAATGGTTACTGGCAAACACTATAAAAATAACACAGGAAATATTCCCATCAGACAAGATATCAAACCATACGATGCGTCTCAATCCATGATCTTATTTTAAAGATAAAACAGTTAAGAGACAACTTGATCTTTAAGGGCATATGAAGCACTTGATGCGAGCAACATCTTAAACCTAATGAAAACCAGTCAAGTAGAGAAGAGACTTAAAATGTTCTGAAAATGCTTACAGCTGAAGGACGAACTCCTCCAAGTGCAGTGTAAAGAGACAACTTCCCAACAGGAATGCCCATTCCCTGCAACATTTTCAGCATAATCATACGTATATATTTTATAAACCACAAAGAAAAATGAAACTTTTTTTCCCTTTCCAGTAAATATCCTTATACCTGACAGCCAAGATCCCCAAGTCCCAAAATTCTTTCACCATCAGTAACAACAATAACTTGAATACTCTTCTGAGGCCAGTTTTTCAGCACATCAAGAACTTTCCCCCTAGAAAACCAACCACTTCCTAAAATGAGCTCATAAATTATGAATATTGGCGGGATTAAGTAAAAACAAAGGAAAGAAATATCCATACTTCTCTTTTAAACTTATATATAGACCCTGAGGACGCTTGAAAATACTTCCATACTTCTGGCAAGCTTCCCCAACCGTCGGTGTATAAACAACCGGAAGCAATTCCTCAACATTATCGATCAAAAGCTTATAAAACAACCTTTCATTCCTTTCCTGTTAACCCCACAGTAAAAATCTTCATCATCATCATCATCATCATTATTATTATTATTGTCGTAGTAGTAGTAGTAAAAAAATATGTGTTATATTTTGAGAAATGTAAAAAAATTGGACCCACCATAATAAATAAAAATAGATCCCATTTGAGATCATATATAATAATACCTCAAGTTCCATCATGGCCGTATATTTTTGAAGAGGAAGTTGATATTGTCTAATGGTGTTCATCAATTTCTTTTCCTGAAGCTGTTGAGAGATAGTTGCTGGAGGAAGAAGACCACGCAGGTAGTGTGCATCTCTTTCTTTCTCAGTGAAAGCAAGCCCTTTGTTGTGCTGTGGATCCCTCAACAGAGTATATCCACTACAACCCAGTATTATTATTACCAACAACAACAAAAGCTGACGATCAAAATGAAAACTACTACAAATTAAAAACCAAACCTGGCAACGGAGATGGTCCAGGGAGTAACAAGCTGGTCCTCAGTGGCACAATCCTCGCCATAAACGTCCTCAACACCACCACCGACAGTGGCTTTGGGGTCCATGTCGAGCACCGAAGCTCCGTCTCTCATCTCCTTCAGCGTGCTCTCCATTCTGAGTTGACTTAATCTCTCTCTGCTGATCTTCGAATATCAAACTAAACCGAACCGAGACCTAAACCTGACCTTTCTTTCTTTACAAATCAAAGGGAGAAACAGCAAAATATATAGAGATTAAATAACAAGTTCTGGAGTAGTGGTTTGCTCTGTTTCTGCTCGACAAAAACAAAACGTTAAAAAAACACAACAAAAAACTTATTAGTAGCAGGCAAAGTCAAAGCCCTTGTTGTTCTACACTGTACAATTACTTGGTAGGCATCAAAATTTGGAGGTGAGAAAAGAAAAGAAAAAAATATCCCTTGTTATTTTCAGGTTGTTTGGAAATTTGGTCGGCAGCACTTGCAATTCTTATATATTTATATTGTGATATAAAATATTTAGCCACCGTAAAAATAAATATCATTTTAATATATATTTAGTATTGTGATATAAAATATTTTTCGTTTAAAAAATATCATATTATTTTTTTCAGGTTTTCTTTTATATTCTTATATAAGGATATCAAAATCATCATGAAACACTAAAAAAATTAATTTAATATTTTTTTACATTAAATATATTTTTAAAAAACATTTAAAAATAAAATAATTATTATTCTCTCAAATACCTCAAAAAAAAAAAAGTTAGCTTTTTAAATTTTATTTATTTTGCATCAAACCAGCTTAAAGAATACGACCTTTTCAAAATTATCTCACAATCACTATCCAAGTTTTGGTAAAAGTAAAAAAGATAAAAGGAAAAGAAATATGATTGAACTTTTATAATGATTCGCCACCAATCACGCACTTCGCTTTCCAGACGCTAAGTTCAGATTTTTCATCAGCACTCAGGGATTTTTCACATGTGATACGCACACACACTAAAAACTCTAACTCAAGATATCTACGGCCACCATTACTTTACTTATTAATTACACATGATATCAAGTCAAACTACCCAAACACCTATATTAATTAAAAAAATTATATGTTAATTATTTGATTTTTGATGAATAGACAAAAAAAAAAAAAAAATTCTTAAATTCAGCTAGATTAATATTTTAAAATATTTTTATTATTTTTAAAATTGATATATCAAAACTAATAAAATACATAAAAATATTAAATTAATATTTTTCCAATACTGTCACTGCAATGATGGAAGAGCATCATATAAGTGAGAGAGAGACTTGACTCCGTTGAAAAGGGAAAAACCAAGAGGGGGGAGGGACAGATTTGTCCGTGTCCGGCGGTGGAGGAGGAGTAGGTGATCGATAAGGTCCATTTTCCTGTCCACGGAAATGGATAAAACCTTTATTTCTAATTTTTTTTTAATTTAATTAAATAATAGCTGGGTTGAAGGGAAGGACCCGCCACGTGGGGTTCTGTCCGTCAATTATTTGGGGGTAATGTGCACATCCATTCCCCCTGTCACGATTAAACTTTGCCAGGACAAACAAACTGATAATGGGTTTATTTTTCTGTTTAAAAAGTTTTTAATTTTTTTTAAATTAATTATTTTATAATTTTATATTATTTTAAAATATTGATATTAAAAATAAATTTTAAAAAATAAAAAAAATTATTTTAATATATTTTTAAATAAAAAATATTTTAAAAAACAAATATTTTCACAATTAAAGCACTATTAGGCTGTATGGTGCCCTGGTCCACTGTGCGTGAATATGTCGATATCAACACTGTTCTTTGCCTCCTTTGGCTTAGGAATATTGAAAGGATATACCTCACTTCCCTCCCACTAATTCATTTCGCATGATACTTTGTGATATTTTTTTATTATTATTACTTTGAATGTCTGGATAAGTTTATATGTATTTTGATTAATCTTATAGATTTTAAAATTAACAATCATATAAGTTTTTAATGGTCTTGAAATTTATGATACCCAAAATAATATTTAAAGTGGGGGCTACAACAAAATATCTAATCATAAATGATATATATTAGGCTAAGAATAACATAACTATATTCAGAGCGGGACACTTCAATAAAATATCTAATCATAAATCATATATTAGCCAAAGATTCACATTTTATCAATAAAAAATGAGTTTATCTTTAATTTATTTAATAAAAATCTTGGTATAATACAATTACATATAGAGACTCCGTGTGTGTATGTCCTTCCTTAAAATATATCTATCTATGGTATGTCACCACTAGCTACCAAATTCTAATAAAACTGAAGCGTCGTGGTGGTGGTGTATCTGGGAAGGCTCCCTTGTGGTAAGGTGTCTTTGTAGAAGTCTTTTGTAATTAAAATGTAATAAAATAATTTTTATTTTTATTTTTATATTAACACATTAAAGTTATTAAAAATATCTAAAAATAAATTGATTTAAAGTTTTTTATGTGAAAATTAATTTGAAAATGGGTTAAATCGCAAAAACAAATATATGCGAAAAATCACAATTACATAATTTTGAGATATCATATTAATAAATTAAAATGCAATCACAATATACTATTTTTTTAACAATAGTATATTCTTTCTTCGGCTTTCACATAGGCAAACTATCTTCAACCGAATCATGAAACTTAACCAAGTTATCCACAATTAAATTGGTACAATTATTGTAAATTATTTTTCTTTTACCTTATTTTAATACTTGAATATTAAATGATAATACGGGGAATAAAAATAATCAACTATAATAAACTTTCAAGGATAAAAATAATTAACATATATACTAAAACAATTAGGGTTTTTTCCTAGATAATTCACAGTGAAATACTCTTTTTTTTCATTTTCAAACTTTCTTTTCTTGCAATTAAATCCTTTTATAGCCTAACTAGATAGAATTAGGGTTGAAATTATGGGATAAAAACACCAAATTAAAAGACAGGAGACAAAAAAGTAAAATATGAAGAAAAGGCATGCCTCACACCAAAATTATGAGGATTTTTATTTTGATTCAAAAGATCATTTTATTTATTTTTGAGTCTCTGAGTTTAAAAGAGGAAATAGAAAGTCATCAAAAAATAATGAAAAAGAGAAAACATTTATTATCACCATTCCAACAACCAAAATAATCAAACTTGATGTCTACATGTTTAATTTGACAAAGAAAGTTCTTTGGTGATACACATGCCTAAAAATAATCGAATTCTATTTTATTTTTTTTTATTTAGATGATTTTAGTTTGTTTGGGTGTTTTGGGGTTAGTAGATGGTTTAAAGAAATTTCCGTGGTGTTTATGAATTGAAAAATGGATTTTCAAACAAAAAAACCCTACTCCTTGATTTTTCAAGCACTACATTGTGGTTAAATTTTAGGTTGGATAGCAGCATACGATACGTTGTATGTCCTTAAAGGTGACATGTCAACTATTTTTTTTTCTAAAAAAAAATAAGTGGCAAACAACAATCACCCCTCATAAAAGATAAAAATAACTAAATATACCAAGCACATGAGCTATGCTTTTTGCAAGGCCCTTGCTTGTCAAGCCACCCAATCCTAGCCTTGGTTTTTTTGTTTAAGTTTTATCTTTTAACATCAAGTTTTTATTGAATTATTTTACTAGTTTTTCTTTTTCAATTTTATCTTTACTATTTGATTGATTTTAGATTGATATTCATGTTTTTATCATATAATTAAATAAAAAATATTATTGCACACGTTGAAATCCATAACTCATATCATGTGTTTGACAAATTAACCTAAGCTGACTTAGATCAATTCAATACATTATCCTCTCGTTGTTTTTTTTTTTAAGGATGTCATCTAGAATTTTTTTAAAAAGATAACAACTTTTTTATCGGTCATCCAGGTTGTTTTTGGACTTGTGTGCCTAGTTTTTGTTTCTTCTTTTTTTGTCATTTTTTTTCTATCTTTTTAAAATTTTTGGACATGTCAATTTGATAAAATCACATTAAAACAAATTTCATATAATTTAATTTGAAACTTGAATTAAACAGGGATTCAAGTGGGGAGTTTTCTAATTTAACTTGTTGGATCAAATTTGATGATAATATTGAAAAAAAAATCCTCATAACTTAGACATTTTTTTTACATCCAATTTTTTTTTAATCGACATCATAAAGCAGGGAATAACCTATTCAATATTAAACATTTAGATATAGATAGTGGCAATGTGATTTATATGAAACCAGAAACAAAACAAATGAAGATGATAGGTATATTTATTACAATTCTTCCTCGTTAAAGATATTGTTCAATAATAGATAATGCATGAGCTGAAAAGTGAAAAATGGTGTGTTTACTAAAACATTTCAACGCCTGCACACATGGACGGATCCAGCATGTGTGCAATGTGGGCACTTGCCCACGCTGCTAGAAAAAATAAAGTATGTATTATGCTAAAATTAGTAACGAGTTTTGAACGATAAAAAAATTATGAAAAATTTAAATTAGATGTGTTTTTAGAAAGATAAAATAATTTTGATGAATTATAATAAAAATAATAAATAAAAGTTAAGAAAGAACTGCACAAAAAAATATTGGTTTAGACCTTATTTAAAAATTGATAATATTATGTAAGTCTGTAAATAAAACAAATAAAAAAATAAATATTTTTGAGAATAAAAAATGATTCTAAGAACTTAGTAAAATAACTGATATGATTCTAGTAATGATTGAATAAATTTAGATTTTGATGTAAAATCATCTATTTATTAATTTTATGATATTGAGCATAACTTTAAATTTGACCATTGAATTGGACTGAAACTTTATGAGGAGCCTTTCGACACATTGATATATCATAATTTAAAATTTTAGGGTAATTTAAGTTTAGAAAAATCATGCGGGGATATCAACAGTTGAACTAAAAATAACATATAAGTTCATTAATGATATTTTTCATAAATAATCTAGGATAACTGGAAATTCAGGTTTTTTTTTTGTCTTTAAAATGTCAGTCAGTGCTAAAAAAATAGAAGATAAAAACAATTGAGAGCTTCCTCACTAATACTTTGGAGAGAAACTAAGATTTAAGGCAAGATAAATAGGAGAGTGAGTATTAAACACATCCAACTTAAAAATTAAAAGAAAAATCAAGTGAAAAAAAGAAAATAAAAAGAAAAAACCCATGATATTAAAAAGAAAAAAAGAAGCAAAAAAACTTTGATCGATTAATATTCAAAGTTAATATCATTATTGAATAAAATGCTATAAACTCAATTATATAAGTTTGAGTAAAGATTAACAAACTTTAAAATTTAATAATTAAATTTTTAATAGTTATGAAATTTGAAAGACTCCAACAAATTTAAAATTCTAAAATTTCGGCAGGTTGCGTGTTATTAGCTGCGCTTCTTGCGGTATTCTCGGGAGCACAATCAGCTGAAGTAACTTTTGAATATTTTTTTGTATGTTGGGAAATAGTTTAATGTTTTCTTAGATTTTACACTCGTTAGAGTGCAATCAATTAAAATCTTGATTGCGTTACTAGAAAGTACGATAACGGTGGAATATATTTTTTAAAATAAATAAATAAATAAATACAATTGTACTCCTTCATAATTTTTTTATCACGTCTAATTTTTTATATAAAAAAAACTCGTGAGACTCGTATATTTCTCTTCTATGTGTTTTTTAAATACTTTTATTAAAAATTACTTTGTTGACTTTTCAATTTTTGACAATTTTAAGTAAAGTTGATCAAGAAACAAAAACATTTCCGATCAAAGAAAAAATCAATTTTAAAAAAATATTTTATTTTTATTTTTAATATAAAATACTTTTATAAACTAAACTAAAATAAAATATCATATTATTTGTTGATTATATCAAATTTAATCTTTAATTTTTTTATTGCTATATACTTTGTTTTGAATTCTTTTTTTAATTTGTCATTTAAAATTTAATTTAATTTTATTTTTATATTAATTTTGATCCTCATTCTTTTAATTGTTATTTGTTTTTCTCTTATACTTTTCTTGATTGATATTTTTTTATCCGTCCTATCTCATTCTTTTAATCATTACTTGTTTTAATTTCAAATAATTTATTAAATTAAAAATATTTTTAATTTTATCCTTTTTTAAAAAAATTTATCTGTCAAATTAAGTTTTTATTTTTTTAATAAACTTGAAAAACCAAAAACAAATGTGAATAATTTTATTTTCTAGTTGATTTTTTATATTATAGCCAAACATTAAAAAATATTTTTCGACTTTTTTTCTATAACATTTAAAAATATAAAAAAATAATTTTCTTTCCATTCCATTTAAAAGAAAACTTATTGTCATATAAACAACGGGGACAAAGAATGACATGTCTTCATATCAAAGATAACAACACCACTCAAATCTAATGATAAATGTGTATTTAATAAGGTGGTGCATGGTGTTGTTCTTTTACAAAAATAATTTTTAATTAAAATTATGTTTTTATATTTTTATATATTTTGCATTTTTAATATTAATATTAATATATTAAAATCATAAAAAATACATCTAAAAATAGTTTTCAAAATAAGTTTAATTATATTATAAAACGGATAATTAAAGGGAAAAAAAACTTTTAACCTTGTCATGTTATTTCTATATGTTGTATTTATTTTTTAAAGTATTTTTTATTTTAAAATATATTAAAATAATATATTTTTTATTTTTTAAAAATTTATTTTTAATATTAACACATTAAATGATTAAAAAATACTAAAAATAATTAATTTTAAATAAAAAATATTTTTAAATATTTAACAAACAATATTTTATCCGTAATACAAAACATGTTTTACATCAATATCATAGCCACAACCCACCGCTTTAAAGTTCAATCATTATTTTGGAAAACGTTTAGTGGAATCATGATGTGGTCATGACAGCTGACAGCCAAATAGAAATGTTGTCAGGCCATGTTCATGTACTGTGGACAATAATGATGTGCCATGTATTATTCCCCGTATATCTTATTTAAAATAAATTATATTATATTGTTTTTTTAATATAAATTAATATATTGGTTTCTCTAAATTTTTATTTTTAAAATTTGGATAAGAAGGTTATTATCTTTTCATGTTAAAGCCTAATTATTTTAGAATCAAAATATATTTTTTATATTTTTTTAATATTAAAAATAGATTTTACATATAAGTTTATAATCCTTTATATTAGAATAATCAAATAATTTTTTTGATATTTTTAAAATATAAATTAAGTTCTCATGACTTTAATAAATTAGTTACTAAATCAAAAAATACATGTAAAAATAAAAAAGACTATTTTTTATAATTTTATAATATGCTAAAATATGCAAATATAATTTATTATTGAGAAATTTGGCCATATACAATAAAAATTTAGTTAAATATATTATTTTGGAAGAAAGATTTTTATTATTATATATATATATATATATATATATATATATATATATTATAAAGAAAAAACTAGGTTATTTAATACTTCAAAAACACCATGCATATAAATTATAATTCCAAATATTAAATATTAAAGTGCAAGAATATAATGCAAAGACCCAAAATTAATTACTAAACAAAACGCTAAATCTAAAATTGAAATAAAAATATAAAAAAAAGTTGTGTTTGGCGAGACACTAAAAAGACAGAAATACATGACTTCAAAAAAACAATTGGGGAGCATTTTCCAAACAAGCCTTAAGACCTTGTTGTATTTTTCCATCGTCAAATTTTGGTAAATCTAAACAGAGCTTTAAGCCCTGAAGGGCTCAGCCCATGACATCAACTATTACAGCCCAAAAGAAACAAGGTTGGCTGCTGCTCGCGATGGCCTTCGACAGCTGAGAGGCGTTTAAAGCCTGTTGTCGAGAGGAATTGCTATTTGCTGAGTCGGTTTCTGGCTTGGTGGAAAGTCAAGGAAGGTCTGATGGTTGTACAGAAAAATTAGGGAGAGTCGATTGAGTTTACTTCAGCTGCTGCTTTCCATAGCTGCCATTGAGGTGGAGCTAGCTGGCGGTGCGTGGCTAGTTTTTTATGGTAGATTGTGAATGGCTGCTGGTTTTGGAAGAAGAAACTGGTTTGTTTTTCTTTCTTTGTTTTCTGTATTCGTATGGTCAAGAGAGGGTTCTTGAAGAAGAAGAAGAAGAAGAAGAAGAATGAGGGAAAATGGTATTAGGCAGTGATGGCGTAAAGAAGAGAGAGGCCAATGTTATTTTATTTATTTATAAGTAAAATAATTTGTTATTTTTTTCTTCAATTGCTTGTCCCGAGCAACTAGAAAAATCACTTTGTTCTCAATTTTTCTTTATTTGTATTTTTTGTTCCTTGTACAAATATTTTTTGTTTTTAAGTTTTATTTTTTTGTATTTTTATACTTTTTAAAAAGACAATGCAACATCAATATCAACATTAACTTGATAAAATTGATCAATTATTTTAAATTAAGCATGTTAAAAATCACATGCATTGAAAATAAATTTTTAATTTTTTTGAAAAGACACTGAAAATGTCAAAAACAACGCAATTACGTAAAAAATATATTTTTTAGTTTATGTTTTTTATAATATTTTTGTGTTACCCATAAAAGTTTAATATTATTGCAATGTTTTGCATAAATTTCACATGAAAAATCTCTGGTGGAGTCCAACATGGCTCTAATAAATTTAGGTCAACAAAGATCTATTAAGAATTCAACTTGTACCAAGATATCTAATATTGCGTTAGAATTCAACCAGAATCCAATTTTGTTATTAGAAAGCTTCACTTCTACAATTGAGATGTCTTCGACCAAATCCCATAGCTAGAAAAGTTAAACAAACTCTACGATCGAAAAAGATTGAGGTTTGTCGCCTTTATATTTGATCAAAATTCAAAATTTCTCAACGAAGTCACCTCTTAACTTTGCCACTTTTTAAAGTTTTTTGCAGACATTATATTTACAAGCTTGCTACATAAAGCTTTTTCCATAAGACTTTGTACTGTAAGAATTGTAAAATAAAGGCAATTGTTATAACTAATTTTTATCGCCAATAAGTTTTTCTAAGATAGCAAAAATATTTTAAAAAATAGCAAAAAAAAAAAAGAAAAATCCAAAAAATATTTTAAAATCAAGTCACTCAAATATATCCCATATTTTAATGGGACAACATAAATTTTTTATTATTTTAAAAGCACACTTAAGGTGCAATTGAAAGAATTAAAGAATCAATGATCAAAATATCAAATTGACATAGTTTGAGAGGTCCTATTAATTAAATCGGGGCTTAATTGAATAAACCTTAGCCACCTTTGTCATTTTCCCGACCAAATCCACACTAGCCACTATCATTTTTTATGATCTTAGTGTTGTTTTGTCCGGTTTCAAGTATCGGCCTCTTATAATCTTAGTATCATTTATTGTGGTTTGCCTTTCCCTAGAGAGGTACGAGTCTCATGCTATCCTTTTTGTTTTTTTCTCAATAACTTTATTGTTGAATCCTATGAGAGAGCATTTTACACTCTCATACTACAACCTGATTATCTTATGTTTGATTGTACTTATTTTAACGGTATAGATTAGAGATTTCTAAATCCTAGAGTTTAGGTTTGCACCGTTTCCCCTATAAATAATGACCTAGGGTTTTAATAATAAAGGCAATACCATAGCAATACATGGAGCAATATAGAGAAAAAAATAGTAATTAAAGGTGGTGACACATAGAAAAAAGAAAATCAAAAGGGAGATTAAGGTTTTGGCTTCAAGTTTTTCTATTTTTTTTCATGTTCTAGGTAAGAAAAGAGAGAGAGAAAGAGAGCTTTTAAAAGTGATGCAAACTAAACCATTACCATCTAAAAAGACCACCTTACAGTTAGTCTAACTAAATCCTTGTTATATCATCTAGGTATTACCCTTTTATTCATGCTTTGGCTTTTTTAAGTTTCTATGTGCTTGATGTTTTTCAAATGTTTAAATGGATAGTCTTGCATGTTTGAAATGAATTTAATATCCTTTCAAATGCAATCCTTTGTTATTGCCTTATGTTTTGACCTACAAGATGCTTAAAGTTTTCTTGTCTAAACTGCTATAGATTTATTGTTGATTGTATGTGGCCATATGAGACTTGGTATAGTTTCTGTAAGAGGTTGAAATGTTGTGGGTTTTTCTTTTAAAAGTTTTTGGTTATGGGGTACCATTGGTGTTATATGTGTTTCAAACTTGTGATATAGTCTTTTAAACTACTGAAGAGGTGGCTCAAAACCATGCTGGTTTTAGTGCCCACTATTTGTAAGCATCAATGAAGGTTCGATGCTTGTTTAACCCTAAATGTGTGACCTTTATCTTCTAAGATTCTTGGTTTGAATATTAAGACATGATTTTTTTGACACCGTGTTTATGTCTAAAAGGCTTATGTATTGTTGAGACTAAATCTTGTGTTTTTTGTGTATTCAAAGTGACATGTTGATGTAGTTGTATTGCTAAACTGTCTTATCATTATTCAGTTTAGTTGTTGGGTTAGCCCTAAACCTAACCAAAGTAAGTCTTTTGAAACACTTATCTTTTATCAACTCTAGTTATTTTCAAAACTATTTTTTTTTCAAATTGCATTTTAGCTAAAACCTACACCAAGTCTCCATCTTATGTTTGACATGTTCTTGATCATTTCTTGTATTTTCATAACTATATTGTGTCATGTTTTAATTTTGGTTATGAACTGCTACAGCAATAAATATTGCTCTTTTTGATTTTTAAAAAACAATATTCAACAATACATGCTTTTTTTTTTGTATTAGAACAAGTTTACAAGGTCTGTTAGGTTTTGACCCACATTAAAAATCCTATATAGGCTGACATTCCAACCATGTAAAAAAAACCTCATTTCATTTTAAAATTATGTCAAAATTAAATTTTTTTATTCACTCTTAGTATTTTGGGAAAATAGGCTTATAACAAGCTATTACCTTAGACACTAATGAGCAGTAACACTTCATTCTTTTTACTTTCAAACTAAAAAATGAATATTTAAAACTTTAAAGCTTTTAAGTTTAATATTAATTAATGGCACTTATGTGTCAATTGAGGGTATTAAATATTTTTTGGAAAGTCTCAAAACTGTGTGCTAACAATCAGGGACAAGGCAATAAAAGATTATAATTAAGTTGTCCATTTATAGTTTTTATACATACACGAGTCTTACCGATCGATGAGTATAAAAACTTATTTAGGACAATATTATAAAGTTCAATTCCATCATGATTGTTAAGCACGACAACACAACTTAGGTCAAATGAACCCATAAAGTTCATTGTCCAAATCAAGTCTAAAAATAAATATTGATGCTGCTAGATCCTATTTTTAAGCAGATGATCCCATGATGGTCTCTACTTAGATATTTAGGAATAGGGTAAAATATCTCATCAACAAAATTATGAGCAAGCCTTGGTACTATAGGATAAATGAACCTTAATAGGATATTATTCATAGGTCGTTATTGCATAAACAAAATATTTAGTGACAACTCCTCCTAGGATTTAGGCTGAGTGTAATGAACTCATATAGGCCATCCAATATTAATTAACATGGCTTGATAGACTAATAATCATAAGTCTTGATTTGGAATAATTGGTTGTAGTATATCAATTCACCAATTGTTATCAAAATGAATGATAACAATTATAAATGGGAAAGATGACTTGAACTTTAGAATGGTTAAGTTTAAGCTCAAACACTCACTCAGTGCTTAATTCATTGTAGTAGACCTATTATCATCCACTAGAAGATTAGGCACAATAAACCATTCAGAATATAAGACAACTAGCAATGCAATTCACCTCAAGTAAAATGTTTTAAAGTGATAGTATTTTTCTTCTAGCATAACCAATCATTTACCTTAGAACTTTAAAAACCCGTTAGGATTTTTAGTGTCTATAATACTATCAAACATGTTTCAAATCTTTTTCCCATCTTAAAAAAAAAAACATTTTCCTTTAGGAAGAAAGGACAAGTCACCGCTGTAACACCCCGTAAGTTAATGCAGTCGTAAAAGAACTTTAAGCCTTAACTTAAAAAAATGGATATTTTTTTCTTCCATCGAACTTATCTGAGACTTGCTAAAATTCTCACCAAAAGCTTGACAGATTTTCCCTTATACCTAGATGTCCTAAGTTATCGACAATCATCTTATACAGTTATACTCATTTCTTAATCATGTAGAACCTCAACAACACATCATTCATTGTACATGCATAACATTTTGCATGTTCATTTCTTTTCCATTAACACACATAATTCATATAAATCAATATAACACCTACCATGGTTAATGAACTTCTATTCTCACGTCCCAAATGATACGATATTTGCCTCCATCCTTCATAAGGATTAGATCTTCATCAATTTTTTATATTTATTCCTTAAATAATCCATAACATAAACACAATTTACCATTTTTGTTTAACAGTAAAGTATCATCCAACATTCCATTTATAATCTGACAAGTCAGTCATCCCGACAATATTAACACCACATAAGTAAGTTTAACTCAAGTTGCATATCCAGTCATTAGAAAAAAAAACTGATGCCACTAGCCCATTACCGGGTAACTAGTTCCTCTGCCCATCTTATTTCATAATTTTTAATCAATATTCATCTCTTCAAGATGTCAATCCCCATTGCATTAACACTTTTAATTATTCCCTATTAGAAATACCATTATAATACCTCTCCCTCAAAACTTGGAAGGGAATGCCGACACTAATGAATTTTCATAATACCTACCATATCAGAATCAATTAATCAAGTTTATTATAAATGCCAAAATCAATGTCACTGATTGATGTCATTGATTATTTCTAACCTAAAATAGACAATCAGATTTTTCTTTCGATAATACCTTGGAATATTTCTGGAAATGTCGATGTCAAGCTTCTTGACATCATTAGCTTTCACTTCAGGAATACCTAATCAAGTTTTGTGTGATTGTCGATATTGACAGCACCGGTCGATATCATTAACTATTCTCACCCGAATAGTTAATCAAGTTCAGTATCCCTCATTTTGAGGATTATACCGATGTTAGTAAACCTTACTGACATCATTGGCCTCTGCATTAAACCCATGGCATTATAATATCTACCATGTGATTTCTCTCTCTTTCTTACTCTCTATATCTTGATATCAATTTCAATCCTAACATCTATTATACCCATTATGGCTTTTCCATATAAATCTTCAAACTCATCATGTTTTCGATCCAATTTTGGTTTATAAATATATTCAACTTACATATTTTTTATGCTCATTTCGGCACATTACAATGTTTATTTAGATTTTCAGTAAAATCTCCCCTTATCATGGAACCTACCATTATTTTCACAATATTCATATCCGATCTATTTTCAAATAATATGAATACCATACTGACATCAATCTATTTAATTCATCAACCTAATCTTATTTGGCCACTATAATTAAGGCCAAATTTCATTATCCATCACTGTTATTGGCATTTTATTACACTGTTATAATTACCACCGATTTCTTATCATGCCAACAACAACACAAAACCTCAATACATAAGCATTCACTCAACTTCTCAGGAGCTCGTATAGTAGGAGCTTAAGGAGGGATTGTATGAGGGGCACAATAACAATAACAAGGGAGCTTAAGTCGAGCTTTTGCAACTGGTAGGTGTTCTACACCTATACTTTTTATGCAGCGTTAATTTACTAACTTATTAAATTCTTGGTCTTTGTGTCTATGAGTGAAACCACAAAAAGAAAGGATAAAGTGAAATAAACGAGAAACTAAAATGGATTTGAGTACTTGATTGGATTAAGAATATGAATTACATTAATAGATTTCATTGATGATTATTCCTCGAACTTGATTAGACAGAACTGAATGCAGAGGCTAATGATGTTAGTAAGGTTCACTAACATCAGCATAATCATCCCTGAAAGTGAGGGATACTGAGCTTGATTAACTATTCGGGTAAGAATAGTTAATGAGATTGATCGGTGCTGTCGATATCGGCAATCACACGAAACTTGATTAGCTGGTCTCGAATGCGGAGGCTAATGATGTTAGTAAGGTTTACTAACATTGGCATAATCCTTGAAAATGAGGGATACTGAACTTGATCAACTATTCGGGTGAGAATAGTTAATGATATCAACCGGTACTGTCAATATCGGCAATCACACAAAACTTTAGTTATTCCTAAAGTGAAAGTTAGTGATGTCAAGAATCTCGACATCAACATTTCCAGAAATATTCCAAGGTATTATAGAAAGAAAAATCTGATTGGCTATTTCGGGTTAGAAATAGTCAATGACATCAACAGTGGCATTAGATTTTGGCATTTACAATAAACTTGATTAGTCGGTCCTGATATGGATGACTAAAGACATTAATAAAAATTCATTAGTGTCGACAGTCCCTTCCAAGTTTTGTGGGAGAGGTATTATAATGGTATTTCTGAAAGGTAGTTCTCTTGGTATGCACGTAGATGCAATTGTGGCCCTTGATGGTAGCGGTCATTACCGTACCATTACAGAGGCCATTAATGAAGCTTCAAGTTATAGTACTCTAAGATATATCATATATGTGAAGAAGAGAGTTTATAGAGAAAACATTGACATGAAGAGGAATAAATCTTATATCATGCTCGTTGGGGATGGTATTGGGAAGACCGTGGTCACAGGTAATCCCAATTTTCATGCAAGGATTGACTATCTTTAGAATTGCTACTGTGGGTGAGTACTTGAATATTTGTGCATGTTGTTTATATTGCTTGTTTTTGCTCTACATGCTGATGTTTATTCTGTGATGATTTTTTCCTAGGAGCGGTCTTTGGGAAAGGATTCATAACAAGAGACATGAAATTTCGTAACATGATTGGACCATTAAACCATCAAGTTATGGCCCTTCAAGTTGATTCGGACCAATCCGCCTTCTACCAATGCAGCATGAAAGGCTACCAAGACACCCTTTATGCCCACTCCCTTCACCAATTTTATCGCGAATGTGAAATTCATGGAACTATAGATTACATCTTTGGCCATGGTGCAGCTGTGTTTCAAGAATATAAGATCTACACTAGAGTGTCACTACCACTATAGAAGGTTACAATCACCGCTTAGAGAAGGAAGAAACCCTCATCAAAGCACCAGATTCTTGATCCAAAATAGCTACATCTTTGCCTCGCAACCAACATACTTAGGGCGACTATGAAAGTAATATTCCAGGATAGTTTTTATAAGCACATACATGAGTGCTTCGGTCCAGCCTAGAGGGTGGCCTGGGTGGATTGACAACTTTGTATTAAGCACGTTGTGTTATAATGAGTATAGGAACCGTGTCCCTAGGGCATTACTATCTTGGCTAGTCAAATGGTCTGGTTACCATATTATTCAGGATGCTCGCACAACTAAATTCTTTACCATCATGCAATTCATCGATGGCATGTCATGGTTGCCATTCACGAGCATCAAGTTCATAGTAGGCTTGAGCAATGAAGCTAGCATAAATAGCACATGGTTTTGAAGTAATGTGTTTGATTTCTATCTATATTTAATTTGTATTTGACTTTATCCTTTCTCTTTGTGGTTTCACCTATAGACGTAAAGACCAAGAATTTAATCAGTTAGTAAATTAACGCTACGTAAAAAGTGTAGGTATAGAACACCTACCAGTTGCAAAAGCTCGACTCGCGCTCCCTTGTTATTGTTGTAACCTTCTTGCAATCCCTTCTTAAGCTCCTACTATACGAGCTCCTGAGAAGTTGAGTGAATGCTTATGTATTGAGGTTTTGTGTTGTTACTGGCATGATAAGAAATCGGTGGTAATTATAACAGTGTAATAAAATGCCAATAACAATGATGGATAATGAAATTTGGCTTTAATTATGGTGGCCAAATGAGATTAGGTTGATGAATTAAATAGATTGATGTAGGTATGATATTCATATTATTTGAAAATGGATCGGATATGAATATTGTGAAAATAATGGTAGGTGCTATGATAATGAAGATTTTACTGAAAATCTAAAGAAACATTGGAATGTGCCGAAATAGGCAGAAGAAATATGTAAGTCGAATATATTTATAAACTAAAATTGGACCGAAAACATGATGAGTTTGACGATTTATATGGAAAAGCCATAATGAGTATAATAGATATTGTGATTGAAATTGATATAAAAAAAATTAAGAATAAGAGAGAGAGAAATCACATGGTAGATATTATAACAAATTAGATGCGTTCGTGAGGTAAAACAAGACATAAAATAAAAATGATGAATGATTCTAGGAATGATGAATACAGACGTAATAATGGAAGGTTAAATGAGAATCTCAAAGAACTATGATTGCATATCGTTGAATATATGTTTAATTACCTATGCATGTATTGTATGATTCTCCTTCTATGCTATATTTTATTCTTACTATATTTAAGCTATACATTATGAAATTGTAGGTCCTTTAGATTCATGCCAGGAGTAGTGTTTTAGGTCTAGTCTCCTTTTGTATGATTAAATAAGAAGATAAACATTAATGTATTTTATCTTTAAGAAACTAAATGACTTAATATGTAATAGTACTCTTTTTACATTAAGTGTCGGGACATAAAAATATAGTATTTTGTATTTGTAATCTAAAAGTATGTTTTGGGACTAAGGATAATTGTAATGGGTTTAATGATGATGGCAAGGTTTGATAATTGTTTGTGATGTGTTTGAGTATCAAACATGAAAATTATCCTTAGTCCCAAAACATACTTTTTATGTTAAACATTATATTCTCATTCAATATATCTCAAACCAAACTTAAAACATCATTATGTAAATTTATAATTCAATAAATCCAAACGGTGAAATTATACATCATCATCATTAGAATAACATATCCTAAATTAACATACATCCAACGGTTAAATCTTTCTATATCATAACTATACCGAACTGACATGAAAATTAGAGACGTACTGTTCGAGAAGTATATTTCTGGTAGGAGTGTTTGTTTCTGATATTAACCGTTTAGAATTTATATAATATCTGGATGAACATCTTATCCAAAATCCAGACCAATCCAACGGTAAAAAGATGATATAACAACTAACGAACGAGGCTGTCTTGAAGGGTGATTTTCTAGAAATGTTCCTCCGGTGACAGCCCTCAAACAAAGTCTGGTATTGACGATCCCTCCGGTCAGAATGTAGGTGACATTGATCATAATAACATATCCATAAAGAAACTTAATCCAACGGTGGAAAGCTAAGATATGGCTGCCGAAGTTCCTGCCCTATTGCCATCCCAAAACCCATAGTTTTAAATCAACTTATTCCTTCTACTTTTATGCAAATCAAGCCATTATCATGCAATTAATCTCAAAATTCACAAGAACAATTATTCCCCCAAAATATTTACATGAACCCTAGAATTTTAAACTCGGAGGTTTTCTTCTCCTCATGCAAGAACAAGAGAGAAAAACAAAATTACTAAATGGTATGTTGCTTACATAGTTTTTAAACCTGGCTTGGTGGCCGGCCCAGTCCAAGGCCCGGGTTCTGGGTCACCGAGTCAATTCCTATTTGAAAAAAAAAATTAAAATGACGTTGTTTTAGAAAAAAAACAAAAATCAACGGGTTGCAATCGGGTTTTGTCGGGTCACCGGGTTAACCCGTCGGGTTAGCCGGGTCACACCGGGTCATGACTTTTCTTATTTTTTCATCAACCCAGCCTAGTTCCAACCATGGGCGACCCGCCGGGTTTCAAAACTATGGTTGCTTACCTTTGCTACTTTAACTTATTTTAATGAATTCTTGCAAAAATCTACAAAACGCATGTCCTCCTCTTTCAAGTTCCAGCTCATACTCTTTGTTTTTTCCAAGCTTTATAACTCTCTTAGTATAGTCACTTGATTTAATTAATATTTAGTTTTAATATAGCATTGACCATGAACATTTAATAACAATGTTTTGATACAACATGAATCCTATAATTATTACAACTTTATAATTTTATTTGCAAAGTATTTTTATCCTAAAGACTTTATCTTTACTCTATATTCATTAATCGAATATTTGATGAATATTAAAGATAAATAAGCTTTTATTAAAAATTAAATATGTTTACATGAACAAAGACAATGTCATGTGCACCTAATTGATTGGTTATAAAGCATATACACTAAAGTTACTCTTTCTCTCTCTTACACCTTGGATAATGACTTATGAAAGGTTTTCCTTTTATACAAGTGAGAGAATATATAGGTACTAGTTAATTGATCAAATTTCTAAATATATTAGGTGTGACAATGACAAATCTTTTTCAAAATCCCTTACATGTAAAAAAAAATTATGATTAAACAAATGACAAAGTTCCACAAAGAAAAAAAAAAGATGAGGCTCTTGAAATGTTATTCTCTCAAGGCTCTTTTAGTGAATTTTATTCTAAAAAAAAATTAATGCAATTTAACAAAGATGAATCAATTTAACAAAAAAATTAATGCAATAAAAAAAATAAAAATGGAGAATATAAGGCTTTTTTAGTGAATTTTATTCTCAAAATGATATTATACACCAATCTAATTTTTCTTATTCACCCCAACAAAATGAAATTATTGAAAGTAAAAACCAAACTTTAAAACAAATGATGAATTTTATGTTGATAAGTTCAAGAACATCCTAAAACTTGTGAGGGAAGACAATTTTAACCTCCAATTATATATTTAACAAGATGCCTTACAAGAAGTCAGAAAATATATCATGAGTTTTGAAAAAAACAAGAGACCTTTATACAAATACCTTAAAATGTAATGACATCCTGTCAAATTCACATTACTTGATCCTAAAAATATTAAGATAAGACTTAAAATAATAGATTATGTATTCATTAGACATGCATACAATATTAGTGCATACATATTTCTTGTACACAAATCAGTTATTGATTATTTTCATCCAAATATAATAATAGATGTAAAAATAATGTTTCTAAATTATAACCTTAACAAAGAGGCCTACATGAATTAACTTGAGGGGTTTGTTGTAAAAAAAAAAAAGTTTTCAAACTTGTCAAGTTATTATATAGTTTGAAACAAGTTCCTAAATAATGGTATAAAAGTTTGACAAGGTTATGTTGTCAAATGAGTTTAAAATCAATGAGATTGATAAATGTATTTGTGTAAAAAAACATGGATAAATGTTATGTTATTGTAGGTCTTTATATAGATGAATTGTTAATATTGGACAACAACCGATACATAATCAATGATATCAAAAAAATATTAACTAATATGTTTTATATGAAATACTTGGATATTGCAGATGTCATTCTAGTAATTATAATTTCTTAGACACTTGATGGTCTGATATCATCTTAATCTTATTATGTTGAGAAAAATCTTGACTAATTTTTTAAATGTGATAATAGCATTATCAAAACACCAATGAATATGAGTTTATATTTGTTAAAAATTAGAAATGAAAGAATACCCTAATAGAAATATTCTTGAATTATTGTAAACTTGATAGATGTAATGAATTGCACAAAACCAGATATCACATGGTCAGTTAGCAAGCTAATAGATTTATCATTAATCCAGGTTTGCATAATTGAAAAGAGATATTCTATGTTAGCAAAAAGCAAAGCCAGTGATTTGGATCCATACGATAGTTAGTCAACAATTAAAAGTGCATAAAATTACATACATAATGATAAGTTTATATATATATATATATATATATATTGATTTTGAATAGAATTACTTTCAGAAGATTAAAGAAAAATATTATAAATCCATTTGCCAAAAGAAAGCCCATGTTTGCATTTAATCTCTTTTTGGGTTAAATGTTAACCCCTTGTATTTTTTTCTCCTTTCTCAAATATATTATCAAACACAAGTTGAAGAGGTTAATTCTTAACCTCTTTTAATTCAAAACCAAACATAAACCAAGTCTCAGATTTGATTTTCTAATGATTTTAATGTTGCTAAATGGTCGTTACTGTCCTGCAAACTTAAGTGATTAAAGTCCGATCTCCGTTGACCATCTTTATTTTGAATCAGGTTTTTGTCAGGCTTCTCATCCAAATTTAAAGATGCAAGCACACTCGGTGAGGATATACATTAAGATCAAAAGTTTCAAAATGAAACTGTGGGGCTTTCGGCTCTATGATTTTCGATGTGAAACCCATGTGAGCCTCAGTTGCACCAACACACCAAACGGGTCATGAAATTTATTCTCACCGAAAATGGAACATCTGTCTCAAATTTGCTCACAATCAGAAACTAAGTTGGGGTATGTTTTTGACAAATCCAAAATGAAAACTGCTGGTCCATTCTGAGAATGGTTGCAAATTTTCAATTGCCTATAATAAATGAAAGAATATTAAATCCATGAAGCAAAGTATGGATTCCACAACATGGTGGCTCTCACTGAATATTATGACAGCAGTTCCCACAAGGCACACTTGTATTGACAGGGGAGACACGGAGATAATGATTTATCTATATTTGCTGCACATTTGAAATTGTGGCTTCATCTAGACTAATTTGCTATTCTAACCTATACCCTGTTTTCCAAGATCAATAATTACCTATAATGCAAGGCCGATGGCGAGGTCGGTGAGCAAGGCGCACCTTTGCAGAAATGAAAACACAGGTATATTAGACAACTTCATGACATTGACCTTTGATCTGGAACAGCTACCCAATTATGGTAAGGTATGATTAGCGAGACCCATAGATTCAGCAACTTCTCTAGCAGAAAAACTATCTGCTTGTTCCTGCATATTGGGAAATAAAATTTTACTGAATAGAAACCGATGCTTAGTATGTCCAAAGCACACCTAGTTTACAGCTAGAAACAAGTATCTTGCATTTGAATGTCTCAATAACATAAACAACTGATCACACGACCAAGTATCCATACCTGAAGGCGATGCAGTAAATACATCAAGAAAAGATGGACAAATACCTGCAAATGATTTTAATGGCCATCAAAAAACTTAGATGCTTCTACATAACATGTATCTTTAATTAAACATTTTAAGCATAAAATACTCTTCTTACCAAATAGAAAAGCAAAATAAGTCTAGCAGTTGGATACCGCCATAAAAATCTAGTGACTCTGGCAGCCCCTGAATCCAAAAATTTTGCTGCCTTTTGCAACTGCATGATGCAGGTTGAAGCATATGCAATCAAACAAAGAGAGGTACTGAAAGTAGGTTACTACAGGTGAAAAATTTACCTGCATACTTGCCCCAACCATGTGACGGTGATACAAGGGAAGTGGCCTGCAATTATTACTTTGTAAGAAAAAAGAACTTTGTAAAGCATCAGAGAATTAAACAATAGCACATATATCTAGATTAAAGAGTACGAGGGACAAATGAGTGCTGATATTTTGTCTTCCATGCTCAATTGATCAATTGTTTATAGGCATTCCAATCAGAACTACAACACATGAACTTCATAAAGCATCAGAGGGAGCACTAATAGAGGAATCAAGAAAATGAAAGCTGAGGCAGGATTAGAAAAACAGGGGTATATGAAAAGAACAGAAAAAAAATCAACATTCCAGCATTCAATGAATCACTAGTTCCATCATAGATGCTTTACTTCTTTCAAAATGACTCATAAAATAATTCAAAATCTCTGAACTCAATTTATTTATATTTGTTTTATCATATCTTCCACCCTGATCCATTAAAACAGTTCGGAAGCTGATTCCTAGAAAACAATATATACAAGGCATCGTTCTCTCATATTATGCTGCTATGAGATATATAATATGTCCAGACTAGTCTTGAAATCTAATTTTTAGTGAGTGAAGAATCACTCTTCCTAACAATTTTCCTTTAAGTTGTATTTGGTCCTGCCATGCATAAGAGCAAAAGCAAAGGATTGGTTTTTTCTGATTGTGAAATAAGCAGTGGGACTGAGATAAAATGCCTTTTCTTTTCTTTATTTAGAGAAGAAAACTGCTATCAAAACACCTATGTTCTTAAAAACTGGGCCAAAAGCTACTTTGCCTTTAAACAGAGTAGGGCTAAACAGACCCGAAGATGCAAGACCATCAACCAAGGAGTTCACTTTTGTTTTCTAGTGAATTATATGGCGAGATAGTTCTGAAACTGATAGAAAGGTGAGATCAGCAGGACCTGAACAAGAGTGTATTTGAAAGTTTGTATAGGCTACTTTCTACATCCATTCATTTTGAGCCTATTTGGGAGTGTGGTTGCGGTTGCTTTTCAAAGTACTTTTCGTGCTGAAATGCATCAAAATGATGTTTTTTCATTTTTTAAAAAATCATTTTTGAGATCAACGCATCAAAACGATCCAAAACATACAAAAAAATTAATTTTTTTGAAAACGCGGTTTGCACCACGTTCTTATCTGATAAAACCCTTTAGCTTACTCATATTTGACCTATTATACTGCACTCCGCAACATAAAGCACTGGCATCATTGCTTGACTAGTATCCAACAAATGACCAAATATTGTCACCCCCCCCCCCCCACATTAAATCAATCAATAATGTGCATCAACTATATTTGTCCTTTTAGACTTATAACCATCTTCCTCAATATCCAACTGAGCTGCAGTAATTCCATTGCCACAGCATAAAAAAGATTCAGTGCAGTATTTAGATGATCATTTGTCAAACATAACTGAGCTCCTATATTCATAAAATGGAGCTTGGTCTACCAAAGAAAAGCTCAGTTAAATTCTTAGTTCATAAAAACCGGGTAATGAGACATTTCTAAATGTGCCCAATAAAATGCCAAAAGGATTAGGAGAAGCATGCAAAAATGTCTATTCAATAAAAAACCAAATAGCGTACTCTAGTTCCTTCATTTCATTGTCTTCTTCCCAAGATGACGACGTGCGGCGAGAAACTCTACTTCTTTCTGCCTCAACCTGTTCAATGTGCAAAACAAAGATGGAGCTGTCAGCTACATGAGAAGTGAGTTAAGAGTGAATAATTGCAATTAATCAGCCAGCAGTAAGCACATAATGACACACATGTGCTTCTTGAAGACGTTTTACTTCCTTCTCCAACTGAAACTCTGCAGCTGCTTTTTCACTAGCCATGGCTTCTAACTGAGTTTGCTTGTAGTACTGAATCATAAACAGATACAGACATAAAAAGCCATGACATAAATCTAAAATAGTAGTAAAATTGAGTAAAAGGATAGATATGTGGCATCTGCATTACCAATAGGTCAGTTAGTTCACGGTAGCGCTTCTCTAGCTCCACATGTTCCTGTGAAATGCTCTATATAAGGTGATGCTTGAGTAAAAGCCACATTGAAAAGTTATCATACCATGCATTTCTTTAACAAAATGCACACACAAAATCAACATGGTTTTCTATGACTGATGATGCAAATCAATTCAGTTTTGTGTCATAATAAAGTAATCATTTGTCACACGTGGGTAAAGTGAAAAACTTGACATCATATCAGCAGTAAAATCTTCTTCAGACAAAGAAACATTTCCACTTCATAAAACTCCTTCAGATCATTAGCATAGGATACCTGACGTGAATAGTGCTCAGCATCCCTCTTCATGGCAGCCATTTCAACTCTCATTTTCTGCGCTTCAGTCTGCAGTCAAACAAATGGTTAAATCATAGCAAACACTGCTTAAATTACCATGCAAGTTTTCAACATGGTATTTTGTACAATAATAAGACAAACTTCTTCATCGAAATCTCTTGAGATCAGTATATGATCTTGATGGCAATTTTGTATTAAATTGGAGTCTACAATAGCAACATTCACAGCAAAAATCAAACAAATCTTGCCTCTGTATAAGAAAGCTTGCTCTCAGCATCTCTCTGACCTTGGCGTGCACGTTCCACTTCTTCCTGCCACACCTGCATCTTAAAAGTTGAAAATTCAGTCATCAAATAGACCTGGTACACTACCAATCACTGCTGTGCTATAATTTGTTCTCTTCAAGTAAGCAGAATGTTATGAAATGCTTTTTTTTTAGAACAGACAACTCCTACTGGTACAGTCTCTAACCATAGAAGTTTATAGTGCATAAAAATTATGCAAGTCAAGGATCAGTGCTATCAGTAGATTCTGGTTAAATGGAACTAACAATAACTAATCATATAAAATCTCAACAGCCTTTCACTATTCCAGAGTAAATAAAAGAATTATCTGTAGCAATAAAAGTAAGAACCCTCATAAATAATGATGTTATTGTCAGATATAAAGAAAAAGGAAACCATGATGTTATTAAGCTAGCATTTCGTGCAAAGTAGTACTGCAAACAGCATAAAAATGCAAATGAAAAAAAGAAGATAGAACTTGACATGAGAGGGATGTTCATAACTGAAAAAGAAAATTCTATAAAATCTCTTGATAGGTAAATAGTTTTACCCCTATAATAAGAATAACAAAAACTACATCTTTCTTACATAGCATAGCACATTAGTGTGAATGATAAAATGATAGTTAAATAGTTCAACAGATTATTATTTTCGGTATTTCATTTTTTTTACTAAAATATTTTAGCTATCCAAAACAAAATTTCATTACAAGTATGCCTACCATGCAATGCATAAAGTATACCTCAAAAAAATGAGTTAAAAAATGAGATGTACAGCCTTGTGATGGTACCTGAATCATTTGATTTGCCTCTTCTGGGGACTTCTTTTGTCCACGGCGAGCACGAGCTTCCATATCTTGCAGCTCTTGATTAAGAGATGCACATTCAACCTGAAGTGCCAAGTATTAGTGACTTTGAACTGCATTTTGAGCATAAACAAAAAAAAAAATCAAATTCACCAAAAAGAAAGTTAACATTGTTTTGAGTACCTCAAGTAGTGCCACCTTCTGCTCAAGTTCAGCTGCCTTCGTTGTCCTCTCATCTGCAATTCTCTAAAAGGGAAGAAATAATGACATTCAATCAAAATAATTGATATTAACGTGAAAAATAGATGCCCACCAGTTTCATCATAAAAACATTTAAAACACTAAGATCTTGAATTCCTAGGCTAGGCAATACTCATACTTATGGTGTTCGTTGTTCGTTGTTTTATTTTTTGACTGAGTAAAAGAAACCATTGTATTATCATTACAGACATCTCAAACCAACAATGGAAAAAGAAGGGCTCAAATTCATGAACATTGTACTATATTCAACTGCAATATACCACCAGCATGTCTTGAATGCAATGAGTTCTATGTTATATAATATTTTAAGGAAGAAGAACAGATTACTTTTTTAGTAAATAACATGAAGGGGCATACCCTTACATTACCTGCATCTTAGCAAGGGCAGTGGATGTCTCAACTGCTCTATGTTCTAATTCCACTTCCCTTTCCATAGCTGCCTGTTTTACCAAACAGAGGTTATCAAAGTGCGAGCAACAGGGGGGAGACATGACTGTTTAAATGGTTTGAATTAGTCACAGTACAAACCATTTTTGTAGCATTATGTGCTGTACGTTCTTCTTCCGCCCTCCGTTCAGCCGAAGCCAGCTCCTCTCGAACAGCCTAATAAAGCAGTACACCAATGATCTAGAATCTCATGATAAAATAACACTGCAAGGATATAATAAGAACAAGAAATAACAAATGACAGAAACAAGGATAGCTAACCAGTTTACCTGCATCATCCTTGTCTCTGTCAGTTCCCTGTTTCTCATAATAGACTCCATGTTTGCCTGTAACATTATTATTGTAACTCATGTAAGTGTATGAAACAATAGTTCATGCACAATGCTATGATATTAGTAGCAAGTTGCACCATGTAGTGAAAAGGCATCATGCTGTCTTGGTAATAGGTCTTCTTTGGTCATTAGGAAATAGAAATCTAAAAAGAAAATGATGAGTAGTAGTAGTTGTTATTGTTGCATTTTCATTACCATTGAAGGGGGATGGTGAAGTATAGAGGCTGGGGATGCAAATGAGAGAGGTGTTCTCGGGTTGGATTGGATCATGTCCCTGTACATTGAAATAAGTGACCCTTACCAGTCCCAAAACAAGTAGGGTGGGCTGGGTCAAGTTTGTTTAATGTTGAAAGGATTGGACAAATTACCTTCTGCATACTGGGTTGGTTAGGTGGTTGAACAGTTTGAAAAAACAAGCCAAAATTCAAAAAATGAGAAGAATTATAAAACAGTGTTGCTCTTGTTAAACAAAGGTTCAATTATCTGAGAATGTTATAATTCTAAACTCACTAACTGCCTAATGTCAGCTCCTCCTAAACACATGAGCAGACTGTCTCAAGTAAGCAGGTTAGGCACATAGGCCAAGTTGATGAACAACCGCATGAAGTACTAATCTTATCACTATTACAGCTACTACATAATATAGAGAACCAAGTGATAAAGGAAACAACTTCAAGAGAGATTATCTTTGAAAGCTTCAATTTATTTGATCAATCAATAATCATACATATCCTGAATGTCAAGCAAATGAGCTTCATATAGCCACAAAAGATCCAACCAAAAATAAAAGAAAATTAAAAATAACTGAAGTTAACCAATCTTCATATAGTATATAGATAATTAACTTCTCCTTAATATTGCAAGTCATTCAATTCATCCAGAAACTTCATTCTCTTTACTAAGATTAAATCCTAGAACTTCCATTTTTTTCAAATCACAACTCAATTCAGTGCACTTCCAGGGAAGACAACAAATGTCCTACATCAACCTAGCAAAGTAATTAAAGTTCCAAAACCAGAACAAGCCAACAAGTGATTTGGTACCTACCAACAAAAGCACAACATCATATAACTTTCGCACATAGCTAGATACATAAAGAAATGTTTTGTTCATTTTTTTTCCCGTTTAGACTATAACTTAACATTACACTGCAAAAAGCTTTGATAGGATATTATTAATCAAGCCCCCAATGATAACAAATTTTAGAAAAACAATCAAGTTGGAATGTACAATGAGAGACGGATATGATTCATGTTCCTATAATCTCAATTAGTGTACTTTCCCAATCCATGCACAATCCCATGGTTCCTTCAGGCTTCAAATCACTTATATTTTGTTCTGAATCTATGATTGAATAAAAGGCATCATATGCTCAGTGCATGGGATAGCTCCAATACTTGCAAAGGTACTACAGAAAGATATGAAAAATTCTTCCTTTGACAGATATATTTTAAAAGAGCGCATACCATTCAAATAAAGGAGGCAAACGAAAGAATAAAGAAGACATATGAGACTTGAATATATGACCAAAGGACTCAGAATCCAAATTTTAGGAAGAAGAGGGTTGATAGTTTTGGTGGAGAAAGTCACTTAAACAGATAGAACATTTCTATGCATGTGCACTTAAATCTATCTGAAATGTAAAGTGTAATTAACCTGCATTGAAGCCAGATTTCCTTCAGTTAAAGCAAGCTGTTTCTTGCTTGTCTCCATAGAACTGACAAGTGCCTCGATTTCAGAGTTCTTCACTGCCAAAGCTTCAGCCATATTTGACTCTATCCTAGCTACTTCGTTTTTAGATATTGACAAGTCCTTCTGTAGCTGCTTTATGTGACCCTCGTATGATTTGGTCAGCTCTCTCTGTCAAGGCAGCATCTTCAATGTAAACAAGCCTCTTTTGATAGCATATCATATACATTTAAGTGTACCTATGAAACTTCAGTAAATAAAATTGGAATGTCATTTCACCTCAGCAGTGAGAAGTTCTTCCAGCTGTGCATTTTCAGATTTATATTCTTGAAGGCGGCTTTGAAGTCCAGCACAAGCCTGAAATTTTATAAAGAAAGGTTACACAGCATCCATATAGGAAATGATTGATAGGAAACAATATAGGAGGAAGAATGGTAGTTTTCCTGCTTGTACACATGATACAGTAAACCAGCTCCTGCTATTCTTCTGAATAAGGTTCCAAAAACAATCTTATTGCAGGAAAGTGAATGATCTACTAGAATACCTTACAATTGTTTTATGGATAGAGACTGTTCCATGCAAAAATGCTGCAGCCAATACTAGATAATGGATTTGACCACTGAATCCTATCCGAAGTCTACTTTGGCAATGATAAAGAGAGGTAATCATAGCTGAAGCTTACCCGAGCTAACCTCGCTTCTTTTGACTGACCAGAGGAAACTGCAATCTTCAGCAGTCCTTGAGCCTGTAGACCAACTAAAGGGACTAATCAGTAAAACTTTAGATGACAGGCACATGAGAAAAACCAAAACTCCAGGATGCTTCAATTACACCAATTTCTTCCCTATGGTAAACAATTTACCTCATCGAGTTGGTCCTGCACTGTCATAGGAGAAGTGTCAGCTTTGTTCTCCAGTTGCTTCTTTTGATTGACAAGAGGTTCGACTTCAAGGTCAGCACCTTTCAATGAGCTTTCCTTACGCGCAGGAGAGCTGGTAAGTGTTGATTGCGATTTCTCTTGATCAGTCTTTACAGGAACATCAGCCTCCCCTGACTTCATATTTTTACCATCATCAATAGGATGGTCTTCTGTGACAACCTGTGTCTCTTTCACAGCTAATGGTGGGGGATGCTCTTCAGGAACATCTGAATCCTTTTCATTGAGAAGCTCACCATTAGAAGTTGATGTTGCAGAGTCCACACCAGCAACAGTAACATCCCTTCCAGCATCCTGTAGGTTCTCAGTGCTTGTTTGGGCTATGGTCTTGCTAGAAAGGGTCTCTTCATTTTCCACAGAAAGTGTAGCCCTATCATTATCAGATGCGATGTCTAGTTGTGGCATTTGTATAAAAGTTAGCTCCTGTGAAGCATTACTTGCTTGGGGAGATTCTTTGTTTGAGAGCTTCTTTCCACCCTGAAAACAGCTGACATGTATGTTAAATCATCTGACAACATTGTCTGACATGAAAATATTCCATTCAAAATAACCATCCAAGTGCTATCTTGAGTCTAGAGGTACACTGGCAAATACCTCGATCCTTGACTTCATCTTCTTCGGTTCGGATCCTTGCCCATTAGAAGCTTAAAATTTCAACAACAGAAAAAGGTAGACATCATAAAAAAGTTAGAATAACATACCTAGGTTTATTACAACAACAATATCTTTTCCAAAGACTAATGCCTAGCATGTCAGTAGTTTAAGTTGGATTTCTAACTGTAGGTTTGCTCTCTGCCTTAGAATCCAAGCTGGTGAGAATAATTTCATAAAGCTTTACTAGAATTGATTTTAAAAGTAATTCTCATATTTAGCTTCCATTTTTGCTCATTGTGAAGAAACATTCCGCGCAAATGCCAAGTTGTCATGGCAAGATATATATAATTTTGGATAAAGGAAGAAATTTTATTGAGAAAGAACAATAAGGAGCACAAGAAATGCATGATGATGCATTCTGCAAATTAAGCCAAAACTAACTGTAACAATTGTACATGGAATATCAGCTTAGGAAAGCCCTTGGGATGCTCAAGATACCAAACAGAATAAGGAAGCCAGGAAAATCACTCTATGCAAAAAGTAATTGATTAGATAATAATTATGTTAAAATTTTAAGCTTTCAGATTCCCTCCCTAATCCTTAAATACCAGGTCACTAATAATATCTGCAAGAGTTTGTGAGAAAACTCATGATTGCATTATCTCCGTCAAAAGAAACAAATGATCTCGTATATCTAAGGAAAACACATCATAAATGCACTACGAGATTGTTTTATATATTGCAAGAACGAAACTTTTTTTTTTATCAATAGAACTAAAACAAAAGCATCTATCTTCCAACTACATTGCCTCAAAGACCAGTTAACCACATCAGAACTAAGAACGTAAGAGATGCATAGAGAATACAAGATCTATACCTGGTGGTTGAAGATCAGAAGACTCATCCGACAATTCAGTCGCAACCAGTTTTGCTTTTCGATCCATATTTTCGAACAAATCTAACCACAACAGTAACCAACTTAAAACATCTCTCAAATCAAAGTATAACACAAATGCAACATAAGCAACGGAGGTATTTTAGTACAAGCGCTAGAAACCAATTTATTTATTTATTTTCAAAACAAATCCCAAAACGCCCAACATCCTAAATTACTTGGAATTTCTATCACAAGAGGTCTTTATTTGATTGAAATTAACCTTAATTTAAATTGGTGGCTAAAATCATGAGATTTCTAGGGTTTATTGCTCTATATAATCTCAACAGGAAAAGGAGCAAAAGAAAAAAGAGGATACACTTTTTTATTTGTTTCAATAATTAAAAACGAATCACATTATTGAAATACCAAAAAGAATGAGAGAGATCCATACCTTCTGCGACTTTGAGCCATGACGCCATTTTTCAGAATCTCCGATCAGTTAAATCAAAGCCCTAAGTTCTCTGATTCTAAGCACAAATGAGCGTTTTCTTGTTTGAAACGGAAAGATTAGGTTGATCGCTGAAAGATCGAGAACCAAGAGAAAATGTGTTTGTCAAGTTAGTTAGTTAGTTAAAGCCTGTCTCATCGTCTGTATAGTGTGTCACCTCGCCTGTAGGTTGCACCGTTGAAGTAGAATGTAAGAAAATGAGGTATGTTTTGGTGTGGTTGGGTCTCTGGGAATATAAAAGTTTCCCAGATCAGATGAGTGGCTGGACTATTTTAGTATTTTTGCACTGGGTGCTCTTAGTCAATCGGTGAAGTAGGCTTGGGCCCAGTTGACTTGCATGATTGTTTGGTTTGGAGACCCAAGTCCATCATGGCCCATGTAAGATGATCCAAAGGAAATTAAGTGAACAAAAACTATACATTATTATTATTGTTGTTGTTGTTAGACAAAACAGTGTGGCCAAAATATTACGTACACATGTACTATTTACTCTTTTATATTTTATTGTGAATTTATTATTCAGAATTTTTTTATTTTAGTCTTCAAAATTTGTTTTTGCATTATTACATGTTTTTCAGATGAAATTAAAGGATAATTAAATCAAATTTATTAACTAGAAACAAAATTTAAAATATTGTGTACACATATACTATTCACCCTTTTATATTTTGGTGTGGATGTACTATTCAAAATTGTTTTTATTTTAGTTCTCAAACTTTTTTTTTACACTATTACATCTTTTTCATGTGAAATTAAAAAACAATTACGTATAGTTAGTTGGATTTGGATCTTGCTTTCTTATAAAAGTTACCGAATACACAACCGATAGAGTAAGGTTGCTGCTCCATATTCATCTAGCAATCACAAATGGTTCTGTTACTAGATTGGTTGCTTCTGCAATGCTGTATGGCCAGACAAAAAAAAAAAGATGATCATATTTTTTATAAAAAAAAATTTGATAATGGGGATAAAAATTGATTAATTTAATATTACGAGAAAAAATATTGATTAATTTAATGATACAATAAAAAAAAGGTAATAACAATAAATAAATAAAATATTATCTTGGATAAAGCTGAGCTAACACATGAAACTCATGACCTGGATATAAAATATGTTCAAATTACATATATATCATGTGTCCTAGATCGTGAGGTTTGGATAATTCAATAGAAAAGGAGATTGATGATAAATAAAATCAAAACTGAAAAAGTTTACAGACAAATGTAGATTAAGATATTTAATATCGCAACACAAATTATTTACATAATTGTGTTTAATGAGTTTGTTTATTTAAATCAATTTGTAATAGAAATTGATACACATAAAATTTATTAAATAAAATAAAAGAAAAAAATTATTATGCAAGGCTGCACATATTACAAATATTATAAAAAAATAAAACATTTTTAATTTTTAAAAATAAATTTAATCTATATAAAATGTAAGAAAAATTATTGATGAATCATACCAACATCTTCAAAAATTAAATAAAATATAATTAAAAAATTATTAAGCAAAAACAATCACAGAGAAAATTATTAATTAAAACACAAACTAAAAGATTATGTAAAAAAAGATATTAATTAAAAAATAAAAATAAAAAAGAAAGAAAAAAACAAATGAGGTCACGCGCTGCTGGGCCTGGTAAGTTAGGTCAAGCGTTTCGTCCATCAAGAAACAACTAACACATAGGCCTGCAAGGTCAAGCCCAAGCATGCGAGCCCCTTTTTTTTTTAAAGTTAATGAGGGTAGACAACATGTCATCTGCCCTAATTTATTTTGAAAAAAATAGATGATGTGTCATTTGGAATCCAAGATTCTGGCTATTATGGTGGCCGAGAAAACATGGTTCGTGTTTTTTTTATCTAAAGAACTATTTTCAATCCATTTTGATCTAAAACACCTAAAAAACAACTTAGGAACCTTGTTAAATCAATTCACAACCTAAAAAATACAGAAAAAACACCTCAAAACCTGAAATCAAAAATCTTTTTGAGCTTATATTTATTTTTTTGGCACTTTCAAGGTAGAAAAAAGCACCTAATTCAAACTCCTCTCGTCATATGTAATCATTAGACATAAAAATCGACCGTTTTAGTTGTCTGAATCGACGCCAACAACAATTTTCTCTCTTTACATTGGAATCCAGTGTGACCCTATATCTCTTCCCATGAAAAAAGAACTGAAAATGAGGGAAATAAAGTTTGGTGTCAAATTTAAATTTTTAAAAATTAAAAGGACCACTTAACCCAAGAGCCAAAAAAATATGGGGGATGAAAATCAACTTTTAAAATAAATTTAAAAGTTGTCATCTATTTCAACTGTTTTTTTTTCACTCCAACCCTCTATCTTTCAATTCAACCCTCCCTCCCGAGAAAAATATGTTATTGAGTGCTAATTTGTTTTTAAAAAAAGCTAAATCATGCAAAATAAAAGTTCAAGGACCAAATTAAATTTTTTTTAAAAAATACTACCCAAATTCATAATGTTTGAGAGATAGTGAACGGTTATAGCGCTACAATAGAAGAAGAACCTTTTTTAGTATATGTTAATTTCATTTTTCTTGGAGGGCAAATTATTAATATTATAGTTATAAAACTTAGATGGACTCTTGACTCTTGACTCTTGACCTAGTTCAAGGTTTTGATTACAGGCTGGGTAAGTCAATGTATATTAACTTGGGTCAAACCTAAAACAACATGATTTCAATATTTATTTTTTAAAAAAATTTAAGATGATGTTGTTATTAAAAAATTAGATTAAGAAAAAAGTTAACTAGAGTTTCACGCGAGTAATAATTAGATTAATTAATTTTTGATTCTAAATGAAACTTCATCTAGGCCAAGTTCTAGACCAGCAGGTCAATGAGTTAATCCATTAACACTTAATAATACATGAATTCCATTGATCATCCCTCAAGCCACAAAGAGGTAACTGGGTTTCCAAGTAAAGCAGTACTCCCAATCAATTGCAATGGGACCAAACCAAATTATCTTACATGTATTTTTCGTATAAACTTAAAAAAATAAATCAAAACCTTTCAGAAATTGCATTCATCACCGCATTGCTGATCCAACAAGAAGGTTAATAAAAAATTCTCATATTGTAATAGATTGTATTCAACAGTCCAATCATTTGTGCTTATAAACTGTAATAACATGCTTAGCAATTTCATGAGCAACTACTAGTGCCAGGTTATGTATATACTACACGATTGATGTCTTCTCCTTCTCCTTCTTCTCCTTCTTCTTCTCCTTCTTCCTTTTAATGAAATTTTCATTTACAGTAAAGATTAACAGACCATCAAAGCTAATGTCTTACGTGGGAGATGGGAGGACAACCAGCACAAATCACAAGGGATCCAGAATTTAGGTATGCACCAGTAAATTTTAGACAATCATCTCTGCTGTCGAAAGAAAAAGAAAAGGAGAGGGTCCTTGTGTTTAGCTGATATTGGCCTGCTAGTGAGCTCGAAAGGACAAAAACCTTTGGATCGGCTCCACTTCACAGCGACGCTGCTTTTCTGGGGGAGATCATAGATATGCACAAGAGCCACTGCAATAGTTTGAAATATAAAGGCCCACGCACCTGAAAGCCTCTCTCTCGGCTATCCCTAAAAGTATAACACCGGGGACAGCCCGGAAAGCTTCTCGCATACGATTTCAGCTAAAGTAAAGGGCTAGATTTTGTTCCTGGATCATCTCTCTTTTTCTTGTTTTCGTCTTTGAACTTGGTAGTTAAAGTATATGATAAAACAAAAAAAAAAGTGTTAGTTAAAGCAAGATACCCTACAGACATAAATTATGGAATTCCTTTAACCAGGAACAGCAGATAATGCTTGCAGCTGAATGTTGGTATGAACATTAGACAAGGGCCATGCAAAGTCTTATCAATTGTAACCAAAAGAAAAAAATTTTTTTGTCAGAGATTAAACAGTTCAAACATTTTGGGCACATTCACACGGCATTAGTCACAATCCAACAGAATTTACTATGCTTATGAATGGCATGTGTGTCCAGATTTCTTTTATATTTTGTATTTCTGTATTGTGGTGTAAAGTGATTTTTTAAAATGTTTTTTATTTAAAAATATATTAAAATAATTTTTTTACAAATTTTTTTAAATTAACATTAAAATCATGAAAAACAATAAAAATAAATCATTTTAATGTTTTTTTTAAAAAAAAACTCTTTTAAAAAATATCTAAGAACATAAACAACATCACTCACTCTCAAACACACCTATATAAAGTCACACCCATATAAAAGTGATATGCAAGTTTGATGATGACAAATTACATCAATTTGTTTGGAAAATATTGAAATCATATGGTTGTTTGGTTTTTTTGAATATTAAGTATAATCAAGTCCATTAATAGACTTGAAAAGCCCTCTGAATTGCTTGAGAGAGAATTTCCTCTCATCATATAGACCATTTTAATTCCTCAACTACTCTTTGTTTGTGTCATATTCTTCCATTGTCTCATCTTTGTCCACAAAAAAAAAATTATAGATATTCATCCATGATAACATTACTAATGGAATAATTAATAAAATAATTTATAAAAAAATCACTAACAATATATTTTTCAATAACCTGTTAGTATTGTTCAATAAATTTTTTCCTAATAAAACCAATATATTTAAATATCTACGAAACAATCCGTTGATATTATGTAATATTATGGTTGTTATAGTTTGACTAAAAATCATTCAATTAATCTTCTTTTATAAAAACATGCTTAGAAAAGGCATTATTACCAAAGCTTATTATTTTTCTCTTTTAAAAATGTCTTCTTTTAGCATTCAATCCTCTACTTACAGAGAGAGAAAGTATTTAATTAGAAATTTCACATTAAATTAATCTCTCGACACAAGAAATTCTCCACCAAATAAAAATTTAAACTACAAGAAGAAATCTTATTCAAATGTAAACAAGTACGGAAATGAAAACCCATGAGCAAATGTTGAATAATTCAAGATGCCAGCAAGCTTAATAATTAGGTGAACAGCGACATATATAGATCCTACACAAGCTGGAGTCCAGCGAAGAGAAAAATTGTGAAAAACCTGTGCTCCCTCGTGCATGGAAGGTGACCCTCAGCTACATGAATAAAACAGAACCACTAGACTCCCCACTGTCCGAACATCGAAAGCTAACTAACACAGATACAAAAGCCCTAAAAGGCCACTTAATAAATCGAAAGCACTCCCTCACCAACCGCGAAAGCAAATACATTAAAAATTCTATACTCTGTCCTGATGTAACGAGTGGGAAGAAAACACGCGCTTTCATGAAAAGGAGGGAAATTAATCATGGAGCTTCTTTTTCTTTATTATCTCATGTCCTGTAAAAGAATTAGGATAAAACCTCAGCTACTTCGCTGTTGATATGAATAGTACTGAAGAAGCTACCTTTTTTTTCTTTTTAATTTTGTCTTCTAGTTTTTTTTGTTTTTGATTAAAATTTCATCAACTATTATTTATTAATTTTAAATTTATTTTTATGATTTGTTATGATTTATTTTTTTATGAAATTATGTAGTTTTAAATAAACATCCTGATATTTGACTGATATTCAATTTTACGACTGTTTATTTTTATTGTTATATTATCGAGTAAATATATAGTTAAAAAAACAACAAACCTGTTAAACTCGGTACTGTAGAGTATTATATGGATCATGGATTTGACAGATTAAGTTGTGACGTCTAAATCAATCCAAAACGTTGTTATATCAATATTAAAAAATATATATTATCTTAAAATTCTTTTGAAAATCAATGTAGTTTACTATCTAGATCTTGAGTCTTGCGGGTTAAGCGCGATACTAATATCAATCCAATATGTTGGCAACCCGATGTTAAAAAAAAATATTATATTGATTTTAAAAAAAATTAAACCATGCTTTTTATATTTCATCAGAATTGTTTTTGGAGTAAAGATTTGAATAAGAGTTTTTAAAATTAACTTGATAGATCGAGTTTAGTAATAATATAAAATAATATTTTGTGTTTTTTCACATTCAGTTTCTTTTTTATCCACTTGTAGCGTAGTGTAGCTAGTGAACTAGTTTTCTCCTAAAATATTTCATTGACAATTAAGATTATTGGAGACAATATGGAAGAAATAAAATAGATAAACAGAAGCAGAGAAATTCATAAGAGAAAGGGAATAAAGGAAAAAATACAACTAAGATGAGAACCAAAATTTTGATTAATTATTGCTGGAAAATATTTTTCATGAGAGTAATGTCAGGCCCTCATCCAATCCCATCTATCCCATCTCTATTAAGTAATCCCAGATGCTATTATTTTGTCACACAAGAAAATCAATGTACTGATCACACGTACATTCCATAACTGTTAAGATCGATGGAGAATGATAGTGAGATTCTTTTATGATGTGTGACAAATTGAAGAACTGAACAAGTATGTGAAGAAGGAGCTAGGATATGCACTAACGCTTTCCCATGGAACATGCAACCTTAACAAGAAATCAAGAAAGAGCCATGAAAACATTATCAACTAAAAGCACATTGTTATCTGCCCCACATGCCATTGTACGGTGATTCAAGGGCGGCAGCAGCAGTTTTTTGCAGCTTCAAGTCCTTGTAGAACTTCTTGATAAATTCCTCAGCTGCCTTGTCCACTTGACTGTCTCCTTCATCTTTTAGTGGGAAAGGCGAGTCAGTTATTCTCAACTGCCTCACCATGGGACTCTTTCCAAATCCTGGCAGCGACAATGGTGATGCTTCAACGGCGCTGGCTACCTCAGGATTGTTTAACATTTCAAGCATCTTTTGCACAGCAGCAACTGTGGTGACATCGTTATACTTGTAAGACTTGGCAAAAAGGTTGAGTTGGTGCTTGCGTTTGTGGGTGTAGAAAGGGTTGAAATTAGCCGGGCTGTTGCTGCAGCTAAACTCGTATTCTCGCGGGGATATGAAGGAAAGTGCGTCGTTGGAGCGGCAACTGAAAGAAGAGTGGTGGTAGTTGTGGAACATGAGGTTGCATATGGCTTTTTCTGCTAGTTTATTACCTCGTTTTAGCATCAAATGGAGATCAACCATTATTCTGCTCTTTGATATGCTTTTTCTTACCATGTAGAATATAACTCGTACTATGTGCCATAATTTCTTGCCCATTTCCGGTGTGCTTGTCTTGCCCATTTCCGGTGTGCTTGCTGGCTCCATCTCCATGTGATCAATGTAGAGATCAGAGACGAGTTTTTTTCTTCTTTTTTTCTTTTCTTTAGGCGGAATGTTTTTTTCTTAAGAGAGAGGAGGGGGGGGGGGGGGGGGGGGAGGGAGAGATGATTAGAGAGAAGAGTGGATTCTGGTTCGTCTATGAGGAAGGAATGAGAGGTATTTAAAGGGCTAGAAATTACTATTTAATTAAGGTTAAAAGTTAAAACTACGCTTGGAGCAAAATAGCATGCACTAGTCCCCTCCACCACCATACAATAAAGCGAAATGTTGGGGCAAAAAGCAATAAATTAAAATAGCCAAATAAAAGTTGCCCTTTAAAGTTTAACCCATTTATATTACGTTTTAAAGGGTAGTTGGAAAAAAAAAATTTATTTTAAAATTTTAAATAATTTTAATATATTAATATTAAAAATATTTTTTAAAAAATATTTTTTTAATATATTTTTAAATAAAAAATATTTTAAAAAATAATCACTACATTATTTTTAAACACTGGGTTTAAAAGAATACATTGGGGTCCAAAATTACATTTAGTTTAATATATTTGTCTCTTATAACACCCGGAAGTCTCCTTCGAGATTGCTAGAAGGCCCCTCCCATAGAACCAAATTACACAAGCACGCCACAAGAGCTGATGACCGGAGATACGTCGACCGGGCTCACCGGAGATCATTATAACTGGGGTGATATTTCTCAATCATGGCTCCATATTACAGTCCCTGTTCATTAATTAAATGGCCAACGGATCCCTAATAATATGTTCTCTCAGGCCAATGTTAAATGTTGTGTTTTTTATTTTTTAAAAATCTAAAAATCAAAATATAATTAGGTTAAAACGTTTTAAAACAAACATCCTTGATTAATTTTTCTATATTTTCTAATAATTAGTGCAAGAGGCATTAAAATATTTTTCATGAGACTGAGAAAGTATAGGATATAATGACAAACCCGCAGCTACAACCACCACAAGACCACAGGACTAACCAGTAAAGGCTCAAAATTATACGTGAAGAAAGTTAGGGTTAGAGCTCACCAAATATCCTTGGATTGGTCAAGTTTGGCTGTTGACTTTGTTGCTGATTTGATGCCACTTGTCGAAGCTTTATTTATTCATCTTAACTTAAATAATACCAGTAGTGCGGGAGTTAGGAGAATCAACATTGAAACTTTTGATTACGAGTGTGTTAGAAAATCATACTTGGACCCAAGATTATAGATAGATCTTTCTTCAGCAAATCCACGCTTTCTTTCCTTGAGTTTACGAAATCAATGCACTTATTTGTGAAAAATCTTATGATTTTTGTAATCAACCAGCATCATTAACTATTACCAGTAAAATTCATACACGAGTGTTGCTAATTAATCATTACCATTAAAATTCATACGAGTGTTGCTGATTTATGACTAATTTTATAAATTTTTAAGTTAATAATCATACAAATTTTTAGTGGTCTTGAGATTTATAAAACTCAAATTAATTAATAATTTTTAAAAAATAAATCTAAAATTTAACTAATTGTGGTAAATTTCTCAATATTATTTATAATACGTTTAACAAGAAGAAAAGGAGATTGTGTTCATTGTTGAACAACAGAGTTAATCATGATTAGTTTTAATTTTGAAATGATAATTTTATCGTTTTATTAAGTATAAGATATAAATGATGGATGTATTATGGATGTATACATTTGTATATACGGATGGTCTGCTTGAATCTAATGATGTATACTTTAATCTTGATACTGTCAACAGAAAAGATAAAAAAGGGCAGAACATGGAGCATCTACGGGGTCCTCTTGTGGAGTCAATATACATGAGCCCACAGGATGGAACTTGACCAGCAAGCGCAGCTCACTCTACCATTATGCGAGTGGGTGATAGGTCTAGTTCCATGGAGACGAGCCAGCCTGACAAGGTTGACAGGAATGAAATAATAGCAACTACTCTGGACACGTGGCACTCAAGATGAGGTCCAAATGAATCTCTTGTCGTGTACGGCTGGGTGTGCCTTCGTGTGAACCCATCTTGGCCATTGGTTGATTGAAAAGGACGATCAGGGGATCCTTCTTAACACAGATCAAAGGCAAGCCCGTTGCCAAGTGAAAATAATTGGTAAATTACGTAGGCCCTCTAGTCTTAGCTCCAGTATTCTTAGCTCCTTTACTATATACAACTCTGGGCGTGCCAATCTATACGATTTCAATCGTCACCGCACATCATATTCCGTCATCCACTTCTATGGCTCCGTGTGATAACAAATAAACATATAGATTTTGAAATATTTAAGAGTGTGGGTATAATTGTTTTTATTTTTATTTAAAAATATATTAAAATAATATATTTTTTATTTTTTTAAAATTTATTTTTAATATCAATATATTAAAATAATCTAAAAATATCAAAAAAATATTAATTTGAAGTGAAGAAAAAAATAAAATAAAAATTTTAAAATTTTTCAAAAACAATTTTGAAATACAAAAACAAACAGGACTTTCATATTGCACTAAAAAAACAAAAACCATAAATGAATGTCGGAGTTGATAAAGTGAATGACAATCAAGAGGGATATTTTCTATGTGGGTTTCAATTCAACTCTCTCTATTCATTAATATTGATAGCTAGAAATCATAAGATATGTGTATAAATCTTGTTTTACAAGATTTATTTGAAGTATAAGGATCTAGTTCGGTGCATTCAAACTGATCTGGAATAGCCTAAATATATGTATGGAAAAAATATTGCACCAAAGGATTACATGTGACCATGAAATGAATGTGTGTGAGGGCTTTTTCTTAAGAGTTTAATTTGATAACAAGTTTGAAGAGATATTATTAAGGTGCCGGTATCCAAGGAGTAAATGTTCATGAACATTCAAAGGGTCTCTTAATTAATTATGTATTATCATGGAGACAAGTGAATGCTAATCACTATCTATTTAAAACCTCTTACTTGAGCTTAACTTTCCTAAATTAAAATACAATTAATTGACTAGATTATAAATGCTTGCTGTAAAGGCCAGACTATATAATTAATAAATTAACCTTTTGGAGAGTTAATGAAGATATATACAAACCTTGAAAGTAATTTTTTTTCCCCCTCAATGTTAATCCCATAGCCTAGATTTAGATTAAGAGAATTTCAGTTCATTGACAATATTTAAAGATTACCTTTATTATAAAATGGAAGGAGGCCGACCTAAATCAGTAAAAGACGACAAGATATTTAGCTCATGTTGCAATCAATGTAGGAAGCTAGCATATGTCAAGTTAACATCCGAATCGGCGTGAAGTCTTCCTGATCAAGTTATAAATAGCCAGAGACGGTTCCCATTCCAAAAAAAAAAAAAAAACTTTCATGTGAATTAGGAGTAAATACATGAAATGGGAATATTATAAAATGATATGTAAGATTATTTGTTTTTTTTTTTTTTGTAAATACATAGCTAGATAGTGTGCTTAAAACTTATTTGAAAAAAATATATATATACATATTGATATGAACAGCCATATGTCTTTAGTACGGGGAATATGAGCTTTTATAAGCAGAACAGTAGCAAATCATCTTTTGTATTCATACCAAAACAGTGCAGGCACTCGTAAGTTCGTAACAATGTTCTAACTTCATTAACACAGGAACGGACATGCCGAGTGCTGGTGCTTTGAAACTTGAAGGTCTAGTGGTGCAAATGAACATGCATCCTTCTCTTTTCTCACCTTCTCCTTCAGCTCATTATTTATGACGATGATAGCGGAAGCCACCCTGTTTGTCGGGCCAATTGATGTCTGCAAACAAGGACCCAGAAAAAAATGAAAGGAAAAGGAAAAACTGTGTGGTGTCAATTGCTTCTAGAAGTTCCTTCCTCTCGGCTAAATTAAGTTGCGCACCATTTTTTTTCTTCTGAAATGGTGTGTTAAAGATGCTTTTTGATGGGCCATTTAGCCTAAAAAGCAAAGGAAAATTTGCATGCAAGTGCTGTCATTTAGGAGTCCTAGGCCGGAGGGATCCAGCGCCACCTGTCAAGATTAGGGTTTTTATAATTGCTGTACTGTAATGGGTCGATTTGATTGACAAATATAAATTTGGCAGCGTATGATTTTGATCGATGTAATTCAGAGAAATTTAAGTTCGCGTATATTTAACATGATGTAACATAGAAATCTCTAAGGTTCAAATCAATGAGATCTTCAATAATTCTCCCAGTTTATGTAAATTAAGAGGAAAAAAATACTGGATAATTTTGGAAAATAAGTTTGGAGGGAGGTAACTTGATAAGCAGTTAATGGAGGCAGCCAACCTAAAAGAAAATTGTCGATCAACAATGTTGACTGAAACAGAGAGGAAGATGCCACTCTTTCCTCGAGGTCCATTCCACAAATAACATTTCACGTTATTATAATGTAGAATTAATAATTAATGCGATTCATCGATCATTCGTTAATTTGCCCAAAAATAATAAACCAAGAGTTGCTTAATGAAGAAGAAATATAGAGGACGGTAAGGAGATCGCAAAATGAAGAAGGTGAAGCAATATATTAATGGTCCAGCCCTAGCTTGGTCAAAATCTCTCTGCAAATCCTGTAGCTGTTCTTGCTGGTGTGCTGCTTTAGCTACCAGATGCACCAAAAGTAAGCAGAAAAGAAAACCATTTGCGCAGATATCAAGGTTGAATCTTAAATTTTAATTATCCAACCATTCCCTTTTTCATGCTTTATCTTTCAAGTATTTTCAAGCTAAAATATTTTAAAAAATAAAAATAATTTATCCATGTTTTATTTCACTCAGAAGAAGAATGCTTAATGGAGTAACTTTTATCAGTCGTCAAGACAATAAACATTGTGAAAAGGGAGATAAATAGCATATATTTGAATCCATTTTTTGCAAGTAAAGGGCGAGGTGCGGCCCCATCAGCATCAATGGAGCACTGTAAGCTAACTTCTTTTGATAAATCATATGGAGTGCTCGCTTTTTAGGTTTTGCTTTAACGAAGTTTGTCTCGTTCCAGCATGGAACTATTTTTGTGGGGCCATGCTTAAACAGACGGAGGAGGATCCTCGATAGGTGACAAGAGGTAACGTGGGACTGTATCACAGCCTCAGCAACATCCCATCTTAATTAATAGTTAGTTTTTAAGATTTTTTTCTTCTTCTGTTGGTATATTAAGAGCAGTTCTTAATTACGTGAGAGGGTTGCCAGTTAATTTTTCTTCTTTTCGAGGGGTTAGAACTTGGAAGAAATATATATCTAGAACTTAATTTATGATTTGATGCCAGCTACTTCACAATCTAACTATATAATCAAAACAGAAAAAAAATGGTGAATTAGATTAAAATTGATCACAAAATTGTTAAATATCAACAGAAATATTGAGGTAACATATTTTGTTTGTAATTTCCAATCATAAAAGTGATGGAAAATATCCGTTGAAAATTTCTAAAGGAAAATATTCAATCACTAATTATTAATGAATTTTCTGACAACAATAAAAAAAAAATTATTGTATCAGTGATTTCTTTAATAACATGACATGTTATAATTTATTGGCAGACTTAGCAGCAAAAATATTTCAGTATCCATCAAAATTTTTATTGATAAATTTAAAAGTATTATATTGATAACAACCCCTGCCGCTCTCAACCCTTTCTTTTTTTCTTTAACTACATATTAAAATAGCAATGAATCTCTATTTTTCCATAAATCTAGACTCTGTCATCATAAATTCAGTCACCTCGACGTTCAGTAGTGTCAGTATCATTGTCTTGTTTTAGTTTATTCTAAATATTTCATATGCCAAGTACGCAAACCTACCAATTTATATTTTAGGTTGATTTATTGATATTCTTATATAGTATTTGTAGTTTGCTTGTATATTTAAGTGTTTTACAATCTTCTCATAGTGAATTTTGATATATTAAAGTATAATTTGTATGTTAGAATTTCTTTGAGAATTAGAGAAAATTAAATTATTTGTAATTTGATGAAATTGAGTTTGATTTTTATACTAATTAAAAGAAATGATGGATTATTTAATGAGTATCAATCACATGTTGTCAATTTTATAGTTAAATCAGGAATTTTAAGGAAAAAATATTTTTTTTGTGGTACCGATAACAATTAAATGTATTGAATTAGATTGAATAAGTTTGAATTGAACAAATGATAAATAATTAGTTGGATATTGATTACTTATTATTATTTGGATTTATTTAGCTCACATGTTTACGGAAATTTAAATTTTTATACAAATAATAATTGATTTATTAGATTGTGAATTTATTTTTAATTATCAAAATGAAATTTTGAATTAATTGTTATATTATTAATAAATATTGCCAGCAATATTCTATATAGGTTTCCTAATTAAAATTCACCTCAAGAGTTATATTAGGATGATTATTATAAAATAAATTGAGAATTTTTATTAATTTTACACTTTTAAATCCAAAAAAAAATTAGTAGAGTTAAAATTAGATATTCATATTTAAAGTATAAAAATAAAATATTCCACCGGAGTGATAATACATCATCTAAAAACTGGTGTAGTAAAATAATAGATTAAGTCATGTTTTTAAATAAACAATAAATTAATTAATGATATGAGCAAGCTTAATCGATCTAAACTTAGGAATTATATAACAATAAAAAAGGTAACTTTTTTAATATATTTATGTTTACTGAAAAAAAATATGACTTATGAATTACCTAATTACTTATGTGTTCACCTAGTGATCCATGCTATAAGCTTGTGATCAATTGACAAAGATATTTCATCAACTCGAGATTCTAGCTAGGTTCAACAATTATAAAAAGATTCACCCCGTCAATTAATTATTATATAATACGATACTGTTTATGTCATCTACGATTAGATTATTATTTTTTAAAATTTATATTTTTTAATTTTATTATTTAATATTTATATAATCAACAATTAGATACTATTTTTTATTATTGTTTTTGTTTTTTATATAATTTTTTTAGTTAAGTTATGTTTATACTTGACATTTCAGCTTTTTTTATTTGTCAAGTTGATATGATCAAATTAAATCAATTTTTATATAGTTTTAAAAAAAATTATTAGAAAATATATTACTTGTAAGACATTTAATCAAGCCCACCTACCTTGATGACTTTCCACGAGTCATTACTAAGATAGATATTTGAGGCCTAAATCATTGGTGGTCCGACAGAAGACATTTACTTGAAAGCTGTGGTTGTTCATTTCATTTTATTTTCTTTGGGTTTATACTTAGCATGCTTAACATGGCCACAGCCTTCTCATTGCCGTCGACCAACTTGTAATTGTATATTAGGACCACTTTTCCGCTCTCCATCCTGTTTGGTATTGTATTGTATTTCAAATGGAGATGTGACAAATTTTGAATAAAAATTTTGAATATTATTTTAATATATATTTTAAATAAAAAATAATTAATATCATGCTCTTAAATATCGCATCATTAATTTGAAGCGTGTTTGAAAATGTGATTGTGGTTGCTTTTCAAAGTGTTTTTCATTTTAAAATACATTAAAATAATAATTATTTTATTTTTAAAAAATTATTTTTGATATCAACACATCAAAATGATTTGAAAACATTAAAAACATATTAATTTAAAATAAAATAAATTTTTTTAAATTTTTAAATTTTTTTTAAAAAAATGCAATGCGAGAGACGCCTTAATTTTGATTTCATGGGGGGGCACTAACGCTTAAATGGCTTTTATAATTTCCATCCGGCGTAAAGCTAGTTGCTCGAAATATCATCTATCCGGCGCACAAAATTGAGCCAGTCGGTCTTATCTCAATGATTAGAAATCTAGCGGCCATTGATTAATGTATATATACTTTAGAGCTGAAGAAAGATAACCCCATCATCCTCTTTTTTTTTCTCTTTCGATAAATTGTATAATTATTCCCTGAATTATCCACCATTTTGATTTGGTTGGCATCCTTTGTATATTTTTCTTTTGGTTTTAATACATGAATTTATGGTGTGTTTAGATTATTATTATTATTATTTTTTATCATTGAACTCTATATATGGAACATTTAATTAACCCAAAAGACCACTAAAATACACTACCGGAAAATTGAACATTTTTCATGAAAAAATCTGCTGGAAATTCTCAGGGATTTTATCAAAAAAAAACAAGAGAGGAAAACTAAAAAATTTAATAATGAGAAGAGTTTCATTTAATGAGAAGAGTTTCTTTAGATGCTTTTTCACATTCAAACTGTCTGGATTAAAACTAGATCTAATCTAGAGAAGAGTTTTGGTTTTGGATTTCAATGTGGTTTTTTAAGGCTATTTATGAGTTTATTAAGGTGTCTTGTCGTGATGTTGGGTTAAAACAGTGTTTATGATGTTTTCTAGATTTTTTGGGTAAAATTAAGTTGAAAATTGGGTTAATAAACAAAAAAAATCAGTCATCTCTATTTTTTTGATCACCGTAATGGTTGAAATCTTAGAAAAACATATGGCAAGCTGTCTGAGTTTATTTTATTAGAACAAATTGTGGCAGTTAACAGGTTATCTATCCCATCAATATTTTTTTTTACATAAGGGCTCATGCTTGCAGTCTAGCTTAGCTTGTTAAACCCAACAACACTTGGTTTTTTTTTTTAACAAGATTTTTTAAAATAATTTTTTAATTTATATTCAAATTAATACTCCACTTTTATTTTTTATTTAGCCTTTTTAAAATGTATTTTATATGTATTTAAATTTTAAAGAGATTATTTTATATCTTTCAATTTTTTCAGTTTTGTTTTTAGTTTACACTAATGATTTTTTAAAAAATTTATTAATGCAAATGCTATTCTTGATTTATTTAGTTAAATGTATGCATGTGTAATTTTGTTTTTTAAAAAATCCAACCATATGCAAAACATGGTCAAATAGCTAATGCGATAGAAAACATGTGTAAACCATTGCAATATCCAACATCAACACCAACGATGCTCCATCTCAAAATGCAGCTATATTATATTACAGTAACGTATGCCCCACGAACTCAGACATAAAACCTAACCAAACAAGCAAGAACAAACACAAAGCAACAGGCTGCAAGGCAGAGAAGGTATGGCCCCATGGTAGTTGAATCCTCAGCAATGTGAATTTCCGATTTCAAAATACGATTTGATATTCAAGTTTCAGTTTTCTTTTTAATGCTCACAAATAAAGGCTAGAAATGTAGATCAAATCCATTGTTAAGATTTATACTTTTTACTTGTGAATAATTGAGTGTAGTTCGATCTGTACTGCATACAACTTCAAGTTAATTCCAGGAACATGGTTGCAGAAATGAGTGGAATTACAAAGTGGAGCCAATAAAAGGGGTGGAACGTAAAGGATTTGGATTTTTTTATCAGCTCAAGTTTGCAAGGGATGGCAAGGAGAATCAGAAGTTCAACAAATATTGACAAGAAAGAGGACACAAATTTTATTTCTTAAATAAAATACTTCACCATTTGAACTTCTTTCTGCTTGTAACCACATTTCTCGTAAAATGCTTTGTTCTCAAGACTGCAATCAAGAATCACCTTGTAGCACCCCATTGAATGAGCATGATCTGTAAGAAAATCAATAATTTTCTTTCCTAATTGCATCCCTCGGGCGGCAGAATCAACCACAACATCTTCGATATGTCCAACTTTACCACAATTCCTCAAGAACTTCTTTTCAATAAAAACACTCCCAGTTGCAATAATCTTCCCAGAACGATCATCTTCAATCACACAAATAAGATGGTCATCACCATATGAGTTGATCTCTTGAAAACGCTCTTCAAACTCCTTATCCGAAACAGAATCACAAATGGTTAATTGTTGCAATAGCTCTATGAAACCTTTGCTTTTATCTAATATCTCTAGTTTCCGGACTTCCAACTTGTGCTCAGCATCCATTGAGCTGTGGTGCAACTCTAGTTCAATGATGAAAACATTAAACCAGCTGAAACTACAGAGCATGAGAAAATCAAAACTCCCAGATTATACAGACTAATAAGAGATGAAAAGGAAACAAAGTCCTGTTTCTAAATTCCAAAAACTTATAGAAAACTTAGTATCCTCTTTCATATGACTAGAATATCATGACTTTCTAATCAAATGCATAGCATAATCTAGCACCCGAACTACAGCACTAAGAAAAAATGCCATAACTACAACATTTAGCTTATAATTGCTTGTTTACAGAAGTTCAAGTTTATAAGATCTAGGCGATCATCATCCTTGAAGCTCAAGTGAAAGTCATCATAATAACAACATTGGAGAAATTCATAGCTTTAAGGAAAAAAAATTAAAAGAAAAGGTCAGATTAAATGATGCTATTTGATTATACTTTGGAGGATGATTTCTTCACAAACAAGATAATAACATCACAAAAAAAACAAAAAAACCCTAAGACAGCTATTATGGTATTTTACTTCTCCGCGAGTGGAATGCAACATCAATTCAACTGTCCCAAAAGTTACACTTTCTGACAAGTGCTTCCACAAATCAGTCTTTCTATTAGCTTCCCTTCCTGTTTAAGCACTGCATATAAAAACTATTTCCTTTTAGCCCTAATTCTTATAGAAGAAAGAACATCAAGTTTTTTACTGTCATTACCTTGAATTCCCAAAAAGAAACCTTACTTGTTACTTCCAGTCAACAGCTAATAAACAAGCAATGGTGACCTAAGATTCTGGTTCCCTCGTAAGACTTGGTACGGATCTACGTAATGCAATCCCATTCTACTTTTTTGGGTTAAATTCGTGTTGAATGAAATCTTCAATCTCTGAATTACACTTACATTATTAAACAAATTTGATACCACCAAGACTCTTTCTTTCTAAAAAAAGACACCTACCTACTCACCCACGAGATTAAACATGATGCAAGCTAAATATACCAGCAAAGAAAAGGAGATCATAGAAATAATAAAAAAGGCGGAAAAATCAAAGGATCTGTTGAAGATTGGCTTACAGTTGAAGCTTGTGTTGGCGCAGTCCAGGTGTTTGATGCAAATGGTTGTGAGAGAGAGTTGCAAACTTGCAGATATAGTAAAAAGTTTACAGTATTAAACATTTAGGCTGGGCTGGGCTGGGAGGATCAGGATTCCTTGATTTCAAAGTCAGGCCTGCTTATCCAAACCTCTTTTTTTTTTTATTACTAAATACTTTTATATATTGAGTTGTTAATTATTATTTTTTTCATTAATTTCTATATGATTGTTAACAACTAGGTATGATTTTAATAAAAATAAATTCTTGTAATTTTATAAAATAAGTATTTAAGTGATTACAAACTTTGATGTAAATTTAAGGATTCTATGAAGTTAGCGTGGCAAGTAAGTATCGACTCATCTTATATTTTATGGATTCTTATTTTTTATTATTATTAATATGGATATCTGGATAAATTTACGTATACCTCGACTAATCTCACGGGTTTTAAAACTAATGATCATATAAACCTCCAATAGCTTTAAAATTTGTGGGACTCTAACTAGTGATTTTTAAAGAGTAAATTTAGAATCTAACCAATTAAATTATACCTTTAAATATCAATTCCAATTTTACATGTGCTTAAAGAAGTGATGCACCAAAATTAAGAGATTAAAACAGTTATAATGTTCATAAATGGATGAATTTAACATTGCTCTACATATGTCAAAAGGGATTTTTAGGTATTCCCGGTTTTAGGTGAGGAGCAAGAAAAAATATACATGCTAGCATCATCTAGTAATTTTTCACATCATTGCAATTTAATGTCGTTTTTTTCCAAATTACTGACTAGTTTGATTGACTTTGTTTTTGCCTTTAAAAGCACGTTTTTGCTTTGAATTATTTTTTTTATAATTTTAAATTGTTTTAATATACTAATATTAAAAATAAATTTTATAAAAATATTATTTTAATGTATTTTAAAATAAAAAATACTTTAAAAAACAACCACCATCATAATTTTAAATATTTCCTTATTTGGAACACGCTGCATTTCCCAAAAAATTAACCTTTTTTTTTCTAAAATTATTTTTTATATATTTTTGAATTGTTTTAATTTATTTATGTCAAAAATAATTTTTAAAAAATAAAAAATTATATATTATTTTAATACATTTTTAAACTTAAAAACAGCCAAAACATTTACCTCTTTCCTCTTTCAGCAACCCTGCTCCGCCGAGCAGGTCCACCAGGCACCTGTAAGGCTGCAATCGGGGCATTATTCCATAAACATTCCTCATCGTATCAGAATAATGTCTTCCCTCTTGAACCTTTCCACCATGCACGCATGCACTCAGTACCCAGTAATTTGGCATGGGGCTTTCAAGACAATCGGAAGCGTATAATAATCAGGGGTGATGCCAGCATGGGACATGGATACATAGATTTGTAGTGCTTTATTAGGAGTATCTAGTCTAGTATAACATCTTAATGATGTTGTTCCAATGGAATGGGACACTATAAAAGTCAAGAAAGTGGGTGTGAATAACATGGGCATAACTTTGGTTTAATTCTCGTATGCCCTGCAGTTTGATAATTGGGTTGCTATGGTTTTATCCGGGTCTTGGCTTGAATGTTGTGCTGGTGGTGGCTTTGTTGGGAGCTGAGAGTCAAAATGTGTGGTACTTGGAGCAAGACTGTAATGGAGGTGTTTGCATGCTTGAGGTTTCCGAAGCCCGAGTAGGCGACGGTACTGGAACAAGTTGATGCACATGTCGAGGGACTAAAAAGATGCTCTGTTTTTCTTATATCTACGAAACTCCAGTTCAACAAAGATATCTTGGACTGATTGTGAGAGGTATATAACAAAGAGTTATGGGGACAACCAAAATTTCATTTCAATTTGAACAGTCCAATTACAATGACTAACAAGAGCTTCAACCGAACTCCAACACAATTGTGTGGGTTGGAAAGATCTGTATAGGCTGCTTCACGTCAAACCATAAGGTTCACCAAACAGTGTTCTACTCGAGTTTTTCAGGCATTCTATCTGAACTTGACTTCTAATTCTATAACCTAAAAGGCAAAGACAGCATTACTGTTGGGACAGCATTACTGTTGAGAATATGCAAGATCATCTGCTACTATGGGAGGAACAAATCTGCAACCTTGAAGAGTCTGCTCAAATATATGACCAACTTTGAGCAACTTAGCCTGCATTTACAGTAACATGAACAAGTAATCAATAACTTTCTTGCTTGCTCAACATTTGAAATAAAACCAACCATTCACGACAAAAGATAGCAAACGTTTGATGTAGCTCTCCTTAAACAAGCATTTGCCATTTCTCTACGTGCTTCATAGCAAAATGCCACGACCATCTCACACATTCATAAAGCTACACTAGTCTATAATCATATGTTTACTTCTGGTGAGTGATGACATAGAGTCGTAAGGGTTACAGAAAAAAGGCCTGACCAATGCACAACATGAACAAATGGTGTTTCGAGCATGCTTCAAGGAAAGGATTAGTGAAAGCAAAGCACAAATGATTGAATAATAGCACTAACATGAACCAATTAGGGAGAGCAATTTCAGTCTGACCTAACAGATATCCAACCCAATCCACTTGGAAAAAACCCAGATTTCACCTAACTGGAGGGGCACAGGACAGAGAAGGTTTTTGCAGCCCTGACCCACATCTAAATAATATTTATTTTGTATATATTGTTAATTTATTAGTTTGTTGCTAACTTTTTACATTATAACTATATCTAAAAACCTTGAGAATGAAGGTCTCAAAGCATGCTTGACAACATGGCACGAAAATTAAATTAACGTTAAAAAAACCACCATCATCATAAAAGGAGAGACTATAAGTTATCTCTTATATTTCATCTAACCATGAACAACAAGATATATTGTCTATCTTTCATTGTTTTTTCCAATAATAAATTACTTAATCTTCTTCAAATCAACTATTTACAACCCAAATCCAACATGGATTAGATTGAAACCTGACCAGAATCAGACCTGCTTTAGTGCTAGGGATGGGTAGGCAAAACCTGGCTCAACTGAAGCTGATCCTACTTCCAAAACCAAAGGTACAACTACCTAAGAAAAAATACAGATGTAACTATCCCAAATTTGGTCCTCGCCTAGAGCTAATACCTCCTTGGAATCCGTTCCCCCACTAATTGCTCCTTATTCTTATATCTTCCTATACTACATAAACATCCATTTCTCTTGGTTAAGTTTTTCAAAGGAAAAAAAGGTGAAATTCGTATCTCTAAGCCATAATAGAATTTGTAAAAAATACAAGTTTTCAATACCTCATCAAATGCTGCACCAATCATTTGAAGACCAACAGGAAGTCCTACAGGCCCCCCTTCAACAAATCCACATGGCAAAACCAATGCAGGTAGCCCTGCCAAGTTAACATTGACCTGCAAGCGAGGATATAGTTGCTTAATGTGAGAAACAAACATAAGAGTAATCTTGGCTGCAGGAAATAAATGGAATGACTGTAAAGAACCAATGAAAGAAAAAATTCTGGAGCAAGAAAAAAAATACAGATGAATTCAGAAGGCAGGATATGTCATACCAATTCTAAGGCTTCAAACTATTTTAACCAAAATAAACCACAACTCAAATTTTCAGAAATCTATAAAGCACATTTTCTTGGAAAAGTAATGAATCTGTGTTGGATGATGAGGATTTCAACTTTTGTCTTATAACAGCACTATTAGTCTATTATTTACCTCCTTTTGTGTTTACATGGTGAAACAGATGGTAGAGAAACATAAGACTTGCCGTATAAACACTGTCCAACATTTTTTTACTTCACTGCAGTTTAGTTCTCAAAGCAATAATATCACTCTCATAGTGAAGATGCATTTCTGGTGAACAAACAAGAGAAAATTAGCTAAGTCAACTTGTAGAAATTTTTCCAACATCTGCATGGTTCGCTTATAGCAAAGCAAACAAGAATAAAGCTACGAAATATTGGTCCAAGCCATTCTACAAGTCCATCACGGTCCTCTACCCTTGAAGTAAAAACATGATTGGTGAACATTCTGTAGCCACATGAAATTATTCCAATAATGATTACTTTAGGGGCTGAATTTCAACTAATACAATATTTATACCATATTTGCAATTCTGGAATTATATACTAATCAAGGTCCAATTTGTAACTATAGAGTATGGACAATTGGAGAAACCATACGATTTGAGGCGCCATATTCAACAAAGGACTGAAATGCTATACGCAAAAGGAGCCAAAGGTCCAGGAGGATAAGGCAGGATCTATGACTGCTACTTGGAACCGTGAGAAGTAATGTGAAATGTGGCATGATAGGTTTGAAATAGGGCTCCTTAAGGCCAATCAAAGCTGGCCCTGACCATTTCTGGTGAAATTTGTGAGTGTAACCATGTGACACTCTGGACATGTGGCACCTGCATAGCCATTGGTGTATTTGACACCTGGTAACAGCCATGTTGTCACATCTCTTGCCTATAAATATCCCTTGTTTATGTCATTTGAGGGATTGCTGAACATTTTTGGGCTTCATAGCTTCTCTCTCTAAGTTCTCTCTCTAATAACATCTCTGGTAATTGCTTCAAGAGCACTCTTTTCTTCTCTCTCTCTAAGTTCCACACTATCTCTCTCTAGATTGTTTATTATATATAGCTAAACATTTCCTTAAAAAGAATATCCAGATCAAGAACATCTCTGGTAATTGCTTCAAGAGCACTCTTTTCCTAACTACTGAAACTTTCCTTGGAGTACTGATAATCACCTCCCATAAACTCACTTATGCTGGGATTGCATGTTCCTCCCTAGGCCTCTATCAATTGCATTTCCTACTTACGATGTTATTTATATAGAAAACATCCTTGCTATCCATTCATCTGCTGAGGAGCCGCTTCACAGTTTCCAACCCATGTTCACTTCAAAACAATACCCAAATTCCATATATAAAGATCCAACACCATATATCTTCTGATGCCATTTTAGTGCACTTAAAGGTCAAGTACCGACCCAAATCTATTTAATCTCTATCATTCTCTCAAACAACAAAAGTATACCAATTGTGAACTCCAGAACTGCAGCCTGCACAAACCATGCCTTCTAATTTTTAACCTAAGGCATTATCTCCCTCCATCTCTCCCTCTCTCTCCCACCATTTCAAAACAGGAAAGAGGGACAGGGGAATGACATGAACGGGCAAGTAAAACATAAAGCAGCAGAGAAATTCTCACAGTCATAATGTCGCCTGCATACATTGCCAAAGGATCGTTTTTCTTTTCACCTGTAAATATTGAGAGCAATTATGTCATTACCTATTAAATTGAATCATTGTCAAAGCAAAGGTATGAATAACATGTCTGCCAAAGCCAAAAAGTTGTAGGCACCATACCAATTTTATATGCAGCAGACGGCGCCACAGGAGAAATTAGGATGTCATTATCATCTAATGCATCCTTGAAGCTTTTCCGAATTAAGGTCCTCACCTAAAACACTATTATAATCATGAATTTCTTCTTGAAGACCTAAAGTTCTTAAAATAACTGGGTTTAATAGGAATTTTTTATGTCAGAATTCAGATTCTCTAAAAATCATGAAACTGTAACCATTAAGAACAAGAATTTAAGTATCCATCTTCAAACAGTAAAGTTTAGATACTCTAATTAAAGGAAATATTTACCTGTTGGGCACGCTTGTAGTATGCGTCATAATAACCAGCTGAGAGCGCATATGTTCCCATCAAGATTCTCATTTGGACCTGAAAATATGCAATAAATACTACTTCAAGGGTCTTGTCTGTGCATGGCTAATCTGTATTTTCAGTTGATGTGATAATAGCCATAAGCAGTCTATTATAATGGGAGCTGGTGATAATACCTTGCAACATCTCAAATAATATTTGACTATACCATTTTTTTTTCCAAAGAAAAAAGAACAGAACAACTTCTTTACAATGACTGCCAGGATGGTACATACCTCGGGACCAAATCCTTTTGCTCGGGAATCATTATAAAGAGCATTTAACTCTTCAGCAAAAACTTGGTTCCCATACCTACATGCCAATGTAGAAGAATGATTGCTTGTCTATATATCTAGACAATATAGATATGCAAGAAGAGGCAAAAACTGGACATCAACAAAAACAATTTTTTCTATTTTTTTTTTAATTTTTATGGGGTGCTTAATATTGTAAGCAGCTACAAAACAGCACCTCAGTGCAAAAGTTTGAAATAAATCAAGATAACTAGTCTATAGCCCAACTGTGGTCTTATTTTATACTACATTGTACAGGCAGAGAAATGGAATATGACTCAAACATATGAAACAAACTCAACAATGCGAAATCTGTAAACACTCACTTATAGCTCTATACGCCTTAACTTAATTTAAAATGTTTACCATGTCATCTTCTGTCTAAACTGGAAGTGCTGAATTACATAGAACCATACAACATATATAGTTCTGTTGAAAGCAACAAAAATATCGAATGAGAACTAATTGTCAGAGAATTACCTGACACCATCATAACGTGATAAGTTGGAAGATGATTCTGATGAAGCAAGAATATAATAGGCTGGTAAACCAAGGGAGAAAGATGGCAATGAGACCTGTAAATCAATTCGCCAAATAGGAAACAAAAAGTATCAGCCAAATCTGGTAGCCAAAAAACACATGTCTGCTGAGTGAAGGTTATAAGTTAGACCTCCGTCACAGTACATCCTAGTTCTTCAAGATGTGAAGCGGCACCACTAATTGCAGATTTTACTCCATTGTCCACGCCATCTTCAAGAGTTTCACGGATAAGACCAACCTTCAACCCCTTCAATGGTTTCGATTCCACTAGATTTATAGAAGTGAATTGCGATGAAAAATCAGGAACTTCCTGAAAAGTGAAACTATTATGGTAAGGAACAGTCTTTTTCTTTTTTGAAACAAAGAATAAAGAAGAATACAAGAAGAAGAATAACACATCCTCCAAAAAGAGAATACAAGAAAGAAAATAAAACTAAACAGGGCTTTGAAACCCTATAGAATGATAAACCAGAAAATATAGGAAATCAATCCAAAATGCTTAATTGGGGTCCCTCCTAATTGTTGAAGACTTGCTGCTCTAGCTGGACTGTATGGGTTTCAGAAATATGATGTTTTTCTAAATTCAATTGCTTCAGGATAGCTGCTAACATTACCTATTTTTTATTTTTTTTAGCTGAGTTATTAGCATTCCAGGAGAATAGAAGAGCTTATTTTACATTAAATCAGACCATAAAGGAAGATATGAAAAAGATCACCTCGCAGCATCCACACCACCCACTCTTTGATTGGAGGAGTGTGACTATTCTGACCACAAAATCAAACTATTTTATCGTAGATCCAAACTGAAAGATATGCATATTCAAATTCAACGGAAAAGCTCTGAGCAGAAACACAACAACACCATGGCCATTGCAATCCAGGAGAACTCAATTTCATGTTGGTTCTTTTAGCAACAAGTACAGAATGCATGTTGCATTGATCAACATGCTTGCTTATACGAGTGATGGTGACACTTTCAGCTACAGGTAACTACATTAACTCTAACAGTCCCGTCAATGACCAGAAAAGTCCACGTTTCCCTTAATGCATGAAAATTTCAGTTGCTTCCTCTTAAGCAAGCATCAGAATCTGAAGTTTTGTCAGCTAGTAAATTTATGAGACAAACTCACAGTTTCTCAAAGCAAGAAATCAAAGAGAATTGATTGACCTTAGTGGATAAAATAGAAGAATTCTTACTCGGTTACTACTAGTGGCATCAAATCTATCACGACCAGAAATTGCGTGAAGGAGGATGCCAGTATCAGCAACTGAAGTACCAAAGCATCCGATAACATCAAGTGATGATGCATACGCCATGAGCCCAAATCTGGAGACACGCCCATATGTTGGCTTCAATCCAACAACGCCACAAAATGATGCTGGTTGCCTTACACTTCCACCAGTATCACTACCAAGTGACACCATACATTGCCGAGCAGAAACAGCTGCAGCCGATCCGCCTGACGATCCACCAGGCACCCGAGACAAGTCCCATGGATTAGCAGTCACCTGTTAGAAAATGAACAGCAGAAACTACCAATGCCTGTCAAGTGTTTGTTTGTTTGTTTGATTGTTCCCATGAGTCAAAAATTAAGAAGAAAGAAGAAGACCTGGAAAGAAGAAGCTTCAGTGGTACTTCCCATGCCAAACTCATCCAAATTAGTCTTTCCAATCAAAATCCCATCTTTTTCCTTCACTCTCCTAACCGCTGTTGCGTCGAACGGAGCCTTGTAGTTCTCCAGGATGCGGGAGCCACCTGTTGAAGGCATGTCAGCAGTACAGATATTGTCCTTGACCCCAACAAGGACCCCAGCAAGGGGGCCGACATCCTCTCCTTTTTCAATCTTGCGGTCGATTAGCTGGGCATCTCTTAAAAGGGTGTCGGAGATGTGGAGGAAGGAGTGGAGGTGGGGCTCGGTTAGGGAGAGGCGGGAAATGTAGGACTCAGCTAGTTGGGTGGCAGTGGTTTGGCGGGAGAGGAGGGCGCGGCGGAGGGTGAGGATTTGAGATGAAGGCGGGGAGGATTGGTCCTGTGAAGCTGAAGCAGACGCAACGGTGAAGAAAGAGCGGAGGGGTTTAAGGTGAAGAGGGATTCGAGAAAGGGAGCGAGGGGGCTGCTGCAGTGTGGATAGCATTTCTTTCTTTGATTTCCTGTGAGGGAGAATGATCGAGTCTAATCTAATCTATGGATGAAAATCATGAAATGGTAGGAAATCTGCCTTGTAACTTCAGTTTTGTGGCATGGGATGAGATGAGCTGAGACGAAAAGGCTTATCCAGTTTCGAAATAGTGTGACGAGAGAAAGGATTATGGACATGGCCTATACCACCTTTTTTTTCTTTTCTTTTTATGTATTTGGGACCTCGCTTCTCGTGTCTTTGCCAAATCAAGTCATTATGCCCATTGAAATCATAGTTGTGGACATTATCAAAAAGAAGAGAGTTCAAATGACAGTAGATGGGCCAAGAGAATAAATTTGATCTATAAAAAAAATACATATGAATAATACAACCATTTCATCTTGACATATGATTATACAACTATTGGGACAAGTATGGCAGTTTCTAGGGCCTTTGTCACCTCAAGTCTTCTGCCAGCATGTTAATCACCTTCAAAACTGAGGTCACTTCTGCAAGAGCTGCCACCTGAAAGGGCCGCCACATGCCAAATAAACGCCCGGGATCAAGCTCTTGTATTCGTTATTCATCGAAAGCACGAGCAGGCCATCCTCCTTGGGGCCAGCAGCTGTAAGCTGCACAATTTGCGTTGTGTTCCCTTCTGCCTAAGTGTCTCCAATGTTAAAAGACCTACAAGCTGTCTTCTAATTCATCTGGTACATGCAGCTTCTCAATGGCAGCCTGTCAAATATTAAGAAATAAGATGTCAACAGAAAGTAACTCCACCCTAACGAAGAAAAAACATGGGAGGCTAAAAGCTAGATTCCACCGTTCAGGTGAATTAGGCATTGAGTCCAGTTAAAATCAATCTGTGGAAGAAAAAAAAAGCGTTTCCTCTCTGAAGTTCAAGCTCTGACCAATGCTATGAATTGTTGAGTATACAAGGTAAATTTCAGAATCCTTTTTTCTCAGCAAATAAATTTGCTTTCACATTTAATTACCAATGTTAGAAGGCAAGAGATTGCGAAATAAACCAATCACCTTTATTGTAGCCACGTCGGTTGCTGATGGTTTCAAATCCAAAGCAAGACCAAAGTGAAGCATTGCCTTCTCATGCATGTTACGCCTCTTATAAATTTTACCCATCAAAGCATAAACACTGCTTTCACGAGGAGCATACTCTTTCAGCTCCTCTAGGACTTCTAAAGCTTCATCAAAGCTTTCCAAGCTCACAAGTATATTAGCCTTTTGATACATGGGAAGAGGGTTCTTCTTATCAGCTAAAATTGCCCTCTCCATCATCTCCAGAGCTTCCTCATTTCTCTGTTTTTTTAAAAAAAAAAATCAAAGAGGGGGGAAATGAGAAGAAAGTCATAGGAACATTATCAATTTTGGAATCCAAAATTTCACAATCAATTTGCATATGGTGCAACCTTTAAGGCATGTAAAGCAGTCCCAAGATAAGACATTATCACCGAAGAACACGGATTTATTTGGAAAGCCATTCGGAAGTGATGCTCAGAAAACTCGTTTTTCTCTTGCCGAAGATAGACCATCCCAAGCCCATGCCAGGAATTGTAATGTCTAGCATCTATCCTTAGGGCACTCTGGTAACTCTTAATTCCATTCTCAAAATCCTCCAAGGCAACATATCTGCAGGTAACAAAGTAATTGCAAGAAAATTATATGAAACCTGAATCCAGCATTTAATATGGAATTCTATCATTTGAAAATACAAATATGTCAGTTATCAAGAGAAAAGAAAAAAAAAGGAACCAAGGGACCTACTCATGACCGCACAAGGTGTGTGCATATGCAAATCTTGAATCAAGCTGTACGGCTCGCTGAAAATTTTTCAAGGCAGTTTCATGGTCTTTCTGCAGACTATAGCAATTTCCAGTAGCACACCTGCATGCCCATTTAACCTGAATGAGTGACAAATGAGGATGATGATGATGATGATAAGAACAGGTAATGATGAATACAGCTGCAGAAAAGTAAATTAAGCACACTTGATGTTTTAACAAACTGAAATCACCCAGCCTTGTGCTATGCCCAAACTTATTTCATGCACATTCAAAGAAGGATCATAATGTCTCTATAACATACAACATCACCTGTCAACCATCCTAAAAGCAACCACTGAAATGAGCAGATCACCTAGTTAGGCAAAGATGACATGAAATTGTGAATGAATACAAAAGGACCCTTCCCTCATAAACATCCACAAAGCTATAAACAGGTATCCAGATTTCAAGATACCAGCTTCATTATGGAACAATTTTAGTAATTATTCAACAAAGCATTCCTGCATCTGAGGGTATACGCTTTACTCTTTGAGGTCCACAAGGACGAGAGAAAAACAAAGGCCAAAAAATAATGAGCAGCATAGACAACTTTACTGCTGCTTTTGTGAAGAAAAATATGTATAACAGCTCAGAGGAGAAATTTAAGGTGATAACCACCATGTAACAAGTGAAAGCTAGATTGTGAACAGGTAAATGAAAAACAAAAGGCAATGAAAGCACTATATGTTAAAAGGTATAAGAGCACTACCAAGATTGAGGAGCTAAACGATCAGTTGATATCAGTTCTTGAGCCAGGTAACTTAACTTCATGTCTTCCTTCAAATGCTGCAACAAATGCAAGAATAAAACTTCATCTAAAGTAAGAAATAGATATACCAGAATTGCATGAGTGCATCAAGCATTACAATTGGAATATAATGACTAGTTTCTAGGAATAAAACCCTATATTATCCTGATTTCCAAAGGCAGAGACCAGAAGTCTGTATCCTTTACATTTTAGGAGTATGGACTATAAGCTAAGCAGAATAAACCAGAAGCATGGAATGTGTTACCAGAACCTCCTATATAGATAGACTCACATAAAGAACCGTAGAATATACATCCAACCCTTCTAAACTGTAAGGTGATGCTCGCCGGGCAAGACTGAAGGCTCTATCAGCTTCCAAATAATCCACTAATTCAACATATGCTTTTCCAACCTGCATTCAAAATGCAAGCATGTCCAGTAATGCATAGCATGCAGATGGTATAAAATCAGAGCAAACAGTCATTTTGAGAGAAGCACACATGAGAAAGCAAAAAAAAAAAGAAGCATGGGATCCACAATGGATACATTCCAGTTCTAAACAAACCAAAACTAACGGGAGGGAAAAATAAAGTGGAATCTCTTTAAATACACAAAGTTAATAAAATTGACTGCTTCTAACTTTAAGCCAGTATTAAAAAAAATTATCACTGATATCATCAAAAACTGATGATGGCAGAGTTTCAAAAGGTAAGTTTTAAAAAGTTCCAGAATGCATACAATTAAATTACAAACATGAAAATTCAAGAAGGAAATTTTTTATAAAATTTTTATTTCCATGACAGTTTTTACATTTCAACTCAAAATAGCACACACTCAATTCTGAAATTTCAATAACTATCAATAATTAATTAAGTAAATATGCAATGGTATCTAGTATATTCATCATCAATCTCATCACTAGTTTTCTGTGTATCTATCAGTGAGACAAGTGCATCCTAAGCAGCAAGAAAAGAAATCAAGAAAACAAGGTGATTCATATTCAACTACCGATTTTTACCTGGCAAAGCACCCAGCCCGTATTATAATGCTTGTGTGGTAGTTTCATGTAGACATCCAGTGCATCCTGTACTACCAAGAAACTAGACGGTGAAAAACATTCCTGAAAATATTAGTAACTTTGATCTTTTAGCAAACACCAGTTAATACCTGACATCTGTACATGCAAGAAAGTCTATAACCTTCCCCAAGAGTTCTCAGGAGGCCTAATATTTCTAAAGCACCACTTAAGATACATGAAGGACTTGCGATAACCCCACCAACAGGCATGGTTGCTACTTCTGTTTCAAGAGATCTAGAATCCCCAGTGAGTGATAGACTACAATTTGATGATGTATTATTTGCACGTGAATCATCAAAAGCCTCATTCCGTATCCCTTAATAAGATTAAAATCAAAATTTTCAAGCAACTGGTTAGATAGTCAATAAGCAGACAGAAGACCAAAAGAATTCGTACTGCAAAACAATAAAAAATAGCGACAAAAAGAAGATAACTTGATATTTCAAGTTAAGTCCACCGCACTAACACAAGCAACATTTCAGCCAACTCCAATGTTAATACGGATTTACATGTCTACAAATTAGTCAAACAAAAGAAGAACAATCACCTTCATCATAATTTTCATTGACCCATGACTGTCCCTTGCGAACTGTCACTGAACGTATTGCCATGGAACTAAACTTGGAACCCCCAAGATATTTAGGAGAGTTGTTAGTTCCATTCCCTGCAACCAGTGTAGAACTAGTATTTTGGTTGGATCCTGCTTCTGCAGCAAGCCTTGTACTTCGCCGAGGGCCAGAATCAGAAAATAACCTCCCAGAAATCTGAAAAGAAATGAGGGGCATTGATGTTTTGGAAACTACTGAACGATTCATTAAGCAAAGAAAAGATGGACAGAGCAATAGCAGGTTTGACCAAGGCATGTTGACAACGTCACACAAGATATAAAAACCTTAATAAGAGTTAATGTCAATATAACATGCCCAAACAACTAGCAAAATGGAAAGGAAGCCTTCCATACACAGATAAAAATCAATCATGCATGCCCCATGGTGTAATCAAGATGAAAATACTTGAAGATGTGTCGACAAGGTCAATTAACAAACTTAAATTCCATAAAACAATTAAGTTAGTGAACAGGAAGGTTAAAAATCCCCCACAAGAAATGCTTACAGGATAAACCAAGTCTGGACCATGAAGACAAGGGACGACGGAAAATCACAGCACAGATAAACTTAATTGGATAAAGCACAGGGAAAAACAGAAACAAAAGATCTCAAAGGTGCTATATTCAGCTCCAAATATAGAAATTTGCATTATGAAATGTCTCCTCATACAAGGAAAACAAACCCACAGATCTTCCTTATTTCAAGTGCAGTATAATAAGTGCTTCACAACTGAGACCTGAAATACTAGATCATTTCTTTTAAAACAAAAGGCATAGAGTTTCAAAGTTTAGCTTGAAAGAGATATTGGAGACACAAAATTAAGAAAAGAAAGGCTGTATTAGAGCTCTTAACCTTCCGCAATTTCCCTTCATCAACAAACTTTCTTCGAGGGGCCTGCATATTAGAATTCAAAGTTGACCTTGCACTGTTATCAAAACCAGGCATGCTAGGATTGGAACCATTTGGCTGCATGTTTCTACACAGTGGTGGTGGGGCAACACTCGACAACTGCAAAATATAGTCTCATGAGCAAAAAAATACAAAACAATGAAACATGCTATGGAAAAGAACACCAAATTTAAGTAAACAATGTTTGG